>NC_135896.1:51414743-52614743 GCF_964194155.1 Cetorhinus maximus | reverse complement strand
GATGTTAAACTGAAGCTATGCTTACCTACTCTGATGTATGTTAAAGTTGTTGTGGCACCATGTGAAGAAGAGAAGTGTGTTCTCTTGATACACTGGGAAAATTCTTCCCTCTACCAATACTACAAAAAGAAGTTAACAGTCCTTTATCTCTTTGGCTGTTTCTTGAATCCAGCTGGGTTCAATCAATTGGCTGCTGCATTTCAAAACAAAGTCATTGACTCTGAAATATCCTGTGGTCCTTCGCTCTCTGTATTATAATCTCTTACTTAGAGACAATATTTTAAAAGTTAGCTTGAATGTGTGACCACAAGCATTCACTATTGAGAAGACAGTAAAATAGTCCAACTGGCAGTTTGTTTTTGTTCTGCATAAGTTTCTAGAAGATTGGTCAGACAATGGGGTCAATATTTGAGGGAACCCAAGGATTGGGTAGGCCATATTCTTATGTTTACTTCTCTCATACATCCTGGGTTTTAATTTCCTCCACTCAATAATTTCAAGGTCAAAATAATTAGAATGATATATGACATTTGTAGAAAGCAGTGATAAACTGTTCCACCATGAGGATTCTTCCATCAATGGATTAACATGTTTTAGCAAAATATTTGGAGGACATGTGAATTTTTGCCTGTGAAAGCCTTATTAATGTTGTTGACCTTGCATAAGATTACAAAAATTGCAAGTTGATATGTTACTCTGGATCAGATCTGGTGATAGAGAGCTATCAGTAACAAACATCCCACAGGATAAAGAAACCACAGGCAAGTATATCACAGTGAAGCAGAGGATGACAAGGGCAGTTATACAGATTTAAAAAGCCAACATTCCTCAAAAATACACCATTTAAAAATATCCTAGCCAAGTAAAGGAATTGCTTTATCAATTGTATTCATAACTGAAGAATTTGCACAAGCAGCTTTTTATTCAGTTTCCAACAATTAAATTGTTATGGAAAGAATTAAGGAAGTATAACTACTTTAATGCACTGATGTATTTTACCTCATGTAGTACAAACAAAATACTTCAAATACTGGCTTGCTTCATTTCTGACATTAAATTGGGATTTAATTCCAAAGTGACAAAATCTAGCTAGAAAACTGCTATTCATAGTGAATGGGTAGGTGGTAATTTCAAGAATGGTACAATTCCTGTACTTTTCTTCATGTTGTATTATGTTTTGAAGAAATACAACTCTGAAATTTGTTTCATTCTGAGGAGTCATCCTGTTATGTCACTTCTACCTTTTTCACTGAAAAGATCAGAAAATAATAGCATATTTCATCAGTGGCATGCCCATTCAGACTATACTGCCTGTTGATTACTCTGACACACGTTCTTTCATGGAGTGCCACTGAATTATATATTGTGGTTGGAGTGGTTCTGAGGAATCATCCTGCATCACAATTAGTCAGGGCATTCAGGTTTCTTATTTTAGCTGTTCAGCTTCCTTCAGGAAGATGAGCCTTCACTAGTGCTAATACTTTCCATAAATGTGGCACATACATCTCCAGCAGATAGGCAGAGAGCATCTCTAATGCAGCCTGATCTGTCTGGCAATTTTCCGACCATTGTGATAGTGTTCCTCCAGAAAGAACAGTCCAAGTGATTCCCACTGGGAAACCTTATTCAGTGGCAGTAATGGAACTATGAGCAAAATGAAAATGCAGCGCATCATTCGGCAAATTATACATGAGGATCCAAGTGCAAGAGGAGAAAGATTAGACACTAAATAAAGAAATGTGGCTGATAAATATTTAACATTTGCGTGCTATGTAAATGAACTTACAATGACCTCACAACTCTGAATGGCCATTTCACATGGGTATGATGAATGAGCTACCTGGAAATGCAAACACTGGGAAATTGCCTACAAAGTTATTGACAAGATTCTGTCTGTTTTGCATGTGCATTTCTGCCCTTGATATTTTATGGAATGGAAAGTGAAGATCTGGTATTACTATCACTGCTTCTTTTTGTGATGAGGGTTCCTAATTCACGGGTGGAATCTTGTAGAGCTGATGAGGGTCTCAGCCACTGGCTGGAGAGCCAGTGAGATAGACACGTCACCTCTCTTTGAGAAGGCCCATTGCATTTATGAGTCAGGCACTTGACAGGCCAGCAGCGGGCCTTCCCCAGGATCAAGGAGCCAGGAGGCGAATGCACCACCACATGCTGCTGGCCAATCAGAGGCCAGCAGTTCTGTACTCACAGCTCCACTGGGGTGACGGTGGCTGCTGCTGGTACTGCACTTACCAGAGGCCTGAGATCAAGGAAGGAAACGGGCACAGAATATATAAGACAAAAATCGAATTACCTGGAAAAACTCAGCAGGTCTGGCAGCATCGGTGGAGAAGAAAAGAGTCGACGTTTCGGGTCCATACAACCCTTCAGCAGAACTGAAGTATAGTTTGGAGAGGGGTGAAATATAAGCTGGTTTAAGGTGGGGGGCGGGGGGAGAGAAGTTGAGGGTGGGGTGGTTGTAGGGACAAGCAAGCAGTGATAGGAGCAGATAATCAAAAGATGTCACAGACAAAAGGATCAAAGAGGTGTTGAAGGTGGTGATATTATCTAAGAAAAGTGCTAATTAAGAATGGATGGCAGGACACTCAAGGTACAGCTCTAGTGGGGGTGGGGTGGAAAGATTGACAAGGTATTAGTTGTAGATTTAAAAATAATGGAAATAGGTGGGAAAAGAAAAATCTATATAAATTATTGAAAACAAAAAAAAACAAAAGGGAGGGGGAGGAAATGGGGTGGGGATGGGGGGAGGGGGAGTTTAAGATCTAAAGTTGTTGAATTCAATATTCAGCTCGGAAGGCTGTAAAGTGCCTAGTCGGAAGATGAGGTGTTGTTCCTCCAGTTTGCGCTGGGCTTCACTGGAACAATGCAGCAAGCCAAGGACAGACATGTGGGCAAGAGAGCAGGGTGGAGTGTTAAAATGGCA
Source organism: Cetorhinus maximus (assembly GCF_964194155.1). Lineage (NCBI taxonomy): Eukaryota > Metazoa > Chordata > Chondrichthyes > Lamniformes > Cetorhinidae > Cetorhinus > Cetorhinus maximus. The sequence goes on along the minus strand of NC_135896.1, from coordinate 52,611,799 downwards.
AGCGACAGGGAGGTTTGGGTCTTTCTTGCAGACAGACCGCAGGTGTTCTGCAAAGCGGTCACCCAGTTTGCGTTCGGTCTCTCCAATGTAGAGGAGACCGCATTGGGAGCAACGAATGCAGTAGACTAAGTTAGGGGAAATGCAAGTGAAATGCTGCTTCACTTGAAAGGAGTGTTTGGGCCCTTGGACGGTGAGGAGAGAGGAAGTGAAGGGGCAGGTGTTGCATCTTCTGCGTGGGCATGGGGAGGTGCCATAGGTGGGGGTTGAGGAGTAGGGGATGATGTTTTCCCACCTATTTCCATTATTTTTAAATCTACAACTAATACCTTGTCAGTCTTTCCACCCCACCCCCACTAGAGCTGTACCTTGAGTATCCTGCCATCCATTCTTAATTAGCACTTTTCTTAGATAATATCACCACCTTCAACACCTCTTTGATCCTTTTGTCTGTGACATCTTTTGATTATCTGCTCCTATCACTGCTTGCTTGTCCCTACAACCACCCCACCCTCAACTTCTCTCCCCCTGCCCCCCCCACCTTAAACCAGCTTATATTTCACCCCTCTCCTAACTATACTTCAGTTCTGCTGAAGGGTCGTATGGACCCGAAACGTCGACTCTTTTCTTATCCACCGATGCTGCCAGACCTGCTGAGTTTTTCCAGGTAATTCGATCTTTGTTTTGGATTTCCTGCATCCGCAGTAGTTTTTTGTTTTTATCACAGAATATATAAGGCAAGAAGGGGGTCGTGAGGGGAGTCAGCAGCACGGGCAGGGGTATGCTTCTCAGTGCACCCCCCTGATATCGGGTCCCTCTATCAGGCACTGAGTTCCCCCCACCACCCCCCTCCCACTTCCCCACAGCTCCCCATACCCCACAAGCAAACATGCCAGGGATTGCTTGTTGTGCTACCCGTATGGTGAGCCCCCTCATCCACTGGGTTAATACCAGTGGCAGTGGGATGAGGCCCTTAAGAGGGCATTAATTGCCTATTCAAGGGCCTCAATTGATGGCAAATCAGGAAGACTGTCCATGGGCCTTCCCACTACAGACTTAATCGGGGTGGAGGCAGGAAGGTGGCGTGGGCCTCACCCATCACCTTCTGCCCAATTAAATTTCCCCACCAAACTTGCCATGTAGGAGGGCACAAGATTCCAGCCCATGTGTGCAAATTGGGCAAACCCAATCACAAAATATTCCTATCAAGTATTTTTCAATCAAGCATTCACCTGATGAATCTGCATAGCTACATATATATTTCAAACAAAGGTTGCCAACAAACAAACTTTGACCTATTCAGTTACTCATTACAGGCAGTGAGATAACAGTTTAAGCCAACTGCCTCTCATTAACATTGTGGACCTTTATGGACAGCTTTGTGTTTTGTAGGTTCCCTGACATAGAGACTCTTTTTCAGCTACTGTAGGTGATCTTAATTCACGTTAAACTATCTAAATTCAGAATAATATTTATGATACAGAAATTCTTCACTATTTGTTGTGGAATGACCATTTCCAGCATAAGCAGGTTCTATACTATGAAGAATACAGAGATTCTTCAAAGGGTTCAGCTTGCATGGAGGAAACAGCACCACGCATGACAGTAACCTGGGATCTGTAAATTGTTAAAAATGAATAATAAAGGGTTCATGTTTAGGTATACAAGTCACAAGATCTCACCATTGAGACATCTAAAGAACTCATTACAACACTATGCTCTGGAATTCCCTCCCTATATCTCTCTGCCTTTATAAAATGTTTTGACTATCTGGCCTCATATCTCCTTATGTCAATTTTGTCCATGTCAATTTTGTTTTATAATACTCCTGTAAATTCAATTCTGAAGGCACTGTATTTGAATGCACGGAGTGTTTGCAATAAAGTAGACAAATTAACAGTGCAAATAGATATAAACAGGTACGATATGATTGGCTGCAGGGTGACCAAGGCTGGGAACTGAATATCGAAGGGTATTCAATATTTAGGGAGGACAGGCAAAAATGAAAAGGGTGTGGCATTGTTAGTTAAGGATGAAATCAGTGCAATACTGAGAGAGGATATTGGCTCAGAAAATCTAGATATAGAATCAGTCTGAGTGGAGCTAAGAAGCAACAAGGGACGGAAAACATTAGTGGGAGTTGTTTATAGGCTTCCAAACAGTAGTGGTAAGGTAGGGGATGGCATTAAACAGGAAATTAGAGATGCATGTACCAAGAGTGCTACAGTAATCATGGATGACTCTTACCTACATATAGACTAGGCAAACCAAATTAGCAATAATACTGGCAGATGAATTCCAGGAGTGTGTACGAGTTGTTTTTTTAGACCAGTATGTCGATGAACTGACTAGGGAACAGGCTATTCTAGATTTGGTATTGTGCAATGAGAAGGGGTTAATTAATAATCTTGTTGTATGGGGTCCTTCAGGGAACAGTGACCATAGCATGATAGAATTCTTCATCAGGATGGAAAGTGAAGTAGTTCGATCTGAAACTAGGGTCCTAACCGAAATCTAACCGAAGGAAACTACGAAGATATCAGATGTAAGTTGGCTAATATAGATTGGGGAACTTCATTAAAAAGCTTCTATTGGTGGATAGGCAATGGCTAATATTTAAGGAACGAATGCATGCATATATTCCTTTCTGGCACAAAAACACAACAGGAAAGTGGCCTAACCATCGCTAACAAAAGAAATTAAGGATAGTATTAGATCCAAAAAGGAGTCATATAAAGCTGTTAGAAAAGTGGGAGCAGTTTAGAATTCAGCAAAGGAGGACAAAGAGATTGATTAAGAGGGGGAAGAAGAGTATGAAAGTAAATTTGGAAGGAACATAAAAGTAAACTATAAAAGCTTCTACAAGAATGTAAAAAGCAAAAGATTAATGAAGACAAATGTAGGTCGCTTACAGTCTGAAATGGGAGAATTTATTTTATAACAGAGAACAAGGAAATGGCAGAGCAATTAAACGACTACTTTGGTTCTGTCTTTATGGAGGAAGGCGCAAATAACTTCCAAGAAATGCTCGGGAACCAATAGTCTAGTGAGAAGGAGGAATTGAAGGAAATCAGTATTACTGAAAAAGAGTGCTAGAGAAATGAATAGGACTGAAAGCCAATAAATCCCCAGGGCTCAATAATCTACATCCCAGGGTACTAAAGGAGGTGGCCATGGAAATATTGGATGCATTGATTGTCATCTTCCAAAATTCTGTAGATTCTGGAACAGTCCCGGCAGATTGGAGGGTGGCAAATGTAACCCCACTATTTCAAAAAGGTGGGAGAGAGAAAACAGCAAAATACAGACAGGTTAGCCTAACATCGGTAGCAGAAAAAAATGCTAGAACCTCTTATGAATAATATGATAACAGAACACTTAGAAAATATCAACAGGATTAGACAAAGTTAACACGGATTTGTGAAAGGGAAATCATGTTTGACAAACCCACTGGAGTTTTTTGAGGGTGCAACTAGCAGGATAGATAAAGGAGAACCAGTGTATTTGGATTTTCAGAAAGCTTTTGATAAAGTCTCACGTAAGAGGTTGGTGTGTAAAATCAAAATACATGGGATTAGGGTAATACATTGGCATGGCTTGAGAATTGGTTTGCAGACAGGAAACAGAAAATAGGAATAAATGGGTCTTTTTCGGAGTGGCAGGCGGTGACTAGTGGGTGACCGCAGGGATCAGTGCTTGGGCCCCAGTATTCACAATATATATCAATGATTTAGTTGAGGGAACCAAATGTAATATTTCTAATTGTGCGATGACATGAAACTTGGTGGGAATGTGAGTGGTGAAGAGGGTGTTAAGAGGCTTCAAGGAGATTTAGACAGGTTGAGTGAGTGGGCAAATACATGGCAGATTCAGTATAATGTGGCTAAGTGTGAAGTTATCCACTTTGGTAGGAAAAACAGAAAGGCAAAGTATTATTTAAATGGCGATAGACTGGGAAATGTTGATGTACAAAGGGACCTGGGTGTCCTTGTCCATCAACCATTGAAAGCAAGCATGCAAGTGCAGCAAGCAGTTAAGAAGGCAAATGGTATGTTGGCCTTCATTGCGAGAGGACTTGAGTACAGGAGCAAGGATGTCTTATTGCAGCAGTACAGGGCCTTGGTGAGACCACACCTGGAGTATTATGTGCAGTTTTGGTCTCTTCACCTAAGAAAGGAAATAATTGGAATAGAGGGAGTGCAGCTAAGGTTCATCAGACTGATTCCTGAGATGGCAGGATTGTCGTATGAGGAGAGATTGGGCCAACTAGGCATATATTCACTGGAGTTTAGAAGAATGAGAGGAGATCTCATTGAAACGTATAAAATTCTGACAGGGCTGGACAGATTGGATGCAGGGCTGATGCTTCCACTAGCAGGGAGGTCTAGAACAAGGGATCACAGTTTCAGGACATGAGGTAGGCCATTTAGGACAGAAATGAGGAGGAACGTCTTCACTCAGAGGGTGGTGAACCTTTGGAATTCTCTACCACAGAAGGTTGTGGAGGTCAAGTCACTGAATATATTTAAGAAGGAAATAGATAGATTTCTGGATTCTAAAGGCGTCAAAGAATATGGGGAGAGAAGCGGGTGTATGGTGTTGAGATAGAGGATCAGCCATCATCATATTGAATGGCGGAGCAACCTCAAGGGTCAAATGACCTACTCCTGCTCCTACTTTCTATGTTTCTATGCTCATTGATCTCTGTGATCTGACCAGGTTTTTTTTAATCCTTTTAACTCTGTGTCACTCGGGGAGGGAGGGGGGGTCTTGCAATAAACTTCCACTCACTCCGGTGGATTCCTCACCTTCTAAGTCTGTAGTGAAACTCCTTCAACTATTTCTTCAAGATTTCCTCTTAGGTGCACGTCTCTCTAGCTTGGCTTCAGCTGCTTTTAGATTTTCTCGCCTTGGGATACTCTCCTGGGTTCATCCTTTAAAATGCTGTCACTTTTCAGATCACCGCTGATGTGATATCTTTTAGGAGCTCCCACCGCTGTGAACCATGTTGTTCTATGCTGATAGCATTGATATCCCACCGCTGCCAACCATGCTGTAATATGGGTTCTTTAGGGGGAGGATTTTTCCCTTGTCAGGCGGGCTCGGCGGGGGCGGGTGGGAGCTGTCAGGAAGCCAACCACCACCCGCAATTGGGGCCGGACCACGATTTCATGCTGGCGAGTCAATTACGGCCCACCCAGCATGAAACACGCGGCAGCACTCAGTGCTGTCGGTGTGGGGGCAGGGGAGGAGGGTGAGAGCTCAAGTTCGTGCATGTGTGCAGTTGTGCACTGGAAAAGCTCCCTGAGGCACAGAGCTGCCTCCAGGAGATGAAGAGTTTTGAACATTAAAAATAAAGATTTCTAAAATGTTATCAAACATGTCCCCTCATGGGACTCTGTCACATGAGCCAGGACATGTTATTAATGAAATGTTAAAATTTTTACTTTATTTTTATTTGCTGTCACCTGCCCATTGATGAGGTTTCCTAAAAAAATGCAAAGGCCACTTGGCCTTTTCGCCTGCCCGTCAACCGTAAGGTTGGACAGGCAGCGAAAAATTTCTTTCAATTATAACTTTAATGGCCTTAATAGGCTTTTTAATCATCAGAGGGCGTGGCTGCCGACCCCTGTGTGCATCCGCCGACCGAAATATCACGCATGAGCGATGACATCAGGACGCTTGCCCAACGTCATTGCGCGTCATTTTACTTTCAGTCGGGCCAGGCCCTCACCCACACGACAAGTGTTATATTCTGGCCTAGATGTCTCAATGCATATTTAAACATGAACCTTTTTTTGTTAATCTTTAACTACATTTACAGATCCCAGGTTACTCTCATGCGTAGTGCTATTATCTCTGTGCAGGCTGGTTCCAGAGTGTTCTCTTTAGACTGTTCTCTCAGCCTGTTACCATGTGAGTCTATACATCATACCATGGACGGTGCTACTCTCCAGTCCCACATTAATCCTTGCTCTGACAAGCACCTTTACATTACAATGGTATGAAGGCACATCATACAACATGCAGGGCCTAGGCAGCTGAAGGCACACCCAATGGAGTGATTAAAATCGGGGATGCTCAAGAGACCTGAATTAGAGGAGTGTAGATAGCTTGTAGGGCGTGGGGCTGGAGGGGATTAGAGAAAGGTTGGGATGAGGCATTGGAGTGATTAGTAAACAAATATGAGAATTTTAAATCTAGGCGTTGTTGAACCAGGAGTCAATGTAGATCAGTGACTACTGAAGTGATGGGTGAATGACACTTGGGGCTGCATGTTATGTGCCCCCACGGGGCATGTTTTTGATGCGGGGTGGGGGGCAAGTAAAATAAGGTGGGTGTCCATCCCACCATTTTCTCGCTCACCCCCAAATTTTGCAGCCTGCCTGCTATATTTAAATAGATAATTGAGGGTCAATTAGGCTTGTTACCAAGCTAATTGACCCCAATAATATGCTACCCGTGCCATAAAACGGTTAGCATGGGCTGTCGGGTGGGAGTTGGCAGCCCAATATTTTTTTAAATTCTTCAAAGGGCAAGAAGGAAGGGGAGGTTTCTATATTTTGAGGCTGCCCTTTGCGGATCGGGGGTTACCCCTAAGATAGAACCCCACCTTTCTTCCTCCTTACCTGCTGCCTTAAAACCACCAATCCCAACCCCTGGGCCCCTCTCTGACCTGCCCAAACTCTCCCTGGCCAAGACCCCAGACTTTCCTATTTCCAGGGATCCATTGGGCCTACTTCTGCTTCCTTGATGCAGTCCTGGCAGTGCCCACTAATGTGTTCTTGGTGCTGCTGGGACTGATGGAGCTTCTGGGACTGATGGAGCTGCTGGGACTGATGGAGCCGCCAGCCAATTGAATTGGCCGTCAGCTCCCAAGGGTTGGACTTCATCTCCAGTGAGGGGTGCAAGTCCCACTCTGCACACAGCAATGCCCTAGAGATTGATCTTCAGTTTCTGGAGACTCCAGGACAATCCGGGAGGGTTGGCAACCCTAATTCCAGGATGATCCTGATCTCATACAGGGTTTTGGCAAATGAAACCAATATCTGAAAGTGCTTTAAAGTTTTTTTTAAAGCTTAAAGTTTAAACTTTTTGAAACTTAACAGTTTAGTCAGACCTGGCGGTGAATGGCTAAACCAGTTGTCTATCATCATTTCAACTCTGTGTCTGTTGGACTCAAAGGATTGGAGATGAGGGTTGTGCCAGGCAGAAAAGTCAAGGTGAGAGAGAGAGACTAATGGTTTTAATGGGGCTGTGGCATCAAATGTGGAGGTGAGGGTAAGATTTAGCATATCAACCTGCAGAAACATGTGCTGGACAGAAGGCCAAAGGCTAGATAGTTGAGATATTTTGAAAGCGCAGTTGTAAATGAATTGGGAGAGACTTTTTTTGAGGAGCACAAACAAAAGAAAGTAGGGTTGGATGGGGAAGGGGGATATAGGTTGAGAGTGTTCAAAGGAATTGATCAGAGATGGGCTTACCTGTGTTTGATAGGATCAGTAAAACAGAGTGGCAGTGATATTGTAGCATAGGAGGAAGATTAAAAGAGGGAGCAAGGTAGGTGACCCTTATAATGGAGAGGATTATGGGGTCCAAACCTCAGCTCAGGACAGAATAGGATGCTGATGTTGCAAAGAAGGACAACTTGCATTTATAGAGTGCCTTTACTATAGTAAAATGCCGCAAGGCACTTCATAGCAGCATTAGAAAACAAAATTTGGCGCCAAGCCATATTAAGGGATGAATTGTTATGATCATTTGAAATTTGGCATTCTTATGTTTGTCTTGATGAGTGCAAGACATATCTCTTTTTTCAGCAATCTTCAATGTAAAAAGCTTGCATTCAAGAATTTTAAGGTAGAAAATTATAATCTAAATAAACATTAATATATTACCTAAAGCTAACTTTCTCAAACACTAGTGAATTTAGCTTGCAATCATTCACGATAAAAACATAACATTGTCCATATGTATCTAATGATAATGTATCAATTGTGTTACAGTGGACATCTTGGATTTGGGAGTATGATTGGCTGAATGTTCCTCCTTGGATTTAAAGTGCAAATGTAAATGAATATTCATGTTAGCAGCAGCCATGTGTGGCTCTACTAATAGGCAATATCTCAGCTAATAAATTAATGCAGGGGACATGGTATGAATAATTAAAACAGCTGCCGTAAATTATCCCTCATAGGATGTTAATTATCTATTCACATCTGCATCAAGAATACATAATGGATGATGCAGTAAATCCCTTGATTGAAATGTTCTTTGTTTTGTGTATTCTTCCCTTTATCGTGATGCCAATGATGTTGTAAATTCTCACTGCCATAAAATCAAAGTGAATAGAAAGTGATTTGAATGCTAAATGGTGCATGGAAAATTCACTGCAGCAGGTCCCTTTTCAACTCAGTGTGAATCTACTATTTTATGTAAAATATCAGATGCTTGGGAATAGTTATGAAGTAAATCAGATGAAATTATGAATCATGAAGGCAAGTGTTTTGTAATTATTATCTGTACCTAAGATTAGCATATTGCCTTCAAATTGTTTCACAGTATTGTAATTTGAAGCACATGCTGAACTTCTTGAAGATTCTGCATACTTTGCATCAAATGAAAACTATGTAAAACAGTATTGGAATGTGTTGTGTCTTGTGAAAATAAAACATACTCTCACCTTCAAACTCCCAACTGCCTCACCTTTGGCTCACTATTCACCATATGATATGAAGACTGAAGCCAACACCTTGAGCCCCAAGACAAAGATGATACAACTTCCATTAATTCCATTCCCCTCCTATGTCATTATTTTGGTCTGTACCAGACTGCCCTAGTCCTTAACGCTCATCTTTCTCTAGTTTCCCTCCTATCTCCCCTCATGCCCTCTCCAAGCTCACCTTGTCCATCTTCCTGCTTATTCAATCCTAGTCCTTCCAAACCAAACTGTTAACAGTTCCCTTTCCTCAGATACTTTCCCACTCTCCTTCAAATCTAATGTAACAATTCCTCTTCTAAGGAAAAACATCCTTGACTCATTTATCTTTGAAAAGCTAAGCCCTAGCTCCAACCTCCCTATCTTCTCCAAAGTCCTTAGACAAAATTTAGATTTGGAGACAAGGTTCCATCCAACGGTTGGAGAACCAGTGGGAAGCTGGCATTGCTTTTCTTCTGGAGGCCCAACGCAAGATAAGTACCTGGACAACATCGGGCCTCCCATCGGATTAAGTCCCCAGTAGGACAGAAATCCCGCCCTCGAACTGCTGGCCAACCAGAGGCCTGCAGTTCTCCATTACCAGCAGGATCACCAGCAGCAGTAGCTGTTACTGGTAACACACTGGAGCCCCCAAGGACCATGTCACAGGGAGGGGATTGCCAGCGAGTGGGGGGAAGGGAGGGAGTCACATGCAAGGGCAAGGGGATGTTTCCCAGCCAGCTCAACCCCCTTCCCGATATCAGGTCCCTCGATCAGTTTATCTTACCTGCAAGTGGGTGACATGCACTTTAAATAACATTAGTACTGGGCCCCTCTTGCAGCTGAATGTCTGGTTTCCAGTGAGTGATGTACAAATTTGTTGAATGGACCTGCGTGAATCAAATTAGAACAGTAAGCCTCAAATAAGCCAACACCGGCCCTGTTCACCTGCATCTGGTACATGCAAGCAATACATGCACGAGCACCCTGCTCAATATGGCATGGTAGAAGCAGCTGGCGGCCCAGCATGCACCCCCACAATGTGGAATCACCTTCTGTAGCGGCACCCAAACTTTGCACACATAAGCTCTGTGGCTATGAACAGAATTACTCTGCGGTGTAGCACCTGGATTGTGCATTCCACACCAATGTGGCTCGAGGGGAAAGTATAAATAATTTAGAAACTTGTTTTTTAGTGACAATCATGAACTAAGCAGATGTGAACTATTTCTAGGAACAAAAACAAAACAACTGGAAAGAAGCCATTAGCATATAGACCACACACAGGATATGAAAGAAAATAACAGAAATAAAGAACAGACAGTGCTGCTGACTCAGCAGGTTGTCTGAGCCACCCACGCTTGAAGTTCCGAGGTTAAATACCCAGTTTTTGTTCAGTTAACCATTCCCATTTGGAGTGGCCACACTTCCAGCTGCCTCGGACCTAAGTTCTGGATTTGCTTTCCGCACCACTCTGCCTCACTCTCCACCTTTAAGATGCTCCTTAAGGCTTACCTTTATGACCAAACATTTGATCATCTTTCCTAATATTTCCTTATGTGGCTTGGGGCCAAATTTTGTTTGCGAAACCTCGTGCGAAGTACCTTGGGACATTTTACTACATTAAAAGCGCTATGTAAATCAAAACGCTGTTATTGTTGTGACCATAAAACTGTTACAATAATCTTGGTTAAAGAGAAGAAAATTAGCCACAATTTCCATTCCTGATCACTTGCTAAAGGGCTTGTGCATGGACATTGGGTAAGGGCAGAATCAAGCTCGCCCTATGAGTGGAATTTTCTGTGCCTGCTGGCGTTGGGCATGCTGGGCGGCCTGAACGGACAATATGGCGAGAAGGTCAAAAATCAGTTTCACAACGTTGTGAAAACAGTTTGCGATCGTCCTCTCAGCCGTCGATGGTTGGCCTCGCTTCCCACCGTCAGACGTCAGGAACTTCATTGTAATATATGTGCATATCATTATAAGGACAGCCTGCCGGAATCATCCCCCCTACCCTGGATTGTCTGCCTACGTCAACAGGAAAACACGCTGGTGTAGAACTTGTCTTGACAACTATTATGTGCAGAAGTCGGGAATTACCACCCAGGCCTTACTCGCATCGCGGACATCCGAGGAGCAGAAGATGCTGGAGCCCGACAGCAACGGCACACTGGAGGAACATCCGTGGCATGCTAGGTGGATTCTCATGGACATGGCTCTGCTGCAAAGCAGCTCACAGAAATTGGAAAGTCACCTTTGAGGGTCTGCTCACAACGGATGATGATCAAGGGTGTGGAGAGGAAGGTCCAGCTGTGTTCGGGAGAGGAAGATGTACCAGGAGGCGGGGGAGGAAGGTCTAGGATCGAGTGGGAGAGGAAGGGGTGTCAGGATGGGGTGAGGTTGGGAGGGGGGAATGAAGGTGTCAGGATGGGCTGGGATTGGGAAGGGAGAATGAAGGTGTCAGGATGGGGTGAGGTTGGGAGGGGGGAAATGAAGGTGTCAGTGGGAGGTGGGGGGGTGAGGGAGCACAGGGGAAGGAGGGGGGATCAGGGGAGAAGCTGGTAACTGGGGGGATAAGTGTAAGGAGGATGATTGGTGTAAGGGAACGAATTCAGAGGGGGGACGGAGTGCAGAGAGTGGAGGGAGTCAGTGGGGAGGAAGGAGTAAGGTCAGAGGAAGAAGTAAGGGTGTCTGAAGGAGTCAGGAATGAGGAAAGAGTAAGCAGGGATGGATTCCAGCGGAGGGGAGGACCAGGGTGGGGGTGTCCAAGGGAGAAGGGATTCCAAAGGGGTAAGGGGTCAGGAGGGGGGGGATGTCTGGGTGAACATGCAAGGGAGGGGCTCAGTCCATGACTGCCTCCCAGGGAGTGAACTGCGGGTGGGTGTGGAACAAGGGAATCATTAGAATGACCAAGGGCAGAGTGAGACGGTAGGGTGGAAGGCTGAGTGTTCGACGGTAGTAGTAGAAGGGAAGGTGAGCGTAGTTGGTGGGGGCTCGGAGGTGGACATGGACCCTGAGGGAGGACATCAGAGAGGTGAATGTGGATGGGGGTGGAATTTTCAGGAAGGAAGGGAATGTGTACATTCACCTGGGCATCCCCGATGGAAAAGGGTTGTGGCTGGCAGGTCATGGAGGGGAGGTGGAAGGTGATGCCAAGGGGGTCAACAGCATTGGGGGAAAGAAATGGGTGTTTGGGGGAGGAGAAAAGACAGGGAAACTTACGAAAAAGCGAATCCAGACCATGCTGTCTAAATCAAAAGTGAAATGACAGTCGTGGTGGGAGATATCAGGTCTGCATGGGAGTGTGATAATTGGGTGGGCGGAGATGCAGGTCAGCTCAGATGGACAACTGAAACAGAACCCCAGCAGGCAGCACTCAAAATGCTCAGGACACTGAGGTGAGTGTGATAGGTGAGGGGACCTCGTGCATGGGAGAATGCTTGCACAAGTCTCCAAAAGGCCCTAATACACACACATTTCTCCCTCCAGAATCACTCGCTGGCTGGGTGCTCCCTCTGTGGTGATCAGGGAGATTGGTTGAACCTTTAAAAATTTATTAAAGGTAAGAAAAAATTTTCCTGACATGTCCCCTCATGTGACACGGTCACATGAGCTGGGTCACGTCCATTACTTTTATTTAAAAAGTTTCCGAACATTTTAAATCCCTCATGAAACCTCATCCCGCCCGTGGATGAGGTTTCATGCTTTTTCGGAAGGCTGCCTGGGCTCTTCGCCTGCCCGCCAACCTTAAGGATGGATGGGCAGGTCCATTAATGATTTCAATTACTTTTTTAATGGCCTTAATAGGCTTTTCACAGGTCAGTGAGCATGCAGCCGAGTCGGCTGCGCACCCGCCGCACTGAGAATCTAAATGGCGCGAGATGATGTCAGGACGCACACTCGACGTCACCCCGCGTCCTTTTACGCATTGGCGAGCGGGCCTCACCCCTGCTCACTGACCAGAGAATGCTGCCCATGAGAAAAAATAAAACTAATGGCATTTTACAAATGTTACAACTTAGTTCAAGGTATAATTATCAGTCAATAAAAAATAATTTTAATGCTGTTTTTTGCTGATGACAGACTACACGGAACCTTCACTATAAAAAAAGCTGCTCAATTTCTGCCATGGGTTTATGTAAAAATTTCACAATGGAGCCATCATCATGTTGAATGAAAACAAATTTACACTCGACTATGCGTCAAATTCAAACTGTTGCAGAATCAGTTATTAAATTATTTTTTTAAATCTCAAATTACAGAAGTTGCAAAATAAATAAAACATTGTGACGTGACTGATTCCATCACTCCACACCTTATCTATAGAATGTGTAGGGAGACAGATTACCAGGGTGATGCCATCCCTTCTACATTTGTTTTCTTAAATATGCTGTTATACATAGAAGGTGCATAGCCAGCAGTGAGATATCATATTGCATAAATGAGGCTGACTGGATAATTAATGAAAGACAAAATCATAAGTCAGTTATGGTTAGTCTCCTAAGTGGAGATATTTTCCTATCTCACAGCTGGTCATGACATATCAGATCTGCAACAGTGTAAGCACATTTCTAACTGGAAAATAAATTGTTTTAAATATATTTATAGGAACCTTCTGGCATAGTCTCTATCAGTGTGATATATTATTGAAAATAGAATTTTTCTTTCCAATGGTACCTCTTGTTACAGTCTCTGAATTAAAGTACAGTAGACTCCTTCATAAAGTTTTCCTCCACAACATGGCTTTTATATGCTTCCCAAAGGAAGCTTTATAAATGGATTCCATTGTATCCTAATTCACTGCAATGTAACATTTGTAAGGAATTCTGAACTACTTTAAGGCATGAGCACTTACTTTTCATCTAAATTGACATTAACTCAAAAGCAATTCGACACTAGAGCACAATATTAGGCGAAATTGTTAGAGTTATTTAATGGCACAGATTTTAAAGGGCCTCTGTTGTTTGGTTTCTATTTCTTAGCATCAATTGGAGAGTGAATGAAAATGCAGTTCCAAGGTGATTATATTCATTTTTAATGTGGGGTTTTCTTCTCCCCAAAAATATTCTACTGTGTCTACTTCACTGCTGTTTGACACAAAATCTGTTACATCATGTAATCTCCCTATTTTAAACTCTGGTTTTCTCTCCGTAAACCTTTCTGCCGTCCCGCTTCTCTCTCCTCCTTTAAGATGCTTCTTAAAGCTATTCCTTGGACCAAATTTTTGGTTACCTGCCCTAATATCTCTTCATGTGACTTGGGCAATTGGCAGGCTGACCAGATTCTGGGATTCCTGTCCCCATTCCCAGCACTGGCAGTTATAGCCGGCGCAGGATAAGGGTGCAGCAGCCCTGGCCTGGCCAGCTACATTGTGGGGGTAGGCTTTCATACCCAGTCCCCCTGCAATTTTCATGAAATCAGGCCAGCTTCTCGAGGACACATGGTTCACAGCCCCTCAGAGGATCTGTGAGCCATAGTCTGGATTTAGGAACCTTTTGAAAGTATGTTCAAAAGGTCTTACTCATACCACCACCACCCACCACCCCCCACCTCCCCCCACCCCCATGTCCCTTCCATGGTCAGACATCTGTTTCTCAAGGTTATGAATGCTTGGCTGAGCTCCAAGACTCAGTAATGGATTAGCTCAGCAGGAGTCTGTTTTCACAGATGGAAGTGGAGTGGTTGCTTTGATTGAGGGATATCTTTATGAGGTTATACTATGTTATTTTTTAACTCTTTCTTTCAATGTCTATATGTCTATTTGGACAAGATCAAAAGGCTTGAAGCAAGGTAAAGCTTCTGTTATTGAAACTAAATGGTTCTGTTTGACACTTTTATATGTTGTAAGAGCAGCAGTTTTTATCAAAGCAGGTTTGTGAAGTTCTTTTGAGTGCATTTCAAGACTTGCCATTGTCATTATGTGACTCATTGGTTCTATAATGGGTGAATGGGCATGGAGAATGTAGGGTAGCCATGGAAGGGGAGTGGAGGCAGCATGGGGTCATAGAGGTGGCATGTGGGGCATGGAAGTAGCATCGGGAGTCGGAGGGGTTTGAGGAGGGGTGAAGGCTAGAGAACCTTTAAAATAACTGAGGTGAAATCTCAGAGAACCAAGGTGGGCCTTTTAGCCAGCCTGCCTCAGCACTCACCCACCTCTGTAGCCACCTCCAAACCACCTCTTTCGGCAGCGGGCCTAACTCCAGCCGATCGCACTCCACCCCACTGCCTCCCCAGAATGAAGATATGGCAGGCATGGGCCCTTTTAAAGCAGACAGATCAGCGGGGTCAGGAAATTTCCCAACTTGAGCTTCATGGTGAAAACCCAGACCTTGGTGTTATATTTTGTTTGGTAATCATTCTTGTAACCCTGTGAAGTGCCTTAGGATGTTTTACTACATTAACACCATCATATAAATGCAAGTTACTGTTGTTATGTATACATTTTTGGTCTGCATGCACTTCCTGTCAATTTTACACATTATTAATTCTTACGTCAATATTTATAATGGAGACTTACCTATATAAACTTGTCATCCTCTGATTACACCCTTCTGCCAGTGAATTGGGGTTGAATTGTGTGAGTACTGATCCAAATATTCCCTGCAGGCAGTGAGGGAGAAAATGAGAGCAATGCCCTTTTAATTAAGTGGCAAGATTCACAAAAAAGTGACAAAGACCATTGTCTAGGACAATAACCCCTTTGCCTAGCTTCAGTACCAGTCTATTCCAATAAAGAGGTAAAAATACTTCTGCTATTCTTGTTGAAATATGCACCAGGAAAATTATTCAAATCATCACAGTTCAGTGTAAACAGTTTTCATTGTTGCAACAATGCAATTATTTAAGTAGAGCACATACAAATTGAATGCAAGGTCTTCTAATAATATCATAATTTCTTTTTCTGAGCCCTTAGCAAAGCTATGCATACACTTTAGAGAAAAAGCTGCCAGCCCAAATCCACTCTTCCTCATCATGAACTTTATTACACTGCAGATGTTCATCTGGGAAATGGATTGTGTTACAGAAAGGATGTGAGTCTGGTCAAAATGTCTGGCTGGTTACTGTACATCAAGGGAAACTCTGTCTGCAGTGGAATGGTCTTGAGGCAGCGGTTGTATATTTAAAGTGTGGAGTTGACCATGAATGAGAAACTAATGACCCAGTGTGTGATTTATAGACCCACAAACTGACTTATATTTCACACAGTAAGTAAAAAGCAGGTAGACTTGCTACTGTGACCAAAAATGTGAAGTGTCCCATAATAGTAATTGAACAGCCAGCTCAGCATTCAATTTCCACTGGCATGAGAAAGTAACTCAGCATACTCAGGCCTAAAAAAAAGGCTTCTCTCTTTCTTGCTATTGAAAATTGATACTTAACTAGGAACATGGAGCATTCTGTGCCACTGATGTCTTCACAATGAGAGATTTTAAAAATCTCTAATCAGGAAACCGAGTCCCCTAACCTGCCATTGAAATGATCTCAGATGAAAGAGAGAATTTTAAAAAGAATTCATCAACAGGTAAATTTGGGAAAAGGGAAAAAAGAGCATGAAGAGACGAGGTGCTTAAGGGGCAATGAAAATTGCCCACCTGCTTATCCACCAGGAAAAAAATGGAAACGCATCCATTTTCTTGCACTCAAACTACCAGCTCTTCATCTTTAGTTATGTCATTGTTGAATGTCAATAAAAATGTAAGTACTAATGGGCAAGAAGTGAAATCTAGTGAACTGGGCAAGTTTGCATTTTACTTCCCATCAAAATAAATCCCTGCTAGTGCCTGGCTGAGAATTGGCACAATTAATCTGATGCAGGCGTTTCACACAAGGGTAGTGGAAATCTGGAACTATCCCCCACAAATGGCTGGGTCACTTGAAATTTTCAAGACTGCAATTGACAGATTTTTGGTTGGTAATTATATTGAGGGATCTAGAACAAACGTGGGTAAATGGAGTTGAGGTGCATATCAGCTATGATCGTGCTTTGAGATGCCCAGTGGTTGTGAAAAGCACTGTATAATTGCAAGTCTTTCTTTTCTTTTTTAATTGCATGGAATTGGCCTACTCCTGTTCCGATAATGGAGCTCGAGCTCATAACAGTGAGCTGCAATGCATAGGAATGAAGAAAAATACTTATGAATATGCCTCGCTATCAATAATATATTGAAATGGTTGTGCTTTCTTCTAGGGGATGACTATTTTCAGCGTCACTTCTAACACTTTTGTAACATTAGGTAGTAGTTAGAGGTGACACTTAAGTGTGACATTAATACTTACTCCAAAAAGAGCTCCCAGTAGTGGGTGCAATTGAGACAATTACATTTATTTAAGCACTAGAATCTTAAGACTTAGAACAAATTATGTACCAATTTAAACAAATGTTGCAATATCTTAAAACATCACTTTAAGGAGGCAGTTACTTTAGGCATTAAAGAGCCTTCAAGGCGGTCAAGATAGAGTACTTAAGCTGCAATGCTGGTTTAACCAGCATTTAACTCAAGATGGCATCTTGGTAAAGGAGTTGAGGGCTGTGCTAGGAACGGCCACATGGAGGCTTGTTAAACAGCTGATTGCTGCTTAAAATGTCTATAGAGATCATTAAAGAGGTTGCAAGGTATTTTGACTAGTGTCTCAACTAATGTTGTATCCTAACAGTGACCAGCTGTTTGGGAGTAAACATGCCATTGATGTCAATTTCAAGTACTACTTAACGGAATATTCATCATTTCGTGTTCATTGCTATGAAGAGGACCGCTGAAACACATTAGGAGACTTCCTGGAACACTTTGTCAAGACTACACTAACACTGGAGCATCATTTATTCCAGGAATTCCCAGGCCAGAATATAACGCTCATCAGGCAGGTGCCTGCATGATCCAAATGAGCATAAAATGACGCGTGATGACGTTGAGCGAGCGTCCTAGCGTCAATGTGCACTCGCACGGTATTTCGGTCAGTGGGCGTGAGTGGGAGTTGGCAACGCTCCCTCTGACAATTAAAAGGCCTATCAAGGCCTTTAAAGTGCCAATTAAATGTTATTTTTTGCTGCTCATCCAACCTTACAGTTGGCAGGCAGGTGAAAAGGCCAAGCGGCCTTTGCACTTTTTAGGAAACCTCATCCACGGGCGGGATGAGTTTTCCAATGGCAAATAAAATAAAAAATTTAACATTTCATTCAGAATATGCCCCTGATGACAGAGTCACATGAGGGGACATGTTTTTTACCATTTTACAATTCTTTACTTTTCATTTTTCATATCTTCAGCTCCCTAAGGCAGCTCTGTGCCTCAGGGAGCTTTTCCAGCATGCACCTGCGCCTATGCATGAATTTGCGCACTCGCCCTCCTTCCCCACCCTCCACACAGGCAGCGCTAAGTGCTGCCGCCACACGTTTCACACTGGGCGGGCCTTAATTGGCCCGCTAGCATAAAATGGCAGTCAAACCCTGATTGCGGGCAGTGGTCAGCTTCCCAACTGCTCCTGCCCACCCCCTCCAAGCCCACCCGACGAGGTAAAAATTCTGACCCCTGAGAATTTCACCTAAAGGAGTCAGTGCTGTGATTTTCCATCTCATGGGAGTCACCAGGAGAAAAGGAGTGCTTGGCCATGAGTATCCCTAGTGTTATGACACCTATACCTCCATAGTATGCCTGCCAAGCTTGAATGAGGCTGGGGTCCTCAGAATCATTGGAGTCTCTTCGCTGCCTGAATAAGTAGCTCACCAGTTGGTCATGCAAGAGCAAAATCAAACTCAAAGAATCTACAATAAAATGTTTTAAATATTGACTTCTGCCCCAAGATCTAGAAGGATAGAAACTTGATCAGCTTGGATTGGGTTGTGATCCAGGTGCAGTGCATGTACCTAAAGTGGCCAGCGGCAGGACCATGAGAAATTGCTTCTGGTAAGCCGTGGGTACCTTTCGCAGCCTCAAACAGTTTACCAGTCCCAGAATTAATAAAGATTAAACCGGCTTGGATCCTGAGCCAGCCTGGAACAGGGGGAAGAGAGAAGGTAATCAAGAGAGGGATGACCTACAATCTGCAGTGGCCTCTCAATTTAATGTGTAAATAAAACAAAAATATTTTCTGGAGGCAGCAGTTACCTTAAGGATCTGTGGTATGGTTGCCAAATGCCTGAAAATACAAATCATAGCATGCATGGCCAATTTTAAATTAGCAGTGAGGGGGGAGCTTTCCTTAGATATGCTCATCTTCTTTTCTCTTGTGATTCCACATTGCAGAGTTTATTCCATGTCGGGGAATTCAAACCAAGTCAGGAGTTTCAGTTGGGATTGCTTAACTATGGCTCTGCTATTGCAGGCTTTAAACTACTGCCTTCAATTCGGCCAACCGAACTCTAACTACATGCCTTCCTACGTTCTCTCAATTGCTGCTTACAATCAATAATAGGGAGAGACTGAAGTAGAAATAAACAGTGATGGTTTATTGAGACATAGGGCAGAGCACCAGATCATATGTGCTCACACAGAAACCTCTAGAGCTAGACTTACAGTTCCCAGGTGCCCACGCTGTACAGTTATTCGTCAGTGCTGTCACCTGATCAGTACACTTGCATTCTCTTAAAGGGACAGGGACCTCACTTTACCACAATTATTGATGGCACTTTCAAGTCTCAAATCGAGAAACAGCAGTACCTTGTTCATTTTCAAATTCAATGTCATGTTCCCTGTAGCTCATTGTAGAATACAAGGGGATTTGGTTTTTCCTTCTGCCTCTTTTACATGTGGTCCCAAGATATCAATTTCCATCTTGTTCCATTCCAGAGGCTGCCTGTCTCACCTCAGTCTTGAAAATGACCCTTGGTCCTTTTATAATCCCAAAATTATTGTCTGTTTATGTGCAACTTCGGAAATGCATGACAGCAATATATATTTGTATGTTTATATTTGTAAGAAAATTGAATATAATAAATATTCAGGGACAGAGTGACACAGTGGGTCAACACGTCAGAGTCCTGGGTTTGAATGTGGCCTGGACCAATAAAATGAAAGTCTGCTTTGTCTGTTGACTGCAAGACCCTTACATGCAATGATTTTGATCAGTCTCAACAAAGGTTCTGGTGGAAATGAAACCACAAAACATGACCTATAATAAGGCACCAATTGGCAATCCCACTCAAGAGCGGTTAAGTGGATTGTTGTGGTGGGAAGACTGAAAATATTCACACTGCTGCAGTACGGGCACTTTTCTGATAGTGGGATTAAGCTACATTGTTGAAGGAGCTATACATCAGGTTATGCTAATGTGATTTTGGATTGCTCAGTGTGGGTATGGTGATGAAAGTGGTGATGTGTTGCATCCTCCAACACTGACATCTCTTAGCATGAAGAACACAAAATAAATTAAGAATATAGATTGGACACAAAGGCGCTGTTTAAAAACTGGGCTAGTATGTATACCTGAATGAAAGGAAAATGAAGGCATTTTATTTCAGAATGTAAATATCATAGCTATAATTAGGATATTCCAGCCAGAATATGATCTAGTTGGGTAGCTTTTGTGTTTCAGTGGAACAATGTTCACAGGTTGCGAATTTTGGATGTGTGTATAGTGGGGACTTGTGTATAAAAAAGGATGTAGTAAAAATTCAAAAACACTACATCTGTTGTAGTTGATCCAAGGTTAGAATGTAAATCAGTCCAAATGTAGCAGTATGACTTTTAGGGGGTTATTTTGGCCAAAGGGTGAAAGCAGGTGCTAACTAGGGGCAGTACTAAAAAGACAAGCCCTTGTGAAGATTTAGCACACAATTTTTGGTCCTAATCTGAATTTGCCTGTAGGTTTCACACTTAAGCGCTGATTAGAGGCAATTTTCATGAAGTGGTATATGGGATTTCTTGTGTCCATTTCCACTAAAGATGTGGCGTGTGCTGGCTGGCACACAGTAGTAATGTTGCAGGATGAATCAGGAACCAAGGAAAAAGGTTCCAGGTTCTTGGATGTGGCACTGGAGGTCTTGATAGAGGAGGTCCTGAAAAGGAAAGGTATCCTGTACCTGTGGGAGGAAGGAAATCACTTTGCTCTCCTGCCCCTCTCTCCTGCAACAGCTGGTGGTGGTCTGCATCCTACTCCTCTTGAGCCCAAGGTGGACTCCCAGCAAGATTGGGCCAGGCCAGCTGCCAACAAACTAGGTGCGATGGAAGAGAAAATCGAGAAGAACAGGGCTCTGCAGGCGGCAGCAACCGAGAATGTGATTATTTCTGCAGTCCCGAGAGGAGCACTCCTGCTCTCCTGGGTCCATATAAAAACTCCAGAACTTACCATTGATGGGTCGCTTTGATTCCATCATTGCAGGCTCCAAGGAGTTGCAATAAAAAATAAAGTGTCCTACTTCTGTCATAGGACCCCGATTTCCATATTAAAAGAGCCTATCGCCTGAAATAGGTGGGCAACTGGTGGTGTAGACTTTCAAAATGGAACTGGTTGCTTTGGCAGTGTAAACGTGGTGGTAAGGCTACCAACCTTATTTTAAGCCCATTACTGCCAGTTGAATACTTTGTAAATTGAGCCCTTTATGACTTCATATAGCATGAAATTTAATAGTTTCACAATGGATCCTTTATACCTAGGAATGAGAGCAATAAATTAATATTTTGTATGTTGGTGTCTGTTTGAAAATATTTTTGCTGTTGGCTCAAGAAATATTAATGTGTGTTTGTGCATTAGTTTTATATTTCTGTTTGGCTGTTTATGTCTTTTATACCACCCCCTTTATTTTCTGTGCTCCACCTTGTTATCTCTCCATCACCACGATCACCAGGAGACTGTGCAATGCCACTAGGGATTGGCTAGTTTAAAAAGAATGTATACATGTGAAATCATGAAAAGGACATGGATATTTGTTACATTTGTCATTTTTACTGCTGCTATAGCCATTTTATAGTGTTTTACAAAGATCAGACAGACTCATAAGCCAGAATCTTCTGAGGCGTAAGGAATAGCACCTAATGGGAAGCCGGCAAGACCTCTGCATCGCCTCTTTTCGAGAAGGCCCACCATATCTTGTACCAATCAGGCACTTGACAGGCTAGCAGCAGGCCTTCTCCTAGGATCAAGGACCCCAAGAGTGGAAGTTGTGCTGGCTGAGAGCTGCTGGCCAATCAGAGGTGAATGATGGCGGGGGGATGGGGCGGAGGTGGTTTGCTGGTTGGCAGTGGTGGGAGACGGGGTTTTGGGGGGTCAGCAGCAAGGAAATGGGTGTGACTTTCAGTAGGCCCCTCCTTCCCGCTGCCAGGCTCTTCAATCAACCACTGGGTGCCTGTCTCTCTTGCGAGCCTTCTCATCCAATCTATGTCCATGTGTGAGTGATGAAGTTGCTGAAGAATAGCCACAAAGATTCCAATATGATGACCTGCCTCCCTTTAAAAATGACTCCCTTGGAGATACCTAGCTTGTGCTGGTAAGGCCAAAATGGTCTCACGTGTTCATGGACATGCTGAATTGAATCAGCCCATCCTTCAGTGGTGGTTTTCCATAGTTTATGGAGCATGGAATCTTTTGCCTTTTCTTCTTGTAGCTGCTGGCACTTGCATAACACAAAGTGTACCAGATCAATTGATGGACTTGCATTCTCCTGCAAGCATAGCATTGCAGCTGCCTTGAAATTTCCAATTTTGTCAAAACATTCTGGATATTTCAATGTTAGGTCATGCACTGAGGTGATAGGAGTAGTTTCTGAGGTTGGTCTGCTGTATGAAGTCTGACTAATTCTATGAATTGTCACTAGTGTGAGTTTACAGCATGTTGGTAGACCTGCAATTGATGGGCCATTAGGCTCCATGATGTAGAACATTGTGACACCCAGAAGGATGGATTGTACTTGCACACCAGGACTATGGGCATGGAATTAGTGAACCATTGTATGCTGAAAATTTCACAGCAGTGGGTTTTGCCATAGCCTTCCATGTCTGTGGATACTTGTCTTTTAGAATTCACAGCAGTAATATGTTGGCACTTGCCCCCGTATCAATTTTGGCCAATAACGTGCAGTTGAAAACTTTCTTTGGGCAAATACTTTGAATCGTGGCAAACACTTCAGATGGTGTGCCTGTATTTATGTTTGCAATGAGATTGATGGTGTGAAACATGTGTTCACCGCTCTTTGTCTTGTCGTGCACATCATCTTCATTTTCTGGTTTGTCAATCACCCCATGTATGTCTTTCTTTCGGGACACCAGATTGCCATTCTTATTGCTTGAAGATACCCATTGTGTACAGTCTGTTTTAATCAGTGCCCGGCTCTTTGTAGCTCCATTAGCCTTTGCTCTAGTGCACTGCCACTGCCAATGGCCTTTTCTGCCACATGCTTTGCAGAATTGATGGAAAGCTGGGAATTTTCTCGATGCATGTAGAAGACCACACCTTTCACATGTCTGGCTACATTTAAGTGTTCTAGTGAGTGTGTCAAGAATTGAGGTTGTGCTTAGGACGTGTGATCTTCATTGAGCTACAAGGATCACTTCATACTTACATCCATCCTTGAGTAGCTCTTCAATGCTGTTTGTTTTGGGCTTGCCGAGCGGATCTTTTTGGAAGTCTTCCCTGGAAGTGGATGTGATCATTAACTCAACAATTCTGTCTGCTAGTTCTGCATTTGAAAAATCACAGTACGTACCCTTTTCACTGCATCTCCTGGCAGTGGTCTATGGATTCTGTAGGCTGTTGTCAAAATTACATGAACTTTAGTAGATGAATATGGAAGTTTAATGTAGTCCATATTTTTTGAGGATCCTTTAGCTCTTCTGCTGTTAATCCTGACATATTCAGCCTGTGTAGATCTTCATTCCCAATTGCTAGGCAAATGTTTAATGCCTGCTTGTCTGGTTCAGACACACCTGAATCAAGAAACCATAGCTCTGTGCATTGTTTAAACATTTTGAATTTGAATAGTAGGTCAGCGGCATCCCAATTTAAACTGAGGAATGTTGTGGACATTTTGACAATATCCCTTTGACCTTTCTTCTCCTATAGTAGCTTGGATGAGTGTCCGATTTTTATGACAGTTTTGTTTGTATTTTTTTTTTGTTTGACTCTCCCCCGCTCACTATCGATCCAGCCCACACCTTGGTCACTCACCTTTCCCGACTGAACTAACCCAAAGCTGGTCCTTTCAACGTGCTGCCCTACTCATCACGAGGTAATTGTCTGCTTATCAGCTCTTTGTTTGAGCACTGTAGCAGCACTGTGTCTTCAAAGCTTTTCTGTGCAGTCACCACACTGCAATTTCAACACTCGCCGATGTTCCAGCTTTGTTGCAGTCTTACCAAGACACCGGAGGTCGTTCATACCGTGTAGCGTGATCTAAGACTATAAACCAGAGTGCACCTGTAGTTAATCTTGCAGCCACGCTGTTTGACCACCACTGAACACCATGCCATGTGTGTTATAATGATATAAAGGCACCAATTGCTCATAAGGGACTGTGCAAACACATTGGCGGATCCATCTCAGATTTGCACAAAGTGCGGTAGTGGGTGGGAAAAAGGACATTTTACCTGCCAGTGGCAATAGCAGCTTCTCACGCCGTATTCTGCCAATCCCGCCTCATTAATCATGCATTCCTGGGAAACACGCCATTTTGATGGCTGGCGGGCTCCAATTTGCCCACCACACCATCACCTTGCCATTCCATCACACCAGGCACCATATTTAAAGCGCAGCCATGCACAAACCTCTCAGGGCTTCCAGTCCAGGACTGCTTCGTGGAAGACATGGCCCCGAAAGGCAAAAGACTGTAGCCCCCCAGTTTAGTGACGCATCCCTCGAGTGTCTTTTGGATGCCATGATATCCTCTACCCCCCACTCTGGCTGCAGGAGGGGGCAGCAACATTACTATTCTGGCTTGGTAGGCGATGGCAATGGTGATCAGTGGCAATGCTGCACAGAAGAGTTTGGCCATCCAATGCAGATAGAGAACGAATGATCTCATCCATGCTGCCAGGGTAAGGCAACCACTTCATCACTTTAAACTCACAGACTCGAGCCCATCACACATTCACTGGCATCTCACTCACTACCTGCTCAAGGGACATCAGCACTCACTTTCTCACATACACCCTCACATCTCCATCTGGCCTCATCTGCTCTGGAGACTGCCTCCCCAGCCCTCACCATCTTGAGGCCACTAGCACAGTGTGCTCTCACACACAGCCTGGGATACCCTCTTCCTCGTTTAACCCTAGCGCTGTAGCCTTTTCCCTTGCCTGAGGCCACTTCTCCCCCTTCCACAAGCAAGCCCTAACCCTGCAACCATTGAGAAACCTTTATGGCTGGTCTGGTAGGCAGAGTCCTGCCTGTGAACCCCCCTAAGAATAATGTGGTGCTGTCTGCGAAGCCTGGCTCTGATGACTGCAATCACGCCGACGTGGGTGGACAATCCAGCATGAGGGATGATTCTAGCAGACTGGCCTTATAATGACATGTAGATGTATGACAATAAAGTTCCTGACATCCAACAGCCATTGAAGGGCAGAATTGATGATTACAAACTGGTTTCACAACGTCATGAAACTGATTTTTGGCCTTCTCACCATATTGTCTGCTCGTGCTGCCAAACACGCCCGATGCCGGCAGGCATGGAAAATTCCACGCACTGTGGGTTACTTATTAAGAACAGGCACTTGTGGACATGTATACATGGATAAAAAGTTTGAAGACATCAGGGCTGCTGAACTGTCTGCTGTGGTCTGCTCCAGGACAAACTGAAACTGAAACAAAAACACAAACCACTGGAAAAACGCAGCAGGTCTGACAGAATCTGTGGAGAGAGAAACAGAGTTGATGTTTCGAGTCTGGATCACAAGTCACACTTCCCTTAAAGTGGTGGCATGCTGCTATCCCTTAAAGGCATATTACAACTACAGTTGGCTTTGTGCAGTTCTGTCTGAGGTCAGCGGTTTTCCTTGTTGAACTCTGTAGAACAAAGTGGGGGTAGCAGGAGAATGGCAGCTGACTTGGAGGCTCAGGAACAGCAAGGGCAAGTCAAGGCTGAGCTGAGATTTTCAAGGGGGAGGGGTTTGTGGTCATGGGCATTGAGGAGTGGAAGAGGGATTCAAGGGAGGACAGAGTGTGGGTTTGGGGGTGTGGAAGAGTGAAGTGGGGATGGTCTGACAAGCTGGGTGTGGTGAGGAGGAGATGAATGACAGTAAATAATAAGATAGAGAATGATGTGAGGAGAGATTTGTGGGGGGTTGAGGTGTAAGGGTCACCACCTGTTGAACTCAGAAAATAACTGAGGCAATAGAGTTTGACAGGAAAGTTGTGGCGTGATGCAGTGACTCCCTGTTTGTCCAGGGAACTCTTTTATAGCCGCTCATATCTGCTGCATTGTCAGCTGACAGCAGGTTCAGCTGACCACTGAAAAGCTATCCCCACCCTGTGATCGCACATGTCTTCGCTGCTGGCACTTTAAATTTTAATTAGAATTGCATGGGATCCAGCTCCAGGCACGAGATCAGAAATGACCACTTCCAGTTCCGCCATCCAGAATGGTGCGCCACAGATAAAATACCACCCATAATGATCCTAATGTTTCCATATTGTTTTCCTTGGATTTCTTCCAAAGGGTCATATATCTCCTTAGTTTATCCTAGTCTGAATATTTGTCTGCGGACTGAACATAAAGGCTTCTTACTTTCACACGGCAGTTCCCTCAATCTTCCCAATTGCCTTGATTGTGGTAACTTTACAGTCTGTCTGATATTTTATAGACCAAAATGACTATTGCGGTTTGCTAAATTATTGTGCTGGAAATTGAAATGAGTCAGGATCCTGTTAAGTTTATAGGCTATACTGATGATGTATCTACCTGAAAGTCATTTTTAGCCCTTCACATATACACCTTTGTGAGCAAGAGTTATTTGTCTCAGTTTGCTTTTTAAGAGTTAAACATGGCAGGCAACTTTCATTTTAACGGTGGCTGGTTCAAAACAAAACTATATTTATGATTTCCTCCCATTTCAGTATGACTTTAGCTATTACTGCTTCTATGATTTTCAGTTCCTGTCACATTATCTTGCCTAATTTTATCCATCTGTGGGTACCTTGATCTAGAATGATTTATTGCAGGATTATAGTAAGGATATTGCATGGCTAAAAATCAAGTTCCCAAATAAATGATCCGGGATGAAAAGAGAGGGATAAAGGAGAAGTGCAAAGATTAAAAATGAAAATTATTTTTTTTAGGTAAACATTGAGATCATTGTCTCCAGACATTTGTGGTGAAATTAGTAAATCCCATTCTAAAAGAGTGGGTTGCATCAGGAACTTGGAAGCAAGACAGGGTTCACAGTAAGAATTTATAGTTATGAATAAGTTGTTTACACAGCAGAGCTCCATTACATCTGTTTCAATGACAATCCCTGTTCAGCACAGATCAGGGCCTGAAGTTTCCACCATTGGTACAATCTGGAAGTGGGATCTGAAAGTGCACACATTTTCATGTCCATTCTGCCGATATCAAGTTAGGCTTAAATTTCCTGCCACACTTATTAGAACAGTCCAGAATTTAATCATGAGTAGAAATCAGCATAAGCAATTGGGACCCAAGCAATGTGCTGAACTCACCATATATTCCTCCCTTAAGAACGAAAGTTAATGCTTCAACTCATTTAAACGTCATGCATGCACATCAGGCACAGCACAATTAAGAACCTGCAATCAGGGTAGCTTTTCAATATTTAATGTAACTTATACCATAAAAATGCATTCAAAGAATTAGGAAATTCATTCAAGTTATTAGACAAATAGGAAAAGCTACTGAATAAAATCATTCAGCTTTACTCAAATCATGTGAACATTCATAGGTACCAATCCACACCCAACCCACTCACTTCTATGGAAGCAGATTTCAATGAGGATAGAGTAAAAAACGCTCAAAAATTGCAATGAAAGGACATATAAATTATCTGTTTCCTGTTGTATCTGAAAATCTGAGTGTAATTTGAAGAGCATCTGAGCATATGCCAGAAACTCCAGTGTAAGATTTTGTAACTTGGCAGCAAGGCCATTATAATGGATGGAGATTCTTTCGTGCTGACGGATCAATAGAGGATCGTAAAATATTGAGGAGATTTAAGGCCATTGCATGTAACTTGCTTACACCCAAAATTACACAATATTTTAGCCCAAGTACTTAATTTGCATCCAATTGCACGTGTCTCTGCATACAAATACATAAGATTCCAGGCCCACATGACTCACTGTGTTATTCTTTAGATGACATCCTGTTGAAAAAAAATAACATTGGTTATCTATTCATATATCTATAACATAGGCTGGTGTCGAACATATGTCCATCATATCTCAAAGTATCCACTCAAAAAATATTACACATAGAAAATGTTACATTTGCCACAATTAAGGATAAAAGGAAAAACAGAGATGCAGGAGGAACTTTTTTAACTAAAGGCTGGGAAATATGTGGAACAGATCACTGGCATGGATGGTGGTATAAGAAACTTCATGAGTTTCAAGAAGGAATTAGAAGGAATCTAGGAGGCTAAGTGGTGCATTTATTGTGGCCTTTTGGATTTTGAAAGGGATTAACAGAGGAGACGGAGTTTAGTCTGGAACAAGGGGACATAATCTTAAGATCAGACCAAGGGCATTCAGGAGACTAAAGCTAGGAAACACTACCGCGCACAAAAGAGCTGGATTTTCATCTCGGGTTCAGGAAACACGAGTCAGAACAGTTCCTGTCTTTGCCAATCTGAACCTGTCACCTTCTCCCATGCCCACCATATTTTCGTCTCCTTGAGATTTGGGAGTCGAGGTTTGGGTCTGCCCCTTCCCTAGGCAGGCCTGAGGCAGTGTTGGAGGAGTGCAGGTGCTAAGGCGAGCTGATTAGAGGGCCCGCCTCTGTTCCAGAAGACATCAGCCCATGAGCTCACCACATCTTTCTTAAGCACCCTAACCTTCACCCCTTCACCTCCACCTACCCCCATGTCTCCTCTGCACCCTCTCATATCATCCATGCCCCCTCATACCTCCTATGCCCCCTCGATGCTCCCCATGTATCCTCCATAGCCACGCACACAGGCCCAGATTTTTTGTTTATGAGGCAGGAAGCGTGCGTTGGAAAATTTCCGGGTTCGCCACATCCACATTAGGAGAAACTCCCCCGAATGGCGGGATCTTCATTCCGCGGGAGTGTGTGAGGGATAGAATCGGGCCCGTCGCCCTCAGACACAGATTGGAAGCAGCCAGAGGGATTGTTGAATGCCAAAGCAGGCTGTTCAAAAGACCCGCCTCAGTTCTCTGAAACTTTATCCCAGTTGTTTGCTTGTTTTAGGCCCTCTATTCCTCATCCCACATCCTCCCTCACTCCCTCACCCACTCCCCAAACCCTATCCATGGCAACTCATGCCCCCCAACCACCACCAATGGCCCCTCTTACCCTTCAAGCCAACTAATGCCCCCACCCTCAAAGGTCTCTCATACCTCCCTTGCCAACCTTTTCCCTCACTACTAATGACCCCTCATACCTTCCATGCCAACTTAATGCCAACTCATGTCAATCCATTCCAGCCCACCCACCCGCATGGCCCCTTACATCTCACGATGTAAACTTAAGGCCAACACATGTCAACCCATGCCAACCCACCACCACCCTTACATCCACCATTCCAACACACCTAATTTCCACCATGGTCATACCTCCAGAGTCATTTTGAGATGAAATAATATAAAGGTCTAAATATCTATTACAGCCTTCATTATATTTTTTAAAAACTCCCATTCATGAAAGCCCATTTAAAACTTACATCCTCTCAAATGCTAACCCCTTATAAAAACAAGAAAACTCCTCTTCATAACTCCACATCAAAGATAGTTAATCCTTTAATATCCTCTTTGAGCTGTCAATCAAACTGTGAACTTACAACTCGCTTGCTGAGATAAGTATAGGCTGTCAAAATCAGTCAAGCACCCATAAACAGTCCTTAGAGTAATGTCGAAAAACAGCTATTGTAACTGCTAGAATGTAGTTGTTTTTTCACCTCATCATGCAGGCTGAGTTTTTTAAACTTTTAAAGAGCTGGGATTTTAAACAACTTCACAACTTTACAATTCTGCAGACCTCATCTATTCTTCAAGAGCACTTATGCCTACTCTAAAATTTCATACTCCCATACTATGAATTAAGGCCCTTGCTACAGCACAAATAGGATCTGATTGAACTCAGCACCTAGACCAAAAGGCCCTGCTGAGTTTGATTTCCCTCGTGTGTGAATCATGTCCTGCACCCTTTCCTCTACCGTCAAGAATGGGAGCTGTCGGAAATGGGAGTGGGACTTCCACATCCGGGTCCCATCTGCTATTTTGGAAGGTCCGTGGAGTCTCCACAACTCCACAAAAATCTGGGCCTCAGTACCCACTATGCACAGACCTCAGGAGTCATGTAATAGCAATGGGAAGTCTTTGGAATGAATTTGAAAAATATTAACCCTCAAATAATCCAACAAAACTGCCAGTCAAACATACAACTATTCATACTTTACAGAAAAAACGCTGGTCCTATTAAATCCCCTTAAGCGGTCATTAACTTGTGAAAACAAACATCTATTCAGAAACCACATCAGACAGAAAATCCTATTATAACCTCTTAAAATTGTCAATCAAACTATGTTCTCAGTCCCCTGCATAACTGGGTGAACAACCCACCTACTGAACTAAGTGTTTTATCAGCTTTTGAAACTTAGCTAAGCATTCATCACGGGCTCAACTGTCAAAACAAACGATTACAGCTCCAGACAATGAAGCACCTTAAAACTGAAAGAATGGATTTTTTAGAATTTCAAATCAGATGGCCTGTCAATCAAAGGAGTGGAGCAGATGGCTGTTTTTTTTCTTCTGAGTTTAAGCAGCAGGCCATTTTTTTCTAAGTTAAGGCTCTCTGAACCTTTCAATTATTGTTCCGATCATGGCAGGAGTGTTGAATGCAGAATAGTACTTTTTCCATGGGAAAAGTACTCTAAAGCATCTCAACACTTACAAAAAGCTGGTCAATGAAATGGTCTTACCTTTGAAAGACACAGTGATATAAACAATGACTGCAGTAAAAACACATCTAACTTATAAGAAAGCATCTAATAATGACAGTTAAAGTCATCAAAACATTTAACATTTACCTGTCAGAATGTTCCCGACTCCTCAGCAGATTTCCCCCAAGGTTCCTGAACTCTCTGGCATGTTTTCCAAAGGTTTCCAAAATGTAACTGTCTCAATGAAAATATTGTCAGACATTTAACTACAAATTTCCCCTAGGCCTGTCAATTGCAATGTCACAGCCTGTGTATGCAGGTCACAATCTGAACCTAACCCAAACCTCTTTCCACCAATGGGAAGTTTGTATGGGATTCTTTTTGAGGGGGAAATTCAATTTTCCAGTCCCACAGCCTCATTTTTGCCAACTCATGCACCCTTCCCAACATTTTTGGAATACGAAAATCTGGCCCATGTACTCTCTCCCACAGAAAGGAGTAGTTGCTAGCTCAATTAATAATTTAAAATCTGAGATTGTTAGAGTTTTGCTAGCCAAGTGTATTAAGGGATATGGAGCCAAGATGGGTGGATAGAGATAGGATACAGATCAACCATGATCTTTTTGAATGGTAGAACAGGCTTGAGGGACTATTCTTCTTGCTATGTTCCCAAACAGGTTCCTCTCAACAAATGAGTTTCAGGGTTGTTCTAAATACACCAAGAGAATATTTTAGGTAAATGGGCTAGATGGAGAAATAGTTTTCTTCTGTTTTAAACTATTACAATGTTACTATTTGCTGATGCGATTATTGATTTGTTATGTTAGCCATTGTGGTTTACTCAAGTTTAGACATGCAGGAACAACTGCTAATTACAAATCAAAAAATAGGAAAAGTACTGAATAAAATTATTCGGGTTTATTCAAAAAGCATGAATACTCATAGCAATCCACACCCATCCCATCCACTCCCATGGGCTATCACCCCAAGTCACAATATTTTGTGCTTCCTCTGGCCCCTTTCAGTTATGTTTGTTTATAGTTGGTGTACTCTCTGCTGGAGTCAGAAAGAATAACTTAAAAACAGCTATAGCAACACTGATCTCAAATACACCCTCTCCACAGAGAATAGAATCAAGATCTGGTTATTCTTTGCATTACACTTTGTACTGAGTTAGATGCCTTCTGTGGACCATATTAAAGACCTAAAAATGTTTTTACATTCCTCAAAACAATTACTGTCATACTTCAGGTTTTGACCCAGCAGTAAACTCATGGCAACTTTCATGAATACACCTATGTCTTCGATGATTGGAAACCTGCACACTTGTGCATTACATAAAAAATAATAGGCATGGGACTAATAATTACCCTGTTACCACAACATTTTGTACAGTGATTCCATAGGGCTGCCTATCACTGCTAGTCTTTATCATTCACTTTAAGGGGAAGCAGTGGCATAGTGGTATGTCACTGGACTAGTAATCCAGAGATCCAGGGAAATGCTCTGGGGACCTGGGTTTGAATCCCATTGTGTTGTGAGACACTACCACTATGCTAAATGGGATAGATTTCAAACAGATCTAGCAACTCAAGACTGGGCATCCATGAGGTGCTGTGGGCCATCAGTAGCAGCAGAATTGTACTTGAACACTATCTATAACCTCATGGCCCGGCATATTCCCCACCCTACCAATACCGTCAAGCCAGGGGAACAACCCAGGCTCGATGAAGAGTGCAAGAGGGCATGCTAGGAGCAGCAGCAGGCATACCTAAAAATGAGGTGTCAACTTGGTGAAGCTATAATACAGGACTACTTGCATCCCAAACAGCATAAGCAGCAAGTGATAGACAGGGCTAAGGGATCCCACAACCAACGGATCAGATCTAAGCTCCGCAGTCCTGCCAAATCCAGTCAAGGATGGTGGCGGACAATTAAACAACTCACTGGAGGAGGAGGCTTCACAAATATTGCCATCTTCAATGGTAGAGGAGCCCAGCACATCAGTGCAAAAGATAAGGCTGAAGCATTCACAGCAATCATCAGCCAGAAGTGCCAAGTGGATGATCCATCTCAGCCTCCTCCAGAGGTCCCCAGACCTTACTGCGCCCCTGGCCAAGCTGTTACAGCAGAGGTACAACACTAGCATCTACCCAGCAATGTGAAAAATAGCCCAGGTATGTCCCGTGCACAAAAAGCAGGACAAATCCAACCTGGCCAATTACCGCCCCATCAATCTACTCTCCATCATCAGTACAGTAATGGAAGGGCTCAACAGTAATATCAAGCAGCACTTGCTTAGCAATAACCTGCTCACTGATGCTCAGTTTGGGTTCCGACAGGGTCACTCAGCTGCTGACTACAGCCTTGGTCCAAATGTGAACAGAAGAGCTGAAGTCTAGAGGTGAGGTGAGAGTGACTGCTCTTGACATTAAGGCTGCATTTGACTGAGTGTGGCATCAAAGAGCCCTAACAAAACTGGAGTCAATGGGAATCAGGGGGAAAACTCTCCACTGGCTGGAGTCATACCAGCACAAAGGAAGATGGTTGTGGTTGTTGGAAATCAATCATCTCCGTTCCAGGAAATTACTGCAAGTGTTCCTCAGGATAGTGGCCCTGGCTTAACCATCATCAGCTGTTTCATCAATGACCTTCCTTCCATTATAAGGTCAGAGGTGGTGAAGTTTGTTGATGATTGCACAATGTTCAGCACCATTTATGACTCCTCAGATACTGAAGCAGTCCACATCCAAATGCAGCAAGACTTGGACAATATCCAGGCTTGGGCTGACAAGTGGCAAGCGGCAAGTAACATTCACGCCACACAAATGCCAGGCAATGACCACGTCCAACAAGAGAGAATCCAATAATTGCCGTTTAACATTCAATGGCATTACCATTGCTGAATCCCCCACTATCAACATCCTGGGGGGTTACCATTGACCAGAAACTGAACTGGACTACCAATATAAATACTGTGGCTACAAGAGCAGGTCAGAGGCTAGGAATCCTGTAGTAAGTTAACTCATCTCCCAACTCCCCAAAGCCTGTCCTCCACCTACAAGCCACAAGTCAGGAGTGTGATGGAATACCCTCCACTTGTCTGATTGAGTGCCGCTACAACAATACTGAAGAAACTGGACACCATCCAGGACAAAGCAGCCCGCTTAATTGGTACCACTTCCACAAACATTCACTCCCTCCACCACTGACGAACAGTAGCAGCAGTGTGTACCATCTGCAAGATGCACTGCAGAAACTCACCAATGCTCCTTATGCAGCACCTGCCAATCTCACGACAGCTACCATCTAGAAGGGCAAGGGCAGCAGACAGATGGGAACACCACCACCTGGTCATTCCCCTCGAAGCCACTCACCATCCTGACTTGGAAACATATTGCCATTCCTTCACTGTTATTGGATCAAAATCCTGGGACTCCTTCCCTAATGACACTGTGGGTGTACCTACACCACATGGACTGTAGCGGTTCAAGAAGGCAGCTCACCACCACCTTCTCAAGGGCAATTAGGGATGAGCAATAAATGCTGGCCTAGCTGGTGATGCCTTAAAATGAATTTTAAAAAAGACTTTCTATAGAGCGAGTTGTTAGGATCTGGAATGCACTGCCTGAGGGTGGAGGCAGATTCAATGATGGCTTTCAAAAGAGACTTGGATCATTATCTGAAGAGGAATGATTTGCAGGGCTACAGGGAAAAGGCAGAGCAGTACCACTAGGTGCAAAGATTTAAGGTAATTGGCAAAAGAAGCAATGGAGACATGAGAAGAAACTTTTTCATGCAACAAATGGTTAAGATCTAGAATGCACTGTCTGAGAATGGAGTGGAGTCAGGTTCAATTGAGGCATTTGTCCTGTCCCGGAGACAGGAATTAAAATCTATACATACATCTATGTCAGCCTGGCTACTTTATAACATTGCTTTCTTGTTTTTCAAAATGGACAATTACCAGCCAGCTATGGGCAAATGTAGAGCTATTTGTGACTCTTAATCTCCAACATTGTTCTAATGGCCCCACCATTACCTGCTCTAAAACATAATGGGTTTCAACCAGGCACCGCGTTAGCTGAATATCTCGACCCAAAACCACCCTGCCACATGACCGAGACTTGAGCTGTTTGAATTCCTTTAATTATATAGCTCTTGAATTTTATCTGCAGTTGCTGTTTAAGCTCCAAAGACAACCGGACCCTGGGATAGCAGCCTGCCTTTGAGCTCCATCTCTCTCCAAGTCTGATTTCCAGAAAAAACCTTGTATTTCGCCTACAGAGTGAACTAATACCCAGGATACATGAATATTTTGCTGCATCTTCAACAGACTCAGTCTGCAACCGAGTTCCTATGACAAAGTCCAGGAATTCTGCCAGACAAAGCCACCTAAAAGTACTTTCATTGGACATTGACTTATTGGACTCTGGACTCACATGAGACCATAATTCTTATTTTTGTCATGGTCTTTGCCCTGAACCCCTTTCTTTCCTGTATCCCTCTTTTAGTGCATGAATACAAAAAGGGGCAATGTTGTGAAACCCCTTCCCACATTTTGTGTGTGTGTCTAAAATAAACTGCCCTCTTATTTCGCTTTATCTTCAGTTTGCTGTGGGGTTATTAACAGAGGATGGGATAACTCCGAAACTGAAGGGTTGGGGAAAATACACCACCACTTATAAAGGTGGAAATCAAGAATCAAAAATATCTTTCTGTTTACGGACAGGTAGTAAGACGAGAAATCAGGGCTGTTTAAATTAACCCCCCTCCGGTCTGTAACACATTTAAGAAGGAATTGAGTTATTACCTGAAAAGGAAGAATATGCAGGGTTACAAGGAGAAGGCGAGGGAATGGCACAAGGTGAATTGTTCACTCAGAAAGCCGGCATAGATATGACAGGCCAAGCAGCCTCCTTCTGTGTTGTAACAATTCTGTGATTCTGTGATCCGAGGGTTGTTGGCATAAACTAACAGAGTAGGAGGTGTATAAACATGCTCCTGTACTGATGGTGTGTATATAGGTTCCAGTTCAAGTTACAATAAAGAACCTAAGTGCTTATTATATATTGTTTATATTCTTGTGACACCTATATCAGTCACACATTGAAGGAGCAAATAATCTAACATGGTGGCAGGAGTTGAGAAATTTTGAAGAACACAATGTACAACAGAGTGACAGAGCTGGAGGAATTCTGATCCCCAAGCATGAGTATGTGATAGTTGGTTGCTCACCTGGGCTGGCTGGAGATACCTCAAGAGTTCAACAGTACAGGAGACCCCACCACAGATAGCCAGATCGGTGGTCAAAGGGGCAAAGTAATAGCCATGAGATCACTGCCCTCAACTGTTCTGGCAGTGGACCAGAAATCGGAAACAACAGCACTGCACCATTGCTGATGATGAATTCCTGCACCGAATCGCTTTGCATGTGCACCTTACTCTGAAAGTATAGGAACGGCCCCACAGCATCATCAGAGAAGTTGTGGCTGCAGCACTCTTTAAAAAAAAAAGCACCTGAAAAGAAAACAAATCCAAAAAAATGGAGCCTGAAAAAAAAAACCTGTGCAGAAGACGCCCCAAAAATAAGATAAAGAGACAAACCTGTTGAAGTACTGTGCCTATAAAAGGAAAATCTGTGATGAAACCTGTATTTTTAAGGAAGCAGGAACATTGAGAAAATGGCACTTAAATACCCACTTGTGAATCAGAAGGCATCAGATAAAGTGCATGAGGTTCAAATTATTTCTCCAATGGATGGAACAGTGTTTCCTGGATCAAGGAATGAGTGAACCAGAGAAATGGGCTGCAAAAATCAAGTACGTACTGGGCAAGGAGGGACTAGACCAGGTCAACACATCAATATTGATGGTTGAGGATCAGAAGGACCCTAGCAAGATATGAATGCTACTGGAAGATCAACTCAAAATGAAGATCAACTTCTAGGTCCGTAGGTTAGAGCTGATGACATACTGGCAACATCAAGGTGAGCCCAGCGATCAGTTTGTTGTGAGGTGCCTAAACAAAGCCCAGGAGTGTGACTTATTAGATATTGAATTGTGGGAACAGATTTTGGAACTAGTCATCATGCCTGCCCCAGTACAGGCCTATCCATACAGAACTGTATAAAGAGTGTGGCGTGCATGGACATTGGGCAAGGCAACACGAAGGCCAAGCTTAAAGCATGCATCTAAAAATGATGATAAACCAAAAACAAATGCAAGACACAGCCTCAGCCGCAATCAAAGATATGCTAACACGGAGCAGAAGTTTAAGAAGGCACCCCAGGTTGGTAAGGAAGTGAAATGAGAAGAGGATCTGAACGAGAACAATGTTAAGATGCCCGTTGAACGAATGGTCCATAGTGTGAATGTGGAATGACATGTCAATGCTAGTACACAATCTGAGGCATTCACTATGATTGGGATTGTATGTCCACAGAAGAGTGGTGAACATTCGCTGAAGGTCAAAATCGATTCAGGTGCAGGTACTAATATCTTGCCTCTTTGTATGTTGAAGGCTATTTATGTAGAGAAATGGGAATCTATGGCACAACCCACCACAGCTAGGCTGATTGTCTACAATTGCTCACCAATGAAGTGTAGTAGAACAATAACCTTGCAATGCAGCTATGGGAAGTCAGAATGGGTACCACAGCTGTTTTATATTGTAGATGAACCAGCTGTAGCAAGATTCCCAATGTGCCGAGATTTATGGATTGGCACAATACATGAGATCTGCTCCACGTGAAAAGGTACGGGAGGTTGCAGCACAGAGTGCATTGAGTCAGTTAGAGACTTACAATTGCTCTATCTGGACAGGTTTGACATAATTGGTGACTTCAAGGGAGGTGCCATGTTGCATGTAAGGGAGGATGTAGCTCCTACTAACGATGCACCAAAGAAATGCAGCATGCACATTCGACAGAAGCTTGAAGTGGAGATCAACAAGAGGGAACGCAATGGAGTCATATGTCAGGTGCACCAATATACAGATTGCTGTAGCTCCATCGCCTGAGTGCTAAAAAATGATGTCTATCTCACGATTTGCTTAGACCTGCGATGATTGAACTTAACCCACCAAGCTGGATCGTCCACCCTCAGTTACGTTTCACAACTGTACATAAGCGACATGCACCTGGCGAGCTGCACTTCGCTTGAGACATTGAGGTTTGTTTGTCTACCTTGTTTTGGGCAGCACTCGCAGTCATCAGCGCCAGGCTTTGCAGACAGCATCACATCACTTTTAAGAGGGCTCAAGGCAGATCTCTACCATTGGGGCTTGCTTGGGGAAGTGGGAGAAATGGCTTCAGGCAAGGGATGAGGCTGCAGGACGAGGGCTGTACTAGAAAGTATCCCAGGGTGTGCGTGGGAGCACAAGTTGATCTGTGCAAGTGGACTCAAGATGGTGAGGGCTGAGGAGTCAGTCTCCAGAAGAGATGAGGCGAGATGGAAATGTGAGGGTGTGTGTGAGAGAGTGAGTGCTGATGTCCCTTGAGCTGGCAGTGAGCGAGATTGCCAGTGAATGTGTGCTGAGCTTGAGTGTGTGAGTTTAGAGTGATGAGATAGTTGCCTTACCCTGGCTGCAAGGATAAGATCATTCATTCTCTATCTGCATTGGATGGCCAAACTCTTCCGTGCAGCACTGGCACTGGTCACCACTGCCATCGCCTAAGAAGCCAGAGTGGTAATTTTGCTGCCCCTCCTGTGGCCAGAGTGGGGGGGTTAGAGGATATCATGGCGGGTCTCCCCGGCGTCCAAAAGGCACTTGAGGAACACGTCACTAAACCAGGGGACTGCAGTTTTCTTGTCTTTCGGGGCCATATCTTCTTTGCAGCAATCCTGGGCTGGAAGTACTGAGATGTGCACATGTGGCTGCACATTAAATATGGCGCCCGGCGTGATGAAGCAGCGAGATGATGGCATGGCGGGCCAATTGGAGGCCACCCGCCATCGAAATGGTGTGTTTCCCGGGAATGCATAATAATGAGGTGGGTTTGGGACGATACGGCGTGAGAAGCCATCATTGCGGTCGGTGGGTAAAATGTCCTTTTACCCACCCACTACCGCACTTCATGCAAATCTGGGACGATTCTGCCCACTGTTTCAGATAGTTACCATTTGGACGGTGTGTCAGCCAAGACACATTCCAAAACTACATGGACAAGATAACGGAAAATGTCCCAGGCTGTATCTGTTCAGGCGACGACATTGTGGTGATGGGCTAGATCAAGACAGAATATGCCAGAGCTTGCATTTGCTAATGCTAGCTGGTCATTGTGAGTGCCTCGTATTAAATAGCAAAAAATGTGAAGTCAGCGTCGGGCACATCAACTTTTTTGGATTGATATATTCTGCCACAGGAATAAGGCCAGACCCAGACAAAATAGAGGATGTCAGAACCACATCAATCTCCCAGGACTGGGTGGACTTACAACACTCCCGATGGTTGTTCAACTTTTTGGTTACGTATATTCCTAATTTCGCTGAATGAGCATCTCTGCTTAGAGAACTGCTGCACAAAGATACATTTTCCTGGCGCAGGAAGACCACCATCAACTGTCTGAGTCACTAAAAATCTGCATTATTGAACCAGGATACCCTACGACAATACTACAATCCTACTAAATAGACCATTCTAGAATTCGATGCATCCCAGAAGGGATTGGGCACGTGCATCTTTCAGGAAGGGAAGCTTCATGTTGATACATTTGTCACAGGTCCAAGCTACCTATTCCAACATTGAGCGTGAGACCTTAGACCTTTAGCATAACCAGGTTTCACACCTACCTCTTCGGAAAGCACTTCACTGTGGAGACTGACCACAGGCCATTGGAAACCATATGGTACAAATCATTTGAACACCACTTGGATGAAGCACTGAGGGTGGCAAGGGCGCAGAATGTATTCTGGCTGGGGGATTTCAATGTCCATCACCAAGAGTGGCTCGGTAGTAGCATGACTGACTCAGTTGGCCGAGTCCTAAAGGACATAGCTGCTAGACTGGGTCTGCGGCAGGTGGGAGGGAACCAACAAGAGAGAAAAACACACTTGATCTCATCCTCGCCAACCTGCCTACCGCAGATGGATCTGTCCATGACATTATTGGTAGGAGTGACCATCACACATTGTGCAGACAAAATCCCGCCTTCACATTGAGGATACACTCCATTGTGTTGTGTAGCACTATCACCGTGCTAAATGGGATAGATTTCAAACAGATCTAGCAGCTCAAGGCTGAGCATCCATGAGGCGCTGTGGGCCATCGGCAGCAGCAGAATTGTACTCGAACACAATCTGTAACCTCATAACCCGGCATATCCCCACTCTACCATCACCATCAAGCCAGGGGATCAACCCTGGCTCAATAAAGAGCGCAGGAGGGCATGCCAGGAACAGCACCAGGCATACCTAAAAATGGTGAAGCTATAACACAGGACTACTTGCGGGCCAAATAGCATAAGCAACAAGTGATAGACAGGGCTAAGCAATCCCACAACCAACGGATCAGATCTAAGCTCTGCAGTCCTGCCACACCCAGTCATGAATGGTGGTGGACAACTGAACAACTCACTAGAGGAGGAGGTTCCACAAATATTCCCATCCTCAATGATGGGGAGCCCAGCATATCTGTGCAAAAGATAAGGCTGAAGCATTTGCTACAATCTTCAGCCAGAAGTGCCGAGTGATTGACCCATCTCAGCCTCCTCCAGAGGTCCCCAACATCACAGATGCCAGTCTTCAGTCAGTTCGATTCACTCCACATGATATCAAGGAACGGCTGAAGGCACTGGATACTGCAAAGGCTATGAGGCCTGACAATATTCCGGCAATAGTATTGAAGATTTGTGCTCCAGAACGTGCCGCGCCCCTAGCCAAGCTGTTCCAGTACAACTACAACACTGGCATCTACCTGGCTATGTGGAAAATTGCCCAGATATGTCCCGTACACAAAAAGCAGGACAAATCCAACCTGACCAATTACTGCCCCATCAGCCGACTTACTCTCCATCATCAGTAAAGTAATGGAAGGGGTCATCAACAGTGCTATCAAGCGGCACTTGCTTAGCAGTAACTTGCTCACTGACGCCAGTTTAGATTCAACCAGGGCCACTCAGCTCCTGACCTCATTACAACCTTGGTTCAAACTTGGACAAAAGAGCTGAACTCCCGAGGTGAGGTGTGAGTGACTTCCCTTGACATCAAGGTTGCATTTGACCAAGTGTGGCATCAAGGAGCCCTAACAAAACTGGAGTCAATGGGAAACAGGGGGAAAACTCTCCACTGGTTGGAGTCATACCTAGCACAAACAAAGATGGTTGTGGTTGTTGGAGGCCAGTCATCTCAGCTCCAGGACATCACCGCAGGAGTTCCTCACGCCAGTGTCCTCGGCCCAACCATCTTCAGCTGCTTCATCAATGACCTTCCTTCCATCATAAGGTCAGAAGTGGGGATGTTCGCTGATGATTGCACGATGTTCAGCACCATTTGCGACTCCTCAGATATTGAAGCAGTCCATGTCCAAATGCAGCAAGACCTGGACAATATCCTTGGGCTGGCAAGTGGCAAGTAACATCCATGCCACACAAGTGTCACGCAATGACCATCTCCAACAAGAGAGAATCTAACCATCGCCCCTTGATGTTCAATGGCATTACCATCACTGAATCCCCCACTATCAACATCCTGGGGGTTACCATTGACCAGAAACTGAACTGGACTACCCATATAAACACTGTGGCTACAAGAGTAGGTCAGGAGCTAGGAATTGTGTGATGAGTAACCCACCTCCTGAGTCCCCAAAGCCTGTCCATCATCTACAAGGCACAAGTCAGGAGTGTGATGGAATGCTCCCCACTTGCCTGGATGAGTGCAGCTCCCACAACACTCAAGAAGCT
Source organism: Cetorhinus maximus (assembly GCF_964194155.1). Lineage (NCBI taxonomy): Eukaryota > Metazoa > Chordata > Chondrichthyes > Lamniformes > Cetorhinidae > Cetorhinus > Cetorhinus maximus. Next base: position 52,570,203 of record NC_135896.1, on the reverse strand, counting down.
TGACACCATCCAGGACAAAGCAACCTGCTTGATTGGCACCCCATCCACAAACATTCACTCCCTCTGTCATCGAAGCACAGTAGCAGCAGTGTGTACCATCTACAATGTGCACCACAGGAATTCACCAAGGCTTCTGAGATAGCACCTTCCAAAACCATGACCACTACCACCTAGAAGGACAAGGGCAGCAGGTAGATGGAAACACCACTACCTGGAAGTTCCTCTCCAACTCACTCACCATCTTGACTTAGAAATATGTCGCCAATTCTTCACTGTCACTAGGTCAAAATCCTGGAACTCCCTTCCTAACAACGGCATGGGTGTACCTACACCACATGGACTGCAGCGGTTCAAGAAGGCAGTTCATCACCAAGGGCAACTAGGGATGGACAATAAATGCTGGCCCAGCCAGCGAAGCCCACATCCCATGAATGAATTTTTAAAAAATCACTTTTGAGAGCTCCTCTGCAGTTGCAGAGGCTTTTGATGAAGGTTGACAGTTACAATTGTGATGTCCAATATAAACCAGGCAGCAAAATGGTCAAATCAGACACCCTAACCCAAATATAGATATAAATGTCTCACTAGATTTGCATGTCCACAGTATGGCTACTGAGATGGAAGATGTCTTAAAGATCGACCTCATGAGTTTTGGACCCCACAAATGTGAGCAATTAAGAGATGAGACAGCATGTGACCCTTCCCTATTGTTGTAATGAAAGGTGATTGTGGAAGGATGGGCTGACACCATACAGGGGAGTAACCAAACATTTATGCTGTCTATGGCCATATTGAGACAAGCTTTTATATTCTGAGGGGCGATTTTTAAAGGGAAGCAAGTCCTGATACCCGAAGCTCTGTTCTGATATTCTAACCCAATAACATCAAGGTCACTTAGGGATTGAATGTACCAGAGGTCTTGCTAGAGAGACAGTTTACTGGCCGGGAATCAACTATGGTGTTGGGAAAGTTGGGAAATTATGTTCTACTACAGGGTCACTTTGCTCGCGAACTGGTTGCTTGTTTATCTGTTGGCAGGCAAGTCGATTACAATATACTGCAGACACAGAGACCAATATGAAATGAAGCATATGCTATTTATTTACATAGACAACAGCGCACTAACATGATGTGTGCTTCTCCAGCCAGACCCTATTCTAGACTAACATTAACCCAGTAGCCCGCGCTACACAGCTATTGGGTCTTACAGTCACATGGTCAATCTGCTCACATTCTCTTAAAGGTGTATTACATCTCAGATTACCACATCCCTCCCCCTTTACTTGAAAATGCATTTTACAATATATTAACTATTTACAAAAGTGGACTATTTACAAATTCAGTCTCTCAGGAGGCTTTTTCAAACGTGTCGACCATTGTAGTTCTACGACTTTGGATGGTTTATCTGAGGCCTCCCTCTCAGGATTTATCTAACCACTAGGCTCCCCTGTAGGAACCAATACGTTTGCCTCGTCGACTCTCAGGCTCAACGGGCCCTACAGGTACTTCCAAAGCAAGAGGAGTTCCTTCTACCTGTGGTGTCGACTCCAACGGGAATGTTTGGCACGCCTTTCCTTGTGGATCTGTTTCCCTTTTCCTGAGGTGAGCTACATGTCGCCTGATTATCTGACCTTCAAACGGTGTATGGTAGGACAGGGGTCCTGTCACTGCACTGACTTCACCTGATAGCCATTTGGGGCCATCTCCAAAGATCTTTGTAAAAACTGCTTCTCCTACAGTGAAGTTTCTTTCATGACTGTGGTAATCGTATTCATTTTTCTGGGCCTCCTGACTTCCCACTACCCTCCCCACTAAATTTGGCCTTATGATCCTGCGATCTCTCTTCATTAATAACTCTGCGGGGGAAATATTGGTGGTTGTATGTGGCCTCGTCCTATAGCTGAGCAGGAAACGTGGTATCTTCGTTGCTATAGAGTCCCCATCTAGTTTTTTCATTCTGGCCTTGAAGGTCTGCACTGCCCTCTCGGCCAACTCATTGGATGCATGGCGGTATGGTGAGGTCTAAAGATGTGTTATGCCATTGAGACTTGTAAATCTGTGGAATTCCCCACTTGTGAATGCTGTTCCATTATCAGACACTACTATCTCTGGTAAACCATGTATTTTGACCCAGCAACAGTGAAGAAATGGCGATATATTTCCAAGTCAGGATGGTGAGTGACTTGGAAGGGAACTCCCAGGTGGTGGCGTGCCCATCTACCTGCTGCCCTCGTCCTTCTAGGTGGTCATGGGTTTGGAAGGTGCTGTCTGAAAAGCCTTGGTGAATCCCTCCAGTGCATCTTGTAGATGGTACACACTGCTGCTACTGCGCTTTGGTGGTTGAGGGGGTGAATATTTGTTGATGGGATGCCAATCAAGCAGGCTGCTTTGTCCTGGGTGGTATCAAGCTTCTTGAGTGTTGTGGGAGCTGCACTCATCCAGGCAAGTGGGGAGTATTCCATCATACTCCTGACTTGTGCCTTGTCGTTGGTGAACAGGCTTTGGGGACTCAGGAGGTTAGTTACTCGTCGCACGATTCCTAGTCTCTGACCTGCTCTTGTAGCCACAGTATTTATATGGCCAGCCCAGTTCAGTTTCTGGTCAATGGTAACCCCCAGGATGTTGATAGCGGGGGATTCAGTGATGGTAATGTTATTGAACATCAAGGGGTGATGATTGGATTCCCTCTTGTTGGAGATGGTCGTTGCCTGGCACTTGTGTGGCGCGAATGTCACTTGCCACTTGTCAGCCCAAGCCTGGATATTGTCCAGGTCTTGCTGCGTTTGGACATGGACTGCTTCGGTATCTGAGGAGTCATGAATAGTGCTGAACATCATGTAATCATCAGCGAACATCCCCACTTCTGACCTTATGATGGAAGGAAGGTCATTGCTAAAGCAGCTGAAAGTGGTTGGGCCAAGGACACTACCCTGAGGAACTCCTGCAGTGACGTCCTGGAGCTGAGATGACTGAACTCCAACACCCACAACCATCTTCCTTTGTGCTAGGTATGACTCCAGCCAGCGGAGCATTTTCTCCTTGATTCCCCATTGACTCCGGTTTGCTAGGGCTCCTTGATGCCAGGTCAGGAGCTGAGTGGCTTGGCAAAACCCAAACTGGATGTCAGGGAGCAGGTTATTGCTAAGCAAGTGTTGCTTGATAGCACTGTTGATGACATGCTAAAGGAGAGTAGTCTAATGGGGCGGTAATTGGCCAGGTTGGATTTGTCCTGCTTTTTGTGTACAGGACATAGCTGGGCTATTTTCCACATAGCTGGGTAGATGCCAGTGTTGTTGCTGTACTAGAACAGGTTGGCTAGGGGCGCAGTAAGTTCTGGAGCACAAGTCTTCAGTACTATTGCCAGAATATTGTCAGGGCCCACAGCCTTTGCAGTATCCAGTGCCTTCAGTCGTTTCTTGATATCATGTGGAATGAATTGAATTGGCTGAAGACTAGCATCTGTGATGTTGGGGACCTCTGGAGGAGGCTGAGTTGGATCATCCCCTCGGCACTTTTGGCTGATGATTGTTGTGAACGCTTCAGCCTTATCTTTTGCACAGATGTGCTGGGCTCCTCCATCGTTGAGGATGGGGATATTTGTGGAGCCCCATCCTCCAGTGAGTTGTTTAATTGTCTCCACCACCATTCACGACTAGACGTGGCAGGACTGCAGAGCTTAGATATGATCCGTTGGTTGGGGAATCGCTTATCTCTGTCTATCACTTGCTGCTTGTGCTGTTTGACATGCAAGTAGTCCTGTGTTGTAGCAGGTTGAGACTCATTATTAGGTATGCCTGGTGCTGCTCCTGGCTTGCCTTCCTGCACTCTTCATTGAAACAGGGTTGATCCCCTGGCTTAGTTGTAATGGTAGAGTGGGGCATATGCCAGGCCATGAGGTTACAGATTGTGGTTGCATACAAATCTTCTACTGCTGATAGCCCACGGTGCCTCATGGACGTCCAATCTTGAGTTGCTACATCTGTTTGAAATCTGTCCCATTTAGCACAATGGTGTTGCCACACAATATGTTGGAGGGTATCCTCAATGTGAAGATGGGACTTCGTCTCCACAAGGACTAAACGGTGGTCACACCTACCGATACTGTCATGGACAGATGCATCTGCACCAGGCAGGTTGGTGAAGATGTGGTCAAATATATTTTTCCTTCTTGTTGGTTCCCTCACCACCTGCCACAGACCCAGTCTAGCAGCTATGTCATTTAGGACCCAGCCAGCTCAGTCAGTAGTGGTGCTACCGAGCCACTCTTGGTGATGGACATTGAAGTCTCCCACCCAGAGTACATTCTGCACCCTTGCCACCCTCAGTGCTTCTTCCAAGTGATGTTCAACATGGAGGAGCTGAGCAGGGGTGCACAGTACATAGAAATCAGCAGGAACTTTCCTTGCCCATGTTTGACCTGGCTTCATGGGGTCCAGAGCCCATGTTGAGGACTCCCAGGGCAACTCCCTCCTGAATGTTGGGCCTGTCCTGCTGGTGGGATAGGTGATGGTGGTGTCTGGGGCATGATCTGTAAGGTATGATTCTGTGAGTATGACTATGTTGCTTGACTAGTCTGTGAGATAGCATCAGCCCCCAGATGTTAGTAAGGAGGACTTTGCAGGGTCAACAAGGCAGGGTTTGCCATTTCTAGGTCATTGCCAGTTGATCCAGCCAATTTAATTCCTTTTTGTTGATACAACTAGTGGTTTGCTAAGAGTCAACTGTGGATCTAGAGTCACATGTAGGCCAGACCAGGTGAGGTGACGATGGCAGATTTCCATTCGTGAAATGGAATTCCATTCGTGAACCAGATGGGTTTTTACAACAATTGACCATCGTCATTATTAGACTTTTAATTCCAGGTATTTATTGAATGATCTGCTGTGGTGGGATTCAAATCCGGGTCCCCCAAGCATTACCCTGGGTCTCTGGATTACCAGTCCAGTGGCAATACCGCTGTGCCACCACTTCCCCTCAGATCAATGTTGCTTCTTTTGCAAATCATTTTAAATCAGTGTCCTCTGGTTCTCGATCCTAGTACCAGTGGGAACAGTCAAGGCCCCTCATGATTTTGAATATCTCTATCAAATCTCCTCAACTTTCTCTTCTCCAAGGAAAACAGTCCCAACTTCTCCAATCTATTTAAGTAACTGAAGTTCCTCAATCCTGGAACCATTCTCATTAATCTTTTCTGCACTCTCTCTAATGCCTTCACATCTTTCCTAAAGTGTGGTGCCCAGAACTGGATGCAATATTTCAGTTGAGGCCAAATGAATGTTTTATACAAGTTTAACATAACCTCCTCGCTCTTGTATTCTATGCTCCTATTATAAGGTATGCTTTATTAACAATTCCCTCGACCTGTCCTGCCACCTTCAATGACTTATGCACATATACACTAAGGTCCTTCTCCTCCTGCACTCCCTTTAGAATTGTACCCTTTATTTTTTTATTGTTTCTCTGCATTCTTCCTACCAAAATGAATCACTTCACCCTTCTCTGCATTAAATTTCATCTGCCACTTGTCTGCCCATTCCACCAACTTGTCAATGTCCTTTTGAAGTTCTACACTTTCCTCCTCACAGTTCACAATGCTTCCAAGTTTCATAACATTCACAAATGTTGAAATTGTGCCTTGTACACCAAGGTACAGGTCTTTAGTATATATCAGGAAGTGCAAGGATCCCAAAACCAACCCCTGGGGAAATCCACTACAAACTTTCCTCCAGTCCAAAAACCATTCATTAACGACTATTCCCTGTTTCCTGTCACTCAACCAATTTTGTATCCATGTTGCGGTCCCATTTATTCCATGATCTATAAATTTGCTCACAAATCTGTTGTGCGGCACTCTATCAAATGCCTTTTGGAAGTCCATGTACACCACATCAACAGCATTACTCTCATCAACGGTCTCTGTTATCTCTTCAAAAAATTCCAGCAAGTTTTTAAACACAATTTTCCCTTAACAATTCCAGGCTGGCTTTCCTTAATTAATGCTCATTTGCCCAAATGTCCCAAATTATTGTTTCTAGTAGCTTCTCACCACCAAAGTTAAACTGACTGGCCTGTAGTTGTTGGGTTTATCTTTATACCCTTTTATGAACAAGAATGTAACATTTGCAATTCTCCAGTCCTCTGGCACCGCCCCTGATTCTAAGAAAGATTAGAAAATTATGGCCAGTGCCTCCACAATTTCCACTCTCACTCCCCTCAGTATGCTTGGATGCATCTCATTTGGTCCTGCTGCCTTATCATAATTAGATACAGACAGTCTATCCAATATCTCTTCCTTAGCAATTTTAAACCCTTCAAGCATTAAATTACCTCCTCTTTCACCATGACATGGGCAGCATCTTCTTCCTTGGTAAAGACAGATGCAAAGCATTCATTTAATACCTCAGCTATGCCCCCTGCCTTCCCTTTTCGATCCTTAATCAGCTCCACTCCCCTTTAACACCCTTTTACTATTTAGATGACTATAGAAAACTTTGGACTTCCTTTTATGTTAGCTGCCAGTCTCTTTTCATTCTATCTCTTTGCTTCTCTTATTTGCTTTTTCTCAACCCCTTTGACCAATCTATATTAAGCCTGGTTCTCAGTTGTATTGCTCACCTGACATCTGCCATAAGCACACTTTTTCTTCTTCGTCTTAATGTCTATCACTTTCGCCATTCAGGGAGTTCTGGCCTACCTTTCCCCTTCATGGGAATATACCTTGACTGTCCCTGAACTATCCCTTCTTTGAAAGTAGTCCATTGTTCCATTACCACTTTTCCTGTCAACCTTTGATTGCAATTTATTTGGCCCAGATCCATTCTTATCCCATTGAAGTTGGCTAACCCCCAGTTAATTAATCTTACTCTGGATTATTCTTTGTCCTTTTCCCTAGCCAACTGAACCTTATGATATAATGATCACTGTCCCCTAAATGTTCTCCTACTGACACTTGATCTATTTGTCCCACCTCATTCCCAATAACCAGGTCTAGCAGTCCCCATTGAACTGGACATATACTGCTGTAGAACATTCTCCTGAACACACTATTGGAACTCTAGCTCCTCTATGCCCTTTACATTATGACTATCCCAATCTATATTTGAATAATTAAAGTCCCCCATCATAACTACTCTATAATTCTTGCACTTCTCTGTAATTTCCTTGTTCTTCTACATCTTTCCCACTGGTAGGTGCCCTATAGAGTACAGCAAACTAATTGCACATTTTTTGTTCCTTATCTCTAGCCAAATAGATTCTGTCCTTGACACGTCTGGGACATACTCTCTCTCCAGCATTGCAATGCTCTTCTTAATCAATATCGCCACCCCTCCCCCTTTTCTTCCTTTTCTATCTTTCCTGAACACCTTGTATCCAAAAATATTTAATACACAGTCCTGCTCTTCTTTAAGCCAGGTCACTGTTATAACCACAACATCATATTTCCACCAGTTTTATTTACCACACTGTGCATTCACATACACGCAGTGTAAACCTGATTTAGACTTTATTACTTTCCCCCTTACTCTGGACCCACCTAATGACTTACGATTCCCTATTCTAGTGCACCCTCTCAGTATTCTGTGCACATTATTATTCTTCTCTGATATTACCTCTTGTTTCCCACACCCCTGCCAAGTTAGTTTAAATCTTCCCCAATAGCAAATCGCCCCACAAGGAACTCAGTCCCGGCTCTGTTCCTACACCATCTTTCCAGCCATGCATTCATCTGCTTTATCCTTCTATTTCTATGCTCACTTGTGTGTGGTACTGAGAGTAATCCAGAAATTACTACTTTTGAGGTCCTGCTTGCTAATTTCCTACCTAGTTCCCTAAATTCTGACTGCAGGACCACACCCCAATTTTTTGCTTATTGGTACCAATCTGGACCATGACTGCTCACTGTACACCCTCCCCATCAGAGTGCTTTGCAGCCATTCAGTGGCATCCTTGACCCTGGGACCAGGGAGGCAGCACATCATCCTGGATTCAGCCGTAGAAATGCCTATCTATTCCCCAAACTATCGAATCTCCTATCACTATTGCTCTTCCAGTCTTCTTTGTACCCCAGTGCCCCCCATACCATCCCGGTTAAGTCACCCATGATGCCATGGACTTGACTCTGGCTGCACTTCCCAGGTGAACTATCAATCTCATCAGTATTCAGAACTGAATACTGGTTGGAGGGTGGAATGCACCCAGCGAACTCCTGCACTACCTGCTGGTTTCTTCTTGACAGTCTGGTGGTCACCCATTCCCTCCCTTCCTGAATACCCTCATGCTGCAGGTTGACCACATCCATAAACATGCTATCCACGCAACTCTCAACCTCACTGATGCATCACAGTGATAACAGTTACTGCTCAAGCTCCAAAACCTGGAGCTCAAGCTGCTGCAACTAATGACACTTCCTGCGCAAATGGTTATCCAGGGTATGGGAAGCATCCTGGATTCCCACAGGATATGCACTCTAGAGCTTGGAGCAGCCCTGTCATTACTCTACCTATTAGATAATAAATATTGCTACTAATAATAAACCTTACTACTGCTTCTAAACTTTACTGCTGCTAATAAACCTCACTACTATTAATAAACCTTACCAATACTCTACTTAAAAATAAAAGATAAGATCACCAGCTACTCCCTTTCCTTCTGTTGGCTTAGCCTCAGTCTCTAACTTTGGAGAAAGGGAAGCACAGCAGCAATGCTCAGCAGCCAATCACCTCACAGCTTTCCTGTAATGTCACTGTTTGAATTTTCTCCCCCACACTTTTTTTCAAGCTTGAGACCGTCCTGGATATGGATACGGATGCTGTTGCTACTGCTGTTGCTGCTACCTCCAGTCATGTAAGACATGACATCACTTACTTCAATGACTCTCCACTTATAGTGAGCCCACAACAGGCCATCTCTCCACAAAACTAATAGCTCATTCAAGCCAACTTTGTTTTAATTCCTGACACTGTCAAAATAACTCAATGAGGGCAATTTTTCTAGTGTATATTGCTGGTGCAAGCCTCACCCACTGACAGTGGAAGGCAAACGTTCGGGCATGCTCTATGCACCATTAAGATGTTGAAGAGTTTTACTATTAATTAGTCATTCATAATAGTTAGATGCTTGAGGGAGAGAAGAGAACTTAGAATGGTTATCACAGCTAAGTATTCGTTGGCCATTTTGTCACAGATTTGGATGTGAGCTATGAGCTATGTTAAAGTACCTTATTTTGCAATAAAACATTTGCCTAAATGGGGTTAGCTTCCAATGACAGCTGTGGCTGCATTCTGGATTTGTAGGCAGACCATTGAGTAGTGGAATGCAGATGGGAAGATGTTTCTCCAAGACCTGAACAATGGACAGTTCATTAGCCATATTTAGTTAATGAAGCAGGCACTTTGCACTTTGCTGTTGGGAACATTGTGTGAGCTTTGTGTAAGATGCGAGAGAGGCTTTTAACATTCAGAATGAAGGCATCAAGAGGCATTGGGGGTGGGTATGGTTGAGCAGTGAAAGGCTGCAAAGGAACAAACCACTTTCCTGGTTGACAAGCCCAAGGTAAGAGGTTATGCTTTTAAGTTGAGTTGGACCACACACCACTGTGGGCAATTGCTTGCATATTATTGTAACATTAAGTGAACAGAAGTGGTGCAATTGTATTAAGTGGCTCTGATCAACCTCTTTGTGTTTCACCTACTGTGGAACAAAGAAGCTTATGATTCGAATGAAACTCCATCAGTGTTAATTTGGCCTGTCATTAGAGAGATTAAAGGAATGCACAGAAAACCAGTGCAGTACACAAAGGCTGTCACACAATGAAGCTTGTGTTCTGGACCAGGTGCCACTACCAAACTAGTAGATTTGGGGCAGTGGGAATCAACTTCTGCTTCAAAAAGCAGCCTGCCCAAAGGAGCAATTGATCTGGTGAACATATCTACGGTATCCCCAAATTAATAACAGTGGACACAAAGAAACACTTTGCTTATGCCTCCATGAATTTTTCAGCATTCAGCAAAGTCTCTTGTTGCAAGGTTTCCTGCTGTAAGCAGTATCCATTCAAATAGAGGTATTGGCCTCTATTTTATACATGGTTGCACCCACGTATAAATAATTCACAGAAGCATGCAGTAGTAAACTACCAAGCAAACACTATTCAATAAGCACTGTAAATCTGCAAAGTGGCACTTTCAGACTAAAATTACAGGAGCTTCAATTTCCAGTTATTGACCTGCAGACAGTACAAGAATTGCTGTTGATATATTTGACAATATGGATTGACTTTCCTTAACGACCACTTGATGGTAAGGTGAAAAACATCATCAACTCCTCCCAGGCATGAGCCATAATGTTCAAATGAAGCCTCAGTTTTGGTGAAAGCTGGGCAGTGCATCACCTGATACTTTGGACCATAACTTCCGAGCTCCCCAGCATTGGATTTGGGGGGTAACCCAAAGATGCGCTGAGGAATCCCTCTGGGATGTTCCCAGGTAAGGTGCCCAGAAGTGCACGCTTCCTCTGGACAATTGCACCATGCTGGGAACCATCCGAAAATGTGGTTTAGATCGCAAACTTTGGATGGTTCCCCCAGGATTATACTAATAATTACTCAGAAAAGGTTAGAAGAATTAAAACCTCTTCTAACTTCTGAGTAACTATTGTAAAGACCCAGACCGACCCCATGGGGTTCTCCCACACCCCCGACCACCACCCTCCATAGGGCTCACCCCACGCACCCCAAACACCCCAACCACCCTGAGTTACGACACCCCCCACCCCTCCCAAGCGCTGACACCCCCGGACCTTCCACTCATACCCACCCCTCCAGACCTCGGATCCCACTACAACCCCATGGACCTCGGAACCCCACACAATGCCCCCTGACCTCCGACCAACCTCTGCCCCCGACATCGGAACCCTCCCTCAACCTCAGAGCCCCCCAACACCCCACTGACCTTAGACCTTCCTGACCTCGGATGCCCCCCAATGTAATTTTCAAGACCAGATAAGTAGGTATTTATTTCTTCTCATTTCTGCAGGTCAGCACTTTCCGACGTTAGTCTGAAGTTATGACCCTTTATTTTTTCCTTAAAACATATTTCTTTGAACAAGCTTTTGGTCTTAATATCTCTTTACGTGGTTCAATGTCAAATTTCTGTTTGAAGCCCTCATTTGAAGGAATCTTAGATATTTTCTTTTTATTCGTTCTTGGGATGTGGGCGTTGCTGGCATTTATTGCCCATCCCTAATTGCCCTTGTTCGGAGGGCATTTAAGAGTCAACCACATTGCTGTGGGTCTGGAGTCACATGTAGGCCAGACCAGGTAAGGACAGCAGATTTCCTTCCCTAAAGGACATTAGTGAGCCAGATGGGTTTTTAACAACAATCAGCAATGGTTTCATGGTCAATATTAGACTTTTAATTCCAGATTTTTATTGAATTCAAATTTCACCATACGTTATGATGGGATTCGAACCCTGGTCCCCAGATCATTACCCTGGTTCTTTGGAACACTATGCAAGTTGTAAGTGTTAACGCTATTTATTTTCAAGGTCAGCCTGATCCACATTTGACAGATAAGTGCATCAATGCTGTTGAAGAAGCCTTGGCAGATTGCTGCACTTCATCTTATAGATGGTTCATACTGCTGCTACCTTGCACTGGTGATTGAGGAAGTTAATGTTTAAGGTAGTGGATCTGATACTGGATGGTGTCAAGCATCTTGAGTGTTGTTGGAGCTGCATTCATCCAGGCAAGTGGAGGGTATTCCTGAACACCCCTAACTTGTAACTTCTGGATGGTAGATAGGCTTTGAGGGGTCAGGAGGTGAGTTACTCACCTCAGAATTCCCAATTCCTGACCTGCTTGTGTAGTAGCCACAGTATTTATATGGCTGGTCCATTTGAATTTCTAATCCGTGGTAGCCACAGGATGTTGATGGTGGGTGGATTTAGCAATGGTAATGTGGTTGAATGTTAAGGGGTGATGGTTAGATTCTCTATTATTGCAGATGGCACTTGTTTTATGTGAATGTTACGTGCCTGAAGTGTGTGCAGGACTTGCTGTATGCAAGCACAGAGTGCTTCAGTATCTGATGAGTTGCAAATGGAACTGAACAAAGTGTAATTATTAGCAAACCTCTCCACTTCTGGAGGGAAAGTCATTGATGAAGTAGCTGAAGATAGTTGGACCTAGGAGATTACCTTGAGGAACTCCTGGAGCAATGTCTAGCGGATGAGATATATGGCCTCCAACAACCACAACCATCTTCCTTTGTGCTAGGTTTGACTCCAACGCGTGAAAACTTTCCCCCAATGCCCATTGACTTCAACTTTCAACCCTTAATGCCACACTCAGTCAAATGTTGCATTAATGTCAAGGTAGACTCTGTTATCTCACCTCTTGAATTCAACTCTTATGTCCATGTTTGAGCCCAGGCTGTATTTATACCCCTACTTTTGCATCCTAAGCATGCATGGTGCCTGGAGTTACCTTGTCTTCACATAATTTTATGGCACTTTGATTGCTTCCTCTAAATGCCCATTCTGCACAATAATGCATTTGTAGAACCATCTTCTCCTGTAGATACTTTTCCACATGACAAATCTATTCATCTACCTTACCTATGTGATGAACACTCCTGTAGTCGCATCCTCTATGGGCTGCATATTGTCACATGTTTATCCCTGTAAGTTTATCTCTGTAACCAGTTCTGGCAATTTCAATTCCACCTCTGTTCTACTCCACTTGCAGGGAGGACATCCCTGAACTTTGGGGAGTCAACCAAGGACATCTTTGGCAGAGACACAATTAAGGTAACTGCAGATGGCAAAGTAAGGAGCCGAGCACAAACTTGGGAAGTGGGGAAGAGGGAAGATCTCAAATGGATAACCCACAAAATTGGATGGGGGGAACGCGCTGCACGGTTAACCCACACCCATTCAAAGTGATACAGGCAGCACACAGATTTTGTGCTGCCCGGCAATTATAATGATTGTGATGAGCAGCCCTGCTCTGAATGCACTGTTGAGTGGCAGCATACCTCAGTAGAGAGCCCAAGTTCATGCAAGGCTAGCATCACCTAAAACTAGCCTACATTACTTAAAGTAAGCATGTATCGCTTAAAGGTGAAGTGCATTCTGGCTGCAGCTGGGGCTGAAACTGATCAAGATTAAGTTGAAGAGCAGGCAGAACCTATAAAAAATGGCTGAATAGCCCAGAGAGTGTGCCCCAAGGTTCCCAGATGCTGTACTAGAGGCCTTGCTTCAGGAGATGTACATGAGTTGCATCTTCTTCAGGAGCCTCTCCAGACAGATACTGAAAAAGCAGTGGGATCAGGTAACCATATGGTCAATGCCAGCAGTCTAGCCCAGAGCACCTGGAGGCAGTGCCTACAGAAGATTAAGGACCTCATATGAGTGGTTAAGATCAGCGAATGCAGCTTTAAATACCATATCCTTCCAAATGAACCACTAGCCTCTCACGCTACTCCATTCACCTGCACCCTTTGACTTGCCTAACAACGCTCTTGATCAACCATGACTCATACCTCACATTCATAGCTTTACCTCACCTTCATATGCTTAGCACTGCTACAAGTCTTACAGATACATCTCACACTTTGTACACACTGCTAGCTATTCAACCATAACAGGCACATCACCCAAACACATTGCAGCACAGCTATTGACACACTTCTCTCTCACAGGGCAAGATGGCCCATAATAGGCCAGACTAGTGTCTAACCGGCAGATTGCAGGCACAGTTGCATGTGCTCACCGCACCCCGCCCCACCCCCCCACCCCCACCCCCCCGGCCCCCCCACAATGGAGGAGATAGTGCTGACCATCATTGGAGCCAGTGACCAGTGGCAGGGCAGAAATCATCATGGATGAGGGTATGCCTTACATAATGCACATTCTCAGATCCCACTTCACCCTCATCCCACAATCTCTTATGATTCACAATCTTACTTTCCCCCACTCCCCTCACCCAACCTTCCCCTTGTATCATTACATTTCAGATACCTAAGAATTGCCGCCTAGACAGGTATGTGGCATGGAAATCTGAAGGCTTAGATGATGGAGAGATTGATGAGGGAAAAACGCCATCACTCAATCTGAGACTCACAGCCACCAGCTCAGATACTGGCACTGTGCACAATTTACAGGGTAGCATTGAGGTGAGATCTGGACGTAGTAAGTCATCAGGCATGAGTGACTGCAGCCAGGACAGGGAGAAAGGATCACAGGCATACCAGCTCCCTGGAGGACATGGCCACACGTGAGGACTTTAATGGAACAGTGTACATGAAAGGCCGGTAGGCATGCCCACAGAAATGCGAGAAGCTTGGCAGAAAGCCTGCTGTCACTGTCAAGGATCATGGGGGAGTCCAGCTCCAACTTGGCATAGGGCTTTGTACAGGTCTTGGAGCTCATCCTTTCCAGCATGGAAGTGGTGGCCAACTCCATAAGAACACTTGTGAAGCCGACCATGATATCTGATGACAGAAGTCACCCAATGTCTGAGCGCTGCAGTGTAAGCTTAAACTGAGGTCAGGAAATCTCAGGCTGTTGCCATGCAAATGCAGAATTAGACCATCACCGGTGCTGATACCAGTTTTCAAAAGGGCTTTGAAGGATTTTTTTCATTCATTCATGGGATGTGGGCCTTGCTGGCTAGGCCAGCATTTATTGCCCTTTCCTAATTGTCCTTGAGAAGGTGGTGGTGAGCTGCTGTCTTGAACTGTTGCAGTCCATGTGGTGTAGGAAGTGCTGTTAGGAAGGGAGTTCCAGGATTTTGACCCAGCAACAGTGAAGGAACGGTGATATATTTCCAAGTCAGGATGATGAGTGACTTGGAGGGGAACTTCCAGGTGATGGTGTTGCCATGTGCTGCTGCCCTTGTCCTTCTAGATGGTAATGGTAGTGGGTTTGGAAGGTGATATCTCAGGAAGCTTGTGAGTCCCTGCAGTGCATCTTGTAGATGATACACACTGCTGCCACTCTGCGTCGGTGGTGGAGGGAATGATTGTTTGTGGATGGGGTGCCAATCAACTGGGCTGTTTTGTCCTGGATGGTGTCAAGCTTCTTGAGTGTTGTGGGAGCTTCAATCATCCAGGCAAGTGGAGAGTATTCCATCAAACTTTTGACTTATGCCTTGTAGATGGTGGACAGGCTTTGGAGATTCAGGAGGTGAGTTCCTCACTGCAGGATTCCTAGTCTCTGACCTGCCCTTGTAGCCACAATATTTATATGGCGAGTCCAGTTCAGTTTCTGGTTAATGGTAACCCCCAGGATGTTAATAGTGGGGGATTCAGCTTTGGTAATGCCATTGACGACAAAGGGTGATGGTTAGATTCTCTCTTGTTGGAGATGGTCATTGCCTGGCACTTGTCTTACAACAGTCCAGTAACTGTCCTCTAGCAGATTACTCAGATTTCTGAGGCATTGCAGTGCTCTGTACAGCTCAAACCTGCTTATTTTCTCAGGATGATAATATTTGTGCTCCCACCACCACCACTTTGCCAGTGCCCTCGCTATTCCCTGTCAACCAGCCAGCCCAGACTGCTGGCACCAATGCCAAGGTGGTGCAGTTCAAAGCCTGTCCTCAAGGGCCAGAGCCACTCAAGGTTGTCCTGCAAGGCCATATGCAATCTCCCCTATAGAAGGTCAGCATCCTTCCAACAGCAATGCTGCAGCTACTGGGTATAGCACCACCTTTCAACAGGACAGGCAAAGGTATCTACAAGACAGATCCAAACAGAATGCACAAGGGTGATTAATTGAGTCTTGTATAATTATTGGATATTTTGTTGAATAAAGTTGATACGGAATGGTTGTTTTGTAATGGCTTTCATTTCAAGAATTTGGCCAAGAGGATAAGTGTGAAACCTTGAAGTTGACCATGAAGTATATGGAAAATCCAGATACATTTGGAATGAGTCCCATGTGAAAGAGCTACTAAGGCCAGTAATAGCATCTTTCATGAATGCTTAGAGTCGTGTCTTAGCAGCTTTGAGCTACAGTGTGCAATAACTTTTCTTCTACAGCTTGGACAGACTTAAAAGAAAATAGGAAATGCTGGAGAAACTCTTTTAACTAAAAGGGTAGGAAATGTGTGGACAGATTATCATCAGAGGCAGTGGAACAAGAAACAGTTGCAGGTTTCAAGAAGGAACTAAACAGGTTCTTGTCAACAAATGCATTCAGGATTATTCAAAAGGCACCAAGGGAGTAATGTGGATAATGAGTAATTGGGCTGAATGTCTACTGTTACTATGTTACTTCCATAAATTTGTATGGTTGAACTTACATGTTCACAGAGAAAAGAAACCTGGGACTATGGAGATACACAGACCAAACCCCCAAGTAAAATCTCAGCTTGGGTTCAATTGGGATTCTACAATTGGCATTAGCTTCCTTGGGCTATTGAAGGGAAATCTCCACCAGGATTCACCTTCCTGATACTAGTGACTCAACTGGGAAGTAAGTTCATACACATGTCAAGCAAGAACAGCACTGAGCTTAGTTGCGATGTCCTCTATGGTCAAACAATCTGCCTACACTCACTCTGTAGGTTCAAATAAACAGTTAGTGGACAAAGTAAATGAGGGCAGTGGAGCCATATCTTAACTAATTTAGCTCATTCGGGACAGGACAGAAGAAAATTGAAGATAGAAAAGGTTGCAAGAAAAATAAATTCAACAAGGGAACTTGTCCCATTAAGTTCCAAAAAGATCAACCTTAAACCAGTTTTTAAATTTAGCCTTTTAAGAGGAGCCTCAATGCCAGATGAAACAGTTAAGGAGAATGTTAATCTTCATTTATTTGAATATTTTTGTTTAAACAGTGATTAGCTGCATCATTGGAGGACAGGGATCATAGAAATTACTGAATCCAACATGATGAGAGCGCTGAAACTAAAACAAAAATACCTGGAAAAACTCAGCAGGTCTGACAGCATCTGCGGAGAGGAACACAGTTAACGTTTCGAGTCTGTATGACTCTTCATCAGAACTAAGAAATAAAGAAATGAGGTGGAATATAAGCTGGTTGAAGGGGGGTGGGACAGGTAGAACTGGATAGAGGGCCAGTGATAGGTGGAGGCAAAGAAGAGATTGCCAAAGATGTCAAGAGAGCTGACTTAACATGCATGTTACAATTGGTAATATTACTGTAAAACCCTGGATTCTCATCCTTGAGGCTTATGGCAGGCATTTGGAAAATTCCCAGCTTGGCCTGCCCGCCTCGGGACAAAGTTCCCACAAAAATGGGATCTTCATTGCTAAGGGAGGGTGTGGGCTAGATTTGGGCCAGCTGAAGAAGTTTGGAGGCAAGCACAGGGGCTGCTGGGTGTGGAAGAGGGCAGTTTAAAAGGCCAGCCTTGGTGCAGTGGGAATTTGTCTCAGTTAAAATAAAAACGCAAAGGCCCTCCAGCTATCACCCCTCACACTCCCCAAACTCTCCCCATCCATGCCACCTCATGGCCCCTTGTGCCCCCATGCCAAGCTGTTTCCTTCCACCTACCCTTTATGGCCCCTCCTGATCCTTATGCCAAGCTATCACAATTCCATGACTATTGACCCACTATAGACTATATTGAACCAATGAATCCTGTAGTGACAGTAGTATGTGTTAAAAAAAAGCTTTGAAAAAAAGTAATTCATTCATTACTTTCTTCTGTGGTGAAAAAATGTCCTTTCACTACAAGTTAATAAAAGTGTTAATCATCCAGACCCTTTAATGTATCAATAACAAAAACCACAACCCCTTGAAACCACTTAACTGTTGTGTGAACAAATATTCTGAAACTGACAGCAGAGATCAGAGAGCCTGAGCTGTCAATCAAACAATGTTTCCTCTGGGGGGCAGGTGTTTCAACAAGATTAATGGTTGTCTGGGCTCTCAGCCAAGCATACATGATGAGACTTGGCTGAAAGCCCAGGCAACTATAACTCTTGCCCTCCAGTGAAAACATTGTCAGAACAGAGTTCATTGGTTCTAGTTAGTGTATTGTGAGGGTCAATGGGCATTAAAGCACCATAGCTTGGCATAGGTAGCATGACAGATCATGGGAGGTGGTTGGAAAGGCACAGCTTGGCAAAAGAGGCATGAGGAGGACCTGTTGAACTTGTCTTTTAAAGGGTCCCCTCCTGCAGACTAGGGTTCACAACTACTCTAAGGGGCTTTGAATCATGACTGTTTAAAAACTTGGCCCAACTCCATGAAAATTGCGGAGGAGTAGGACATGCCTGCCTCTGCAATGAAGTCAGCCAGGGCAAGAGCGCTGGATGCGGGCTTTTGACAGGAACCAGCCCGCACCCTTTGAAGGCACCCCCAAAAGTTAGACAGCCAGCAATTGGATCAGGAATCCCGGAATCGGGACCTGCCCGCCATTTTTAAATGGTTCCCAACTCATCTGATTCAGTGAAAATCCAGGCCACTGTCACCATTAGCACTTTCTCCCAACAATTTTCTTTGGTTGTATAACCACTATTCACAGAGCAGAAGCTTCCGGCCAGCGCGCAGGGAAGGCCCGACATGCCAACACGTAAAATGACGCGTGATGACATCAGACGTACGTCCCAATGTCATCACACGCCATCGCGATATTTCGTTCAGCGGAATCGGCTGCGCGCCCGCCAAAATGTCAACGGACTATTAAGGCCTTTAGGAGATTAATTAAAATATTTACGAACCCTGCCCATCCAACCTTAAGGTTGGCGGGCAAGCGAAAAGCCCAAGTGGCCTTCGCGGTTTTCTGGAAACCTCACCCATGGGCAGGATGAGGTTTCTTGAAGCTTTTATAAAATAAATGAATACATTTTCCAACCTTAACAAACATATCCCAACTCATTGTCACATGAGAGGACATGTTTAAATGAATGTTTACATCATTTATTAAACTGTTTTATTATCTATTCAATCTCCCCGAGGCAGCTCCATGCCTCAGGAAGATTGCTGCGCTCTTTCGCATGCATGCGCGAAAGAGCACAAGCCCCGACTCTCCCCCCTCCCCCCTGCCCGCACAGGTAGCGCTGAGCACTGCTGGCCGCGTGTTACAGTAGGTGGGCCTTAATTGGCCCGCCCGTGTAAAATGGTGGCACACAGCCGATCGTGGGCGGCGATCAGCTCATCGCCTGGCCCCGCCCACTCCCGCCAGCCTGCCTGCCATAGGAAAAATCCAGGCCACAGTGTGATTACTCCAATGTTTTTAGATGAGTTAACTTTTTCTTAAAAGGATACTGAGTTTCTTGATTAGCTTAGTGACCAAATGTGATGTGTGGTGTGGTGTTGAACACAAAGCACGATTGCAGGTAAAAATTTTTAGTCCATACTGATTCAGCTAGCAAGTACCACAGTAGGGACACCACATCACTGCACCATCACTGTAGAACAGCAAGAGAAATTAATGTAATTATTCCACTAAGTAAAGCCTTTTTTCACAAGCCAGGAAAAATGCAAAAAAACATCATATTTTAATGATGATGTTAAAAACTGACAACATCAAATCTGGTGATGGCGAGAAGTACCATTTATTTAAAACAAAAGGTAAACCTTAAAAGGCAAAGCTATGAAAAGTATTCAGGCCAATGGGTTTATGGCAACTGTACAAGATAAATTCCTTTATTACGTGGAATTAGAGGATTTTTAACCAGTGATTTGGGCATTGTGCTCTGTCCACTTTTCCTCCAAACCACAAACTAAGAGCCTTGCCAATATTAATACAAAAAATGCTGCAAATTGAAAGCAAAATACAATCACAACCTCATGGGAACCAGAGGGTTAAATACCAAAACCGTAACAAAAAGCTCTTTGTTTAGAAAAGGCTTTAACATGATTGTTTCACAAATGAATCCCGATTACATTATTTTCCCAGACACTATGTTTACCTAGCGGCTTCTTGAAGATCCTGGTAAACAATAGCAGTCATCTATCCAAACACAGAACCAGCAATGACCCATTGCCTTGGCCTGCACTTTTCAACCAAGTCTGAATATGGAAATACAGCAGCTGTGTGTGGCAGCTATAACATTAACACAGTACATCACCATCATGTCAACTGTCAGCATCTATTTGAAAAATGTCCTTAACTCTTTAGGCTGATTTCCATTACTGACAATTTTCCACATGGTGCACTGCAGAAATCAGATTCATTATGAATCTCTTCATTATCATTCAGACAAGGAGAAACTGGGGATAGTTGCCTTTTTGTTTAATTAGAAAACACTGGGTAATATTGGTTAGCATACATAGACTGTCTTTTAAAACTAGTGGTTTTACAGTTAGCCAGCTACATCAGATAACAGATGGCCAACTACAGACTTTTTTTTTATTCTTGTAATTTGCTGTGACAAATTTAAAAATAAAGCTTTCCCAGACACTCTTATTGCTAATGTGCCACTACTTTACAAGGGCAAAAATCAATCAAGCTACAGAAAACGATTATTTCTCTTGCAATGATCTGACAGACAACCATTATCTGAGTAGAGTTCTAATCTTAGACATTAATATGCAGAAGACGTAGAGATGCCAGGTCACAAAATGTTACATTCACAAAGCAGGCAATCAAAATGCAAGTATAATGGCCTATTTAGCACCTCTCTGCCCCTCACCCTTGAAGTGCCAAGTCTCCAGCTTGTTCTAGTTAGTCCATGACATTAAAAATAACAGAAATCTAACTATTCGCAGACATATATAAGAGGTGCATATATTAAACATATTATGAGACACCAGTTTAAGATGACACTGAAAGCAAACCAAGCTTGTGAATCCATCAGTCATTATCTATTCACAGATAGATATCATCTTATCAGTTAAGATCCACATAGAATAATGACACCAGGGTGTTAAGCAGGTACACCAAATGAATCAGAAATACCTAGAGCAGAAGCAGAAATGCTCCTTTTCAGGTACTTCATACTCTAAGGACAAAAAACCTAGGGCTGAATAATACGAGGCTAAAACAGGCCTATACTGCACCTGAGCCAACGTATTATCATGCGCAATGCCATCGGGTTACATTCCCAATGTCATCACACCCGAACACGATAGTACGGTAGGCAGACGGGCCTAGAAATCAGGAGCCCGCCCCCACCTTATTCAAATTCAATGTAACTGCTTAGTTAAACTTGTTAATGTCCCAATTGACTGGAATAATACATGCTGAGAGCAATAAAACACTTAGAGAGTGAGTCACACCAGGTGGGAAAATCTCATTTTTTCAGTAAAAGATTGTAAGTGAGGATTGAAAATCACCAGCTGGGTTCTGAGTTTGACATCAGCTGTTCAGGGTGATGTGAGCGCTGCCAGTATTTGTGATTAAAAGCTGTGTCTCCCGGGGCTTGATTTTCAGGTCGCCTGGCGGGCGGACCCGGGAGCGGCTGGGAAACGGTCCGCAGCTCACAATCGGCCCCCTTGCCGCAATTTCACGTTGGCTGGCCAATTAACGGCTAGCCAGGGTGAAACACATGCTGAAAGGCTCAGTGCTGCCAGGGTGGGGCAGGTGGAGGGCCAGCACTGAGGTCTGCGCAGGCGCAGGGGAGCACACAATAAAAGCCCCCTGAAGAATTTTAAAATCAAGAATAAAGATTTTGAAAATCTGAAAAAATGTCTCCACTTAGGACTCACTCACATGACCAGGAACGTTATAAAAATTGTGTCAAAACATTTTTGATTTTTTTTAACTAATGCCGGAAACCTCATCCCGCCTCTGGATGATACAAAAATAGGTGGGAGGGCATGTTGTGATGAGGACATAAAGAATCTGCAAGAAGATATAGATAGTGTGAGGTCGGGTGCCTTGGTAGGAAGAATCAAAAGGCAGACTATTATTTAAATGGAGAGAGACTCCAAAAAAGTGCAACACAGAGGGATCTGGGTGTTCTTGTGCATGAAACACAAAAAGTTCGCATGCAGGTACAGTAAGTAATTAAGAAGGCAAATGGAATTTTGGCCTATATTGCTAGGGGGTTGGAGTTTAAAAATAGAGAAGTCTTGTTATAACTGTACAGGGTGTTGGTGAGGCCGCACCTGGAGTACTGTGTACAGTTTTGATCCCCGTATTTAAGAAAGGATTTACTGGCATTGGAGGCAGTTCCAAAGATATTCACAAGGCTGATTCCTGGGATGAAGGCATTGAATTATCATGAACGGCTAAACAGGTTAGGCCTTTATTCATTAGAGTTTAGAAGAATGAAGGGTGATCTTATTGAAACATACAAGATTCTGAGGAGGCTTGACATGGTAGATGTTAAGAAGATATTTCCACTGCAGGGAGTTGTGGAGGCTAGATCGCTGAAAGTATTTAAAGAGGAGCTAGATAGATTTTTGAAATATCAGGGAGTTGAGGGCTATGAGGAGCTGGCATGAAAAAGGGGTTGAGGACTGGGGCAGATCAGCCATGATCTAATTGAATGGCGGGGCAGGCTTGAGGGGTCAAATGGCCTACTCCTGCTCCTATTTCTTATGTTCTCCAGAGCCACAGTGACCTCTCTGTGTGAGATGCTGGCACGGGAGATCTCTTCCAACTGCATTGATGTCATCCAATGTTAGTAGCGTCAAGGAGACTGTTGCCCTGAATTTCTTTGTCACTAGCTCCTTTCAGGGTGCCTCTGGAGACCTAAATGGCATTACGAAACCTGCTGCATGCCACTGTATTAAGGTATTCACAGATGCAATGTTCCAAAGGACAGGTTAGCACATAACATTTTCAATAGACCGCCACAGTCAACTTGAAAGAGCCAGAGGCTTTGCGGCAATCGCATTGTTTCCCCAGGGTCCAGGGAGCAATGGACTGCACTCACATCACCATAAAGGCTCCAATGGGCCAGTCATGTACATTTATTAATAGGAAGAGCTATCAGTCCCTAAATGTCCAGTTGGTCTATGACCACACTCGAAGAATTATGCAGGCATGCGCGAGGTACCCAAGCAGCAGTCATGATTCATACATTCTGTGGAACTCCCAGGTGCCAGACATATTCAATGGGCCTGGTGCCCTGGATGGTTGGCTTTTGGGTGACAAGGGTTACCCTTTGAAGAAATGGCTCATGACGCCTGCATGGGCCCCCAGAACAGACATGGAGAGGAGCTACAACGACAGTTACGGAATCACCAGGGTCATCATCAAGCAGACAGTTGGGCTGCTAATGATGAGGTCCCAATGCCTGGGTGGATCAGGAGGACCATTGCAGTATGCGCCATCCAGAGTTTCATGATGGTCACAGTGTGCTGCACTCTCCATAACCTTGCCATTCAGGGAGAAGATGCCCTGGAGGAAGAGGAGACTCAAGAAAGTGGCATTCCTCTGATGATGAGGGCAAAGACAAGGTGAGAGAACCCCTGACAGAGAAGTGCAAGGCCCTGCACGGGAGTGCATGAATGGCCATGACACAAGGGATGCCTTAATAAGACAAAGATTCCAATAGGTCAGGAATTCTTGGCCTCAGTGATGCATGAGCTGCCTGTTTCTCAACGTCATTCCATCTAGAATGTAAGCTCACTGAGAACTTCCTGCCAACATACTCATCATTTCAATTCCTTAGCCATTGTTGCATCTTGACCAACATTCACTTCTGACAATTCAGGAACCTGTTCCCAATAAAATTCCTAGAGCGCTTACAAATAAAATGAACCTCTGCATGAGGGATAGTGAATTGAACCATTGAATTGAACTCCTGATCCATCCAGGCATTGACATCTTGCCTGTGGCACACCTAATGATCGCATCTACAAAACACACCTAATGATCGCATCTACAAAACACACCTAATGATCGCATCTACAAAACACACGCTTTGTGACGAGCGTCGAGTTTTCTTAATTCTTCTCTGTGTGCTCCGGCACTATGCCTCCCCATTGCTTGCTGCTGTGCTGGAGAAGGGCTGGTGGTCTGCTTGTCCTCTTGCTCTGGATGAATTTGGCAGGCGTCCACTGTGTGGCTAAGCTGTTGAGGGCCCCGCCAAGTTAAAAGACTGAGTCACAGGAGCAGCTACTTTCACTGCAGCAATCGACGAGGACTGTGCCAATGATGGATGGGCGGAGGAGAGGCTGCTCCCATCAGCAGTGCCCTGAGAGGTGCTTCCAGGTGGCGACAGCAGCTGCTTATCCTCCACCACGAGGACCAATTGGTCCTCCCTGACTTCCCGTGGGGTCCCAGGAGCTGGCTGACTATCTAGGCTCCCAGTCCCTGTGTTGTCCTGACTCTAGACCTCTGAGCTCAGAGCCAGGGCGATGGTGTTCAGGTCGGAGCACGGACCCACAATAATGTCAGCAATATGATGGGTTTGCCCCTCCAGGACAGTCACCAGTCTGTCCATGAAGGAAACTTGGCACCCCGAAGAGTGGGTGATCACAGTGCACATGGCCTGGATGGACATCTCCACAGTCCGGGTCAGAGCATGTAACCACTCTGATATATCTACCAAATCTCCAAACAGCTCACACTGGACATTCAGCATCTGACCCCTCACAGACGACTCCAGAGACTCATCATCCGACTCGGAATCATTCTCTGGATCATCCCGGAGACTCCTCCAACTGCCTAAGGCCTGCTCCACCACACTCTCCGGCAACTGCACTTGCGAATGTGAAGTTCCCTCACCAGATTGTGCCTGTCCTTGTCCTGACTCACTAATCCCTGCCGAGGTGCCAAGTATCAGCACCAGTGCTTGGTGCAGGGAGAGGACGTGACGCTGCATCCTCTGAGGATTCGTCTTCCTCGGAGGAGGAAACAAGCGGCTCAGCAGAAGAAGGATCCCCTGCGCAGGACATCCAGGAAAAACAGAATTAATTGGCATTTCAGAGCTTTCATGGGTTGTGCAAGGTTCAACACCATCAGCAGCATGTGGATAAGGAGATCTGACACCTTGAAACCATTAAACCACACTTACAGCAAACTCACAATGTTTCTACCAGTTTAAGCTTCCCTGCCATTGAACACATAAACCACACATGTATGATTCATATAAGCATGCCAGGCCTCAGTCACCACCTTCCTCCGCCGCAACCACCCCACCAGCTCGTTCCCCCTCTGTGTCGCAGATCTGATTACAGGCAAAAAATGAGGAGGTGAGGATTGGAGGAGTGAGGATTGCCAGATCAGGAACTCCACCTTCAGTCCTGTTTCTTTCACAGGCATTGTGGGCCCATTTTTCCTGAGCTGAGGTGTCACATTGCAATGATGATTACTCTCAGGTAACTTCGTTTCAGCACGCGTCTAAGGTAAGAGAGGAATGCATGATCTGCATAATTGCTGAAAAAAGAGTCCTGTTTTGTCGAAGCTTTTTGTCTTGCACTCATCAGGACAATTAGCAAAAAAAATGTCAATGTGAGGGAAACAACATATTTATACCATATGAGAATAGAATGCCGATTGGTTGGAAAGTGGACACTGGTTGGTAGAGGTGTTGCCATGGTGAATGTACCAGTTTATGGTGACTGACAGTTAACCGCCAAGCGTAGTTTGAAATTTAAACCAGGCAGCTTGACTCTGATTGGCCAAGACATTGCCCTGGGGAATAAACCAACGAATGGCTGTCACTTATTTTGTTTAGCTGAAACAGGCGCAATGTGGGTACATGTTCTTTCTGTCTGTAAAGGACAGAGTCCTGTGTATTAATATGTGTAGTTTCCAGTACATGTAAATGCACCACTCTGGGAGCCTGACTGACAATCTTAAATTGGTTGTCAGCATTATTCTTTGCACACTGAGGATTACTTAGCAAAAGTTGTCCAATTGTGGAATCACATCTAATGTTGGACACTGTGTTTTGAGTTTTGCAAACACAGTCTGGTTGGCTACAATTCATACCTTGCCCATTGCGAACAGCAGAAGGGACATGCTGTTTGATATGATCTGCCAGTCTTTGGGATGTATGACCTACATACCTAGCATCACACTGGCACTGAAATTAATACACCACATTATTATTTGTGTGATAGGCAGAACGTCTTTTTGGCTTGACAGCAGCATCCTGTTGGTGGTGAATACCACTCTCATTGTTACTGCACAGTAGCAGCATGAAACAGCTAGCTTCACCTGTTTCTCATTTCCCAGGGCAATATTTTGACCAAGCAGAGTCAAGCTGCCTGGTTTAAATTTCAAACAATCTTTGGCAGTTAACTGTCAATCACCATCAACTGGTGCATTTGCCATGGCAATGCCCCTACCAAACAGAGTCCATTTACCAACCAATCAGAATTCTCTTCTCATACAGTATAAAAATGTTTCCACTGACCTTGGTGTTTTCTTGCAAATTGTGCTGATGAATGCAAGACACAAATCTTCGACAAAAAAGTCTCTTTTTTCAGCAATACTCAAGTTCTGTACTACCAAACGACGATCTGCACAATAGTGGGCAGTCAGGATGCTGTGCACCTTCCTTATGCACGAAACCTTGCCCCACCCCAGAACCACAATGACACCTCCACAGAGGCAAGTGGTGCATAATGCTGCCTTGGACCTCAGAGGTACACACAAGGCTGCAGCATATTCCAACCTTCACTGTATCTTCCATGCATAACAACGCACATAGTGAGGGCTTACTCACCCCTGCCAATCTCAAGAGGTCATTCAGCCTCTTCCTGCATTGCCTCCGGTTTTGAGGCAAGACCCGCATGCTGCTGATCTTTGCAGCCACCTTGGTGCAGGCTGGTTGGGTTATAGAGGGAGATCTCCTCTTCCCATCAGCAGGCATCTGGACCTCACACCTGGTGGACACAGCTTGGAGAAGGGCATGGAGGGATTCATCATCAAAACGTGAGGCGATCCTGACCCTTCTTCCCTGCCTCTCCCTTCACTCCCTTGTCTCGGCCACCTATGGAGGAAAACATGCTAGAACTATGCAGCTGCTTAATTTTAATATCTTAACATCATGTGTGGAATCATGCATGTCCACTGGCGTCGGGCATGTTCAGCAGCATGAGCAGACAATTTGGCAAGAAGGCCAAAAATCTGTTTCACGACTTCGTGAAAGCAGTTTGTGATCGTCCACTCAGCCCGTCAATGGCAGGCCACATTCCCAGCCATCAGACTTCAGAAACCTCACTGTAATACATTGGCATATCATTATAAGACCAGCCCGCTGGAATCATCACCTCCCGCCCCCCGACCATTGGATCGTCCACCTATGTCGGTGGGAAAGCACACCGGTGCAGGACACATCTTGACAAGTGTGATTGCAGAAGTTGGGACTTACTGCTAGAGCCTTGCTCACATCGCGACGTCTGAGGAGCAGAAGCTGCTGGAGCCCGACAGCAATGGCACACTATGTCCGTGGCATGCTGGGTGGCTTCTCATGGACATGGCTCTGCTGCAAAACAGCTCACGGAAGTTGGAAAGTCACCGTTGATGCTCACAAACAGATGGTGGTCAAGGGGATGGGAGAGGAAGGTCTAGGATTGACTGGGAGAGGAAGAGGTGTCGGGGCGGTGAGGATGGGAGGGTTAGAATGAAGGTGTCAGGTGGGGGAGGTTAGGAGGGGGGAAATGAAGTTGTCAGGGAGAGGTGGGAAGGGAATAGGGGCAAACGAGGGGGTAATGGGGGAGAAGATGGCAACTGGGGAGGTAGTTGGAAGAGGGGTGGTAGAAGATTTAAGGGAAGGTGTTCAGAGGGGGGAAGGAGTGAGGAGAGGGGAGAGAGTCCAGAGGGAAGGGAGTCCAGGGGGAAGGAGTGCGGAGAGGGAAGGGAGTCCAGGGGGAAGGAGTGCGGAGAGGGAAGGGAGTCCAGGGGGAAGGAGTGCAGAGAGGGAAGGGAATCCAGGGGTAGGAAGGAGTGCAGAAATGGGAGGGAGCCCATTGGGAGGGAGGAGTGCGGAGAGAGAAAGATGTCCAGGAGGAAGAAGGAATGTGGAGAGGGGAGGGAATCTGGGGGGAGGAAGGTATGTGTAGGTGGGGGAATAAAGGTAAATAAAGAAGTAAGGGTGGAGGAAGGAGTTGAGAAGGGGGAAGGAGTAAAGCTGAAGGAAGAAGTAAGGGTGTCTGAGGAGTCAGGAATCAGCTCTTGATCAGCTAGCAGCATTCCAGGATAAACAAATTTGCTCAGGCCAGCTATGGGGATGACCTGCTAAGCACAAACTTCAGTGAATCCCGTGTGTTTGCTGTGGCGTGTGCAGGATGTTATCAGGAACCAACAGCCCTAACATCTCACTGCATTCGATGTCACAGCAGCTAAATAAATTACCTTGTGATATGCATCTAGTGCCTGCAAGGAACACTGTAACAGCATGGGAATAATTTCCAACCCTGCTGGGTGAGTGGTAATGTGGCAAAGCCATTCACCTACCCACTCTAGAACCCATTCAATACTACTCCCATTGGTTCCATTGAAAATCAGACAGTTTCTGCAAGGGCTGTGTGATCAGCTCTGACACATTATTGTTCAACCAGTAAATTATCTCCTATAGGGTGGATTATGAGTACCAAGCAATCCGCTAACAAAGTTGGCACAGGAGAGGGTGTGCACGATCAGGGAGGTGGGGGCCTGGAGCAGCAGTATCCTATCCTTGTGGAGCCCAGAGAGGTTTCCCTGCACCTTCTCAAAAATAAATTTAACAACTACTTTTGAGGACTCTTCTGTTATATGGTGGAGAAGTGTGAATGGGTGGGTAAGTCCACAGTGTCCCTTTTAATTTCCTTCTGCCCTGTTTCCAGGTTGCAAAGGAAGTTAAAAGTCTCTCCTGGCAGTCTGCATACATTGGTGCTATGTTTATTTCAGTTTTATGAAAATAAATACTTTTGACGTCAACATATTTTAAATATAAAAATGAAAGAAGGTAAATTAGCAAGGTAGAGACATTTCTTAATATTTTTCTGGTACAAGTAAAACAGCAGCTTGCTAACAACTGTGGTATGATAATTTCATGACACCTTTATGTTATGTCTTCTAATCAAAACACAAGTCAGAAACATACACAATATCTAATGCCAAAAACAACATAGCACAGGATAAAAACTTCAGTTGTCTCTTTCTGCTGATGATGACCTTGAATATAATTGATACACTCTGCCGAATAAAAAATTGCTATTTTTAGCACTGGGTGATGAAATCTTTAAGTGTCCATGAGCCCTCTCATGCTTATAAGTGTTGTTCCTATTTTTCTTAAAAAAGTTAATATTTTTGTCACAACAGTTTTTCTTTTTCTATCTTCTTCCTAAGTTTGCATCAAATTAGAATAAGCACACATTTTAAAGTTAAAAATGCTAGTACTTTGTTTTGATCAACCAAATCTTTGTTTTTTGAAGGTTGAGGAATATTGATGGGAATGTTGCATGTGGTTTATTTTTACAATTTTTGAAATATGGCTTGCATAAGCTAACATAAAGGGGATACTGTTTCTTTAAAGGGCCTCAGAATGTGAGTGGAATTTGACATTTGCCTGCAGCAAGAGCTGTTTAATATTACACGGGCTGGAGACGCGATCCCTTGAGAGGTTAGGTGGCTGTGGTGTAATCAGGGACATCTATTTTCTGACCAAAGCAGGAGTTCACTGTTTCGAAGCCTTGAACAAGGTCATTGTTTAGCCCCTCTGAATGAATGTAGCAGTTTTTCATATTCAAAATATTTTGACTAAATATACCCAAACATTTTAAGTCTTATGACTGCTTTTGGCTTTAAAACACAATACTCAGGATAAATGAGTAATAGCTACACTGTTGTGGGCAGCTGAGGTCCATAGCCAGTTAAAGTGTAAATGAAGGTTCTGCAATGCAATGCATGTATTTTATGACATCCGATTCATTCTTAACATAGAAAAAATTAAACTCACTGCACTGTACACCTCAACTTTGTTTAGAACTCATTGATCTTTGAGAGGTCTTTTGTTGAGCCTCTGGTGGGGGGGATGTTTTGAAACAAGATGATTTGGTGTGTGACATTTTCCCAAAATAAATATACCAAAAGTAATCAAATACTGCAGCAGAATTATGAATCCTACAATTATTTAGATGATTCCGGAAATATCCTACTTTGTAATGATTAATTGTCATGTGGTTTCAACCAGTCAAGATATGCCAAGAGCTGGCAATGACTGTAGCTCATATTAACTAAAGCAGCAAAAGTGAAGGGAAAGTGATAACAGAAAAATACTCCTTAAGAAAACCAGTTTTTGTATTTTTGTTCTTTCATGTTATAAAATCAGTGCAAGAACTATTTGGCATTGATCTTTTTTTCCCCAAAAACAGCAGAAGTCTACTCTAGATGGTGACTTTGCATAAAATAGATACGGCAGACTTGCCTGAGTAAAGGGCTGCATTTTACAACCTGACGAAAACAAAACCTATTAATTCGGATTCATCCTGGGTTGATTCCACCTTCAACACCCCTCGCCCAACAGTTCAAGGTCATTGAGTCCAACTGTAACACCATTCCCTCCATCGGCTGCAATCACTGAACTCAGCGCAAACCAATATCAGACTTTGGGCCTTCTTAATCGGCACCAGTTTTGGTGACACTCAGGATTCATCAAAGGTGGTCCCAATGCAGGATCCAAGTGGGAATTTTGAGATGAAGCAAAGACGTTCTTTCATATATTTTGCACATACTCAGAATGTCCCAAAGTCTTTTGCAGTTAATAAAGTATTTTTGAAGTGTAAATGCTGTTGTAATGTAGGAAACATGGCAGCCAATTTGGACACAGCAGGCCTCCATAAACAACATTAAAAGCAATGAGCAGATCATCTGTTTTAGGTATTAGTTAAGGAATAAATGTTGGCCAGGAGATCAAGAGACATCCGATGCTCTTCTTCGCATGATGACATGGGATCATTTATATCCACCTGAGAGGACACTTCACTGATGTAGCACTCCCTCAGTACTGCACCTTGGTTACAGGCTTTCTGGGTTACAAGTTTCCGGACTGGGACATGAACTCACAACTTTCTAACACAGATATGTGAATGTTACCCACTGAGCCACAGCTGACACCTTAAGAGATGTTACTTAGGTACAGTAAAATCAATGGCTCCTTTGGCTTCACTTCAGTGCTACTCCAAGGGCCGAAACTGAACTTTCACTCCTGAGTGCAGGGTGCAGCATCTGGAAAATTCCCGACACCGGAAACCCAACTCAGTAGAAAGTGCTCTGAATCTTCAGATTTTCATTCTGGGGAGTGGCGGTTGCTAACAGGATTCGGGCCCGCCGACCCTGGAAAGTGTTCAAAGGCAGCCAAAGGGGCTGCTGGGTGCCGAGGCAGGCTGTTTAAAAGGTCCGTGCTCAGTGCTCTGGGACATTGTCCCAGTTTTTAAAAAGAAACAGTAAAACTAAAAAAACAGCCCTCATCCCTCACACCACACACACTCCCCATGCTGCATTCCTGCCAATCATGCCAAGAATATGAATCTTGCCCCTGATTTTTTTAGGGAATGGAAGAGCTCTGCACCTTAGCTAAAATGGCCTCCATGCTTGAAGCCCTCCCCCAAACCCTGCACCCACCATTTTCAGCGTCGGTGGGAGGAAGTTGGGGGGGTTGGTGGTTGGAAACAAGGGCAGGTTATAGTTTGCATATCCATTGTTCACGGAAGCAACTGTACATGTAAGATTGCGGCTGCCTTCAAACAGATTCAATTTTCATTACTGGGGTTTCAAAAACATGACTTGTGGGCTTTAGACATTTGGGGAAAAGGTCTAAAGCTGCCAGAGTTATTTGGAGAGTTAAGTTCATGCCTCCCACTCAACCCCATGACCCCTCACACCCTCCATGCCAACATATGCCCACCATTCATCCCCATGGCCCTTTATAGCCCCATGCCAACTTAGTTCCAACTCAGGCAAACCATGAACCCCAGGAACCCTTTTCCCTTACACCCTCCATGTTCACCTACCTACTATCCACCATGGGCAGACCTCAGGAGACATGGTGAGATGAAATAAAATCAAGTTCTAATGTATCTATTGCCGACTTCACTATATTAAAAAAAACACTCTCATTGATAACATTTAAACCCCTTCAAGTACTTAATCCCTTTTTAAAACAATCATTTCCTTCAAGTACTTAATCCATTATAAAACAAACATTTTATTCAGAGCCCCACATCAAAGGCAGCTAATCTTATAATCACATGGAGCTGCCAATCAAACTGTGAACTTACAGGACCCTCACAATCATAATAGTAGGTTGTGGAAGCAGTCAAGCCGCACTAATCTTTATATCAACGGGCAGTGAAATAGCAAGCACTGATTATTTTAAACTGCAAGCTGAATCATTTTTTTCAAAAAATTAAAGGACTTGAAGATTTAAATGAATTAATAGCTTGACAGTTCCACAGAGCTGATCCATTTTTTGTGCACATTCATGTTTAACCTTAACAATCCAAAAGGGGTACCTGACCTCTCCCAATGGGTATCTTACCTCTCCAAAAGATATACCTGACCTCTCATAAAGGACACCTGGCATCTCCAAAAGGATACCTTATCTCTCCAAATAACTCTGGCAGCTTTAGACCTTTCCCCCAAATGTCTAAAGCCCACAAGCTGCATTTTGGAAATCCCAGTAATGAAAATTGGATCTGTTTGAAGGCAGCTGGACTTTTACATGTACAGCTGCCTCTGTGAACTGGGCAAACTACAACCTGCCCCTGCTTCCAACCAATGCCCCTCCCCCAATCCCAATGACAAAAATTAGTGGTTGCCAGGTTTGGGGACAGGACTTCCAGAGTGGGGGCTCCGGTACCATTTTAGCAAAGGTGCAGAGCTCTTTCATCTCTGCAGAAATTCAGGTCGAAGAATCGTAATCAAACACAGAGCTGGGATCAATTTGGAGAACCATGACCATTGGCAGCTAAAACTGTTTCCCCACTAAGCCATCTTTGTCACCATACTGGAGCACTTCAAGGAGACGCAGTTCTTTAAAATCTGCTGCAGCTGTGCCACTGCACCAAGTTTGTATTGCAGCAGATGATGTGCATCACTTCATTTTCATTAAATGTAAACTAAAAATCAATTGATAGCAAATAATCAATAGCACAATTAACTTGCTTGCTATATTATCTGCACATGAAGATGCATATTTGTTTGGTAGGAAACATTACCATGCTGTGACAGTCCTTTAGTTTTGAATTAAAACATGTCAGTTTTAAATGCAACCAGACTAGGCGGTGGGGGAGAGGAGGTTGGTGTCAAGTAGAATCTTCCTTTCAATTCAGTATAAATTTCAGAGAAGTGAGACAGGTTATGTTTCAAAAGAGACAGTCTGTACAAACTGCAAGTAAACTAATTCCTTTTATCTTTGTATTAAGCTGTTAAACTGGAACAAAATATCCTGAAGGATTTATCATAGTTTAAAAAATTGTTTCAGATTAAAAAATTGTTACGGATCAATAAAATAAATAGATAATCACAATCTCTGAGCATTGCTGCTGGTTTCGATCGCCACGTCTCACTGAAAAATGCTCATTTGCTGCAATGCATGTAAGGAATGAACTCCATCTCTGAATATTAAGGCATCCGTTGAAATGCAATTGCAGCATTCCTAACAAGATGCAGAAATAACATGAACTAAACAGCTGAATACAAATGAGATTGCACTGAGGCAGAAAGGGAATTGTACGATCTTCAACCGGCAACACCATCACTTGTGTATTCGTCTACATTTGTACCATTTTAATTCTGCAATCGAAAGAGCAAGCAGGAGAAGCAACATAACATTTAAGTAAGGTAGTCTTGCTACACACAGAGTAAAATGCAAGTGCTGTTTCTGTCAGACATGATTATATCAAGATCGTTTGAACATTGCAGTTCTGTGTCTCGTGGCGAGGTGCAGAGTGAGTAATTCCCCAAGTGGCCAATAAAATTCTAGTAGCGGTAAGGTATTGCAAGGACACCCGGCGTGCAGTGTAATCTTATTACATGGTTAGTTTAATTTTCAAATCTTCTGTAACAGTAAGGAATGTTTCTCCAGCTCATGGGCTAGACGTGTAGTTAAGAAATGCTCACCAAACCTGGGGAGAAAAAAAGAATTATTAACATTTGTTTACTGTTTGAAGGGGAGAGGATTCTTTCTTTTGTTTGTTTAACATCCATCTGGCACCCCATGGAAAGGAAGGAAAACAGCAAGATTATGATAACAGCTTCGAGTTGCAGAAAACTATTAACAGTGCTCCTGGGGCGTGGGGGAGGACAGGATGGTTAATTAATCAATAAAATCCAAAACAAGTACAATAATAGAAGTCTGCACAATTATAGTGTTTAAAAACAAAGCTCTGATCTTAACAAAGCTTCTCCTCTGCCACACCCTTTAACCAATGAGAACAAAGCCCAATATTAGAAGTGTGACACTGATCACATCTGCACTGCATACGTTCATGACGCCATTTTAAACAGGCCTTATGTGAGGCTGTTGCCCCAGGCAATCAAACGTCGACACTATTTTTATTTTATGTCACAAGGTTGCCACCAGGCAGCAGTCTCACCAAGAAAAGCAGATGCCATGAGGAAACCAGCTTAAAAGAGGGCAGAGAAGTTGAATTCATTTAAAATATTTAAGTTTCTTATTGCTCCTTGAAGCCCCACAAGGAAGCACTGGGACAGCCCTGCTTTGGGCTTTGCTTCCCTTCCCCCAACTGCAATCCCTGGCACCCCACCCAAACCACTTGTCTCACTGCTGAGGATAGTTCCCATAGGTCTTCTGCTGCGGCCTCCTGCCCACCGGCCTCATGTCATTAATGTCCACTTCAGGCAGGAGCCAGACCTGGTCCATATAAGGCCTGGGCCTCACATTGTGGAAACGGGATGCCTGACATTCACCCTACTGCTCTCACGCTCATGCCCCAGTTTAAATTTCACTGTAATGACTTGTGATAATAAATTTTCTAAATCCACTCCCCCACCCAAAAGTGTCAAGTGATAACTTTTTTCTTCCATTCTTCCAAGATCCAGCAGCTGAGTGTCAGACCGGCGCAGGACAGCCAGTGCAATAACTGTTTCACGTTACCAAGATGAATTTCTAATCCTGAGTCTTCATGTACATACAAAGCCAGGGATATTTATCTCTAGTATTACCACTAGCTGAATGACAGCATTGGCATAATACAAAAGCACCCTTTGTGAGACAGAATGAGCCCTGTAAAGCAACTGTGAACTTTAATTTTCCCCTGTACATATTACATTACTTCTATCGATTTTCACTGGTGTGAAAAATGGGGGCTCAAGGCTGTGGAAATAAAACTCACATTTATAGACTAAATATAGGGTATGTTCTAGATCGCAACATGGAGGTGCGGCCTTGCAGTCAAACAGCCTCATTTTGTAATTCTAAGAGAAAGAGCGGGTTTGTATGCTGAGCTTTCCCACTTTGAAATAAAAGTCTTACACAGGGCACTGTATTCATTCTATAAACAAAAAGTAAATTCCATTCCAAGTCACAGTGGCCCTTCCACAATAAACAAAAGTTGACTCTGGAATTTTCTAAACTGCTTATACCATTTTCTAGCAAATCATGGTAATTTTCTTTGTATAAACAAACCTTTAAAAACTAGCTACATAATTTAAAAGCTTTCATAACATCCGAAAGCTCTTCCTACCATTGCTCAATGCAAAAATGTGCTATTGAGTCATACAGATCATCCTGAGTTCATTCTACTGAAATGCTATGTTGAATAAGGCAATGGTAGCCATGGTGTAATGAAGTGGGGTGGGGGGGTGCGGGGGAACGGGGGGTGGGTGGTGGATGGGGGTGAAAGACAAAAAAAGGTCACACATGATAACTGCTGCTAATTTCTACTGAAGCATCCCACCTATAGTTGCTAAGTGCTTAGCTGTGATGACCCTCTGA
Organism: Cetorhinus maximus; assembly: GCF_964194155.1. Classification (NCBI taxonomy): domain Eukaryota; kingdom Metazoa; phylum Chordata; class Chondrichthyes; order Lamniformes; family Cetorhinidae; genus Cetorhinus; species Cetorhinus maximus. The sequence continues at coordinate 52,534,442 of NC_135896.1, read as the reverse complement.
CTAACTTCCCCCACTGAATACCTAGAGAACTGGCAACTCCTATGGACCATTTACCCAAGTTAGAGTGAATGCATAATGCATTTAGCAAGAGTGGCAAGGCCATAACTGGCACTGGAACTAATTACCAACTCATTCATTTTGTAACATGGGGCAGAATTGTCCATACCCACTGGACTCACACATGCTCGGTGGTGTGAGCGGATAATATCGATTTCACAACGTCGTGAAACCAGTTTACGATCGTCCACTCAGCCTGTCAATGGTGTGCCACATTTCCCGCCAGCCGGCATGGGGAAACTCTTTATAATACATCTGCAGATCATTTTAAGCCCAGCCCACCGGAACCATCCCCTTCGCTGGATCGTCCGCCCACTCACGCTGACATGTTTCACAACAGCATATATTAGGCATGCACTTGGCAGACTGCACTTTGAGGGGAGCTCAGAGGTGGGTACAAAGCAACATTGCGCAGCAATCGCCCAGGTCACCTGTTGGACTTCAAGGTTGAGATGTGTTGGAGGCGTGGTGGCAAGAGTGGTCCTGTGGTTGAAGCTAGTGCACAAGCATGTGCGGGGTGTGGGAGAGTGAAGTGGCCACACATTAGGGAAACCTTGTATACAGTGACAATCCCTCTACAGTTGAGACTGTTCAGACACAGCCACATTGACATGGGTGGAGTCGGGTCTCTAGCTTATCTGCCCACTCGAGCAACGCAGAGCTACGAAAGTGCCATCAAATGCTCCAGAGCTTTTCATCCCTTGGGCACAGACTGCAAACAAATGAGCATTTTAGTGAACTGCACAATAGTTGGATGACTGGGCACATTGTACAATCTCCTTACTAAAGCTGGCTGTGGAGCAGTCACTGGTGGAGGCGCTCACAGCCCCTTTGCAATGTCATCACCCTGGTTTGGACGAGTCTCCCCCATGGTTCAAGCTAACAGTGCAGCCTTGCAGCACAGGTTAGGAGAATGCCCGGGCCTGAGCTGAGAGCACAGTATGCAGTCCTATGGGCAAAGCTGCCGCCAATCGGTCAGGTGGACTGGGGCAGAGGTGGGTGAGGTTTTGGGCAGCCATTCAGCGCACTAAACTCTGACCATCCAAGTGGTGGCCAGTACTCCCAGGATGCATTAAGGGGCCTTCAGATTTAACCAAGAGAGGTTCTTAGTATACCCAAGCTAACCCACGTGTCTCTCTCCTTCGTCCTGCAAGAGAGGTACATCAGGAGCATGGAGCCTGGTGAGCTAGCTGTATGCCTCGTGGAGTACAGAGAGCTGAGATGATGGAGAAAAGAGTGACAAAGGTGCCTGATTGTGCAGAGGGAGGAGCAAAATGCTCAAGGAGAAGTGCTCAAGGGTCCCCGCACACACCAATGAAGAGCCACTGTCACCTGTGGGAAACCCGAGATCTGGGCAAATCCAATCGCTCTTGCATCCTGGCTCTCTTGGTCCCAGACAAACTGCACGAAGTTATGTGCCCTTGTGAAGATGGCATCCATGATCTCATGGGTGCATTTGTGGATGGAGGTTTGCGATATCCCAATGATTGGTTGGCGCCTAGCCAGATCCAGGGTCTATAGACACCGCCTTTCATTCCTGCAGATCACCATGTCGCTGATGACTGTGCAAGTCTAGGGAACTGGTTGGTTGCATCTGCCAGCTACTGTGGGGACATGGAGGGCATCCAATGCCAGTGGCCATGAAAGTGACCATAGCGCTCAATTTTTACATCAGTGGCTCCATTCAGGGCTCCACAGGTGACTCTGTGGGATATTGCAAACCTCCATCCACAAATGCACCCATGAGATCATGGATGCCATTTTCACAAGGGCACACAACTTCGTACATTTCATCTGGGACCAAGAGAGCCAGGATGCAAGAGCGATTGGATTTGCCCAGATCCTGGGTTTCCTACAGGTGCAGGGTGCGATTGACTGCGCTCACCTGGCGCTCAGATCTCTGTCCCAGCAAGCGGTCAACTTTGTCAACCGCAAGGGCTTCCATTCACTGAATGTGCAGCTAGTGTGTGACCGCCACAAACTCATCCTGCAGGTCTGTGCACAGTTCCCAGGGAGTGTCTATGACTCCTACATTCTCAGTAGGTCTCAGGTCCCTGACGTTTTCCAGGGGCTGCAGGGTTGGCCCCTCGGGGACAAGGGCTACCCCCAGAGGACATGGCCTCAGACTGCAGCAGAGCGAAGGTGTGACGAGGCTCATGCCGCAGCTTGCACCTTGGTGGAGAAAACCATCGGGATGCTGAAAATGAGGTTCCAATACCTGGGCAGGCCTGCTGGAGCCCTGCGTATAGTCCACAGAGGGCGTTATGCTTCATCGTTTCCTGCTGCACCCTTTACAACCGGTGCTGCAACAGAGGAGATGCAGGAGCTGGAGGTCTCCTCCGATGAGGAGGATGTCAAGGGTGATAAGTGTGAGGAGGTCCTCGAAGGCAACAAGGATGGCAATGAGTCCCTCGCACTGGCCAGGCGAGGCAGGCGTGCTCAGCAGGCTCTCATAGCTGCTAGGTTTGTGAAAGATAATGACATGCAGTGAGCAGACACCATAGATCCTCACATTGCACCTATGAACGTTTGACTCCAGTCTGGCTTATGGCAGCGCACATACCCTATATGATAATGCTCCTGTCATGGAGATGCAGTGGAAGCCCTAATAGTTGCTCAGTTGCAGGAGGATGATAACAACATGCAGTGAGGACACTCCATAGAACTTCACATAGCCTCTGAGAATGTCTGACTCCTGTCTGGCCACGAGCAGCTCACTTGCCCTCTGTGATCAGGGTCATATCATGGAGACACAGCCATGAAACTTTAAAAGCATCTGATCCTTTGTCCGCCTTCAGCAGCTGACCCCTTCAGGAGCACAGCATCACTGGTCACAGATGCTGAAGAGATGGGGGCCAGCCCCATCTTAATGGTGCTGAGAACACACAGAGAGAATGACAGAACACTGTGACACCTGTCCACAACATTCTGGCAGCAATGACAAGCACCATCGAGGTGCAGGCATCAGTAATGTGTCCAGTGAGTGTGAGGCTGGACCATCACTTTGGTCGAAGGCTGCACAAAGCACAGGGAAGAGGCCCTGGACTGAGACACCTGCCTTTATCTTGTGCAGAAAGGTTTCACATCTGAGTGACAAGAACATTGCTCATCAGAACAAGAAGGCAAAGGCAGGGAGACATTCTTGGGAGTTAATTTACAAGTATGTACAAGTGATTAACACCCATGCCCAGCTGTGTAACTACATCTTCTTAACTTTCCTAACCCTGCCACCACGTCTTGGTGCTCCCCGGACATCCTTAGCAGAAGTGGAGGCAACCTGCCGACTATGATGACCTTGGTGGGCGTCCTCTGGAGGAGAAGGGTAAGCTGGAGTGAGATCGGGCTGCTCCGCACCCCTCTCGCATACACATTGTTGGAGGCCAGCTATGGTATCAGCGATGGAGTTGAGCCGCGCAGCAGTGCAGGAGTGATGTCTTGAACCAATGTCTCCATGGTGGCCACTATCCTGCCAGTGTTGACCTCAGTGCATTGGCATGCCAGCACTATCACCACAGCCTAAAGGCAAACGGACTCCTCCATTGTGTCTTGCAATCTGAGGAGTGCAGCGGACATCCCTTTCTGTTGTTCCCGAGCTTGCCTTTGCAGGTCCAGCAATTGAGATGTGACCAAGTCCAGAGGCTCATCATCTGACTCGGACTCAGCAAAAGCCTGGCCTCCAGCAGTCTTCCGAGTGCTGGAGACCTGGGAAGTCCCTGCCGCCGCCTTCTGTGGATCAGACAGTGCGATGTGCTCACCAGGTTGTGATCCCGAGGCTATTCTAAAGCTGGGTCCCACCGAGGTGTGTGTCTCTGCATGGAGGGTGTGGGTGATGCTGTGACGGGTCTTCAGGAAGGGTTTCAATGATTTCCTCTTCTGAGCTTCCCTTGGGTTCATGGACCCCCTTGGTTGTTTCCCAGATATGCCTGTGGAAGCAAGGAGAGATAATAAGCGCATGGCGGTGCCATGTGAAACTGGACATGCCACTCACAGTATGGTTGTCTAATGGATGTTGCACTGCTGGCTCCTCACTTGGTAGAGCAGTGCCAGCTTCACTGTTAGCACAAGAATGGGTCCAGCTGGATGGCCCACTTTTCAAAGTCCGTGAGGACCTTGATTTCAGGCATTCCTCCACCAGTCTGCGACCTCTCTCTCTTGTTGTGTGCCAGCATGTCCTGCATGAATAGAGATGGAGAGAGTATAAGCAGGATGCCTGCCAGGCCAGATGATAAGTATGCCTGGCATATTTAGGTGGTGAGTGGTCCCATGGATGGAATGAGAACAACGAAGGTGCGTGTGAGAGAGTGAATGGTGATGTCCCTTGAACTAGCAATGAGGGAGGTCCCTGTGGATGTGTGGTAGGTTTGTGAGTGTGTGAGTTGAGAGTGATGAGTAGAGTGGCTTACCCTAGCGGAATGGAAGAGACCATTCATCCTCTAGCTGCACTGGGTGGCTGTGCTCTTTTGTAGGGTGTTGGTACTGACCACCACTGTCATCGCCTCCCAAGCTGGATTAGTGATGTTGCTGCCCATCCTGCGGCCAGAGCAGGGGTAGAGGACATCATGGCGAGCCTCCACTGTGTCCAAAAGGTGTTTGAGGGATGTGTCATTGAACCTGGGGGCAGCAGCCTTCTTGCCTTTTGGGGCCACATCTTCTGTGCAGCAGTCCTTGGCTGGAAGCACTGAGAGGTTTGCGCGCGGCTGCACTTTAAACATGACACCCGGGGTGATTAAGCGGAAAAGTGATAACATGGCGGGCAAATGAGGGCCCGCCCACCATGGAAACAGAAGGTTCCTGGGAATGCATAATTCATGCGGCGGGTTTGGGATGATACAGTGTGACAAGCCGCCATTGTGGCCAGTGAGTAAAACAACCCGCTACCGCACTTCTGAGTCAATCTGAGACAATCCCACTCCTGGTGTATACACTTGGGCAGTCTAAGCAGATCTCACTGGGTAACGATTAGCAGCATTTATCCTGAATGCCCCAAATATGTTGCACGATAGGGTGTTTTTCTCCTAGGGAGGGGAAAATAGTAAGATTTTCAGTCTTTATTAAGTTAGTATTTATGTCAGGTTGTACAATCCGTGCATCTGAGGGCCTGTACTGACATTTACACTGCTAACTCCAATTTAGATCTGAGTGACAGCATCATAATCCCATAAAAATCTGGCTCTAGGATGGATTAAGAGACAGATGTGATAATGTGAGCTCCCAGAATTGGACCCAAACAAGCAGCAATGTAGAAGCAGCTTAAATGGACTGACTGGGTTGGATCTTTTTTTGCTACATAAAGAATTCTTTATTCAGGATGCATTTAGACTGCAGCTACCACCTCAGGTTTCGGCCAATCAACCTCCTATTTGCATGTCTGGGTGAAATTTCAAATCTTCTGCAACCTTTACGGGAACAGAACTCTTCCCCCAGAGGTTCTATTTAAATGTTTAGTGATTCCCAGTGGCTGCATTGACTTTATCTAAAATTTCAACAAATCATCCAGCAGGTGTGAAGGATATTTTTACAAACAGCTTGACACTGCTTCTTGCTGGAAAAAGGTCCTTATCTGGGATTATACAATAACCAATCTTGATAGCTGTAGTGTAAAAATAATCCCAAAATCCTTCATTGCCAAAGGATTAACAATCCTTTGGACAGGAGTCTTGCAGAATGAGGTTTTAATACTGTACTCTCTAAACCACTAAATATGCCTAAAATGGAATGGGTTATATGTGACTTCAACTATTGCGGCCTCACTTCAGACACCTACCTCGGTGCCTATCTATCCACTTCTCACAATATTGATACATATTGCTCCTCTCACCTATTTACCCTTTGTAACTTAGGAGATATAGACAATGCAGCCCAATCTTCAGGCAGTAAATCACTCGATCAGGCAGCAGCTAGATGGCATAATGGATGAAAGTCACTGGAACAGAGCTGAAGCCTAAGGGTTAGGCATAGATTCAGGGTAATTCAACATCTGCTTGTGCAAAGGGAGGCACTGAATCTGGCCTGAAACTGGGGCAAGTTTTCTGTCTGACTTTAATGGATGGATTTGGTGCAGCTCATGGAGGAAAATCAGGAAAGGAGGATCATGTGCTTGTAAAGGAGCCTGCTTAGTTTTTAAAACATCAATTCAAATGGATAAACTTATGGATATATGATCCTCTCCAGCAGATTCTTCTCTAAGTCCTGAGTATAAATGATCCAATACGCCCAGATCAATGAATAGTAATAGGAACAGGAAATTTTTTTCCCACTCTGCTTAGAATTGCAATGGAATGCTAGTCTTACACGGTATTATCACGTTTGGAACTACCCTCAAAGATACTTTAATATTTAACAGGAACAGCCTCTGTGCACTGTGCACAGTGTTGCTGTCAGCCATGTTGGGCCGCAATGCTAATAAGGAGACGCAGAAGTGCAACGGCTGGATCAGATCCTCTTAGTCTGATGGCAGATTCATTGGCACACCCTACCATGAGTTTACAATGTTGCTAATTCCCTGAACATCAGGCTGTTTACACTAATGAAGTAGAAGAGCTATTCATTTGTCATCAGCTGCACTCCTCTAATGTAATATGCCATTGAAGTCTTAAATGATATAAGTGCACCGAAGTGTGGAGTTGCCTCAGTTCCAAAACCTAATAGACATCATGACGCTGTCACAGCCAGTTTGCTTTCCCATGTGGCAGTTTCTCTCTCCCACACCCCTCCTGCAACCAGCTCATTTTGTTTGAGAAAATCAGAAGAAAATAAAGTTTAATAGTATGTAAACTGTCAGAGTACATAAGCACTCTAATTTTCACATCAGTGCAGCTGTAAGCACTACATATGTGTGTATAATGATGTCTCCAATTCACTGCTTACTCAATACCCAAAGGCTCCTTTACTTCTTTAAAAAAATACAATCTCAATATTAGCCTAATCTCCAATGAGTATTACTTTAATCCCAAAATAAACCAATTTATTTTACCCATCAAAAAGTTTAGGCTATTATGTATGAAAACTGGCGCAATCCTGTTGTGTTCTGAATATGTGTGACGACCTCTTGAACCCCAGCAGATACACAGAAAGTAATAATGCAAAGACATTCTGTCCACAGTAATCCACACTTATTCAAGTATCATTAATGCATCTGTTCGTTTACTCAAGCATTGCTTTTTGAAGGAAAAAAATCAAATTTGCCGGTCTCCTTGCACCAAAGAAGGTAAAAACTACTGCACATTATTATATATTGTTGATATGAGGCAAGGAATAGTTAAAGAGAGGACAGCAATGATTCCTTGTGGTTTCTGTAAATAGATAGTTTTAGATGTGGTAAGTACAATTGCAGTTATGGCATCTCTTTCAGTATCCATGCATACTCCCGATCTCAAACTGTAATTATCCTGCCTCAAACAGAGCTTAAACTTGTATGGTTGTTGTATGTGGCTGAGTTGCACTATTAATGATAGAGTTGATCTGCAGACACTTCGTGGTTGGAAACATTAAGTTCATTTAAAATACACTCATCGGCAACTACACGCGTGCTTTCACTCCAACTCTGGGTGGAATTTTCCGTGCCCGCTGTTGGCAGGCGTGATAGGTGAGCGGACAATATGGCGCGATCGGTTTCACAACGGCAGGAAGCCAGGCCGCAATTGTCCGCTCAGCCCCCCGATGGCAGGCCTTGTTTCCTGCCAACAGTCGTCGGGAACCTCATTGCAGTACATCAGCATATCATTTTCAGGACATCCCGCCTGACTCTTGCACCACTGCTGGATCACCCATCCACGTCAGCAGGAAAGCGCGCCGACGTGTTTCACAACAGCACAGAGGCATCGTGCACTTGGCGGCCTGCACTTTGGGTGAACTGGAGGTGAATGCACAGCAACGTTCTGCAGAGCTCGCCAGGGTCGCCTTTTGCTTTGCAGGCTTCAGGGGCACCAGCGGGTTGGGTTTAAGTGCCGCCCGGCTTCAGAGGCAACTTTTGAGGGTGAGGGAAAATAGGTGCAAATGCAGCGCTGTTTTGGAGGCGACTTTTGAGGATGAGGGGCAGTGGGGGGCAAATGCAGCCTTGCCATTGAGGTGACTGGGGATGGGAGTGGCAAGGGCAGCTCTGCCATTGAATATAGTGCACAAGCATTTAGGGTAGGGTGGGCGAGGGAAGTGTCCACACATTGGGGAAACCTGTAGAAAGTGACCATTTCTCTGCAACTGAGACAGTTCAGGTGCAGCCACATTGATATGATTAGGGTCGGGCTCCTAGCTTATCTGCCCACACAAGCAATGCAGAGGCATCAAAGTGCCACCAAGTTCTCCATAACTCCCCCCCACACCCGACCCCCCCATCCCCCGTCTGGCACAGACTGCAAATTCATAAGCGCTTTAGTGGACTGCAGAGCAATTGGACTGTGCACGTTGTACAATCTCCTCGCTGAAGCTAGCCATGTAACAGTCACTGCTGGAAGCGCTCATAGCCTCTTGCAATCTCAGCACCCTGGTTTGGACCAGTCTCCCCCATGGTTCAAGCTAACAGGGCAGCCATACAACACACTAATCTCTGGCCATCCAAGTGGTGGCCAGTATTCTCCGGGAAGCATTAATGGGCCGTCACACTTTACCAGGACAGTTTCTTAGTACACTCATGCTAACCACGTGCCTCTCTCTTTCATCCTGCAGGAGGAGTACATCAGGATCATGGAGCCTGGTGAACTTGCTGTATGCCTGATGGCCTACAGAGCACGAAGAAGATGGAGGAGAGAGTGACTGAGGCTCCTGGCTGTGCAGAGGCAGGAGCAACAACCTCAGGAAGATGTGGCGGCTGGGGCTCCTGCAGACGTTGTCCAAGAGCCATAGCGAGCCATCGCAGTTCAGCACCTGGTGACACCCTTTCATTCCTGTAGATGACCGAGAACCAGTGTCGCCAAAGACGGCAAATGTCTAGGGAACTGGTTTCTCACATCTGCCACTTACTGCAGGATTTGGCGCCACAGGGACATGGAGGACATCCACTGCTAGTGGCTGTGAAAGTGACTGCAGTGCTCAATTTCAATGCCAGTGGCTCCTTTCGGGGCTCCACAGGTGACCTCTGTGGGATCTCACAAGCCTCCACCCACAAATGCATCCATGGGGTCACGGATACCATCTTTGCAAGGGCAACAACTTTGTGCATTTCGCGCAGGACCAGGAGAGCCAGGATGCAAGAGCGATTGGATTCGCCCAGATCTCGGGTTTCCACAGGGTGTCATCAACTGCACTCACGTGGCACTCAGATCTCCATTGCAACACATGGTGAACTTCATCAACCACAAGGGCTTCCATTTGCTGAATATGCAGTTGGTGTGAGACCACCAGAAACGCATCCTTCAGTTGTGCACACGGTTTCCAGGGACTGTGCATGACGCCTACATCCTCAGTCGGTCACAGATCCCTGCAGTCTTCCAGGGTCCACAGAAGCTGCAGGGATGGCTCCTCAGGGACAAGGGTAGGGGCCATGGCTGATGATACCTGTGAAGCGGTCTCAGACTGCAGCAGAGCAACGGTATAATGAGGCTCATGTACCAGCTTGCAACTTGGTGGAGCAGATCATCAGGATGCTGAAGATGAGGTTCCAGTGCCTGGGCCGGTCTGGGGGAGCCCTGCAATACAGTCCGCAGAGGGTGCCACACATCGTCATCACCTGCTGCACCCTACACAACCTGGCACTGCAACAGGGAGATGAGCTGGCTGAGGAGGAGATGGTGGAGCTGCACGTCTCCTCTGATGAGGAGGAGGGCGATGGGGATGAGGCTGAGGAGGTCCTCAGAGGCAACGATGACAGAGATGAGGCACTCACACTGGCTAGATAAGGCAGGCACACTCAGGAGGCCCTCATAGCTGCTAGATTTGTGGAGGATGATGACGACATGCAGTGAGGTGACCCCACAGTTCCTCACATCGCATTTGTGAACTTTTGACTCCAGTCTGGCTTATGGCAGCGCAAATACCCTCTGTGAGAATGCTCCTGTCATGGAAAGGTGGTGGAGGCAGTAATAGTCGCTCAATTGCAGGATGATGATGATGACATACATTGAGCTCACTCTTAAATCTTCACACAGCCTCTGAGAATGTCTGACTCTTATCTGGCCGAGGGCAGCTCGCTTGCGCTCTGTGATCAGGGTCATATCATAGAGACGAAGCCATGAAATTTTAGAAGCACCTGATGCTTTGTCCACCTTCAGCATCTGAGCCTTTCTGGAGCACAGCTTCAGTGGTCACAGGTGCTGAAGAGATGGGGGACAGCCCCTTCTTAAAGGTGCTGAGAGTACACCGAGAGAATGAGAGAATTCTGTGGCGCCTGCCCACTACATTCTGGCAGCAATGACAAGCACTGACAAGCTGCAGGCATCAGTAATGTTTCCAGGGAGTATGAGGCTGGACCATCACTTTGGCCTGAAGGCTGCACAGAGCACAGGGAAGAGGCCCTGGACTGACACAACTGCCTTTATCGTGCAGAAAGGTTTCATATCTGAGTGACAAGAACACTGCTCATCAGAACAAGGAGCCACAGGCAGGGTGACATTCTTGGGAGTTTATTGACAATAGTAAACAGTATGTACAAGTGATTAACACCCATGCCCAGGCTGTGCAACTAATTCTCCTTAACTTTCCTAACCCTGCCTCTATGCCTTTGTGCTCCCCGGACATCAACAGCAGAGGTGCATGCAGCCTGCTGACTGCGACACCCTGTCTGAGATGAATTTGGAGGGTGTCCTCTGGAGGGCCAAGCCTTGAAGGGCCCCTGCCTGCTTTCAGGGCCCTGCTGTGTGGCAGTGGCAACCTCCCCAGCATGTGGACCTAGAGCTGCTGAAGTCACAGGAAGAAGGGAGCCGGATGGGCCGGACACTCTCGGAGTCACCTGGGTGGATGGCCCTGTGGATTTTCCTCCCTATGGGTGCCCGGGGGCCCCAAGCTGACTCCTTGAGAAGCAGGAGTAGCTGGAGTGAGATCGAGCTGCCCGGCATCCCTCTCGCGTACACACTGTTGGAGGACAACTATGGCATCAGTGATGGAGTTGAGCCCGTGCAGCAGTGCAGGAGCGAAGTCCTGGACCAAGGTCTCCATGGTGGCCATCATCCTACCAGTGTTGACCTCAGTGTGTTGCAATGCCGGCGCTATCACCTCAGCCTGAAGGCCGACGGACTCCTCCATCATGCCTTGCAATCTGAGAAGTGCAGCGGACATCAATTGCTGGTGTTCCTGAGCTTACCTTTGCAGCACCAGCAACTGTGACATGACCAAGTACAGAGGCTCATCATCTGACTTGGACTCAGCACATTTCTGGCCTCCTGTAGTCCTTCGAGAGCCGGACACCTGGGAAGTCCCTGCCGCCGCCTGCTGAGGATCAGACAGTGCGATGTTCTCACCAGATTGTGATCCCGGGGCTACTCTAACGCTAGGTCCCACCGAGGTGTGTGTCTCTGCACTGGTGGAGGGTGTGAGTGAGCGCTGTGATGGGACTTCAGGGAGGGTGCCAACAGATTCCTCTTCAGGGGTTTCTTCAGGGCTTGATTGGAGGCCCTGGGTCATGGACTCTGTCAGCTGTTTGGCAGATGTGCCTGCGAAAGCAAGGAGAGATAAGTCGTGCATGGCAGTGGCCTGTGAAACAGGACACATCACTCACAGCATGGTTGTCTGATGGATGATGACTGCTGGATCCTCACTTGGTAGAGCACCGCCAACCTCACCGTCAGCACAGGACTGGTCCAGATCCTCGCCGGCCAGCTGGATGGCTCTGTTTTCAACGTCCGTGACAACTCTGATTTTGGGCATTCCACCACCAATCTGTGACTTCTCTCTCTTGTTGTGTACCAGCTTGTCCTGCATGGATAGAAATGGAGAGAGTGTAAGCGGGAAGCCTGCCAGGCCAGATGATAAGCATGTCTGGCCTGTGTGGGTGTTGAGTGGTCCCATGGATGGGCTGAGGATAATGAAGGTGAGTGTGAGAAAGTGAATGGTGATGTCCTTTGCACTGGCAGTGAGTGAGGGCCCTGTGGATGTGTGATGGGTTTGTGAGTGTGTGAGTTGAGTGGTGAGATGAGTGACTTACCCTGGCAGAATGGAGGAGATCATTCATCCTCTTGTGGCACTGGGTGGCTGTCATATTTTGCAGTGCGTTGGCACTGGCCACCTCACCCCAAGCCACGTTGGTGCTGCTGCTGCCCATCCTGCGGCCAGACCGGGGGTAGAGGACATCCTGGCGGGCCTCCATGTCATCCAAAAGTTGCTCAAGAGACGTGTCACTGAACCAGGGGGCTGCAGACTTTTTCACTTTCAGGACCATGTCCTCCATAAAGCAGTGGTGAGCTGGAAGCACTGAGATTTTTGCTTGTGGCTGGACTTTAAACATGGTGCCCGGCATAATGCAGCAGCGGGGTGGAAATGACATGTTTCCCCGGGGTGCAGAAATAATGACACGGATTTGGGATGATACAGCATGAAAACTCGCCATCACGGTCGCCTTGTAAAACGTCATTTTACTTGCCCGCAACCGCACTCAGTGCAAATCTGGGAAAATTCTGCCCTCTATCTCTACATTGGCTGCAGAGGTAGTCCGCACTACCCTCCTATTGGTTACTACAGCTCATGTGATCTTCCTTAACAAGTATTATTCTTAAAGGTACATTACCCTAAATAAAACCATAATTACTACATTCCTCCCCCTTTAACTTGGCTATACATATTATATTTACAAGTACATATTTTTAAAGACAGCATAATATTTACACTGGGTAAGCAAGTTACAAGTTCAATCTTTCAGGTGGTTTCCTGGTACATGTGGAACGTCGCAGCTCCACAACTTCAGATCCTTTGTCAGGAACCTCCTTTTCTGGAGTTGCCTGAACATCAGGTGCTTCAGTGGGCACTTGCAGTTCTGTATCCTCAACTCTTACAGGAACATCAGGGATAGTTGAGTATCCTCAACAGGAAACACGATCACTGGTGGAATCACATCTTGGTGATTTGCCTCTCTCTTCCTTATATGGTCCACATGTTTATAGATGCTCCGGGCTTCCACCTCTACATGGTAAGATAGAGGTCCAGTCACTGCACTCATTTCACCCAGTAACCACTTTGACCCTTCCCCGAAGTTTTTCACATATACCTGCTCTCCCACGGTAAATTTCCTCTCGCAACTATGCAAGTCGTGTCTAGTTTTCTGGCTTCCCTGAATCCTTTCCACCTTTCCCTCTAAATTCGGCATTATTAAGCTCAATCTCGTCCTGAGATGGTGTTTCAACAATAACTCCTCAGATGTATCACCTGTTGTTGTGTGAGGGATAATCCATTAGTGAAAAAGAAAGCGTGCTAGCTTGGTTGCCAAGGAATCACCAGTTAGCTTCTTCATGCCTGCCTAGAATGTTTGAACTGCCCTTTCAGCCAGTCCGTTTGAGGAAGGGTGGCACGGCGCAGTTTTTACATGAGTGATACCATTGAGGCTGATAAACCATTGAAACTGAGCACTCGTAAATGCCATGCCATTATCGGAAATGATTATTTCTGGTTGTCTGTGAATGGCAAGACTCTGACGTAGTTTCTCAATTGTAGCAGCTGACATTGGTGACTTCACCTCATATACGTCCAACCATTTTGAATGGGCATCGACAATGAGCAGAAACATTGTTCCCAGGAAAGGTCCAACGTAGTCAATGTGTAACCGCACACAGGGTCTACCTGACCACTCCCAAGGGTGTAATGGAGCTGTCACTGGCAACTTTTGCAGTTGCTGACATTGCACACAGTTCTTCACTAAACTCTCTATTTTACCATCCATCCCGGGCCACCATAGATAGCTGCGTGCTAAGGTCTTCATTCGGGAAATTCCTGGATGGGCACTGTGTAGTTCAATTAAAAGTAGCTCCCTTCCATTTGGAGGAACTATCACTTGTGCTTTCGTGACCAAACATGTAGCACTTGCTCTCGTACCTGAGATAGGACTGGGTCCCGACTTGTCCAGTCTCTGATCTGTCGAGTACATACCGGCGAGGAATCTAAGAAAAAATCTCAGTAAAACAAGTTCCTATGGAACTGGGATGTGCTCATCATTTTCTTGTAAAGTCAAACGGCTAAGTGCATCCGTGTTTGCGATTTGATTGCTAGGCCTATGTACGAAAGTGTATTCGTATGCTGCCAGAATTAAAGCCCATTGTTGTATTCTTGCTGGGGCTTTGGGTGGTATAGCCTTGTCCTCACTAAGCAATCCTACCAATGGTTTGTGGTCTGAAAGCATTGTAAAATGGCAGCCATGTACGTACTGGTGAAATTTCTTGACACCAAAGATGATAGACAGGCCTTCTTTCTCTATCTGCGAATCCCTTTTCCACTGTGGTGAGCGTTCTTGATACGTAACCTATTGGCCGTTCCGTGCTGCCGTCCATCCGATGAGAGAGCACTGCTCCCACTCCGTAGGGTGATGCGTCACATGTCAGCACCAATTCTTTCATCTAGTCATAATGCAGAAATAGATTGGACGAGTGCAACAATTGCTTCACCTTTATGAAAGCTTCTTTCTGGGGTGCCCCCCAAGACCAACGTTGGTTCTTTTTGAGTAGAGAATGCAGGGGGACCAGCACTGTAGACAAATTGGGTAAGAACCGCCAATAATAATTGATCATTCCCAGGAATGGTTTGAGCTCTGAGGCGTTCTTTGGCACAGGTGCCTCTCTTATGGCTCTCACTTTCTCCTCAACCGGGTGGAGGCCCAGTGAATCTACCCAGTGACCCAAATAGATTACCTCCCTCACTTGGAACATGCACTTTTCTTTTTTAAACAAACTCCAACTTGCAAGAACATTTTAAGACTTCTTCTAAGTTTGCCAAATGCTCTTTGTCAGTGAATCCTGTCACCAATAAATAATAGACTACAACCTGGGGCAGTCCCTGCCAAAAGCTTTCCATTGTTCTCTGAAAGATGGCACAAGTGGAGGAGACACCGAAAGGCAATCGTGTATATTGGTACAACTCTTTGTGGGTGTTAATTATGACAAATTCCCGGGAGGCATTATCCAATTCTAGTGATTCCAGATGTCAAAAGGTGTTGATACACACACATCTGTCAAATTGGGCAAATACTTATTGTACTCCTGTTCTAATAGCTTCACAATTTTGGCTCAAATCCTAGCCAGTGCCTAATTTTCAATTGGAATGGAGCGCCAAGTTGTAGAATATCAATTACTATTCGACCCATATGTGATCAAAATCAGTCCAAGAGATCTTATTGACCACATATATTAACTATTCATCCAGTTATCTTTTATGAGACGCAATCTCTGTTTCAGCCAAGAACCAGTCCATCTCCCTCTTGAAGATGTGCAGAGAGGTAGCATGCACCGCAAAAGCCAGTAACACAATCCAGAGGCTCACTACTTAGAAAGGATTAACTTCCTAACATTTAGTCTGTCTCAATTTTTGCATAATTTAAATGCATATCCCTGGTCCTCCCCAAGCTATCACACTATGTATGTAATCCAGCCCTTTCATTATTTATTTAACCTATATCAGGTTTCCCTTCAGTACTGCATTGCTCTAAGTAAATAGACCAACCTATTTAAACCTGAATAACTAAATCAAGAATAGTCTAGGATTCCAACAAAATGTTTTCTAATAAAATTATGCAAATAAATTCCTATGAAGATCATTCCCAGCATCCATACAGTCCTCTCTGGTTTCCTTTTCTTTTTTTAAAATTTATTGATTTCAAACCATTGTTTTTATTTTACATTTCCAAAATTTCACAACTATTTTCAATTAGTATTAATAGCTATATTTGTCTATGACTGAGTCTAAACACAATGTCAGCCATGGCTCAGTAGGTCGCACTCACCTCCGAGTCAAAGTTGTGAGTTCAAGTCCCACTCCAGAGAACTTGAACTCAAAAGTCTACGCTGACACTGCAGTGCAGTACTGAGGGAGTGCTACATTGTCAGAGGTATCATCTTTCAGATGAGATGTTAAGCCGAGGACCTGTTTGCTTTCCCAAGTGGATGTAAGAGACCCTGTGGCATTGAAAAGCAGCAGGGGAATTATATCTAGTGTTGGCCAATATAGATAGATTGGATAGGTTGGGACTCTCTTCCTTGGAGAAAAGAAGGCTGAGAGGAGACTTGATAGAGTTATTCAAGATCCTGAGGGGTATGGACAGAGTAAATAGTGAGTTGATGATAACCATGACTCATGTCAAGCTTTGTGTATGTTCCCCCTCCTGGCAGCTTGGCATACAGGTCTTTGATTTTTGGAATGGGGTGCCTGTCTAGCTTAGCTGCTTTATTAACCATCAGTTTATAGTTTCCACAAATTTGGACACTTTTGTCGGGTTTAAGGACAGGGACTATGGACTATGGGACTATGCTGCCCTATCTAAGAACTGAACAGGTTGTATAACTCCCAGTTTCTCTAGTCTGTTCAGTTCAATGTCAACTTTTTCTTACAGGGCATATGGCACCAGTCTTGCCTTCATGAAGTGAGGGGCTGCTTCCGAATCCACATGAATCTTGGCTGCAGGCCCTAGATTTTCTCCAGTTCATCCTTGAAGATGGTGGTGTACTTTCTAAGTAGCCCTGGCAGCCCACTTGCTCTCAACTGGAAAATTTCAGCCCATTCTAACTCAACCAATTTCGCCCCAGGAACATGACCCTTCACGATGTCCACCAATTCATCAAAATTTTTAGAATCTGGGGTACTGGGTGCCATAAAACTTTGAATCAGACTGTAGGTTTTGCTGCCACAAGTACTCAAGAGGACCTCCCACCTCTTCTCTTCCCCCATAATCTTGTTCACTTAAAAAAAGGTGAGGCATTCTATGTATTGAGACCAATCATCTGTGGCTGGTTCAAAAGGATCAATTTTCCCAAACTGTGGCATTTTGAGAGGGGGTAAATTCTTCAATTCTAACACAGCTTACTATTTACAATCACTGGGCGAGGTACAGTGTCGATTTCTTTTTAACTTGATTTATTCTGTTCAAACCTATCCCATCCTCGTCGCCAGTTTGTTGTATGGTGGCTGAGTTGTACTATTAATGATAGAGTTGATCTGCAGACTTGGGTGGAAACATTAAGTTTATTTAGAATATACTACAATGGCCATATGCATTTGCAGAGCTCCACCAACATTGGTTAAAATTTTAGTCCCTGATATTCCTCCCCAATTGCTGCAGGTCAGCAAGGTACTTTGAAAATGCATGCCACCTATCCAAGCCACGCACCTAAATTTAGGGGGTCAGGCAATTAACGTGGCCTGGTGCACACCTGGCATGACACTGTTCCCTAGCAGGGCTTCTGCTGATAAATTAAAGGCAAAATCAATGCCTGTCGGCTTGGCCACCGGGTCACCTAACAGCAGGCAAAGGGCCTAAAGGGTCCCTGTTAGAAGGAATGAGGTGACATAGTAGTAATGTCACTGGGCCAATAATCCAGAGACTCAGTCTAATGCCCTGGGTACATGGGTTCAAGCCCCACCACGGCAGCTGGTGGAATTTAAATTCAATTAATTAATAAAACTGGAATTGAAAGCTAGTCTCAGTAATGGTGATCATGAAAATATCATTGGTTGTCTTCACAAGGACTGTGTGGTGAATTTGAAATAAAAGCTTGGCAGTTAACAGTTAACTGTTCTCTGCTACATTCTCCATGGCAATGCCTACCAATCGAGGCCACTTTCCAACCAATTAGCACTCTCTTTTCATGCTTTATAAATTGTTGTTCCCATAAAACCCATCTGATTCACTAATGAAGGAAATAGTAGCTTGTAGTACAGGAAATAGTCATTTGTAGTACAGAACTTGAATATTGCTGAAAAAAGACATACCATTGAAGCTTTTGGCTTGCACTCATCAGGACAACAATGCAAGATAAACCAACAGTAAAGGGAACAACAATTTATACTGCATGAGAAGAGAGTGCTGATTGGTCAAGGACAATTAGGGATGGGCAACAAATGTTGGCCATGCCAGCGACGCCCACAGCCCAGGAAAGAATTTGTAAAAATTTACCTTTTAGATCCTCATTACATTGTTATTCTGAGACATTCCAATGTGATGAACAAGAAACAAAGCCCATCTCTGGCTTCCTGGGATGCCAGGTGCCTGGTCACAATGGGAAGAAATTAAGATTGGGTGGAATACATCCTCTCCTGTCATTAACATCACAGTGTCAGGTCTGTGACTCTTGTGGGCACAGGCTCTTAGCTGTTCCAAATATTTGGATAAGTTCTAGAAATTCCATGACATCATAAAGGGGTCCTGGTCCAATGGATTTCCACGCACTTTCCTCTTTGGAGTTCCAGGGAAACAAAGGTTTCCAGTCACTACAAAGAAAATTGCAGAATGACTAGAGAGAATGGGCAGGAGTGTTCACACACCCAATACATTTAAATAAGATTCAAAGTGCTCAAGCGGTCCAAGGAACTACCCAAACACTTTGGAGTTTCATACAGTTTCAACATCAAGGCTCGTACTTCGGCGAAGTGGCAATTGAGTCAGATTGCCACTTCACTCCTAGTTTCTTACCTCAAAATGAAGCTGCTCCTACCCTGCCCGGCCTTCTGACTCAGGCCAGGCGAGATCACTTCAGTGCAGTGGGTTCCCGAGGCCTACAGTCAAGGGCAGCTCAGTCAAACATAAGTAAACTACGCCCCCTTTTGTAACAGCACTAGTTGCCATAAACCAGGTAAGTTAAAGGTACAGCCACTTCGATAAGCCAGGGAGAAGGTAAGTATATAAGGTAAGTAGATAGGATTGGATTGGGGGGGTGGTCAGGTCGGGCTTGGGGGTGGAAGGTGATGTCAGGCCTTTTGGGGGAGAGTCAGGTTGGGCAGGGTTAGGTCGGTGGGGTGGTGGGGTGGGGGTCAGGTCAGGTCGGGTCATACCAGACTGTGGTGAGGGGGGCGGAATCGGGTCGGACCGTACCTGGAGTGGGTCGGGTTGGGTCGGGCCTGGGGGGTGGGGGATGTCAAGTCGGGACTGGGAGGGGGCTGGGTTGGGTCAGGCTGGGCCAACAGGTTGAGGTCATGTTTGGTCGGTGGGGGAGGAGGGTGATCGGGTGGGGGAGCTAGTGGGAGGGTGTCCTGGAGGGTTCAAGGGTAGTCAGGGGGCTGATGGGGTGGGTGGAGTCCCTTGGGGAGTCAGAGGGGAGTGAGGGAGTCCCGTGGGGGTTGGGGGTAGTCGTTGGTGTAACAGTAGGGATGTGGTGGGAGTCCTGCGGGGTGAGAGGTGGGAGTGTCACATGGGGGTTCAGGGTGAGTCAGTGTTATAGTTACCCAGAAGCTAGAAGTAGTTTTAATTCTTTCAACTTTTTCTGGGTAACTATTGATGTGACACAGTTGGAGCCATCTGAAGTTTGCGATTTAAATTGCATTTTTGGATGATTCCCAGTGAGGGCAATTGCCCAAAGGAAGTTTGAACTTCGCAGGCAATTACTGTGCAATCTCTACCTGGGTGCACCCTCCAGATAAACTGCCCCAGTACTCAGAAGTTATAGGCCTTCAACTATTGTAAAACTCCTTCAGCTTCCCTGACTTCATTCAATCAAAATAAAATTCAATCAAGATTTGATTGCAATAAACTGCAATCTTAGCCACTTTGGTGCTATACTTGCAATATAAGTACATCCTTTAAACTTGTAAATACAAGTGAAAATGCTTGAACACAAACCCTTATTCCATGTGTACAATAAAGATAACAATGCTTGGTTGTGGGTACAACACCAACGGAGGAGAGGAAAAGAAGGAAAACTGGGTTAAAAAAAAGATCTTAGAAGGGAGTATAGAACAGGGTTAACATGTTCACTTTTCTAGCTAAGACATTATAGTGGACTGCTGCACTTAGATTAAATTGGCAGTAAAGCATGTGTTTCAACATTTCAAAAATAGATAACTAGAATAAGGAAAACTAATTGTTCCCAGCTGACAACCTAATACTGTACGAGGGTTACATTTTAAGTGAGCAACTTCTACCAAGTTTTTCAAACAAAATCCAATTTATGTCACCACAGTACATTAAAAGCATTGGTTCAGACTGGTTGTATCAGCTGAATTCTCTGCTCATCTTCCCAGCTTGTAAAGCGAAGGTCACTAACCTTTCATTATCCCTCTCTAATTCTGACTGGGGTCACAGTGCTTCTCGTCAACATACTGGCTCCACGCAGTCCAGGTTCTATTGCTGTAGCATCAACAAAATTGGCTGCTCACTTGAAAGAATATTTAGTGTGTTCATGGGAATGACTCCAAATTACAGCAAATTATCATGGCACTAGGGTGAATGACCAGGCAAACTAATTGCAAGTGATCTCCTTGGTTTTGAGCAACAAGTGGGCCAGCCCTCCTAATGCCATCTTGCTACAATCGTATTCCTGAAAATAGAAGTTTATATAAGCTACTCGCGCTTAATTGGTGCTTTTGTAAAGCAGCCAGCTTGGCTGCCTGTCAACCAGTGAGCTCTGCTAAGTGAAGGGTACATTTTTAATTCTAAAATGTGAAATACTTATGCTATGATGTTGACAAGGGATTGCAAGGAGTTTGCCAGCTCTTGACCTACATTCACCAGTGCAGCTCCTGTTCATATGGGTAGTTCATTGAGAAATGTGTTCCGAGATGAGAACACTAGAGCCATGATACAACTGCTTTTGAATTTGATACCTCTGTTAAAAATCAGATTGAATCATTTTGCAAACATGGGAACATCGGAAAAGGAGTAATCCAAACTAAAGAAATGTAGAGCATGCACTATATACAGTGAAATCACTGATATATCAAGCACTGAATCCAAACTACAACTGGCTCTATTTTACCTGGAGGGTATTTGCCATTTTGCAGTTTGATCCAGATTTCAATCAAGGGAGTGATACGGGTCCTTCATTATTTGGATTGGATCTTAATTTCAGCACTCTGTTAAGAGTGAATTGAAGAATGATTTTCCATAATCACATGCAATACTGTTTTTACACACATGCAGAATAAAAATCATTGGCACATTTTATGCCTTTGTTCTTGCCTCAGAAGTAAGATTGCTTTCAAACAAGTGATTATTTCCCAAATTGTATGTCAAAAAGCCACATAAATGAAGTCATAAGCTGGTGCAGCAGCCAGTGTGCAAATAAAGAAACTGCTGGCAACAGCATAAACAAAGAGACTTACTTTCTGAAACATGGGCAGATTAACATGAAAAGAATATGAAGGACAACTTTCCAAATAAATTTATGTTGTATCTGTTATTATTTTCTATAGGTCTGTAATCTTAATTATATTTGTTTAATTACAGTTTATAAAATAAGAACCACAAAAACCATAATTTAATCTTTGAAGAGTTTGAGTGTATAAATAACTAGCTGAGGATTTTTCAAGTTTATTTTTCCACAAGTACTTCCTAACCTCTCATTCTCCTTTCCTGACAATTTAGGTGTGATCTGTAGCAATAGTTGGCATGATAACCCCTGAAGTCAGACCACTGGAAGGCTCTGAAAATACATAAATTTTCTTCATAGAAGCTTTGACTGGCAATAATTACAGGACTAAATATAGCCTGCATATTTGCACGTTAAGTTACAGTAAAGAGCATATCAGTTACATCTAATAGAGATAATTGGGCTGTAACTTCCAAGCTCCAAGTCAGTGTAACTGGATGGTACCCCAAAGTTGAGCTGGGGAATTCCCCTGGAGGTTCCCAGATAAGTATTGCACGGCAATAACCCGAAAAGTGCAAACTTCTCATGGCCAATTGCTCTGCAGTGGGAACCATCCGAAAATGCGATTTAAATCATAAACTTCAGGTGGTTCCGACTGTGCTACATCAATAGTTACCTAACAAAAAGTTGCAAGAATTGAAACCACTTCTAGCTTCTGGGTACAGACCAATGCCAACAATCCCCTCCACGGGCGCCCCCCATACCCCCAAACTCCCGACTTCCCCCACACCCCAACTACATCCCTTCCACAGGACTCCCCCCCGCCTCACCCACTGGACTCCCCCCAACCCCCCACGGATCTTCCCCAACCCCTGAACTCCACGGGACTTCTCCCACCCCGCAACAGGACACCCCCCTACACAGAACTCCTCCCAACCCCAGAACCACCAGGGGTCTCCCCCCACACCCGAGTAACACCCCCACGGGTTTCTCTCCCTCCACCCCATAGTACTCCCCCCCCCCATGGGACTTTCCTCAACACCCGAACACGCAGGTAACTACCCCAACGCCTGATTATCCCCCAAAAAGGCCCCATCCAACCACATCCCCACCGATTGCCTGACCTTCCCCCCAACTGTCCAATTCCACCCCTGATTGTTCGACCCCTCCTTCCCCCTGTCTGTCCAATTCCCACATCTACACCCCAAATTCTAACCACTTACCTGACAGACCTACCTTCTCCCTGGCTTGAAAGTGGCTGGACCTTTAAACCTACTTGATTTATGGCAGCCAGTGCCATAAAAAATGGGTGTTGCCTCCTTCCGCCTGATTCTACAGCGCTTGACTGAAGGCCTCAGGAATGTGCTGCCCTGCACAATTCTCGCCCAGCCTGAGTTGGAAGGTCGGGAGAGACAGGGTCAAGAAGATTTCCAGGTAAGTGAGTAGGAGCGGAGTGGCAATCTGACTCTGCCACTCCACGGAAGTTCAGGCCCGATGTATTCATGATATTTTACTTTGCTATTTTAATCATATTTTCAAATGCTTATTTTAATAATATTTTAATATGTTTCACATGAGATCACAGAAAATGCTGGTATAATGATAGAAAATGAACTTACATAAGCTCTCTTTATTTTTCTGATTTCAATATAGCTTCACTACACAATACCAAAAGTTCATCCATGCGCGGAATCCTATCACTGTTATTCTGCTACAGCTACAAATCCAATTTAAACTTAGGCTGGTAACCTCTGCAGACATCTGAGCCTGGACCATTTTAACTCCCAGATGTACCGTGACTGTTCACTTATTCCATCATTGGTCACCAATATAGTTTTATGGAAAAGGTCTGGATCTTGCTGTTCGTCCCCAGTGGTTAAAAGGTCACATTTTCAAAGTGCCCTGTTGATTTTGGAAACTGGTTTATGTTATGTTACTCACTGCATTCAAGCTCTATTTCTACTGTCTGGTCTGTCACTCTCTAAGATGCAGTCCATGGGGAGACAGTCCATACGACAGGTTCATTCTTGGTGGAGACAATCAGCTGGTGGACACCTCCGCCAACCATTGTCATCCTAATGCCCCAACAGCACCAAGTATTGACCCATCTGAGCATGGTGACCCCTTGGCTCCTGGGCCCAGAGCACAGGGCCTTTCAGTTCCATGGACTCCTCCCCAGGTAAGATGAGGTATAGCCCTTTCCACAACTCCAAGTTGTGCGGTGCACAGCAAGCCACAATTATTGAATTACCTGGAAAAACTCAGCATGTCTGGCAGCATCGGCAGAGAAGAAAAGAGTTGACGTTTCGGGTCCTCATGACCCTTCAACAGAACTGTTGAACAACAAAGTAAGTCAAAGAGCAGAGACAAGGCAAAAGAGAAAGGTATTATTATAGGAAATGAAAAACAGACCATGACAGGAAGGGATAGAGAGTACAAATCTAACAGTAAATCAACAGATGAGACTAGAGGTTATAAAAAGAATAAAAGGAAAAAAACTAAAGGCTCTGTATCTGAATGCACAAAGCACTTGAAACAAAACAGATGAACTGAGAGCGCACATAGGAATAAATAAGTACGATTTGATGGCCATTACAGAGACATGGCTGCAGGAGGACATGGGTTGGGGCTTGAATCTTAAAAAGTATAGGACATTTAGGAAGGACAGGAAGTGAGGAAAAGGTCGGAGGGTGCGTCTGTTAGTTAATGATGGTATTAGCACAATAGAGAGGGATTATCTAAATTCAGGAAACCAGGATGTGGAAATGGTTTGGGTAGAGATCAGAAATGGTAAAGGCAAGAAGTCACTTGTGGGAGTTGTGCACAGGCCCCCTAATAGAAAACACATAGTAGAATGGAGCATAAAGGAAGAAGTAATGGGAGCTTGTTAGAAAGGCACGGCGATAATCATGGGAGATTTTAATTTACACAAGCTGGAAAAGTCAGCTGGGTAAAGGTAGCTTAGATGAAGAATTCGTGGAACGTTTCTGGGGTGGTTTCTTAGAACAACATGTTCTGGAGCCAACCAGACAGCAGGCTATACTAGACCTGATATTATGCAATGAGAGGGGGTTAATTAATAATCTCATAGTGAAGGCACCCCAAGGTAGCAGCAACCATAATATGATTGAGTTTTACATTCAGCTTGAGTGAGAGAGGAGTCGGTCCGAGACTATGGCCGGGCTTTTCCGTCCCCGCTGGCGTCAGGAGTGTTCGGTAGCGTAAGTGGACAATATGGCACGATCGGCTTCACGATGGCGTGAAAAAAGTTCGTGATCATCCACTCAGCTCGCCCATCGGACATCGGGAACCTCACTGTAATACATCTGCATATAATTAACAGGCCAGCCCGGCGGAATCGCACCCCCTCTGCCCCATTGGATTGTCCATCCACGTCAGCGGGAAAATTTCACATCAGCACATAAAAGGCATGCACTATCGGGCTGCACTTTGAGGGGAACTCAGAGGTGAGTACACAGCAACGATGTGCAGCACTCGCCAGGGTGGCCTGTTGGACTTCAGGCTTGAGGAGCGTTGGGGAGGGGGTCAATGGCAGCCCTGCTGTTGAATATAGGCGCACAAGCATTCAGGCTAGGAGGAGGTGGGCAAGGGAAGTGTCCACCTATCAGGGAAATCTATATAAAGTGATCATTCCTCTGCAGCCGGGACAGTTCAGGCACAGCCACATTGACATGATTGGAGTCGGGCTTCTAGCTTATCTGCCCACTCAAGCAACACAGGGGCATCAATGTGCAACCAAGTGCTCCAAAGCTTTTTACTCCCCCGGCACAGACTGCAAAGTCATGAGCATTTTAGTGGACTGCAAAACAGTTGAACGACTGCACATATTGTACAATCTCCTCCCTAAAGCTGATCATGGAGCAGTCACTGCTGGAGGTGCTCACAGCCACTCGCAATGTCAGCATTCTGGTTTGGACCAGTCTCCCCCATGGTTCAAGCTAATAGTGCAGCCTTGCATAACGGGTTAGGAGAATGCCTGTGCCTGAACTGACAGCACAGCATGCAGTCCAGTGGGCAAAACTGCCGCCAATTGGTCGGTGGAGGTGGGTGAGATTTCAGGCAGCCATGCAGTGCACTAATTTCTGGAAATCCAAGTGGTACCCAGGATTCTCTGGGAAGCGTTAAGGGGCCTTCACATTTAACCAGGACAGGTTCTCAGTACACCCATGTTAACCACATGTCTCTCTCTTTCATCCTGGAGGAGGAGTACATCAGGGTCATGGAGACTGGTGACCTAGCTGCATGCCTGATGGCCCACAGAGAGCGAAGATGACAGAGGAGAGAGCGACTGAGGCTCCAGGCTGCACAGAGGCAGAAGCAGCGACCTCAGGAAGAAGGGGCGGCTGGGGCACCCGCACATGTTGCTGAAGAGCCACAGCGATTCGCTGCTGGCCAATGCCTAGAGTCTATAGACGCCGCCTTCCATTCCTGTAGATGACCAAGAACCATTGTCGGCAAAGACTGCGCGTGTTTAGGAAACCGCTCACTCATATCTGCCGTTTACTGCAGGATTTGGCGCCACAAGGACATGGAGGGCATCCACTGCCAGTGGCTGTGAAAGTGACCGTGGTGCTCAATTCCTACGCCAGTGGCTCCTTTCAGGCCTCCACAGGTGACCTCTGTGGGATCTCACAATCCGCCACCCACAAATGCATCCACGAGGTCACAGATGCCATCTTGACGAGGGCAACAACTTTGTGCATTTCGCCTGGGACCAGAACAGCCAGGATGCAAGAGCGATTGGATTCGCCCAGATCTCGGGTTTCTCACAGTTTCAGGGTGTGATCGACTGCACTCATGCGGTGCTCAGATCTCCATCACAGCATGGGGTGAACTACATCAACCGCAAAGGGTTCCACTCGTTGAATGTGCAGTTATTGTGCGACCACCAGAAATGCATTCTGCAGATGTGCACACGGTTTCCAGGAAGTGTGCATGATGCCTACATCCTCAGTCAGCCACAGATCCCTGACATCTTCCTGGTCCCACAGAAGCTGCAGGGACAGCTCCTCGGGGATAGTGGCTGATGAAACTCGTGCAGTGCCCTCAGACTGCAGCAGAGCGATGGTATAATAAGACTCATGCTGCAGCTTGCACCTTGGTGGAGCAGACCATCAGGATGCTGAAGGTGAAGTTCCAGTGCCTGGACTGGTCTGGTGGAGACCTGCAATACAGTCCGCATAGGGTGTCACACATCGTCGTTGTCTGCTACGCCCTTTCCAACCTCCCAGTGGGGAGACTAGCTGGCTGAGGAGGAGATGGAGGAGCTGCATGTCTCCTCCGAAGATGGGGATGAAGGCGAGGAGGTCCTCGAAGGTGACAATGACGGGGACGAGATCCCCGCACTGGCCAGATGAGCCAGGTGCTCTTAGGAGGCCCACCTAGCTTTTAGATTTGTGGAGCATGATGCTGACATGCACTGAGGGGAACCCATAGATCCTCACATTGCATCTATGAACGTTTGACTCCAGTCTGGCTTTTGGCAGCGCAAATACCCTCTGTGATAATGCTCCTGTCATGGAGATGCAGCGGAGGCCCTGACAGTCACTCGATTGCAGGAGGATGATGATGACATGCAGTGAGGACACTTCATAGATCTTCACATAGCCTCTGAGAATGTCCGACTCCTGTCTGGCCGAGGGCAGCTCGCTTGCGCTCTGTGATCTAGGTAATACCATAGAGACACAGCCATGCAATGTTCGAAGCATCTGATCCTTTTACTGATTTTAGCACCTGAGCCCTTCAGGAGCACAGCATCAGTGGTCAGAGATGCTGACGTGATGGGGGCCAGCCCCACCTTAAAGGTGCTGAGAGCACACAGAGAGAATGAGAGAACTCTGTGACGCCTGCCCACGACATTCTGGTAGCAATGACATGCACCATCGAGGTGCAGGCATCACTAATGTGTCCAGGAAGTGTGAGGTCGGACCATCACTTTGGTCTAAAGGCTGCACAGAGCACAGGGAAGAGACCCTGGACTGAGACACCTGCCTTTATCTTGTGCAGAAAGGTTTCACATCTGAGTGACAAGAACACTGCTCATCAGAACAAGGAGCCATGGGCAGGGAGACATTCTTGGGACAAAAACAGAAAATGCTGGAAAAACTCAGCAGGTATAGCAGCATCTGTGGAGAGAAACAGGGTTAACATTTCGAGTCCATGTGACCCTTCTTCAGAGCTGAAGAAAGCTCTGAAGAAGGGTCATACAGACTCGAAACGTTAACTCTGTTTCTCGCTCCACAGATGCTGCTTTACCTGTTGAGTTTTTCCAGCATTTTCTGTTTTTGTTTCAGATTTCCAGCATCCGCAGTATTTTGCTTTTATCTTAGATATTCTCAGGAGTTTATTAACAACAGTGAACAGTATGTACAAGTGATTAACACCCTTGCCCAGGCTGTGCAAATAATTCTCCTTAACTTTCCTAACCCTGCCGCTACGTCTTGTTGCTCCCTGGACATCCACAGCGGAGGTGGAGGCAGCCTGCTGACTGCCATGTCTTGTCTGTGATGACTTTGGCGGATGTCCTCTGGAGGGCTGAGACTTGGAGGGCCCCGGCCTGCTTTCGGGGTCCTGCTGTGTGGCAGTGGCACCCTCCTTGGCCTGTGGAGCTGGAGCTGCTGAGGTCACAGGAAGAGGGGATTTGGAAGGGCCGGTCACTCCCAGAGTCACCTGGGTGGATGGGCCCAGATTGTGCACCTGCTGATCCTCCTCCCTATGGGTGCCCGGTGACCCCTGGCTGACTCCTTGAGGAGAAGGAGTAGCTGGAGTGAGATCGGGCTGCCCCACACCCCTCTTGCATACACGTTGTTGGAGGCCAACTACGGCGTCAGTGATGGAGTTCAGCCCGTGCAGCAGTGTAGGAGCGACGTTCTGGGCCAAGGTCTCCATGGCGGCCACCATCCTACCAGTGTTGACCTCGGTGCATTGGC
Organism: Cetorhinus maximus; assembly: GCF_964194155.1. Lineage (NCBI taxonomy): Eukaryota > Metazoa > Chordata > Chondrichthyes > Lamniformes > Cetorhinidae > Cetorhinus > Cetorhinus maximus. The sequence goes on along the minus strand of NC_135896.1, from coordinate 52,506,298 downwards.
ATGCTGGCGCTATCACCTCAGCCTGAAGGTGGACTGACTCCTCCATAGTGCCTTGCAATCTGAGGAGTGCAGTGGACATCCCTTCCTTATGTTCCTGAGTTTGCCTTTGCGGCTCCAGCAACTGTGACATGACCGAGTCCAGAGGCTCGTCATTTGACTCGGACACAGCAATGTTCTGGCCTCCAGCAGTCCTCTGAGTGCCGGAAACCTGGGAAGTCCCTGCCGCCACCTGCTGTGGATCAGACAATGCAATGTGCCCACCAGATTGTGATCCCGAGGCTACTCTAAGGCTAGGTCCCACCGATGTGTGTGTCTCTGATCAGGTGGAGGATGTGGCTGAGCGCTGTGATGGGACTTCAAGGAGAGTTGGTTCCTCCAAGCAACCAAAGAAGGTTTCTTCGGGGCTTCATTGGATGTCCTCCATCACCTGTTTCCCAGATGCGCCCGTGAAAGCAAGATCAGATAATTAGTGCATGGCAGTGGCCTGTGAAAGAGGACACATCACTCACAGCATGGTTGCCTGAAGGATGTTGCACTGCTGGGCCCTCACTTGGTAGAGCACCGCTGACCTCACCATCAGCACAGGAACGGTCTAGATCATAGCTGGCCAGCTGGATGGCTCAGTTTTCAAAGTCCATGAGCACCTTGATTTCAGGCGTTCCTCCGCCGGCCTGTGACCTCTCCGTCTTGTTGTTGCCAGCTTGTCCTGCATGAATAGAGATGGAGAGAGTGTGGAGAGGATGTCTGCCAGGCCAGATGATAAGTATGCCTGGCATGTGTGGGTGGTGAGTGGTCCCATGGATGGGATGAGGGTAATATTTGTCAGTGTGAGAGAGTGAATGGTGATATCCCTTAAACCGGCAGTAAGTGAGGGCCCTGTGGATGTGTACTGGTTTTGTGAATGTGTGAGTTGAGAGTGATGAGTAGAGTGACTTACCCTGGCAGAACAGAGGAGATCATTCATTCTCTTGCGGCACTGGGTGGCTGTCCTTTTTTGAAGGGCGTTGGCACTGACCACTGCTGTCTCCGCCTCCCAAGCCTGGTTAGTCACGCCGCTGCCCATTCTGCGGCCTGAGCTGGGGTAGAGGATATCCCGGCGGGACTCCGCTCCGCAGCATCTGAAATGCATTCCAGTGACGCGTTGCTAAACCTGGGGGCTGCAGTCTTGTTGCTTTTCATGGATATCTTCCCTGTAGCAGTCATGGGCTGGAAGCACCGAGATGTGTGCACGCGGCTGGACTTTAAATATTGCGCCTGCCTTGATGAAGCAGTGAGGTGATGGCATGACGGGCGAATGAGAACCCACCCGCCATGGAAATGGCGTGTTTCCTGGGAAAGCATAAATAATGTGGCGGGTTTGGGACGGCGTGAAAACCTGCCTGCCTGCTGCTGCTCATAGTGCAAATCTGGGACAATCCTGCCCTATGTTTTTAAACTTAAATAAGGGCAATTATGAGGACATGAAAACAGAGTTGGCTAAAGTGAACTGGCAAATTAGGTTAAGGGATAGGTGAATAGAGATGCAGTGGCTAATATTTAAGGGATTGTATCAGAATGCACAGAATAGATACATTCCAATGAGTAAGAAAAATCCAAGGGATGGACACACCATCCATGGTTAACTAGAAAGGTTAAAGAAAGTATCAAACTTAAAGAAAAAGCATATAATTGTGCTAAGATAGGTGGAAGGCCAGAAGATTAGACAGAATATAAGGGACAGCAAAGGGTGACGAAAAGATTAATAACAAGGGAAAAATTAGAATACGAGAGAAAACTAGCCAGAAATATAAAAACGAATAGTATGAGTTTCTATAAATATTTACAAAAGAAAAGACTTAACGAAGTGAGTGTTAGCCCTGTAGAAAGTGGGTCTGGAGAATTGATAATGCAAAAAAAGGAAATAGCAGATGAATTGAACAGGTGTTTTGCATCAATCTTCACTTTTAAGGATACAAGTAACATCCCAGAGGCAGCTATCAGCCAGGAAATGGAGGGGAGGAAGGACCTCAGGAAAATTACAAGCATCGGAGAAATGGTACTGAGTAAATTATTGGAGCTGAGGGCTGACAAGTGCTCAGGTCCTGATGGACTTCATCTTAGGGTCTTAAAAGAAGTGGCTAGTGAGATAGTTGATGCATTGGTTTTAATTTTCCTAAGCTCCCTAGATTTGGGGAAGATCCCATTAGATTGGAAGATAGCAAATGTAACTCCATTATTCAAAAACGGAGGGAGACTAGAAACTACTGGCCAATTGGCTTAACATCTGTCCTGCAGAAAATGTTAGAAGCTATTAGTAAAGAAGATCTAATAGGGCACTTGGATAAGTTCAAGGTAATCAGGCAGAGTCAACATAGGCCGGAATCATCCCAGATTTGCACTAAGTGCAGTAGCGGATGGGTAAAACAACGCACGCACACCTCTCAGGGCTTACAGCCCACAACTGCTGCATGGAAGACATGGCCCCAAAATGCAAGAAGACTGCAGCCTCCAGGTTCAATAGTGGGTTCCTCAAGCACCATTTCAACACAGTGGAGGCTCGCTGTGATGTCCTCTACCCCCGCTCTGGCCACAGGATGGGCAGCAACATCACCAACCTGGCTTGGGAGACGGTGGCTGTGGTATAGTGGTAACATATTGGCATGCATAGAAGATTGGCTAGCTAACAGGAAGCAGAGAGTAGGCATAAATGGGCCTTTTTCAGGTTGGCAAGATGTAACAAGTGGTGTGCCACAGTGGCAGTGCTGGGACCTCAACTGTTTACAATTTATATAAATGACTTGGATGAAGTGATGGATGGGTTGGTTGCCAAACTTGCTGATGACACAAAGTTAGGTAGGAAAATAAATTGTGAAGAAGACAGAAGGAGGCTACAATAAGATATAGATAGGTTAAGTGATAGGCAAAAATCTGGCAAATGGAGTATAATGTGGGAAAATGTGAAATTGTCCATTTTGACAGGAAGAATAAAAGAGAAGCACATTATCTAAATGGTGAGAGATTGCAGACCTCTGAAACGCAGAGGGATCTGGGTGTCTTAGTGCATGAATCACAAAAGGTTAATATGCAGCTACAGCAAGTAATTAGGAAAGCTATATAATGTTATATATTGCGAGGGGGGTTGGAATACAAAAGTAGGGAGGTTTTACTTCAGTTATACAGGGCACTAGTGAGACCACATCTGGATTACTGTGTACAATATTGGTCATCTTATTTAAGGAAGGATGTAAATGCATTGGAAGCAGATCAGAGGTTTACCAGGCTAATACCTAGAATGGATGTGTTGTGACGAAAGGTTGGACAGGCTAGGATTGTATCCACTGGAGTTTGGAAGAGTAAGAGATGACTTGATTGAAAGGTTTAAGATCCTGAGGGGTCTTGACAGGGTGGATGTGAAGAAGATGTTTCCTCTTGTGGGAGAATCTAGAACTAGGAGTCACTGTTTAAAAATAAGGGGTCGCCCATTTAAAATTGAGATGAGGCAAAAGATTTCTCTCAGAGGGTCATGAGTCTTTGGAACTCTCTTCCTGAAAAGGCAGTGGAAGCAGAGTCTTTGAATATTTTTAAGGCAGAGGTGGATTGATTCTTCTAGGTGCTTGGAGCAAGGGGGTGATAGGTTATCAGGGGTAGGCGGGATGCAGATTTGAGGTTACTATCATATCAGCCATGATCTTATTGAATGGCGGAGCAGGCTCAAGGGGCCGAATAATCTATTCCTGTTTCTTGATCATATGTATGTATGTTCATATGTAAGACAGACTCCAGGTTATGTTAGGAGGCTGTCCTGGGAAGGAAACCAGGCTGTCCTGGGCATGTTAGAAGGGTGTTTGGGAAAGGAAGCCAGACTGTCCTTAGGATGTCTCAGAATGTGGTTGCTCACATCTGCCAGCCTCTCCATGAGGATCTGTGGCCAGAACTTGGAGACAATCCCATGTCGATGGCATCATAGGTCACTACAGCTCTAAACTTCTTTGCCAGTGCCTCCTTCCAGGGCTCCACTGGGGATCTGTGCAGCATCTCCCAGTCAGCAACACACAAGTGCATCCAGGAGGTGATAGATGTCCTGTTCAGGAGGGGACACTAATTTGTCCAATTCTGCCTGGATCCTGAAAGCCAGTTGAGGGTTGAGATTGCAGAAATCTCAGGTTTCCTGCAATTTCAAGGAGCTGTTGACCGCACATACGTGGCTTTGAGCACTCCCTGAAATAAACCAGCAACCTTCATCCCTAGGAAAGGTTTCCGCTCTTTGAACGTGCAGCTGATATGTGATCATAGAAGGCAAACCCTGAATGTTTCAGTGAGAGCACCCAGCGAGCTCTCACAATGTCTACATTCTGACCTACTCACAGGTGCCAGAGGTTTTTGAAGGACCTCAATGATTGCCGGGCTGGCTTCTTGGGGACAGCGGGATATCCCCAGAAAATCTGGCTGATGATGCCAGTTCACTGTCCGCAGTATGCTTCTAAGGAGAGCTACAATGCCATACATGCCCCCACAAGGGCCAAAATTGAGCAGACAATAGGCCTCCTAAAGAAGAGGTTCAGATGTTTGGATGGCTCAGGCAATGCTCTCCAATACTGCCCACAGAGAGTGTCCCGGATCATCGCTGTCTGCTGCGCCCTGCACAACCTCATGTTACAAAGTGGGTGTTTCTTGGCTGAGGGAGACATAGAGGAGGGAGGTGTCTCCTCCAACAATACTAATGGTGAGGTGGATGGTAATGGTGAAGGCCATGATGTCATGGAGGCACTTCAAGAGTACAACAAGGCCCATGAAAATCTGATAGCTAACAGATTCCAGGCAGAGTAAGCTGCCGAGAGATTTCTTTTACTATTTGGTTTTCTATCAGACAGACTGCAGCTTCTTTCTGGTAAAAGACATTATACTTTTCCCTAATGTACCTTGATTTATGATAGCTGCATTACTTAATGCTTGCCCTGCTAGTGTTATGATGCTCTGCATGCAACAAACTGTGCAGATATACAGAGCCCTAATGCTAAATACACGCACAGCACTCTGTTCTCTCACGAGCTCAGGCACCTGTAAGTAGAAATGAGATTTTTCCCATGCCCTCACACAGTCCATATGCATGACACCTTGAAAGCAACATGAAATCTTATCTTGGCAGATCACCACCTGCTCCCAATGGAGGCCACAGATCTGGCAAAGAGCTCTTTCAGGTGGAACCAGATATATGGGTCCACAGGGAGAAGCAGCATGAGATCACCATTTGTCCCCTCGAGATTTGTTCTCCATGTAGATTGATCGGGGAAGTTCGTGCCCCCTGATTGCCACTCACCCATAGTAAACCCATATCCCTTGACATATTTATCATCCTGAAAAGTTTCAAGGTCACTTTGAAGTCCTCTCAATGACAGCGCCAATTGGTTGTTGTGCAGCAACTTCAGACTCCTACAAGTCTCAGTCCTAAATGGCCTTTGTATTAGTGCAATACTGTGATCTGTCATTCTGGACGCCCCAGCCAAATTAAGCATCTTTCCTGCATGGACCCCTCAGAGCCATGAAAAATCTCTTGATGCTTCACATGGATAGCCTCTCAGTCCTCAGCATGGTCCAGCACACAGGCCCATTCTATTTGCTCTCACCTCATGAGATAATACTCCACTACCTGGTCTTTCAATGAGGTCCGGTGCACTTTGGTTGCAATCCCTTTATGTGAGGTCTATTCCAACCCTTGATAAGGAGACAAGCAGGCCAAACAATTCTCCATGTCAGGTCTCACAAAGACTTCAGTCAACTGCACACGTACCTCCTTAATCCTACACTCAATCCCTCTTGGAGTCAAGGTTAACTTGCCCTTAGCCTCCTTACTTGCAGCCTTCACCTGCAAGATAGTTCAAAATTACAAATCATCAATGATTGGACATGCCCACCATAGCATTCTCCTAATATGTAGGGAAGCCTCTGTTTTTTCTTTTATTAAGCACACAGTTTGGAGCTTCCATCCTTCAACCCTGAAACTACATCTACAGTGCCCCATTGCCACTCACACAGTCTGTTTAACTCTCTCGAGTACTCTTTGCATCAATCCACATCTGATATCAGGGCAACAGCAGCAGAAGCTGCAATTATCTCGCTGAACACTCTGTGCAGATATCATTTTACCTGCTCAGAACATGATGAGCTGCAAGTACTGGTTTGCATAATGCGTGCCCAGGCCGCACACTCACAAATGATGGCCAGTGCTTAATTGTGCACATGTGGAATTATTGAATAATCATGATGTTAATAATGTGAGAGAAGTGAATCTATAGGAGTTCATTATTGAACTCTGATGGGGGAGCAAATTCCACACCCTTAAATGCCCATGATGATTGAAAGGACAAACTCCTCCAGTCCTCTGTCCAGTCTGCGCATGGCCTCCGGCATCTCTGCCTGATGTTCCCTGCCTGTCTCTGCATCTCCATCAGATCTCTTATGGCCAAGTCCAGGGGCTCATCAGCTGCATGGGACTGAGCAGGGCCCTGGTCTCTAGCAGTGCTCCGAGTGTCAGAAACCTCTGCTGTTACTTCCTCCGTTAGCTGTGGACCCGTGTCAGTGATATGCTCACTACAGTGTGACCCCGAGTCTATTCTAGAATGTGCACCCCCCGAGGTGAATGTCTATGTGCTGGTGGAGGGTGCAGGTGAACGTTGTGACTGTGCATCCTCTGCCGATGCATCATCCTCGGAGGCGGGGTTGGGGCTGGTTTGGTGGCTGATCTCCCATGTTTGCCTCTCTGTTTTTTGCTGGTGCCCGGAATGGAGGAAAGAAAGATTTAGTGGATGCCTAAGTAGGCTCCTTTATTAAAAAAATGGCCGTGGGTTTCCAGTCCCAACAGCGGTGGATGTAATGGTGGGCAGGGGGACAATACGGTGGGAGCTGAAAAGTTAGTTTCCCGCTGGCATGAAATGATGGCGGAAATAAGTGCGCCCACCATCATGGCCAGTTGACATTCCCACCAGAAGCTGGTGTGAAGCCGTTTCGCATCCCGTTAATGGAATGCAGATGAAGCCTTAACCGGAATTGTCCCCCCGCTGTCCAATTATCCACGCCGCCAGCGGGATATCACACCGGTCCAGAACACATCCAGACCAACATGGCGTGGACATGTCAGGACTGACCTGGAAGAAAGCCTAGGGCAGCTTGCGGAGTGTGGAAGATGAAGGCCTCCAGTTACCGTGGACCCTGGAAAGCCATGTGCAACAGTGGGTGGATGGAGCATCAACCACATGGATCTTCGCGCTGTTGGAGCTTCCAGGACGTGGAGCTTCGCACTGCAGGTGGTCGGCTGCATGAGGTACTGTTGGGCTTGGATGGGGAGGCGAGGAATGAAAAGTTGGGGCAGGTGTGGATACCTAGAGGGGGTTCGGGGGAGATTGAAGGTGGTAGAGGAAAGAGAGAAATGCTGCGGAGCCATGGAGGTGGTTTATGGAGTGGCAGGGTGGGAAAGGCCTTGGTGGAGTGTGGGCAGGAGGCATGGGGATGTGTGCAGGTGTGAACAGGCATGGGGGTGTATGCAGGTGTGAACAGGCATGGGGGTGTGTGCAGGTGTGAACAGGCATGGGGGGTGAGCAGGTGTGAACGAGTATGAGGGGGATATTTAGATGTGAACAGGCATGAGGGGTGTGCAGGTGTGAACGAGTATGAAGGGGATGTGTAGGTGTGAACAGGCATGAGGGGTGTGCAGGTGTGAACGGACATGGGGTGGTGTACAGGTGTGAACGGGCATGAGGGATGTGCAGGTGTGAATGGACATGGGATCATGTTCAGGTGTGAATGAGCATGAGGGGGTTATGTAGGTGTGAAAGAGTGTGAGGGGGGTATGCGGGTGTGAATGGACATGGGTGGTGTGTAGGTGTGAACGGGCATGAGGGATGTGTAGGTGTGAACGAGCATGGGGGGGGAAGAGGGTTAATGGGTTCAGAGGGAGCGGTCTGTGGTGACAACTGATGAGTCCTGTGGGGAATACTGAGGGAATTGTTGATAGGAAGGGATGGCAAGAGTTAAAGGGAGCTGTGGGAGCCGGTAGGGTGGGAGGTTGAGAGTCCTGTGATGATGAGTGACGGGGTGTAGGGGGATGTTGGAGGGGCCAAGGAAGTAAATCCGGATTTTGAGGGCTGGCTGGATGAGGGGAGGGCATGCCTATTGTCATGGGGTGGGCTCCTCAAGAAGGTAGGGGACGTGGACATTCACCTGCGTGGGACGGAGAGTGATGGGGGAGGGTGGTTGGGGAGGTCAAAGGCCACACCAGGAAGGTCAATGGTTAAGAGGAAGGAGGATGTGGGACACATGGGGAGTTTGGAAGTTATTGGACTCTACCTGAAAAGTCACATGCACCACGGCCACTTGCAACTATCCAGAGCCTCGAGGTGGAGACTTCAAGATGCTGCATGGGAGTTGGCTCATCGGGAGTGGGTGGAGCGGCAGGTCAGCTCAACTGGACAACTGAAGGGGAACCCCAGGATGTAGTATTTACAATGCTACGGCATTACAAGAGATGAGCCTGTGAAGGGCAAAGGCTCAGTGTGCGTGGGAGACTTCTTACACATGGCTCGCAAAGGCCTTGGCAAAGATCCTTGCCTCCCTGCACATGCATGATTCCAGGGGACATACACCCAGCCTGGTGTGTCCCCCTGAAGAAAAGGAGGGCTTAACGACTACGAATCACAATTAAACCACATCCTCTCATGTGGCCACTGCAAAAGCTCACCCACGATGGAGCACAGGTCTGCATCATTTCCAACAGAAACTAGATGTTCTGGTGGACGAAGTTCTCCATGCCATTCACTATCCTCCCCATGGAGACCTCCGTGCACACACAGATCGGCACCACTTCATCAGAGAGCAGGTGGATGGACTCCTCCGCCTCATGTGCCACTCTGTTGAGGGCCTCTGACACCTCTACCTGATGTTCCCCTGCTCTCACAGGATCCCCAGTATCTCGGGCAGGGCTGATCCCAGAGGTACCTCATCTGACTCGGACGCCACAGATGCCCCTTCCACAGCAGTCCTCCGAGTGCCGGTGATCTTGGCTGACCCTGCCTCCTCCTGCTGCGGACATGTGACCACTTGAATATGAGATCCTGCCTAAACTAGATCTAGTAACCACCAAGTTGTGTGTCTCTGGGTTGGTAAAGGGTGTAAGTGATTGCTGGCACAGCTCTACAGGTGCACTTTCCTCCTCCTCCCCAGTGTCTTTGGTCCTCTGGGCCTAGAAATAATGTCGAACAGGGCTTCTTCTTCTGGCCTTTCCCCTGTTCCTGCTGGCACCTGTAAGTGAGAGAGGAGAGAGCGAGTGTGCATGAGTAGCCTCCAACACGGAGGAACACATGACCCATAGGTTTCTATGGCCAGAATTTTACGTCCCACGTGTGGGCAGGTGCCTGTCTCTAATGGGCATAAAATCATGCGAGATGACGTCAGGCAAGTGCCCCGATGTCATCGCGCACTTGCGCAATATTTCGCTCGGCGGGCACACCCAAAAGTCAGAAGATTGCCCATCGACAATTAAACATGCAACTGAGCTCATTAACAGCCCAATTGTAAGTGATTTTTCGTGGCCTGTCCAACCTTACAGTTGGCGGACCGGCCAATCAGCCAGGCGAGTTTTACATTTTTGCTGAAACCTCATCCAAGGGCTGGATGAAATCTCCATTAGGATTTAAAATAATAAGAAATATCTGGGGAATTTTTTTTATGAGGTATGCTTTCAGGTGCTTGATTGTGCTGCATGGACATTTTTTGAACAGGCATGAGGGGTGTGCAGGAGTCTTCTGCTCCTTGAGGCATTTGTCTGCCTTCAGGGAGCTCAGGGGAAGTGCTCACCCACGCCTGTGGTGACATCGATGCCCACCCTCTTCCTGCCTCCACTGGTAGTGGCTGAGCCTTTCTCCGGCGCGTTTCGCACTGGCTGGCCATTAATTGCGGTCAGGGGATGGTTTCCCGTCTGCTCCCAGGCCCACCAATCGCGGGTGCCCGACAAGCGCAAAATTCAGGCCTATGTTTTTTTTATGCATTCATGGAATGTGGGCATCACTGGCTAGGCCAACATTTATTGCACATCCATAATTGCCGTTGAGAAGGCGATGGTGAGCTGCCTTCTTGAACTGCTGCAGTCCATGTGGTGTAGGTGCATCCACAGTGCTGTTAGGGAGTGAGTTCCAGGATTTTCACCCAGTGACAGTGAAGGAACGATGATATATATCCAAGTCAGAATGGTGAGTGACTTGGAGGGGAATTTCCAGGTGGTGGTGTTCCCATGTGTCTGCTGCCCTTGTCCTTCTAGATGTTAGCAGTCATGGGTTTGGAAGATGCTGTCTAAGAAGCCTTGGTGAGTTCCTGCAGTGCACCTTGTAGATGGTACACACTGCTGTCATGGTGCGCCGGTGGTGGAGGGAGTGAACGTTTGTGGACGGAGTGTCAATCAAGTAGGCTGCTTTGTCGTGGATGGTGTCAAGCTTCTCCAGTGTCGTTGGAGCTACACTCATCCAGGCAAGTGGAGAGTGTTACATCATACTCCTGACTTGTGCCTTGTAGATGGTGTACAGGCTTTGGGAAGTCAGGAGGTGAGTTACTCGCTGCAGGATTCCTAGCCCCTGACTTGCTCCTGTAGCCACAGTATTTATATTGGTAGTCCAGTTCAGTTTCTGGCCAATGGTAACCCCCCAGGATGTTGATAGATGGTAATGCCATTGAATGTCAAGGGACAATGGTTAGATTCTCTCTTGTTGGAGGTGTTCATTGCCCAGCACTTGTATGGTTTGAATGTTGCTTGCCACTTGTCTGCCCAAGCCTGGACATTGTCCAGGTCTTGTTGCATTTAGACATGGACTGCTTCAGTATCTGTGGAGTCACAAATGGTGCTGAACATTGTGCACTCATCAACGAACATCCCACTTCTGACCTTATGATGGAAGGAAGGTAATTGATGAAGCAGCTGAAGGTGGTTGGGCCTATGCGTAGTTGCTATTGTAATGTAGTAAATACAACAGCCAATTTACTCATAGCTAGGTCCCATACACAGCAATGAGATAAATGACCAGAGAATCTATTTTATTGTTGTTGGCTGAGGAATAAATGTTAGCCATGACACTGGGAGGAACTCTCCTAGTCTTCTTCGAATAAGGCCATGGGACCTTTTCTGTGCACCTGAGAAAGCAAACAGGGCCTCTGTTTAATGACTGATCTGTAAGACAACATATCTGACAGTGCAGCATTCCCTCAGTACAACAACAATGTTAGCATTCATTATTTCAAATTTAACATGCTCCAGCTTTAAGGTTTATTCCTCAGAACTGTAACAGTCAAACACCTTTGAGTTCTGAGATTATGCAAAAATTCAGAAATCAGCAAGGAATAACAATATTTGCAAAAGCTAATTATTTAATTTACTCTTAACATACTCACTTGGATATGTAAAAAAAAAAATCACAATTTTTCTTTTAAATATCTGTCCATTTTACACAAAATCAAAGGAAGGAATTGGCGGAGTCACACAAAAAATCCCAGGAAATGATCTCATCATTTCCTGGAACTTTTGCACCGAGAAACAGACCCTCTGATGTGGAAACACCAAGTTTCCTGGAAACATTGAGCCTATATGTGCACTTGTGATTTATATTCACAAGAAGATAGACTGGAAACAAACTGTTCATATTTTTTTACATTTATCCTAAAGGAATGAACCTTACAATATGCTACAAAGTAGGAACAGGCCACCATGAGACCAATAACATGCTGGAGGACATCATGGCAGGCCTCCACAGCTTCCAAAAGGCATTTCAGGGACACGTCACTGAATCAGGGGCTGCAGTCTTCTTGCTTCTCGAGGCCATGTCTTCTGTGCAGCAGTCCTGGGCTGGAAGCACTGAGAGGTGTGTGCATGGCTGCACTTTAAATATGGCGCCCGGCGTGAGGAAATGGCGAGGTGACAGCATGGCAGCTGAATCGGAGGCTGCCTGCCAGCAAAACGCTGTGTTTCCCGGGAATGCATAATTAATGACGCGGGATTGGGGTGATACGGCGTGAAAAGCCACCATTGCAGCTGGCGGGTAAAACATTCTTTTTCCCGCCCGCTCCTACACTCAGTGCAAATCTGGGACAATTCCGCCCTTAGACTTAAGCTGAACTAGAACAGTGGTCAGTGTACCATACTTTTATCTGTGGCCATAGGTGCACTGATATTTAAAATTCTGTCCCCTCTAGCAGCCAGTGTTTAAACTGAACCAGAACACACGAGCATGCATTCAAATATTGATCCTTTCATCCCATGTCCCTACATTGTTCCATTCTGTCTCTCCAAAATCCCCAAATCATGCTGCACCAATGAAAAATCTAGTAACTACGAGTAGAATGAATAGGGGGCTGATGTCTGCAATCAATAACCTAAAGGACTTTTACACTGATAAGTACCACTGACTGCAGGCGTGCTACACTCCCACTGTGATGACCTTTGACCCAGAATCTGTAGTTGTTTTTAAGAATGTTTGAAAGCCTTTTAAGAGTTGGCATCAATTGTTAAGGGATCGATCATAATTTTCTTGAATAATAAAAAAATACTGGTCCATGTGAACTAGCCACCCTTGGTCTAGAAGCAATACCATCAGGAAGGAAGGAAATTAAGACTGAAGATGTTTGGCCAGACACAAAGGAGAGTTGCAAGATAAAGAGAGCTGGAGGTTGAAGGTGATCAGCACACAGATGCTGACACAAAGAGAAAGTGGACTGAGACAGAAAGAGTAACACACAGGATCCTTGTGAGGAGAAGACATAAATCCCTCTCAGGGAGAGGTCAGTTTTTTAGTTTGGCAGAAAAGGAGACAGGAGCTCTTGGACGCACTTTGCGAGCTGGCTGAAAATGTCTAAAACCTGGAAATCTGGAGTAGCTCAGAGATGCTAAAGAGCTGCAGGTTTTACCTGAAGTGGCCAAACGGTGAAGAACGGTATTATTGGTTGGGTGGTTGTAATGGAATTCTGGAGAGCATCATTAGGACTGTCATGACCCAATGGAGAGAGGGTTTGTAGAAATGTGCCTTGCTGATTTTAATCATACCCGTGAAACGCGAAGATGAAAGTTGTTGTCGGATAGGACCCCTGACCTGCCCTGCATGAATAAAGGACAACATATTGTGGAATTGAGTAGCTATGTAATGGCATACATGCTGGAGGGGAATGTTTGTGGTTTTATAAGCTGTATCTTTGTTGTATTGACTATTTAAAGTGAAGTTTACTTTTTAATTTGAAGTATCATTTATCTATTAATTCATGTTTAACTTACATTGGTTCTGATTCGTATTAAAATACACGTTACAAAAAGTGAAATCTTCCTGGCCATTTCTTCACTTGGGACTTATTCAGTAAATTTGGTTATCTCGGTTTACAGTTTTCCCATGGGATCATTACACCACAATCAAGTATACTTCCGAATGCAAAGAAAGTGAACCCTGTACCTCTAGTGACAACGGAATCGAAATTTTAAACTATTCCAAAGATACAGAGGTCAGAAGCACAAAAAACAAAAGCCTGCTTTAATTGGACCTCCAACCAGAAATGGAGCCACATAGAGCAGTAAAATTGACCAGTGGTTCTTAGAGTTTGCATCCCTTCATCTGAGTGCTGTTTTCCTCAACTTCCATTAGATTAATGTACTCTAGATGGAATGTTTTGTCTTGGGGTGGTTGGCTGAGGTTACTGCTCATGAGCTATAGCATATTGAGATCTCAATTCTTCATGATCTCTAGGATTTAGCAGGGAACAAAGGGTTTATCAATATTATAGTGTTGAAATCATGGTGCTGTCATTTTCCAGAGCATTTTTTTATATTTGTTCATGGGATGTGGCCATCACTGCAAGGCCAGCATTTGTCATCCATCCCTAATTGCCCTTGAACTGGGTGGCTTGCAAGGATATTTCAGAGGGAAGTTAAGAGTCAACATCATTACTGTGGGTCTGGAGTCACATTTAGGCCACGAGGTAAGGACAGCAGATAACCTTCCTTAAAGGACATTAATGAGCAGATAAGGTTTTACAACAATCAATGATAGTTTCATGGTCACCATTACTGAGACTAGGTTTATATTCCAGATTTTATTAATTGAATTTAAATTCCCCCTGCTTCCATGGCAGGATTTGAACCCATGTCCCCAGAGGATGTGCCTATGCCTCTGGATTTCTAGTCCAGTGACATTACCATTACACCACCGTGTCCTCCAGAGTAAGAATACAGGGCTGGATGAGGTGATAAAGCCAGGGTGGGGTTAGGCCTTAGAAGGCTTTAGAAATGAGGACAAGGATTTTATATACAAGGCAATGGGAGGTGGGGAGCTAATGTTAAGGATGAGGTAAAGATAGCCAAACTTGGTACAGGGAAAGATGTAAGTAGCAGAGTTTAGACAAGCTGGAATTTATGGAGGATGGAAACTGGGAAGACACAAAAGTCTGAGGTGATCTTCCACATGTATGTTTATGATACCCATGGCTGCCTATTCACCTCTTTTCTTAATTCTGTAACTAGCTCCTTGCTGTCAGACTTCTTGCCTGTCATTAAACTCTAGAAGCATCCTAATTTTCAGTGTCAATGAGCTTGACTGGCAGTAACCAATGAGCAAATGCTAACTTTCTGTAGTGAGTTTAGTTCATATCTAAAGTACATGTACAGGAACTTTGTTCAGGAGATTTGAATGGGGAGCCAGACAGAGGGGTGCCTTTTTCGTGAGGCTAACAATGGAGCAGCACATCTCAGACAGCAAATTCTGGAATTCTGCAAGAATTTACTATGGCATTTGCACATGAATAATGATGAGTGCTATTAGTTTCACCATTATTTTGACAGCAGTTTTGGTCTCCTATGTTAAATATTGAAATGGACTGAAACTGTTATCAAAAGTTATCAAAGTAGAAAATTGTAAAATGCTGAAATGACAGATTCCTTAGAAACAATTAGCCCGAATTGTGCACGTTATGTGCAATATATTAAAAGTTTTTGCAATGTATGCACTTCCAACAACTTTTGTATTTACCAACCATCTGACTTTTCACATCACAGCTTGTTGATAACACCGTGAAAAAACAAGTAATGCCTTGGCAGATCTTCTAATGTTTCATTAAAATTTCACCTTTTTCTCAATTTTTTCTCCTTTCTGACCAGCAACTCATTCCTTATGTATATCGAACACCTGCTTATGTATTGTGCTATATTCCTGCACTGAGAGAATGAAATTTTTGTACGGTTCATTGTAAATTAAGCTGAAAAAATGATTTTGAAAGCCATAGAAAAGCTTTTTAAGAAGCAGCAGGAATAGATTTATAATAATAATGTGGTGGATATTTTGTACTTTTGAAACACAGCCCAGCAAGGCCAACAGAGAGGGGACACAGTCCCTTTCATCTCAAAGAGAAACCACATTTAAGTCACAGCTTAAAGAAAAAAGATCCACATCAGCTGTTTATGGATTCCAGCTCCTCAACTCTCCCGCTGACAGCTTTGCATTTATGAGGCTAGGATGCTAGAAGCAAAGCTTTGCAGTCTGGAGCCACACAGTCTGGCTAGCCCTTATTACCTGGTTCAGAAAGATGGATAAAGAAAATAAGCAGGGATAATGCTTGGGCTGCACTCTTATATGAGAGCACATAGCATAAAGAGAAAACATCAACCGTCAGAACTTCATATCTGTTGCACAACAAATTAAGTGTAACAATGAGGTAGGAAAAATGATTTAATTAATGAAGACTACTTATTAATTTCTATGACCATATCTGCACTCTATGATCCCTCCCCTCTTAGCAGCAATCAAAGGATTAAATGGCTAAATGGAAACTTCTTGATTTAGAAGGATGTACAATTTCCAGGCCGTAACGAATTAGAATTATACACATCTTCAGCTTTTTAAAATTTGTGCACATATCTCTGGGAAATGGCAATTATATCTGACGGGGATACAGGTCAAGGCTCTCATCAGCCATACTCTCTAAATGCTTTATTATTTGACTGAATTAAGGCAGTTCAGACTAAAGAGGCGGCTCAGGACAAAAAGCTGAGAACACATGCCCACTTTCGCCTATCAAAGATAAGTTTTGCTGCCCTTACCTTCACCCTATGCTTTGAAGTGGCAGAATGTAAGGTTGAAGTAGCCTTTCCTCAGGAGGCTGTGTTTACCAAGTACAGATCTCCACATGTCTGCTTCACAAGTCACTACAGAGCTATCTGGAGTAAGATGCTAAGATTAGTGATTAACTTACTACATACCAATTTAAAAGATAAGTATGCCCATGGAATTGCAATGCATATACATGGGACAAACATATTAAATAATAATATCATCTGGGAGGTTTAGTCTTAATTCTCACCTTTTATGTTGTTTAGATTACCAGATGCTACGACACACAAGAAAAACAATAGCTTGCCTTTATATAGTGCCTGTAACATAGTAAAACACCCCATGGCACTTCTCAGGAGTGTTGTCAAGCAAAATTTGACACCACCAAATTAAAAAGATATTAGGGCAGCTGACCAAAAGATTCAGCAGAATTAGGTTTTAATGATTGTCTTAAAGGAGCAGAGAGAGGTAGTGAGGCGGAGAGGTTTAGGGAGGGAATTCCAGAGCTGAAGGCACAGTCACCAATGGTGGACTGATTAAAATTGGGGATGTTCAAGAGGTCAGAACTGGAGGAGCGCAGATTTTTTTTATTCACTCATTGGATGTGGGCATCATTGGTAAAGCCAACATTTATTGCCCTTCCCTATAGTCCTCAAAAAGATGGTGGTGAGCCACATTCTTGAATCACTACAATCCTTGTGGTGTAGATAGGTAGGATTTCAAACTAGTGACAATGAAGGAACGGTGATATATTTCCAAGTCGGGATGGTGTAACTTGGAGGGGATCATGCACTGGTGTTATTCCCATGTGCTTGCTGATAGACATGTGTTTCTATACGGTAGAGGTCGCAGGTTTGGAAAGCGCTGTTGCAAAAGCCTTGGCAAGTTGCTGCTGAGCATTGTGGAGATCATACAAACTGTAGCTATGATACGCCAGTGTTGGAGGTTATGGATGCCAATCAGGCTGCTTTGTCCTGAATAGTGTCAAGTTTCTTGAGTGTTGTTGGAGCTGTATGCTTCCAGACAAGTGGAGAGTATTCCATCACACTTCTGACTTGTGCCTTACAGATAGTGGAAAGGCTTTCAGGAATCAAGAGGTCAGTTACTTGCCACAGAATTCCCAGGCTTTGACCTGCTCATATGGTCACTGTATTTATGTGGCTACTTCAGTTAAGTTTCTGATCAATGGTGACCCTCAGTATGTTGTTAATGAGAGATTACAGCAATGATAATGCTGTTGAATGTCAAGGTGAGGTGGTTACACTCTCTTATTGAAGCCGGCCATTGCCTGGCACTTCTGTGGCATGAAAGTTATTTGCCACTTATCAGCTCAAGCCTGAATGTTGTTCTGGTCTTGCTGCATGTGACCACAGATGGCTTCGTTATCTGTGGAGTTGTGAATGGAACTGAAGACTGTGATATCATCAGTAAGCAGACAAGGTTATTGATGAAGCAGTTGGACCTAGGGCGCTGCCACAAGGAACTCCTGCAGGGATGTCCTGGGGTTGAGATGATTGGTCTCTAACAATGACAATTATCTTCCTTTATGCTAAGTTTGACTCTAACCAGTGGTAAGTTTTTCCCATGATTCCCATTGATTTCAGTTTTGCTAGGGCTCCTTGATGTCACACTTGGTTAAATGCAGCCTTAATGTCAAACAAAGTCACTCTCATCTCACCTCAGGAATACAGCTTTTAAATCCATGTTTGGACCAAGGCTGCAATGGGATCCAGAGATGAGTGCCCTTAGCAAAACCCAAACTGAGCATTGTGAGCTATTGCTGAGTAAGTGTTACTACATAACACTGTAAAAGGGTTTAAATTAGGCACCTCCCATTTAGGATGGAAATGAGGAGGAATTTATTTTCTCAGAAGGCCATTAATCTTTGGAATTCACAATCTCAGAGAGCAGTGGAGGCTGGGTCATTAAATATATTAAAGGTTGATGAAGTTAGATAGATTTTGATCTACAAAGGAGTCAAAGGTGATTGGAGGTTGGCAAGAAAGTGGAGTTAAGGCCACTTTCAGATCAGCCATGATCTCATTGGATGGCAGAGAAGTCTCAAGGCTCCTATTTCTTTTGTTTGTATATGTTTTCGGATGATGTCCCTGAGGGGAAGCATGTAGATGAGAAAGAGAAGGGGAGAAGGAGAGGTCCTTGGGGGAAAGCAAAGGTAATGGCACAGGAACAGGAAGAGAAACCATTGCAAGTGGATCTCTGACTACGATTAGTTAGATAAGAATGGAACCACATGAGTATAGTCCCACCCAGCTGGGGGATGGTGGAGAGGTATGTATTGCAGGAGGATGGTGTGGTCAACTGCACCGGGACAGCTCCCTGATGCGTTCCCAATGCCAGGCCCGATCCAGCAGTGGAGTTTCCCCTCCAACCTGATTCATCAGCTGACCTATCTCCTGGTTATTTAAGTTTTGACCTGCAGGCCAGCAAAGGCCATGTTGAGGCACCCTCGCAGATGCCGAACTGCCTCAGTGAGCTGCCAAGCCCCAGCACTGCTGTCCCTCGAAAGCCCGCCTGCTTTCCTTAAAAGGATGGCTAGCTCAGAGGCAGCGAATTAAATGGCTGCCTCCTGGAAAACTGTGGGCCAGCCTTGCTGTGGGCAAATGCTGGCTCAGAACTCCCATTTGATCCTTCGTTGAGGTTCTGAAACCTGCTGGAAAAATCCACCCACATTTTCAAGCCACATAAGCGTCTTTCATTTTGCATGTGACTCATTCTGATGCTATAGAAATGCATTCAAATTCACAAAAATGGTGGTCTCAGTGAGGATAAATTTTGAAAACATACTTTAAAAATGGCAACAAAAGCAGAGAAGTGACTTTAATTCCTTCTGTAACTAAAATGTTTGTAATAATTTTACATCTGTTTTGAACCAATGTAATTGCAGGAAATTTGCAGCTACAGCTCTTTAACCTGGGAGTGGAGCGACTGCTGCTGCCACTGGGAGCAAGAAGATTATAAGTATAAAAGAATACCATTCATGCCCAAATGATGGATTGCAATCAGCTTTTACAAAAAGTCAGCAAAACATCATTCCCTCTTGAGATCAAAAATGCACCATGTGAATGTTTATTTTATTTCCAAATACTGCAAATTTCACAAAATGCCAAGAATTTCGAGGATGGCACACCCCATCAGACTTTTCCTCCAAGAAAATAAATGTGATGCCTTCAACAATCGAATTTCTCCTTTGTGCTTTCATTTGTTGGAGGGGAAAGAAACGTAAGCACAAGTGAAAGAATGATGAGCTTATACGCAGAATCACCCAGTCCCATTGGCATCGGGCATCATGGTGGGTGCGGGGGTAGACAATATGGTGAGAAGGCCAAAAATTGGTTTCATGCCTTCATGAAACTGGCTTGTGATTGTCCATTCCACCCATTATCAATGGTAGACTCATAGACTCATAGACATTTACAGCACAGAAGGAGGCCATTCTGCCCATTGTGTCTGCGCTGGTCAACAAAGATCTGACTACACTAATTCCATTTTCTAGCGCTTGGCCCATAGCCCTGGAGTCTATGGCAATGCAAGTGAATATCTAAATATTTCTTAAATGTCACGAGAGTTTCTGAGTCAACCACCCTTTCAGGCAGTGAGTTCCATACTCCCAACACCCTCTTGGTGAAAAAATTTCTCCTCAACTCCCCTCTTAGCCTTCTACCTCTTAAACCTATGCCCCTGGTTATTGATCCCTTTACTAGTGGAAAAAGTGCCTTCCTATCCACCCTATCTATGCCGCTCATAATCTTATACACCTCAATCAGGTCCCCTCTCAACCTTCGCTGCTCCAAGGAAAACAACACCAGCCTATCCAATCTTTCCTCATAGATTAGACCCTCCAGGCCAGGCAGGACCCTGGTAAATCTCCTCTGCTCCCTCTCCAGTGTGATCACATCCTTCTTATAATGTGATGGCCAGAACTGCATGCAGTGCTTCAGTTGTGGCCTAACCAGCATCTTATACAGTTCCAGCATAACCTCCCTGCTCTTGTATTCTATGCCTCAGCTAATAAAGGCAAGTACCGCATATGCCTTCCTAAACACCTTATCTACCTGCCCTGCTACCCTCAGGGATTTGTGGATATGCATGCTAAGTTCCCTCTGATCTTCAGTACTTTCCAGGGTCCTACCCTTCATAGTGTAATCTCTTGCCTTGTTAACCCTCTGCAAGTGCATTACCTCACACTTTTCCAGGTTGAATTCCATTTGCCACTGCTCTGCCCACCTGACCAGTCCACTGATATTCTCCTGCAGTTTACGGCTACCCTCTTCACTATTTACCACCCTACCAATTTCCGTGTCATCCACAAACTTCTTGATCGTACCCTACATTTAAGTCCAAATCATTTATGTACACCACAAATAGCAATGGCCCCAGCACCGAGCCCTGTGGAACCCCAATAGAAATAGACTTCCTGTCACAGAAACATCCCTGTATCATCACCCTCTGCTCCCTGTCTCTCAGCCAATTTTGGATCCAACACGCTACTTTGCCTTGGATCCCACGGGCTCTTACTTTCTTGATCAGTCTGCCATGAGGGACCTTATCAAAAGCCTTGCTAAAGTCAATGTAGACCACATCAAATGCATTACCCTCATCAACACTCCTGGTTACCTCCTCAAAAAATTCGATCAAATTTGTCAAACACAACCTTCCCTTAACAAATCCATGCTGACTATCCCTGATTAATCCATACTTCTCCAAGTGCAGATATATTCTGTCCCTCCGAATTTTTTCTGCTAACTTCCCTACCACTGAGGTTAGACTGACTGGCCTGTAATTTCCTGGTCTATCCCTTCCTCCTTTTTTAATAATGGGACAATGTTAGCAGTCCTCCAGTCCTCTGGCACCTCGCCTGTGGCCAAAGAAGGTTTGAAAATTATTGCCAGGGCCCCTGGTATCTCGTCCCTTGCCTCTCTCAACAGCCTGAGATGCATCTCATCCAGGCCTGCGGATTTATCCACTTTTAAGGCCACTAAATCCGCTAGTACCTCCTCTCTCTCTATGTTAATTTCCTCTACTATTTCACAGTCTTCCACCCTGATCTCTATACCTGCGTCGTCCTTTTCCATTGTGAAGATGGATGCAAAGTATTCATTGAGGATTGTACCCACGTCTTCCCAGTCCACACACAGATTACCTCCATGGTCTCTGATTGGCCCTACTCTTTCCCTAGTTATTCTCTTGCTCTTTATATATTTAAAAAAACCCTTTGGGTTTTCCTTTATTCTACCCACCAATGTTTTTTCATGCACTCTCTTAGCTTTCCTAATTTCTTTTTTAAGTTCCCCCCTGCACTTTTTATACTCCATTAGGGACAGGGCCGTATTGAGCACTCAGTATCTGCCATAAGCCTCTCTTTTTTTCTTAATCCTAACCTTTATGTCCCTTGACATCCAGGGTTCTCCGGACTTGGCCCCCCCCCTTTGTCTTTACAGGAACATATTGGCTCTGTAATCTCACTATTTCCTCTTTGAATGCCTCCCACTGCTCTGACACAGTTTTATCTGCAAGTAGCTGCTCCCAGTCCACTTGGGCCAAATCTTATCTCATCTTAATAAAATTAGTCTTTCCTCAGTTTAGGACTTTTATTCCTGACCCAACCTTATCCTTTTCCATAACTATCCTAAATATAACTGAGTTATGGTCACTATCTCCAAAATGGTCCCCTATTGATACGCCTTCCACCTGCTCAGGCTCATTTCCGAATATTAGGTCCAGGACTGCCCCCTCCCTTGTTGGGCTTTCTACATACTGGCTAAAAAGGTTCTCCTGGATGCAACTTAAGAATTTTGCTCCCTCCCTACCTTGCACACTAAAACAATCCCAGTTAACATTTGGGTAGTTAAAATCCCTCACTATTACTGCCTTGTTATTCTTACACTTCTCTGAAATTTGATACATATTTGATCCTCTATCTCTCCCTGACTGTTTGGGAGCCTATAGTACACACCCAAAAGTGTGTTTGCCACTTCTGTGTTTTTTACTTCTACCCACATGGCCTCATTTGATGATCCTTCCGATATCATCCCCCCTTACTGCTATAATTGATTGCTTGATCAATATTGCAACCCCCCTCTCTTCTATCCCCCTCTCCATCTCCTCTGATACCCTATAACCAGGAACATTAAGCTGCCAATCCTACCCTCCTTAAAGCCAAGTCTCATTCATAGCTATGATATCATACTCCCATGTGGCTATCTGTGCCCTCAGCTTGCCTGTCTTATTCCTCAGGCTTCTTGCATTCAAATATATGGGAGTAATCCGGAGATTACTACCTTTGAAGTCCTGCTTTTCAATTTCCTACTACTCCCTAAAGTCTGCTTACAGGACCTCATTTCTGTTTCTTCCTATGTCATTGGTCCCAACATGGACCATGACCTCTGGCTGTTCACCCTCCCCCTTCAGAATGCCCTGTAGCCTTTCCATGACATCCTTGACCCTGGCACCCGGGAGGCAACATACCATCCTGGAGTCACGTCTACAGCTGCAGAAGCGCCTGTCTACTCCCCTCATTAGCGAATCCCCTACCACTATTGCTCTTCCACAATTCTTCCTCACCCACCTGAGCAGCTGGGCCACCCACAGTGCCAGGACCCTGGCCCGGGTTGGTCTCCACAGAGGAATCGTCACTCTCACTGTTTCCCAAGGCTGAAAAACGGTTTGCGAGTGAGATGCACTAGGGGGATTCCATCATTTCCTGCCTGGTCCCCTTTTTCTGTCTGGCAGTCACCCATTCCCTCTCTGCTTGCACTTCCTTAAGCTCTGGGGTGACTATGCTATCCATGGACCTTTCAGCCTCATCAATGCACCGCAGTGCCTCCAGCTGCCGCTCAAGTTCCAAAACCCAGAGCTCAAGTTGCTCCAGTTGCAGGCACCTCCTGAACACATGGTCATCCAGGCCGCCAGGAGCATCTAGGATTTCCCACAGAGCGCATGATGAGCAAATCACAGGACTGAGCTCCCCAGACATATATTAACTAAATAGAATATGGATCCTTGCTTTTATTTTACTCTTACCCCCTACTTGGGTCTTGCTGTTTTAACCTCTCTGCCCTGAAGTCTCTCTGTTTTAACCTCTCTCTCCCGAACTCTTGCTGTTTTAAACTTTCTGTCCCGAAGTCTCGCTGTTTTAACCTCTCTGTCCAAAGTCTCACTGTTTTAACCTCTCTGTCCAAAGTCTCACTGTTTTAACCTCTCTGTCCCAAAGTCTCGCTGTTTTAAAACAAAAACAGAAACAGAAATACCTGGAAAAACTCAGCAGGTCTGGCAGCATCGGTGGAGAACCTTCTGTTGAAGGGTCATGAGGACTCGAAACGTCAACTGTGCTCTTCTCCACCGATGCTGCCAGACCTGCTGAGTTTTTCCAGGTATTTCTGTTTCTGTTTTTGTTTTGGATTTCTAGCATCCGCAGTTCTTTGCTTTTATCTCGCTGTTTTAATCTCTCTCTCCCGAACTCTCGCTGTTTTAACCTCTCTGTCCAAAGTCTCATTGTTTTAACCTCTCTGTCCCGAAGCCACGCTGTTTTAATCTCTCTCTCCCAAAGTTAAACTAAAGTCCTATCCACTCTCTGCGCTCCTTTTAAACTGAAGTCCCTGCTGCCCTCCACACCTTTTTCAAACTGAAGTCCCCACCACTCTCCGGGCCCTTTTCTGCCACCGCCACACATTTGGGACTTAATTTCAATACTTTATCATCTAATTATAAGCCCTGCTTGATGGTATCTTCCCCCCATTGTCAAATTTACCACCCACGTCACTGTGACTTCAGAACAGCCTGCTTCATGAACGCTCTCAAAAGGCATGCACCTGGCGACTTGAACTTGAGGGGGACTCTCAAGTGAATGCACACAACCTTACACAGCGCTCGCAAGCATCGCCTGTGGGGCATCAAGGAAAAGGCGCCACACATTCACGGTGAGGGCACAGGCAAGTCACGTTTTCCCTGCTGGCTTTCAGTCCGGTGCAGGGCAAGGGCTCCGGTGCGGGTCAGGCTGAGGGGGGTTGCGGGGGTGGGGGTGGGGGTGGGTGTGTCAAGGTAGCACAGACTGAAGGTAGTACACAAACACATGCTGGATTAGGGGGAGGTGGGTTGAGGGAAGCGGCCAAGCACTTGGAAAAGCTTGTCAAAAGTGAGCATTCTTCCGCAGCTGAGACCATTCAGCAGCAGCTCCATTGACAGGCTTAGAGCCTCTGAAACTTTTCTGCCGACTCAAGCAACGGAAAAGCATGAAAGTGCCATCAAATACTCCAGAGCATTTCACCCCTCGGGTGCAGACTGCAGATCAATGTGCGTTTAAGGGCAGCAGAGCAATTGGACGACTGGGCAAGTTGTACAACCCCCTTGTGAAAGGTGGCCATGGCGCAGTCACTGGCGGAGGTGCTCACAGCTCCTTGCAATGTCTTTATTCAGGTTTGGACCAGTATCCCTCATGGCTCAAGCTAACAGTGTGGGTTAGGAGAATGCCTGCGCCTGAGCTGAGAGCACAGCATGCAGTCCAGTGGCCAAAGCTGCCACCAATCGGTCAAGTGGAGTGGGGCGGAGATAGGTGAGTTTTTGGACAGCCAATGAACACACTACACACTGGCCAATTGGTGGCCAGCGCTCTCCTGCATGCATGAAGGGACCTTCAGACTTAACCAACAGATATTCTGAGGACGCTATGCTAACCCATGCATCATTCCTGCAGATGACTGAGAACCAGTGTCGCCAAAGACTGCTTATGTCTAGGGAACTGGTCAGTCACATATGCCACATGCTGCAGGACTTGGCGTCATGGGACATGGAGGGCATCCACTGCCAGTGGCCATGGCACTCAATTTTTATGCCAGTGGCTCCTTCCAGGGCTCCAGGTCATGGATGCCATATCCACGAAGGCTCAGAACTTTGTGCATTTCGCCCGCGATCAGGAAAGCCAGGAAGCAAGAGCTCTGGGGTTTGCGCAGATCTCAGGCTTTCCACAGGTGCAGGGTGTTGTCGACTGCATGCATGTGGTGCTTAGGTCTCCATGGCAACAAGCAGTCAACTACATCAACCACAAGGGCTTCAACTTACTGAATGTTCAGCTGGTGTGTGAGCACCACAAACACATCCAACAGATCTGTGCACAATTCCCAGGGAGTGTCCATGACTCCTACATTCTTAGCAGATCTCAGGTCCCTGACATCTTCCAGGGTCCAGAGAGGCTGCAGGGTTGGCTCTTCAGGGTCAAGGGCTATGCACAAAGGACATGGCTGATGCAGCCCGTGCAGCAGTCTGAGACTGCAGCAGAGCAACGGTATAACGAGGCTCATGCCGGGACACGGACTTTGGTGGAGCAAACAATAGACATATTGAAAATGAGGTTCTCGTGCCTCGGTAGGTCTGCTGGAGCACTGCAATACAATCCCCAGAGGGTGTCATGATCATCATCATTTGCTGTGTGCACCTGGCACTGCAATAGGGGGGAGGACCTGGCTGAGGAGGAGACAGAAGAGCTGCGCATCTCCTTCAATGAGGAGGACATCGAAGGGGATGACAGCGATGAGGCCATCGCACCAGCCAGACGAGACAGGTGTGCTCTGGAGGCCCTCATAGCTGCAAGATTCGTAAAGAATAATGATGAGATGCAGTGAGGACAGTCCTGACGTCCTCTTCTTGCATCTGTGAACGTTTGACTCCTCTGTGGCTGATAGCAGCGCACATACTTTCTGTGTTCAGACTCATGTCATGGAGATGCAGTGGAGGCCCTGAAAGTCACTAGATTCCAAGAGGATGATGACAACATGCAGGGAGGGCACTCCATAGATCTTCACATTGCCCCTATGAATGTCTGACTCCTGTCTGGCAGAGGGTAGCCCTGTAATCAGGCTCATACCATGGAGATGCAGCCATGAAACTTTAAATGTACCTGATCCTTTGTCCATCTTCAGCACCTGACCCCTTCAGAAGCACACCGTCACTGGTCACAGATGCTGAAGAGATGGGGGGGGGCAGCCCACCTTAAAGGTGCTGAGAGCACACAGAGAGAATGATGGGACTCGTGACGTTTGACCACGACATTCTGGCAGCAATGACAAGCACTGTCGAGGTGCAGGCATCACTGATGTGTCCAGTGAGTGTGAAGCCAGACCATGACTTTGGTCTGAAGGTTACACACTGCACAGGGAAGAGGCCCTGGACTGAGACACCTGTCATTATCTAGTGCAGAAACCAAGGTTTCACATCTGAGCGACACAAACACTGCTCATCATAACAAGGAGCCTTAGGCAAGGAGACATTCTTAGCAGTTTATTTACAAAAGTGAACATTATGTATAAGTGATTAATGTGCATGCCCATGTGGTGCAACTACATCTTCTTAACCTTCCTAACCCTGTCTTGGTGCTCCCCCAACATTCACAGCAGAGGTGGAGGCAGCCGGCTGACTGCTACACCCTGTCTGTGATGTTCTTGGTGGGCATCCTCTGGAGGGCCGAGACCAGGAGGGCCCCTGCCTGCTTTGGGTGCCCTGCTGTGGGCCAGCGGCACCTACCTCGGCCTGTGGAGCTGGAGCTGCGGGGGGGGTTACAGGAAGAAGGGATTTGGATCGGCTGGACACTCCCAGTGTCACCTAGGTGAATGGCGCCGAGGCAGATGAAGATGTGTGTGAGTGAGTGAATGGTGATGTCCCTTGAACTGGCACATATTCTCCCGAGAGTGACACATCTGATTGGCCTAAGTGTGGGAGCTGAGAGTGATAAGAGCCAGTGTTTTAGGAACCCCAGTGTATTTAGGAGATTTGATGGAGCACAGCCAGCCAATGCCATGCAGTTCCACATTACAGGGATTCAAGTCCTTGATCCAGGTAGGACCACTGAACCCATTGGAGTAATAGCTTCTGGTCTGGTCTAAATCCTGAGTGGAAACAAGTCCCAGCTCCCAGGAAGAGATGTACCCCTCTATTTATGAACCAAGCCAGCTGGTCAATTATCATCAGTATCCTGGAGGGCTGCAGATAAATCTTCCCCTAATATTGACTTATAAAATCTGCCATGGAAGGATGACTCAGTTCCAATCTTCCAACATCAGGTGCATATCTTGTAGTCAGGTTAATCCCAAACAGACTCTGCTTGCCTCATGAAAACCACAACTGAAAATTTGTCTGATCCATCGTGCTTTCATCACTTGAAGGTGTGACCCAGTCACAGTATGTTGGGCACTGAAGCTCTGAAGAGCATATGCTCATACCCAATCTGTAGGCCCTGCCTTTCAGCAGTTGTTGTCCAAACCTCAGAATTTCCTCATCAGCGAGGCCTCTACTTTCGGCATAATAGAGGCCCTGTTGAAGGATAACTTGCAATTTTCCAGCCATTTTGATGTTCTAAAGGTCCAAGGCCAATGCTACATATTAGGCTGCTCATTGGCTACTAGTTGGCAAAGAGGCCTGTCCTACTTGAAACTGATTGTCCCACTAGGGTACTCAGTGACAGATTGGTATAAGTCAGACCTTTCACCATTGCAACCATTTCC
Source organism: Cetorhinus maximus (assembly GCF_964194155.1). Taxonomy (NCBI): domain Eukaryota; kingdom Metazoa; phylum Chordata; class Chondrichthyes; order Lamniformes; family Cetorhinidae; genus Cetorhinus; species Cetorhinus maximus. Next base: position 52,478,694 of record NC_135896.1, on the reverse strand, counting down.
TCCTTTTGCACCTTCAGTCTGGGTCTTGAACAGTGGGTAAAGGAGGCTTTCCATGTCATGGCTAGACATTCGGACTCATGAAACAGAAATATTTGAAGCCACGTCTTACACATTATGTTTAACAAGTGCTACAGCTTTGCAATTAGTAAAGCAAGGCGAGAAAGACAAAAGCATCCTTTATGCCATGAATCAATCCCCAGGTACTGGTACGAATTACTCAGTGCTTGAGGTAGGTAAATGCACTGAGTGCTATGGTTCTGTGCCACGAAGATCAGAAAAATCCTATATTTGATTCATGGCCTGTGCTGATCTGGGGGCACTAGAATTGGCTCAAGTGTTCCTGAGCCAGAAAAGGAGAGGAAAGAGAGCAAGGTTCCCACTCTTCATCAGCTCCCATGCTGGAAGTGCATGTTAACAATAGAACTTGACTTGGCTGGGATCCCACTTAAATGCCCCCAGTTCACCATGTCAAAAAGTCCACACACGCTCAGTGTCTAGACTTGCAAGTGAATAATGGTCACTTGGGAGAAGAGGTTGTAAGCCTTGTTACTTTCAGAAAAGGAGCAGGGGAGGAGAGAAAAAGAAAAAAAAACAAGATTTTTGTCCTTAAGATGTGAGTCCCTCTCCTCACTCACCTCTTGGATAAGCGTGGGGAATGCTACAGTGGTGTCATTCAGCCAGTTTCCTTCCTCATTAGTTAGCTATCTTAATGATGAAAAAAGCAGAACTGCTTGCGTAACAGTAGTTGTATAACCCTATAAATTTTGACTAATCACCCCATCATCGTGTCACAGCAAAGGGAGTCTAAGCAGTTCATCTTAAGAAATCCCACATGTGGAATCCTTTTTCACAGTCCAATCTGAAGTGAGGAATGTTTTTTCACTGGCAAGGGTGAGGAAAAGGACCAGAAATATAGAGGTTGATGTAGAGTTGAATGTGAGGACCCACCCATTTTACTCCTTCGCCTCATTAGCTTTTGGTGTCTCTATCTTCCACTCAAAAAATGATGGGAGAGCCATCAGGAACTGCAAGCAAATGTGTGAATTTGGATGGGAGCCCGAAGACACCAAGGACCCAGGGAATATAAGGGAAAGGGATGCAGTGTGTTAAACCTGCTGAGGATGTGGTACTGTTCTGCAGTCCTGGGAGTGAGAGGTTTGTCAATGTCCCCTCCCTCCAGATGGTACAACTGATAATTTTAGGCGACTTAGTCACCCAGGAGTCTACACCTAGGAGTCTGTACCTGATTGAGCAATAGAAACATGCCTGATCGGTGCTGAGTCAGCTTATTGCCGCAGGACATCGTTTAGGGAATTGTATTGGCCTCTTGGAGCTAAAGTGAAAATGGGAAGTCAACCAGGCCCCCTGCCGAATGTTATCCAGTGACTCTTGTTGAAAAGTTTCTCCTGGAGTTTGCTTCATTACCTTGAAAAGCAAGAGAGAAATTTCACTAGAGTTTTTACTGAATTGGCTACATATTTATTCTATTTTCTGTTTTGTGCCTTCTTCAGGAAACAGCATTACTCAGAGATGGGAGGATGGCATTAAAGCTTTACACGTGATGAATGGATATTTGGGCACCAGAGAGCAGATGGTGGAACTGTACCACAGCAGGGATTAGCAACTTCACGAGGGGAAGAGTGAGAATTGGGAGGTGTTCCAACGACATTGAAAAAGGGAAAAGAGACAGAAAAACCAATCATGAAGTCACGCCTAAGGAACAAAGAAGTGGAAATAAAGACAAGATATTAAAAGACAGAAAGGCAACCAGACTGACAACAGGAAGAAAGAAATATTAGAAAGATGAAATAAAGATCAAAACACAAAACATGAATCAAATCAATGCTCGAAAAGACAAACATTGAAAAAAAGAAACAATAGGCGGTTAACAAACTGGGCAAGCATTCAGTCATTAGTTAGTCTCTGGGGTGACACACCCTCAGGACAATCCTGCTTTATAAATGGTACAACTGAAGTGTTCTTGCTGTTTCTTGTTCATACCTCTGCTGACTCCCTCCAGCAACACTTTTAAGTCAATCAGTACATCCTGCCTCCTTAACTGGAAAGTGCTTGTTTATAGCCTGACCGTCCTTCCTGAAAACAACAAAGTAAACTCCTACAGCAAAAAAGGTTTACAATGGTTCTAGCCATCTATTTCTGCTCTTGCACTACAACAGTTAGCTATAGGAGGCTGAAGTGAGACTTAAAACAGTGGTACTTTCTTTGCAAGTGCATGGGATACAAAGTAGGTTGAGCCTTCTATGTGAAATTTGGAATGCCGCAGTATGTGGTGTTTCAAGATATAGACAAAAACTATGGCGATCAGTGTCTGTAACTGTCTCTCATGCATGCTGCTTTCATTACTAATACCAGCCTTCCAACCAACACAAGAGAAAATCAGAATTGTTTCAGTTACAAAGTTGATCAGATTTCAGGAATATTGGCTGGAATCTTCTGGTCCCACATGCAGTGGGGAACTTGGCGGGCAGGGGATCTTAATTTGGTAGGAGGCCAAATATCAGTTTCCTGACAGCGGGATAAACTTTTGCAATTATGTTTTCGGGACTTTAAAGGCAGACCGAGCTTCCCGACAAATAATTTTGGGAAGCCCTTTGCATGCTTTAGCATGGCATGCATGCTCAGTAAAGGCCAGCTCGCCAGATTTAAGTACCTCCTCAAATTAAGTTCCCTGCCAGTCAGAGATTCGAACTTTGACATTTACTACCGAATATAAGTGGTGTGCACCTGGCAAGGCTGACATCTTCCAGGACTTTGAATTGAGCAGCCACTGCTTTGTCCTCCTTGGGGACCTCTCAGAAATGTCAGCCCCCTGATTGAGATCGGGTGCCAGCCTGGCAAGCTGCACATGGCTGGGCACGGGAAGCAGGACCGGCGGGCAAGGGTGTAGCGGAGGCTGGACAGGGGAGTGAAGACTAGCGGGGAAGGATGGGGCTGAGGCTGAACACAGGATGCAAGCTAAAGGTCGAGCAGAGGCTGAACAGGGGAGTGACAGCCAGCGGGGAAGTTTGGAGGCTGGACACAAGGCGCAGGCTATGGGGGGAAGGGTGGAGAGAGGCTGAACGGGGTAGGGAGGACCAGCGAGGAAGCAAGGGAGGAAGACAGACCCAGTAGAAGGGTGTCCTGGGGAGGAAGACAGACAGTCTGGGACTTGTTAGAAGGGTCAGCATGTCACGCATGTCTTGGTCCCGTTGTAGGGCGTGGAAGGCCTCTCTGAGCAGTGAGTGTCATAGAGAGATGTGTCTAAAGGGCGTGGTCTGTGTGTTCTGGATTTTGGGGGTTTGAAGGAGGGTACTGGGACTCAGAGGATACAGTCACGGTCAGAGGAGGGAGTTGCATCGGGTAGGGCGGAAGTGCTAGACTCATGAAGGATAGTGGGTGGTCTCATGGGGAGGGTGGTCATGGAAAAGCAGAGTACAGCTGCCTCGAAAACAGGAAGGGTCAGGGTCAGCGGGGGGCACAGGCAGGTTGACAGTGAAGGGAACAGGGGAGAGGGCAGGTCTGTCAACATAAATGATAATTGGATCCAGGGTAATGGGGGTGGGGAGGCTGAATGGTTACAGGAAGGAGAGGAATCGCAAGGAGGATGGGAGGATCTTTGTAGGTAACAGGGGGAGGGTGCTTGATGCACTGACAAACCTCACAAGCACCAGGCTGAAGCTCTCAAGGTTGTTGCACAGTTTGTAAAACCTCTCACACATTCAATATGGGAGGGGTCTCAGAACGGGTGGGAGGAGTTGATACCTGGTGTTTGGGCTGAGTGGAGGGGTACCCTATTAATTATTGGCCCACTCCATGGAGAATCAGGCTCAGCTGTGTTCTGCTCTCGAGGTTGCAATGCTCAGTAAATCAGCAGGCCAGCGGAAACCCATCAAGGTGTAGAGCTGCCATTCATTCTGTATAATTTGCCATCTGCTGCTGTCAGGGGTAGGGATGAAGGGAGGGAGGTGGATGCCTCCAAGGGGCATGTGTGGTGGACAGCAGCAAACTCCCGGCTCCAAACCTCCATCCTCCCTGGAAAATGGTCATAGTTGACAAGGGCTTTTGTGGTAAGTCTTTCTACAATGTCAAGCCAATGGTGTGTCTATAGATTCTTGAGAGCAATGGAGACAAACTGAATACTGTCTGAGGGAGGCTTCTCACACATGGCTGTCATCACTTTGTACAAAGAGCAATGTCTCTATGCACAGTCATGTATGAAGGGGAGGAACACTCATCTCTGCTCCTCCAGGATGTCTTCACCTGGGAGGGTTGGTGCTGGTGTGGAGATGCCATGTCTAGATGGAAGCCAGACACAAAGTTTAGCACTGACTTGGTGGCTGAGAAATGGAGGCTAATCGACAAAAAAATATGCTCACTAGATAGATTACTGCCATTCATTGACAGATCCACTGAGACCTAGAGGATGCAGGCTCCTGACAACCCTACCTTTCTACTAACTCGCATCCAGATGAGGAGAAGAAGGGGCTGGTGTAGGTTGGCACAGGGCCAGGGGGAGTACCAGCCTGAGCAGCAAGATGCAGCAGGGCCCCAAGAAGGTCAGGATGCTGGTGACCAGGGGCCAGTGTGATGGTGAGCATTGACCTGACCTTGGGTGTATTGCAGGTGGTGCAGCTGTCTATAGATAAGTGAAAGGCAATGTTGGAGGCATCTCAGGATGTCCCAGAATGTGGTTGCTCACATCTGTCAGCTTCTCCATGAGGACATGCAGCCGCAAGGACTTGGAGGCAATCCCGTGCCAGTAGCATTAAAGGTCACTGGAGCCCTAAACTTTTTTGCCCGTGGCTCCTTCAGGGCTCCGCTCGGGACCTGTGCAGCACCTCCCAGTCAGAGACACACCAGTTTATCCATAAGGTGACAGATGCCCTCTTCAGGAGAGTGCGCAATTTGTCCAATTCTGTCTAGATCCTGAAAGCCAGGCTACAAGAGCATTGGGTTTTGCAGCAAACACAGGTTTCCCACAAAAGCAAGGGGCTATTGATTACACACATGTAGCCTTGAGAGCTCCCTGGCTTCGGCCAGTCACATTCATCAATAGGGAAGGTTTGAACATGCAGCTGATATGTGATCACAGAAGACAAATCCTGCATGTTTTACATGAGAGTTCCCAGAGAGCTCTCACAATGCCTGCATTCTGACTCACTCACAGGTGCCACAAGTTTTAGAAGGACATTAGCAAGTGCAGAGGTGGCTCCTTAGGAACAAGAGATACCCCAAGAAGACCTGGATGATGATGCCAGTTCACGTCTGCAAAGTGCTGCTGAGGAGAGCTACAATGCCGCACTTGCCTTCACAAGGGCCATGACTGAGCAGAGGATAGGCCTCCTAAAGATGAGGTTCAAAGTTTGGACTGCTCAGGCGAGGTACTCCAATACTTGCTACAGAAAGTGCCCTTGTTCATCATTGCCTGCTGCACCCTGCACAACCTCGTGCTACAAAGAGGAGGATGTGTTGGTTGAGGGAGACATGGTGGACCGGGAAGTCCCCTCTGACAATGAGGGCAGTGAAGGAGATGGTGACGATGAGGGGCCAGGATGTCGCAGAGGCACATGCAGAGGCCATAGCAAGGGTACGGTGCAGCAGAGAGGCCCATGACAATCTGATATTAAACAGAATCCAGGCAGAGTAAGCTGCCAAGACATTTGCTTTACTATCTGGTTGTCTATCATCTGCTGGCTGGCAGGCTGCAGTTCGTTTTTGGTAAGAGACATTATACTTGCTCTCATGTATCTTTGATTTATGATGGCTGAATTGAATTGCACTACTTAACGTCTGCCCTGCTGGTGGTTTGAACCTTTGCATGCTTCAGATTGTAATGTCATACAGAGCCCTGGTGCTAGCTATTCACACTGGAACCTGCACAGCACTCCGTTCTCCCGTGACCATGTGCACCTGCAAGTAGAAATGGGATTTTTTTTCCATGCCCTCACAAAGTCCATATGCATGGCACCTTGGAAACAACATGACATCTTACCTGAGTAGGGATGCACTCATGTTACCTTCACATCTGCTCCCAAAGGGGCAGAACCAGATATATGGGTCCATAGGGAGGAGCAGCAAGAGAACAGCATTTGTACCCTCGCGATTGCACCTCCATGCAGATTGATCAGAGAAGTTCATGTTTCTGCCCTCCCCAATCACCATTCACCCATAGTAACCCCGTATCCCTTGACATTTTTATCATCCAAAAAAATTTCAAGGTTACTCTGGAGTCCACTCACAGAGAGACCCTCACCTGCACTATGGGTTATTGAGTAGCAATCACTCCGGACTCTCCAATTGCAGAGACTCTACAAGTCTCAGTCCTAGGTGGCCTTAATATTTTTGTAAGACTGTGACCCATCATTCTGGACACTCCAGCGAAGTTAAACACCTTTCCTGCATGGACCCTGCAGAAGCCTATTAGAGCTGCTGTTGCTTCACGTGGATAACCTCACAGTCCACAGCACAGTCCAGCGCACAAGCCCATTCACTCTCTCTCTCTCTCTCAGCTCATGCGCCAAACCTCCAGATCTTCAATGATGTCCAATGCACTTTGGTTGAAAACTCTTTACGCGAGGTCAACTGCCACCTTTGATAAGGAGACGAACAGGCCAAACAAATCTCCATGTGAGGTCTGACAAAGGCTTAAATCAACTGCGCACACACACCTTTTAATTCCTACACTCAATCACTCTTACCGTCAAGGTTAACTTTCCCTTTGCCTCCTTTCCTGCATGTTTGCCTTCACCTGCATGGTAGCTCTAAATTACAGATATGCCAAGAACGGCCAGTAATGATTGGACATGCCCACCACAGCATTCTCCTAACATGTAAGAAAGCACCTGGTTTGCTATTGTTAAAAGCACAGTGTAGAGCTTCACTCTTTCAAGCTTGAAATTGCTTCTACAGTTCCTTGCCATTCGCGTAGCATGTTTAACTCCCCTCGAGTACCCGTGGAATCCACCCACATCGTACATCAGAGCAACAGCAGCAGGAGCTGCAATGACCTCGCTGAACACATTTTTAGAGTTCAGAATATGATGAGCTGCAAGTACTGGCTTGCATGAAACGCGCCCGGGCCGCACACTCAAAAATGATGGCCAGTGCTTAATCATGCACATGTGGGATTTTTGAGTATTCACAATGTTGATAATGTGGGAGAAGTGAATCCATAGGAGTTCATTATCGGAATCTGATTGGGTCCAAATTCCACACCCTTAAATGCCCGCAACCATTGAAGCAACCAGCAGCAAGATGGAATCCAGGAAGCTTCCAAACAGTGCAAATGAACAAATATTTACAAATGCCAAAACTATATACAATAGTTGTACACCCATGCCAAACTGTGTGCTCTCAAAATCTCTTTATCTTTCTTTTCCTATTAATACATCTAGGTGCAGCCCGAGATCCACAGCTGAGGTGGAGGCAGCCTGCTGACTGCTATGCCCTGTTGACTGGGATGACTTTGGTGAGCATACCCTGGTGGCCCGAGGCCTAGAGGGCCCTGGCCTGCTAAGGGTCTCTTGCACAGGCGCAGGTGCATCCTCCTTGGCCTCGCCTGCTGGAGGTGATGAGGTCACTGGCACTTCCGCTCCCACCACCAAACTTAGACTTCAGAATGGAAGATTCCGGCCCATTGTGTCACCAGCAAGTGGAAAAACTATAATGGGGAAAGCACACACTGCATCTTATTTCTTGAGGAAGTAGGGTAGAGTCATACAGGAATCAGTTCACATGGTTAACAAACAGTTTGTTGGATTTACACTACAGCTGTGGTGATTTTAATACCACTTCTGAGAATTGGTCTCAAATAGCTGAGTGGATATATTGAGTTGTGAGGGATAAGTTTATTAGTCTGAGCTGCCAGTCAGCAACCTCAATTGTTCATAATTATCTGCCCATCAATTCTCATCAGGAAACCATGGGCAGTGCAGACAAGAATTTCTAATAAACTGAGACAATGGCTGAGGCTTGCAACCAGCAGCAATATTCCTCTGATGTTCGCTTAGCTGGTGATTACAATTTATTGATAGCCTTTAAACTAATGTCTCCACATGATGAGAAAAATCATGAGCTGAGGCTTGGAAAATTGTTTCAAAATCTAGTTTTCATTTTAGAAATGTTCCAAACTCACTATTCAGAAAATGAACACATACTCAGGTGGGTAACAAACCTAGGGTCCATTCCAAAAGAACAAAAAGAAGACAGTTAAAAACAAATAAAGATTTCTTTCTTTCCTATCCACTCTTGATGTATTGTTGCAATGCTGTTACTCATAGGGAGATTAAAATTAAAGTAATACTCTTCTAGTTTTTCATCCTACCTGAAATACAAATGTTGCTAATTCACAGTAATTGATATATTTCCAATAAATACCCAATACAGGCAGCTTTGCTGTTACTTTGCTGTATAATGCTTTGTTGATCTCATCAGATATGCCTACTGTAGGTCTCATTTCCCTGGTTCTTCAAAGGCCTTTTACATTTATAGTGTACTTCAACAAATAACATTTCCTTTTAAAAAAGATACCTCTTGAATTAAATGAAATGATTTTACAATCAGGGAGCCAATCGAGCTTAAAGCTGCTGAACATTTAAGGGGCTAAATTCGATAGCGCCCTTAAACAATCAAGGAGATCATGATGTATGGTTATCCCATTACCCGTATGTTGCAATGTAACCAGTATGCCAAACTCGTGCTGCCTGCTGGTTTGAATGATTTCAGCGTGCAGCTAGTGTTAACCACACTACTGATTGGCTGCACGCAACAGCCGTGGGCCAATATTGAGTGACCAGCACCATTCTCTTAAGGGGGATTGTGGATGGAAAAGGTGCCGGTCATCATTGCAAGGAAAGGATTAATGACTGACTATGAGTTCAGAGCAGTGCTTGTTATGTGGAAATTGGATGGGTGTAATACCGGCTAATTAAATTGATACTTATCAATAGCTATGACACTGCTGAACTGAATAGGGCAATTTACATTGAAAATTCTTTCGAGTTATCAACAGTCACAGATTGCAACTCTTTCGAGTACAATCACAGTTCTTGGTTTCCGGGAGTGGGACATGAACCCACAACCCTCTGGTTCAAAGGCGAGGGTGCTATGAACTGAGCCACAGCTGACACCTCAGAACAGCTAACCACAACAAGCTGATCAAAGCGAGAAGGTAATCACAATCATCTCAGATCGACCACCTGAGGGGTAACTGTATGAGTTAATTTTAAACTATACAACTATCAATGGGAAGAGTCCTGGTGAACCAAGTAGGAAGATCCCAGTCAAAGATCACTCCTAAGTGACATACGGTTATTTCAAACTGACCACCTGAGGGGTAACTGTGTGATTTAGTTGAAACTGTTTTGTTTAAAAATTCTCAAAAAAGGTGTTGGATTTAGTGTGAGATTGTGTCAATCATGATCAGTGCAAGACAAAAAGCTTTGACCTGACTCTTTTTCAGCAATACTCAAGGTCTGTACCACCAAACGACTATTCAATCGTAATTCTCATCTCTGAATTAAAGAAAGAGGTAAAAGCACCTATATCATGCAGAAAGTGACTCTAAGCTGGGAAACATTGAGAATGGCACAACATAGGAGAGAGTGGGCTCCAATGTTTCCAGGTACTGCACTGGAGACTTTAATTGAGGAGGTGGAAAAGAGGAGTCATGGCTTATATCTGCAGGAGGCCAGGAGGTCCTCCAGACATATACTCAGAAGGCAGCGAGAGCAGATAACCGTGGTGGTCAATGCCAAGGGTCTCACTTCAAGGGCCTGAAAGCAGGAGGCAAAAGTTGTCCAATGACCTCACATAATTGACAAGGTCAGTAAATTCATCCTACCGTACCCCACTAACTGCATTACTAGCCTCTGGGTGCTTAATGCACCACAACTCCATACTCATCTACCAATAATCTCTATCAATCAGGCCACATACCTAGCATTCATATGCTTCACCTCACACACAGCAATGCTGCAAGCTTCACACCCATGTGTCACAGTTTGCTTACACTGGCAGCTATTCAGCTTTGATAGCCACATCCAAACAACTTTCACTGGCGCATTTCACTTCCTCTTGCAGGACAAGGTGGCACACAACCAGAAGCATCCGGAGTTCACTGGAGAGAGACAGACATGGCTGCATATCCCTATGGAGGAGGCAGTGCCAGCCATTATTAGGGCATCAACTGATGTGCCTATGGCCAGCTGCAGGGCTGAAAACATCAAAGCTCACTGCCTCCTTATAACTAATCTTCCATCACACATTGCACCACCCACTTGCCCTGCACGGCCTTCTAATTTAGAACTTACAGAAGGTATAAGCATGCACCTCTTACTGTTCCCCCTTCCCGCACTATGACCTTTGATATTTTCCTTTCTCCTTTCAGATGCCTATGAAGTGCAACCTGGCCAGGCAGAGCAAGGACTGCAAAAACATGGAAACGATTATTGTCATTTGATTTCACACTCACAGCCACTAGCTCAGATATGGGCTTTGTGCATACCTTAGAGAATAACATAGAGATATAGTGAGACAAAGGTACAAGAGTGGTCTGCTGCCAGGGCAGGGGATAAAGTTAACACAAGTGCCAGCTTGCCACTGATGGATGTGTACAACAAAATGTTTGATGCATTGGGAAGCCTGTCAGAAAGCCTGCGGTCAATGTCAAGAGTAATGGAGGGTCCACCAACCTAGTACAGGTCTTTGTACAGAGCTTGTCCCATCAATTCAAGAAAAGGAGTGGTGGCCTACTCCACTCACATATTTGTGGACCAAACTATGATGCAATGTCTGATACCTGATATCACAGCTTTCATTGTAGCACAAGAAGCAGCTACCCAATATCTGAGTGCTACAGTGGAGGCTACCATCATGCCTGAGGATTACAGTGCAAAGAGCTTGCAGGGGTTCACAGCAGTTCAGCAATCTCTCCTCCAACAGATTATGAGAATTGCTGAGTCTCTGCCTCAGGGAATTAGCAGTGTGTCAATGGAGCATGAACCTGCTCTCCTATCTCCCACTACTGCTACTCCACTAATTAGGAGGGAATAAGGAGGTAAAAATAAGAGTAGGAGAGAAAGCTAGCCAGAAATGTAAGAACAGATAGTTAGAGTTTTTATAAATATTTAAAAAAGAAAAGAGTTAACAAAGTGAGCATTAGTCCTATAGAAAGTGAGACTGGAGAATTGATAAGGGAAAATAAAGAGATGGCAGATGAATTTTGCATCAGTTTTCACTATAGAGGATCCAAGTAACATCCCAGAAGCAGCTATAAACCAAGAAATAGAAGTGGGGAAGGAAGTCAGGAAAATTACAGGCACCAGAGAAGTGGTACCGAGTAAATTGTTGGAGCTATGGGCTGCCAAGTGCCTGGGTCCTGATGGACTTCATCCTAGGGTCTTAAAAGAAGTGTCTGGTGAGATAGTTGATGCTTTGGTTTTAATTTTCCAAAACTCACTAGACTCGGGAAAGTCCCATTAGGTTGGAAGGTAGCAAATGTATCTCTATTATTCAAAAGGAGAGAGAAACAGAAAGCAGGAAACTACAGGCCAGTTAGCTTTACATCTGTCGTAGGGAAAATGTTAGAAGCTATTATTAAAGAAGTTATCGCAGGGCATTTGGATAAGCTCAAGGTCATTAGGCAGAGTCAACATGGTTTTGTGAAAGGAAAATTGTGTTTAACCAACTTATTGGAGTCATTTGAAGAAGTAACATGTGCTATGGATAAAGGGGAACTGGTGGATGTACTGTACTTAGATTTCCTGAAGGCATTTGATAAAGTGCCACATTAAAGGTTATTGCAGAAAATAAAAGCTCATGGTATAAGAATTAACACATTGGCACATATAGAAGATTGGTTGGCTAACAAAAGCAGAGAGTAGACATAAATGGGTATTTTTCAGGTTGGCATGATGTAATGAGTGGCGTGCCACAGGGATCAGTGCTGGGACCTCAATTGTTTACAATTTATATAAATTAATTGGAAGAAGCAATTGAAAGGATGGTTGTCAAATTTGCTAATGACACAAAGATAGGTGGGAAAGTAAGTTCTGAAGAGGACATAAGGAGGCTACAAAAAATATAGATAAGTTAAGTGGGTGGGCAAAGATCTGGTAGATGGAGTATAATGTGGGAAAATGTGAAATTGTCCACTTTGGCAGGAAGAATAAAAGAAAAGCATATTATCTAAATGGTGAGAGATTGCAGAGCTCTGAGGTGCAGAGGGATCCTGGGTGTCCTAGTGTATGAATCACAAAAGGCCAGTATGCAAGTACAGCAAGTAATTAAGAAAGCTAATGGAATGTTATTATTTATTGCGAGGGGAATTGAATACAAAAGTAGGGAGGTTATGCTTCAGTTGTACAGGGCACTGGTGAGACCACATTTGGAGTACTGTGTACAGTATTGGACTCCTTATTTAAGGAAGGATGTAAATCCATAGGAAGCAGTTCTGAAAAGGTTTACCAGGCTAATGCCTGGAATGGGCGGGTTGTCTTATGAAGAAAGGTTGGACAAACTAGGTTTGTATCCGCTGGAATTTAGAAGAGTAAGAGGTGACTTGGTTGAAACATATAAGGCCCTGAGGGGTCTTGACAGGGTGGATGTAGAGAGGGTGTTTCCTCTTGTGGAAGAATCTAGAACTAGGGGTCATTGTTTAAAACAGAAATGAGGCACATTTTTACTCAGAGGGTCGTGAGTCTTTAGAACTGTCTTCCTGAAAAGGTGGTGGAAGCAGAGTCTTTGAATATTTTTAAGGCGGGGTGGATAGATTCTTGGTAAGCAAGGGAGTGATAGGTTATCAGCAGTAGATGGGATGCAGATTTCGAGTTTCTATCAGATCAGCCATGACCTTATTGAATAGCAGAGCAAGCTCGATGGGCTGAATGGCCTACTCCTGCTCCTTGTTCGTATGTTCATATGTTCATATTCACCCACTGACAGGCAGGGGACTCACCATGCGGCAAGCCTGAAAAGTAAACCATTTTGGGGTTGCTTGCAGGCTTCCCGGGTGTGGAGGGAGGTTCTTCATTCAAAGGCACTCAGTGCCGAATCAAAAGACACAGCATCAGGAAGTGGAGGCCTGGTGAAAGCAACATGCCTGCCCTTGCTGCCAGAACCCTCCCATCCTACTCCCCATGACCCCATCCTGTAACTCTCCTCTCCAGCCATCGCTCAACTTTGCCTGGGTCCATCAATGATTCTGGGCCTCAGGTGGCTGTAGAACTGGCACAGCCACTGCCTCCCCAGTGATGCTGCCGAGCAGTGAAGAGCTGTAGGTAACTAATTAGCAAGCAGCTTTTGGGGGCAGGAATTCTGTCCCAAGTTATTTGATCCCAGGGAAACTCTTTCGAGTTATCAACAGTCACAGATTGCAACTCTTTCGAGTACAATCACAGTTCTTGGTTTCCGGGAGTGGGGCATGAACCCACAACCCTCTGATTCAAAGGCGAGGGTGCTATGAACTGAGCCACAGCTGACACCTCCTTGATCCCAGGGAAGGCGCACCGCTGCCCAGTTAATTGCCTGATTGGCATTTAATTTGACAGGCCTTCCCAAAAAGAAGAGACACAGGGCTCTTGCCAACTCGCCACAGAATCACTGAATCACAGAATTGTTACGGTTTAGAAGGAGGTCATTCGGCCCATCATGTCTGCACCGGCTCTCTGAGCATTTTAACCTTGTACCAATCTCCTGCCTTTCCCCCATAACCCTGCACATTGTTTCTATTTAAATAATCATCCAATGCACTCTTGAACGCCTCAATTGAGCCTGCCTCCACCACACTTCCAGGCAATGCATTCCGAACCCTAGCCACTTGCTGTGAGAAAAAGTTTTTTTCTCACCTCGCAATTGCTTCTTTTGCAAAACACTTTAAAACTGTGCCCTCTAGTTCTCGATCTGTTTACAAGCGGGAACAGTTTCCCCCTATCTAGTCCGTCCAGAACCCTCATGATTTTGGAAACTTCTATCAAGTCTCCTCTTAGCCTTCTCCTCTCCAAGCAAAACAGTCCCAATTTCTCCAATCTTTCCTCATAGCTGAAGTGTCTCATCCCTGGAACCATTCTCGTAAAGCTCTTCTGCACTCTCTCCAATGCGTTCACATCTTTCCTATAGTGTGGCGCTCAGAACTGTACACAATACTCCAGCTGAGGTCTAACCAGTGTCTTAAATAAGTGCATCATGCCTCCCTGCTCTAGTATTCTGTGCCCCTATTAATGAAGCCTAGAATACTATATGCTTTAAAAACAGCATTTTCTACTTGTCCTGGCGCCTTTAATTACTTATGTACATTTACACCCAGGTCTTTCTGCTCCTGCACACCCAGCCAGTAGGCAAGGCCTCTCTATATGTTAGATGTTGTGAATATCTCCAGCTCCAGCCTGGGACTAGATGCTTATAGGTTCATGACCAATGCCACCTTCACAGCCACTGGCAACATGGTCCTTGCCTTGCCCTGAGAATGCAGTTTTGGTTGCAGCAGGTGGCAAATTCAGTAAGAACATCCTTACAGAAGTGCATATCATTCTATACTGAGGCTCAGGTAGAAGAATTGCTGCCTGAGCACCCTGGACTTTTTGTCTTCTGCTGTGGGCCCTTCTACCCCTTCTCCTTCTTCTAGCAGCTTCCCCTGCTCTACATGGCCACTGTAATTCTCCATGCTGTATTCCAAGTGGGATGCCTACTATTACACCAAGGTCTGGGAGCAACTGACTTGTACAAAATCCTTGAAGTCAGGACAAAGTCCATCAGCACCTGCTACACCACTCCCTGTAAACGTTTGCAACTTGAACCAATAAAAGATAAAATCAAACGTTTTAGAACTGTACCAAAGTCAGAAGCATTCTTCCAGCAACTAATCTGTAAGTAGTTGATGAGCCTTTAAATAGCGCTGCTGGGGGGGTCATTCACCTGCTGCTGGATACATGTTCAGCTATGCCAGTTTAAGAGAAGGTGTTGGCTGAAGTACTGAACACAAAATACTCACTGATTGAAGTCACAACCTACCTGTGCTGCATAGTCCCAGCGGCTATTTACTGCCCACGTGCTAATTCATTTCAAAGGTGTGTTCTGCAGACATCATTATGCAGCTCTAAGAGTACTTGTAACACCCAAACAAAAGCGCAAACGAGCCCAATTTCTCACCCTTAGCAATCTGACAAATCCAGATTGCCAGCAGTTTGATACAAGTGGATATTTGCTGCACCTAATTAATTCAGTCACTCAAAAGTTAATTGGCATAAACTAATATTCAGTAACATTATTACTTTTCATAATACAACATATATTTTTTAACTGATTAGAATTTGTACTGACAGTTATTTCCTACTCGTCAGTGGCTGATTATCACTTAATAAGTGGCAATGGTACCATCACAAATCAATAATGCATCACTATGAACATTATAATGCACAAACAACATGCAACGCATTGACCATCATTATTTGACAGCTGCTGCTGGTTTTATATCACAGGAAATTTACTAAACAGAAAATTTGCCTATAAACTGATTGACTACGAAACCACAGTCACAAGATTAGAATCGCAACATGGATAGACCTCATGGAAACATCTTGTTCTGCAGAAACACTGAACGGCTGCCAATTCTGAAGAATTAGTCCATGTGAGAGAGAAAGGAGGACAAGAGAGGAAAATTAGCAAAAAAAAGCTAGACTGATATGAATACAAGAACAGGAACATATGATTTGCACCAAAAAAATTGTTTGGCTACTTTTGTTAGCCAGCATATTTGGCCTAGTGTGAACCATTCAAAACTAAGGACAATATTACATATGAAATCTGCCCATTGATCTGTATGATTGCAGGAACGCTTCCTTACTTTTATGTTTTAAACCTTATGATGAAATCCAGCATTCCATGAGTTATTTTACAAAAAACAATTTTGCAACTGTGCACTAATCTTTAATGACTGTGGACCTGATTCCTAAACCCCTTCAGTGGTTTCCTATTTAGATTATATTCCCATCTGCCACTGGGGATACTTTGTGTCCATAATTATCTACAGGAGGGTTCCCGGCCATTTTCAATGAGCTGGAAATGTTTTTATAATTGACAGCTACAGGAACTGTACTGACATGGCTGATGAATACAAACCACATGTTTTGAAGCTTAATTTACGAATAGCAATTTTAGATATTTGTTTTACTCTTCCCTCCTGGTTCCATAGACACCTGTTGCCCTCTGGTACCATGTGAACGAGGACATTCGTTATGTGTGAGCGTACATGCGTGAGCAGTGGCAGGTTCTTTGAGTGTGGTGAGGGTGGATATCCCTGTTGAGCTTGACTCCGCTCTCATCTAACATCCACATACTCGCATTTTTCAGCAGGGGTCACAGGATAGTGATCAGGAGAAGGAACAGAGCCAATATTGCTTCTCTTTCAGTGTGCTAAGACCAATTATAGCACCCCAACTGCCATAACAGATGAGCTTAGCTAACTCAGCACAGACAGATATTAAAGCCTGGGGTCTTCAAGTCTGGTATGACTCAATTACACATTAATTTTACAACTGAGCTATTGAGGGCATTGCTTGATTTAATCTTACAATAAATCTATAGGCAACATGTTTTTAATATGAAAGTAAGTTTTTTGTCATTGTACTCCTGTGTATACAATTTTAAAATGCATGTGTCCCATAAGATATCCTTGGTTTGAAATAATGATATTCACCTTTATTGCTCAAAGTCACAGTACATTGTGTGTGGCTTGATAAAGGGCTAGAATTTTAGGGCATTCGAAACTACCATGCCAGGAAATACAATGCCAACATAATTTCCTTTGCTCAGTCTGTCTCTCTTTACCTCCCTCCCTCTACCATAGTCCCCACCAATACACAGGCCCCAGTTTGCCAAAATTGCTTGGGAATTCTCCTCAGTGCACTAGTTGTGGTGGTGGGCATTTTACCCACCGGCCACAATGACGGATCTTTGTGACACATCATCCACTTCCCACCTCCTTAAAAATGCATGCACGGGAAACACGCCAGTTCACTGATGAGCAGCCTCTGATTCGCACCTCCCCCGCTCCCCGTGAGCTCACGACTTCCTCACTCCAGGCGCCATATTTAAAGTGCAGCCGTGCACAGCGTTCTCAATGTCTGTAGCCCAGGACTGCTCTTCTGAAGACATGGCCCTGAAAGCCAAGAAGACGGCAGCCCCCACAGTGCTGTTAGGAAGGGAATTCCAGGATGTTGACCCAGTGGCACTGAAGGAACAGCAATATATTTCCAAGTCAGAATGGTGAGTGACTTGGAGGGGAACTTCTAGGTGGTGGTTTTCCCATCTATCTGCTGCCCTTGTCCTTTTAGATGGTAGTGGTCATGGATTTGAAAGGTGCTGTCGAAGCAGCCTTGGTGAATTCCTATAGTGCATCTTGTAGATGGTACACACTGCTGCTACTGTGTGTCAGTGGTGGAGGGAATGAATGTTTGTGGATCTGGTGCCAATCAATTAGGACGCTTTGTTCTGGATGGTGTCAAGCTTCTTCAGTGTTGTGGGAGCTGCACTCATCCAGGTGAGTGGGAAGTATTCCATCACACGCCTGATTTGTGCCTTGTAGATGGTAGGTAGGCTTTAGGAGTCAGGAGGTGGGTTACTCATCGCACTATTCCTAGCCTCTGACCTGCTCTTGTAACCACAGTATTTATATGGCTAGTCCAATTCAGTTTCTGATCAATGGTAACCCCCAGAATGTTGATAGCGGAGGATTCAGTGATGGCAATGCCATTAAGTATCAAGGGGCGATGGTTGGATTCTCTCTTGTTGGAGATGGTGATTGCCTGACACTTTTGTGGGGCCCTGACATGCGTTTTGCTCATACTCTCTCCATCTGTCTTTATGCAGGACAAGATCGCACACAATCACAGGGAGAGTTCCCAGACCGGGGTTGGATTGCCTGAACTCAAGGTCCCCTCTCATTTTGAAAACTAAGCCATTGAGCTGGCCGGAGAGGACGTGGACTGTGCCTGTGGTGATGGTGATGTCGGCAGCAAACAGCCAGGTGAGGGACCTGTACTAGCTCAACTCTCAGCCAACCATACTGTGAGTGCATTGTCCTGTTTTAGAGTCACCTGCCATGCACTAATTATCTCTTTCATAGGAAGGCCCTTAGCTTGAGCCCCAATGACATCTTGGATGAGAACCCTGAGGACACCACAGAAGACCCATAACAGCACTCACCCACACCCTCCCCAAGCACAGAGACACACACCTCGTTGGGACCTAGTTCTAGAGCAGGCTTGGGGTCAGAACCTGGCAAGCACAGAACACAACCTGATCCACAGCAGCTGAAAATCAGGAAATGGAAGGGAAGGAAGAACTCAGGAAAATTACAATCACCAGGGAAGTGGTATTGAGCAAATTGTCGGGGCTGTGGGCTGACCTAAGGCCTTGAAAGAAAAAGAAGTGGCTGGTGAGATAGTTGATGCACTGGTTTTAATTTTCCAAAATTCCCTAGATTCTGGGAAGTGCCATTAGATTGGTAAATAGCAAATATAACTCCTTTATTCAAAAAGGGAGGGAGACAGAAAGCAGGGAACGACAGGCCAGTTAGTCTAACTTATGTCATAGGGAAAATGTTAGAAGCTATTATTCAAGACGTTACAACAGGGCACTTAGAAAAATTCAAGGCAATCAGGTAGAGTCAACAAGGTTTTGTGAAAGGGAAATCATGTTTAACCAATTTATTAGAGTTCTTTGAAGGAGTCACATGTGCTGTGGATAAAGGAGAACTGGTGGATTTCACCGACTTAGATTTCCA
Organism: Cetorhinus maximus; assembly: GCF_964194155.1. Lineage (NCBI taxonomy): Eukaryota > Metazoa > Chordata > Chondrichthyes > Lamniformes > Cetorhinidae > Cetorhinus > Cetorhinus maximus. Next base: position 52,459,916 of record NC_135896.1, on the reverse strand, counting down.
GAAGGCATTTGATAAAGTGCCACATCAAATGTTATTGCAGAAAATAAAAGTTCATGTGTAGGGGGTAACATATTGGCATGGATAGATGATTGACTAGCCAGCAGGAAGCAGGGAGTTGGCATAAATGAGTCTTTTTCTGGTTGGCAGGATGTGACGAATGGTGTGCCACAGGGATCAGTGCTGGGGCCTCAACCTTTTGCAACTTATATAAATGGCTTGGATGAAGGGACCGAAGGAATGGTTGTTAAATTTGCTGATGACACAAAGGCAGGTAGGAAAGTAAATTGTGAAGAGGACATAAGGAGGCTACAAGGGAACATAGATAGGTTAAGTGAGTTGGCAAAAATCTGACAAATGGAGAATAACGTGGGCAAATGTGAAATTGTCCATTTTGGCAGCAAGAATAAAAAAGAAGTTCATTATCTAAATGGTGAGAGATTGCAGAGCCCTGAGATTCAGAGGGATCTGGGTGTCCTGGTGCATGAATCAAAAAAGGTTTGTCTGCAGGTACAGCAAGTAACTAGGAAAGCTAATAAAATGTTATCATTTGTTGTGAGGGGAATTGATTACAAAAGTAGAGAGGTTATGCTTCCGTTGTACAGGGCACTGGTGAGATGACATCTGACAGTATTGGTCTCCTTATTTAAGGAAAGATGTCAATGTGTTGGAAGCAGTGAAGAGAGTTTTACAGGAATGGACGGGTTGTCTTATGAGGAAAGGTTGGACAGGTTAGGCCTGTATCCACTGGTGTTTAGAAGAGTAATTGAAACCTTTAAGATCCTGAGGGGTCTTGGGAGGGTAGATTTGGAGTGGGTGATACCTCTTGTGGGAGAATCTAGAACTCGGGTTCACTATTTAAAAACAAGGGGTCGCTCATTTAAAACAGAGATGAGGGAACTCTTTTCACTCAGAAGGCCGAGAGTCTTTGGAACTCTTCTTCAAAAGGTGGTGGAAGCAGAGTCTTTGAATATTTTTAAGGCAAAGCTAGATAGATTCTTAATTAACAAGGGGGTGAAAGGTTATCAGAGGTAGGCAGGAATGTGTGGTTGAAGTTACAATCAGATCAACCATGATCTTATTAAATGGTGGAGCAGGTTTGAGGTCTGAATGGCCTACTCCTGCTCCTAATTCGCATGTTTATATGTTCTTACAGCGCTCACCCACTGTGGTATGGTGGAGTGCTATGTACCTTTAAGAGAATGTAGTTAGCTAACCATGTGAGTGTATTGACCAATCACTACACAGTAGGGGCTTCTTGGGTAACTGTATGTCTAAAGCTGGAGGTGATGGAAGGAGCACACATGGTGTTAGTGGTCTGTTCTTAGTTCCAATAAACTACCAATGTTTGTTCAGTTAATCGGTCTCTCTGCCTATATTGTTTCAAGCACCAACTAATGTGTTAATGTCAAGGGCGCAGCTAGCGTTCGCCAGACAAAGCAAACCTGATAATCAAAAACATAAAATCCACACATTCCACCACCGCAGAGACACAAACCTTGGTGGGACATAGTTCTAGAGCAAGCTTATCTTAACATCATGTTTTTATTCACTGAAATTACAGTTAAACTCATCAACCTCAGTTGGAGTCAGCAATAATCCAGGTGCTGAACAAGCAAAGTGAGGCATTTGACCATAAAATTAAATAATCTGTAACACTTCAAGGGCAATTAGGGATAGGCAATAAATGCTGGCCTTGGCAGTGACACCCAGATACCATGAAAGATTAAATAAGCATGGCATATTGGAAAATAAAATACTAGCCTTCAACATATTTGAAAGATGAACCTTTATTTGGTGCAAAATTTAGATGCACAGGACCCTTTTTTTTAGATGCTACGAGTGGCTTTGGAGGTCTGAAATGGCATCATGAAATGCTCAGCTGGCACATTGGTGCTGGCGTTAGCGCATGCAGTTGGCAAGTGTAGTTGACATCTGTCAGAGGTGGAGAAGGAGACAGATTACAAGTCAATTGGCACCAGGACTTCCATTCTGGGGCTCAAACCGATGTCTTCTCTCAATCACATGTGGCTAAACACATGTTCAACAACAGGAAGGATCCCCACCAGTACTATTTAAAAAGGTAATTAACTACTTTTCAGGTTAGTTGCTAGTTGAATTCTATTAGTTGTTGGTACGATTGTACAAGTTTTTGGTGTTTTTGAGTTCTTCAAAGCTACTAAAGTCTGCAGAGAATGGTGTGGCAGGTTCTGAAAGACTTGGTCCTTTACTTCAAAGCTTCTAAACAAACCAGTTTCTCCTATGCATGGGTGCAATAGTAAATATTACTGTTGGTATATAGCATGAAGGGGAGAATGAGCAGAGGGCAGGCAAAACAGGACAAGCTGCTGGAAGTAGGAGGAAGAAGAGGGGGAGAAAGACACTCAGCAGGAGGCCATATCTGCCCAGGGTGTTCAGGGAGAAATTCTCCTATCTGAACCTCGGCAAGGAACAATTCTACAGCCCCCTTTATTGGGGGCTATTGAATTTTGACCCTGTTACACTGCTGCATTCTTAGTAAAATTACAGATGTTAGTTTAGGAGAATAATGAAATGAGAATAAAATTAATGGCATCATATTTGCAGCCCATGTTTCTCTCCTCTTGGAATGATTGCGTTTCTTTTTTGCACACTCGCATTTCCAAGAGGTTATTCATCAAATGCAGCTGCTTTGCAAATGCAGCACTATGTGTTGCGAGCAGTCATGGATTTATAGAGCCTCCACCTCTAGAGAGTGCTAATACCAGGCTTCCATTCCAGGAAAAATAATCATCCTTTCTCCACTGTAGGAACAGTGAACTTTGCAGATGTTAATCTCATTGTACGTTCCAGTTAATCATTCCAGGGCTCAAAGCAACAAGAACCAGCCAGTGTTTCATTTTACTCCAACAGGCTGGTAGATTCCGAATTACATTAAAAATGATTATACGTAGCAAAGTGGTAATTTGGAAAGCACAGTGGGCCTTAGCTATAAATATTGTCTCTGGGAGATACACGAAATCCAAATGATAATGAATAATGTGTTAAACAAACAGTGTTTCATAAGACTCATAAATTTCAGCCTTGGCTTAGTGGCAGCACTTTAACTTCTGAGTCAGAGAGGTATAAATTCACCTTGGACAGTCACGCAAAACAGGCGAGAGTGAATCAGCAGCCCATGTTGCACTGACTTCAATGAAAAAAGGAAATCAGGTGAAGTGGTAAACAAGCCGTTGATACCCCCTCACCTATTTTGCATGACTGTCCAGCACTATTTCATATCCCAAATGGTCCTGGATTTAAACCCCACTCCAGGGCTTGGTCACATAACCTATGCTGACACTTCAGTTCAGTACTAACTAACCAGAGTGCTGCATTGCTAGAGAAGCCATCTCTCAGTTGAGATGTTAAACTGAAACCCTACTTGTCAGCACAGGTGAGCATGAAAGATCCTATGGTATCAGTGAAAGAGCAGGGAAATTCTCCTGGTGTCCAGGCTAATAGTTCTCTCTCATCTGACATAATAAATTAATTAGTCATTTAGCCATTGGCATTTATCAGACCTTGAAATACAACTTGGCTGCAGTGTTTGCCTACAGTACAATAGTGAAAATACTTAACAAAAATAAAAATACCTGGAAAAACTCAGCAGGTCTGACAGCATCTGCGGAGAGGAACACAGTTAACTGTTCGAGCCCGTATGACTCTTCAACAGAACTAAGGAAAAATAGAAAAGAGGTGAAATATAAGCTGGTTTAAGGGGGGATGGGACAGGTAGAGCCGGATAGAGGGCCAGTTATAAGTGGAGATAGCCAAAAGATGTCATAGACAAAAGGACAAAGAGGTGTTGAAGGTGGTGATATTATCTAAGGAATGTGCTAATTAAGGGTAGAAAGCAGGATGAGCAAGGTACAGATAGCCTTAGTGGGGGTGGGGTGAGGGGAAGGGATCGAAATAGGCTAAAAGGTAGAGATAAAACAATGGATGGAAATACATTTAAAAATAATGGAAATAGGTGGGAAAAGAAAAATCTATATAAATTATTGGAGAAAAGGGGGATCGGAAAGGGGGTGGGGATGGAGGAGAGAGTTCATGATCTAAAATTGTTGAACTCAATATTCAGTCCGGAAGGCTGTAAAGTGCCCAGTCGGAAGATGAGGTGCTGTTCCTCCAGTTTGCATTGAGTTTCACTGGAACAATGCAGCAGGCCAAGGACGAACGTGTGGGCAAGAGAGCAGGGTGGAGTGTTGAAATGGCAAGCGACATGGAAGTCTGGGTCATTCTTGCGGACAGACCGAAGGTGTTCCACAAAGCGGTCACCCAGTCTGCGTTTGGTCTCTCCAATGTAGAGGAAACTGCATTGGGAACAGCGAATGCAGTAGACTAAATTGAGGGAAGTGCAAGTGAAATACTGCTTCACTTGAAAGGAGTGTTTGGGCCCTTGGACGGTGAGGAGAGGGGAAGTAAAGGGGCAGGTGTTGCACCTTCTGCGGTTGCATGGGAAGGTGCCATGGGATGGGGTTGAGGTGTAGGGGGTGATGGAGGAGTGGACCAGGGTGTCCCAGAGGGAACGATCCCTGCGGAATGCCGCCGGGGGGCGGTGAAGGGAAGATGTGTTTGGTGGTGGCATCATGCTGAAGTTGGCGGAAATGGCGAGGATGATCCTTTGAATGCGGAGGCTGTTGGGGTGATAAGTGAGGACAACCTGTCAGCAGGTTTGATGACAATGTCAGGGTTGGACCTGAGAGAACTGAGAGTCATCAAACCTGCTGACAAGGGTGGTGCTGTTGTTGTCTGGTGCACTGACCTCTACCACGCAGAGGCTGAGCGTCAACTTGCAGATACTTCCTCCTACCTCCCCCTGGACCATGACCCCATCACTGAACATCAAGCCATTGCTTCCAGGACTGTTACTGACCTCATCTCCTCTGGAGATCTTCCTTCCACAGCTTCCAACCTCATAGTCTCCCAACCTCGGACGGCCCGCTTCTACTTCCTACCCAAAATCCACAAACAGGACTGTCCCAGCAGACCGATTGTGTCAGCCTGTCCCTGCCCCACAGAACTCATTTCTTGCTATCTTGACTCCATTCTCTCTCCCCTTGTCCAGTCTCTCCCCACCTACATCTGTGATTCCTCTGACACCCTGCATCATATCGACAATTTCCAGTTCCCTGGCCCCAACCGTCTCCTCTTCACCATGGACGTCCAATCCCTCTACACCTCCATCCCACACCGGGATGGTCTGAGGGCTCTCCGCTTCTTCCTCGAACAGAGGCCCGAACAATCCCCATCCATCACAACTCTCCTCCGTCTGGCTGAACTTGTTCTCACACTGAACAATTTCTCCTTAAACTCGGCTCACTTCCTCCAAATAAAAGGTGTGGCTATGGTACCCGCATGGGCCCCAGCTATGCCTGTCTCTTTATGGGGTATGCGGAACATTCCTTGTTCAAGTCCTACTCCGGCCCCCTTCCACAACTCTTTCTCCGGTACATCGATGATTGCTTCGGTGCTGCTTCATGCTCTCTTCTGGACCTGGAAAAATTTATTAATTTTGCTTCCAATTTCCACCCCTCCATCATTTTCACATGGTCCATCTCTGACACTTCCCTTCCCTTCCCTTCCTTGACCTCTCTGTCTCAATTTCTGGTGATAGACTGTCCACTAATATTCATTACAAGCCTACCGACTCCCATAGCTACCTCGACTACAGCTCCTCACACCCCGCTTCCTGTAAGGACTCCATCCCACTCTCTCAGTTCCTTCGCCTTCACCACATCTGTTCTGATGATGCCACTTTCAAAAACAGTTCCTCTGACATGTCTTCCTTTTCCTTAACTGAGGTTTTCCACCCACGGTGGGTGACAGGGCCCTGAACCGTGTCCGGCCCATCTCCCGCGCATCCGCCCTCACACCTTCCTCTCCCTCCCAGACCATGAAAGGGTCCCCCTTGTCCTCACTTATCACCCCACCAGCCTCCGCATTCAAAGGATCATCCTCCACCATTTCCGCCAACTTCAGCATGATGCCACCACCAAACACATTTTCCCTTCACCCCCCCTGGCGGCATTCCGTAGGGATCGTTCCCTCCGGGACACCCTGGTCCACTCCTCCATCACCCCCTACACCTCAACCCCCTCCCATGGCACCTTCCCATGCAACCGCAGAAGGTGCAACACCTGCCCCTTTGCTTCCCCTCTCCTCACCGTCCAAGGGCCCAAACACTCCTTTCAAGTGAAGCAGCATTTCACTTGCACTTCCCTCAATTTAGTCTACTGCATTCGCTGCTCCCAATGCAGTTTCCTCTACATTGGAGAGACCAAACGCAGACTGGGTGATCGCTTTGCGGAACACCTTCGGTCTGTCAGCAAGCATGACCCAGACCTCCATGTCGCTTGCCATTTCAACACTCCACCCTGCTCTCATGCCCACATGTCCGTCCTTGGCCTGCTGCATTGTTCCAGTGAAGCTCAATGCAAACTGGAGGAACAGCACCTCATCTTCCGACTGGGCACTTTACAGCCTTCCGGACTGAATATTGAGTTCAACAATTTTAGATCATGAACTCTCTCCTCCATCCCCACCCCCTTTTCGATCCCCCTTTTTTCCAATAATTTATATAGATTTTTCTTTTCCCACCTATTTCCAATATTTTTAAATGTATTTCCATCCATTTATTTTTGTTTTGGATTTCCAGCATCCGCAGTTTTTTGCTTTTAGCTTAGTAAAAATACTTAATTTGCTGTGAAGCTCTTTGTAACATACTGAGGGCTTGAAGGTACAATATGAATGCACGTTCTTCATTTTTGTAATAGAGAATCATGTCTCTGTTACAGGCCAAGATTTATTATTTAGGGAAATTGCTTGATGCCTTCAGAAATTTGTATCTGGCTTCAATGCATTCAGCTATGAATCTGCTAAGTATGTCAGAGCTCTATTAAATATTTAAAATAAATGCAAAAGGACTGGGATGAGCCGCTCATCAAATCACAACAGTCCACTGATGCTTCATACTTCAAGGCGAAGATAACCATATTCATCATCTAGAGTGTTGGTAGGGTTCCGGTGGGTACGGAAGTGACTGCTAAAGCTGATTTACATCTGGAAGGTTCTGCTGCAAATAGGACAGGCTACTGCAGACAATTGAATTTTGGGTGAGTTGCTTGCTCAGCTTTTCCTCTCCTTGTGTTGTCTCTCTGCCTCTTATTTGCGCTAGTTTTTGAAGGAGGCCGCATCTTTTTTCATGAGTTTGCACCAGGTGCAGTGATTCTGGGAAAGCTTCTCCCAGGCCTCGAAGTTGATATTAAAACTCTTAAGTTAAATATTCAGAGTGTCATTGTAGCACTTCCTTTGATCGTCATGAGAGTGCACCCCAGACTCAAGTTCCCCACAGAAGATTCACCTTGATAAGTGAGCGTCAGGCATTCTGGCAACTCTACCAGCCCATCACAGTTGTAACTATCTCAAGATGGTGAGGAGGCTTGGCATTCCAGCTCGGCTGAACATCTCATTGTCTGGTATCTTGTCCTGCCATCTGATCTACAGAGGCTTTTGAAGGCAGCTCAAGTGAAAGTGGTTGAGCTTCTTGGCATGATGCTGGTACACAGTCCAAGTCTCGTGTGCGTAGAGCAGAATAAGCAGAATATTGTTCTGTAGACTTTCAGTTTTATAGGCAGACCTACTCCTCTTCATTCTCAGACTGATGTAGGGCAACCATCTTATCATCTAACCTCACACACTCACAAGGCCATCCCATTTTCACAGGCATTTCACTCACTGCCAGCTCAAGCGACATCATCACGCACTCTCTTACACACACCCTCACATCTCATCTCCTCTGGACACTGCCTCCTCAGCCCTCACCACCTTGAGGCCACTTGCACAGATCAACCTATGTCCCCATGCACACCCGGGGATATCCCACAGTGCAGCCCTTGCCATGCAGCCTCTTCCCTTGCCTGAGGCCACTTCTACTCCTTCACCAAGCAAGCCCTAGCCCTGTAGCCATTGAAAAGGCACCCCTTCCTTACGGCTGGTCTGGTAGGTAGAGACCTGCCCGTGAGCGCCCATAAAAATGATGAGGTGCTGCCTGCAAATCCTGGCGCTGATGACTATGAGTGCTGCCCGAAGCAAGGTAGGCAAACAAACCTCAAAGTCCCAAGTGAAGTGCAGTTCGCCAGGTGCACATCGCTTATGTACAGTTGTGAAACACGCCAACATGCAATGACGCCGATGTGCCTAGATAATCCAGTGTGAGTGGATGATTCTGGTGGGCAGGGCTTATAATAAGATGCTAAAGTATTGAAATTAGGTTCCCAACATGTGGCGGGGGAAAATGTAGCCCGTCATTGATGGGTAGAGCGGATGATTGCAAACTGGCTTCACGATGGTGTGAAACCAATTTTTGGCCTTCTCGCCATACTGATCCATCCCCGCTCGCCAGTGAGGCTGGAAAATTCCGGCCATTACTTCAGTTTTCTTTGTGTTGACTGTAAGGCTAAAGTTGTTACATACACTGGAGTACAAGTCTATGTTCCTATTGCACAGTCATCAGCAAACAGGAAATCACAAAGTATGTCTTTGGAGACCTTGGTCTTTGTTTGGAGTTGTCTCAGATTGAGCAGCTTCCCGTCCATGTAATATCTGATTTTGATGCCAGGATCACCATCATGGAAGACATAAAAGATCATGACGGAGAAAAACACTAGCACACAGTCTTTTTTAACTCTATTAGTGACTGGAAATGGGTTAGAAGAAGTACCATCATCCAGGCACGTGTGAGCATGCCAAAATGGAACTGTCAAACCATTATGATGAATTTCTCAGGGCAGTTGAGTTTCTCCATTATCTTCCAAAGGCTCTCATGACTGTCTGTGTCAAAGGCCTTGGTCAGGTCAATAAACAAGGTGTAGAGGCCCATGTTCTGTACTTAGCATTTATCCTGGAGCTGTCTAACTGCAAACAACATAGCAATGGTTCCTTAACCTTTTCTGAAACTGCACTGACTCTCCGGCAGCAGATCCTGGTCGAGATGTTGCACTAAGCGATTCAGAATGAATCTGGCACAGGTTTTGCTGACAATGGAGAGGGGTGAGATTCTTCTATGAGTGTCACAGGTTTGTTGAGCTCCTTTCTGCTTGTACCGGCCGACAATGAAGGCATCTTTTTGTATTATTGCGGGATGGTTCCTTGCTCCCACATAGGCTGAAAGGCATTGACCTCCAGCCTTCTACCCTTAGGTGGGATAGCATCAGCTCCTGGAGGCTTTGCCACTACACATGAGTTTGCTGCATTCATCCTGTTTAACAGTGTGGGAGGGTCATCAAGCAAGCAGCTGATGGAACCTGAAGTATCCTGTTGATTGTTTCTTCATAGATGAAGGGTGATTGAGGATTTGGTTAAAGTTCTCTGCGCATCTTTCTAGACTTTTGTTTTTTTTTGTGAGCAGAGTTGGCACTTGGCACTGAGGATTAGTACCCTTACACCCCAATAATAACATATTATAAAACCATGCTCAAATTCCAATTTGCCCTCCCCCAGTTTTCCCTCTCTATCTCCTAAAGTCACTAAATTATCTGTTTCTCTCTCCACAAATGCTACCCGACCTGCTGAGCGTTTCCAGTATTTTCTGTTTTTATTTCAGCTTTCCAGAATCTGCAGTATTTTGCTTTTTGTTTTATTCTTATAATGAACTCATTTGTGCTATTGTTTTAAATTATTGATTCATGGTCATTTTCATTGTCATGAAAAAGTTGCATAATCATTTAATGAAAGAGAAAATGCAATTACCTAGGAAGCTCACTTTATAAAATTAAGGAAAATATTATTTAAGTCAAAATTTCCAGCTTTGTTCAGAGAATTTTGCAAAAACAAAACCACTTGTACACTGGAAGTGCATTATACACTGTGAAGTGGCAAGACATGGTTTGACCTCCCCCAATCATATGGCCAAGATTGGTAACTCACTGGTGCAGTACTCTTATGGCTTAAGTCATATTGGGACACATTTTGTGCAACTCTGAATGTCCAGCTTGTAAGCCACTTGTGGAAGATGCGTGTGAACAAATAACCCACATTGCCTTATTGGCTGGAGAAATACAGCCATGCAAGGCCTTGGTGAGTCCACATCTGGAGTACTGCGTATAGTTTTGGCCTCCTTATTTGAAAAAGGATATAATTGCATTTGAAGCAATTCAGAGGAGGTTCATTTGACTTATTCCTGGGATGAAGGACTTATTTTATGAAGAAAGGTTAAATAGGTTGGGCCTTTACCCATTGGAGTTTAGAAAAATGAGAGGTGATCTTAGTGAAACATATAAGATCCTGAGGGGCCTTGATAGGATGGATACCAGGAAGGTGTTTCCTCATGTGGGGGAGGCTAGAACTAGGGGACACAGTTGAAAAATAAGAGATCTCCTTTTTAAGATGTAGATGAGGAGAGGATCATTAGTCTGTGGAATTTTCTTCCTCAGGAAACAGTGGAGGCTGGATCATTCAAGACTCAGTTAAATAGATTTCTGTTGACAAAGGGAGTCAGGGGTTATGGGGGCCGCTGGGAAGAAAGACCACAATCAGTTCACACATGATCTTATTGAAAGGCAGAGCAGTTTTGAAGGGCTGAAAGGCCTACTCCTACTCCTATATTCCTGTGTTCCTATATAAGGATCTGATTTTATGCAGGGAAGAAAAATTAAATGGAAGGGAAAAGTTATAATGCAGAGAACGTTTGTAGATTGCTCTGAGGTTAAAAATTGCTAAAAAGACAATTTATGCACAATGAGGGAAATTAATCCCAAAATGAATGTTATCTCATATAATCTTGTTTTACAGATGCAATACTGGGTGGTAAGTAGGATTTGACCCAAAATGCTTCCTAATTTTTTAACAGCAATAAAAAGCAGCTGCTCAAAAACAACATCACCATTCTCACAGCTGTCCCAATAATGATTGTTTTGAGTCTGTTGCAAAGCTCATTTTTCCCACTTGTAATGGAATCTATGTGTAGAACAGCAGCATCAAGCAGAAAGAACATAGCCAATGCCAACAGTGTAACTATGCACATACAGCTGAGCCTAGCAAAATGGCTGAACATGGTGCATTCAACCATACAATTACATACTTTTTGTATGCTGTGTAAGTTTTTAAAAATCTACTGAAGTTTAAATGTTCGGAGATTAATCCTTTGTTAAGTTAGTTTTGAACAGCTGGCAAAAGAATTTGTTTCAGTTCCAATCTGTATTTGAGTTGGATTAAATTGATTTAAAAATGAATCAAGTCCAAATTAAATTCATATGCATTAGATTAAGTTGCATGATCCAGTCTACTTTCTCACATATGACTGATCCAGTCAGATGATTAACTGGTTAGTGATATGAAAGGTCACATTATGTGTGACAGTTAACAAGCCTAATACTCCATCTAGTATTAAATTGCATACAATACATCTGTACATAAGCAGAGACACAAACAAACAGTAAGCTGTGTTGGTATCACAATGCACTGGATATAGATCAGTGGGAAACATAAAGGTGCAGACCATCACAAATATGTTTTAAGACAGAACGCTGGCTAAGAGCTTTCAGAAGGAAGAGAGGTATAAATCAGACAGACATTTTCATATTATTATGAGCTTTTTAGTTGGTCACTGGATTGTGGCTTTGCAGACACCTGGGAGTGGATCAGCTGCCAACATCTTAGCTGAAGAACGGCATTCAGTACATAGAGATTTAAAAGGACAAGAGCTTAAACAGGGATTTTTTTGTTTTAAAAGTCAATATCATCATAGAGCCATAATACTCAAATTGTAGTTAGAGACCACCAAAATGAACATTGAATATTGCCAAATCAAGCAGAAGAACAGCAGGATTGTGCAGATGTTTCATACAGAGCACTTTCAGTATACAGCAGTCATTTTAGTTATTCTCTGGGCAAAGTTTAAAAATACAAGACTTTGGATGGACTTCATGCTTCAGCATTCCCACAACGTGGAAGGGAAAAGTTGAGGCCGAGGGCAGAATTTTCCGTGCCCACTGGCGTCGGGTGTGTTTGGCAGCATGAGTGGACCAATTGGCGAGAAGGCCAACAATCAGCTTCACAACGTTGTGAAACCAGTTTGCGATCGTCCGCTCAGCCCATCAATGGCGGGACATGTTTCCCACCATCAGGAATCTCATTGTAATACATCTGGATATCATTATAAGGTCACCCCTCCGGTATCATGTCCCCCCGCTGGATCTTCTGCCCAGTGGCATCCTCCTCAGCCTGTGGAGCTGGAGCTGCTGAGGTCACAGGAAGAGGGGATTCAGATGGGCTGGACACTCCCAGAGTCACCTGGATGGATGGCCTCAGGGTGTGCACCTGCTGTTGGGTGTCCATGGGCCCCTGGCTGACTTCTTGCGGAGAAGGGGTAGCTAGACTGAGATTGTGTTGCCCCACACCACTCTTGTGTTGACACTGTTGGGGGCCAACTATGGCATCAGCAATGGAGTTCAGCCCACTCAGCAGTGCAGGAGCGATGTCCTGGACCAAGGTCTCCATGGCGGCCACCATCCTACCAGTGTTGACCTCGGTGCATTGGCATGCCGGAACCATCACCTCAGCCTGAAGGCAGACAGACTCCTCCATCATGCTTTGCATTCTGAGGAGCGCAGCAGACATCCTTTCCTGATGTTCCTGAGCTTGCCTTTGCAGCTCCAGCAACTGTGACATGACCGAGTCCAGAGGCTCGTCATCTGACTTGGACTCAGCAAATTTCTGGCCTCAACTGTCCTCCGAGTGCAGGACACCTGGGAAGTCCCTGGTTCCACCTGCTGTGGATCAGAAAGTGTGATGTGCTCACCAGGTTGTGACCCCAAGGCTACTCTAAAGCTAGGTCCCACCGAGGTGTGTGTCTCTGCGCTGGTGGAGGGTGTGGGTGAGTGCTGTGACAGCTCTTCAGGGAGGGTTTCAGTGGATTCCTCTCTGAGCTTCCCTCTTGGCTTGATTGGAGGCCCTGGGTCGTGGACTCTCTTGGTTGTTTGGCAGATGTACCTGTGAAAGCAAGGAGAGAACATTAGTGCATGACAGTGGCCTGTGAAACAGGACACATCACTCACAGCGTGGTTGCCTGATAGATGTTGCACTGCTGGATCCTCACTTGTTAGAGCAGTGCCGACCTCACCGTCAGCACAGGACCACTCCAGATCCTTGCCAGCCAGCTGGACGGCTCTGTTTTGAAATCCGTGAGGACCTTGATATCACGCATTTCTCCATCGGAGAGCCACCTCTCCCTGTTGTTGTGAGCCAGTTTGTCCTGCATGAATAGAGATGGAGAGAGTGTAAGCAGGCGCCTGCCGGGATAGATGATAAGTATGCCTGGCATGTGTGGGTGGTGAGTGGTCCCATTGATGGGATGAGGACAATGAAGGTGTGTGTGAGAGAGTGAATAGTGATATCCTTTGAACTGGCAGTCAGTGATGGACTTGTGGAGGTGTGATGGGTTTGTGGGTGTGTGAGTTGAGAGTGATGAGAAGAGTGACTTACCCTGGTGGGACAGAGGAGATCATTCGTCCTCTTGTGGCCCTGGGAGGCTGTCCTCTTTTGCAGAGTGTTTGCGCTGACCACTGCTGCCACCGCCTCCCATGCTGGATTGGTGATGCCACTCCTGCAGCCAGAGCGGGGGTAGAGGACATCATAGTGGGCCTCCATGGTGACCAAAAGGTGCTCGAGGGACACTAAACTGGGGTGATTGCAGTCTTTTTGCATTTTGGGGCCATCCTGTCTTCTGTGCAGCAGTCCTGGGCTGGAAACAGAGAGATGTGCATGTGGTCACATTTTAAATGTGATGCTTGGCATAATGAAGCAGCGAGATGATGGCGTAGCAAGCCATTGAGAGCTTGCCCGCCATCGAAACGGCTTTTTTCCCAGGAATGCATAATTAATGCAGTGGATTTGGGACAATAATGTGTAAGAAGCTGTCATTGCGGCCAGCAAGCAAAACATCGATTTCCCCGCTCACTAACGCACTTAGTGCAAATCTGGGATGATTCCGCCCCAAGTTTCAAACACAAGTAAAGTAACATTGAAGCAGGTATCGCTCTGTTTTTGTCGACATCAAGAAGTCCACCATTTTGCTTAAGGCCTACAAATGAGCAGCCCAGGTGCCTGCTGGGACCAGGATGGAGCCTCACTAACTCATGCAAACTGGGTCCTATGACATCATTAGGACCCCAATATAATTTGAAAATATCAATGGACACTCAAAAGAAGCTTCAAATGGTTTGTATACAATTGTGTCAAGAAAAGCTTTAATACATTGACTTTCCAATGCTCGACTCTCCATGGCCCTCATCGAGGATTGCTTTCTTCCCTTTAACTTACTTGGACAGATTGAGCTCTATGGTGGACTCAGTGGATTTTTGGCTCCCCCATTCAGTTAATTGCTTCAAATGTGCAGTTTGTAGTTTTCACAGCCCACTATCTAGATAAACAATAACGCAGCGCAGATATTGTAACAATGAGCCCCAACTCTGTATACAAGCTACTGCAATGCATCTCTGACCACCATGCAAACTCTTCTGTCTTTACAGCCCAGATTGAGGACCCACCCTTTGATGTCTAGCCAGGGAGCCTCAAGGAGCTTGCCTATATAGTTGCAATCATTACTACATGTCTTATCTGGCTTAACATACACATGAACATATGAAATAGGAGTAGAAGTAGCCTCTCAAGCCTGTTCCACCATTCAATAAGTTCATGGCTGATCTGTTTATGTTTCAAGTTCCACATTCCTATCTACCCTGATACCCTTTGATTCCCTTGCCTAGCAAGAATCCATCTACTTCTCTCTGCCTTAAAAATATTCAATGACCCCCGCCTCTACTGTTTTCAGAGGCAGAGAGTTCCAAAGTCACATTACTCACTGAAGGAAAAATTTTCTCCCCACTCTGTCCTAAAAGGGCGACCCCTAATTTTAAAACAGTGCCCCCTAGTTCTGGAGTCACCCACCAGAGGAAACATCCTTTCCACGTCCACCTTGTCAATACTGTTTAGGATCTTACATACTTCAATCAAGTCACCCCTCACTCTAAACTCCAGTGGAAACAAGCCCAGTCTTTCTAACCTTTCCTCATTCCAGCTATCAATCTAGTAAACCTCCTCTGAACTGCCTCCAATGTATTTACATCCTTCCTTAAACAAGGAGACCAAAACTGCACACAGTATTCAAGATGTGGTCTCACCAATGCCCTGTATAACTGAAGCATAATATTCTTACTTTTATGTTCAATTCCTCTCATAATAAAGGATAGCATTCCATTAGCCTTCTTAATTATTTGCTGTACCTGCATACAAACATTTTGTGACTCATGGACTAGAACACCTAGATCCCTTTGCACCTCGGAATTCTGCAGCCGTTCTCCATTTAAGTAACACTCTGCTTTTTTATTCTTCCTGCCAAAGTGAACAACTTCATATTTTCCCACATTATATTCCATCTACCAGAATTTTGCCCACTCGCTCAACCTCTTTATATTCATCTGCAACCTTTTTATGTATTCTTCACAACAAACTTTCCTACCTACCTTTGTGTCATCCGCAAATTTAGCTACCATGCCTTCTCTCCCCTCATCTAAGTAATTGATATAAATTGTAAAAAAGTTGAGGCCCCAGCACAGACCCCTGCGGGACTCCACTTGTCACAGCCTGCCAATCAGAAAAAGACACATTTATGCATACTCTCTGTTTCCTGTTTCCTGATCTGGAATTCCTCTAGCTGCTTACACTTCCTGAAAATGTGTTTGTCATGGATCGCCTTGGCGTCCAAAATTTCCCACATTCCACAGCTGCAACATAACACCTGGCCTGCCATTGTTACTTATGTTATTTAGTTAACTTAATTTAATTACCCACTTAATTAATTTAAAATAATCCCTATGTATGCTACACCTCTTTCCCCCATACATTGAATTCCCACATGAACCTAATTTGCTACTCATTCAGTCTCTGTCTCACACTAGCGTAGTCGCCTGTCTCCTCACGCACTCCTTACTGACCATGCAGTTTGAAAAGCCTGTCTCTTTATAGACCCCCTGATGAGTCACTAGCTAGTTTAGCTTCCTATTACAGTAATTAACACCACTTGAACAAACTGCTTTCAGGTGATTGACAGATAACTGCCACGCTGGGCAGTTCTCTGTTTAACAACTAACCTAACCTTCTTGAAGGTTAGTACTATGTCAGATCTTGATTCTTAATCTATCGTTAAAACCTGAAAAGGTCTTAAAAGAACCATGTGAATTACTCACATTCATCACTCACTCAGTCTCTGTCTCACTCAGGCATAGTTGCCTGTTTCCTCACGTGCCCATTACTCATGTGACCATGACATGCGATCTCTGCCATGAGGCACAGAGCTGGAGGCAGCTATGTTACATTTAGTTCAATAAAGATATTATTCTAGAAAGACTGTAGTCTTTGAACTCATAACGTGGTGTCAGAAGTGGGGCTGAGATTGAGTTTTTGAAATCTGAAAAAGCTGGAGAGAAGCCACAGCTAATAAAAAGGGAACTCAGAAATGTTAGGAGCTGCTAATAGCTGCTGAAAAAAGCCACTAAGAAGGAAAAGCAAATACAAGGTGAAGGCTGCTAAGTAATCACTCCATGAGTGTCACTAGTAAATTTTCCTCTCCACGCTCCTGTCAAATTGAAAGGCAATATGCAGCAGAACTGGCAATTTTTCCACTTGCAATGGCAAAACTATGAGATTGCAATAGATTTAATAAACAAGTCAGAGCCAATACAAGTAGCAACGCTTATAACACTGTTGGGAAGAGACTGCTACAAATTGCATTCCACCCTAAATCTCTCCAAAGAACAGAGAAAAACAGACAGCAAAGGTTTTGAAAGCCTTGAAGGCATGCTTTGAATCCCAAGTGAAAATAACTTAAGGACACTATGTATTCAACGCTAGGGGCAGAATCATCTCAGATTTGCACTAAGTGTGGTAGGGGGCGTGAAAAAAGCCGTTTTACCTGCCGGCTGCAATGACGGGTTTTCGTGCCATATCATCCCTTTCGCCCCTCATAAATTATGCAGTCACGAGAAACACAATGGATCGCTGGCAGGTGGCTTTCGATCTGCCCACCATGCCTTTACATCACCATTTCTTCATGCCAGGCACCATATTTAAACTGCAGCCGCACGCACAGTTCTCAATGTTTGCAGCCCAGGACTTTTCTCGTGAAGACATGGCCCCAAAAGCCAAGAAGAGTGCAGCTCCCTGATTCAGTGACACATCCCTGGGACGTCTTCTGGGTGCCATGGAGGCCTGCCGCCAATGGGACCAGATGATTCCGCCTAAGGGCTTAAGGTGAAAAAAAATCCATTGATCAGTACATGACTGCAGTAAGACAGCTCGCAGAATCCTGTGAATTCGGGCAACTAAAAGATGATCTCATTAAAGATAAAATTGTCTCAGGCATAAGAGATCCTGCAGTGAGAGCAAGTCTACTGGGAGAGGAGAAACTTATCTCAAGAAAGTGATACACGTGTGCAGAAGTGTGGAGGTTGTAAAATATCAGCTGGAGCACATGTATAGCAGAACAGACCAGGAGTTACATTGTGCCGATAGACATTCCAGGCCAAAAGAACAGAATAATCATAGACAAAGGATGCAAATACTTCAGAGGACATCATACAAAGGAAAAGAAGGATTGTCCAGTGTGGGGAAGGTAGTGTTTTATCTGCAAGAAGCCGAAGCATTTCACACACAAGTGTTTGGCTAGAAAGAAGCAAAACAAGCCTATACAGATGGCCACTGGAGAGATATCAGCCGAAGATTCTGATGAATCACTATACGCCAAAGCACAGGTTGGTTCTGTCAGGTCTGTAGGTGATAAATGGTTTGTGGCTTTTGGAATGATAAGCACAGAAGGAGAGCATCAAGTGAACATGAAGCATCAAATAGACACTGGTGTGTCATGCAGCATCATGACCTCACAGACCTGTGTGAGGTGGCTCAAAATGGCAAGGCAAAATGAAGCCCTGGAAAGTAAGGTTGAGCCTATATGATGACATGATACTCATAACAAGAGGACAAATTAGTCTGAGAGCTCCATGCAATGGCAAGAATGAAGATCTGGAGTTCCAGGTTATAGATGGTACACAAAAGCAATTCATCTCAGTCAGAGCAAGCCTAAAGCTTGGACTAGTAACCCTAAACGTGCCAACAGAGATTTACAATGTGTCACAGCATAGTAAACCACTGCTGCTGAACAGATCCTAGAGCACAAAGATTTGATTACAGGGTTTGGATATCTAGCTGGTGAATATCGTCTTGAAGTAGACGAGAGTGTAAGGCCAATTCAGCGTCAGCCGAGAAGAGTTTCAGCTGCCCTCAAGTCCAGCCTAAAAAACAAGATAGAAGAGTTGGAAAATAAGGAAGTAATCAAGAAAGTAACAACTCCTACTGACTGGATTAGCAGCATTTTAACAGTGAAATAACCTGGAAAGCTAACAGTATGCTTAGACCCAAAGGATCTAAATAAAGCTTCAAAGAGATCTCACTACCCCATGACAACCATCAAAGAAATTTTGCCAAAACTTGCCAAGGCAAAGATCTTTGCTACACAGGATGCAAAGAATGGTTACTGGCAAGTGAAGCTGGATGAAAGCATCAGCTTTCTATTGGCATTCTGGATGCTGTTCAGGAGATACAGGTGGCTGCACATGTGGTTTGCCATTTCCACTGCTCCAGAAGAGTATCAACACAGACAGCATGAGAAAGTCAGTGATCTTCCCGGAGTGGAAGCCATAGTAGATGATCTGCTAGTCTATGGCTGTGGAGACACAATGGAAGAAGCCATAGCTGACCATGATCAGAATCTAGTGTGACTGCTGGAGAGAGCTCATCAGATGAACCTGAGCTAAACAAGAAACAATTGCAACTGAAAATGACTGACGTCAAGTACATAGGTCATGTATTGACAGCGAAGGGCCTTCGCCTGGACCCTGACAAGGTGAGAGCTGTAGCAGCAATGCAATGACCAACAGACGTGAAAGCAGTACAACAATTTGTTGGATTCGTGAGCTACCTAGCAAACTTTTTACCTAATTTGTCATCAGAGTGTGAACCATTATGCAAGCTCAAGGCCAAGGGTGCACAGTGGTATTGGTGCACAGAACAAGAGGCAGCGTTCACCAAAATCAAACAACTAGTGACAACAACGCCAGTGCTGAAGTACTATGATGTCGATGATGAAGTCACCTTGCAGTGTGATGCCAGCGAGACAGGTCTCGGAACAAGTCTAATGCAGAAAGGACAAACAGTCGCATTTGCATCCAGAGTGTTAATACAAACTGAATGACGCTACGCTCAGATCAAGAAAGAGTGCCTGGCTATTGTTTTTGCTTGTGAGCATTTTCATCAATAGCTGCTTGGGGGACATAAAGTAATAGTGGAGTCTAACTACAAGCCACTTCAAAGCATTTTTCTCAAACCACTACTATTTGCTCCAAAGTGTCTGCAAAGAATGTTACTTCATTTACAGAGATATCATCTGGTCGTGACATACAAGCAAGGGAAACAGATGCAGATCACTGACATGCTGTCGAGAGCAGTAGTCCCTATGGAGAAAGTTGCAGATGCCACAATAAAGTGTGAAATCTTCCAGATTCAAGATGAAGCAGCAGTTCAACATGCCCTGGAAGTCATCAACCCAGCAGAGACATTGAATCTGACAGACAAGCGCCTTGCTCAAATCAAGCGAACTACCCAACAGTTTATTAATGAATGGGAACAGTTGCGATCTAAGAGTAACTTGGGTAACTTGCAGTTAACCATGATAATGCATGCAAATTTGTATTTTGTTCATTAGGGAAAGGGGGATGCTTGTATCTTTTGTTTGTTATGAAAGGTGAATCTTTGGGTTTTGAAATGCAATCATTACTACATGTTCTATCTGGCTTGTTGTAGCCATGTGACCTCTGCCACAAGGCACAGGGCTGGAAGCAGCCATGTTACATTCAGTTCAATAAAGACATTACACTAGAAAGACTGTAGTCTTTGAACTCCTAACAATAGTCTGCTGTAAAAATTGAATAGAATAACACCTTAAATAGCCCAGTGTCACAATGAGGGACAATGGGACCACCTTTAAGAATACCGCAAGGTGTTTGTAATGATCATGAACAGTTCCCTTGGCTGATTAATCAATGAACACATCAGCCCCTAATTGTTTTATTTAATCATTCATGGGATATGGGTGTCGCTGGCTAGGCCAGCATTTATTTCCCATCTCTAATTGCCCTTGAGAATGTGGTGGTGAGCTTGCACTGCTGCAGTCCATGTGGTGTAGGTACACCCACAGTACTGTTAGGGAGGGAATTGCAGGATTTTGACCCAATGACAGTGAAGGAATGACAATATATTTCCAAGTCAGGATGGTGAGTGGCTTGGAGGGGAACTCCCATGTGTGGTGTTCTCATGTGTCTGCTGCCCTTGTTCTTCTCGATGGTAGTGGTCATGGGTTTGGAAGGTGCTGACTAGAGAGGTTTGGTGAGTTCCTGCAGTGCATCTTGTAGATGGTGCTACCTGCTGTCACTGTGTGTCAGTGGTGGAGGGAGTGAAAGTTTGTGGATGAGGTGCCAATCAAGTGGGCAGCTCTGTCCTGGATGGTGTCAAGCTTCTTGGGTGTTGTTGGAGCTGCACTCATCCAGGCAAGTGGAGAGTATTCCATCACACTCCTGACTTGTGCCTTGTAGATTGTGGATGGGCTTTGGAGAGCCAGGAGGTGAGTTACTCGCCACAGAATTCCCAGCCCCTGGATTGCTCATGTAGCCACAGCATTTATAAGGCTGGTCCAGTTCAGTTTCTGGTCAATGGTAACCCCCAGGATGTTGATAGTGGGGGATTCAGTGATAGTAATGCTATTGAATGTCAAGGGGCGATGGATGTTGTCCAGGTTTTCCTGCATTTGGACACAGACTGCTTCAGTATCTGAGGTGCCACGAATGGTTCTGAATTATTTGCAATCATTGTGTGTGGACCAAAACAAATTTATACATGGAGGAACATCTAGTAAACAAGTGTACTAGTTCAAATGGAAGACAAGAATACAGTGTCGCCTTATATGGCTGATCCTCCCTTTACAAAATTATAAAATGTAAAAAGAATAAACTCATGCAAAACTCCAGTTGCCACAGACAAAATTTCTGCACTCCGTGTTAAGCAGAAGGTGGAAAGAAACATCAGCCAAGATTCACACACAGGCGGTATTCAGCAAGCCAAACTACAAATATACATATAGTCATCAGACCTGATTCAGAAACTCAATGCAAAGTGGTCAAATTTTCAGATGATACCAAGTTGGGGTGGCAGTGAGATTAAAAGAGGCAACTTGGAAATTAAAGATGTAGCTGGGCAAGATATGTAAGTGAATGGACAATGGAAAATTAAATTAATATAGATAAATGTTAGGTGCCACATTAGGGAAAAAACATAGATGATGCGCACATGAATGGTGTCAAATCAGAGAATCAGAATATTACAGCACAGGAGGAGGCCATTCAGTCCTTCATGCCTGTGCTGGCACTTGCTAAGGATGAAATTGAAAAAGGCTTAAAAATATCCAACCATTGTTGGGCAGCAATCAACAAAACAAACGGGTTTTTCTGGCTCCGTCATGACGGGACCTGCCACAGGAGATTCGGCAGCCCAGCCAAAAGTCCATTGACTTTCAATAAGAAGACCAGACAATCCCGGAGGTGGGTGGGGCTGGAAAATCCCACTCACAGTTGAAGCATATTAGCTCTGGAAGGAGTGATTAAACATTATACTGCTTTGGTCAGACTGCACCTTGAATAAAGAGTCCAGTTCCAGTCATCCAGGGAAGAATTTTCCCGTCAGTGAGCGGGGGTGGGGCCCATCAGCTGCGCGCCCACCAAACTGTCAAAGGCCTATTATGGCCAATAACAAAGTCATTAAAGCTGTTAAGAATGCTGCCCGTCCAACCTTAAGGTTGGCGGGCAGGCAAAAAGCCCAGGCGGCCTTCGCATTATTCATGAAACCTCATCCACGAGCGGAATGAGTTTTCATGAAGGGTTCATTAATTAAATAAAAATTTTCAAAAAATTAATGGACATGTCCCAGCTTATGTGACAGTTTCACATGAGGGGACATGCCCTTAAAAAATTTTTCACCTTTATTACATTTTTCAAGACATAAACTAATCTCCCTGAGGCATCTCTGTGCCTCAGGGAGATTTCTGCACTCTATTGCACACATGCAGGCCCCAGCTCAGGGAAACCCCCACCCGCACAGGGAGCGCACAGCGCTTCCAGGTGTGCATCACGCTGGGTGGGCCTTAATTGGGCTAAATGTCCTCCTTCTGTGTTGTAATATTCTATGATCGGAGGCGCCGATCAGGTTCACGCTTGCTCCTGCTCACCCCCGCACAACCCCCCGACAGAGGGAAAATTCAGTCCCAAGAGAGACATTCAACTACTCTGTAAAATAGGAAGTTTCCAATCAAAGACAATCCCTTTTCCTAGCATAGGCAAGAAATAATAAAAAGGAATAGTCAGTTTCTAGATGTTGGACTTCAATTGCCATTGGCTAGTAACTGAGCCCAGGCTGTGCACCCTGCCATGGACACCACTTGATGCACAACATGATGAAATAAGAGGAATAACATCCTCAGTCTTAACACAACAAAGCAGAGTATAGACTACTGGCTGACATTAGGCTCGTGTTCATAATATTTGTAGTATTATTGAGTAAATGCATCCCTGGATGACCACATGATGGAACGCAATGACCAAAAACACCACTGTATGCTCCTTATCTGGAGGGAAAGTTTGATTCCAGTCTCAAACTCAGGCAAAATATCGGAATGACTGGGATAAAGCCCATGCCCAGAGCAATTGTATTTGTATCTGTTAGAAGGCCTGCATTAAAATGTTTGTTCCAGAATGCAGGTTCTACTACATTTGTTCTGGCACAAACTTTATAATGTAAATGTGGTTATTGGCTATGTTTAAAAACTAACTCAGAATATTGAGTCCACATGCTGTTAACTCATATGTTGATTTGGATATTCAGATTGCATATATATTGCAATGTGAATCATTGCAATCTCATCACAGGTAATTTTTAATAGAATCTCACATCAAATAGGCACATTCTATAGAAGCAGTTCTGATTTGCTTCAAACTGCAAGAAAATCTAGATATCGCTTCCAATAAGTAATTCAGGCTTGAGACATTAGCAGTACTAACTGGTTCAGAGGCAACTTAGCTTAACATTTATATTCATGATTCTGCACTCTTCTTTCGGCACATCAGCCAGAACATCAAAGATACCTGATGAAGATTAATCTGGTCACTAGCATGCATTTCTGATACCAATAATTTATTTTACTCTTTAAAATAAGAAGGCCCACGTGCAAAATCATGGGTCCAGCACAAGCTGACAGGATAAGCAACACACCAGAGAGATAACTTGATCAGTGGAATATGTATAGATAATTAAAATTTAAAGGTTTGATTTTTACTTTTTACTCAGATGGCACATCACAGGGAGCCCACATAAGGAGTTAGTGCTCCATGGCTGACAATATAGTGCTCTGAAGAACAAAGTAACTTTTTGCTTATGTTTCTTTTTAAATAGTGATCCATCAACCAATTCCGAAATATTGGTTTTTGGGTGGACTCATACAATAAAAATATTGGAATATTAGGAGAATAAAAGAGAATTTTGGGTAAAGCACTCTCAGGCCAGGCACATCAACAGTTACTTATTACGTTAATCCTGTGCTCTTGTCATGCAGTATGTTGATCCCAGGCTCAGAAGAGTGATAACCTTCTTCTATACCCGTGTGTCATTGCCATTTCCATATCAACCACCTCATGACCTTTCTATGAATTTTGTTAAGCCAATTTGACCATGAGAGTGCAGTGCATTAAATACCACTGCCTCGATATTCTAAGATTGGTTGGCCTTTATACAAAATACAGAGCACCATCGCACACGTGTCTGTAAAGCTTTAGACAATGAATGTGCAGGCCATGCCTCTGAATCCTCTGCTGACACAAAGCAGAATTGCGCTAGTGAGCAATCAAGCTGCTGCAATGTACAACATGGCCTTGAAATGCTGAGAAAAGCCTTGTTGGTCAGGTCCAATGCAGAGCGGAACTTCCATCCACCCATTCATGAAGTGATTGAATCCTGAGGTGAGGTTAATTTAAAAACTGTAGGCAAGGATTCTTGCTGGTTCCAGCACAACTGGGGTGCCAACTTGAGGTGGGCAAGAGGAATTGCACTGTGACACCTTGCCGCAGCATTAGTGGACTGGCAAGGCTTAGATCCATAAAATGTTTTCAATAGCCTGTTCCCTGCTTCTGCCAGTTTTGTTCTGCCTTTGAATTTAGAAATTCCCTCCCTTCCCACTACCATAGCAGCATAGTTGCCAGAGGTTCAATGACACCCTGGATTCCACTGTTGTTAACAGTATACATGAAGGAAACAGCCTACAGTACGTTTATCCTTAATTTACACTGCATTATGATATGCAAGTCCATTTTTTGCATATAATGGCACCCAAGAGTGCTTAGATCTCCAACAGGATTGAAAAGTGACATTAAATTGCAGGATCAAATCTTAGGTGTCCCTCACGGTGTTAGGATTTCAAATGGGGTCAAAGTCTGCCAGATCAGAGTTCTGGCTCAATCCCCAGTCCCACTTTCCCCTGTCCGCATTGCTACAATCCTACAAAACCAGCCCTGAGAATTTCAGGACCAATGACTCCATAACATAAACTGGTTTATGGTGTTTCTCGACAGACGCTGACACAATGGACTGGATTTTGCTACCTGGCCAGTATGTCGGTCTGCCGGCATGTTCCGTTTCTGGCCTATTTTCAAGGAGGTGATTTCTGAGGTGGGAGGGTGTTGACAAGTGCCTGCTTGCCAGCAAGGGGTGCCAATTAGGCTAATACAGTGTCAGTTGAGGGCATACTTCACATGCTTTTGGAATTTCCAGATGGGGAAGGAACCCCAGTGTGGCTCCGTGCAGGAAGATGGTGACCTCCTGGCAGCAGGAAGGAGTTGGGGGGCGGGCGGTGGGCTAGTGGCACATGCTGCAAAACAGCACAGCATGAATCCACTGTCTCTCTTCTACAATGATGGCCGGCAGCTGTGGACACAGTTTATTTTGTTGAAAGTTCAATTCTCCAGAGACCACCGTCACAATGAGGTGCCCTTGCAGTCCCCGACTGCCTAAGCACCACCCACCTCCCATGGTGAGGATGCCAAGGCTCCAGAACTGCTCACCCTCTGATTAGGCCTGGGTCATCAAAAGGCCTCCTCTATCCTTAATTTGATGGCAAAATTGGCGACAGCCAATTAGGAGGCCGCCTCCTTGAATACAGCTGAGCTGGTCTTGCAGCCGGCAAGTGTAGGTTTGGGTCCTGACATCAGGGTCCCGAAGCCTGCAGGAAAATCCAGCCCAATGTTACTCCATCATTGGCCATCACCAGTTTCAGTGGGCCTCAGTAGAAGTGGATCAGTGAGAAAGAGATTCAGTGATGTTGGACTATGATTTACACAAATTTCATATCATAAAGTGGTAGCATGGAACAACACAGTGGTGATCACACTCACCAGGAACTGGGGGCCGAATATTATGAGGCAGCAGACAGCTTACTACCCCAGAAGTACCCCAAGGTCAGCCCTCTCCATGCCACAGCCATAATGCACAGCAGGCAGACAAAAGAGGGGCAGTGTGGGACTTCCACCCCTCACTGGGGAGGAAGCCTTGCCCTCTGGAGCTGCCAGCCAACTCCAGCAGTGCCAAGGGGGCATTAGCAGGCGCGGCCGGACAGCAAGCAGAAGGTGGAGAAGGCCAATGAATACCCGGAGCAAGTAAATCCAGGGTCTTGGACAGGGAGGGTTTGGGCATGGCAGGTAGGGGGTTGGGGGTTTGGGTTTAAGGCTGTGGGGGGTTATGAAGAAAAGTGGGTGCTCCATCTTAGGAGGGCAGCCCCTGAAGATCAAACACCCCCTTCTTTCCCATGCCTTGAAGAAGGTAGTTGAAAAATTATGCCGCCCATTCCCACCCAAGTGCCCACGCCAAACGTTTTATGGGGTTGACACCCACCCTATTTTACATGCCTTCCCCACTGGAAACATGCCCAGTGGGGGCAGGTAAAATGCAGCCCATGGTCAAGGCTGCCCAAATGTTTCTTATATAAGATCCTTATTGCCAAAAGAGAGAAATGAGTCTGAATGTGATTGAAACCCAGCTCCCAATACTGGAAAGTATGCTAACCCGCTGCACTACCCAATGTCTTCAGCAAAGGCTTATTGAGCATACATGGTGGGCATTAGGTGGAATTTTCACTCTCAGTGAAAAGGTGGAGAATCCTGCAGCAGAAACATCTTTACAACACCAAAATTTCCATGCAAGAGACCATGTTAAGAAAGAAATACTCTGAAAGTTGGAAACCAAAACCCATTGAAGGCATTGGTGGAGACCAAGGTCTTCCAATAGTGAGACAGGGCAGAGAGAGAGAGGAGGCCACTGTGAAATCCCACCCCTCCAGGGGGCCACCTAAGCTCAGTTACTGCCACTTTCCAAATCCCATCACTACTTCCCCATGGCAGCCCTGGGAAGTGAGTGCAGCGCAGCTGAAGAGGCGGGGAGCTCAGATGGACCTTAGACCTTCCAGCAGTTAGGTGTGCTGGGTGGGGAGGAGCAATCCTGGTGGGAACAGAATATTCTCCGTGGGGCAGTGAGGTAGTAGTAGGCCTCAGCACTGTACTTTCCCAATCAGACACTGCCCAACTTCAGAGGACCAGGTTCCACTGCACCATCCCCCACTCACCCGCCATTATGTTCAGCGCAGACCAAATTCCTTCCCTTCCATTTTATAGTTTCTTTTGCCTCTTCTTACCATAGATTACTGTGAATGCTGTGAAGTCAGTTAAGCTGCCCAAATGATACAATGGTCCATATTATTGTCATAACAGAGTGGCTCTCCATCATGGCAAAAATAGCAGAAACAGCCAAAAATCCTAAATCTCACCCCTGAACATGGCAATCCCCATTTTCATGAGGGGTGGAATTGGGGGCAGAGCACATTTCACGCATATGCAGTTTACCAAGGCAGCTGGTCATTTAAATCATCAACTGCCTCCACTGAAGTGGGATTTTGGTAGGCCAGGAACATGAAACCCAAAGTGTGCAGATTAGACCAGGTAAGAGCAGGTCTGAACTTGGTGGATTTTTTTGAATAGGTAGGGTACCCCTTTGGGGAGGTAACATACCCTTTGGATTTGGTCCCACGACACCTTTGGGGGAGGTTAAGTGTCCTTTGGTGGAGATCAGGTGCCCTTTGGGGTTGGTCGTCATCCTTTGGAAGTGTTAAACATAGACATAAACGTGCATAAAAAGTGCATAAACGCATTACTGTCAAGCTCATTGGAACTGTCAACAGACCTGTCAAAATCAACTATCAAAACTGTCGGAAGCAGATGTCAAAAGGACCTGTAGAAACTGTCAGGAGATTTTGTCAAAGAGAGCTGTCAGAGGAGCTGTCAAGGCATTTAAAAGTCCAGCCCTTTAACTCTTTGAAAACCACATCAGGAGTGTTAAAAAAAATGATTCCTACTATTTCACCCTGCCTGTTGACATAAACCTGAGGGCTTCCATTACTGGGTTAGTGCTGCATAACTGATTTCACAATCATCCATTATCACTGTAGGGCGTCTGCTATTTAACAATTTGATTGACAGCTACAAGTGGTCCTTGACTCTTTGATGTGGGACTATGAATTCCAATGCTTGTTGTTACAAGGGATTGCGCAATTAAATTCAATGTTTGTTGTTATAGGGCTTTATTTAGTTGAAGGATTGTAAATGTAGTAAATGCGTTTTTATGAATGAGTGTTTTTTCAATATAGTGAAGTTTGTTTTAGACACTTAGCACTTCATTTTGTAGAACTTTATTTTATCTCATCTCTGCATGGGTCCCATGGTGGAGATTAGGTTAGTTGGCATGGTAAGTGTAAGGCAAAGTGTGATGGGTGGGGAAGCATGGGTTGGCATGAGTTGGCACTAAGATAGCATTCAGCTATAAAGGGCCATGGGGCTGGATACAGGAACATAGGTTGGCATGGATGATATGAGGGGCCATGAGCGTGGGTACAGAGCATGAGGTGGCATGGGTTGGCATGGATGGGA
Source organism: Cetorhinus maximus (assembly GCF_964194155.1). Taxonomy (NCBI): domain Eukaryota; kingdom Metazoa; phylum Chordata; class Chondrichthyes; order Lamniformes; family Cetorhinidae; genus Cetorhinus; species Cetorhinus maximus. The sequence goes on along the minus strand of NC_135896.1, from coordinate 52,431,723 downwards.
CATGGGGAGTGTGTGAGGTTGAGGGGAGTGTGAGGGTTGAGGGCTGGGGGGATGTTTTATGTTTTAATCTTTATTTTTGGACACAGAGCCTCCACCCCTGGCAGCCTCCTCACTTCTTCCAGGTCAGGCTCCCCGATTCCTGTTCGACCCTGCTCCCCCAGACCGAAATTCTGACATCTGGGCAGCCATTTTTAAAGGTTAGGTTCGTGGAGCTGGGAATTCTCCCATAGTTAAAATTTACATCAGTTAGTTGAACAAGGTTCAAATCCAATTCACAACCCAGTGTAAACAGACCTTAGCATTTTACAGAGCACAATTTAACTAGTACTGAAAAGAGCAGCAACTGACTTTAACTGGAAACTTTGCTGCAGAATCCAGCTGCTCCAAAACACTTGCACCTTATCCTGCTACAGATGGTCAGCTTTCCCCATTACCAGAGATGGCAGATAAACAAGAATGCAAACCAAAGCAAATTAATTAATTTTAAAAAACAGAAACAATTCTAGAGAATCAAAACAGCAACATGGTAAGCCTTCCTCACAATGTAAATGTTTTTAACATGTTATCGTATCTTTGTAGTAGTTCAAACATGTAACACATATGATAAACATATCCTGCAATCGTAGCTCACACACAATGAGTGGAATCTTCCGGTCCCTCCAGCAACGGGAATCATGGTGGGCGGGGGCACTTCATTTGGCGGGAGGCAAAAATTCTGTTTCTCAACAGCAAGATAAACTGTTTGGATTTTGTCCTCCTGACTCTGAAGCTGGGTCAAAGGCAGATCAAGCTTTACGAGAAACAATGTCAGGAACCCAATTTGCATGCACTAGCATCTCTTGCATGTTCATTAAAAGGCCACCTCACCAGAATTAATTTCACCTCCAAATTATGTTCCCCGCCAGCGAGAATTTAGAAAGTTTACTTTTGCGACTGTAAATAAGCGGTGTGCACCTGGTGAGCTTCACCTTTTCCACAACTTTGTGGTCAGCAGATGTTGCTTCAGCCTTTTTGGGGACCTCACATAACTTCACTCATATCGAGTGCTGATAGCAAAAGCTGTGCCTAGGCCAGACAAGGGAGGCAGGCTAAGCAAGGAAGGGGAGGGAGAGTGTCCGGGGAAGTGAGGGGGAGAGGGTGCCTGGGGAATGGGTGGGAGGGATGGTCTGGGGAAGGGGGAAGAGAGTGTCTTAGAGGATGGAGTTGTTGATGTCACTGCTGGGGTGCTGGGGGGTTATCTCAGAGTACTGATGATAGGAGGGAACAGTCACAGTCAGAGTGGGGAGTGGGATGCATTCAGCCGGCAGGTCCAGGGTGAGAGTTTCCGAGATGAAGTCTCATGGGGGGTGGGGGGGGTCACAGAGAGCGACTTTCACAGGTGGCTCAGATAACGGGAGGGGGCAGGGTCAGGGTGGACATGGAGACGGTAACAGGTGTTGGCTCTGAGGGGAGGGAAGGCATGTGGAGGCGGATTGTAGTAGGTCTAGGGTAAGGGGGGGGAGGTTCAAGTCTGACAGAGGGGAGAGGAATGGCGATATTGGGTAGGTCAAGGATGACAAGAGGAAGTTGGTGGGTGACAGAGGGAAGGTAGAAGATGGTAGCGTGAGTCTGGAATGTGACGTGCAACATTTTTCAAATCTGACCTTGGCCATGCAGTTAGTCAGGCAGTGAGATCCCTCGAGGTGAGAGGAGAGTCTTTTCAGGTGGATGGAGTTCAAAGTCAGCACAAGTGGTTGACTAAAGGGACACCCTAATAATTATGAGGCAACTGGATGTCAAAGATGCTCAGTTGTGTCCTCCTCTGTATGGTGCAGCCCACATTGCAGCAGGTTTGTTCCCGACTCATGGGTCTCATAACATCGAGATCCCAGCAAGGACTGGAGCTGCTGTTCATTCTGTGCCATTTACCATCAGCTGCAGTCAGAGGCAGGGATGAAGGGAGGGAGGGAGGTGGGTGTCTCCAAGGGGCACGGCTGGTGTTCGGCAGCAAACTCCTGGCTCCAAACCTCCATCCCCCTGGGTGAATGGTCATGGCTGACAGGGGCTCATGTGGTTAGGCTTTCTATGCTGTGAGGGCAATGGTCTCTCTATAGAGTCTCAAGGACAGTGGAGGCAAACAGAAAAGTGTCAGGGGAAGGCTTTTTGGATATGGCTGTCATCCAGATGATGATGAGGAGGACTCAGCACATGTTGGCTTAGGGCTAGGAGGAGCAAGAACCTGAGCAGCAAGAGGCCGGGGGGCCTTAAGAAGGTCAAGATGTTGGCGAACAGAGTCCACTGCAATGGTGCACATTAGCCTGACCATGGGTGCATCACAGAAGGTGTTCTTATCTAGAAATGAGTGAAAGCCAATGTAGGAGGCGCCTCCATATGTCCTGGATGTAGTTGCTCACATCTGCCAGCTTTTCCAGCACGAGCTACAGCTGCAAGGACTCTGGGGGAGTAATGAGGAGCTCTTAGCCTGCATTCAGTGAATAGCTGTCCGGGTCTCATTTAAATATGGTGTCAGGACCTTCGACCCCATGAGGTAACAATGGGATGGGCAACTTCCTGCCTGCCCCACCTCGAGATTCGCTCTGTTCCTCACGGATGCATAATTAATGAACTGACCAGCAGATGATCACGTGTGTTCAGCCGTCCAGCCACCCAGCAGGAATCACACTGACTTTCCCAATCACCACCAAAATTAGACTTCAGAATGGAAGACTCCTTCCAATGTCAAAAATCCACTTTTCGATCTGTTTTTGCCTAGATTCTATCACTGTAAAATTGAAAGAAAAATGAACGCATTGCAGTCCAGTTTATCATGTATGCCACATAAAGATGCAACATTCTATATTAATTATAGATACTGCCAATTTAACATTGAACCCCTGAACTCTTTGGCAGAATCTGCCAATAATTATAATGCTTAAACTGAGGAGCAAGGAGAAGGTGACCTGAGTATAATTACTAAAACCAGTTCACTTCCCATAGTAATCCTGCCTGAATGGAGACATGGGTTACCACAGCTAGCATAAATAAACAATGCACTGGAGTTTGGAGGTCTGTTTTGATAATTCCTGTGATAAGTCCCACCACCCTGGATTCAAGGATGTTTTTGGAGTCTTTGTTGGTCAATAGCAGTGCTGAGGAGATATTTTCCCATCACATAGATGGAATAGAAGCAGCTGCCTCTTGCTGATCAGCAATGAGATTTACTTGGCAGGAAACCAATAGCTTTCTCACAGTAAAAATGATCTGACTTCCTTTCTAATATAGTGCAAAATCTGGTATTCATTGGCATCCAGCATGGATTCAGGGATAAGCAAAAATGTTTTCTGATCTCTAGGGTGTTCAGGGTAGTGGATAAAGAGCTGGCAAAGGTTGCACTCACATTACTTACATAGTAGTATAAAGAATATTCCGGTATTCAATTAAGGAGCGATTGAAAACAGAAAGAGTTAGGTACAAAGGGTTTGGAGAATTTCGAATGAAACAGAAACCACTTTTTGCAGACTACCATTACTTTATAGAGCAATTCATTGTTGATTAGAATCTAAAGCAAGAGCCAATTTAGATGAAGGCTTATAAATAATTGCTACAACAATCACAGCCTAAAGTTCTCAGTAGACAGCAGTTAGTATCTGAAATCTTACATGAAAGTTTTGAACAGAATCTGAGCTATAAATTATTTAATATTAATCTCAGTCACCAACATTGCTTGCTTCCACATTTTCTGCCATTGTTGGTGCACTCAGCTATATTCCTCCCCCCTCCATTCTCTGTACGATACTACAAGTACAGGCTTCGGCGGGGTGGGGGCGGTTTACTATTCTTCATCAATGCTTTCTCTTCTCTGATTTGGGGTCACCATGGTTTGGGGTCATGTAAAATGCTTCTGTTTTACCCAATTTCCTGCCTATTATTGACTTTAGCTTTACATTATTTTAAAACTATTAATTCCTGTTCAGTTGCAGTCATTTTTATAAGTGAAGAAATCCAATTTTCTTTTACTCTGAATTTCTAGCCTGGCTTTTCCTGGGGCCATCACAAACATGTTTTGGTCCCAGATGTCATTGTTTCTCAAAAGAGTTGCAATGCTGTTCCAAGAATTCATTGCCTCCAATGCCAGCACAGGGGGGAGCTTCTGGCCTGGGTCCAACAGGCATTTGACGTACAATTGGCATGATACCATAAGCAGCATCTGCAAGGACATCAGCATCACTGAGATGAATACCACCTCAAGGACGCTATCAGCACAGCCCCAGCCTCTTGACACTGAGGTAATATGTATAAGCAAGAGCTTAGTTTCAGATGTGAAAACCCCTGGCATGAAGGATAAGCACGATGATAAGAAATGGCAATGAAGGAACAGTCAGAAAATGCGGAAATCTTTAGTGGGTTGATTTTAATATATATGTAGGCTTTCTGTTCCCTTTCGTTTGGTGACCGAGGTTTGTAAATGTCTTTTCTCTGAAATGATGTGAAATACATAGCAGATTTGAACAATGGCTCAAGACCAATATTGACAGATTTTATTCAGTAAGTTTATCAAGGATATGTAGTTAAGGTGCTATAACCTACAGGGGTATGGACCAAGACCTAGAAGGTGGGATTAGACTTGGATTGCTTATTGTCAGCCACTGCAGACACAATAGGCCAAATGGCCTCCTTCTGTGCCATAAATCTTTCTATCTTTTCATGTTTCAATACAAATCAAAGACAGTGGAAAGAGAGAATGTGCAAGGTGACAGGGATAAGGCAGGGGAGTGGGACTAGGTGGAATTCTCTTTCAGAGAGCCAGTGCAGACTCAATGGGCTGAATGGCCTCCTTCTGCACTGTAAAGATACTGTGCTAGGTATATGAAGCTGAAGAATAGCAGAACAACTAAGAGGCTGAATGGCCTACTCCTGTTCCTATGTTATCCATCTGTAATACAAAACTTTATCAATCTCATTATGGTAACAAAGTGTAACATATCCTTTCTACTGGAAGAGAGTTTTTGTTCCTTTACTGCTGAATCTCACATGCTGCTGGAAATACACTGTCCTGTGTAACCTCTTCTTTCTCCTGGGTCTCCTAGTCATGATCTTCTTCTTCATGTTCTGTAAATGAAAAGTCCAGAATTATGAATATACAACTCCTGCTGGGCTGTTCTATAGCACCCTCACAGATCCAACAGTGGAAGTGGGACTGTGGAAAAGCAATGGTCTGATCAATAATTATGCAATGCATCACTAAAGGTTTCATTGTTCTTGGTCAGCAGATGATGCAATAGCGTCATCAGCCCTGGTTAAAGTGGGTAACCTTGGTCTCTAAGCAACCAGTCTGACACATTGATTTGGCTGAGTGACATTAAGTATCTTGGATTGTTGGACAACAAAAGAATCTTAGCAGCTTCCAGAGTAACATGGATTTACATGCAGAAAGATGTGACTGGCATCTCTTATATGCTGCAGATCCACAGGATTAAACACCCTTCACATTGATGAAATTTAGGGGCCTAAAAATTAGACCAAACCCAAATCGGGGCACAATTTTGGTGCAGTACCCACAGCACACAATTAATGAGGTCAGTGCAGGGCCACAGCAAACTGGTCCGATAGCCTCTTTAGGATAATACTGCTAGCTGCAGCTGCGATTGCAGCCCCAAACACAGCTCACTGGCTGCAATACAATCACCTGGCTTGAATGGCAGCTGAGCATCTCAGAGGAGCTCTGGAGGGCAGGGAAGTCTGTCAGAAGGAACACAAGCAGTGGTTCTCAGCACTTTGTAGTTTTAATGTGGAGCCGGAAGGAGTCCTCTTGGATCCACAGTAAAATCATTCAGACTTTTAACTTGCCCTTCAGGTGATTGCCTCCTGACAAAACTAACGGCAGCATGCACAGCGCAAAGGGGACTGAGGTAGGCATTAGGCCCCAGGTTAGAGTATACAGTGGGCCTTAATGCTAGTTTCAGCAATGTGCTCCTAGACGGCTATTGAGCAGCTCTAACCATTGGTGATGCGCTTCTGGCCCAAATTGAGTGCTCATAGGCCATTTTTGTCCTCTTGACACCTGTTTCATGCCTGTAAAACAGGTGTAGCACAATCCAGTTTCTAGGCCATGGTGTCTACAGTTGAGGGCTTTGCTGTTATATAAGTGGCAGTGACATTCTGTGCTTGGGGAAATCCAGGCGCTCAATTAAATCCCAGTGCTCACTGTCTCTACTCTGGTCTGTCGATATGGGAAATCTTGGCCCACCTAAATGAGGTATCTATGGGCAATGATCAACTATGAGGCTCATCTCACCTTAAGGCTACCTGGAAACATCAACTGACTAAAAATTGAGACTTACTGTTAACATTGCAGCCATTGAAATGGCTGTGCCTCTGGTAAAAAGAGTATCCTGGATCAGGAGAAGGCCTTTGACAGAATATCGCATGCCTACATGGTGGATGTGCTCTCCAAAATGGGGTTTGGGGAGGGAATCCGCAACTGGATCCAACTGCTCTACACTAACATCAGTAGCACAGTCTCAATCAATGGGTGGGAATCTGATAGCTTTCCAATTAAATCTGGAGTCAGGCAAGGCTGCCCTCTCCCCTCTGTCCTGTTTGTGTGTTGCATAGAACCCTTTGCTGATTCCATCAGGAAGGATCCGGGCATAGGAGGAGTGATGATCCTAGGCAGTGGAGGCACTCAGGTCAAAGCCTCCCTGTACATGGGCGATGTCACCATCCTCTGCTCAGATCCACTGTCGATGCGCAGACTGATCCACATCTGCGACCAGTTCGAACTGGCCTCGGGAGCCAAGGTAAATCGTGACAAGAACGAGGCCATGTTCTTTGGGAACTGGGCTGACCGCTCCCTTGTCCCCTTCACCATCAGGTCAGGCGGCCTGAAGGTGCTGGGGATATGGTTCAGAGGGACCGGGGCTTGCATTAGAAACTGGAAGGAGCGAGTGGCTATGGTGGAAAGGAAACTCAGCATGTGGGAGCGACACTCCCTCTCCATTGCGGGTAAGAGCCTGGTCATCAGGTGTGAGGCACTCTCGCTGTTGCTGTACGTGGCACAGGCCTGGCCCATTCCTCACTCCTGCATGATGGCGATCACCTGAGCCATCTTTCGCTTTATCTGGAGGTCAAAATTGGATTATGTTCACGGGGATGTAATATACAAGCCTTTAGATAAAGGGGAAAAAAACGTGCCCAACATCACCCTCAACTCAATGGCCACCTTTGTGTGTGGCTGCATCAAGCTGTGCATAGACCCTCGGTATGCAAACACCAAGTGTTACTACGTGTTGAGGTTCTACTGTCCCCAGTGTTGCGAAGGATGGGTCTGGTCACGCTGCCGCGGAACACTCCAAGTAGTTGGACTGAGCCATACCACCTGTTCCTCGTGGAAAACTTTATGCAGAGAGACACCTTTGGCCACAAGTCCGTCAGGGAGTGGTCAGCACGTAACGTCCTAGATGCCCTGCGGGAAAAGGAGATGGTAGATCCTGTCGGATGGTTCCCTGAGCAGACTGTCAGGAGTCTCACCCCCTCTGCCTATGGCCCTTGAGATGGCTGTGGAGGGGAAGAAACCGTTGTTCACCTCTTTGTGAAATGTGCCTTTGCAAAGAAGGTCTGGAGAGAGATGCAGTGGTTTCTGTCGAGGTTCATCCCGAGCAGTGCTGTGACACAGGACTCTGTGCTCTACGGGCTGTTCCCAGGGACACACACCGAAACAAACATCAACTGCAGCTGGAGGATCATCAACTCGGTGAAAGACGCTCTTTGGTCTGCCCGAAATTTGTTGGTCTTCCAGTGCAAAGAGTTGTCCCTGACCGAGTGTTGCAGACTGGCACATTCCAAGGTCCAGGACTATGTGCTGAGGGATGCACTAAAGCTTGTGGCAGCCGCCACAAGACCGTTCTGCCATAGTGCACCGAGGGGCTGGGGATTGTATAGATCCCTCGGGTTGCACGACTCACAATAAATGTATGTAGTGAAAACTAAATGTATTATAATTGTATTGAAGCACCTCAGAGTGCAACATGATGTACGTCGATAACTCCAATATCATTGCACTGTCTGACTGTCTGTAATGACCATATTGAAGTGACTGTAATATTCATTGATTGTATTGAAGCACCTCGTAATCCATGTGTAAAAGTTGAATATGATTGCACTTTTTGTGATGGCCATTTAGAAATTTTGTAATGTTCTTTCAGATATTTTATGAATAAAGTATATTTTTCCAAAAAAAAATGAGTATTCAGGATCTAGTCCCAACATCTGCACAGGAACAACGGAATTCCAAGAAAGTAAGTCACTATTTGCCTAACATTAATATAACTTTGAAAAATCTGTGTAGAATGTAAATACTACTTCTAATCCCTTATTTTCCAAGAGACTTGGAGTTTGGAAAATGCTTTTAGGCTTTAATGTCTTAAACAATTGCTGATAGCTGTCAGTAATGGCCTCCACTATGCTTCCCTGCCTTTAGGAATGTACTGATTCCAAAACAGTCACCTTTATAGTGGTGGTGTTTTCTTAGAGAAATCTAGTATTAATTTAGTAAGATTCCTGGGAGATGGCTGCCATTCCTCCCTACTTTAATTTACATACAGCAGGTATTGATATTGCAACACTAATTTTTGGGGAGAGGTTTGACTTGATTATTTTTAAAATTACAATTTTAACCTCGGGAAAGAAGTAGCAGCAACATCTGTGTAACATCATATAGGCCAACTCTTTTCCCAGATGGAATTCCAGCTCTCTGATTGAAAAGTGCAGCAGAAATCTGAAATAATTACAAGGTTATAAATATTTATTCAACAGCATGAAACACCATTTGAAGGCGTGAATCACATCTAACCAAATGGCTACTGCACACATTAAAAGCATCATTAACAACATTAAACAGTTATTATTCAGCACTGGTTTGCTAAAAACAGCTTACAAGCTGTAATTTGAATGCCTTTAACTTCAAATAATATAAGAGAAGAAAGTTGCAAAGCTTTACCATATAATCATTTGGCTACAAAATTATCTCCAAAAGTCCAACCTCCCATTTGAACTCCTCAGTAAAGCATTTATATTTTGTTAGACTACCTTAGAACAAACTGTTCCCTCAGAAGATTGAGAATATGGTTAGCACCCGTGATATGGTGCATAGAAGGAGGGAGAAAGAGAAAAGGTCAATCAGCCCATAATTCCTTCTTCTCCGAGTGGAATCATGATGGGCAGGGGCACTTACTTTGACAGGAGGCAAAAAATCTGTTTCCCACCGCGGGATGAACTGTTGGAATTTTTGTGCCCCCCAACTTTCAAGGTGTCCTAAAGGTAGGTCAAGCTTCACGATGATCAATGTTGGGAACCCCATTTGCATGCATTAGCATATCATGCATGCTCATTAAAAGGCCACCTTGCCGGAATTTAGGGTTGAACGGTCCAGCACCATTGGCGGTGGACTTCATGGCGGGCATGTGTGGTCAATATGGCGAGGAGGCCAAAAACCAGTTTTACGCCGTCGTGAAACCAGTTTGTGATCGTTCACTGCACCCATCAATGGCGGATCGCATTTCCCTCCGCTGCATTTTGGGAACCTAATTTCAATACTTTAGCATCTCATTATAAGCCCTGTTCGCCGGAATCATTACCCCTCGCTGGATCATCCAGGCACATCATGCCAACGTGTTTCACAACTATTCATCCTCTTTCTGCACTGGATGGCCAACTTCCTCTGTGCACCGTTGGCACCGACCACCACTGCCACCGCCTCCCAAGCCGGAGTGCTGAAATTGCTGGACCTCCAGCGGCCAGAGCGGGGGGTGGAGAACATCAAGGCAGCCTCCAAAAGGCATTCCAATGACGGGTCACTGAACACCTCTTGGTTTACACCAGAGCAGTCTTGGGCTGCAAGCATTGAAAATTGTGTGCACGGCTGCAGTTTAGATATGACACCTGGAGTGAGGAAATAGTGATGTAGCAGTGTGGTGGGCGATTCAGAGGCCGCCCGCCAGCGAGATGGCATGTTTCCTGTGGCTGCATAATTAATGTGGTGGGAAGCAGATCATACGCACGAAAACCCGCCACTGCAGCCAGCGGGTAAAGCGTCCTTTTTCCCGCCTGCTACCGCACTTTGATTCAACCCTAAGTTCACCTTCCATCCCTGTCAGCAAGAATTTAGAATATTCCATTTTACATCTGTATAGAAGTGGCGTGCTCCTGGCAAGCTTCACTTCCTCCACAGCTTGGAGGTCTGTAGATATTGTCTTCTCCTTTTTGGGGACCTCGCAAATTTTCACTCGAGCGCTGTTAGCAAACACAGCACCAAGGCTGGACAAGGGAGGCAAGTGAAGGCTGTGGAACGTGGAATAGGGTGGAACGAAGGCTGGACAGGGGAGGCAGCCTTACAGGGGAGGGGTGGGGAGAGAGTGTCCTGGGAAGGGAGGGGGAGGAATGTCCAGGGAAGCGGCAGGGGACAAAGTGTCCAGGGAAGTCGGGGGAAGGTAGTGTCTTCAAAGGCGGGCATGGTGATGTCAATGATGAAGTCCTGGACAGAGAACTCAGGTACTGGTGATAGGAGGGAACTGTCACAGTCAGAGGGGGGAGTGGGGTGCGGTACGGTGACAGGTCCAGGGTGAGAGTCTGGTAGGTAAAGGTCTCACCAGGTGGGTCACAGAGGGGGACAAGACTGATGACTCGGATACCAGCATGGGCCAGGGTCATGGTGGGCATGGGCACAGTAATGGGCGTCAACTCTGAGGGGAGGAAAGACATGTGGAGGTGGATCAAGGTAGGGTCTAGGATAATGGGGTAGGTTCAAGCCTGGCAGAGGGGAGAGGAATGGTGATATTGGGTGGGCCAAGGGTGATGGGGAGGAAGTTGGTGGGTGACAGGGGGACAGTAGAAGATGGTGGAGAAAGTCTGGAATGTGACATGTACCATGCAGCTTCACCACGCAGTTACTCAGTCAGTGAGATCCCTTGAAGTGGGAGGAGGGTTTTTTCGGGTGGGTGAAGTTCAAGGTCAACACAAGTGGCTGATTAAAGGGACCTCCTAATAAGTATAAGGCAGCAGGTTGTCAAAGATGCTCACTTGTGCTCCCCTCTCTGTGGTGAAACCTGCATTGCAGCAGGTTTGTTCCCAACTCATGGGTCTCACAACATCAAGATGAACAATCACAACATGAAGCTGCCGTTCATTCTGTGCCATTTGCCACCATCTGCTGTCAGAGGCAGGAATGAAGGGAGGGAGGGAACATGCTAATGGAGGGCAGCCAACTCGCAACTCCAAACATCCATCCTGCTGGGTGAGCGGTCATGGCTGACAAGGGATCATGTGGTTAGTCTTTCTATGCTCCCAAGGCAATGGTCTCTTTCTGGAGTTTCGAGGGTAGTGGAGACAAACAGAAAAGTGTCCAAGTGAAGCTTTTTGCACGTGGCTTTCATTACCCTGGTCAAAGAGCAATGTCTCCATACACATTCATGTATGAACAGGAGGAACACCCATCTCTGGCCCTCCAGGAGGCCCTTTCCCTGGAAAGGGTGAGATGGGATGACATGTCTAGACTGAGGGCCTGCTGGTTTTGAGATGGAGGGAAACCTGTAAAGGACATGCTCACTTAATCTACCATTTCAATTTGTTCGCACATCCACTGAGGCGTCGATGATGCAGGCTGCAGGCAAGCCTGCCTTGGTAATGGCTCTCATCCAAGTGAGGAGGAGGGCCCATCGCCGGTTGACACAGGGCCATAAGGAGCAACGGCCTGAACAGCAAGAGGCAGTGGGGCCTCTATAGGATCAATGGACCACTGCAATGGCGAGTATTGGCCCGACCATGGGGGCATTGCCAGGGGTGCTCTTATCTAGAGATGAGCGAAAGACGATGTCTGAGGCTCCCCCATATGTCCCAAGATATGGTTGCTCACATCTGCCAGCTCCTCCAGTACAAGCTGCTGCCACAAGCACTCCTGAGTAGTGCAGAGCTCCTGGCCTGCAATGAGTGAATGTGCGTCCGGATGACCTTTGAAATGGCACCAGGACCTATAACCCCATGAGCTAATTGCAGGGCTGGTAACTTCCTGCCTGCCCTGTCACGAGATTCACTGAGCTCCTTGCTGATGCATAATTAATGAGCTGAAAAGCGGAAGATCGCACGTGTTCACCCGCCCCGCCACCCAGCAGGAATCACGCCAGCTTTCCTGCCCGCCACCACACTTAGTCTCCAGAATGGAAAATTATGCCCTATGTTAAAATAAAATCAGTCCCCAAGTACTCATGTTGCTTCATCCTTGTTCCTGTTAATCATATCTGCATGGAAATATTGGGCTGATATTTGCTGTAAAAAATATGTGTTTGAACAACATGCCATCATGAACATGCAAATCAGCCAACAACTTGTGGTGAGGAACAGACAGCCTGTGAATTGCCCTCCTACAGCCAACAGGCACCGATCACACACCTGCCCCCATCTTGTCATCCCACCCCACCACTTCTGAGGCCTCCAATGCCCCGTTAGCTCTGCAACTTTACCCCCCAACCCCCCTGGAACTGGCAGCCAATCCTTCCTCCCTCTATCTCCTCTGCTCCAATTAACACTTCTCCCTCCCTGATCAATCCATCTCCTCCTCCCTTGATGACTCATAACTTCCTTCCCTGATCAATACATTTCCTCCCTTCCTGATCAATCCATCTCCTCCGTCCATGATTGATCCATCTTCTCCCTCTCTGAGAAATCCATCTCCACCTCCCTAATTGACCCATCTCACCTCCCAACCAGCCCATCTCCTCCCTCCCACATCTAGCCATCTCCTCCCCTCCTCAATTGCCCCATCTCCCCCCTTTCAAGTTGACCCATCTCCACCATCCCTGGTCAACCCATCCCCTGCATCAACCTCCCTTTCTCCCCTTCTCTCTGTTCAAACTCCCTCCGATCCACCTTTCTTCCCTCCCCCCTACCGACTGAACACCTCCCCCCCAACTCCACCACACCCCCAATTGACCCCCTTCCTCTCTCTTCCCTGGCGCAGACAGACTGGCTTCTGTGGCCTTCACTGGCCAGCTCCTGCCTGATTGGAGCACTGTGTGGGGAATCCCAAACTGCTGGTTCCCCACAACTTTCTGACTGACCGGCTCCCTTTAGGTCAGGTAAGTAAAAATTCCTCCCAATGGCCTCCCAAGAGATTGCCGAAACAATAATGATGAGTTCACAACATGGAGGAGAAACAGCAATTCATGGTGGTGAGGGGATATGAATACAAGTTGTGAATCGCTGTTAGTTTTACAAAAATGGGAGCTCATCACTCTGCCTCCCCATGTGTGTCAAGTAAGTGCTGAATTTGCGACATAAATATGAATCAATTTTGATGGGGGCAGTATTTAGTATTGTAAGGACCCTTTCAATGATGAGATTTATGTTCTTGCAATGCTAGCCAACTTTGAAGGCCCAGAAAGGGAACAATTGAAACTGTGGAATTTCGCGGGTGCAGGTAGTAAATTGTTCAGAGAGCTTTTTAAAACATTTTTCTTACTTTTCCTCTCTGGCCCTTTTCTATCTCTTAATCCAATCTTTCTTTCCATCTCTTTATTTCTCTTGCTTTTTCTAACTTGACTCTAATTCACCCCATTTTATTCTTCATCATTCAATCTATTCCTTTCTCTATCCTTAAGTTTCATTGGTTAAGGAGATAAACTGTCAGACTAAGGGCCCAGATGCCTGTTGACCTCACCAAGCTGTTTTCCACTCGCACTTCCAGCAATTTGCAGCAGACAAATAATACAAGCTGAAGGGTGAGATAAAAAATCCATCACAGCGTTCAGCATTAAATGCCTCATCCAACAATCCTTGGGTTATTGAAATTCTGAAAAATGGTTCATAAAGATTGTTCTTTCTTATCTGTAGTTAATTAAAAATACAAATACACACACTATTGCAATAACAAAAAGGATGTACATCTCAACCATATGCTCAATCATGTCCTTCAAGAAAAATCACCAAAGGTCGTAGGTGGAAAAAAAAATCACTGAATGACCTGAAGGCTGTTGAGAATCAATCTACTTGGAACACAGTTAAAAAAAAAATCCAGTGATGGAAAGGATATAGAAGACACTAACCAGAATAACTGAGGGACTGCAAAATGAGAAGCAATTATATAGACTGGATATGTTCTCGCCAGAAAAGAAAAGGCTGAGGTGACATGACTAATGTTTTTGAATTTTTAAATGGGACAGGATAATGTATATCATGGCAACACTTCCATTTTGCCCAGAGCAGTAGAAGTATAGAGGCAAGTCCTGTGCTCGAAGGATAAATATAAAACTAACATACATAATCATTTCCAAGAGTGAATAGTGAATCTACGGGACAGGCTCCCAGGGGAAGTGGTGGAAACAAGAGGTATTGATTCGTTCAAATGCAAAGTAGGTCGATTTTCTTTCGTAAAAATTACTTCGGGATACTTTATACCAGTAATCTGCAACATGAAATATGTTAAGTGTAGCACAATTGAGAGAACCAGGAAACTTTGAATCAGAGTTCACGAAGCTTTTCATCAGCAGCCCCGTGTCTAAGTCTGTTGTAAACTAATTGATAGAGATTGGTTGCCATGATTAGTCACTAAATCCATTATTGTTGGAGCATGCGACTGCCAAATTATAATACTCAGGCTGATATCAGCTAACTCCACAAATTAGGCTTGAGGCCAAGATCTTCCATGCCTGCCAGCGTCAGGCATATTCGGAGGCGTGAGTGCACAACATTGGCGTGAAGGCCAAAAGTCGGTTTCACGGCATTGGTGAAACCAGTTTGCAATCGCCCACCGCCTATGGCAGGCTGCGTTTCCCGCCATCGGATGTTGGGACGTTGGGACCCTCATCGAAATATATCAGCATATCTTTATGAGGCCAGCCCGCCGGACCCATCGCAGCACCCCCCCCTCAACTGGATCGTCCATCCACGTCGGCGGGAAAACACGCTGATATGTTTCACAACAGCACCTGGTGGGCTGCACTTCGCTCAGGACTTCAAGGTTTGTTTGCCTACATTGCTTCAGGCAGCACTCGCAGTCATCAGTGCCTGGCTTCACAGACAGCACCACGTCACTTTTAGGGGGGCTCACAGGTAGGTTTCTACCTACCAGATCAGCCGTATGTGAGTGGCTTTTCAATGGCTGCAGAGCAAGATCTTGCTTGGCGAAGGGGGAGAAGTGGCCTCAGGCAAGGGAAGAGTCTGCAGGACGAGAGCTGTACTGGGGAAGGAAGGTACCCCATGGTATGTGTGGGGGCACATGTTGATCTGTGCAAGTGGCCTCAAGATGGTGAGGACTGATGAGACAGTATCCAGAGGAGGTGAGGCCAGATGGACATGTGAGGGCGTGTGTGTGAGAATGGGTGCAGATGTCCCTTGAGCTGGCAGTGAATGAGATGCCAGTGAATGTGTGATGGGCTTGAGTGTGAGAGTTTAGAGTGATGAGATGGTTGCCTTACCCTGGCTGCATGGATGGGATCATTCATCCTCTATCTGCTTTGGACGGCCAACCTCTTCTGTGCAGCATTGGCACTGACCACTGCTGCCACCACCTGCCATGCTGGATTGGTGATGCAGCTGCCTGTCCTGCGGCCAGACTGGGGGCAGAGGACATCATTGCGGGCCTCCGTGGCGTCCAAATGGCATTCCAGTGACACATCATTAAACCTGGGGTCTGCAGTCTTTTTGCCTTTCATGGACATCTCCCCTGCAGTAATCGTGAGCTGGAAGCACTGAGATATGTGCATGCGGCTGGCACCCCGGCGTATTGAAGCTGCGAGGTGATGGCAGACGGGTGAATGACAGCCCGCCCGCCTGCCATGGAAATGGTATGTTTCCCAGGAATGCATAAATAATGTGCCGAGTTTGGTACGATACCGCATGAAAACCCATCATCGCGGTTGGCGGGTAAAACGTCATTTTACCTGCCTGCTAACGCACTTAGTGCAAATCCAGGATGATTCCGCCCATGGCCTCTTGGGTTTCTAGGGTTATATCACTACACAGATCAATGCCTTTCCCCACCAGGCTAGCGCAAAACTATTATTTAGTAATTTGAATTATCTACAAGCATTCCCTTGCTCTGTTCTGCCAAGCAAAGAATTAACAAATTTTGAAATGAATTCCATATTTTTTGACAGTGAGATATGTGCTCCGCAATAAAATTCACATCTCCATTGCATCCCACTTCTCCATCATTACCCCTTGGTCCTTAACCAGTGAGTGAGGAAAACTCCAAGGCTATCTGTATTGCATAGATGCCTGGAGTTTCACTTTAGGTTCAGATGTGTCTGAAATTTGGAGATGGCTGAATACATGCTTTTAATTTATTCCTTCTTTAGAAGCAGTTAACAGATTAAGACAGGCGTCAAACAGACAGATTAATCACCAAACTCTTATCTCTGCAGTTAGCCAGCACTCAATGTACTAATTTTTAAACAAAGCTAATTAAATTGACCACAATCTCAGCTGTTGGATTTTTGTTTGTTGTAATAACCTTGAGAAAAGTTGGACTTTTATCAGACTTTGCACTGGACATTTACTGGGCCTATCTCACAAATGTGCCAGGGTAGGTGTAGCTTTCATTTGTAAAATGTCCCCTTCGGAGTCAATATAACAGTACAGTAGGGACAATCAGAAACATCTCCATGGTAAATGTTTAAAAAGAAGCCTTCATTAGGAGCGGATCATTAGGGTGCGTGAAGATGAAAGGCAGGCTGTGTTGTTTGGATTCCACATTCGTTTACGTTTAGCTTTTTATTTCCTTTACCAGGGAAAGCATGAGTCATTCTCTTTCTTCTCAAGAGGGAGCGTCACCAGTCAAGCCAGTTGGTGGCCAAAGTCATTATCAGCTCCCACAAGTGGAAACCTCAGATCTCAAAAGGTTTGCACAACAAATGGCTGCGGCAACATCAGCATCACAGAGAATTAGCACAGGGAACAAAATGCGTTAGAAATTTTAAGGCTTTGATGGATTAGAACTAGAGCCCTTTGAGATCGTTAAGCTTTACTGGTCTTTGGTTTGGTAATTTAACTCCAGTGCAAATTATCTACTTCAGCTAGGGACAATATGCTGTTTGGCTACACAAAAGGATTCTAATCCAGAAATAATGATCTTTGGATTTCTCTTTAAACAGAATAAGGGTTTGCATTGCAAATTGAAAGTGGACAAAATCTTGTCATTGACAAAGATATTGCTTGAAGTTAGTGTGAGAAATCAGTTATTATTGAACAATACAACCAAATGACATTTGACAAGTTAGCTTTACTGGCAACCTGTTAACATAAATTGTTGGGATGTGGTTATTTCAAAATAGTTTTGTTGTGCCTGGCAGCAAGTAAAATCAGAGAAGAGTCCAATAAATATTTTTATCTTTGAAAATAGGGAAGACAGAAGACAGTTATACTGTAGCAAATACAATGGCCCCAATATTTCCTGGTAGGCAGAGAGGGAGCGGAGGAGCGGAGTACAGTAGTGGAGTGGAGGGGAACCTAGAAACCCTGGAGACGCAGAGAACCTGCCAAAAATAACAGCAGGATCTCATTAAGAAAGTTTTGAAAAGATGGAAAGTGGGT
Source organism: Cetorhinus maximus (assembly GCF_964194155.1). Classification (NCBI taxonomy): domain Eukaryota; kingdom Metazoa; phylum Chordata; class Chondrichthyes; order Lamniformes; family Cetorhinidae; genus Cetorhinus; species Cetorhinus maximus. The sequence continues at coordinate 52,414,164 of NC_135896.1, read as the reverse complement.
GGAGCAGTTTGGGGAGAGACAGCCATCAGCAAGATTGAAGCAGCTGGCTGACATGCGTTTTACAAAAATCTAAAAGCTGCAATGTAGCTTCAGACAGATTGCAAGAACTGAGAGAATGTTTGTCATGTCCATCAGAGTTGATGTGGCTAGGATACATCTCATCAGTCTCTAGAAGTGGTGCCTTTACTGTAGGAGGTGGCTTCAATCTCGCACCTGATAATAATTTAACAGAATTATTAAGAGCAAATTGCATCAGAATTCCCAGATCCTTCCTAAATCCAGTCAATGATTTGCAGTAAAGGGCACATGAGGTCGCCAGGTGAGCATGCCTGACCTTCCATTTTGTTATTGAATTTCCACGTTGAGCAATGGACAACACAGCAATGAGTCTGAATGCAGATTGATTGGGTTAAACAAGAATAATTAGCATATATAGTTGGTTAAGCAACAGTTATGGTTACTTAGAAGCAGTTTTATCCTAAGGATCTGAACGGGGATTTTAACCTAATATGGCATTAAATGTTATGAGAGAACAAAAATAGAAAACAAAAGGTCACCCTGCATATTTTTGTAGGAGTGAGAAAGGGTGCAGCTGTATGTGTTTGGAGAGAAGTTACAGAAGCCATTACTTGTAATGGAAAAGTTTTCAGACCCCATTTTCTTCATTCCCTACACTGTAGTGAAGGACTTTGGAAGCATGTCCTTAGCAAGAAGTCATGAATGCTGGAGGGCGGACTGAAGGTGGAAATTTTTTTTTATTCATTCAAGATATGTGGGTTTCACTGTCTAGGCCAGCATTAATTGCCCATCCCTAATTGTTCTTGAGAAGGTGGTGGTGAGCTGCCTTCTTGAACCACTGCAGTCCATGTGGTGCAGGTACACCCACAGTGCTGTTAGGGACAGAGTTCCAGGATTTTGACCCAGTGACAGTGAAGGATCGGCAATATATTTCCAAGTCAAGATGGTGAGCAGCTTGGAGAGGAACTTCCAGGTGGTGGTGTTCCCATGTGTCTGCTGCCCTTGTCCTTCTAGGTGGTAGTGGTCTTGGACTTGGAAGGTGCTGTTTTATGAGCATTTGTGAGTTTCTGCAGCGCATCTTGTAGACAGTACACACTGCTGCTACTGTGCATCGGTGGTGGAGGGAGTGAATGTTTGTGGATGAGGTGCCAATCAAGTGGGCTGCTTTGTCCTGGATGGTGTAAAGCTTCTTGAGTGTTGTTGGAGCTGCACTCATCCGGGCAAGGGGAGAGTATTTCACCACACTCCTGACTTCTGCCTTGTAGATTGTGGACAGGCCTTGGGGAGTCAGGAGGTGTGTTACTCACCGCAGGATTCCTAGCCTCTGGCCTGCTCTTGTAGCCACAGTATTTATAAGGCTAGTCCAGTTCAGTTTCTGGTCAATGGTAGCATCCAGGATGTTGATAGTGGGGTAACGCTACTGAATATCAAGGGGTGATGGTTAGATTCTGTCCTTTCCTTTGTGCTAGGTTTAACTCCAACTAACGGAGAGTTTCCCCTGATTCCCACTGAGTCCAATTTTGCTAGGGCTCCTTGATGCTACACTCAGTCAAATGCGGCCTTGATGTCAAGGTCAGTCACTCTCACCTCATCACTGGAGTTCAGCTTTTTTGTCCATGTTTGAACCAAGGCTGTAATGAGGTCAGGAGCTAAGTGGCCATGGCGGAACCTAAACTGAACGTCAGCAAACAGGTTCCACATTGCTGGGTAGATGCCAGTGTTCTAGATCTACTGGAACAGCTTGGCTAGGGGCGTGGCAAGTTCTGGAGTACAACTCTTCAGTGCTATTGTTGGAACATTGTCAGGGCCCATAGCCTTTGCAGTATCCAGTGCCTTCAGCCGTTTCTTGATATCATGTGGAGTGACTTGAATTAGCTGAAGACTGACATCTGTGATGCTGGGGGTTTCTGGAGGAGGCCGAGATGGATCATCCACTCGGCACTTCTAGCTGAAGTATTGTTGCAAGCACTTTAGCCTTATTTTTTGCACTGACCTGCTGGGCTCCCCATCATTGAGGATAGGGATATTTGTGAAGCTTCCTCCTCCAGTGAGTTAATTGTTCACACCATTCACAACTAGATGCGGCAGGACTGCAGAGCTTAGATCTGATCCATTATTTGTGGAATCGCGTAGCTCTGTCTATCACTTGCTGCTTGTGCTGTTTGGCACGCAATTAGTCCTGTGTTGTAGCTTCACCAGGTCAACGCTTCATTCTTAGGCATGCCTGGTGCATTTCATGGCATGTCCTCCTGCACTCTTCATTGAAGCAGGGTTGATCCCTGGCTTGGTGATGATGGTAGAGTGGGGGACATACCGGGCCATGAGGTTACAAATTGTGTTCAAGTGCAATTCTGCTGCTGCTGATGGCCCACAGCACTTCATGGTTGCCCAGTCTTGAGTTGTTACATCTGTTTGAAATCTATCCCATTTAGCACGGTGGTAGTGCTACACAACATGATGAAGGGTATCCTCAATGTGAAGGCGGGACTTCGTCTCCACAAAGACTGAGCAGACTGAGGTCACTCCTACAAATACTGTCATGGACAGATGCATCTGCGGCAGGCAGGTTGGTGAGGATGAAGTCAAGAATGTTTTTCCCTCTTTTTGGTTCCCTCACCACCTGCTGCAAGACCCAGTCTAGCAGCTATGTCATTTAGGACTTGACCAGCTTGGTCAGTATTGGTGCTACCAAGCCACTGTTGGTGATGGACATTGAAGTCCCCCACCCAGAGTACATTCTGCACCTTTGCCACCCTCAGTGCTTCCGCCAAGTGGTGTTCAACATGGAGGAGCACTGATTCATCAGCTGAGGAGAAGCAGTAAGTGATAATCAGCAGGAGGTTTCCTTGCCCATGTTTGACCTGATGCAATGAGACCTCATGGGGTCCAGATTCCATATTAAGGACTCCTAGGGCAACTCCCCCACGACAGTATACCACTGTGCTGCCACTTCTGCTGGGTCTGTCCGTCCGATGGGACAGGACATACCCAGGGATGGTGATGGTGATGTCTGGGACATTGTCTGTAAGGTATGCTTCCAAGAGTATGACTGTCAGGCTGTCGCTTGACTAGCCTGTGAGACAGCTCTCCCAATGTTGTCACTAGCCCCCTGATGTTAGTAAGGAGGACTTTGCAAGGTTGACAGGGCTGAGTTTGCCTTTGTCATTTCCAGAGCCTATATCAATGCCATGTGGAGCCTCCTCCTCCACGTGGTTCCAAGCTGTTAATAGTATGTTTAAGTCACTTGGATATCACTGTTCAAAGTACTGAACTTATAGCAGTCCTGCCAGGCTATCACAACAGTTGTATTTCTCTGAAGGAGGTTTCCAATTACAAAAATGGGTGCAGCTCCCTCAAACATCCAGGTCATTGAGACAGGCCAGCAGCAGATGATTGCTACAAGAGCAAAGGTCCGCGGGCAGCAGGAGGAGAGCCTCAAGAAAGCACGACCCAGAAGGAGGACATGCTATTACCTAAGCACAGGATGTATCGCGTTAGCCCCAGCTATCAGGACATTTCGGAGCACCAGTGTAGCAGCAGGTTGAGAATTTCCAGTCACAGGCACCTGTACCGTTGTGCAGGAAGGTCAGGCACCTTGAACCAATCGTCGACAGGCCCTGCCAGAAGAAGTCAAGGTTATAGCAGCCCTAAATCTTTTTGCTCCTAGCTCCTTCTAGGGCTCTGCTGCAGACCTGTGTAGCATTTTACAAGCGGCAGCCTACCACTGCATTGGCCACAGTTACTCTGTGCAGGTGACTGACTTCATCACCTTTCCCACAGACATAGACTCCCAGGTGCAGAGGGCAATGGGCTTTGCTACGATAGCTGACTTCTCCCAGGTGCAAGGAGTAATTGGCTGCACACATGTGGCCAACAGGGCAGCCACCAACAGGCCTGAGAGATTCATCACTCAGAAGGCATTCCATCCTATCAACGTACAGGTGGTGTGTGACCACAGGGAAAGATTCCTGCACGTGTGCTCTCGATTCCGGGCAGTTGTCACATTGCTTTCAATCCACAGGAGTCATGCCTGCCTCAATTATTCCATCTCATTCTCTAGGTGCATGGCTGGCTACTTGGCAACAAGGGCTACCTTTTAAGGCAGTGGCTTTTCAACTCCCCTGAGAACCCCACAGAAGGAGGCCCACAGCATTCTAATATGAGCCGTATTCAGGCACAGATCATTACTGAACAAGCAACCGGACTGTTGAAGATGGGCTTTTGGTGCCTTGACCACTTCAGCAGAGCCCTTCAATATTCACCGGTCAGGATCTCCAGGATAGTAGTTGTCTGCTGCATCCTACATGATATGGTGCAGGGAAGTGAGGGTGCACCTTGACCTTGAGGGGGTAGGTGCTGAGGAAAGCCCCATGTCATCGCCAGAGGAGTAGGAAGAGGAGGAGGCAGAGGAGGGAGAGGAACAGCCAGGGGTGTCAGAAGGCGAGCCATCAGAAGCAAAGGGCGAGGCAGGATCAGTGGACGGCAAGCCTGGATGTCATTGGTGGGTTCCATGCAGATGGCCTTGTTACCAAGGACCTCCTAATGCAACGGAGATTCACCAGTGTGACCATGAGGGGCTCACAGCACAGCACATGCATGGCGAGGAACAAAGACTTCAAGTGGAGGACATCCATGCCAACATCCTTCACATTCCTACCATTACTGAGAGATAGGCTACAGTCTTTAGTCTCAATTGGAACCAGTAAGAACCTAATTTTGTCATTGAGGAAGTACCATCAACCTGTTGTGCTAAATGAATGAACATTGACAACCATTAGAGCAGATAGGGCACATATTTACAGTATCTATCCAAAATTACAATTACAGTGAAAAGCTATCTAACATAACAGTGACCCACTTAGTGTTTATGGTAACATGGCGCCTTGCAAATGTGCACACTCCTACGCGGTGCCTGTGTTGCCTCAGAGGAGGTGGAGGCAGGCTGCTCACCTCTCTGGCTCTCTTAGTGTGCAGGGACTCAGCATGGTCTCCTGTGGCTGTGCTTCCTGCATCTCTGCACTGAGACATGTACCACAGATGCTAGATCTAGAAAGGTCAGGAAAGCCATGGGAGATGAGGGCACTGCTAAGGACCTTCATCCTCCTCCTCAAACTCCTCAGCCCTGGGTTGGCTCTCAGGTAGCCTGGAGGGAGTCAGCTGCTGGAGAGCAGCAGCCGCTCCCTCCAGCCACCATTCTGCACCAGTGCAAGTGCTTTGTTTTGAGTCTGCAGCTCCTGGCGTTACTCCATGGGGATAATGTTCATGTTATGAATGGATTGTTATTAAGTGTGCCTTCAACCCTGTACAGAATCGCATACTGCTCATGCATGCACTCCAGTTCTGCCACATGCGGTCTCCATGAGGTTGGCCAATCTCTCATGGGAGAAGCTCCTGTGCTTGAGCCCCATCCATGCCATGGACTCCTCTGCTCACGGATCATGAGCTTACATTGCCTCAGGGCCTGCACATCTGCTGTAGCTGTTCCAAGTACCGAGCTCCATACAGTGACACCTCAGCCTCTTCCTCAGTGTGTGCCAGAGCATCATTGTGGCTTCCCTCCCACCTCCAAGGGGAGCTGCCCACGAATACTTCTGACTCTGACACCTCCTTCTGCTTTCCAGTGCTGTGTACCTCAGCCAATGACCCGCACTCTAATAACACTTGTGAACTCACTCAAATGCACGAACCTGCAATGGTGAGACAACATCCTTTCTGATGCAACACTGTATCCTTGGACATTTCTTCCTCCTCCTGATACCTGAGGGATGATCCATCTCATGGGAGTGGGCACACACCACCAGGGTCTGTGTGAGACACAAGATCTGGTAATGAGCGTTATCCTTTAACAGATGAATGGTTAAGTAGAGCCATAACTTCCGAGCTCCAGGGCAGTGTAATGGAGGGTATCCCAAAGATAAGTGGACGAACCCCCCCTGGATGTTCCCAGGTAAGGATTGCACGGCAATTGCCCAGGAAGTGCAAGTTTCCGATGAACAATTACCCTGCATTGGGAACCATCCGAAAATGCGATTTAAATTGCAAAGTTCTGATGGTTCTGACTGTTCCAGAAATAATTACCCGGAAAAAGTTAGAAGAATTAAAAGCACTTCTAGCTTCTGGATAACTATTGTACAGACCAACACCGACCCCCACATGACTCCCCCACCCACCCAAACCCCCAGGGGACTCCCCCACCAACCCCTGGCTACACTCAGGCGACTCCCCCAATCCCCCAACTACGCCCAGCGGACTCCCCTTGCCTCCCCAAGCACCCCCCGCCATGGGACTCCATCCCCCCGGGACTTCCCCCAACTCACATATGGGACTCCCCCACCTGACCATCCAACCACCTCCCAACTGTTCGACCCCGCCCTGTGACTGTCTGACCCCAAACCCGACAGTCCGACCCCTTCGCCCAGGCTGCAGGCCTTCCCCCCAACAGTTGCCCCAGCAACGACTGTTGGACCCTCCAACTGTTCGACCCCTCCCTGCCCCGACTGTCCGACCCCCGGCCAATGCGCCGCACCAACTGTCCAACTCCCCACTGCCGGCTGTCTGATCCCCCCTGATTTTCTGACTGTCCAACCCCACCCCAACTGTCCAAATCCCCCAACTGTCTGAACCTCTGGACTGTCCAACAACACCCCCCCGACACCCAGACTTTCCAACTGCCCCAACCGTCCGCCTGAGTGACCAACCCCGCCCATGACTGCCCAACTCCACCCTAACCATTGGAGCCCCCACTAACTGTCCAACTGTCCAAACTCCCCCAAATGTCTGAACTTCCCAGCTTTCCAACCGCCCCCCACCACAACTGACTTTCCAACACCCCCCTTGACAGTCCGATCCAGTGCCATAAAAAAGGAGGCATGGCCTCCTTCCATCCAATTCTGCAGCACTCGACTCAACGTCCCAAGAGTGTACTGCCCTGCATAGTTCCACCCGGCCTGAGTCAGTAGGACAAGCCCAAAAGGATCGAGAAGATTTCCAGGTAAGAAGGTAGGAGCAGAGTGACAATCTGACTCTGATCGCCACTTCGTGGATGTGCAGGCCCAATATCATGGCACCATCCACATCACCAGTGCTCAGTATGCATTGATACAATGCCCTTTTCTTGTAGCCCTATGTGCCAACCAGGTCTGCTGGCTCCCAACCCACTTCCTCCCCTTGCCTACATCATCCCCAGCAGATCGTTCCCCACTACCCCGACCCTTAAGGCCATCATCCCAACCAATGAAAACATGCTATTGTATGATTTATCCACGGCCAATTGCACCTGGGGTGGGAGACTCTCCACTTCCAATGCTTTGCTGATACACACACACTCTCCATGGCCTTCTCCTCTATGGCACATAATGCCCTCAGCTGCAGTGTTTCCCCCCACCCAATCACCTACCCCGTCCCCCACCCCGGGTCTGGGCCAACTCCCTGGCATTATGCATCATCTTTTCCTATGAGGACAAGAGGAAGAGATGTGAAAGTACTCTTGCATGGATATATGCTCCTCACCAATGTGGCCTAAACTGATAGTGGTCCACACATGTTAAAACATGAGAGATCTTCCTTTCAATTGTCTCATGTCCACATAGTACTCCTGGCTACAGGACATGCATGCACCATTGTGCCCCCCCGCCACACTAGCATGCCTCTTAGAGACCATTAATGGCCATCGCTGTTCTACAGAAAGACCCACTCACCTTGACAAACTGCAGAAGGTTATGGAAGCACTTGCAGCACTGAATCCAGGTGCACTTGTGTTCACCCGAGGTGCTCACAATGGATACAAACTTCAGCAATGCTAGTTTTGTGATGGTTGAGGAAAATTTCTGCCCGCTGGGTACAGGATGTCCCTCTTGCCGCTCACTGAATGCGCCAGGAGCTTCAAGGCCTGGTAATTGAATCGAGGTACACTCGATGACTGACTCTTCCTTGATGGTCTCTTCTGCGACATTCTGGCATGGCAACAAACAAAGCACACGGGTCATTATGCAAGCTTACCTTGTGTGAAAAGTCACATAGTCTATGGGTCTGGTTGGATAATGGGTTGTCACCCATTATTCTATTGAGTGGGCGCTGACAAGAGATGCTGGGCTAGCTGTGTGCAGGGTGAGTGGCATCACAGTTGCTGTCTGCATGGCAGCATAGAGAGAGAGGTGACCTTAGTTCTGGAGATCAAGATGTAGAATCAGTTTGGGTAGAGGTGAGAAACAATAAAGTTAAGAAGTCACTTGTGGGAGTGGTTTATGGGCCCCCCCAACAGTAACCACACTGTACTACGGGGTATACGGGAAGAAATACTAGGGGCTTGTGAGAAAGGTACGGTGATAGTCTTGGGTGATTTTAATCTACATATTGATTGGACAAGTTAGATTGGCAAAGGTAGCCTGGATGATGAGTTCATAGAGTGTGTTCAGGACAGTTTCTGAGAGCAGCACTCAGGGCAGAATTGTCCCAGGTTTGCACTAAGTGCGGTAGCAGGCGGCTACCTTTACCAATCTGACTTGTCCAATCTATACGTAGATTAAAATCACCCGTGACTATCAATGACGTTTTACCCATCAGCCGTGATGGCGGGTTTTCACGCCGTATCATTCCAAACCTGCCACATTGCTTATGCATTCCTGGTAAACACGCCAGGCGGGATTTTCCCCACCTGCCCACCGCCAGGATCTTCCAGTCCCGCCGCAAGTCAATGGACTTCTGGCTGGGACGTCGCCTTGCCCGTGGCAGGTCCCACCCGTGACAGGGCCTGCCACACTGTCACTTCGCTGCTTCATCACACCAGCCACCACATTTAAAGTTCAGCCGCGCACAGTACTTCCAGCCCAGGACTGCAGCAAAGAAGACATGGCCCCAAAAGGCAAGAAAACTGCAGCCCTTCAAGCGCCTTTTGGGTGCCGTAGAAGCCCGCTGTCATGTCCTCTACCCTGCTGTGGCCGCAGGAGGGGAAGCTACATTACCACTCCAGCTTGGTAGGCGATTGCAGTGGTGGTCAGTGCCAATGTTGCATAGAAGAGGTTCGCCATCCAATGCAGATGGAGGATGAATGATCTCATCCATGCAGCCAGGGTATGGCAACCATCTCATCACTCTAAACTCACACACTCACAACCCCATCACACATTCACTGGCATCTCACTCACTGCCAGCTCAAGGGACATCACCACCCATTCTCACACACACACCCTCACATGTCCATCTGGCCTCATCTCCTCCGAAGACTGTCTCCTCAGCCCTCACCATCTTGAGGCCACTTGCACAGATTGATACATACCCCCACACACGCCCTGGGATACACTCCTTCCCCAATGCAGCTCTCTTCCTGCAGCCTCTTCCCTTGCCTGAGGCCACTTCTCCCCCTCCTCCAACCAAGACCTTGTCCTGCAGCCACATATGGCAGGCCTGGTAGGTAGAGACCTATCTGTGAGCCCGTCTAAAAGTGCTGTGGTGCTGTCTGTGAAGCCTGGCACTGATGTCTGCGAGTGCTGACCGAAGCAAGGTAGACAAACACATTTTGAAGTCCTGAGCGAAGTGTAGCCCTCCAAGTGCACGCCTTATATATGCTGTTGTGAAACACTTCAGCGAGTTTTCCTACTTACTTAGGCAGACGATACAGTGGGGTTGGGATGAGTCCAGCAGGTAGGCCTTATAATAATACGCTGATGTATCATAATGAGGCTCCTGACGTCCAATGAACGTGGCCTGCCATCAGTGGGCGCGGATGATCGCAAAGTGGTTTCACAAAGTCACGAAGCTGATTTTTGGCCTTCTCACCATATTGACTGCTCATGCCACCGAACACGCCCGACACCGGCGGGCACGGAAAATCCCGGCCTAGATCTGTTAATGTACAATGAGACAGGATTAATTAATGACCTCATAGTGAAGGCGCACCTAGGTAACAGTGATCATAATATGTTTGAATTCCACATTTAGTTTGAGGGAGTGCGGAGTGGATCAAAGACTAGTGTTTTAAACTTAAATAAGGGCAATCGTGAGGGCATGAAGACAGAGCTGGCTAAAGTGAACTGGGAAATTAGGTTAAGGGGTAGGTCAGTAGAGATGCAGTGGCAGGCATTGAAGGAGATATTTCAGAATACTCAGAAAAGATACAAAGAAAGATTCTAAGGGAAGGACACATAATCCATGGCTAATGAGTGGCAGGTCAGAGGATTGGACAGAATATAAAGAACAGCAAAGAATGACTAAAAGATTAATAAGAAGGGAGAAATTAGAGTATGAGCAAAACCTTAGTTAGAAATATAAAAACAGATAGTAAGAGTTTCTACAGGTATTTAAAAAGAAAAAGAGTGAGTAAAGTGAGTGTTGGTCCTATAGAGAGTGAGAATGGGGAAATAATAATAGAAAATAAGGACATGGTGGATGAATTGAACAGATATTTTGCATCTGTCTTCACTGTAGAATGTACAAATAACATCCCAGAAATAATTGTGAATCATGAGGTGAAAAGGAGGGAGGAACTTAAAAAATTACAAACACCACTGAAAAAATGATTAGAACTAAAAGCTGACAAATCCCCAGGTCCTGATGAACTTCATCCGAGGGTCATGAACGACGTGGCTGCTGAGGTAGTAGATACATTGGTTTTAATTAATGGGGGAGGCGGCGGCTGCGGAGCGGTGGAGTCGGTGCAGTGGTATTGTCACTGGACTAGTAATCCAGAAACTCATGGTAATGCTCTGGGGACCTGGGTTTGAATTCTACCACAGCAGATGGTGAAGTTTGAATTCAATAAAAATCTGGAATTAAAAGTCTAATGATAACCATTGTCAATTGTTGTAAAAACCCATCTGGATCACTAATTCCCTTTAGGGGAAGGAAATCTGCCAGACCCACAGCAATGTGGTTAACTCTAAATGCCCTCTGAAATGGCCTAACAAGCCACTCAGTTGTATCAAACCGCTACGAAGTCTAAAAGGAATAAACCGGACAAACCACCTGGCATTGACCTAGGCACCAGAGACAGCAACGGCAAACTCAATCTTGTCAACCCTGCAAAGTCCTTAATAACATCTGGGGGTAGTGTCAAAACTGGGACAGGAGAGCTGTCTCACAGACTAGCCAAGCAAGAGCCTGACATAGTCATATTCACAGAAACAGATCTTACAGACAATATCCCAGACACCACCATCAGCAGAGATGGCAGAGGGAGTCCTCAACATCGACTCCAGACCCCATGAAGTCTCATGGCATCAGGTCAAACATGGGCAAGGAAACCTCCTGCTGATTACCACATACCACACCCCTCAGCTGATGAATCAGTGCTCCTTCATGTTGAACACCACTTGGAGGAAACACTGAGGGTGGCAAGGGTGCAGAGTGTACTCTGGGTGGGGGACTTTAATGTCCATTATAAAAGTGGCTCGGAAGTGCCACTATAGACTGAGCTGGCCTGTCCTTAAAGGACATAGCTGCTATACTGGGTCTGCAGCAGGTGGTGAGGGAATCATCAAGAGTGAAAAACATACTTGACCTCATCCTCACCAACCTGACTGCCACAGATGAATCTGTCCATGATGGCATCGGTAGGAGGTACCTTCGCACAGTCCTTGTGGAGATGAAATCCCATCTTCACATTGTGGACACCCTCCATCATGTTGTGTAGCACTACCACCGTGCTAAATGGGATAGACTTCAAACAGATGTAGCAACTCAAGTCTGGGCAACCAGCTGCGGGCCATCATCAGCAGCAGAATTGTACTCAACCACAATCTGTAACCTCATGGCCCGGCATATCCCCCACTCTACCATGACCACTAAGCCAGGGGATCAACTCTGGTTCAATGAAGAATACAGAAGGGCATGCCAGGAGCAGTACCAGGCATGTCTAAAAATGAGGTGTCAACCTGATTTGGGCTCAGGGCTACCTGCGTGCCAAACAGCATAAGCAGCAAGTGATAGACAGGGCTAAGCGATTCCAAATCAACAGATCAGGTCTAAGTTCCGCAGGCCAGCCACATCCAGTCATGAATGGTGGTGGACAATTAAACAACTCACTGGAGGAGGAGCCTCCACAAATATCCCATCCTCAATGGTGGGAGAGCCCAGCATATCAGTGCAAAAGATAAAGCTGAAGCACTTGCAACAATCTTCAGCCAGAAGTGCCGAGTGGATGATCCATCTCAGCCTCCTCCAGAGGTCCCCAGCATCACACATCAACATCCTGGGGGTTATCATTGACCAGAAACTGACTAGCCATACAAATACTGTGGCTACAAGAGAAGGTCAGAGGCTAGGGAATCCTGTGGCAAGTAACTCACTCCTGACTCCCTAAAGCCTGTCCACCATCTACAAGGCACCAGTCAGGAGTGTGATGGAATACTCTCCGCTTGCCTGGATGAATGCAGCAACACTCAAAAAGCTTGATACCATCCAGGACAAAGCAACCCACTTGATTGGCACCCCATCCACAAATATTCACTCTTTCTACCACCGACACACAGTGGCTGTAGTATGTGCTATCTACAAGATGCGCTTCAGGAACTCACCAAGACTCCTTAGACAGCACCTTCTAAACCCACTACCACTACCATCTAGAAGGACAAGGGCAGCAGACACATGGGAATACCACCACCTGGAAGTTCCCCTCCAAGTCACTCACCATCCTGGCTTGAAAATATATTGCCAATCATTCACTGTCGCTGGGTCAAAATCCTGGAACTCCCTTCCTAACAGCACTGTCAGGGTACCTACACCACATGGCCTGCTGCGGTCCAAGAGGGCAGCTCAACCACCACCTTCTCAAGGACCATTAGGGATGGCCAATAAATGCTGGCCGAGCCTGCAATGCCCACATCCCGTAAATGAATTTTTTAAAATTTCCAAAATTCCCTACATTCTGGAAAAGTCCCACCAGATTGGAAAATAGTGAATGTGACTCCTCTATTCAAGAAATAAAAGATACAGAAAGCAGGAAGCTACAGGTCAATTAGCTTAACGTCTGCTGTAGGGAAATTGATAGAATCTATTATGAAGGAGGTTACAGCGGGGCACTTAGAAAATCTCAATGCAATCAAGCAGAGTCAACATGGTTTTGTGAAAGGGAAATCATGTTTGACTAACTTATTGGAATTATTTAAGGAAGTAACAAGCAACATCGATAAAGGGAAACCTGTGGATGTGTTCTGCTTAGATTTCCAGAAAGCATTTGACAAGGTGCCACATCAAAGGTCACTACGCAAAATAAGAACTCATGGTGTAGGGGGTAACATATTAGCATGGATAGAGGATTGGTTAGCTAACAGGAAACAGAGAGTAGCGATAAATGGGTCTTTTTAGGTTGGCAAGATGTGACGAGTGGAGCACCACAGGGATCAGTGCTGGGGGCTCAACTATTTACAATTTATATCAATGATTGGATGAAGAGACTAAATGTATGGTTGCTAAATTTGCCGATGACACAAAGATAGGTAGGAAAGTAAGTAGTAAAGATGACATAAGGAGTCTGCAAAGGGTCAAAGATAGGTTAAGTGAGTCGGCAAAAACTTGGCAGATGGAAGATAATCTGGGGAAATGTGAACTTGCCCACTTTGGTGGCAGAATAGAAAAGCAGCATATTATTTAAATGGATAGAGATTGCTGAACCCTGAGGTACAGAAGATTCTGGGTGTCCTGGTGCTTGAATCAAGAAAGGTTAGTATGCAGGTGCAGCAAGTGATTAGGAAGGCAAGTTGAATGTTGTTGTGCATTGGGAAGGGAATGGAATATAAAAGCAGGGATATAAATGCATTAGAAGCAGTTCAGAGAAGATTCACTCGACTGACACCTGGGCTGAGGGGATTATCTTACGAGGAAAGGTTGAGCAGGTTGGGCCTGTATCCTGAGGGGACTTTACAAGGTGAATTCTGAAAAGATGTTTCCTCCTGTGGGACAAGCTAGAACTAGGAGACAAATTTTAAAAATAAGGGGGCTCCCATTTAAGACGGAGAGAAGTTTTTTTTTCTCTTAGAAGCTTGTGAATCTTTGGAACTCTCTTGCCCACAGAGCAGTGGAGGCAGTATCATTGAATATTTTTAAGGCAGAGGTAGGTAGATTCTTGACTAACAAGGGAGTCAAAAGTTATCGGAGTAGGCGGAATATGGAGCTGAGGCCGCAATCTGATCAGCCATGATCTTACTGAATGGCGGAGCAAGCTCGATGGGCACCAACGGCCTACTCTTGCCCCTAATTCATATGTTCGTATGGTAAGAGCGGATAATCAGTGACCATCACCCAGCAATCCATTGGACCCTGAGGTGCTCAGGAGCACGACAGCGGCTGAGAGGTGCCAGGTGGCTTGGGGTGCCATGGCTTGGTGTACATTTGGTTTAAGCCTCTAGTGAGCTGCTAGGATTAGGGGTCTTCCGACTGAAGGCTGAGAGCAGAGAGCAGACCCTAAACTATGCTTCTGATCACAATTGCTGCAGGGTGCAGACATTTGATGGGAGAGCAGAGACAAGTACCAGCAGTGAGCCCAATGCCGTGTGCAGCAGTTACATGAGAAATGGAGGCAGCCAGTAAGGGATTCACAGTTTTCAAAGGGTAGGTTCATGCTGGGCCAGCTTTACCACAGTTAAAAAGCTTTTGGCCATCACACACACTCAGAGGAATGTTCACTGCTTACATCACAAGAGTTAGAGATGACTTCACAATACTGGGTCAACTGTCTCCACGTCAGTCTCACCTCCCAGCAATGGCGTCAGAGGTGCACCTTATAATGAACCCACAACACAATTTACCTGCCTCTGCATCCCGACCCATTTCTGGTTCCACAGAGCTTTCAGAGTTGGCGAGCCTGTCTATCACAATCCTATCTCTCTGGCATAAAAATAGGGCAGGTGGGCACCTCCACAATGGAGACAGGATGGCGGGCTCCGGAAAATTCACCCACCAAACAAAAATGTGGCCCTGTGAATTATTTTCATAAGTTTTTTGGAAGATAATTGCACTCATGCTACCCCTAGCCCAATATTGATAGCAACTGATTTGTTGGTACCATTATCTGATGGTGGAATCTCTCCTGCTTTGTGAGTAACACAAATGATAGTTTATCTCGTGCTGCAAATGAGCTAAAATGCCATCTGGACAAATAATAAACTAAACCTCCTATTTGTTTCACTGCATAGAGTCTGAAAACACACAAGTATGACAGCAAACAATCATTAGGTGAAAGCGAAATTTCCTCAACTGCTTCTTTAATGTGATGTTTTTCAGCATTTCCAAAATAATCATTGAGATTACCTTGCTCTCTGACCAAGCTTTTAATGATCTGTCCTAAAATCTTTTCATATGGCATGGCGTCAAATTTTGTCTGAAATGCACTGGGATAGTTTTAATATACCAAATACACTATATAATGCGAGTTGCTGTTGTTATAAAATCCATTGAATTTCAATAATGTGTGCAAAGAATAATAACAATAAAAAAGAATAATGTGCTGCATCAAGTCACCAACTACAAAATTTCTGTTGTGAAAATTTCCCAACATTTTTCAATCCAATACTATCCATGAATATCACAAGGACAATAAAGTACAGTTCCAAAATGCATGATTGACATGTGGCTTTATCAAAAAAAATGATAATCCAGAGACGTGAGTAGGCAAGAGCACGGAAGGTGATATATAATGTAGAGAAATGTGAACTTATTCATTTCGCTGGAAAAATTAGAAAAGCAATATTATAAGCTTCTTCTTTTAATCTAATGCTTTGACTTCTGCTGCTCGCCAGAGTTGGGCCACTTTTCCCATGGGGTTTTTAATTCTTTAAGGAAAAGTATGTTTGTCATGAATTATGAATGAATTTGTTCAATGTTTGCCATTGTTTATCTACGGTCTGATATTATAATTTAGTTTCCCAATCGACGTTAGCCAAATTTCCCCTCATACCCACATAGCTTGCTTTGTTCAGGTTTAAACCTTATTCTTATACTTAACTAAATCACTTCAAACTCAGTATAAAATTCTAACCTTGACACATTGCCCAATGCTAGATCTAAATTAGCCTGTTCCCTAATTAGTTTCTCGACATACTGATCTAGAAAATTATCTTGAGTACATTCCATGAACTCGTCCTCCACACTACTACAGCTAATTTGGTTTGCCCAGTCCACATGAAGATTAAAGTCCCCCATGATTATTGTATTACCCTTGCTGCATGCACCTCTGATTTCCTGAATTATACTCTGCCTGACATTAAACTACTGTTAGCCTATAAGCTATTGCCACTGGTGTTATCTATCTGTTGTTGATTCTTAGATCCATCCAAACTGATTCTGCATCTTGATTTTCTGAGTTAGGATCCTTTCTCAATACTATTTTTATTCCATCTTGTATTATCAGGGCTACCATCCACAACAGACGCCCCCACCCTTTTCCATTTTGTTTGCCTTTCAAAAGTCAAGAATCTGGAATATATGGTCACTCTGCAACAATGTCCATGTAATGACAATTGGATCAAAAGCATTCATTTCCTGCCCCACTGAATTGATTTCTTCCTATCTTGACTCTAATTTTTCTCCCCTTATTCAGTCTATTCCCAGCCACATCTGTGATTCTTCCATCATTTTAACACTCTCTAATTTTCTGGCCCTAACCATCTCCTCTTCATTACAGATACCTAATTTCTCTACACCTCCATCCCCAGCCAGGGCAGTTTGAGGGCTCTCTGCTTCTTCCTTGGACGGAGGCCCAACCAGTCCACATTTCACCACCACCCTCTTCTGCCTGGCTGAACTTATTCTCACATTGAACAACTCTCACTTCAACTCACTCACTTCCTCCCAATAAAATATATCACAACGGAAACCCACATGGATCCTAGCTATTCCTAGCCTTTCTGTGGGATATGTGGAACATTCTATTTTAATCCTACCCAGGCCCTCCTCTGCAACTTCTTTTCCTTGTATATTGATGACTGTATTGGTGCTGATTCCTGCTCTTGACCTGAACTGGAAAATTTCATCAACTTAGCTTATAATTTCCTCCCTTCTCTCACTTTCACATGGTCTACCTTTGACTCTTCCCTTCCCTTCCTTGACTTTTCTGTCTCTATTTCTGGGTATAGGCTATCAACCAATATTCACTGTAACCTCATCGACTTCCACAGCTACCTTGAGCACAACCTGCTTCCTGCAAGGACTCTATTCCATTCTCTCTGTTTTTCTGTTTCTTCAAATCCATCCCACCTGTTCAGATGATGTGACATTCCATGTCAGTGCTTCTGATATGTCCTCCTTTTTTCTCAACCAAGGATTCTACCCACCATAGTTGGCAGGACTCTCAACTGTGTCCATTCCATTTCATACACTTCTGCGCCATCTCTTCCCCTGCTTCCTCGGACCATGAAGGGGTTCCCCCTTGTCCCCACTTACCACCCCACCAGCACCTGTATTCAACAAATCATCCTACTTAATTTCGACCACCTCCAGCATGATGCCACCAACAAACACATTTCCCCCCCCTCTCCCCTCTCTGCATTCCTAAGGGAATATCCCCTCCATGACCTTCTGATCCATTCCTCAAACAACACCAACAGTCCCTTCCCTTCCCACAGCACTTTTTCATGCAAGTGCAGGAGAGGCAACACCAGCCCTTCTACTTCCTCTGTTCTCACTGTCCAAGGATCCAAATACTCTCCTAGGTGAAACAGTGATTTACTTGTATTTGCTGCACATAATGTGATCTCCTCTATATTGGGGAGACTAAATGCAGATTCGGCGACTGCTTTGTGTAGCACCTCCATTCTGTCTGCAAGCATGACCCTGAGCTTCCAGTCACTTGTCGTTTTAAATCTCCACCTTTCACTCACGCTAACCTCCCTGTACCTGGCCTCGTGCAGTGTTCCAGTGAAGTGAAGCTAGAGGAACAGCAGCTTGCCTTTCCATTATGCCCTTTAGAGCCTTCAGACTCAACATTGAATTCAACAATTTCAGATTGTAACCTCTGCTGGTTTTGGTTTTTCTCTCTTGCTTGGCACTCTTTCTTTTATTTTTACTTTCGGTTGGCAGCTGTTCATGATTCTGCCATTCACATCTCTTTATTTGTTACATCTCACTTTGGCCTTGCACCATAAATCCTTTTGTCATTTAATCTCTCCTGCCTTCCATCCTGTCACAGACCTTCCTTGGTGTTCTTTTTTTTCTGTCCTATTACATCACTAACTTTTCCCAGTTCTAATGAAAGGCCATTGACTTAAAATTTCAACTGTGTATATCTCTTCACAGATGCTGCCAGACCTGCTGAGTATTTCCAGCATTTTCTGTTTTTATTTCTGATTTCCAGCATCCGCATTTGCTTTTCCATTTGCTTCCTTTGGTGCTATTAATTCCTCGATTTTGCTTCTAAAGCTTCTTACATTCAACTTTAACCATTTCCCCTGATATCACCTTAGTTGCTAATGTCATATTACCCTTATTAAGCTCCTTCTGCTTGCACTCATATGTTCAACACGTGCTATTCTCCTCTCTTACCCACAATTACTACTTCTCTCTGGAACTGGTACACTATGCTAAACTGTTTCACACACCTTCAGAATCCTGCAACAGGGCACACACCAGCCCCCTCCCACTTCTCTTGCAGGAGAAGCTGACACACAGTTAAAGGGAATCTTCAAGAGCTGGTGAAGCTACTGATACATTGTAAACTCTGACATCAATGGAGGACACAGCCATCAACATGATTGACAAAAAGAGTGCACACAGAATGAAGATGATCAGGCTGGAGGCCATGAACAGCAGTGCCTTTAGGCATTTTCCCTTCCTGTTCTACTTAACTCTCTTGCATGCATGCTCACACACACAGCATGAAAACCTGGTGCTGCAAAATCTTTCCACTCATGTGCTACATTTTCCTCTTGCCATTATATGCTGACCATTGTCCCTCGCCCTTTTCCTAGCTCCTTCAAGTAACTCAAGCCCTGCATTGACACAGGAATAAACAACTCTTTTGAATAATTATTGCCCCTTACTCTTCCAAGCACCAGCACTGAAATCAACATATTGCATGGTACGGAGAGAGCGAGCTCAAGGGGTCTGCACAGGATGGTTCACAGGTCACAAGTCGGCAGGAACAAACTTGAAACCTAGTTAGGGTTGCCAACCCTCCAGGATTGGCCTGGAGTCTCCAGGAATTGAAGGTCAATCTCAAGGGCACAGTTCTATGTAACTCTGGAGAAAAATCATAGGAACATTAAAAAGATTAGTTTTTGTCATTTTCTTTGAACATTTCTCTTTATCAGATATAAAATTATTGAAAGTGGGGAAAAAAAGGCTGTTTGGCTGACAGTCAAGCATCATCCAATTGGGTAGAGTCTTTTAGCTTTCCAATTGATGTAGGGAGGCAGTACATCACAAGGATGGATGTGTTGGTCAACTAATGGCTGGAGCATGAGAGCAAGCCATGTGATGAAACCTCCAGGAATATACATAATCACAGTTGGCAACCCTAATCCTAGTCTATTGAAGGGGGAAATGAACCAGGCATTAGGAGTCCAATCTTTAAAAGAAACATATCTTGGTGTACCAGCAATACCTTAAATGTATTGAACTGCCTACCAGGGAGCAGCTACAAAGTCAGCGAGTGTGGAGGAGTCTACTTTCAACTTGTGTCTCGTTCTGGTGCAGTGCACCAACACTCTGCGATAACCATGGAGCATGTGGTCATCTCAATGGACGCCCTCCATGCACTGTTGTCCCAGTGTTTTATCTATCAGGGATGTTTAATTTGGGCCATGCAAACTCTGGAATACACCATCTCCTCCAGTCTGGAAGACTAAATAGATGGCTCTTCAATCATACCACACGTCCCTATAGTTTTGTCTGTCACAGATCAATGTTCCAGAGCAGAGTGGGAAGGATGAGGGATTGGTGTAATATAAAAGGATTATTGCAGTTGCCAGGAAAAGCAGGCACAGACCTGAATGATGCACAGATGATGATCACATATCAGGGGCTGAATTTAGTCAGGAGGCCCAAACAACATGCCCGAAAGCCAGAGGAAACCCCACCTTGGCCACTTGCCAAATCGCCAGCTGCATTTTAGGCCCATCCGACAACTAATCAATTGCCATCAGTGCTCCTATCCCTTTAAAGGACAGGAGACCACCTCTCAGGGCTGCTGGCCAATTGGAGGGCTGGCATTCAGCAGTCCCAGCAGCGTCACTCAGAGCAGTGGCCACTGCTGGAATTGCACCCAACTGAGACGTACAGTGATGGATGCCACCCCCGCAAATCATTGAGTGGGGTCTGGGGTTGCCAGGTCCTGCCTGACTGGCCCTAACAAGGGAGTGGGTGGCTACATAAGAACACAAACAATAGGAGAAGGAGAAGGCCATACGGTTCGTCGAGTATGCTCCGCCATTCAATATGATCATGGCTGATCTTGGGGTTCAAATCCACTTTTCCGCCTGCTCCCTGCATTGATTACCTGAGAGATCAAAAATCTAACTATCCCAGCATTAAGTATATTCAGTGATGGCACATCCACAATCCTCTGGGGTGGAGAATTCCGAAGATTCACACTGCTTTGAGTGAAGAAATTTCTCCTCATGTCAGCCCTAAATGATCAGTCCCTTATCCTGAAACTGTGTCCCCATGTTTTAGATTCCCCAGCCAGGGGAAACAACATCTCAGTACCTGCCCTGTCAAGCCCCTTCATAATCTTGAATGTTTCAATAAGATCACCTTTAATTCTTCTAAACTGCAGTGAATATAGACCCAATTTATCATCCTCTCATCATTAGGCAATCCCCTCAGCGCAGGGATCAATCTCATGAACTCATTGTACTGCCTCTAATGCATTGTATATCCTTTCTTAAATATGGAGGCCAAAATTGCAAACAGTGTTTCAGGTATGGTCTCTTTTGTATTTCATGAGGGCAGTGGGCTTGTCTAAAGGAGCCTACAGGGTAATGTGGATGAAATTAATGATCTAGAAAAATCCTGCAATCTGTGTGAACCTCAGAGCCCTAACTGGCTGTTTCCAAATGTCTGTATGAAAAGTGTTTCCTCTAGCAAACACAGCATCAGCCAGGTGCTTAATGCTAGCATGACCCCCAGCCTAACTGCTGTCACTGATAGCTTGTGTGGCATCTTGAATGAAGCAGAAAGCAAGGAAGTTCATGGCTGTGGTGACCTGGAATACAAAAAAGCAATGCTGTGCTAGCTGTGGCTGTTAGTTCTAAATCTTGAGGTGCTCAACTCACTTACAGCCTCCCTAAAGAGGTGCAACCTCCTTATGCAATGTTCCCCAAAGAACTGTTGGTATGTTGTCCTGGGCCCATAAACTCTGCCGGGAGGATAAAGATTCCTGTGAACATGACTCCTTCTGTTTGCTCTTCCTGCAGCTACAGCACTGTTTGCGACTACCTTCTGCTAATGCTCCTCCTCCTCCTCTAGCTAGAGTGGAAGTGCCAGGAGCTGTTTTACAGTTTAGAGGATTGTACAACCATTAACCATTACAGGCATTTAAAAATTGTCCACACAGTCAAAAACCACAATCTATAATACAACATCTTTCCCACACTTTTGCTGCATTTTAGCTGAGAGATCTTATTGTCATATTCTTACAATCCCACTGGAAATGGTCACCTCCTGATTTGTACCCCCATGGTTTGTTTTTGGGTTTAGGAACTAATGGCAGCAACATGGGTTATAACAAGAAAGGCATTGTGTCTTGGCTGCATCCTTTCACTCTTGTCTACATATATTCACATGTCCTGCCCTATTTCCAGCAGGAATGCTGAATGTGAATTGAGGGCTATCTGAAATTCTGAACAGCTAAATATCCAGCAGCAAGTCAGCGGGGCTATTTTGCAATTTTCATCACACTATCATACTACTCACATATACAGGCACAGTAGCAGAGACAAAAATCAGCCCACAAGTCTCCAATATTGTCAGTACACACTGTCAGTTGTCCCTCAATTCAAGGATGACGTCTACTCCCGGTCACGAATTTCTGCCATGGGTCTTCATGTGACTGAACAGGCCAATTATCAACCCGCAGATCTTTGGTACATGGGGCAGGACATCCCGTCAGGTAGTGGGATCCGGAGTGCAGGATTTGCTTCCTTTTCTTTCCTACTCTGGCACTGCGCTGCCTCATCATTAAGACGTTGTGACTCAGACAGAGATGCGACTTGATAGACAAGTTGTCACCACTTGAAACGATTGGTAGCAAACCCCTCCCAGACATTATGCTGTGCTTCAAGGAGAGCTACAGAATGTCTTTGAAGCATTTTCTTTGTCCTCCCCTGGAACATTGGCCATTTGTGAGTTGAGAAAACAGGACCTGTTGGGGGAGAAGGTTTTTGACCATCCAGACACCGTGTCCAGTCCATCAAAGTTTATTTTGCTTGAATGCTTGTGGAGCTGGCTTCAAAAAGGGCACTAAAAGGGCATTTGTTCAACAGCCCTCCCATTGAATCCAGGGTATGCGGCAGAGGCATTGCTGATGGAATTTCTCTAGTACTCTTATGTGTCACTGATACACAGTCCAGGTCTCACTGCAGTGCAGGAGTATGGTGATGACAACTGCAGGATTGTGATGAAGTTTCTTGGACATTCAAATCTTTGGAGTACAATCCATAGAGCTTCATGATTTACTAAGCAAAATGCTTTGTTTAGGCCCATGAATGTCATGGAGAGTTCCTGGTGTTGTTCTCAATATTTTTCTTGGATTTGGCTGACAAAAGAAGAGCATGTCAGAGGTTCTTCTGGAAGATGTAAAGCCACACTGTGTCTCTTGGAGGGTTTCCTCAACCACAGGAAGTAGGGTGTCAGGATTTTCCCTGCTGTGGACAGGAGGGAAATACTTTGATAGTTTCCACAGCCTGATTTATCTCCCTTCCTGGAGGTAGTTACAGTTGTCACATTCCTGAAGCCGGGGGAGGAATTCTTGTTCCACCCATGTCTGTAGGATGAGTGCATGGAGTCTTAATGCGAGCAAAGGCCCACCAGCTTTGAAAATCTCAGCTGGAATACCATCGGGGCTGCTAGTTTTGTTGTCAGTGTACAATGCTGCAGCTTGGGATGAATGGAAAAATGATTCTTCTCAAGCCAGGATCCTAGGAATGTTTGTCTCTGTGGTAGTTGAAATGATTGTCCCTGCAAGAGGTCAATTTTGAGCAGTTGGGGCACATGAACTCCTGGTTTAAAGGGGCGCTGGTTTAAGCAGTCTCCTTCCGTTGTCAGTGCTTTTCTTCAGCAGCCTCACATCTGTTTGTTTTGAACTTATAGATTGCTTTCCTGGTTGTTCTGCACCTGTGTCTGCATCTCTCACATCTGTTGGTCAATGTCAGCCAGAAGCATTGGTGAAGTGCACCTCAGGGAGAAATTTTCTGTGCCCACTGGCGTCAGGCATCCTTGGCGGCGTGAGCGGACAATACGGCGAGAAGGCCAGAAATCGGTTAGTGATCGTCCACTCAGCCCGTCATTGGCAGGCCATGTTCCCCGCCATCAGACATCAGGAGCCTCGTTGTAATACATCTGCATATTATTATAAGGACAGCCCCCCACGTTGGATCATCCGGCCGCCACGCCGATATGTTGCACAACAGCATATAAAAGGTGTGCACTTGGCGGGTTGCACTTTGAGAGGAACTTGGAGGTGAGTACACAGTAACGTTGTGCAGTACTTGCCCTTTTGAACATCAAGTCTGAGGTGCAATGGAGGGGGGCAAGGGCGGCCCTGTAGTTGAAAGTAATGCACAAGCACGGGCAGGTGGGAGGGGAGCGAAGCAGTCACACATTAGGAAAACCTTGTATAAAGTGACCATTCCCCTGCAGCTGAGACAGTTCAGACGCAGCCATATTGATATGCATGGAGTTGGGCCTCTAGCTTATATGCCCACTCAAGCAATGCAAAGACAAGAAATTGCCACCAAGTGCTCAGAGCTTTTCACCCCTCGAGCACAGACTGCAAAGTAATGAGAGTTTTAGTGGACTGCAAAACAGTTGGACGACTGGGCACATTGTACAATCTCCTTGCGAAAGCTGGCCGTGGAGCTGTCACTGCTGGAGGTGCTCACAGCCTTTGCAATGTCATCACCCTGGTTTGGACCAGTTCCCCGCATGGTTCAAGCTAACAGTGTAGCCGTACAGTGCGGGTTAGGAGAATGCCTGCGCCTGAGCTGAGAGTACAACATGCAGCCCAGTGGCAAGGCTGCCACCAATCGGTCAGGTAAAGTGGGGC
Source organism: Cetorhinus maximus (assembly GCF_964194155.1). Lineage (NCBI taxonomy): Eukaryota > Metazoa > Chordata > Chondrichthyes > Lamniformes > Cetorhinidae > Cetorhinus > Cetorhinus maximus. The sequence continues at coordinate 52,389,956 of NC_135896.1, read as the reverse complement.
GGAGGTGGGTTTCGGGCTGCCATTCAGCACAGTAAATTCTGGCCATTTAAGCCGTGGCCAGCACTCTCTGGGATGTATTAATGGGCCTTCAGACTTAACCAAGAGAGATTCATAGAACACCCAGGCTAACACACATATCTCTCTCTTTCATCCTGCAGGAGGAATACATCGGGAGCAAGGAGCGTGGTGAACTAGTTGTGTGCCTTATGGCGTATAGATAGCGGAGACGACGGAGAAGAGAGCGACTGGGGTGCCTGGTTGCGCAGAGGGAGGAGCAGCACCTTTAGGAAGAAGGGGCAGCTGGGGCTCCTGCACACGCCTGAAGAGCCAGAGGGAGCCGTCATTGGTCAGCACCTAGCAAGGCCCAGGGTCTATAAACATTGCCTTTCATTCCTGCAGATAACTGAGAACCAGTGTCACCGAAAACTGCGCATGTCTAGGGATCTGGTTGGTCACATCTTCGGGCTGCTGCAGGATTTGGTGCCACAGGTTCATGGAGGGCATCCACTGTCAATGGCCATGAAAGGGACTATCACGCTCAATTTTTACGCCAATGGCTCCTTTCAGAGCTCCACAGTTGACCTCTGTGGAATATCACAAGCCTCCACCCACAAATGCATCCATGAGGCCATGGATGCCATCTTCGTGAGGGCACACAACTATGTACATTTCGCCTGGGGCCAAGAGAGCCAGGATGCAAGAGCGATTGGATTTGCCCAGATCTCAGGTTTCCCACAGGTGCAGGGTGTGATTGACTGCGCTCACATGGTGCTCAGATCTCCATCACAACAAGGGGTCAACTATGTCAACCACAAGGGCTTCCATTCACTGAATGTGCAGCTGGTGTGTGACCACCACAAATGCACCCTGCAGGTCTGTACACGGTTTCAAAGGAGTGTCCACGACTCCTACATTCTCAATCTTTCACAGATCCCTGATGTCTTCCAAGACCCATAGAGGCTGCAGGGCTGGCTCCTAGGGGACAAGGGCTACACGCAGAGGACATGGCTCATGACACCCGTGCACCTCATGACAACTCAGACTGCAGCAGAGCGACAGTATAACGAAGCTCATGCTACAACTCGCAACTTGGTGGGGCAAACCATCGGGATGTGGAAAATGAGGTTCCACGCCTGGACTGGTCTGGTGGAGCAATGCGATATAGTCCTCAGAGGGCATCATCACCTGCTGAACCATTTACAACCTGGCGCTGCAACAGGGAGAGGAGCTGGCTGAGCACGAGATGAAGGAGCTAGAGGTCTCCTCCGATGAGGAGGACGTCAACAGTGATGAGGGTCAGGAGGTCCTTGAAGGCGACGATGACAGCAATGGGGGCCTCGCACTGACCGGACAAGACAGGCTTGCTCGAGAGGCCCTCATAGCTGCTAGGTTTGTGGAGAATGATGACGACATGCAGTGAGTAGATGCCATGGACCCTCACATTGCATCTATGAATGTTTGTCTCCAGCCTGGCTTATGGGCAGTGCACATATCCTCTGTGAGAATGCTCCTGTCATTGAGATACAGTGGAGCCCTAATAGTCGCTCAATTGCAGAAGAATGATGAAGACATGCAGTGTGGATACTCCATAGATCTTCACATGCCCTCTGAGAATGTCTGGCTCCTGTCTATCTGAGGGCAGCTCTTTTGTGTTCTGTGATCAGTGTCATATCATGGAGACGCAGCCATGAAACTTTAAAAGCACCTGATCCTTTGTCCACCTTCAGCACCTGACCCCTTCAGGAGCACAGCGTCACTGGTCACAGATGCTGAAGAGATGGGGCCCAGTCCATCTTAAAAGTTGCTGAGAGCTCACAGAGAGTATGACAGAACCCTGTGACGAAAGTCCACAACTGTCTGGCAGCAATGACAAGCACCGTCGAGGTGCAGGCATCACTAATATGTCCAGGGAGTGTGAGGCTGGACCATCGTTTTGATCTGAAGGCTGCACAAAGCACAGGGAAGAGGCCCCGGACTGAGACACCTGCCTTTATCTTGTGCAGGAATCAAGGTTTCACATCTGAGTGACACAAACACTGCTCATCAGAACATGGAGCCATAGGCAGGGAGACATTCTTGGGAGTTTATTGACAATAGTGAGCAGTATGTACAACTGATTAACACCCATGCCCAGGCTGCACAACTAATTCTCCATAACTGTCCTAACCCTGCTGCTACGTCTTGGTGCTCCCCAGATATCCACAGTGGAGGTGGAGGCAGCCTGCTGACTGCTACACCCTGTTTGTGGTGACCTTGGTGGGCGTCCTCTGGAGGGCTGAGACCTGGAGGGCCCCATCCTGCTTTCGGGGTTCTGCCGTGTGAGAGTGGCACCCTCCTCGGCCTGTGGAGCTGGTGCTGTTGAGGTCACAGGAGAGGAGATTCTGATGGACCACACACTCCTGGAATCACCTGGATGGATGGCCCTGGGGGTGGGGGGTGAGGGGGGGGTACACCTGCTGAACCTCGTCCCTATGGGTGGCTCCCTGAGGAGAAGGGGTAGCTGGGTTGAGATCGGGCTACCCCTCACCCTCCTTACATACACACTTTTGGAGGCCAACTATGGCGTCGATGATGGAGTTCAGCCCACGCGGCAGCGCAGGAGCGGCGTCCTGGACCAAGGTCTCCATGGCAGCCACCATCCTACCAGTGTTGACCTCGGTGCATTGGCATGCTGGCACTAATACCTCAGCCTGAAGGCAGATGGACTCCTCCATCATGCCTTGCAATCTGAGATGTGCCTCAGACATCCCTTCCTGATGTTCCCTAGCTTGTCTTTGCAGCTCCAACAACTGAGACATGACCAAGTCCAGAGGCTCACCATCTGACTCGGACTCAGCAATGTTCTATCCTCCAGCAGTCCTCCGAGTGCTGGACACCTGAGAAGTCCCTGCCGCCACCTGCTGTGGATCAGAAAGTGCAATGTACTCACCAGATTATGATCCCGAGGCTACTCTGAAGCTAGGTCCCACCGAGATGTGTGTCTCTGCACTGGTGGAGGGTGTGGGTGAGTGCTATGATGGGACTTCAGGAGGGGTTTCAGCGGGTTCCTCTTAGCTTCCCTCGGAGCTTGTTTGGAGGCCTGGGGCCGTGCACTCTCTTGGCTGTTTGGCAGATGTGCCTGCGAAAACAGGGAGAGATAACTAGAGCATGGCAGTGGCCTGTGAAACAGGACACATCACTCACAGCATGGCTGTCTGATGGATGTTGCACTGCTGGATCCTCACTTGGTAGAGCACCGCCAATCTCACCGTCAGCACAGGAATGGTTCAGATCCTCACTGGCCTGCTGAATGCCTCTATCTTCGAAGTCCGTGAGAACCTTGATGCCAGACATTCCTCCTGTGACCTCTCCCTGTTTATGTGCACCAGTTTGTCCTACATAAATAGAGATGGAGAGAGTGTAAGCAGGACGTATACCAGGCTAGATGATAAGTATGCCTGGCATGTGTGGGTGGTGAGTTGTCCCATGATGTGTGTGAGACAGTAAATGGTGATGTGCCTCTTAAGGCACTGGGTGGCTGTCCTCTTTTGTAGGGCGTTGGTGCTGACCACCGCTGCCACAGCCTCCCATGCTGGATTGATGACGCAGCTGCCCCTCCTGCGGCTAGAGCTGGGGTAGTGGGCATCACGGCGGGCCTCCACGATGTCCAAAAGGCACTCGAGGGACGCGTTACTAAACTGGGGGCTGCAGTCTTTTTGCCTTTCGGGGCATTCCTGTCTTCTGTGCTGCAGTCCTGGGTTGGGAGCTCTGAGAGGTGTGCTGTCAGCTGCACCTTAAATATGGCACCCGTCGTGATGAAGATGCGAGATGGTGAATGAGAGCCTGCCCGCCATGGAAATGGCGTGTTTCCCGAGAATGCATAAATAGTGCGACGGATTTGAGATGATCTGGAGTGAGATGCCACCATTAAGACCAGCAGATAAAATGTCATTTTTCCCGCCTGCTACTGCACTTAGTGCAAATCTGGGACGAGAGAGGCAAAGTTGACCATAAAGCACTGTTTTTGGCAATCTGGAATCCTCCATGTGTAATGAATTTCCTGCCCAGCACAATTGGCATTATAAATGAATGTATTGCTGAAAAAAGAGACTTTTTTTTGTCAAAGCTTTTCATCTTGCACTCATCAGGACATTTAGCAAGAATATAAATCCAAGAGAGTCTACAAATTTATACTGTATAAGAAGGGAATGCTGAATGGTTGGCAATTGTCTCTGATTGGTAGAGGCATGCCATGGAGACTGCATCAGTTTATGGTGACTGCCAGTTAACAGCCAAGCATTGTTTAAAATTTAAATAAGGCAGCTTGACTCTGATTGGTCAACACATTGCCCTGAGGAATGAACCAACAAATGGCTGTCACTTATTTTGTTTAGTTGAAACCGGCACAATGTGTGTACATGTTCTTTCTGTCTGCAAAGAACAGAGCCCTGTGTATTAATATATGTAGCTTCCAGTACACGCAAATGCGCCACACTGCCAGCCCGACTGACAATATTAAATTGGTTGTTGGTGTAATTCTTAGCACACTGAGGATTATTTGGCAAATGCTGTGCAATCGCAGAATCACATCTAATGTTGGGCACTGTGTTTTGAGTTTTGCAAGCATGGGCTGGTTGAGTACAGTCTGTACCTTGCCCGTTGTGAATAGTGGCAGGGACATGGTGTTTGATATGATCCATCAGTCTTTGGGATGTATGGCCTACATACCTAGCATCACACTGGAACTGAAGTTCATACACCACATTACACATTTGTGTGATAGGCAGAATGTCTTTTTGGCTTGACGGCAGCATCCTGTTGGTGGTGGATGTCACTCATGTTGCTACTGCATAGTAGCAGCATGAAACAGCTAGATTCACATGGTGCTCCAGTTTTTGAGATACCTTGCCCTTCCAGGCTAATCTGAGGTAGACTGGGTACTTTTCAGAGTCGAAAGTGATGGCCTTAGGCCTGTTCATGAGTTTGTGTGATATGCAATGCGAAATGATCCATCAGGATGCCTCTGATGTGCCCTATTTCAGCATCAAGCTTGCTTGGTGAGCAAATGGCTCAGGCCCTATTTACAAGGTTACGGAGAAGGCCAATCTTATAGCATGTGGAACTGCAAGAATCCCAACGCATATGTTAACCAGTGAAGGTAGGCTTGCAGTAGACCGTGGTAGAGAACCCCTGGAAGATTTCTCAACTAGTACTCAAAGAAAGGGAGTTCATTTAACTGCTCCATTTCAAAGGTGAATGTAAGCGCAGGATGGAGCCCATTAAGACATGTAAGGAAATTATTATATGCAGCTGTGGATTTAAATATAGCAAATGTATCATTCACATTTCGGAAATATACAAGAGGTAGAAAGTTAGGTGTCAATCCATCGAAAACACATTTCTCATGGAACCCAGTGAAGATGTTTACGAGAGCTGGGCCTAGAGGGCATCCCATGGCAACACCATCTATTTGGGCATACATGGTGTAATTGAAACTGAACTCAGCTGCGCGAGATGCCGAGTTCATAAGTTCAATGAATACTGATCCACGCAATGGTGGTGGGTCTAGATCGCCATGATATAGTGCTGCAGCGCAAATATCTATGGCTTCCTTAAGTGGAACATTGGTGAATAGGCTTGCAATGTCAAATGAGCACATGGACACAGCATTGCTATCGATATGCATGTTCTGTATGGTCTTCGCAAATGTGAAGGTGTCTTTCACCATGTTTGTGGAAAACTTGGTCAAAACTGATTGTAACAATTCACCCAAACAATGCTTGGCAGTTACCTAGCAGTCACCATCAAGTGGTGCATTCTCCAGGGCACGCCTCTACCAATCAGAGTCCACTTGCCAACTAATCAGCACCCTCTTCTCATACAGTATAAATTTGTTATCTCCCTTGGGTTTGTATTTTTGCAAAATGTCCTGATGAGTGCCAGATGATAACTTCGACAAAAAAATCTTTTTTTCAGCAATACTCAAGTTCTGTGCCACCAAATGACTATTTGTAAATGAATGTAATCTACTGGGCAGATTGGTTCTGCTGAGGATTACATTGTTTGTGATGTAGTCCTGCCATCCAATATTCATGATGGATCAAAGATGGAAATTCACAAACAGTTGAATTTGCCTCCTACAGAACCTAGGATTCAGTCATATACAAAGAGGGTGGTGATGACAACTGCTCTGTACATTTAAATTTTGGTAGAAATGCATAGTGAATGGTTTCGCCAGACATGTTTCTAGAGGCGGCCAATGGAGCTGTTAGCTGTGGACCATCGATTGTCTATCTCCTTGTTGACAATGACATCATTTGAGATAACGCTACCTAGATAGATAAACTGTTCTACTGCACTGAGGTTACTGCTGTCAATGCTGACATGCGGTGGTCCATAATTTCCTCAGGGCCGTGGCTGGTACTGCACTTCTGTTTTCTTTAGGCTGAAAGTAAGGTCAGAGATATTTTCTACCTCAGTGAAAGTTTACAATGAGCTGCATTGTCTCCCGTGTGTACCAGGAGGGTGCAATCGTCAGCAAACAGAAGCTCCATGATAAGCTCTTCTGTGGTTTTGGTATGTGCCAATAGTAGTTGCCAGGTTGAAGAGACTGCCGTTTATTCCTAAGACAATATTTATGCCCTCCTTCAAGCCTGTCTTTGCCTCTTGAAGCATCATACTGAAGAAGATAGAAAAGGTCAGTGCCAGAACACACACTTGCTTAACACCATTGCTGTGTGAGAGGGCACCTAGCTGTCTGGCCTTATTCTGGCAGACACAGGTTTCTTTCCTAGCAGTTTCCTTCAATTATTCTTTATTTATTCTCTGTGATTTCCCATCGCAACCCAATTCTATATCAACAAGATTACAGGGGTAGTTTTCTGACTATGCAATTCCAGCATGGTACTTCAGCCATTGGGAATGCACATTGGAAGCTTGGGCGTGTGTGTGCTGAGCATGTCATTATGATCACTGAAATTAATGGTTGGAAAATTCTGCAGCACAATTCGACATGCAGTCCTAATGGACAAGGATCCAAACCGAGAGCACAAAATTAGAAAAGTACCCTTAAGCTTTTGCAAAATTGTTCTCAGATGTGTGAAATTCTTTTCATTGTTTTGCAGCAGAAACTTATGTGTTGCTAAAATGTACATGATAAATACACCATGACAAACACCTCCATGCACCAGGAGAGAAAAAAAAGTAACTGAATAATAATACAAATAGTAACGATTATCTTTATACTTTTTCCACACCTGGTGTATCTATCGGAACCCCTTTTTAATCTTCCTCCAGCACAATTCCTGTGCCTGGCTGCATAGTCACATGATGCAAACACATTTCAAAAGCATTCCAGTGTGTTCCAAGTAATGTCTCCAAACAGGAGCATGGATGTTTATGGGGAATTAGTCCAAGCTTTGCAATGACTTTTAAATGCAAACATGAAATGTACACATATGTCGGTAGCATTCTTGCCTTTTGAAGTTTGCAGAGTGTGGAGAATGTGAGATCAGCCAGCAGAGTGTTGGAGTAACGAAATCTGGAGATGACAAATATATGGATGTGCATGTCAATGACAGAATGTGGCTTCAAGTCCCACTCCAAGGACTTCAGTAGGAAATCTATGCTGTCTAATACAGTGGTTAGGGAATGATGTGCTGGTGCAGGTGCCATCTTTCAGATGAAATCTTAAGCTGAGGCTTTGTCAGCCCTCTCGGGTGGGTGTAAAAGACCCCATGCCACTATTTTAGGAAACTCTTCTGGTTACCTGGCCAATTTTTATCCATCAACAAATACCTAAAAACAGATTATCTGATTATTTTCAGTCTCAGGAAAACATCTCGCAGATATAGTTTTATTTCCTAGCATTTGCCTTCTATTATTCTTCGTTTGCAATTTCCCAGCATTACTCAGTTTTGTATCAATAAGATTTCAGGGATAATTTTCTAACAGTGCAACTCCAGCAGGATGATTCACCATTACTGATTTTGGGGAGTTTGCTGTGCATAAATTGGCTAGTGTGTTTCCTATATTACAACAGTGAACAATACTTCAAAAGCATTTTATTGGTTGTAAAGCAATTTGGGGAATCCTGAGTTGTGAAACATGCTTTTTAAAAAAAATCTTGTTGAAAGACAGATAGCTGTTATCTATGGGACTACAGCAGCTAGTGCAGACTCCGTAATCATAATGCCTGGACATGAAAACTTTGTAACGTAAGATAAGAATAGCTTGATTAGGAGGATGAAGAACAACTTGTATTTACATAGCACCTCTGCCGTATGAAAGAAAATGGCGCAAGGCATTTAACAGATATAGAATGAAAGAAACAAATACAAGCCAAAGCATGTATTTGGAAGGGTGACCGATATCACAATAAAAGAAGTGGATTTTAGGAGGGGTTTAAAGGAGATGGAGAGGGCAAAGATTTAGGAAGGGAATTTCAAAGTGTGAGTTATAGGTGGCTGAAGGCAATGAGAGGGTGTGGAGTTATACAAGAGTCAGGAGTGAAAAAAATGAAATGCTTTGCGTAGTTGTAGGGCTGGATGCTATTACAGGGTTAGGGATGTGTGAGACCGTGAAGAGACATAAACACAAGGATAAGAATTTTAATTTTTGTTATTCTTTCATGGGATGTGGACATCACCATCAAGGCCAACATTTGTTGCCCATCCCTAACTGCCCTTAAGAAGTTGGTGGTGAGCCGCCTTCTTGAACCACTGCAGTCCATCTGGGGCAGATACACCTAGAGTGCTATTAGGAAGGGAATTCCAGGATTTTGGTCCAACAACAGCGAAGTAACAACGATATAGCTCCAAATGAGGATGGTGTGTGGTTTGGAGCGGTGCTTGCAAGTGCTGGTGTTACCATGCATCTGCTGCCCTTGTCCTTCTAGGTGGTAGAGGTTGGGAGTTTGGAAGGTGCTGTTGAAAGAGCGTGTTGCTGCAGTACATCTTTATTGTACAGGCTGCTGCCACTATGCATCAGTAGTGGAGGGACTGAATGTTTAAGTTGGTGGATGGGGTGCTGATCAAGCAGACTACTTTGTCCTGGATGGTGTCGAGTTTCTTAAATGTTGTTGGAGCTGCACTCACCCAGGCAAGTGGAGAGTATTCCAACACTCTCCTGATCTGTACCTTGTAGATGGTAGACAGGCTTTGGTGAGTCAGAAGGTGAATTACTCAGCTCAGAATTCCCAGTCTCCAACCTGCTCTTGTAGCCACAGTATTTATATGGCTGGTCCAGTTTAGTTTCCGGTCAATGGCAACCCCCAGGATGTTGATAGAGGGGGATTCAGCAATGGTAATGCCATTGAATGTCAAGGGGATATGGTTAGATTCTCTCTTGTTGGAGATGGTTATTGCCTGGCCATTGTGTGGCATGAATACTTGCCATTTATCAGCCCAAGTTTGAATGTTGTCCAGGTTTTGTTGCACAGGCAAAATGGGCAGGCGGCAGCTGACAATTTGCTAAACCTCATCCAAGGGTGAGATTAAAAAGGGTCAACAGCATTACCAGTGTGAGTAGTGAGGAGTTTTGGAGAGTTTGCTGCTGGTTGCTTATTGGCACTTGGCAGCTTCATCTCTGTTCAGGGCTTCATTAATAGCATTTCCAGGCTCCATTTCAAGACTTATTCGTGTCTCCAAGGCCCCCGGAGGATTCAGACTGTGTGGACTCTTCCAGGTATCAGACAGCCTTCTGTTACCCTGGTAATGGGGATTGTGGCCTCCACTGGTGGCACCTCCTCTGAGGAGGAAAAGAGGGGCAGAAGGAAGAGGAGGCCAGGTGTCCCAATGCAGCTTCCAGGGGAGCGACCTGTGGGAGGACAGGCGCAGGCACAAGGGGCGCAGGGCCAGCAGGAAATCCAAGGTCGAAGGGGCCGCAGAAGACGCCACTATCCTGCTGAGAGGGTTTACAGGCGGCAGTGCAGCTACCTCAATATGTCTGAGATGCAATGCCGAAGGAGGCTCTGCCTCTCAAGGGAGACCATGACCTCCATTTGTCAGATGATTGGGACTGAGATCTCTCCTAACTGTGTAGGTGGACACCCCATGCCAGTGGCTCTGAAGGTCACAGTGGCCCTCAACTTCTATGCCTCCGGCTCTTTCCAGGGGTCAGTGGGGAATCTGTGTGAAGTCTCCCAGTCAGCTGTCCACAGTTGCATGAAGCTGGTGACAGAAGCTCTGTTCAGGTGGGTAATGACCTTTATTCTTTACCGCACAGATGAGGCCAGCCAGGCTGAGCGAGCCAGAGGCTTTGCAGTGATTGCTGTGTTGCCCCAGATCCAGGGTGCCATTGACCGCACACATGGGGCCATCAAGGCACCAGTGGGTCAGCCGGGTGCCTTCATCAACAGGAAGGGCTTCCACTCCATGAACGTGCAGATAGTGTGTGACCACAGGATGCAGATTCTGCAAGTCTGTGCAAGGTACCCTAGCTGCTCCCATGACGCTTACATCCTGAGACACTCCCAGGTGCCGAGGGTCTTCAGTGCTCCAGCCCGACTGGATGGATGGCTGCTGGGTGACAAGGGCTATCCATTGAAAAGATGGCTTATGACGCCTCTCCGCCAACCAAGAACAGAGGCAGAGCAGCATTATAATAGGAGTCATGCCACAAGGGCAGTGGTAGAGAGGACCATAGGTCTTCTCAAGATGCGCTTCCGATGCCTGGATTATTCATAGGGTGTACTATAATACCCCTCCAGAGCAGGTATCACTGATAGTGATTGCATGCTGCGCTCTCCACAATCTGGCACTGGCAAGAGGGGACCCACTGGAGCAAGAGGATCTTGACGCAGCTGCACAGGTCACAGAGGATGAATCCAGTAGTGAGTCAGAAGTGGAGCACGGTGAAGAGAATGCTGAGGGTGTGGAGGCAGACCTCTGTAACCTCCAGGGAGGCAGGGATGCCTTGATCCAACGCTCCTTCAGCTAGGTTGCCAAAGATCTGCTCCCACCTCATGCCAGGGCTGCTGCCTCCATCCAGGATGTCTGAAATTACCCTTTCATTTGCACCCAAAGTCCACTCAGTGCCTGTGCAATAAAGTATCCAGCCACTCACATCCAGCATTACAGACTGACGTACCCTGCACCAGAAAGAAAAAAGGTGAAGCATACTCAGGCCATCAGAACCAAAGCAAATTTAATGTTATTGTCACATTGAAAGCGTAATGACATTACCATTACTGGTGTTCAGGTGCACACCAGCAGACATATAAACCAAACATAAATGAATAGAAATTCATCCGTGAACTGTCCCTCTAATGCTCATGGTGCCTTTAACTTACGTTTCCGAGTGCTACATCTTGGTGCCACCCCCTCGCTGGCACCGACATTGGAGACAGCCTGCTAACTCTACTGTCTTGTTGGCCTTGATGACCTTGGTGCTCGTCCTCTGGCCAGTGAAGCCTGTGCTGGCCCCGCCTGGGAGAGAGCGGCCGGTGCCACGCCTGACATCTCCCCAGTTATCGCAGCTTCATCAGAGGCGACGGTCACTGGCAGAGGGGCGGAGGAGCTGCTGCCGTCATCCAGTGTGCCCTGAGAGGAGCCCGCAGAGATGACAAGCAGCTCGTGTGCCAACATGAGGTCATTCTGGGCCTCCCTGCTCACCATTAATGGACAGGCACCTAGCTGGGATGTTGGGTGCCTCATCCATCTCCCACATTGGCACTGACCTCCTGAGGTCATTGCCTGTGTGAGGGCTTGCAGGTCCGAGCGCAACCCCAGGAACCCCTGACTCTGTCCTTGGAGCTGCCTCTCCATGAGAGTCACCACTCTCTCAATGGAGGAGGCAGTATGCTCAGCCATGAGGGTCAACGCAGTGCCCATGTTCTGCATGGACTCCTCCACAACAGAGACCATGGCATGCAGACCCTCATGGATCTCCGCCAGATCCTCCCACACATCCTGCTGGATATCCAGCATCTGCTGCCTAATGGACAACTCCAGAGGCTCATCATCTGCCTTTGACTGAGCATTGTCCTGATTGCCGGAGCCCTGGGCACCCTCTGCCTCCACCTGCACCTCAAGCGAGCGTGAAGTGCCCTCACCAATGTGCACCAACATTCTCGCCGCCAATCTAATGCCCACCGAGGTGGTGATATCTGCACTGTTGCCTGGTTCAGAGAGTGGGTATGACGTAGGTGCAAATGAAGCCCGGTGGTCCTCCGGTGTCAGGGTGGCCCTTCAGGGTCCAGAGAGCGAGTGCATGCTGGCGAATTTAAAAGAGAGGACAAGGTCATACCATTAGTTAAAGTCATCACACTGTCACTGTGCATGCCAGGCACCCTGGTGACAATGCTGCCATCATGGTGCTATCGTTTTTCAATGATCAATGGGAACTCCGGGTTTGAGGCTCCCATCAATGAAGGGACTACACTAGAATGGCTGCACAATCCAAAACTCTCACCTCTGTGCACTGCACTCTTACCTTCGTCTGGCACCCCGGCCTCTCCACACCCATTTGTATGGCGAGCGTGCCAGCTCTCCAGCTCAAGGGCATCCTGCTTGAACCTGCTGAGCAGCAGCAGGTTGGGCGGGCCTCCACCTGTAAGTGCCCTCTCTGCTTGGTTATGGCTCATCTTCTCCTGAAAGAACAGAGGAGCATTGATTAGTCCACTGCAGCGCCATTGCAGCCTGGCCAACCCCAGCTGAGGAACACAACACAGGGCACATCTGAGTTGTGGCCCTCGAGCCTCAAGGCGCTCAGTCCAAGCAGCCAGGGCTCACCCACTTGGCCAGCTTCGGAGTCATTGACAGTTGGCACTCAGACTCTAGCACCCCTGAGGTCCATGGGGGGGATGGCCAGACCTTAATACTTCTGCACACTGACCCATGACAACATGGTACTCACCCTTCCTGAGCAGCAGATCATTGAACTTCTTCCAGCACTGCACCCATGTGCGTCACACCACGTCATGGCTGCTCACCAGCGCTGCCACCACCTCCCATGCCCTGTTTGTGAGGTGCGTTGGCCTCCTCCCCCCATCTCTGGGGACAACGGTGTCCCTCCTGGCAGCCACCTCCTCCAGGAGGACTGCAAGGCACTCATCCGAAAAGCGAGGGGGCCAAGTGCCCACCCGACCTGCCCTCCCACCTGGCATCTCCAGCTGCACTCGACTCCATCACCTTGCTGACGCAGAAGACGTTCTTCTCTGGTAGCCTTCCAGGGACTGCCTGGGCCATATTTAAACCAGCCGCAAGGTCGCCATTGAACCAAGCAGCCAACAGGCCCCCCAGCCCCACTCAACCCTTCCCGACCAGTGAGAAGCCACGTTTCACGCTGGGCAGGCCGTAATTGGCCCGCCAGCATGAAACCGCAGTCAGGGGCCAATCGCGGGCGGTGGCCTGTTTCCCAGCCACTCCCGGGCCCGCCAACTGTGCTCACCTGCTGAACTCGTAATTCTGCCCCCCTATCTTTCAGCAGTGTCAGCCCCTCAACAATTACAACAACAACTTGTTATTATATGACACCTTTAATATAGCGAAAAATTCCCAAGACATTTCACAGAAGCATTATCATAGAATAGTTACAGCACAGAAGGAGGCCATTCAGTGTATCATGTCTGCTGGGCCCCTGAAGGAGAAATTCACCTCGTACCACTCTCTTGCCTTTCCCCATAATCCTGCAAATTTTTCCTTTTCAGATAATGAAATGAATTTCTTTTTGAAAGCCTCAGTTGACCCTGTCTCCACCACACTCTCAGCAATGCATTCCAGATCCTAACCACTCGCTGCATGAAAAAGTTTTTCCTCACATTGCCATTGCTCCTTTTGCCAATTGCCTTAAATTTGTGCCCTCTGGTTCTCGATCTTTCCACCAATGGGAACAGTTTCTCCCTATCTACTCTGTCCAGATACCTTATGATTTTGAATACCACTATCAAATCCCTTCTTAACCTTCTCTTCTCCAAGGAGAACTTCTCTACCCACATAACTGAGGTTCCTCATGGAACCCTTCTTGTGAATCCTTTCTGCATCCTCTCTAATGCCTTCATATCCATCCTAAAGTGTGGTGCCCAGAACTGGACACAATACCCCAGTTGATGCTGAACCAGTGTTTTATACAGGTTTAACATAGCTTCCATTGCTTATCAGACAATATTTGACACAAAGCCAAACACAGAGATAGATAGATGACCAGAAGCTTGGACATAAAGTAGGTTTTAAGCATTTCAAAAGTATTTCATTGATGGTGAAATAATTTAGGACATCCTGAGTTGTGAAAACTACTTTGGTTTTCAGAGCACTTCATCTGTTAAACCCTTGTGTTAAGAACAAATTGATTTTCTCCATTACATTTGATTGTCAATCAATATACATCAGGGAAACAGAATAATGCTGAATTATTTTCTTTAAATTGTGTATCTGAATAGTTTGCAGACTCATTAAAATGCCATATACACTAGAAAAGCATGGCTAGTTTGAATCATGTTAGTTTGAACCAAACGTACTTCTATTCACTTTTGGCCTGACCAAGTTCATACTCCACAGGGCAAGTTACTGACTTGATATTACAGATACTGTAAAAGACAGGAAACATCCCATAGATTTTAGTAATTATGCCAGCGTAACTCAAATCACACTGGGCTCATTTATATAAAGGAATCAATGCTGCCTAATTAGTCATCTCGAAACAATTTTGTTGCCTAATCCTATTTGTTCATTAAATGAATCTGTCTCTATAGGTCACCTTGTTTGAATAGAGAAAAAAAAGAAATGGCAATGCTGACCCATTGCCTAACCTTTGAAACTTCTGACCCGAGAAAGATGAGAGACAAATAACTCTGAGACTGCTCCTGTTTGACATTTGGCGGTTTTGATCTCTCTGCACAAGTGTATTTCTATCCCATCTCCAACCTCCCTTTCCTCTCCAAAGTTCTTAAACATGCTGTCATATTATTGACCCCCCAACCCTCTACCAATAACTTATCTTCCAGGTCCTATTAGTTTTAAGATAGCAGTGGCATAGATAGGGCATGGGGAGTGTCCGGAGGGTGAAGGGGTGTGAGGGGTGAGGGATGGAGAGCCTTTGTGTTTTTATTTTAACTGGGACAATTAACATGGCACCGAGGAGTGCCTTTTAAACAACCCACCTCCAAACCCGGCAGCCCCTGTGATTGCCTCCGAACTTCTTCCCGGATCAGCTGGCCCGACTCCAGCCTGCACCTGGCCCCCAGCAATGAACCATAGAACCATAGGAAAATTACAGTGCAGAAAGAGGCCATTCGGCCCATCACATCTGCGCCAGCCAAAATGAGAAAAAAGAAACTAGCCGTTCATCTTAATCTCACTTTTCAGCACCTGGTCCGTAGCCTTATAGGTAACAGCACTTCAGGTGCAGATCCAGGTACCTTTCAGCCTCAACCACCAACTTAGGCAGTGAATTCCAGGTGCCCACCACCCTCTAGGTGAAAAAGATTTCCCTCATGTCCCCTCTAATCCTTCTACCAATCACTTCAAATCTTTGCCCCCTGGTAATTGACCATCAGCTAGAGGAAACAGGGCATCCCTGTCTACTCTATCTAAGCCCTCATAATTTTATACACCTCAATTAGGTCACCACTTAGCCTCCTCTGTTCCAAGGAAAACAACCTTAGCCTATCCAATCTCTCCTCATAGCCGCAATTTCCAAGCCTTGGCAACATGAAGATTCCGTCTTTATGGGTATTTTCTCCTGAGGTGGTCGGGCTTAGCCAGGAATTTTCCTGACTTCCCTACCCGCCTCAAGGATGAAAATCCAGGCCTACATCTCTGATACCCAAAATGCTCTTTACTAGTCTATGCAGCAACTTGCATTTATATAATACTTTTAACATAGGGAAAGCATTCCAAGGAGCTACAATGCCTAAATATAAATGAACACCAAGTCAAAAATAGATGTATTACAAGGGGTAGCCAAAAATTTGGTCAGGAAAGTGGGTGTTAAGGAAGAGAGTGGAGTGTAGGATTTGCCACAACATGAGGCCTAGGCCATTGAATGAATAGCTGCTACTGACAGGGTGAAGGGGGCCAGGTGATTGCACATAGTGGTTAGAGTCAGAGTTCAGGGGTGAAGGGAGGTTATAGGCTTGAGCAGGTTGGAGGTTACAAAGATGGGGAGGAGGGAGACTATGGAAGAATTTAATCATATTCCTGGTGGTGCCCATGCGACACTTTCCCTAGCCTTCTAAAACTTCTAAGCACCAGCTGAGGGCCTGGCGTCAGATGTGGATAGTTCCTGACCTTTTTTAATGAACCTCTTGGGGTAGAGGTGGCCCTCCACCCCGGAATGCTGAGTCCTAACTTGGACCCACAACAGACAGTATCTGTGGTACTAGCTCTGGTTCTGTAAACTAACGTTGACCTGTGAAGGCATAGGGGACGGGGCAGTGTGCTCTCCTGTACAACTGTCCCAAGGAAAAGCTGCCCCAATTGTTCATACACCTGCAGTCCCATTGGAGTGCAGTCTATTAAAGAGCATATAAGATGACTGATACTGCTTCAAATGATTTCCTTTAAAATATTAATTATTCTTGACCTGTTTATTGCTAGCATTACAAAAAATGAAAGCCAATACAATAGAGGGCCAGGTTTAGAATTATCTCACTATAGAAGCTACCAATTTTGAAATATTTAGAAAGCTAATTGTTTTGACAAAAAAACGTTGTGGGTGCTGTCAGTTCAAAGTATTTTCACACTTTCTAGGCTTTCATTCTTGAAAGAGACATCTGTTACCTCTTATTTTCTTCCCTGTCATATGGCCAGAGCAAACAATCCCTCCCCCAGACACGGTGAGGGACATCCTCTGCTAACTGTGAGGCTGCCTATCAGGCCAGCTGGGCCTCTGAACCATTCTCAGCCAGACGTCGGGAGCCTGCATGAAGGGCTTTTGTTTTGTCAGGTGATCTTTATGCAGGCAAATTAGTTTCCATACAACCACCACCATCACATATCAAGAAAATAATGAGTATAATAGGCAGGCAAGTCATTTAACTACAAATGTACAACACTATGAAACCTTGAATTAAAAAAATGTTATGTATAATATAAAAAAATGTTTAAGAAATGCTTCAAATGAATTTTTTTTTAAAGGCATGAAAAGCAAACTGAATGCAAGATATATGTCTGCGTTAATGTTCAAATCTTTCCAGATCTAATTAACTGGACAGTGTGATTTTTTTTGTCTTTTATGTTTCCCAATTTAGTTGAATTATTTTCCTTGGCTGTTAAGTGCACTCAGTTGACTGGTTGGATAAAACTTTTGAGGCTGATCCATAAAGATCAGGGAGATCTCAGGTTTGATCCCCAGCCTGTGGAGTACTGCTTGGAATGTTGCTATAATTAGCCTTTGCATGCCTGGATTTGGGGGAGGGGAAAATCAACCAGAGTTCTCACTCCTGATCATGATCCGGTGGCCCTTGCTCAAATAGGGTGGAATCTTGTGGTTGTGTCAAGTATCCTGATGCCAGAACTGGAAGTGCACAAGCCTTCCACTCGGAGGCAAGACAGCTGGCCAGCCAATTAAATCATGCAGCAGAACAACGACCCCATCGTTATCTCACGGGGTCGGAGGTCCGGGTGCCACGTTTAAGAGGCAACCAGAGAGGCAGATACTCCCTGCAATTCAGTAGCATCAGTCTGGCTGTGTGAGTGGACATTTTTAAAGTTCAACTGCTGCTACAAACTGCTGATCTGACCCCCTGCAAAGCTGCAACTGCTGCTGCAACCTCCTGCTGTTTTTGAGTAATGTCTCAGTGCAGGGAACGAGTGGCCCCACAGTTCAGTGATGCCTCCCTGCAGGCTCTCCTCCAGGCTGTCTGGGAACAGTGGGAGTTCCTATTTCCCAGCCACGGCAGCAAGAGATCCTCTCACCTGACCAAGGCAACCTGGATGGAGGTTGCAGCAGAGGTTAGTAGCTATGGGGGTCCACAACCGAAAATGGGTCCAATCTGCAAAAGGGTCAACGACCTCCTGCTCTGCAAGGGTAAGTGGCACAGTGTAGTCACTGGCACTCATGATGGCATCAAACAATGTAAATGTGCAAGTGGAGAGGTATGGCAGGCAGGCAGTCTCAGCACCAGATGGAACATGGTCTGTATGTGTGGGAGACGGTTCATGCTGTGAAAGTTGTACCAGTTGCAGGAGAGTGCATGTGTGGAACACTAATTAGGGAGGTGACATTAGCTGTCATAGGTCTGCATGCTCTTAAAAGGGTTTACTGTCCATTGAGATGATACTCAATCATTCTGTGTGCCTGCAGTGCAAAAGAGCGTATAACATCAGGGAGCACTTGAAGACAGGTGGCGGTGTCCTGACCTCTGCATATTGACCCCTGCAGATGAGAAGGTGGTCAGACTGGCTAGGGAGCAGGTGGTGAGGCTGGAGTGTCAAGACAGCAGAGTGAGGATGTTTCCAACCTAGTGCTGAGAACTGGGCATACAGGAGACACATGTGACATTGCACTGGGAAAAGGGTTGTGCATAACCTCAAGCTAATTCTTTGTGTCCCCATTACAGGTCTTCGCAGTCAGGAGACACATTGCAGAAAGCCAGAACTCAACCTCTGAGGATGATGACACAGGACACTCAGAGCATGCGCCGTCACATCATTCCCTTGCATCCTCCACCAGCACAGAGACAGTCACTTCGGTAGGAATGCATTCATGATTAGGCTCAGGGTGACATACTGGTGAATGCATCACAGACATGTCTCAGCGCAGATGGAGGATGTGACAGCCAAGGTCCCTGTTGGAGGATGGCTGCAGACCAGGCCCATGTTGAGCCCCATGTTGATAATGTGCCTCTGGGAACAACCACAAGAAATCTACTGGAAATGCAGAGACAGGCAGGGAAACATCTGGCAGGGATGCCAGAGGATATGCACAGCTTGGAGCAAAAAGTGGAGGAGTCCATGCAAGTCATGAGTTCTGCCATGCCTTTGGCATGTAAGCACATAGCCTCGCCCATGGAGAGGTTGGGGACTGCCATGAAGAACCAGGTCCAGCAGGGCATTCAGTAGCTGTAGGGTATGTGCTCAGACCTGCATTCTGTCACTCTGGCCATGGGCTTTATACATGATTGGCTAGACAAAAGGGGGAACAAGGCACTCCAATCTCCCTCCAGGTGCCCCTTATCCTCCTGGAATCAGGGAGTTGCCATCACACACCGACAGAGAGGATGAGCGCCAGCAATCCACCTCGGGGAAATATCCACAGGCCGCTCCAAGAATGAGTTGCCACTCCTCCTCCCTCCTGTCAGCGACCCCATCACCTCCAGTTGTCAGGCTGAGGAGGGCACACCTGCAACTGTGCAGGAGACCCTTAGCAGGACAGAGACCTCTAGGCCTCCAAGCACCAGAGGACAGCTGCCAAGGTCACCTCAGGCATCGGGCATAGCACTCAGTAGGCTGCCTCCACCTCAGCTGCGGCTGTCAAGGTCACACCAAGGCATAGTGTTAGAAAACATAAGCGCAAAACCTCCTAAAGGCACAAAGGTGGCATGGGTGCCAATCATTCTACGGCATTGTAAGTTTATGTGTAAGTATATTGACTTTATTTGTGTGTTAAATGATCATGTTGTTGGGACTTTTGAAGCCAATGGGGGCTTTTAAGGACTTGGTGATTCATTGAAACTCAATGATGGCTGATGTGGGGTTATGGACACACTATTTATTGTGGAGCCTCGGAGGTAGTGGCAAATCTGAGCTTCTTGACATTGGTGGTTCCTAGATTTGTCAACTTTTGTTAAGCTGGGGATTGGAACCTTGCTGGCAAGCCAACATGTGTTGCTCTACCCTTATTACCTCTCAGAAGCTGTTATCTCAGCAGTATCTGCATCTGAGACATTCCATATTTTTCAGGTGAACAAATAGAGTTTTTAAACAAGGCCTTGCCTGGATTAGAATGTGTGGGACTGAGTCATGTGCAACCTCCATCCAAGTCAGAAGTGTTGTGAGGCTTCAACAGGACCATGCACATGGTCTTGTTCATGTCAAGGGCCTGAAACCTTTTCCCTTCTAGGTGCCTGAAGTCGTGGGTCTGTTGGTCTGGAGAGAGTGTGCCAGATGTGTTGGCACTTCTGCAGTGACATTTCTTGAGGCAGAAATCAAGAGATCCTGCAGGGGCCTCACTCTGGTTGAAATCATGATGCAATGAGGGTCTCCCGGGCCTATTTGGTGGGTCGCTCCATAGTCCTGGCATCTGAAACTGGGACAGCACCATGCATCACCTCAGAGTCTTCTGATTCTTCCCCTTCATCCTCATCGGAGGATGAATCCAATTTCTCTTTCTCCCCTGCTGACAATTCCTCACCTCTTTATGCTTCATTACATCATGTAGGGCACAGCAGAACACATTGATTCGAGACAGTCTCTTATGGCGCATACCGCAGCACTCCACTTGAACGGTCCAGGCAGTGGACCCTCAGCTTCAGCAGTCCCATGGCCTGTTCTATTGTTGCCCTTGTTGAGGCATGGGCGGCACTGTACCTCTCATCTACTGAACTTTGTGGGTTCTGCACAGGTGTCATGAGCCAGGTCTTCTGTGGATATCTCCTGTCACCCAGGAGCCACCCCTGTAGTTTGCTGAGGGGGCGCAAACAGCTCTGGCACCTGAGAGTGAGTGAGAATGGAGGAATCATGAGAGCTCCCTGGGAAGCAGGCACAGACCTGCAAGATTCATTTGGTAACAAGCCAGTTGCACATTGATGGAATGAAATTTCTTTTGGATTATGAATGCTTTTGGCTGTCCGCAGAGAGTTCTCAGCATCACATGTGTGCAATCAATTGCTCCTTGTACTTGTGGAAATCCAGCTATGGAGCCAAATCCAGTAGCTCAGGCTGCCTTTCTCTCAAGATCTGTGGTGATTCGCACAAAATCATCAGCCCCTTTGAACATGGCATTGGTGAATTCTGTAATGCATCTGTGTAGGAGATGTCACACATGGCCCCCCTGATGCCTTGGAACAACCTAGTGACATAGAAATTCAAGGTGGCAGTAACCTTTAAGGCAACTGGCAGATGATTGGCCCCCATTCCATGGGACCATAGGACTTCCTGTAGGAGCTGACATAGGTCAGTGACTGACTGCCATGGCATCCTCAATCATCTTTGACATTTGCCGGTAGTAACTCCGTGTGCAGTATATTTGGTTACATACCATTGCTCGGCGTTGCGGTGGCTCTTGGTTGCCAGCATCCTGAGCTGCTTGACCCTCTGCTGCTGCCTCATGTCATCCCTTTGGCCATTGCTGCACCTGCCCCTGGGCTATCCTCTGCCAGTTCCTCACTTCTTCCACCGCAGCATCAAAAAGCACTGGGTGCACGTGACCCATCCTGTCTGCCTGAAGTGAACTGAGGACAACACATTCTAATTGATCCTCCTTCCTGACTTGATGACAGTCGATCAATGAGGAGCCCACTGCTGTGCACCAATCACACACTGGTCTCCACCCACCCCACCGTGACCTATTTCCTCCTCGACCTGGTCTCTGGCCACCTCTTCCAGCTGTTGCAGCTGTGTCCCTGGACACTCCCACTCTGGCACTGGAGCTGCAAGCCATCACCCTAATGTCACCTTTGACCTTCCATCCATCATCCTCGACACTCCCTCCATCACCCTAGCCCTACCTTCTGTGACCTTCAAACAACCCACAATCACGCTTGATCAACTGTGCAACTGTCAACCTAGAGCTGCCCTCCCCCTGTCAATGTTGACCTGCCCCCGTCGCCATTGAACTGCCAATAGTTATCCTTGGCCGTCCCTCTATCACCCTTGACCTCTATTCGGTTACCGTCGACTCTCCCAGCTTCACCATTGACCTGCCCTCCTTTATCATCCCTTTATCATGCTTGAGCTGCATTCGATAGAGACTGACCTTCCCTCTCTCGTCCAGCTCCCTCCCTCTGTCGCACCCCCATCCCTCTTCTTAGGGCTGCCACGACCCAACCTCCGTCCTTCCCTCAGACAGCCATGCTTGATCTCCTTGGACAGCGCCACCCGAGCTCATTGCAACAACTTAGCCTCCTCTCCTTTGGTCCTACTCACTCCAAATCCACCAGTAAGACTACCTCGACTGCTGCATGCCACCTTTAACCAGTCACAAATCTGAAGGCACTTTTCTTATTTGCTGCCAACTTAATCATAAAGGTGCAATTTAATCTGGTGGCCATGTATTTAAATGAGTACGCCTGACACGCCAATACATTAAAAATAGTTTCCCATCGCTTGCCGTAGGAAACCATCCTCTACCTTTAAATCCGCTGCCTACTTAATTCCCAACTTTCATCCCAACATCGGGTAGCTGACATTTTGCATCCCGCACACTTAATTGCCCCCAGCCGCTTCATTCCCTGATCCTGGGAGCTTCACCAAATTCCACCCATAGATATCGGAGAACAGGAATGCCTCCACTCAGTCAATGAATATGGGTAGATGTGCTGTTTATCTAATAAAAGCCAGAAGGTCAGCCATTCAATTCCACGTGTCCACAATTAGTTTCCCTTTTTTTAATGTAGAGCCAACCAGAGGCAGGTAGATCTGATTTTTGTATTCAATGGCAGGAGGGAGAAAATTGGTAGAGAAAGAAAAGAAAGATTAACCAAAATAGAAGCAGCTTCTTATAGTCATTGAAAACTGTACTGCCCTTTAAGAATTTGACAAATTATAATTAATTTATACCTATGTGCACTGCAATTCTCCAAAAGAATAGAAGTCAGGGACCTTGAAATGGCATTTGGCTGTTAAGACCATTCCTTTACATGGACCATGTACAACGTACGGCATCATAGATTCAACCTAATCCATTTAATCTCCTCCATATTTATTTGCATAAATATTCCCCAAGGAGTTTTATGTTCCATTGAAGTATGAAATTACACAGATCACCTTTATTTGTACATTACAAATCCCTAATGTAAACCTTGAATTATCTCTGCAAAGACTGTTTCCTGGGCCCTGATTCAGCCCACGCAGTGAGGGAGAGAAGGGAAGTCCTCTTCCCTGAGGGTCGAGGCCAAGCAGACCTGGAATGAGGTTCCTGACATAGTGAACAGCTGGTGTTTAGTCCAATGCAGGACAAAGTGACCTTTTTTGCTCTTGGCAAGGTGAGTGCAATGCTGAACCCTTAGGACAGGCCTCTGGGAATTCAGCCTACTGCAGACACACCAGCTGAGGAGCCTGAGTGTGCATGCTGCTCTTGATTATTCTCTTGATCTCTCTCTCCTTTGTCCTTGGCAGGAGAAACAGACCCACAAGAAGGCCCAGACAGATGGAGGTTCCATTCCTGCATATTATCACCATAGTGAAAGAGGAAGCCTCGGAGATCGTCAAAGAGCAAGTCGGGAAGACAAGATGGGCAACCCTGATGGAGATGGTGATTAGAAGCTGCAATGCATACATTAAGGGGCTGCAATGCACTCCAGCTTATCTGACAGCATGCATTGGGAAGCCTCAGCGCTGTACAAGTTTTGCTTTCCAAGAAGCAATCTCTTCTTGTGTCTCCCACGGGTGCTAATGTCAAGGCGCTAAAACCAACTCCTACATCATCACTGCATCAAGTGATGCCAGAGCTGGGCTTAGGCCAAGCATTGTCACATCTGCCAAGCAAACCCTTCACCCAGGCAGGTACGGTTATTTCAGTCCTTTCCCTCAATTGAATAAGGTGACTGGGTGATAAGTAGGTCACAACTATGCAGGAAGAGGTGACAGAGGCAAAGACAGCTATGGGTGGTCTCCCTCGGAAGGTGAAGGACAGGTACAGCCCTGCTCAGCTAGACAAATGCAAGGCCTCGGGAGTCAAAGAAAAGGAAGCTCTATTTGCATCAGCAGCTACAGATGCTTTCACGTGTCAGTGTTCCCTGATGCAGTTCACAGTCATGGGCTGAGAATGGAGGAGTCTAACAGCTCATGTGCACCATGATGGCTCAGGGCTTTGAACACATAAGCTTCTCCATTGAGAGAGTGGCCAACCTCATGGAGAGTCATATGCAGCCGCACTTGGAATGTTTGCAGAACCTGCACTGACATACACAGGATGCATTCCACGTTATGTAACCTTGACTGCTCAATGGTGCTGATGGTGCAGAGATACTTGAAGGGGATGCCAGTTGTTCCCTAGCTGTAACTGTGCACTTTTTGCCTTTTTGAGAACCCTGTAAATACAGCATTGACATATAAAGCCAGACCTGTGAGCCTCCTTTTATTAATGACCATCCAGGAAAAGAGGGATGAAGTAGGTCTGTGAACAATGAAGTGAAACCTCTGGACAGATGTGCATCCTTCATTAGCGGTAAGAGTTGAGCTGTTCCAGGCTGCAACTTCAATGAAAGTGTTCTCACAAGCAGCTCAAGCCACATAACATGATATTCATAATGGGTAGAGGAGCTCAGCTGAAACGAGCCTGGGTCAGATAATCCCTGACATTGATAGTGTCCTGACAAAACTCTTGAGCCCTGTGCTGGGTATACACCTCCCTCTGCAGCTGGGACCTCTTCCTCCCCTGCCCCTGTTTCTTCCTTCTCCTCCACATCCTGCTCCTCCTCTTCCTCCCGATGAGCTGCATCCATCCAGCACTTCACCCTCTTCAAGGTTCACACATCTTGGGAGAGCCATGTTATGGAGAGTGTAGCAGACCACCACTATATGTGTGAGACCCTTGCATGAGTGTACTGCAGTGTGCCACCTGACCAGTCCAAGCGCTGGCATAGCATCTTCAGGAGCCCGATGGTTTGCTCAATGGTCGTTCATAGTGAGCAGGTGGCTGCAGTTGTATTTCCTCTGTGCGTCTGTGTTGAGTTCTTGTAGAGGGATCAGTAGCCATCTCAACAATATCCCATGTCTCCTAAAATCCACGCATAGAGTTTGGGGTGTTGAGTGAAGAGCTGCAAAAGCCTGGGCTGCCAGAGAATATAGGAGGCATAGCAGCTGCCAGGAAAGTAAGCACACACATGGAGGGGGAGTTTGTTGTGGTCACAGGCTAGTTGGATGTTGAGTGAGTGGAAGCCCTTCCCATTTATGAATCTAACTGGGTGGTCAGTTTGTGTAATCGATGATATCGTTAACCTGGAGGAATTAGTGATGGAGGCAAAAGCCACTGCACTTTGTGCCTGCGATTTCCACTCCATAGAAACTAGAACATTCTGTAATAACGGACTTTCAATGCAAATAGCTTGTCCATCTTCTAGTAGAAAATTTAAGACATTAGAGCTGCAAGTCATGTCTTTGTTGATCAATGTAGATTGATTTAGAAGCTATTAATAGCCATCTTTTGCCTTGAGTGTATTTTGTGATGTCAAATATTCTCAACATTTTTTACTGGAATTTTAAAAGCAAAGTGACAGTAGGAAATGTAAGACAAACAGAAATAATTCAATTAAATTGATCTTCATTTCAGTGGTGACATCTTCCATGTGCTTTGATCAGGAAGACGGCAAGCGGCAGGCTAATGAGACCCAGCCATTAAAAATTGGCTAAGTCTCCTGCTGCCATTCCAGACAAGCACACCCCTCACTTTGCCACATTCCAACACAGAAGTTAAAATTAAGTCTATAGTCTTCCTTTAATTGAAAAAATACTGCTTCATCTGTATAAATATTTCCATCTGAATTTCAATATTTTGCAATATCACTAGTTAAGTAATAAAACAGTTAATATCAAATCAGTTGTATCAGAAATATAAAATTTGCCTTTCATTCCATTTGTTGCTACAACAGATGCCCTCTTCATGCTTTGGGTGAGCATGTTTAGCATTCCATATAATGTTTGAGAATTTTCCTTGCATACTAACCCTTTGCGATTCATACACTAGGACACCCAGGTCCCTCTGCATTTCAGAGTTCTGCAATCTCTTGCCATTTATATAATATGCTTCTTTTTTATTCTTCCTGCAAAAATGAACAATTTTGCATTTTCCCACATGTGGGTATGATGTGGGAAAATGCAAAATTATTCATTTTGGCAGGAAGAATAAAAAAGAAACATATTATATAAATGGTAAGGGATTGCAGATTTTCTGAAATGCAGAGGGATCTGGGTGTCCTAGTGCATGAATCGCAAAGGGTTAATATGCAGGTATAGCAAGTAATTAAGAAAATTAATAGAATGTTATCATTTTTTGTGAGGGAAATTGAATACAAAAGTAGGGAGGTTATGTTTCAGTAATACAGGGCATTGGTGAGAACACATCTGATGTACTATGTACACTACTGGTCTCCTTATTTAAGGAAGGATGTAAATGCATTGGAAGCATTTCAGAGAAGGTTAACTAGACTAATACCTGGAATGGGCAGGTTGCACAGACTAGCCTTGTATTCGCTGAAGTTTAGAAGAATAGGAGGGGATTCGATTGAAACATAAGATCCTGAGAGGTCTTGACAGGGTGGATGCGGAAAGGATGTTTCCTCTTGTGGGAGAATCTAGAACTAAGGATCACTGTTTAAAAATAAGGGGTCATCCATTTAAGACAGAGATGAGGAGAAAACTTTTTCTCTCAGAAGGTCGTGAGTCTTTGGAACTCTCTTCCTCAAAAGGCAGTGGAAGCAGAGTCCTTGAATATTTTAAGACAGAAGTAGGTAGATTCTTGATAAGCAAGGGGGTGAAAGGTTATCAGACGTCGGCGGGAATGTGGAGTTGAGGTTACAAACAGATTAGCCATGATCAATTGAATGGCAGAGCAGGCTTGAGAGGCCGAGTGGCCCATTCCTGCTCCTAATCCATATGTTTGTTTGTTCATAATTTCCTTTTTTGTGCCTCACTCCTTCAGGGTTTAGCTCCTATTCGTGTTTAAGGAGCTCTGAAAACATCAATTACAGCTTGATGCATTTCCTTTCGCATTTCCTTGAGAATTCCGAGGTATATCCCACATTGCCCAGACATCTGGCCACAGGGAACACCTTGGTAGTTATGGGCCTCGATGGGCTTCCAGTTTAAATAGCTGGTTTTCCTACACCACTTGATGACAAAGCTATTGATTACAGTAGAGAACGCATCAATTTCAAAATCTGACCTTTTTAAAAGCAACTGGCCAAACTACACTGTACTGCAGTGAGTTTCTTTCCCCTCCCCCCAAGCTGAGCAGGCACCCCACATTTGCTCTGTCTGTAGAATTTTGGGGCCTGCATTCTTATTGCTGTTACTTCTTCTAATAATGATAATACACTCAATTAATGTTTGTACAAATTCCAGGCCCCACAATATTTTTGTTTTCTTGTAATTTTCTAATGTTTCTGTCTTCCCTCTATATTGATCTCTTAGCTATTGTAGCCTGGACCTTCCTATGCTTCTCCTGATCACCAAAGCACTTTCTTAGCACATGCATCAAAGTAATCTTTAAACTAAAACATTTTTTATTCTAGTTAGTTTCTAAGTTCTAGTTTCCCATGTTATCCTCCTGAATACTTTGTTCATAACTCCAGAACTGTTCAGTCTAATATACCCGTCTTCTGATTGAGAGTCAACAGTTCTGACAAGCATTTGATCACTTGAACTGCTGAGTTGATTATGATTTTGAAAGCATACATACTCATTTTGCAAGAAACTGTATCTTGTCAGACAGTATATCATTACAATATTGTGCACTGAAAAGCCTCTATTTAAAAATATCTGGCCTATGTATATAAAAAAAATGAAAGCTCCAAATGGAGCAATAGTTCAGGAGGCAATGAGAATAAGGGCTTCTTGTCACAATATAAGGTCCCCATTTATGCTGACATCTGTTCAGGACTTTTGACAAGCTCAGCATGGGCTGACTGTGTACAGCCCCTCCTACTCTGCACTTAGTGAATGACTCCAAAGTTGTGGCCTCATTGCCTGTAACAAGCACCATCCCGACATCACTGGCTAATTGTCTTGCAAATCTTATCTATCTCCACCTCCAAGGAAATCCCGAGTGAAACTAGATTGTATAATAGGTTTAATTATTTCATTTTCTTTTAAAATAATTTTGTATACACAGTACCATAGCTCATTGTTGGGTTTGGCTAGAGCCCACATAATAGTGTTGTCATCAAATGACAATGAAGTATTAGCAAAGTGATCCAGCACTGACACAGAATCCAAAAACTATTATAGATGTTGACTTGGTTCACAATATGTTGCAAGCTTTAAGATAATAGAAGAATAATGATAATTTGCTGAATTGCTTCTAATAAAACTGTATTGGTACTGCTACTTCAAATCTACGCTGTTTAGAATGACTGGAAATATCATTTTTTCATAAACAATTGAAGGATCCACCCTTAGCCCCCCTTCTAGTTAAGATTATATTAAATAAGAAATTCTAGCATTTCCCTGTGACAGACATTAAATTAACTGGCCTATAGTTTCCTGCTTTCTGTCTCCCTTCATTTCTTGAATAGTGCCTTTCCAATACATTGGCACCTTTCAAGAATCTAGGGAATTTTGGAAGATTACAACCAATGCATCTCTGCAGCCAATTCCTTTAGGGCCTAGGATGCAGGACATCAGGTCCAGGGGACTTGTCAGCCTTTAGTCTCATTGTTTTCCCAGTAGTTTTTTTCTTGTGATTGTTTAAGTTCTTCTCTCCTTTTTGCCCTAGCTTTTTGAATATCTTTGGGATGCTTTTTGCGTCTTCTAATGTGAAGACAGATACAAAATACTTGTTCAAAGCCTCTGCCATTTCCTTTTTTCCCATCATTAGTTCTATGTCACTACTCCTTTCCTTTTTATGTATATTTGTAGAAGCTTTTACTGTATTTTTTATATTTCTTATTAGTTTTCTCTCATACTGAGGGGACTTGACAAGAGTGGATGCTGAGAGGCTGCTTCCCTTTGTGGGAGAGACTAGAACTAGGGAACACAGTTTAAAAATAAGGGGTCTCCCATTTAAGACTGAGATGGGGAGAATTTCTTTCTGTCAGAGCATCGTTAGTATGTGGAATTCTCTTTCCCAGTGAGATGTGGAGGGAGGGTCATTGAATACTTTTAAAGCTGAGTTAAATAGATTCTTGATTACCAAGAGAGTCAAGGGTTGTAGGAGGTAGACAGTAAAGTAGAGTTGAGGCAACAATCAGGTCAGCCATGATCTTATCAAATGGTGGAGCAGACTCGAGGAGACAAATGGTCTACTCCTGCTCCTAATTCATATATTTGTATGTATGTTCATATGTTCATATTCCAATTTCTCTCTCTTCATTTTTTTTAGCTCTCCTTTCTTGGCTTCTAAAATTTTCCAATCTTCTGGCCTACCACTAATCTTTGCAGCATTTCTTATCTACATACTTCCCTTTGGCAACGTACTCTGAAAACGTAACTTCAGTTTCCACATGTACACTGATGGCTCCCAGTTCTACATGCCTACCACCTCTCTCAACATCTCTATGTTGTTAAATGGTCACACAGCTTCTCTGAACACCAGAACTGGATGAACAAAACTTCCTCCAGTTAAATATTGGAAAACCAAAATCATTGTCTTCTGACCTCACTGCAAATTCCATTTCCTAGCCATCGACTCCATCCCTCTGCCTGGCAACTATCTGAGGCTGAACCAGACTGTTCACAATCTTGGTGTCATGTTTGAATCTGAGATAAGCTTCCGACCACATATCCATGTCATCATCAGGACAGCCTATTTGAACTTCCATTACATCACCCAATTCCACTCCAGACTCACGTCCTCTGCTGGTTAAACTCTCATCCATGTCTTTGTTATCTCTAAACTCAATTATTGCAATGCACTCCAGGCCAACCTCCATAAAATCCCTAAAATTGGCATCATTTAAAACTTTGCTGCCCGTGTCCTAACTTGCACCAAGTCTGCTCCACTATCACAGAATCACAGACCCTTTACTCCTTTTGCCAATTATTTTGAACCTGTGCCCTCTAGTTCTTGATGCTCTTTTGAGTGGGAACAGTTTCTCACTATTTACCCAGTCCATACCCCTCAGGATCTTGAATAACTCTGTCAAGTTTCCTCTCAGCCTTCTTTTCTCCAAGGAAAACAGGCCCAACCTCTCCAATCTATCCTCATAGCTACAGTTCTTTATCCCTGGAATCATTCTTGTGAATCTCCTCTGTATTCTCTCCAATGCCTTCACATCCTTCCTCAAGTATGGTGCCCAAAACTGGGCGCAGTACTCCAGATGAGGACTAACTAGCGTTATACAATTTCAACATGAGCTCCTTACTATTGTACTCAATGCCCCTATTAATAAAGCCTAAGATACTATATGCTTTATTAACTGCTTCATTAAACGTTATTAAAATCACCCCTGTAGTAACTGACTTACAGTAGCTCCCAATTAAGCAATACCTCAATTTTAAAATTCCCACCCTTGTTTTCAAATCCATCTGTTGTCTTGCCCCTCCCTATCTCTGTAATCTCATCCAGCCCCACAAACCTCCCTTTAAGTTGCGTGGCTGTGCAGCCGCTCAGCAACCTGGAAATTCCTGCACAGGCTGAGCATAAATCAGCTCCTTTAGATTACAGCACATGCACGGCCATGCAAGATTGTAAAGGATCTGCGCACTTAAACGAACAGATCTTGCACAAAATAAAAATTAGAAGGAACATTGGCTTCAAGGCATCTGCACTGCTTCAATTCTGCCTCGTGAGCATCCCTGATTTTAATCAGTTTACCATTAGTCGCTTTGCCTTTAGCTGCTGAGCACTAAGCTCCAGAATTTCCTCTGTAAACCTTACCGCCCATCTATGGGGTGGATTTTACAGGGGGATTGTATTCCCCACACCACCAGCCAAAAAATCTGTGGCCACCCAAAACCCGGCTGTCCCATGGTGATATTATGCTGGGGCAGCCTTAATTGAGTCAGAGTGCTCTCCATCCCCATAGGAGGGAGTCCTGCCATAGAGAGCTCTGTAGTGCCAGCAGCACCAGGATCGAATAGAGTCCACTTTTAGGACTACAAGTAGCCTCTGAAGAAGAAGAATGATGAATCATGGACTTCAGGGAGATCCAGGGATTTTGGACAGGTCTGTTTGACTGGCCATAACAAAATGGGAGGGGGGCAGTGGGGGAGACTTAAAGGTGGGTACGATCTTGGGGGTAGTAACTCTGATGGGCACAGGGGACCTCCCCCCAAAGAAGCCCAACAGCAACCTACACAGTGAAAGCTTTCGGGCTACCCACTTTGCCCCTGCCTTCTCCTGCCATACATTTCAATATAAATTGCAGAAACATTGACCCCTTATTATTCTATTTGTTATTGGACTACTACACTCCTCATTGAATCTACTCATGACAGCTACCCACCAATTTACAAAATTGTGGTCAAGTTTATTTTTTATCTTGCGCACAACATTTTACATTAAAGAAAACTCTAGATTCATGCTTTCAACAAGGAACTGACGAGTAAAGGGGATTGGCAGATTTTAAAAATCCCTAAATTTTGATCCTTCCACATTGAAACTTTAACCATGAGAATGAAGACAAATATAATAACAATAACAATTGCAACATTATTGTTGTAATATGGGTTCTTTAGATGTCTCAAACATGAGACCTTGAGATTTTTATTTTTAAACAAGAACTCTTTTTTGATAATCTTTAACTATTTACAGATCCAAGGGATGGTCATGCATGGAGCTGTTCCAGAATGTTCTCTCTAGACTGTTCTCCCAGTCTATTACCATGTGACTCTATGCATTATACTGTGGGCTATTACTATTACCCAGTCCCAGTAGGCTCTGAGCCCAGTACATGGCTATCTCAATTTGATTCATATTTTGTGCTCCTCATGAACAACCCATCTGCTTTCTTCAGACACTGGGTTTGTCCCATTCCTTCCGCAGGGAATGTGCACTCCATTCATTCCTAGAGCAGACTCGAGTTTTCTTTTTCCATGGTGTCCGCCATGTTCTTGCTGGACGTATACATTTCACAGATGGAATCTTCATTTCCACTTATCTCACAATTTCAGCCAAACATTTGTTTGCTGTTTTAATTTTAAATCATTTTACAAGCTTATCAATCTTTTCATTCAGCTCGGTTATTTTTTCTTCTGGTGCTTTGCGCTTCAGTGATGGATTTACATTTTCCAATCTCATTGTCTTTCGTTTTGGCTTCACTGTTAGCCAGGTCTGTCACCGGCAAAGTCTTAACCCGTTTCAGTTCTGTAATTGTGCAATTCACGGCTTCATTATCCATTCACAGTTTGGAAATTTCGATGGCTTTTCTTTCAATGCCTCCTCTTTTCCATTCAACTGCTTCTTCAGCTCTTTAGTCTGTTTCTTGTAGCTTTCAGCTTCCTCCTGGAATATAAAACATTGTTGAGTCTTCTCCGCCAGCTGTTTCTTTGGTTTGTTCAGAGTGACGTTAAATTCATTTTCCTTCTCTTTGTACTTTTCCAGAGCAATAAACTTTGTCCTAAGGAATTCTTATAGGATGTGAAGGTCTGTCAACAGGTTTTCTTTTTCTTTGCGAAGCTTGCCCGTTTCATTTTGAACTTTCCTGCAATTCTGTATAGTCTCCTCGAGTTTCTTCTGCTGTGCTTCCATTCTGCTGTTTAAGACAGTTTTCCATTTCTTCATGTTGCTGAATGGTTACACATTTCTTTTGCATTTAATCTTGTAGGACAATCAACTGTTCATTCAACTGTTTATTTTCTTGTTGACCTCTTGCCCACTCACTCTGGGCTTTAGCGCATTGTTTCATTTCATTGCTGCTGATAGTTCCAATGCAGATTTTTCTGGGGCAGAATTTTCGGGTTGGCAAGCGGGGGCAGGGCCCGCTCGCCGACGCGTAAAATGATGCGCAGTGACGTCGGGTGCGCATCCCGACGTCACCACTCGTCATTAAGATTTTCAGTTTGACTCGGCTGTGTGCCCGCCGAACTGTCAAAGGCCTATTAAGGCCATTTAAAAACTAGTTAAACCAATGAAGTGAGCTCTGTGCCTCAGGGAGATTTCTGCGCTCTTTCGTGCACATGCGTGAAAGAGTGCAAGCCCCAACTCAGGGAACCCCCCCATCCCCCCACCCCGCCCTCGTCCCGCACAGAGAGTGCTCAGTGCTTCCAGGCGAGCGTCACACTGGGCGGGCCTTAATTGGCCCGCTCACGTAAAATGGCGGCCAGGATCCGATCGGGGTGTCGATTGGGTTCGCGCCTGCCCCCGGCCCGCCCCCACACAACACCCCCCCCCAACGGGGGGGGGAAATTCTCCCCCTAGAAGTAATATTCAAAGTCCTTTTTAGCTCTTCATGTTTTTCCATGGCTACACATTGATTCTTCAAGGAGTCCGTCAAGGTTGCAACTTTTTTTTGCGTGCTGTTTCTGCCTGCTCTTTTGCCTGGCTGTACATCTGGTTAAGTTTTCCCAACTCCTGCTTTGATTTGCCAACTGTGGAATTGGGGGTCGTTATTTCCTTCTGACACTTTTGTGCCATCTCTGAAATTTGTTTGTTCAGAACTCAAACAGCTTAGTTCATTGAAGAGTTCAGTTTATCATGCATTTCCAAAGGTATATACTCAGCTTGTGCTTTAAATTTGTTATCTTCTCTCTGAGGCCATTTATTGCCCTCTCTCTGAGGTCTTTTGTTGCCCTGGGCACTTTATTGTGAGAGTTGCCCTCTTTCTGGGATCTTTTGTTGCCCTCAGTTCTGGGGTCTCTTGTTGCCCTCAGTGGAGATGCCCTCTCTCACATTGCCTCTTTAAGACTGTTTTTTACTTGCAGCTCTCTTTCAGCTTCCCTGTGAATGCTGAGCCCTTAGGATTGCCACCTATTCTAAAATATAAGTACAGCTACTTTTTTGTACTTTTGCTCACCATTTCATGAACTGTGTCACTCAAGTTCTTGTAATTTTCTGTAATGGACTTCCATTCACTCTGGTGGATTCCTCACTTCCAAGGCTGAAGTGAAGCTTCTTCAACTTTTTCTTCAAGTTTTCTTCTTGGGTGCACGTCTTTCTAGTTCTGCTTCAGTTGCTTTTAGCATTTCGTACTTTGGGATGCTGTCTGGGTTCATGCATTTAGCTGCTTCCTTTCATATCACCGCGGATCACCATGTCGGATTATGGTACTATCTCTGATGTGATATCTAGTAAAAGCGACCATCTCTGTCAGCCGTGTTATACTATGCTGATAGTGCTGATATCTTTTAGGAGCTCCCATCACTGCCGATCATGTTGTAATATGGGTTCTTTTATTGTCTCAATGATGGGATCTTGAGATATGTATATTTAAACATGAACTCTTTATTGTTAATCTTTAACTATTTAGAGATTCAAGGTATGGTCATGCATAGTGCTGTTACCTCCATGCAGGCTGGTTCCACAATATTTTCCCTCTAGACTATTCTTTCAGTCTATTACCCATGTGACTCTATGCATCATACTGTGGGCGGTGCTATTCTCCAGTCCCACATTAAGCCTTGCTCTGCCGAGCACCTTTACCTTACAATGGCACGCAGGCACATAACAACATCATACAACAAATATTTGGAAAATCCATCAGGTGGCTCCTGCCAATCTTGGCCCTGTGAAATCTCCTGCAGATAAGGAAGGTCGTCAATTGGAGAGCAATTCCACCTCCATTGCACTCTCAAGTAAGACAATAAAATGGTGATGTTTCCCAGATATATATTGTTGAAAAAGCAAAATAATGTGGGTGCTGGAAATCTGAAATAAAAACAAAAAACAAAAACAAAAAAGGAATATCCAGCAGGCCACGGAGCATCTGTGGAGACAGAAACAGAGTAAACACTTCCGGTTGATGATCTTTCACCAGAATTCAATTCAAAAAGAGATGAGGCTAAATAATATGTTGAGCTGGATGGGACTCGCACCCGGAAGTGGGTGGATTTCCGACTCACACCCCTGCCATCGCTGCATGCCATAAAAAACGGTAATTAACAAATTGAGGACTTGAGGGCAGGTTTCAAGCTCGTGACATTGGATGTCTATCAGTCATCTGCCCAATCCCAGCTGGAGGGCGGAATGTCCAGCATCCACAATCATTAGCCATGACCTGGATGGAGGTCACGGCCACTCATTTAAAGGGCCACCTGTCACAGTGCAGGGTGAGGTGGCCCTGTGAATGTGTGAATCTGAAAGGCAAAAGCAATCTTCTTTTCTCAGAGAAAGTATCAGTCTTTGTTTGAGGCGAGTATTTTTCTTATGTAAAGTGTGTTACATTCTGCAGAGGTTTTGAGTTGATTCTTGCCAGTGCACACAGATGGCATAAAATCTGATCATAAACATAATGTCAAGATCTTAACTTAGAAGAGCTGTTTAGATCTAGCATGCCTTCCTCCATAGATTGGCGACTCTCCTGGAGGGGCAACCCCATCGTATTGCTGATGCTAGTGTGGGTATGTACTCCGACCTGCACACCATCACCCTGGCTCTGAGCTCAGGGGTCCAGAGTGAGGGTAACAGGGGCACTGGGAGCCTGGACACCCAGCCAGCTCCTGGGACCTCACCGGAAGACAGGGAGGACCATTTGATCATCGTGGCAGAGGATGAGCAGCTGCTGCCACCATTTTGAAGCACCTCTCAGGGCACTTCTGATGGGGGCAGTCCTCATCAATTGCCATGACAGCAGAAGCTCCTCCTGCCATTCTGCAGGAGTCTTCTGACATGGCGGGTTCCTCAATGCCTCAGCCGCATGGAGGACACCCACCAAAGTCATCTAGGGCAAGGGGACAAGCAGATCAGCAGCTTCTCTCCAGCGCAGCAGCAAGTGAGGCAGGAGCACAAGAAAAAGATTTAAGAAAAAAACCACACTAGTCACAAAGCGGGTCACATGGATGTGTATTGCATATGTGATCATTAGATGTGCCAAAGGCAAAATGTTAAATGAACCTCAAATTCACTATCCCTCATTCAGAGGTTCATTCAATGTATAAGTGCTGTTGAATGTTTATTGGGAAAATATAGTCAGTAGTGATCACTGGTCAAGATGCAACAATGCCTAAGGAATTGAAACAGTTAGTGTGCTGACAGGACGTTCTCATGCAGTGAGCTCATGACTCATCTCTGAAGCTGAGAATTCCTGACTTATTGGAACCTCTGTCCTATCAAAGCATCCCTGTGTCACAGCTATTCATGTGCTCCTGTGCAGGGCCTTGCACCTCTCTATTGGGGGTTCCCTCACCTTCTCTTTGCCCTCATCATCAGAGGAAGCCCACAATCTAGCATCTCATCTTCCTCCAGGGCATCCCCTCTCTGCATGGCAAGGTTATGGAGAGCACAGCACACAATGGCCATGAGTGACAGACTGGATGGACACAGTTCAATGCTCCTCCTGATTTGTTAAGGCACCGGAACGTCATCTTTGGCAGCCCAATTGTCTGCTCCACGATGGCCCTGGGGTTCCGTGGCTGTCGTCATAGCTCCTCTCCGCGACTGTTCTCAGGGCCCTCACTGGAGTCAAGAGCCATCTCTGGAGTCATGAGCCAACCCTTGTCACCCAGAAGCCAACCGTCCAGGGAATCAGGTCCATTGAACATGTCTGGCACCTGGGAGTTCCAAGAATATATGAGTCATGGCTGCTGCTCGTGTACTTGGCGCATGCCTGCATAATCCATCATTTGTTGTTACAGACCAACTGGGCATTCCAGGAGTGATATCCCTTCCTGTATAGGGCTGGCCTGCTGGAGCCTTTATGGTGAGGTGAGTGCAGTCCATTGCTCCCTGGACCCTGAGGAAACCCTGCGATTGTGGCAAATCCTCTGGCTTTTATCAGTTGACTTTGGTGGTTTATTGAAAATGCTATGTACTGACCTGCCCTTTGGAACATTGCATCTGTAAATACCTTAACGCAGTGGTATGCAGCTGTGTAATGTGCCTGCGTAATGCCACTTAGGTCTCCACTGGTAGCCTGAAAAGATCCAGCAGCAAAGAAATTCAGCACAACAGTCACCTTTATGGCCACTAACGTTGGGTGACCACCAATGCAGTTGGAAGAGATCTCCCCTGCCAACATCTCACAAAGATAGGTCACTGTGGCTCTGGAGAGCCCAGGTCTCCTCCAGCACAGTGTCTCGGGCATCTGAAGGTAGTTCATTCTCTGCCTATGTACTCAATTGGCAGCATAAGTCCTCCTGCACCACCATTGATGCATCATTTTCTCAGCTACTTGCCCTGGCAGAGGCCTACCACCCTCATGCACCATCAGTGCATCCTGAACCTCACCTTCTGCCCTTCTTCCTCTCCCTCTCAATCTCCTCCTCTTCCTCCTCCTCTCTGGAGGATGTGACTCCTACCGAGACCGCTATTCCAATCCTTTCCCCACCAAGAAGGCTGAGGTGCAGTTGAGGGTCTAAATTCACCTCTCAGCAGGAAAGATGAGGCCTCAAAAGAGCAAATGTATCACCCTGGAAACACAGCTTTCAATATCAAGAACTGCCAGCAGCTACAGCACACTGAACTGCTGAATCACACCCTCCAAGCTCCAAGTTTTATTGCTCCCAGCACGTATTATTCCAGGCAATTGGGAAATTAAAAAGCAAAATATGCAATTTATTTGAATTTGAATAAGGTGGATGGGCACCCGATTTCTAGATAAAAACAAAAAGCTAAAAGCTACCGCGGATGCTGGAAATCCAAAACAAAACAAAAACAGAATTACCTGGAAAAACTCAGCAAGTCTGGCAGCATCGGCGGAGAAGAAATCAGTTAACGTTTCGAGTCTTCACGGCCCTTCGGCAGAACTGCAGCATAGTTTCAACAAGGGAGAAATATAAATTGGTTTAAGGTGGTGGCGGGGGGGGGGGGGTGGGGGGCGGTGTGGGGAAGAGACACATTGAGGGTGTGGTGTGAGCAGATAATCCAAAGAT
The DNA here is from genome assembly GCF_964194155.1 of Cetorhinus maximus. Taxonomy (NCBI): domain Eukaryota; kingdom Metazoa; phylum Chordata; class Chondrichthyes; order Lamniformes; family Cetorhinidae; genus Cetorhinus; species Cetorhinus maximus. The sequence continues at coordinate 52,352,253 of NC_135896.1, read as the reverse complement.
GTCACAGACAAAAGGGTCAAAGAGGTGTTGAAGGTGGTGGTCTTTGTCTGAGAAAAGTGCTAATTAAGAATGGAAAACAGGATATTCAAAGTACAGCTCTAGTGGGGGTGGGGTGGAAAGACTAAAGGTTTTAGTTTTAGATTTAAAAATAATGGAAATAGGTGGGGAAAGAAGAATCTATATAAATTATTGAAAAAAAAACGGGTGGGGGGGGAAAAGAAACGGGGTGGGGATGGGGGGAGGGGGAGTTTAAGATCTGAAGTTGTTGAATTCAATATTCAGCCCAGAGGGCTGTAAAGTGCCTAGTCGGAAGATGAGGTGCTGTTCCTCCAGTTTGCGTTGGGCTTCACTGGAACAATGCAGCAAGCCAAGGACAGACATGTTGGCAAGAGAACAGGGTGGAGTGTTAAAATGGCAAGCAACAGGGAGGTTTGGGTCTTTCTTGCGGACAGACCGCAGGTGTTCCGCAAAACGGTCGCCCAGTTTGCGTTTGGTCTCTCCAATGTAGAGGAGACCGCATTGGGAGCAACGAATGCAGTAGACTAAGTTAGGGGAAATGCAAGTGAAATGCTGCTTCACTTGAAAGGAGTGTTTGGGCCCTTGGACGGTGAGGAGAGAGGAAGTGAAGGGGCAGGTGTTGCATCTTCTGCGTGGGCATGGGGAGGTGCCATAAGTGGGGGTTGAGGAGTAGGGGGTGATGGAGGAGTGGACCAGGGTGTCCCGGAGGGAACGATCCCTACGGAATGCTGTCAAGGGGGGTGAAGGGAAGATGTGTTTGGTGGTGGCATCATGCTGGAGTTGGCGGAAATGGCGGAGGATGATCCTTTGAATGCGGAGGCTGGTGGGCTGATAAGTGAGGACAAGGGGGACCCTATCATGTTTCTGGGAAGGAGGAGAAGGCGTGAGGGAGGATGCGCGGGATATGGGCCGGACACGGTTGAGGGCCCTGTCAACGACCGTGGATGGAAAACCTCGGTTAAGGAAGAAGGAGGACATGTCAGAGGAGCTGTTTTTGAAGGTAGCGTCATCAGAACAGATGCGACGGAGGCGAAGGAACTGAGAGAATGGGATGGAGTCTTTACAGGAAGCGGGGTGTGAGGAGCTGTAGTCGAGGTAGCTGTGGGAGTCGGTAGGCTTGTAATGGATATTGGTGGACAGTCTATCATCAGAAATTGAGACAGAGAGGTCAAGGAAGGGAAGAGAAGTGTCAGAGATGGACCATGTGAAAATGATGGAGGGGTGGAGATTGGAAGCAAAATTAATAAATTTTTCCAGGTCCCGACGAGAGCATGAAGCAGCACCGAAGTAATCATCGATGTACCGGAGAAAGAGTTGTGGGAGGGGGCCGGAGAAGGACTGGAACAAGGAATGTTCCACATACCCCATAAAGAGGCAGGCATAGCTGGGGCCCATGCGGGTACCCATAGCCACACCTTTTATTTGGAGGAAGTAAGAGGAGTTAAAGGAGAAATTGTTCAGTGTGAGAACAAGTTCAGCCAGACGGAGGAGAGTAGTGGTGGATGGGGATTGTTGGGGCCTCTGTTCAAGGAAGAAGCTAAGGGCCCTCAGACCATCCTGGTGGGGGATGGAGGTGTAGAGGGATTGGACATCCATGGTGAAGAGGAAGCGGTTGGGGCCAGGGAACTGGAAATTGTTGATGTGACGTAAGGTGTCAGAGGAATCACGGATGTAGGTGGGAAGGGACTGGACAAGGGGAGAGAGAAGGGAGTCAAGATAACGAGAAATGAGTTCCGTGGGGCAGGAACAGGCTGACACGATCGGTCTGCCAGGACAGTTCTGTTTGTGGATTTTGGGTAGGAGGTAGAAGCGGGCCGTCCGAGGTTGGGCGACTATCAAGTTGGAAGCTGTGGGAGGAAGATCTCCAGAGGAGATGAGGTCAGTGATAGTCCTGGAAACAATGGCTTGATGTTCTGTGGTGGGGTCATGGTCCAGGGAGAGGTAGGAGGAAACGTCTGCGAGTTGACGCTCAGCCTCCGCGAGGTAGAGGTCAATGTGCCAGACAACAACAGTACCACCCTTGTCAGCGGGTTTGATGACAATGTTGGGGTTGGACCTGAGAGAACGGAGTGCAGTGAGTTCAGAGAGAGACAGGTTAGAATGGGTGAGAGGAGCAGAGAAATTGAGACGGCTAATGTCACGCCGACAGTTCTCAATGAAAAGATCAAGAGAAGGTAAGAATCCAGAGGGAGGGGTCCAAGTGGAGGGAGAATATTGGAGGTGGGTAAAAAGATCCGTTGAACGGGGAGAGGACTCCTGCCCAAAGAAGTGAGCACAGAGACAAAGACGGCGGAAGAAGAGTTCAGCATCATGCCGAGCCCGAAATTCATTGAGATGAGGGTGTAAGGGTATGAAACTAAGTCCTTTGTTGAGCACTGAACGTTCAGCATCGGAGAGGGGAAGGTCAGGGGGTATAGTGAATATGCGGCTGGGGCTGGGATTGGAAGATGGGGTGAGGACGGAGGGACAAGCAGGGGTGGAGGGTCCCAGATGGGTGTTGGAGTCGATGAGTTGTTGGAGCTTGCGTTCCTTAGCACTTGAGAGAAAGAGAAAAAGTTTCTTGTTGAGGCGACGGATGAGGCGAAGAATAAAATGAAACTGGGGGCACGGGCAGCTTTGAAAAAGGGTGCGGCGGTGCTGCTGGAGGGAGAGGTCGAGTGTGTTCATATGGTGGCGCATGGCACTGAGTGTGGATCTCAGAATGCGACGGGAACAGCAGTCCGAGAAACGTTTTATGTCCCGGAGATACCTGTAATCCTGGGTGGGTTCGAAACAAGAGGGATGGAATTTCAGTTGAAATCCACGTGGGGTGAGTCGGAGACAGAGACAGTCACTGAGAAAGGAGATATGGCTGTGAAAGCGGGTTTTAGTAAACACCTTGTCAAACACCAGGAGAGAAATGGAAAGCAATGAAGGTGAGCAGGGCAGAAGAGACAGTCGGAAATCCTGTCGGAGGACAGAGCCATACTTCTTCCAAGAGGGCATTTTTTTGAAGAGAGGTGGCAGTCAATCAAACACAAAGATAAAAACAAAAAGCTAAAAGCTACTGCGGATGCTGGAAATCCAAAACAAAACAAAAACAGAATTACCTGGAAAAACTCAGCAAGTCTGGCAGCATCGGTGGAGAAGAAATCAGTTAACGTTTCGAGCCTCCATGGCCCTTCGGCAGAACTGCAGCATAGTTTCAACAAGGGAGAAATATAAATTGGTTTAAGGTGGGGGGGGGGGGGGGGGAAAGAGACACATTGAGGGTGTACCGGAGAAAGAGTTGTGGGAGGGGGCAGGAGTAGGACTGGAACAAGGAATGTTCTCCGGTACATCGATGATTACTTCGGTGCTGCTTCATGCTCTCGTCGGGACCTGGAAAAATTTATTAATTTTGCTTCCAATCTCCACCCCTCCATCATCTTCACATGGTCCATCTCTGACACTTCTCTTCCCTTCCTTGACCTCTCTGTCTCAATTTCTGATGATAGACTGTCCACCAATATCCATTACAAGCCTACCGACTCCCACAGCTACCTCGACTACCGCTCCTCACACCCCGCTTCCTGTAAAGACTCCATCCCATTCTCTCAGTTCCTTCGCCTCCGTCGCATCTGTTCTGATGACGCTACCTTCAAAAACAGCTCCTCTGACAAGTCCTCCTTCTTCCTTAACCGAGGTTTTCCATCCACGGTCGTTGACAGGGCCCTCAACCGTGTCCGGCCCATATCCCGCGCATCCTCCCTCACGCCTTCTCCTCCTTCCCAGAAACATGATAGGGTCCCCCTTGTCCTCACTTATCAGCCCACCAGCCTCCGCATTCAAAGGATCATCCTCCGCCATTTCCGCCAACTCCAGCATGATGCCACCACCAAACACATCTTCCCTTCATCCCCCTTGACGGCATTCCGTAGGGATCGTTCCCTCCGGGACATCCTGGTCCACTCCTCCATCACCCCCTACTCCTCAACCCCCACTTATGGCACCTCCCCATGCCCACGCAGAAGATGCAACACCTGCCCCTTCACTTCCTCTCTCCTCACCGTCCAAGGGCCCAAACACTCCTTTCAAGTGAAGCAGCATTTCACTTGCATTTCCCCTAACTTAGTCTACTGCATTCGTTGCTCCCAATGCGGTCTCCTCTACATTGGAGAGACCAAACGCAAACTGGGCGACCGTTTTGCGGAACACCTGCGGTCTGTCCGCAAGAAAGACCCAAACCTCCCTGTCGCTTGCCATTTTAACACTCCACCCTGTTCTCTTGCCAACATGTCTGTCCTTGGCTTGCTGCATTGTTCCAGTGAAGCCCAACGCAAACTGGAGGAACAGCACCTCATCTTCCGACTAGGCACTTTACAGCCTTCCGGACTGAATATTGAATTCAACAACTTCAGATCTTAAACTCCCCCTCCCCCCATCCCCACCCCGTTTCTTTTCCCCCCCCACCCGTTTTTTTTTCAATAATTTATATAGATTCTTCTTTCCCCACCTATTTCCATTATTTTTAAATTTAAAACTAAAACCTTTAGTCTTTCCACCCCACCCCCACTAGAGCTGTACTTTGAATATCCTGTTTTCCATTCTTAATTAGCACTTTTCTCAGACAAAGACCACCACCTTCAACACCTCTTTGACCCTTTTGTCTGTGACATCTTTGGATTATCTGCTCACACCACACCCTCAATGTGTCTCTTCCCCACACCCCCCCCCCCGCCACCTTAAACCAATTTATATTTCTCCCTTGTTGAAACTATGCTGCAGTTCTGCCGAAGGGCCATGGAGGCTCGAAACGTTAACTGATTTCTTCTCCACCGATGCTGCCAGACTTGCTGAGTTTTTCCAGGTAATTCTGTTTTTGTTTTACCCGATTTCTAGGCTGCCCACTGACCGTGTTACAGCGTTCAGGCGTGATGACGTCGGGAATGCACGGGACAGGCCTGTTTTCAGTTCATACTATTCTGCCTGTGGTAACATACTAAGGGGTAGCATTAGAGAAGTCCATGCAAGACGGGGGCTAATAAGTGACAAAAATGTGTACCCATGTGTGTTGGACAATGTAGCCAGAGTTCAGTTCCGCTGCTATCTGCTGCAACATTTTGCATTCACTCATTATTGAGAGATTTGTTGCGTGATTTGGGATACAGTACTAGCTCCAACGCCTGCAGCAATCTGCACTTCTCTCAAACTGTCGAGCCCTGTGCCTTCCTCCTCTTGTTCTACCATCCTCTCCTGCAAGGGCAGCAGAATTTTAAAACCAAAAAGCATTTACATTAACTGGCAGAATTCAGTCAATAACACACTCGAGGCTTTTATCATTCAAACCTTCAAGCAACTTTCAATTTAAGCTGTTTAACACTATCAGATCAAGCTAAAACACTCACTGCTCTTCTAGGGCCAGTGAGCAATGAGTCTGCAGCAGTTCATCTAATGTTGTCTCTTGTTGCTCAATGGCCCTTTAGTTAACAAAAACAATGGTCCAAATCTTCTGTTCTCCGGATGGTCATACCCCTGAGGTATCCCAGAAGATGTGCTGGGAACCCTCAGAAGTCCCAACACACTGACTATGTGGGAATTGCCTGGGAAGTTTCAACTTCTGTTGGACAATTACCCTGCATCTGGAACCCTCCGAAACTCCAATTTAAAGCCAGAGACTTCAGATGGTTCTGACTTAATTACCAGAATAGTCATCCAGGAAAAGTTAAAAGCATTAAAACCAATTCTAACTCCTGGGTAACTATGCTACTGACTACCCACCCACTGACTCCCCACTGGACCCCTCCAACTAACCCCCTCCCGACCACTTGAATAATGCCCCAAGCACCAACTACCCTGCTGACTCCCCAATTAGCCCCTGCCCTCGACTGCCCTCCTCAACTCTGACTACCCTCCTGACCCGACTATCCCCCAAACCCCCAACTACCCTCTTCACCCCCAATAACCCCCACCTTTCCCTGACTACTCTCCCAACCACTGACTAACCCCCACCCCACCGACCACCTAACCCCCCCAACAAAGCCCACTCCCCAGAATACCCTCACCCCCCCCAAACACTCGATCCCCCCCACGACCACCCGACTGGCCCCCAAACCACCCCGACCCATCCTAACCCCTCACCCACATTCCTTACACATTTACATTCTCTCTGTAGCTTGTCATCGTGGTTTTGGGACATTTAAACTTACCGGTATATGGCAGCTAGTGCCATTAAAAGGGGACATGGCTTCATTTCTCCTGACACTCCTATACTATAAGGGAAGAACCTCAGGAGCAGGTACACTTCACATTTCTCAGCATGCCCGAGTTGGAAGTACAGGCAAGAAATGTGGAGCTCCAATCTAGGGTGAGAAAATAGGAGCTGAGTGGCAATCCTCAGGTAATTGCCACTCCTCGGAAGACTTGTCCCAATAACTTGTATTCATACAGCACATTTAACATAGTAGAAAACTTCATGGTGCTTCACAGAATTTGATTTGGTCAAAGAGATAGCTTTTAAGGCATGTCTTAAAGGAGGATAGCGAAGAAGAGAATCAGAGAGTTTTAGGGATGTAATTCCAGGGCTTAGGCAGTTAAATGCGCGACCACCACTGAGGCATCAATTTCAATCAGTCAGGTACAAGGGGCAGAATTGGAGGAGATCAAATTTCTCAGAGGCTTCTGGGGCTAGCGGAGATTACAGAGATAGGGAAGAGTGAGGCGAAGGAGGAATTCAAAAATAAGGATAGGAATTCTAAAATTGAGGCATTGCTTCAATGGGAATGAATGTAGATCAGCAAGCAAAGGGGTGGTGGGTGTGAGGTACTTGGTGTGAGTTAGAATATGGTCAGCAGAGTTTTAGATGACCTCAAGGTTACAGAGGGTAGGACATGGGAGATCGGCCTGGAGTGCATTGGAATAGTCAAGGCTAAAGCTAACAAAGGCATGGATGAGGGTATGAGTAGATAATGAGCTGAGGTGGGACAGTCAGATGTTTCGGAGGTGAAAATGAAGAAAAATCAATTTTTCACTGTAGGAAGAAAAGCTGTATAACACACATTCAGGGGCAGTGCTTAAACTGAAGGATTTAAGGAATTGGAGGGTAGGTGGTGGGGGATTGAAGTCCAGATTTGACAAAGCACTGCCACAATGATGTTTTCCAATGGCACATATGTTGTTTGCCTCAAACTCAAAAATGACAATGATAACACAATCAGGAATTTAAAAGTTAGGTGAGTAAATTATTTCCAGTTTTGGCCAAGTCCTGACATGCAAAATCGCCCAACTTCAGAGCGATGGGGGTGGTAGGCTGGGGGACAGAGGGCATTAGGGGTCATAACCCCTTGACCCAACACTGGATCTGCCACTTGCATATGCAAGAAACAGGAAAGGCATTTGAGGTCAGGTATCAAGCCATCTTTTCATGAAAATAACAAAGCATCCATTTTGTCCACTGAACAGTTCTATCTCGGTTCCTTTCATAAAGACATTAACAGTTGCTAGAGTACAATTTCACAGAGAGGGAACCCCAACTGACATTTCTCCTCTCTATAGTCCACGTGTATTAAAGCCAATTGTCGCTCCGTAACTGGTGTCTGGCTGAGGTTACCTAACCCAGCACACAGCAACAAATAAAACCAGGAATCTTCAAAGGGGGAGGGGTCAAAGAGGAAGAGGAAGTCAGGATGCCCCAAAGCATTTTACAACTTTTTGAAGTGTATTCACTGCTGTTTTGTTGGCAAACACTTATTATTGCACTGTAGGCAGTGCCCTTATGCAGTAGGCTTTTGGGCAAGCATATTCAAAGGCTTTATATGATACAAACTATTTAAGAATTGACATCCAACACAAAAAGGCGCCAAAGTTTGTTTGCATGGATAATCAGACATGAAACCAACCTCAAAGGTTCTTGTGCCAAATGATAATGTTCTTCACTTGTGAGCACTTAGGTAGTTGTTCTTTGCAGCAGACAATGATGATTCAAAGTTTGAGTAACCAAATAAAAATTCAAACCCATCCAAACAAAGTCTTTAATAATAACATTGCAAAGTACAGTCCATTTTTAGTGTTTTAAAAGATCAGGTTGCTATACTTCATGTCATTGTGAACACTGCTGATCTATCGCAAAAAAGAGCCCCTACAACACACATATAATTATAAAAGGCTGTCAAAGCAAATCAGACTGTTATTCTTATAAAATCATGGCCTGAATTTCATGCTCCCCCACTGTTGGGTTTTTAGGTGGGGGGAGCATGAAATAGCACACATGGGCTTCCCACTGGGATCCCACCTGCCCTGGTCACTCAGCGATTTTACGCTGGGGCGGACGAGGCCTTGCCCTAATTGAGGCCCTTAAGTGGCCAATTATTGACCTCTTACGGGCTGTTTCCTGCCCAGCCTCAACTTTTAGGCTGGCAGGAGGATTTCCCAGGCGTGGGGAAAGTCCGACAATGATTGGGTTTAGGCCCCAGGCGGGAAGTGGAGGGTGCCTCCATCAGAAGCCCCTTTCTAACTTTGGGCGCCACCCCTTAAAGTTCAGCCGCCACTAGACCTCCCTCCCTCCCCTGGCCTTACCCCAACACCCCAAATCCCCCACCATCCCTCCTGTCCTGAGACCCCAAAAAAAACACCTTTCTGTGCACTCCCAGGACTTCGGCTCCATGGGCTTCATGAATTTCCACTTCCGTCCACTGCAGATTCTGTCGCTGCAGGGGCTTGAGAACTGCCAGCCAATCAGATTGATCGGCAGCTCTCTAAGGCGGGATTTCCTCCCAAGTGAAGGGCAGAAGTCCTGTCCGCAGACAGTTAACATTCATTCGAGCGGTGAAATGGCTGCAGAGCAGGCAGTGTCGGTGGGAATGCGTTCCCCGCCAACTCTTCAGATGGTGGTTTCCTACCCCGCCATCCAAAATATCCTGGCCCATATTGTATAGTATGAAGCAATTATACTGGTGCTGGGCTTTATTATCGTACCTGAAATGATTGTTAAATTAAAAGCTGTGTTTATAGAAGTCTAAAGTTTTCTGCAATTTTAAGATGAAGTTTCCATTTCTCTGAAGTCAAAAAAGGCTGCACAATGGATTGCAAATTGCAATATGTCTCTGAACTATGCTATGATCTCAGATCTGAAGCTATAGATATGTACCTGTGCAAACAACATCATTCCAATTCTTCAGTCATTCAAAGACATGAAAAATAGGGCACAGTGTGTAGAATCTTTGTATTATTGGTATGTGCAGTGTACACAACTTAAGAAGCATAGGAAAATGAAACACTTTTGACTTCCTAATAAAGTTCCACTAAAATCTTTTAGTACATTCATGCACACACACACATTCTATAAATATATTTGTGTATAAAATGTATGAAACACAAATTGAAAGGCTCTGAATTGTTAGGCATTAAAATCTGGTGCTTTTTGCCTTATGGCAATATTTAAAATTTAATCTTAGGAAAGAAAATCTATGCTTTCATCTCTACCCAAGGCCTTTTTTTTAATAATAACATTCAATATAAATGTACTGTGCATCTCTTCACTGGAATGGAGCATTTTTAAAAGCCAGTTTTGACTATTTCTGTTGAATCCTGAAGCACAATTTAAGCATACATATCAAAACATTTATTTTGTTTCTGTATCTGTAACGTGCCACTGTTCAAAACTACTGTGTGCACATTCCAACTTCTCAATTTTGAATCCATTTTAAGAAGTTCACCAAATTTCTTTAAATAACCGTCCTGTTGCATCATCACAGATTCCCTCCCTGCCTCCCCACCCAGGTCTCAATTCAAATCTGTGACGAGATAACCAATCAGCTGAAGTAGCAGTAGGGGCACTCCAAATGGCTGTGGCACCCCTAAATTGGAGAAGAGGGAGAAAGAAATGTTAGTTCTCACTCCTGAATGCTATCAAATAGCGCTTGCTGAGAATTGTGTGTGTGGACAGTAAGTAAGAACAACATTAGGCTCAAGGGTGCTGCATTGTGCAGTTGAAGGGCTAAAAATTTGTGAATTTAACTCTTGGGTGAGGGAGGGGGTTTGCGATTCGTTACCTGCCTGCGCCCATGTCTGTTGAGGCAGGCATCATGCTAACTTGGTGCAAACTCCTCATTTAAGTGATTGTAGCATTGTACTGATCAGGGCCCACGCTGCTGCTGCTGGCTGAGTGGTAAGCAAGAGGCCCAGCATCGAGCACTAATAGAATGGAGTGCAGCCAACATGCTCTTCTTAAAGCAGAGCTGTACTCAGTGGGAGAAGGCTGCTGCTGGCTGCCTGTGCTGACACTGGCTGCATGTAGAAGATACACAAATGAAGCACCAGGGAAGGGAGAGAGCTACTAAATTCATAAGATGATAAGAAATAGGAGCAGAATTAAGTCAACCATTCGGCACACTGACCCTACTCCACCATTCAATAAGATCATGGGTGATCTGATTGTGGCCTTAACTCCACTTTCCTGTCTGACCCCAATAGCCCTTAACTCCCTTGTTTGTCAAAATTCTGCCTAACTCAGCCTTGTACATATTCAATGGCACAGCCTACACTTGCTGTACCTGCATGCTAACTTTTTTGTGATTCATGTACAAGGACACCCAGATCCCACTGTACTGCAGCATTCTGCAGTCTCTCTTCTTTTAAATAGTATTCTGTTTTTCTATTCTTCCTGCTACAATGGACAACCTCACATTTTCCCACATTATACTCCATAGAACCATAGAACACTACAGAACAGAAAACAGGCCATTCGGCCCTTCTAGTCTGTGCCAAAATATTATTCCGCTAGTCCCATTGACCTGCACCTAGTCCATAACCCTCCAGACCTCTCCCATCCATGTATCTATCTAATTTATTCTTAAAACTTAAGAGTGAGCCTGCATTTACCATGTCAGATGTTAGCTCGTTCCACACTCTCAGAGTGAAAAAGTTCCCCCTAATGTTCCCCCTAAACCTTTCCCCTTTCACCATCTGCCAAATTTTTGACTAGTCACTTAACCTATCTATATTCAGAGACAGTTTGTATCTTCCTCACAACTTGCTTTCCTACCTATATTTGTATCAACAGCAAATTTGGCTACAATACAGTCAATCCCTCCATCCAAGTCATTAATAGATCGTAAATAGTTGAAGGCCCAGCATTGATCCCTACGGCAATTCCCTAGTTACAGTTTGCCTACCTGAAAATGACCCACTTATCCCGACTCTTTGTTTCCTGTTAGCTAGCCAATCCTCTATCCGTGCTTCCATATCATCCCCAACACCATGAGCTTTTATCTTGTGCAGTAACCTTTAATATTGCACTTTATCAAATGCCTTTAGGAAATCCAAAAATACTACATCTACTAGTTCCCCTTTATCCACATTGCTTGTTAATTCCTCAAAGAACTCTGATAAATTTGTCAAACACAATTTCCCTTTCACAGAACCATGTTGATTCTGCCTGATTGTATTATGATTTTCTAAATGTCCTGCTACTGCCTCCTTAATAATGGATCCTAGTATTTTCCCAATGCAGACATTAGACTAACTAACTGGCCTATAGATTCCGTCTCCCTCTTTCTTGAATGACAGTGTTACATTTGTGGTTTTCCAATCTGCTGACATCTTTCCAAAATCTAGGGAATTTTGGAAGATTGCGAGCAATGCATCCACTATCTATGCAGCCAATTCCTTTATGATCCCATGATGCAGCTCATCAGGCCCAGCAGACATGTCAGCCTTTAATCCCATTAGTTTTCCTAGTACTTTTTCTCTAGCAATCATGATTGCTTGAAGTTCCTCCCAACCTTTTGCTCCCTGCCTTTCCACTGTTCTTGGGATGATTTTTGTGTCAGATATTTGTGAAGACAGATATAAAATATTTGTTCAAAGTCTCTGCCATTTCCTTGTTTCCCATTATTAATCTCCCAGTCTCATCCTCAAAGGCACCAATGCTCACTTTAGCTACTCATTTCCTTTTTATATACTTGCAGAAACCTTTACTATCTGTTTTTATATTTCTTGCTAGTTTTTTCTCATTCTCCAATTTCTTCCTCATATGTATGTCCATATGTTCATACTTCAACTTCTCCATCTTTATTACTATTTTTAGTCATCCTTTTCTGGTTTCTAAAGTTTTCCCAATCTTCTGGGCTACCACTAATCTTTGCAGCATTGTACATCTTTTCTTTCATTTTAATACCATCCTTAACTTCCTTAGTTAGCCCTGGATGTTGCGTCCTTCTCAAAGCGTCTTTCTTTCTCAATGGAATATATCTTTGTTGAGTTATGAAATAGCTCCTAAAATGTCTGCCACCTTTTTAACCTATTTTCCCATTCCCCTTTAGCCAAATCTGTCTTCATAGCATTGTAATTGCCTTTATTTAAGTTTAAGACATTAGTTTCAGACTCAAATTTCTCACCCTCAAACTGAATGTGAAATTCTTTCATGCATTGATCACTCTTAGATATAAGTTTCTTTACTGTGAGGTCATTAATTAATTCTGTCATTTACACATTACCAGGTCTAAACTAACCCATTCCTTGGTTGTTTCCAGATTGTATTGTTCTAAGAAACTGTAAAATACACTCCATGAACTCATCCTCCAAGCCACCTTTGTCAACTTGATTTGTCCAATCTATATGAAGATTAAAATCTCCCATAATTATTGCAGTATTATTTCATACAAGCCCCCATTATTTCTTGATTTATACTCTGTCCCACAGTGTGGCCTCTATCAGGGGGTCTGTAAGCTACTCCCACTGGTGACTTCTTTGCTTTGCTATTTCCTATCTCCACCCAAACTGATTCTACGTTTTGATCCTATGAACCAAGATCATTTCTCATTATTGTACTGATCTTATCCTTTATTAACAGAGATACCCCACCTCCTTTTAATTTCTTCTTGTCCTTCTGAAATGTCAAACCCTTTTAATATTCAGGTCCCAGCAAGTCTCTGTAATGGCTATCATATCATGCTCATTTATTCCTACTTGTACTATTAATTCATCCATCTTGTTATGAATACTGCATGCATTCAGGTAAAGAGCTTTTAATCTGTCTTTTTTTAACCACTTTTACTTACTATGACCATATTTGCTGGTTCACTATTATGCTCTGTTTATTTCTGTCACACTCTGGTAACCATTACACTGCATTATTGCCTTGCATTTCTCTTTAACTGTCCAAATCTCCCCTCATGTGAAAACCACCCCACCACATCCCACCCCCACCATTTAATTGAGAGCCCTTTCTACAGCCCTCGTTATACGATTCACCGGGACACTGGTCCCAGCCCTGTTCGGGTGAAGGCCGTACCAATGCTACAGCTCCCTCTTTCTCCTATACTAGTGCCAGAGCCCCATTCCTCCCACACGAATCCTTGAACCATGCATTCAACTCTGATCTTATTTACCATATGCCAAGTTGCTCATGGTTCAGGTATTAATCCAGAGGTTATTATCTTCGTAGTTTTGCTTTTTAATTTAATCCAGAGCTGCTTATACACCCTCAGCAGAACATCTTCCTTAGTCCTACCTATGTCATTGGTACCCAAATGGAGCACCATGACTGGATCCTATCCTTCTCACTCCAAGTTCCTCTCCGGCCCCGAGGAGATGTCCCTAACCCTGGCACCAGGCAAGCAGCATAACCTTCGGGACTCATGCTCTCAGCAGAGAACAGTAGCTGTCCCCATGACTAAATTGTCCACTACCACAACTGTGTTCCTTTTTTACTCCCCCCCACTTGAATGGCCCCCCTGCATCACAGTGCTGTGGTCAGTTTGGTCACCCTCCCTGCAATCCCTACTCTTGTCCACACAAACTGCAAGAACATCAAATCTGTTGGACAATTGCAAGGGCTGAAGGTCTTGTACTGCTACCTTTTGGATCCCATACCTGTCTCCCTTACAGTCACACTCTCCTCTCCCTGATCAGGAACCAAATCTGAAATACCTGTCCTGAGGGCTGTGACTGCCTCCTGGAACAACATGCCCAAGTAACTTTCCCCTTCCCTGATACATCGCAGTGTCCAAAGCCTGAGCTCCAGCTCATCAACCCTGAGGTGTAGCTCCTCAAACTGCAGACACTTACTGCAGATGTGGTTGACGTGGATCACACAGGTGTCTAATCACCACATGTGCTACAGCTGCAACACATCACCTGACCTGCCACCTGTATTGTGTTTTATTTAACTAATTAGGTTTCAAATTTAGAATATCACTCAACTATTATCCACAGTTATATTATGAAGTTTAACTAGTTACGCTATACATTTAATACAACACTTATGTCTCCCAGTTCCAGTTTAACCTAATGTCCCAGTTTAGAGTGGGGGGAAAATCGCCTATCTGCTCACCTAATTAATGCCCCCAGGCTTCAGCCCTTGAGTCTTACTGTATCCGGTTCCCTCTCTTGCACCACTCCTTTTTGTAAAAGGCCAGAGCAGCACCTCCTCACTTACTGAACCAAACTCATTACTTACCAGATTCCCAGAGTTAAGCACTGAGTCTTGCTGCACTCAGTCTCAAGCTGCCACCTTTGTGTGACTTGCTTTATACTTGTTTTTATACAGAAGTATAAAACCTTCTGTTTTTATACTTGCTCAGGTTCCAGAGAGCTGAATCACCCACTGCTGGCTAGGGAACAATTTCTAATTAGTTACCTACGTAACTAACTGCTGCTTATTAGCTGATTACTGAAATCCCACCACATGGGAGTAACAGTGGTTCCCTGCAGCATGAACCTGCTGTCCTCTCTCAGGATGACAGCATTTGTGCTCATCCCACCACTGTCACTCTGCCAATGCCCTTGCTTTTGCCTCTCAGCCAGCAAGCCCAGACTTCCGCCACCCATGCCAAGGTGGTGCAGTCCAAAGCTGGGCCTCAAGGACCCCAAAGCTTCTCAAGGCCATCTGCAGTCTCCCCTAGTGAAAGTTAGCAGTCTTTCACCAGCCATGCTTCAGCCACTGGAGCAGCATTATGTAGAATGTCATGACAGCGGATTCATAGCCCTGACTTACTTATGGACATGTTGTACAAATTTAAGTAAGATGTGTGTTTTTTTAAAAAGACCTACTAGCAAAATCTGACCGGGAATGTAAAGTAACTACCTTCTGGAAACTTCCTACGTGGATTATATTTGACTGACTAGTCCAGAGTGCCAGCATGGAATGTCACACCTGAAAAGGTATCAAGGCCTACGCCAGACTAACACGTGAAAGGAAGAGATGCATTGCAAAAGACTAAACTTTAATCTACTGGAGTTGTGGAGGAAGTGGAGAGTGATTACCACATCTAAGCAGAAACCATCTCCTGTTGAGCGATATCTCAGAATGTGGAAATGACCCTGAGTTGAAAGAAAGAAGATTGTGGGTGACAGACACGTTTGTTTTTCCCTTCCAGGAATACACAAGAAAAGGGGTTAAAAAGCCAGCTGAAAACCTGATCGGTGTGTTCTACTTCTGGTCTGATGACATGTGTGCTGTGAAGGTCACGGCATAAGAACAGTAACTAAGCATCCCTGCAGCTTGCAGGTAAAAGTCTCTCCCTCTTCTCACTCTGTAGCTAGAGAAAAGTCAGCAAAGCCAGAGTCAAAAAGAAAACAGGACAACTCCTTCAGCTAACCTGCAGTACCAAGGGTGTCCAAATCAACTGCATGACTGACAAAGTCAGCTCTACCAGAATCGCCCAACTTAACGGCTGTAAAGTATCGCCATCTACTCTTCATGGACAAGCCAAAGACTGATTTGTATATCTTTTTCAACTTTTATTTTTGGACTCAACTTCTCATTTCTGATCTGTGTGTATGTGTGTTGCATTTTTATTATTTTTTATTGGGTTTCAGTAACTAATAAACTTACTCTTTCATTGACTCAAGAAAACCTGATTAAATTGTATCCTTCTAAAACATAAATATATTTAGACTGAGAAAAGGTATCTACGAGGGAAGGGATCCCTATTATATTAACCTTGTTGTGACCATCTGAAGATGTTGAATAAAGAAGGGGAGCCAGCTCATACCTCCTCACCCTGGAGCATGACAAAATTGGGGCCCTATTCAGGAAGTTAATAATCTGGAGTATCTCATCTGGCATCATAACAGATTGGGGGACTGTCATCTATGTGTAATATACCTTTAAGACAAATGTTGTAATGTAAGATCACATGATCTTGATACCCAATAGCAGAGTAGCGAAGGCTACCTTTATAGTCAGTCTTGAGTTAGAGTCTGAAGAGTAAATTCAGAGTTTTGAGTTGTAAGCACACAACTCTAGCTACTGAGTTTCTTTTGTAAATAAATAGAATGTGTTTCTCTAAGAATGGCCCACTGATCTTCTGTGTCTTGGTACCAACTTGGTCACCCCAAAACAAATGTGCAACCTGGATCCTTTAGCCCCAGCAAACCAGAGCACTGAATCCAGCAGGGACCTTGCCTGGGGACCAGTCATAACAAGAAGCGCTAGGACAGGCAAAGGCATCCTTATGACAGGCATGAAGGGAATGCACAAGGGTGAATAGTTTGGTTTTGCTCATATAACTGGATGTGCTGTTGGAATAAGGGGTAGTAACGTTGTGGCAATGTTACTGGCCCCATAAATCAGAGACCAGGCCTAATGCTCCGGTGTTATAAGTTCAAACACCACCACAGCAGCTGGGAGAACTTAAATTCAATTAATTAATAAATCTGGAATAAATGCTAGCCTCATAAATAATAATCATGAAACTCCTGGATTGTCAATAAAACCATCTGATTCACCAATGTCCTTTAGGAGAGAAAATCTGCCATCCTCATAGGGCTGATCTACACGTGATTCCAGACCCACAGCAATATGGTTAATTCTTAACTGCTCTCTGAAATGTCCTAGCAAACCATTCAATCGCACCAAACCAGTACAGAGAAATCAAGTAAGAATAAAACCAGATAGAGTGCCCAGCATTGATCTAGTCATTGGAAATGACAAAAGACCTGCCCAGTCGAAGCTGTAAACTCCATTGATAAGAAACTGCATTAGAACAACCATATAAATACTGTGGCTGTAAGAGCAGGTCAGAGGCTGGGAATCCTGTGTCAAGTAACTCACCTCCTGACTGCCCAAAGCCTGTCAACTATCTAAAAGGCACATGCCAGGAGTGTGATGCAGCACTCTGCATTTGCCTGGAGTGCAGCTCCAACAACACTTAAGAAGCTCAACACTATCCAAGACAAAGCAACCCGCTTTATCGATACCTCATCCACCAACTTAAAAATTCCTTCCCTCTACCACTGGTGCACTGCAGCAGCGTGTACCATCTACAAGATGCACTGCAGCAGTGTGTACCATCTACAAGATGCACTGCAGCAGTGTGTACCATCTACAAGATGCACTGCAGCAGTGCGTACCATCTACAAGATGCACTGCTGCAGCGTGCCAGTTGTAGAGGGAGGGAACTTTTAAGGGTCCTTCGATAGCACCTTCCAAAATGCAACTACTATCAACTAGAAGAATAGGGACAGGATACGCATCGGACACCACCAGCTGCAAGCTCCTCTCCAAGTCACTCACCACACCACCACCCCCCCCACCCCACCCCCGGCCCGGGCTTGTATCGCCCCTCCTTCACCATCGCTGGATCAAAATCCTGGGATCCCCAATAACATTCTGGGTGTATCTATGCAACATGGACTGCAGCAGCTCAAGAAGGAAGCTCACCACCAACTTCTCAAGGGCAGTTATGGATGGACAATAAATTCTGGCCTTACCAACAGCACTCACATCCCAAGAATGAATAATAAATAAGTAAATAGATAAAAAAGAGATATTAATGTAAAGGTTTTTGATGGTGGCTTTTATTGTAGGATGTTGGCTAAAGGGGATGTTGTGATGGGCTGCCTCAGATGGATGAACTGATGGAGAATGGTGGATCCATCATGGAAAAGGGAAATTGTCCTATGGGAATTGGAGCCTGAGCAGGCATTCTGAAACAGCCTATAAGGAACAAATGAGTCCAGGATGCATCCTTCCTGCCTTTTGCTCCTCCTGAGATAGCCTCCAGATTCCTGATGGCAATGGCTGTCCCCTCAAGATGACAATGTTATGGAGGACACAACAGGTACCACGATCTTAGAGACACACGCTGGCATATACAGGAGATCTGCCGCTGAGTGGTGCAGGCATCGGAAGCATTAATAGTCTGTTCCTGATTGTTCCATAGCTGGTTATACGCCAGATGTCTTCATATTGCTGAGTGGCAGAGGGGAAAGGAATGTACAGGGAGTAGTGTTTGTCCCTGAGTAGCCAACCCTTAGCTCTGCGAAGGCACAAAGGTAATGGGGACAGCAGATTGCCTCAGAATGAAGGAATACTAGCTGCTGCCAGGTTAGTGGGAGTTCACCAACTTGATGTACTGTGCAATGGTTGCACACTAACTGCACATTAACAGATTGGTAGCCCTTGTCCTGTACCTTTTTGGACTGACATGGGGAACCCACAGAGTTACGTACATGCAGTCGATGGCACCCCGCAGCATCTGGAATCCTGGTAACCTGACAAAGCCATATGCCCTCTGATCCTGCTTCTTCTTGCTGAGGACACAATGAAAAATTTGGATGCCAAGATGTTCAATGTCACTTTAAAACCACTCGCAACACCATCCTCACCTCGGTCTGAGACTCCAACACGTGTTGAAGGAGGTGGCACAGTTCAGTGAACATGCACTTATTGAACCCGAGTTATCTCAGCCACTGCTCTTGGGTTAACTTGAAGTAAGAGGAGTACTCTCGGAAACTTGGTGGTGGGTAGGGCCTTTTGTGCAGAGCTTTGCTCCCCCTCAGTCTTCACAGAGCTTCCCCTCTCTATTGTCTCTGCTTCATGTCTAAGTCATGTTACAGATCCAGAGGCAGTGCAACCACAGCCCCCATACCTTATGCAGAGCTGGGTCATCAGATTGTCTGGCCTCCCTGAATGTATGCAGTAGCTCACCACAAAACCTCCATAAAAAGTCACAGCATTTCCTCTAACTTTACAATGGTGGAAGTAAATCAAAAGGACCTTACATGGAAGTTGGCTGCCTGGTCCTTTACATAAAGCTATGGGCGGCAGTGGAGGTGGGGTGGAATGTTCCTCGTGCTGCTGTTCAGCTGAGAGTGATTAGCACTGGTGTTCAGGGCACATGCACAGACCAAGTTTCTGAAACGTGTGTCAAATCAGCTGGAACAGGAGGATGGAATCATGATAGGATCTTTCCTGATGCTTCTGGTGTACGCACGACCTGTCATTGCGAGCGCCCATCCCATCATGAGGCATTATATGGTCCCCACCAAAACAGCCAGAAGTGGGGCCCACACCGTTTCCAGCCTTTTGCATAGCAACAGCTCCAGCTGCCAAAATTCATTCCAGAGGCTCACACTGAAAGTTTTTCTTCTTCCTTCTCCTCCTTTCCTAAAAGTGCTGACTTCATTTGCACCTTTAGGAGAGGGCAGAAAAAACCCAGAAAACACTTTAGAAAAATAACACAATAGGCAAGTGAACCAGATTGAAACAAGAAGGTTAGTTTCTTAAGTATTAAATGGGAACCAAAACATATTAACTCACCTAGGTGTTCACAGATTTATTGCGAAACCGCTATTGATAAACATTTTACATACTGCAGCTGCTATTCAAATACTAGCTATGACTCGACTAACTATGCACCACAACAAGAGATAGGTCAGCTAGGATTAATGCAAAAGGAGAATCCAAACGAGTTACATTTTTCCTATTTTACCCAGCACTCAGCATTTCTGAGATCCTATATCATCAGTCTACTGATTCACTCTATTCTGGAGCAACAAGTAGCTGGGTTTCCAGCTGTCAACATTCAAGTCTTTGTTGTTCAAGTTCTGTATCTTGTGATGCATGATCATCCATGAACAATGGTAATATCAAGTTGCTGACTTAATGTGCCTGCCAGTGCTACCATATGGTACAGTGTTGAAAGGTCTCTTTATCTATTTTTTCCGAAAACAAATTTGGGATTATCTTTGGAGTACTATGACAACATAGTTGTACTTTTAAAAATATACATCAAGGTTCAGGTTCTCTCCCATCCCAATCACATGTTAAAATGTAGCAATATTTACTCTCACCCTCTTTTATTTAAATGCAGCATTTCACAATGCAACTTAGCTTGAAATGTTGTGGTGTAAAACATGATTGTGGTACGGAAAAGTGTGCAATGGGCAAAAATGAGAAACAGGATTCACTAGCATAATTACGTTAATAACAGATCATATCTCCAATGCAGTCAGCTCCTGATGTTACTGAGACACTGCACTTTTGATTAAAAGGTCATTGCACAGCTTTTAAACTTATGTTTTGATACTTAAAAACAGCAACATTTGGGTAGTTTTTAATTGTTACGACCTGATGTACAATTCTGGGAAAGTGTTGGTGAAAATGTATTCATCACTGGTACAGAAGGATTACCCAGACTAATGTTTTACTGAACAAAAACTATCACTTGAGTTATACTCGGAGGAATGAACTCATAAAAGGTTTAAAAAATAGAGGGAAGCTGGTTAGCATCTTCAGACAGGGGTTGTTGTCGATCACAAAAGGGTGCATCAGGAAAGCAGAGAATAAATTAACATGTGGGTATGGAGGAGTCCACTTCCATTTTTTAAATTAACAGCTCACCAGAAGCTTACATGTTGCTGACGAGCTAATAAGAATCATTTTCAAGGTTTCCATATTAACAATACAGTAGATTTTGGATGTTTAAAGGCTTCCATTAAGTTTATCTAAAACTCTAATTTTTTTTATTCCTTCACAGGATATGGCCATCTCTGGTAAGGCCAGCCAACATTTATTGCCCAGTCCAAATTAGCATTTAAAAGGTGGAGGTGAGCCATCTGCTTGAACCACTACAAGCATAGCAGTTTGGTACAACTGAGTGGTTTGCTAGATCGTTTCAGAGTTGCTATTGTTGTGGGTCTGGAGCAGCGTGACCAATCCTGGGCGAAACCAATAAGGTGCATTTCACTATGGGTGGGAGTGCTGGTGAGACCATGGGAGCAGGGAGGGGTTTGCTGTTGGGAGCGAGGGATATCAGGCCTTCACCTGCGTATGAATCTGACATTGCCATCATGCTGCCTGCCCTGAGTCTGATACTGCTGCCGCCAGCGAGGACTCCACCCCGCAGAGACCGCTGAACAGCCTGGAACCCAAATCTGCTGAATCAGCAAACTCTCAGAGGAGAGCACCGCTGAGTGCTCCCTTATCTGAGCATGTGAAGCAGCTCAGTGCACATGCACAGACACTAAAGATGGAGACAGGAGAATGCGTTTTGGGAAGGCCTGACCCGGGAACCGGGAAGGCCTATCACGGAAAGGCCTGACCTGGGACTCGGGACGGCCTGACTCGGGAAGGCCTGACTCGGGAAGGCCTGACACGGGAAGGCCCGACCTGGGAAGGCCTGACCCGGGACCCAGGAAGGCCTGACTTGGGAAGGCCTGACCCGGGACCCGGGAAGGCCTGATTCGGGAAGGCCTGACCCGGGACCCGGGAAGGCCTGACTCGGGAAGGCCTGACCCGGGAAGGCCTGACATGGGAAGGCCTGACACGGGAAGGCCTGACACGGGAAGGCCTGACCTGGGACTTGGGAAGGCCTGACTTGGGAAGGCCTGTTCCAGAACCCAGGAAGGCCTGACCTGGGAAGTGGGAGCCAAATCCCTGGACAGTACCAGAAAATCTGGGATGGTTGGTCACCCTGGTCTGGAGTCACATATAGGCTAGGCCAGTGAAGGACCACAGATTTTGTTCTCTAAAGGTTATTAGTGAACCAGGTTTTCACCACAACATGCTATCTTTTTAATTCTTTTGAGTCAACCAAGTAAACTAAATTAACAAAATTAGGGATAAAGTGAAAAACAGCCTCTTAAAGGGAAACTGCAAAAATAAAGACAAAATTTAAAGGAAACTAACATTAAACCAAAATGTGATTAACAGGGTCAATAAAACACCCCAGTCCCCGCGGTGCCCACCAAACATGGAAGGCCTTGATGGTGCCGGCAGACACCGCGTGCTCCCTCTCCAGGGACACCCGGCCGTGAACATAGCCACAGAAGAGGGGCAGACAGTCAGGTCGGACGACCCCCTTGATCACCCGCTGCCTGGACTTGTTAATGGCCAATTTGGCCAGGCCCAGGAGCAGGTTCACGAGGAGGTCCTCCTCCCTCCCAGCCCCCCTCCGCACCGATGCCCTTGGATCAGGAATGCTATCTTTTTATTCCAGATTTTTGTTTAATTAACTTAAGTGAAATTCCCCAGTTGCCAAAGTGGGATTTAAACTCATGTGACTGGATTATTAATCCGGTAACATAACCATTGCTCTACAGCACCCAACAAATTGTAGCCTCTTCATTGAGCAGATTGTAGAAGGGAATCTTTGTGACTATGATAACCTGTCACTGGATAAGATTTCTAGCAAAAGGAGACAGAAAGTCAATGATGGGTGCTGCTCTTTAGCATGTTACCCAATCAGGAATAGGCTGAGCATATATGTGACTCCAGACCAGGGTGACCAACCATCCCGTATTTTCCAGTACTGTCCAGGGATTTGGCTCCCGCTTCCCGGGTCCGGCCTTCCCGGGTCCATCGCCTGAACAGCAGACAGCTATGATGTGATGTAAAGAGTTTTAAGGTGTTACCTGAAGCACAACTACAGAATATCCATTCTATGATTAGGATAAACCAAATATGTGTATCCACAGTCCAAATTGTCAGAATTGCTGGCAATCATTTTTGATTTGAAAATTAAACAGAATTAATTTTTTTTTCAGATTTGGTGCTGATTCATTTTTGTTTCCAGATAATATTTTCCATGTGTATAAATATGAAACCCTGATCACAATGTGTCTCCAAAATCTAGCCATACAAACAAAGACAACAGGGTGCTATAAATCACACCATGAGACTGCCAATTGAAGACAAGTGCTATTTACACCATGGTCACTCTCAGGTCACATTTACAAAGCATCCATAACAAGAAGATATTCTGCAGATGAAATAATGAGAATTCCAGCAAGTAACAGGATTCATTCAACATTGTGAAAGTAGACTTGGTTGAAGCATTCAAAGCAAAGGAAAAAAAATCCTTTTTCCTTTTATTGGGTGTCGCTGCAGCACTAAATTATTTTCTTGCCTCTTTTTCAACTGGATCTGTCCATGCCACATACAATCCATTAATAAAGTGATCTGCTAGTATAGCTTCTCCAATGATGCTCTGAAATCGGCAATGATGTGTGCAGGAGCTGCCAGGGAGGCCATGATCCTCTGATATCTCCAGCAATCTAAATGTTCCTGACCTCTGCTCAGTACTTCCACACTGAAACAATGAGAATGGGAACTCATGGTTAAAGGAAGAGAGAAATCCCAAATGCATGAATACTCCAATATATCCTCAACAGAAAGTAGAAAAATATATTGTCCAGGTGTCAAGACAGGTAGAAGAATGCCTTTGCAATTCCTAATGAACTAAGATAATTGGGTGAGCGAGATACTCACAAGTTAAATATAAATATAATAGAAACATGCACAGGCTGTCACAGGAGCCCTCTGTATCCAAGCTTTGACAGATTCAAGGACCCATAAGTCACCAGTCACAAGCATCTGAAAGATTCCAACATGAGCAACAACAACCTTCCACCAACTTTGCTAAGGCCACCATGGAATACCTTGTAGAAGTGGCAGACTCAAGAAACCTTTTTTTTAAGAAAAGCAGGATGAGTTGAGCACTTGGATGCAAGGTGAATTCAATGCAATGATTGTTTTATTTTAAATTGGTCACCTTTATTAATTTTGACATGTTGGTTACTTAGCAGATTTTGAGTCCACATTCTCATTATTTCAGTGTGATAGGACTTGGCTGAGCAGGTCACCAGAATCACTGAGCAACAAGCTGACCATTCATATCTCTTGCTGTGCGACATTGAGGTAGCCCCACATCTGATGCTGCCTCCTCTGTCTCCTCCCCTCCTTGTCCAACAAGGTCTGCAGCTCTTACTCCAGTTCCTCCAAAGGGCTGACTGTTTCAAAGAGTTAAAATTGCATTGTACTGCCAATGGCAACACCAGGCTGCAACTTTTGAAAGTTTTAAATTGGTGTACGACAGATATGTGTCAGGAACACGGCGCAAAACCCCCTCCCCTCATCCATTTTAACTCACTGTCTGCTCCATTTGCATCAGGCAGGCTGGGTGACATTTCAGGCTGGAGTTTCCAGCAAGAACTGAACAGGATCAATTTGGTCTTGTCTAGTCGGATATACTTCTGGCTCATCCACGACTTGATATCTGATAGGCAACCTGACAGTATAGAGCCAAGCATGGTAGCTGAAAAGATGAGATTCGTACCAGGGTCAAGCAAGGCTGTGTGATATTTACAAAACTTGACAGTGGCTATTCACCTCATCAGAGATCAACTGCCCTCTCATGATGGTGTTAAACACCATCCAGATGGAAAACTTTTTAACCTCAGTTACCTCCATGCCAAAACTAAGCTTACCACCAAGCATACATGAGCTACAGTTTACAAATGACTGCAGTGCTGTTGCCCACTCTGCACCAGATTTGCAAGCCACTCTCGATCTCTTCAATTCTGCATACAAGAAACTTGGCCTGTCTTTGAATGTTGCCAGACAAAACTCTCATATCAACCCACACTTGGTCAGTCAAATATTCCCCCCCCGCCCCACAACCCACATGTGTTTAAGGAGAGACTTTGGAATATGTTGAGCACTTCCCATACATTGGCAGCCACCTCTCTCAAAAGGCCACCATTGATGAGGAGATCCAACACCAGGTCAGCCTTCTTCAAACTATAGCAGTTAGTGATTGACAACAAAGACCTTTGCAAGTTAACAAAAATCCTAGTGTACAGAGCAGTTGCTGTCACCACACTCCTGTACTGCAGTGAGACCTGGCCTATGTATCAGCGACATATTAGAGTGTGAGAGAAACTCCATCAGCAATGCCTCTGCCGCAACCACTGGATTCAATGGGAGGACCATTGAACAAACGCTAGCGACTTTCTTGAAACCAGCTCCATAAACATTCAGGCAAAACTTCTGCAAAATCAACTTCAAAGGACCAGACACTGTGTCCACGTGGCCAAAGACCTTTTCCCCTGTCAGGACCTGTTTTTTCAACTCTCAAATGGCCAACGTTCCAGGCGAGGACAAAGAAAACACTTCAAAGACACTCTGAAACTCTCCTTGAAGCACAGCAGCTTTGACATTAATGACTGGGGGGAGCTTGTTACCGATTGTTCAGAATGGTGACAGCTTATCCATCACGTTTTAAGCACAACATCTTTATGATGAGGCAGATTGGCGGCAGAGAAAAAGAAAAGGAAGCAAATGCTGCACTCCAGGTCCCACGACCTCGTGGGGCATCCTGCCGCATGTGCTCAAAGATAATGTGGGTTGAGAACCAGCCTGTTCAGTGACATGAAGAGCCATGGCAGAAACTCAAGTAGACCTTATCCTCGTATCGAGGGGCAGTTGACGATAATGGCAACTGAAGCTGCAGTGGACAGAAGTCCACTGCATGAAGTCCACGGAGCCTAAGTCCCGAGAGTGCTCAGAAAGTTGAGTTTCCGGGGTCTCAGGGCAGGGAGGGTAGCGAAGGCCTGGAGGGGTAGATAGCGGGGGATTGTGGTGCCAGGGTGGGGGGAGGTCCAGCGACCGCCTGACCTTAAGGGGGGGTCGGCCAAAGTTGGAAGGGGGCTTCTGATGGAGGCACACCCCCGCCCTCCCCGCCCCGCTGCCCTACCGCCCCCCCTCCACACACACACACAAGGCCTAACCCCAACATTTTCAGGTTACCCCCATACCCGGGAAGTCCTCCCACCAGCCCTTGTGGTCAATAGTTGGCCACTTAAGGGCCTCAATTGGGGGTAAGAGCAAGCAGCCTGTCTGAGGCTTCACCCGCTCCAGCGTAAGATCACTAAGAGGTCGAGGTGGTTAGGAACCCAGTGGGAAGCCCATTTGTGCTATTTCATGCTCACCCCCGCTTAAAAACCCGCCAGCAGGATAGTGTGAAATTCAGGCCCATAGGTCTCTTTCCTGGTACCTTGAGAACATCATCAGTCACCTCAGAGGACAAAATTTAAATCCCATTGATGTTGGCAATCATTATCTGATTATGTGGAGTATACTGCTAATATTTTCTCACTGAAAATATGAACAATCCAGGTAGCAGTGTCATTTGAGATCTCAGGGGGTAATCTTCTCTGCCTTTATGAGAGTTGGTCCAGGTAAGGGTCCATTGTCAGGGTTACGGCCCATAGCCAATGGCAGAATCAGCTAATTTTTGGTGGATTGGCAAACAAACAAGAACCTCGAGAGACAACGGCTGCTTACAGGCATAGGATCCTTTGGGAAGAGGACCTCTGTGTCATTTGAGCACACATGAGGCAGACAAGGGAAAACCACCTCACACATTCTTTTCCCTATTCTTATTGCTCATTGAAGTTAAAAATGAGAGGCTCTTACAAGCAACTGAAGAGGAAAGTGCAGGAGCACCAGGCGTGGAGAAATGAGCTGTCCTTGGACGAATCTTCACTCTATATGAACAATCTCATGTCTGTTCTCAGTTTCAATCTCAATTGCATTCTTTAGTTTCTCAGTTCTTTTCTGACAGTCTCTAACAAGTCTGAATACTGGAAGAATCTCTTGCTGCTATATTTAACAGCAGCTGCTATGCTCATTTCCAGATTCCTCTTGGCTCCTCATTTCCAAAGGTTGATATATTCTTCCCAATGGACTCTCTCACCTCTTTACCGAAGGCTGTGTCATTAGTTTTCCTTCGTTATTTCACGTTAAGCTGTTTTCTCGATGCATTCAGGGACTTCTTATAAAATAAATTTATACTTATTACCAAGGATTAATATATATTTAATCAACATATTTCACAAGAAGCCTTTTAAAAGCATCCCATGTGTCCTCCCAGCCAGTTTGTTTAAATTTTTCTCAGACTCCATATAAGTTGATTTGCTAGAATTGTGTATCTGGCCCTCACTCAACTGAATATCAGATCATATCAAAATTGATTACATTCAGGAATGCTTCAACTTCCATTCACCATATGCCATCTGAGTCACTTAGCACTACCAGTTAAAATATGAGCTGTCTCTCAAGGCTCCTTTGCACACTAGATGATGCAGCAATTTTGAACTACATTTACTAACTTTAGACTGTGAGCCATTTGCATTCCCAATTTATACAGTCTACTTGTAATTCAAATTTGTTATATTTAAATTATCTGATCATTCATTTGTTTTCATAAAAGACCATTAACTCCTTGATTTGCGACGGTATTTACTAACAGGACAATTCCACAAACATACTATGCCTATAAGAGCTGTTTGTGAATTAGATAGGAGTAACCATGTAACAAAGAACAGAAGGAACTTGCATCTGCAGCACCTTGTCAGCTCTTGGGATGATCCAAATGCTTCACATCACATAAGCTATTTCGGAAGAGCAATTATTGTCCCTAAATTACAATGGTGACTACATATCAGAAGCACTTCATTGGCTGTAAAGTGCTTTGTAACATCCTGAGGTTCTGAAAGGTGCTATATAAATAAGCAAACACCTTAGCCAAATTTGCAAACAGCAATTTGCCATAAATAGCAAGTGAGATGAATGACCAGTTTTTCTGTATGTTTAATTATACTAATCAAGGGAAAACGTTAACAAACTTAACAAACTTCCATATGAATCATACTCAATTTTTTTTTTAAAAAAGTGTTTGAATCCCACTGCAGTATTTCACACCACATTGTCCAGACCAGGAAACAACAGATTCAGTATCTTTTGTCTGCCATGAGCTAATTTCAAGCAGGCTACTAGTCGGACAATATAGTTGGTATCCTCAGCCAGGAGGAATAGCAAAATACAATCAGCAGCAAGGGATTTTTATCACTATTCTGCAAACCCGTATTACCACTTCAGATGCACTTCTCTACTGCACCCATCCCTGTCTACCCACCATCAAAAAAAATGCCAGCTGGAATCCATGGCAATTATTGCTTCAAGGGGCACAATGTCCATAAAAATGTTTGCTGACAAATGACAAAAGATTTGACAAACACAAGGTGTGATTACTGAACTCACACCAAAAAGTTTTATTGATTCACTTGTGTATAATGCCATTGTGACAAAGTGGCAGTACCCCTCCCAGTCATAAAGATTTGTAAAGTGTTTTTTTTCAAAGAAGGAAAACGTCGCATTAATATTAACCTCCCGTTATTTTCCCTCTCAAGAAAGAAAATTGCCATAAACTGATTTATGATGTAGACATGTGCAGCATACTGGCACAAAGAAGAAAAAATGCATATTGTAGTTGTGGAGCTGTCCTGCTGAGAGCCAGCAGTTTATCACAGCAGCTCAAATCAATCCATCTACACAGGTTCAAATACTGGGCCCAGAGCATACCAGAGTCTCAATATAACATTACAGCACAATTAGTTCTCAGCATAAAAATCCATACATGTGCATATTAGCTTATAACTACACGGCTGCAACATCTCTAAAGCACTTTACTTTCTAAAGGTTTTGGAAATACATTGAAATCATATTTGAACAAGTTACAAAAGTATCAAAACCAAAAAGAGTAACCAAAATCATCCTGAAGTAGTTTTCTTTCCTAAATATATATATATTTTTAATCCTCTCAATTTGGTAAACATTTAACCAGTCACACAACTGCTTACACCTCTTTGCAACACTGAGCCAAATTCTCACTCCTGAGTTGGGAGTGCAGAGTCGTGAAAATTCCCTCCACTCACCACCCTTTGCCCCTACGCATTCCATGCCAACTCACCCTGCATCCACCATGGGAAGAGCTCAGGATGAGATGAAATAAAATATATATTACAGGTTTCACTATATTAAAAGAAACACCCATTTTTTAAGCATATCATCAACACACTTTTTCCCCTTTGGCGAATAGTGGGGAGGTGGTAAAAGGGTTCTCAGTCTGATTAACAGCCTATTGAATTGCATCACGAACACTTCTTTTGGGGACAACAAGTCCTGGTGAGGGACTTGAACCTCAAGCTTCTGGTCCAGAGGTAGAGAATGCTACCACTGCATCAAAGACCTTCAACCACTCTCATTGATAAAAGCCAATTCAATCCTTTTAAATCACCATTTATGGTTGGATTTGGCAGGACTGCAGGGCCTTGATCTTATCTGTTGGTTGTAGTATTCCTTAACATTCTCCTTCCTCTGTTTAGTATTTTGTGCTGTAGTTTCATTAGGTTGGTACCTCATTTAAGGGAATGAATGAATGTCTTGAATGTCAGTTGTACGAAATGGAAGAACGCAAATAATGTCAAAGTTGTAATCTCAATACATAGAGCCATCTTTATGGTTAATAGCTCCTGATTTTCTTGCAAGTGACAAGTTATCTCAACCTCCAAGTTACCAATTTCATCTTCATGATGGACAATAGTGTGTTGGCCTGATGTTGCTCCTGGCATGCTCTTCATTGAACCAGGTGCTAGTCACCTACCTTGATGGTTATATCAGGATCTGCCAGATCATGTGACCCATTTTGTGGTGGAATACAGTTCTGTGCCTCATGGATACCTGGTTTTCAGCTTCTAGATCTGTTCTGAATTTATCCCCTATGGCATGCTGCACAACACGATGAAGACAGGATTTTGCCTCCACAAGGCGATCACTCCAAATTGCATCATGGACAGGCAAGGATGAGGTCAAGTAGGCTTTTCCCTTGTGTGGTTCCCTCATCATTATGTAAGTGAGGATTCAGCCAGCTTGGTCACTAGTGGTGCTACTCTTAGTGATGAACGTTGAAGCCCCCCACCCAGAGTATATCCTACCACTCACAGTACTTCTTCCAAGTGATCCTCAACACGGAAGTGTACCGATTCATCAGTTATAGCTGGGTGGTAGGTGGTAATTAGCAGGTTTCCTTGCCCATGGCATCATTTGACTTCATGGGGTCCCAAGTCAATGTTGAAGGATCCCACGGCCACATCCTCCTGACTATATACCACTGTACCATCACCACTCCTGGTCCTGCCAGTCCAACAGGAAATAGTCATACTTACAGAATAAGTATGTCTGTTTGTTACTTGATTCACCTGTGGCACAGCTCTTTCAATGTTGGCACAAGTCCTCAGATGTTAGTGAGGAGGACTTTGCAGAGTGTGCCTTGCTGTGTCTGAATTTGATGCCTAGTAATCCATACAGCTATATTCTTATTGTACTTTTTTTGTAGCAGTTTAATACAACTGACTGGCTTGCTAGTCCAGTTCAGAGGGCAGTTAGTGGACCTGGAGTCACATGTAGGCAATACCAGATAAGTACAGTAGGTTTCCTTCCCTAAAGGGCAACCATTTTGATTTTCATGGCAATCATTTAATTAGTTGAATTAAAATGTAAAAACTTCCATGGAAAGATTTGGAATTACATTTCCATATTATTAGTTCAAGTCTCTGGATTACTAGTTCAGTAACATAACCATCCAGTAATGGTATGATAGCTGATTGCCTTTGCTCAATCAGGGAAACTTAACAAACAAACAAAAAATGGCTTTATGCCACCAATGGAAGGAGCCTATGAAGCCTTGAAACTTTGTTTCATTTGTCACCAATTTAATGACTTCAGCAAAAACGCATTAAGGTAAATATTGTGCTCATAAACAGGGCAGAATAAAACAATTCAAACCAGCTATTCAACTAAAATACCTC
The DNA here is from genome assembly GCF_964194155.1 of Cetorhinus maximus. Lineage (NCBI taxonomy): Eukaryota > Metazoa > Chordata > Chondrichthyes > Lamniformes > Cetorhinidae > Cetorhinus > Cetorhinus maximus. The sequence goes on along the minus strand of NC_135896.1, from coordinate 52,321,560 downwards.
TTTGAACTTTAAGGCCAGATAGGTAGGGGTATGGACAAGAGAATGTTCTGGAAATGCATTTCTGATGATGAAAAATCCAATTCCAGTTTTCAGAAGCTCACAAGGTACACACAGCTTCACAGTAAGTAATTATTTAACAGCGGAACCAACCTCTCTACCTGTAAACCAATCAGGTCTAATCCCAGTCCCACAGGCATGTTGATAGTAATCTGCACAATGTTTTTACTGTAGGTCTTTGCTGATCAAATCCCTTGACATCATCTTCCTTTAGGGAACAAGCAACAGCTTAGTGCAGCTCCAGAGCAGTTGTTCAGGTATTAAGTTTGTCCACCTGGCCACAAGCTGACCACATCATTGACCTTTCAGGTCAGCCTTCTGCTGTTGCACTCACAGATTCTCTTAAACTTAAAACAGCTGAACTGCTTTTAGATCAGTCAACTAACTCCAATCTATCATTTCCCCATTATTGTGAAAGATAATGAGGGCTGCCTTCTGTGCTTAGTCTAGCAATTATATATATAATTGACTAACGTCTGTGGTAAGTTAAAAAAAAATTGAAAACCTAGATTTGCAGTAGGTAACTGGACACTAAACTAGACAACTGGACACCCATTAACTCTCAGTAAGAAAACATTTTTTAAAATGACCAGAGGTGGCATTCCCACTGTGATACTGTTCACAATGGAGGAAAAAATGTCAACCCTGTATTTTGATACCACACCTGAAGCAAATTTCTTGTTAGGTTTTTCCTGCTCCCTAATAATTCGTAGGTAAAAGTATGCAGTATTGCGCCATACAATCCTGAGAATTCAAGGAACAATTTTAAGTCTCTGCTAAATCAACAAGGACTTTGGTTTGGGCATTAAACTTGGCCTGAGTACCCATCATCAAGGAAGGTAATGAATCAACCAGGGTTCCTATTCAAAAATAAAAATACCTGGGAAAACTCAGCAGGTCTGACAGCATCTGCGGAGAGGAACACAGTTAACGTTTTGAGTCCGTATGACTCTTCAACAGAACTAAGGAAAAATAGAAGAGAGGTGAAATATAAGCTGGTTAAAGGTGGGGCGGGGGGACAAGTAGAGCTGGATAGAGGGCCAATGATAGCTCTTTCAATTTTGGCACAAGTCCTCAGATGTTAGTGAGGAGGACTTTGCAGAGTGTGACTTGCTGTGTCTGAATTTGATGCCTAGTAATCCATACAGCTATATTCTTATTGTACTTTTTATGTAGCAGTTTAATACAACTGACTGGCTTGCTAGTCCAGTTCAGAGGGCAGTTAGTGGACCTGGAGTCACATGTAGGCAATACCAGACAAGTACAGTAGGTTTCCTTCCCTAAAGGGCAATCGTTTTGATTTTCATGGCAATCATTTAATTAGTTGAATTAAAATGTAAAAACTTCCATGGAAAGATTTGGAATTACATTTCCAGATTATTAGTTCAGGTCTCTGGATTACTAGTTCAGTAACATAACTATCCAGTAATGGTATGATAGCTGATTGCCTTTGCTCAATCAGAGAAACTTAACAAACAAAAAATGGCTTTATGGCACCAATGGAAGGAGCCTGTGAAGCCTTGAAACTTTGTTTCATTTGTCACCAATTTAATGACTTCAGCAAAAACGCATTAAGGCAAATATTGTGCTCATAAACAAGGCAGAATATTCCCTATTGTTACCTGAATTTGGAAAGTACTTGTGTTTGCGTAAACATGTGAGGGCAGCGCTGCACTTGGTTGTGTTACCATCCTGTTTAAACACACATGAAGAATGGCAGACGTCTGCTGCTATTTCAAGAAGACTCAGCATCTTCAGAAGGGAAGTGCCTGAAGTGAGATCAACTAAGACACAACAGACAAATGTGGGACCTTCCAAGCAGCACAGTACTGCGCCAATAACCATTCGGGGCCCTGCAACAATACTGGTATATACAATTAAATATATTACATTTGCATCTTCAGCGTGTTTGACACGAATCAAGTAACTATGTACATACTATCATACTTACCTGGTTTAAAAAGATATCTGATTCAAAAGCAATGTTTTTACCTGGCCTCCTTTTCTAGCCCGTGCACTCCAACCCCACCTCCCCAAAGGATGTTGTCACAAAAAGCTTCACAAATGTAAAATAAAGTAAGTAATAAAATAGGAGATATTAAAATCCTTGAATCTCAATTTCATACAACATATCTGCAACAAATTAAGATTCTCTTTAAGAAACTCCTTCATTGATGATACCTGGAGAGCAAAGAATTTGAACTTGATACTGTTCAGTATTTTTAAAAATTAATCTTAATATGATAAAATATCTATGTGCCTGCTAATATTTCTATGGGCGGAATCATCCGTGCCCGCTGGCGCTAGATGTGTTCAGTGGCGTGAGCGGACAATATGGTGAGGAGGCCGGCATCATGTAACCAGTTTGTGATTGTCCGCTCAGTCTGCCAATGGCGGGCCACATTTGCCGACTCGGACATTGGGAACCTGATTGTAATACATCAGCATATCCTTATCAGACCAGCCTGCCAGACTCATCCCCACCGCCCAGCTGGATCGTCCGCCCACGTCGGCGTGATTATACGCCAGTGTGTTTCGCAACAGCAAATGAAAGGTGTGCATTTGGCAGGCTGCACTTTGAGGGGAACTCGGAGGTGAGTGCACAGTAACATTGCAGAGCGCTCGCGAGGGACGCCTGTCGGACTTGAAGGTTGAGGCGCATGGTGGGGGGGGTGCAAAGGCTGCACTGTGGCTGAAGGTAATACACAAGTACATGCGGAGTGATGCGGGGAGGGAAGCGGCCACACGTTAAGGACACCTTGTATAAAGTGACCATTCCTGTACAGCTGAGACAGTTCAGATGCAGCCACATTGATATGATTGGAGTCGGGCCTCTAGTTTATCTGCCCACTCAGGCAACGGAGAGGCATCAAAGCGCCACCAAGGACTCCAGAGTTTTTCACCCCTCTGGCACAGAATGCAAACTAATGAATGTTTTAGTGGACCGCAGAACAGTTGGAAGACTGGGCACGTTGTACAATATCCTTGCTAAAGTTGGCCGTGGATCAGTCACTGCTGGAGGCTCTCACAGACCCTTGCAATGTCATCATCCCGGTTTGGACGGGTCTCCCCCATGGTTCAAGCTAACAGTGCACCCTTGCAGTGCGGGTTAGGAGAATGCCTGTGCCTGAGCTGAGAGCACAGCATGCAGTCCAGTGGGCAAGATTGCCGCCAATTGGTCAAGTGGAGTGGGGCAGAGATGGGTGGAGTTTTGGGCTGCCATGCAGCGCACTAATCTCTGGACCATCCAAGTGGTAGCCAGCACGCTCCAGGATGCCTTAAGGGGCCTTCAGACTTAACCAAGAGAGGTCCTTAGTACACCCATGCTAACCCTCGCATCTCTCTCTTTCATCCTGCAGGAGGAGTACATCAGGAGCATGGAGCTGGTGAACTAGCTGTGTGCCTCATGGCGTACAGAGAGCGGAGATGATGGAGAAGAGAGTGACTGAGGTGCCTGGCTGCGCAGAGGGAAGAGCAGCACCCCCTGGAAGAAAAGGATGACCGGGGCCCCCGCACACGGCACTGAGGATTCACAGGAAGCCGTCGCTGGTCGGCGCCTAGCTAGACCCAGGGTCTATAGACGCCGCCTTTCATTCCTACAGATGACCAAGAACCAGTGTCGCCGAAGATTGCGCATGTCTAGGGAACCGGTCGGTCACACCTGCCAGCTACAGCAGGATTTGATGCCACGGGGACATGGAGGGCATCCACTGCCAATGGCCATGAAAGTGAAAACAGCGCTCAATTTCTACGCCAGTGGCTTTCAGGGCTTGACAGGTGACCTCTGTGGGATATCACAAGCCTCCACCCACAAATGCATCTATGATGTCATGGATGACAGCTTCGTGAGGGCAACAACTTTGTGAAATTCGCCCGGCACCGGGAGATCCAGGATTCAAGAGCAATTGGATTTGCCCAGGTCTCAGGGTTCCCACAGGTGCAGGTTGCTATCATGTGGCGCTCAGGTCTCCGTCGCAACACACGGTCAACTATGTCGACCGCAAGGGACTCCATTGGTGAATGTGCAGCTGGTGTGCCACCACCAGAAACGCATCCTGCAGGTCTGCGCATGGTTTCCAGGGAGTGTCCACGACTCCTACATTCTCAGTCGGTCAATTATCCCTGACATCTTCCAGGGTCCACAGGGGCTGCAGAGTTGGTGCCTCGGAGACAAGGGCTACCCTCAGAGGATGTGGCTGATGATACCCGTGCGGTGGCCTCAGACTGCAGCAGGGTGAAGGTATAACGAGGCTCATGCTGCAACCTGCAACTTGCTGGAGCAAACCATCGGGTTGGTGAAAATGAGGTTCCGGTGCCTGGACTGATCTGGTGGAGCCCTGCAATATAGTCCACAGAGGGTGTCGCCTGCATCGTCGTCGCCTGTTGCACCCTTTACAATCTGGTGCTGCAACGGGGAGAGGAGCTGGCTGAGGAGGAGATGCAGGAGCTGAAGGTCCTGAAGAGGAGGATGTTGACAGTGATGAGGGTGAGGAGGTCCTCGAAGGCGATGATGACAGGATGAGGCCCTCGCACTGGCCAGAGAAGACACCATAAAATCCTCACATTGCATCTGTGAACATTTGACTCCAGTCTGGCTTATGGCAGCGCGACTACCCTCTGTGAGAATTCTCCTGTCATGGAGATGCATTGGAGACTCTAATAGTTGCTCGATTGCAGGAGGATGATGACAACATGTAGTGAGGACACTCCATGGATCTTCACATAACCTCTGAGAATGTCTGAATCCTGTATGGCCGAGGGCAGCTTGTTTGTGCTCTGCGATCAGGGTCATATCATAGAGATGCAGCCTTGAAACTTTAAAAGAACCTGTTTCTTTGTCTGTCTTCAGCACCTGACACCTTCAGGAGCACAATGTCACTGGTCACAGATGCTGAAGAGCTGGGGGCCAGCCCCACCTTAAAGGTGCTGAGAGCACAGAGAGAATGACGAAACTCTATGACGCCTGCCCACGACATTCTGGCAGCAATGACAAACACCATCGAGGTGCAGGCATCACTAATATGTCCAGGAAATGTGAGGCCAGACCATCACTTTGGTCTGAAGGCTGCACAAAGCACAGGGAAGAGGCCCTGGAATGAGACACCTGCCTTTATCTTGTGCAGGAGCCAAGGTTTCACATCTGAGTGACACGAACACTGCTCATCAGAACAAGGAGCCATAGGCAGGGAGACATTCTTGGGAGTTTATTGACAATAATGAACATTATGTATAAGTGATTAACACCCGTGCCCAGGCTGTGCAACGACATCTTCTTAACCCTTCTAACCCTGCCGCTACATCTCCCCGACATCCATAGTGGGGGTGGAGGCAGCCTGCTGTCTGCTTTGCCCTGCTGTTATGATCTTGACAGGCGTCCTCTGGAGGGCCAAGATCTGGAGGGCCCTGGCCTGCTTTTGGTGTCCTGCTGTGTGGCAGTGACACCCTCCTCAGCCTGTGGAGCTGGAGCTGCTGAGGTCACAGGAAGAAGGGATTCGGATGGGCTGGACACTCCCAGTTTCACCAGGGTGGATGGAAATGAGGGGCACACCTGCTGATCGTCCTCCCTATGGGTGCTTGAGGGCCGTTGGCTGATTCGTTGATGAGAAGGGGTAGCTGGAGTGAGATCGAGCTGCCTCGCACCCCTCTCACGTGCACACTGTTGGAGCCCAGCTATGGTGTCAACGATGGAGTTCAGCCCGCGCAGCAGTGCAGGGGCGATGTCCTGAACCAAGGTCTCCATGGCAGCTGCCATCCTACCAGTGTCGACCTTGATGCATTGGCATGTCAGCGCTATCAACCTGAAGGCGGACATACTCCTCCATCGTGCCGTACAATCTGAGGAGTGTAGTGGACATCCCTTTCCCTTCCTGTTGTTCCCTAGCTTGCCTTTGCAGCTCCAGCAACTGTGACATGACTGAGTCCAGAGGTTTGTCATCTGACTCAGACTCAGCAACGTTCTGGCCTCCAGCAGTCCTCCGAGTGTCAAACATCTAGAAAGTCCTTGCCGCCACTTGCTGTGTATCAGACAGTGTGATGTGCCCACCAAATTGTGGGATGAGGACAATGAAGGTGTGTGTAAGACAGTGAATGGTGATGTCCCTTAACTGGCAGTGAGTGAGGGCCCTGTGAATGTGTGTTGGGTTTGTGAGTGTGTCAGTTGAGAGTGATGAGAAGAGTGACTTACCCTGGCAGAAAAGAGGAGATCATTCATCCTCTTGCGGCACTGGGTGACTGTCCTCTTTTGTGGGGCGTTGGTGCTGACGTCCACTGCCACCGCCCCCCAAGCCGGATTAGTGAGGTTGCTGCCCATTCTGCGGCCAGAGCTGGGGTAGAGGACATCAGGGCTGGCCTCCACTGTGTCCAAAAGGCACTGAAGGGAAGTGCCATTGAACCTGGGGGCTGCAGTCTTTTTGCCTTTTGCAGCCATCCTGTCTTCTGTGCAGCAGTCATGGGCTGGAAACGCTGAGAGGCGTGTGCGGCTGGACTTTAAATATGGTGCCCGGTGTGATAAAGTGGCGAGGTGATGGCATGGCGGGCAAAAGGGAGCCCACCCGTCATGGAAATTCATGTTTCCTGGGAATGCATAAATAATGCGGTGGGTTTGGGACAATACAGTGTGAAAAGCCACATTGCGGACGGCGGGTAAAACATCGTTTTACACACCCACTACCGCACAGTGCAAATCTGGGATGATTCTGCCCTATTTCTATATTTCAGTACCTATTTTTGTTCGTTTTGTTGCAATATTTTCTCTCATCGCAAATGTTTTAGACAAACTAGTCAATAACAAATATATTATAATCACATTTCATCTCAAACTTTTCCTCAAAGTTATCGCATCAGTTTAGGTTGCCATCTCAAAGTTTACTAAATCCTTGTATATGCTGAGCTACAATTCACACGACTGCTTAGCTTCACTTAGAAATTATTAGTGAACTATGATATATAAATAAAGACACATAAGAAATATTGTAAAAACCTTATGTCCATTCACAGTTCTTTTTCCTATATAAATTTCTTTAGGAGACAATGTAAGTGCCAAATATGACAATGGTGAGGTAGAACTAAGTGCTGTCAGTACAATTATGGAACCTGATGTCATCTCTTTTGCCAACAATACCATGTGTGTGAATGTGATATAAGAGTTGGCCAACATTAGATCCTTGGGGGACTCCAGAGGTAACAGTGCAGAGGAGTAAAGAGAAGCCATTGCAAAAGATTCTCTGACTACAACTTGATATGGTAAGAGTAGAGCCAGGTAAAACTGGACTTAGCTGGACAACAGCAAAGAGGCATTTCAGGAGGATGGTGTGATCAACCTCGTCAAAAGCTGCAGACAGGGTGTGACAGATGAGGCACCACGATGACAGTCACAGTCACACTTTGGTAAGTGCCATTTCAGTGCCGTAGCAGGGGATGGAAGCCAGATTGGAATGTTCAAACATTTGGGAATCATAAGCCTTAACTTTGGAGCTAGCAAAACATTCAAGGACGATGGAGTGGAAAAATATGTTGTAGCTGGGTTGTAGTTTACAAGGGCTGAGGGCACAAGTGCATTTTTTTGAGGAAGGGCTGATGGCGGTAGATTTGAAAAAACGGGGGGTAGTATCCGAGGAGATAGGATTATTTAGTTAGCGTGGAGGCCAGGAAGGGAAGTTGGGTGGTGGTTAGTTTAGAGGGAATAGTGTCATGAGAGCAAGGATTGGGTCTCATAGACAAGATAAGCATGAGGATTGAGAGGGCATGAAAGAAGGTAGGAGAAAAACCAGATAAAAATGTGGATGCAGGTTTAGGGCTGTTATAGCCACTATCTCAAGGCAATTGACACTTTCCATAAGCCAGACCCAGAAATCAATGATAACAGGCAGACTGGAGGGAAATGGGCAGGGAATTCAGGTTCTGGCCCCCTGCCAGCATTTCCACATGACTAGTAGGGAAAGCATTTCCAGAAGCAGTCCCAGTGTAGACAGAGGGAGGGAAACTGAAGTTAAGGTAAACTGGTGGCATTAGGCTCAACACCTGATTTTACCTTTTTCTCTGCTGCTATTCTATCCCACTTCAGGTGAGATCACTGAGGATAATCCAGCCCCCTTGTATGTGAAACTTGACATTGTCAGTGATAAAAGGTTTGGCAAACATGTTGACGCAAAAATGTAAATGGTATCAAAACATATTGCCTTGACTGTGCTAATGTCAATGGCCGGACTTGTCCGGCCCCGTTGGCATCAGGTGTCATAGTGGGCAGGGCAGACGTTATGGCGAGAAGGCCAAAAATCAGTTTCACACCGCCGTGAAAGCACAGCAGGATCAACAGTTGGTGTCCGCCATGGCGGAATGCCAATCCCGCTGGAGGCTGGCATGAACCCACTTTGCATCCCGCTAATGGGATGCAAAGTAAGGCCAGACTGGAATCTTGCCCCATGCCAGATTTTCTGTTACGCCGGCGGGAATACACGTCGGCCCAGAACACATCTGGACAAGTGCGACATGCAGAAGTCAGGACTTACTGTTAGGGCCTTGCTCAGGTCGTGGACATCCGAGGAGCAGAAGATGCTGGAGTCCTACAGCTACCAGACCCTGGAGGAACACGTGCATTGCATGTTGAGTGGATCCTCACGGACATGGCTTCACCGTGAAGCAGCTCATGGAAGGTGGGAGGTCTCTGTTGATGCTTGGTCTGCTTCGAAACGTCACGGTCTTGGTAATGGGCTGCTATGGATGATCGGCGAGGTGGAGAGAGGAAGGTCCAGCTGTGAGTGGGAGAGGAAGGGAGTGGGGAGAATGCAGGAGAATGGGGTTGAGAAACTTATCAGCTATGATTGAATGGTGGAGCAGACTCGATGGGCTGAATGGCCTAATTTCTGCTCCTATGTCTTATGGTCTTATGGTCTAGGAAGGTGTGCCGGGGGGCGGGGTGAGGCTGGGATGGGGGAGATGAAGGTGTCGGGGGAATGAGGTTGGGAGGGGTGAAGAGGAAGTACGGGGGGAGGAGGGTGTAACGGGGAGAATGTGGCAAGTGGGGAAAGAGGTGTGGGGGGAGGAAGGTGTAAGAGAAGGAGTTTGGAGGGGGGAAGGAGTTTGGAGGGGGGAAGGAATCTTGGGGGAGGAAGGAATTCAGAGGGAGGAAGGAGTTCAGAGGGGGAAGGAGCTCAGAGGGGGGAAGGAGTCTAGGGGGAGGAAGGATTCCAGGGGGCGGAAGGAGTCCAGGGGGAGTAAGGAACTCGGAGTGGTGAAGAAGTTCAGAGGGGAGAAGGAGTCCGGGGGAGGAAGGATTCTGGGACGTGGAAGGAGTTTGGTGTGTGGAAGGAGTTCGGAGGGGAGAAGGAGTTCAGCGGGAGAAGGAGTCCATGGGAGGAGGGAGTACGCCGGGGGTGAGGGATGTCCAGGTGAACCTGCAGGAGAGGGGTCTGTGGAGTCAATGACTGCCTCCTGGGGAATGAACTGATGTTGGGCGTGGTAGGAGGGGATGGTGAGTATGAGTGGGGGCAGAGTGAGCCAGAAGGGTGAGGATGCAATGGTAGCTGTAGAAGGGATGGTGAGGCTGGTTGGCGGGGACTCGGAGGCGGACACGGACCCTGAGGGTGGGAGGGAGGAGGTCAGGTAGGTCAATGTGGGTGGGATTCTCAAGAAGGCAGGAAACGTTCACCTGGACATCCTGGAAAGAAAAGAGTTTGGGTCGGTAGGCGATAGTGAGGAGGTGGAAGGTGATTCCAGGGGAGCCAACAGTGATGAGGGAAAGGAATGGGTTACTTGGGGAGGGTAAATGATGGGGAAGCTTATGAGAAACTTGATGCCAATCATGTTTTTCAAATCAGAAGCGAGCAGAACCTCGTGTTGGATGGGCACAGTTGCTGCATGGGAGTGTGATCAGTGGGTGGGCGGAGATGCAGATCAGCTCAGATGGACACTGAAAGAGAACCCCAGCAGGCAGCATTGAAAATGCTCAGGACATTGAGATGGAGGAAGGCTCCATGCACGTGGGAGAGTGCTTGTACAAGGCTCTGTCACACACGCTTCACACTCCAGAATCACTTGTGGTCCAGTGCACGCAGCTGAACTGCTGGTGGAGGAGGATGCAGGAGGAGGACTTGTGAAGCCTGTCAATGAAGCTGAAAGACACCATTATACATTATTCGGTGAAAATGAATAGATTTTCAGATTATAAAGTGACAATATGTGTTCACCCATGCAACTACTTGTGATCAGAATTTCTGAACTTTTCCAGACCTACCACTTCTTCTAGGTGCTGCCCTGACATCTGCAGCAGGGGTGGAGACAGCCTGTACAGTGGTTGGCCCTGTTGCCTCTGATGACTTCAGCATGTATCCTCTGGAGAGGCGAGGCCTAGAGGACCCCGGCTTGCTTTGGCTGTCCACCTGTAGGCCAGCTGCTCCCTCTGCGGTGACAGAGGATGAGGTTAAGGGGGTCACAGACAAAGGGGACTTGGAGGGAGAGGACAGCCTCTGAGGTTCATGAATGGATGACCCAGGGGTGCCCAGCTGCCAGTCCTCCTTCCTTTGGGTGCCCAATGACCCTGGCCTGACTCCTTGAGGGGAAGGAGCACCTGGAAGGATGTTGAGGAGCCCCATTTCCCCCTCGCGTTGCCACTGCAGGAACTCACCCATGGCCACCATGATGGTGTGCAGGCCTGCACACATCTCTACACACTCCTCAAAGTGAGTGAGGGGCCTAATGTGGGCTTCTCCACCCCCAGTCTGGGGCCTCTCCATATTGTTGTGAGCCAGCTTCTCATGCATGAAAATAGATGGAGAGTGTGTGAGCAGGACACATGGCACTGCGTGGAATGTTTGTGTGGTGAGCGGAGCCATGGACAGAATGAGGACTTGAGATCCAGAGGATATGTGTCTGATGGAGATGTGAGGGTGTGTGTGAGAGTTAGTGGTGTTGTCCCTTGAGGTGTAAGATCCCTGTGGATGTGTGATGGGTTTGGGAGTGTGTGGGTTCAGAGTGATGAGGCGGTTGACTTTCCCTAGTGGAACGGATGAGAGCATTCATCCTCTTCCTGCACTGGGTGGCTGACCTCCCCTCTGCTCCGGTGGTGCAGACCACCACTGCCACCCCCTCCCAGGCCAGATTGGTGACTCTGGTGGACCTCCTGTAGCCAAACCGGGAAGTAGGGGACATCCTGGCAGCCTTCCACTGAGTCCAGCATGTGCCCCAGAGGGGCGTCACTCAATCTGGGGGCTACTGGCTTCTTTGCTTTCAGGGCCATCGGCCGCCTGGAGCAGTCCTGGTCTGTGGAATGAAGTAGGCTGCACTCTGGTGCACTTTAAATATGGCGCCCAGAGCGAGGAAGCACTGAGGTCACGACGTGGCAGGCAAATCCGAGCCCACCCACCATTGATCTGGTGTGTTCCCATGAATGCATTATTAAGGAGGCGGCTGGAAATGGGAAGATACAGCATGAAAAGCCGCCATTGCCGTCAATGGGTAAATTGTCCTTTTTCCCGCCTGCTACTGCACTTTATGCAAATTTCGGACAATTTCGCTCAAGTTGTTGAAAATGATGTGAAATTCTCGTTCACATGCAAATTAGGAAAGAACGTCAATCATGTTGGGCACAAGGGAATCAAGGGATATGGGGACTGGGTAGGAAAGTGGGATTGAGGTCAAAGTTCCATCAAGATCTTATTGAATGGGGCTAACCAATGTGCTCCGCATCCTGTTTCTTCTGTTCATGAGACAGTATCTCTAACATCAATTTATAACTCAGCTTTAAATATTTTACAGGTAGACTCAATCAAAAATAAAGCAAAGAACTTGTATTTATGAAATATCTTTCATGACCTCTTTTCAGCCAGTGGAGAGATTTCCTCGTGATTCTCATTGACTCCTTATTTGATGCCACTCTTGGCCAAATGCTGTCTTGATGTCAAGGGCAGTCAGTCTCACCTTGCCTCAGAAATTCAGCTCTTTTGTCCATGTTTGGACCAAGGTTGTAATGAGACCTGCAGCCAAGTGGTCCTGGTGGAACCCAAACTGAGCATTGGTGAGCACATTATCATCAGTTTGAGCCACTTGATTGCACTGTCAATGACATCTTCCATCAGTTTGCTGATTGACAATAATGGGACAGTAAATGGCTGGATTGGATTTTTCCTGCATTTTTTGGACAGAGCATACCTGGGCAATTTTCCACATTGTCAAGTCAAGTGTTTCAGCTGTACTGGAACAGCTTGACTAGGGTGTGGCTCGTTCTGAAGCAAAAGTCTTCAGCATAACAGCTGGAATGTTGTCAGGGACCACAGCCTTTGTTGTATTCAAAGTGCTCATCCATTTTTCTATCATGTGAAGTGAATTAAATTGGCTAAAGACTGACATCTTGGGAGGAGGTGGATCATCAACTCTGCAAAGCTAGCTGCAGATGGTTGCAAAACCTTCAGCCTTGTCCATTGCACTGATTTGCTGGGCTCTGCCATCATCGAGGATGGGGATGTTTATGGAGCCTGTTCCTCTGGTTAGTTGTTTAATTGTCCACCAGCATTCATGACTGGGTGTAGCCGGACTGCAGAGCTTTGATCTAATCTGTTGGTTATGGGATTACTTAGCTCTGTCTAAAACATGCTGCTTCTGCTGTTTTGCATGCAGTGTCATCCTTCATTGTAATTTACCAGGTTGGCACCTCATCTTTAGGTATGCATGGTGCTGCTCCTGGCATGCTCTCACTCTTAATCAGTTTTGGTCCCCTAGCTTGTTGGTAATTGTAGAGTGAGGGTTATGCTGGGCCATGAGGTTACAGATTGTGGCAGAGTACATTTCTTCCTTTGATGGCCCACATGCCTCATGGATGTCCAATTTTGAGCTGCTAGATCTGTTGTGAATCTATCCCATTTATCACGGTGGTAGTGCAACACAATACGATGAAGGATGGTACCCTCAGAGTGAAGGCTGGACTTGATCTTCACAAGGATTGTGCAATGATCACTGCTCCAATGCTGTCATTGGACAAATGCATTTTTAACAGGAAAATTATTAAGGGTGAGGTCTCATAGGTTTTTCCCTACTTGTGTGTTGGGTCTCACAGACCCTCCAGGACTCAGTCAGCTCGGTATGTTACAGTGCTACCGAGGCCAGTGATTGCTAAGTATCTCTTATCAGCATACTGATGGTTTTACAGTACACAAGTAATGTGCAAATGTTCCCTTTTCTTGAATTGTGGGTCTAGCGTACTGTAGTCAGCTGCAAGTCAAAGATAAATCTGTTGGGTTAAAAACAAAAAACTACTGCGGATGCTGGAAATCCAAAACAAAAACAGAATTACCTGGAAATCTTCTCCGCCGATGCTGCCAGACTTGCTGAGTTTTTCCAGGTAATTCTGTTTTTGTTTTATAAATCTGTTGGGGTTCACTTAAGAAAATTTGATTGGAAGACCTATTTTTTGGTTGCTCTGGACTGCTGACATTGGCAATAACTGGCATCTTTTAGCTGTTTTAACATGTGTGAGACTCATGCTGATGCCCTAGGCTCCCAAGGTGGGGATATTGTAAGCTGAATCCAAACCTGCTAGGGTTTGTAAAGATTAACAGCCAGGAAGGCTCATTATCTAGGTGCACTCTAGTGGGTGTCACTCAGTGTAAAAGTAGCTTTGCTTTTGGCTTACAGCCAACTTCCCAAGATATATGTGTTGTGACTGTTGGCATGAGATTGAGTCTTGAATGATGTAAATGCTTTTGGGGTCTGTTGGAAGAAACAGCTCTATATTTTTCCGCACCTTCAAAGGAGTCAGGGCAGTAACACTGATTTTGCATGTTCTATGGCAGAGATCTCAGGACATGGTGGATTCTGAAAGGATGTTTCTAGTAACTACAGCTAAGGGTCGCAGATTAAAAATAAGGTGTCTCCCATTCAAGATGGAGAATTTTTTTCTCTCAGAGGGTCACTAGTCTGTGGAACTCTCTTCCCCAGAGAGCGGTGGAGGCAGACTCATTGAATACTTTCAAGGCTGAGTTAGATAGATTCTTGACTGACAAGGGGGTCAAAGGGTATAGGTTGTACACAGGAAAGTCGAGGCCACAATCAGATCAGCCATGATCTTTTCAAATAGTGGAGCAGGCATGAGAGGCTGAATTACCTATTCCTGCTCCTAAGTCTTATATTTGTATGCCATTCTAAAGCCATTTATAGCCAATTAGATACTTTTGTATGTACAGTATAGGCACTGCTGTAATGTTGAGAACGCAGCAGCCAATTTGTATACAGCACTCTTCCAAAAAGAGCATTGAGATAATGACCAGATAGTCTGCCTGAGGGATGTTGTTTGAGGGATAAACATTGATAAAGAAACTGGGGAGAACTCCCCTGCTCTTCTTCAAATAGTGCCACTGAATATTTTAAATCCACTTCAGGGAGTAAATCAGACCTTGGTTTGATATCTCAACCTGAAAGGTCAGATATGCAAATTTAATACCACATAACACCTGGTACCCTCCTCAGATGAGGTCAGATCGTAAATCCTTCTTACGTCAATGTGGGATTAAACTAGGTGACTTATTCAGGGAGAAAAAATATCAGCGTAAACTTGCTTGGCGAAATGTCCTGTTTTTGTGTTCTAACATTAATTGACCTTTTTTTAGTGGTTACATTAATTGCAGGAGTGATGCATTGATGCCAATGAGACCAATTATGGATAACCATCTGCTCTGCCTTGTATGACCCGAGGTGAGAACTATTTTAGCTCTCCGAATGACATTATTCATAATTTAAATAAGCTGTTTTAGATACACTTTAATTATCAACATGAACCATCTCATTATGCTACATTTTCATATATCCCTGATTGCAAGCTACAATATGCGAGCGTCATGATGTTAAGAAAGGTGAAGTCAAATTTCAAAACAGTTTAAAGATTCAAGGTAGACAATTTATTAGAGCATAAAACAAATTGTATTCATATACAAGTACTATATACAGTTAGCAGTGTACAGTTTGGTGCCAGTATTGAAACAATTAGACAGTCATGCACATAGAATACTGATAGTTTAAAAAATTATTACATGCTTAGTTTTGACAAAAAATGAATCTTCCTTTTAAAATATCCATCTTAGAATATACCTACATCACCTTCATTTTCAATGCAACAAATGTCAGATATCCTTTTATACAGTTGTCATTAGTTTTAGTGAACCAGATCTGAAACGTAGAATCTTCTTCTTTAAGTTGTGTGATGCTTTGATTTTGACAAAGGCCTTTGGTGGAGGCTTCTTTAGCTCAGCAGTAGATGCTTGCATGGGTCGATTCTGGGCAAACTGAGTCCAGACTAGTGCACCACTTTCATCAGAGTCACTAGAGCTAGTAGTTTCCCCTACAAAATCTACCTCACTCAAACTAGACTCACTGTCTCCAAAGCAATTGGTGGTGTAATTGCTCTGCTCATCCTCACTAGTGTCTGCCACGGTGGAGTGGAATAAAGATTCACATTCAGCTGAATATTCTGAATCACTTCCTCTGAAGGCATATACACCATTGTTCCGCAGATTGGTCTTTGTGTAGACAGTGGGCACATGACAGAGTGCTACTCTCCTATTGCGTCTTCTAAATCGTCTCATTGCTTCTTCATGAGAAACCTCAACGGGGGATTTCCACTTTCGGTAATCAACCCTTGGTTTGTATCTGGACTTGACCAGAACAGTTTCCCTTCCTTGCCCACCACATTTAGCAGATCTAGCCCCAGTCTGTCTTCCCAGGGTGCTGTTCTCAGATATAGTGTGGAATGCTTTCTTTGCTTTGGAGGCCGGCCTCCTTACATTGCGTTTTACATGGACAACATCGTTGGAGAAATGACATTTTTTTGGAACAGCTTTAGATTTTTGTTTTAAGGTTTGAATGTTTGTTTCAGGAGCCATGTCACAGTGTGGTCTGGACTTCAATGTAGAGTTCTTAACTTTGCCGATTTTTATATTTTTAGTACCTTTACGAGACTTTATCATTTGTTGCTGTGCTGGAATGAATTGGGCATTCACTAACTGCCCACTATCCTCTAAGCTCTGCCCTGAGGATTCTTCACTCCTAAGATCTAGTGGTGGTTTCTCCTCTGCAGAAAGCGATGTTGGAGGTGACCTTGTGGGTCTTTTAGGAGACACCACTTTAGGAGGTTGCACAACATTGATCTCTTCATGTACTGTCACACACTGATATGAATTATCTTTAGGTGCACAAGCACCACACTCACCATTCTCTTCTTGATAATCTGCAGCCACAGTGCATTTAGATAGTCCACTTGCCACATTAGCCTTTTTCTTCGAAAGGCTACCAGTCTGCAATTCATTAATATTATTCTGAAGAACAGTTATTCGGTTATTTGTTGATTCAATTTTAGATGTTTGCGTATTTTTGTTGTCATTGCTCAGATGTTGCCTCTGTGGGGACATTGCGCTGATTTCAGAAGCAGTGGGAGGATGTGTATAGACATTTCTGAACACTTTCAATTCAGTACTACATGGCGAGATACATGCAATTTGTCTGACACAGATACTACCTTGCCTCAAGATTCCCTTTAGTGGATCTGTATTCAGGCTGGTCCTTGGCTTATTTGGCCTTACTGGCTGGATTTTCTTCTGAATAAGGCCAAATATGTAATTATCCAGTCTTTTCATTGTTGAAGGATGTACAGCTGTGCAGGAACTGCTCTGGGGGGCTGGAACAGCGGACTCAATGTTTACAGGCTCCAACTGAGGTGCCACTGACAAGTCACCTACACCATACTGGGATTTCTCCTCTTCTTTAACACTCCCAGTCGTAGGATGAAAAAACATTGGACTTTGGACTGCAACTGCATGTAGAGGACTTGGATATCGATACACATCATTACCATTCTTGGAAACCAAGTCACACTGATACTTGGGATGGACATCAGCAGCAACATCAATTGAGCTAGAATAAGGTGCAGAGAAGGAACGCCGAACAACACCTGTATACTGGCAATCAAGCAGTCCCTCTCCATGATCCCTCCAGCCAATGAAATCCTCTGTAAACAAGAAAGTAGCAGTCAGAATTCTCACTTTGTTTAATTCAATGAATGTACTTGCGAGTCTTCAGCTTTGCAGAATCTATGGATGTTTACAGATTTGACATTATTTTTTACAAATAGACTGCCAGTGAAGAATCTGCCCAGAAGCAGGTGTTAAATTTTTGCTAAGAAGCCACTTCCTTTTATTCTTATTGGAGATGCTAGATTTATTTCATGGTATACTGGGTTTAGGTCCAGTGACTGGAAATCTGGTAAATACATTATAAAATGTTGTATTAAAAGCAAAAACAAAAAATCTTACAGATTCTTCAGTTTAAAGTGAAAAGAAGTTCAATGTTGAATTCATTAATAAAATAAGAGAGCAGCTGCTTTTGCTGTTGGGAAACCAGTTGCCAGAGGTGACAAAATATTTAAAGCAGTTTCTCTTCTTAATTTGCTCCATTTTTCTCATCTTTTCTCCTAAAGGTGTTGATAATGGCATCATGGTGCCAATGACCTTCAGGTGCCTCAGTGAATTCCCCCTTTTTCATATGGTAAGTGAGACAAAGAATAGTCGTAAGCTATTCAACTATGGGATGAATAACAGCTGAGGTTGATAATATCTTCATCTGATCAGCTAACCAAAAAGCAGTGATTGAATGGTATTGTGGTACTGTGAAGCTTATTACCACACCACAGTGTGAGATTTAATTAGTACTTAAGCTTAGAGCCATTTTTAAAATGAAAAATATGTTCTTTAGCCTGCATATTCACATTGCTTAAGAACGGATATATAAAATATCATCAATCTAGATACTGGATCCAAAGGCCTCAACTCAAGCTCCTTCTAAATGGCACTGATATGATAAACTATCCATGTTAGGAAATATAAAAGATCTATTATTATTAACATGTTATATTTTGACATTTTTTAATAGAAACTGTTCCCAAAATATGAAAAGTCTCCTACAATGAAATATTATCTGCCATCTTGCACTGTTCGGGAGTTTTGTAAAGCACCTGAGTTTTCATTATTCATTTGAAAGTTTTGAATACAGGTTTGAATTTTGCACATAGTTTCTGCACTTCGACATGTGCAGGATGTCTCCCAATATATTAAAGCATTATCTTATCATAACTACACATCAAAAGATAATTAGTGTAACCTTTCAGTGACTAAGGGCAGAATTTAATCCACCCCATTGCAGTGGGAAAGACAGCAGCTGAGTACACTTAATTGTGCAATCACTTAATCACTTCATTGGGGAGATGGTGGCATAGTGGTAATGTCACTGGACTAGTATTCCAGAATTCCAGGCTAATGCTCTGGGGACACAGCAGCTGGTGGAACTTAAATTCAATTAATAAAATCTGGAATTGAAAGCTAGAGTCAGTAATGGTGACCATGAAATTATCATCGATTGTTGTAAAAACCCATTTGGTTCACTAATGCCTTCTAGGGAAGGAAATCTTCTGTCCTTACCCAGTCTGACCTACGTGTGATTCCAGATCCACAATGATGTGGTTGACTCTTCACTGCCCTCTGAAATAGCCTGGGAAACCATTCAGTTTAGGAGCAATTAGGGATAAACAACAAATGCTGGTCTTGTCAGCAACACCCACATCCCATGATTGGGTTCAGCCAGCCATTACATGATTAAGGTCAGCCAGCCGCCATGAACAAGTGCCAAATCCCTGAATACTTCCAGTCCCACCGGCGAGTGACACAACTAGAACATTAAATCCAGCTCTGAGTTCTCCTGGATGGCTAGAAAGATTTTCTTTCCAAACACAATTATGCTATTTCATTCCACATCTTTGTTTATTCTGAATTAGTATTAATTGCCGGGATTGTTTTACCTTTGCACATCCACATAGCAATAGGCAGATTCTTCGAATCAAAAGGTTAGAACAGTTTGAGTTACAAGCTTCTTCATGACTTGTTCACCCAAATGCAGGACTCGAGTTAGACAAAACCACCTGTCCTGCTCAGCAGTCAACTGTTCAACTGTTGATCTTTGAGGGTATATAAATCTGAATTGTTAAGTGTTGGCAACTGGGTAGTTATTCTCACTAATGTGCAATTTATTGATGGGGATAAAAAACTGACATCATCATTTGTTTCCAAACACAAATCTGTGTGAAATTATACCTTGAAAAATATGAATTCATCCAATAGTTTTGGTTTTATTTCTAAAAAGCAATCAAATTACTCACTGAGATTAACTTTTGGCAAAATTAATGATTGGCAATGAGCAGTTGATGAGCATATAATATAACGAGGAGGAGATTGTCGCATAACCAAAGACACAGACAATTCCATTTCAGTTGTATCAAGTCAGATTATAAATTTAGCAACAGATTTTCAATCATACTACTCTCATCAGTTCAGCTTGAATTCCTCTAATGTGCCTCTTACCTGCTGACTTTGGTCGTCCATCTGTGATGCTCAGTGATGCATCCGGTGGACCACAGGAGCAGGTGCTGGAGTGACAACTGGATAAACATTCACTGAAAACAGAATTAGAGGAGTTCGAAAGTGATCCAGATGCTCCATCACTTAATTCATAAAAACCTGTTAAGACAGAAAGCAGGTTGGCATTTTCAATATACAAGTTCACTAACAAACATTAATTAAAATCACTAGATTTTGAATGGCTCACTGACATACAAAAACTATCATTTGGTTTACAGTCCATATCCAAATAGGATTTATTTTTGGAAAAATAAGACTAAGCTTCTTTAGCTTAACCTTTAAAAATGCTGAATGTGGCAAAGAAAGAAGATTCACAAAGTTATTCTCTATATTTGTAGAATGCCTTCTTACAAACTACATTTATCTTAAGCATGAATACTAGCAGGTATCTCATGTGTACAAATCTTGTTGCAACCTTCAAAACACTCACATTTACTTTGGACAAACACAAGTTTTTGTCAAAGGAGGTTTAATCTCTAAAGCAAACTAAATATATTCAAAATATGCTTTCACCTTATAATTTGCACAATAATTCATTATGTAAATCTGCACAGTTGTTTTTCCATCTATTGGATTTCCACAACCTTCCCTAACTACTTTCCTTCTCTCCTTAAAGCACAGAGACATGCTGGGATACAGATCCATGGGGTAATGGCAAAGCACTGGTATCTCAACTAAGTGACTATTCTTCATTTGCGGACCTTGATATTTAGTGCCAACAGGCTTTCTGAACCTCGAAGCATGACAACCAAGCCTTTTTCTGTCCTCACTTGATGTCAACACTTGTGTTCTTGTCAGCATGACAGTGATCAGGACCGGGAAAGCTGACCAGATTTCCCCCACTGCAGGGTTTGCTGTCACCAACAGTAGCACATTTACAACAATGTTTGGTGAAACTCAGTTATTGAAAATAAACCAGGGCATCAAATGTGGAAGCTTTGAGATGTCTAGCTCTGGGTGGGTTAGTAAGACACGGAATAATGCACTTACCTACTAAGCCATTGGAAAACTCAAAGTAGCACATTAAAAAAAGAGGAATATCCTGTGAAAACTGGAGGGAGAAAAGGGGAAAACGTAATTTAGGGTAGCCTCCAAGTTAGAACATCATGGGTTCAAGCCCCACCCCAGGACTTGAGCACATAATCTGGGTTGGCAATTCAGTGCTGCATCATTAGAATCGCTGTTTTTCAGGTCAGATGTTTAAACAGAGGCTCCATCTACCTTCTCATTGGATGTGAAAGATCCCATATGACACAATTTGAGAAAGAGTAGGGAGTTCTCTCAGTGTGCTAGCCAATATTTACCCCTCAACCAACTCCCCAAAACACATTAACTGGTCAATTATCTCATCACTGTTTGTGGGACCTTGTAGTGCTGCATTTCTCTATATAACAATAGTGACTATGCTTCAAAAGTAATTCAATGCTTGAAGGATTTCCTGATAAGGTGAAAGGTGTTATATTCTTTCTTTAGGGAAAATCTCTGTCAATGTATAAAGATTACAAATATACCATCATTTGGGCAATACAAAATATTTTGCTAAAAAGTAGTTATAAAACAATTAACTATATCCTCCAATGATGGTCTTATGCAGAATATTAGCTTGTCAGCTTTTAACCCTTCGATGCCTGTGAGCACAGAAAAGAGAAATAGTGGCAATACAAAATGTCTCACTTTATTCAGCAAATACTGCTCTGGCTGATTCTGGATCTCAGGATTTTAAAGCTGAATGAGCATCTGAGTTAGGAAACAAATTTGAGAACTGCAAAGGACTTATAGTATTTCAAGGGTTTAGCCAGTACTTACTGTCCCTATTCACATGAATTGTCCTTTGAAATGTACATCTAGCTATTTGCCATAAACATACTGACCTGAGCTGGGTCGGCTGTCTGTTTCCAAGTTGTCATTTGGAGCCTTTTCTGCATCCAACTGAAGGTCACTGATCTGTCGATCGAGCTCCTGCAGCTGATTTATGAGGCCAGCATCTCTCCTCCTCAAACAGTTCTGAAAAGATTGAGGCGCAACACATTTTAATCAATAGCAGAGCTCACCGCAGTCAGACTGCATTCTCTTTAGGACCTCCAGAAAAGCTTGGCCTTGCCACACTTTTCAGAGAATGCTAAGACATGCTATTGATTCTGTTCATTTATTGTGCTATATAAGCCTGTGTTTGACTTCCACCATTCCAGTCACACCATGAAACCACAAGTGTGCTTCCTGCAGAAATGACACAGGACTCAGCGCTGATTTAACATGAGCTTCAATTATGAATTATTTCATTTTAGTTACATCAGCTAAGTTATACTTTGTTTATTACTGCTGCAATATATTTTACTATAAAACTGTTGGCTGCGTGAACACAAAGCCAGTAATAGGATATTTTTGAAAAATGTCATAATGTTGTTGCAGTCCCACCGGAGAATTATTGAATGCAGAAAAAATTCCTGCATAAAGCAGCCACTGAGTAAAATGAAAATACTCTTTTAAGGTTATTTGAGTCAAAGACACAAGTTGAAATTCTTTGTAAAGGAACATGTTTCTTTTTTTTGGCAATTTGCCACTTCGGTGAGTGATTTATCCACAAGATTATGGGAGGTAATGGCTAACGGTAACTGTTCCCCGGTTTTAAACAGAGCTTTATTATGTGGATATTCCAGAGGTAATATCAATATGAGCTTTTATTAAAAAGGTATTTTTTTTAAAGAGCAAAGCCCATGCTCAGACCTCCATCCGTAATGAACTCGATCCCCTGTGAATCTGGCGTGACAGAAAGTTCAATGTGATTGATGACCTCGGGGCTCAACGTTGGCAATGGGCTCGCGGATCATTTCTGACCATATGTCTCGGGTATTAAATATGATCGAATTAAACTCACTTTAAAAAGCGTTAACGAGCCATTGTATCCAAACGCGCGGAGATGGGCTGGAACGCAACCTTAACGGAGAGAAAAAAATTGCCCAAGGTGGGAGAGTGAGCCATTCGGTTCCCGGATTTACTTTAAAATATCAAGATCGCTTTGCAGACCCTAAAACAACAGGCTCAAGAACTCTTCCGATTTTATCAACAAGCGGAATAGTAATTCGGAGACACAGGGGTGACCAATGACCCCGTTTCGCTCCGTTATACCCCATTTCTATTGTTCTATACTTGGTGCAGAAACACTGTACAGAAAAGCGCCCAGAATGATTCATTTCAGTCAGCTGATCAGTTAATATAAACAGAGGTCCCGCCCCCAGCTCTGCAGGAGAGCCGTGGATTGCTTGTAAAGTTAATTTCAGTCACTCTGTGTCTATTGTAACAGACCAAGGGCTTTAAAACCTGCAGCTGGACCTCCTCTGAAGAAGAGATTAATATTTTTGCTGTTATTTCGTTCGCAGGAAGTTACTTTGCTGCATTCTATTTTTTTGGTTAAAAAAAGTCACGTCTCCTTCCTCTCAGCTATTCAAAAGCGCTCTAATCGAACCCACTCAAGGCTGTTAAATGCAGCAGCTGCATTTCCCATTACCGACCAGCTCCCCCTATCTTACACCTTATATACAGTAACGCATCGTTCGGTTGTTCATCCATGACAAATGAAAGTTAATTCAGCTCGGACCACTTTTTACCCCCTATTCACCGACTGAAGTCTGGAATTCCTGAACCAGCGAAGCCAGTGGACAGAACATGTTGCGCCATCAATTCAAATGGCAGGGAGGTCACTCAAAGCGAATAGGGAAATTATTGAGGACCCTCGTGCGGACAGAATTTAAATGGTTTCTGAACAGGACAGGCTTTTTCACAAAAGTTAAACACAATTCTTACTTTGTTTCTGCCCTCAAACGTCACAAAACAGTGTGATGTTAAAGAATTCATTAACATTTAGGACATCAATTTGGAAAAATTACGGCCGTGGTAAATCTCACGACTACAGAAAACATCAAAAATCTTGCCTTGGTACAATTTATAATATTTAAGGTTTCCTTAGCATAGAATTTGTTTTAATGTCTCACCAATTGTTTCCTTAACATGAGAATGTTATCTTCTAATTGCTTTTCCTCAGGGGTCAGATAAAGTTCCCCTTGAGATCCCTTTCTCTGTTCGTCTTTGAGCATTGGAGTGTGTTGCGAAGGTTTCAGTAATTCCATTGCGCCCCGAACCAAGTGTTCCTGCCTGTGCTTCAGGAAATCCAGCTCCCCCAGCCCGGCCAAGGTCGCTTCGAGCCTGTCCCGGGTTCGGCAACGATCGCTGTCAGCCTCAGCCTTCTCCCGGCTTCGGATCTCCACTTCGAGCCTGATCGGATGCCGATCGCCGTTAACAGGCAGCGTTAAGAGAGTGGACGTCTGCTTCAGCATTGTATCGGGTCACACGAACACTTCCCAATAATAAACGCTCACCGCCCCCAATGTCTTTTTTGGTTCAGTGATTTAAAAAGTGTCCTGTTTAACCCACTCCGCCGGGGTGACAGTTTTCCCGGGGTGACAGATCGGGGCCAGGGAGAATGGAGAATGCAAAACTGCACTCCTTGTCCAGAATGCTGCAGCAGCGTCCGCCGTTGACAGCTCCACTGTACCTACTTCTCTTGACTCAAATGCAGAGGCAGTCGGGCGCGTCGATGCGTGAGCCCGCAACTTGCGTCCCGCCGCCCCGACACTGCCACTGATCTAATCGACTAATCAAAATGTGATGGACTCCAGCAGAGCAGCGCGGCTACCTCAAACAGCATCAAGGGACGCCACCTTTGTTAAAGAGATAGCGCCTCTGCTGTAGATTCAAGAAAAAAAACTGTCAACGTTTAAAATTATAACTGCATATACCCACAATATCGTTTTTTTTTCCCCCAACAAAGAAGTTCTTGGCATTTTAAATGCAGTGAAATGAATTAATCGAGGAATTGAAACTCTCACCCGAACTGTCACATTAAAAATTCATCATCAATATTTGGGAGGTGCAACTTTCAAAATGATATTAGATCAAACCTGCCACATGACCGGGGATGATTATGCAGCTGCTAATGGTTGCACTTGGACTCAGCATCGGGTCAAATATACACATTTTATGCACATGCAAATTTTAACATTCAGATTCGGATTGTTTGAAACAGTGTTACACATGTCGAAGTTTCATCAAAATAAAGTCAAGATGCCTTGTACAGAACAGTAATTCATTTTGTTAACAATATGTATTGGTCTTCTGGCTCCTTTATTGTATTATCCTGTAACTTGGTTTTATCAATATTAGCGTACAAGGGTCATTCTGGGATGTAGGACAGCTGCTTTCTCAGTTGCATGGATGATCTGAGCATCATTGCCAACTCGAATGTATTAATGAGTAAAGCGGGAAGTTTGATTTGAGTTCATTCTCCGCGATCTTGATAAAGGGCATGTCCTTTCTTTAAAGAAAAACAGATCGGCGTTGCGAAGGGAAAGAATAAACATTCACAGCAGACTGTTCCCGATAAAGAAGTTGAATATTCGATGTCAAACTGCGATGTTAACCTTTTCCAAACTTAAATCTTTTTGAAGTTGGCACGAAGCATGCTGACAGATAAGCCCGTACGGAATCCAGGAGAAAATGATGGCCGGATTTGACATTGTCGTCTGTACCCATTGAAATCTTCACCTAAAATACAAATCGGCGAATTACAGAGAAGTGCATAAGCCATTGAACATAATGGGGAACTTCAATTATCCTAATATAGACTGGGATAGTAATAGCGAGGAGGAAGGAGGAAGAATTTCTAAAGTGTGGTCAGGAGAATTTTCTACATCAATATGCTTCATGAAAGGAGATATTGCTGGATCTGCTTCTGCAGAATGAGGTGGGACAAGCGGATCAAATAGCAACAGGGGAACATTCAGGGTACAGTGGCTATAGTATCATAAGGCTTAGGTTAGTTATGGAAGAAGAACAAGGAACAATACAGAGTTTTTAAAAAATTACTTGGGGGAGTGCCAATTTCGACGGCTGGTAAATTGGAATCAAAGATTGACAGGCAAAACTGTGAAGGAACAATCGGCTGCCTTTAAATAGGAGGTAGTTCAGATGCGGTGAAGGAACATTCCCACCAGAGGGGAAGGTGGGACAAGCAAAGCGAGAGCTCCCTGGATGATGAAAGAGAAAGAGAGTAAGATGAAGCAGAAAAATATGTCCATATGACAAATGCCAGAGAATATCGAGAATCAGTCTGAATAAAGAAAGTTCGGGGAGGGACTGAAAAGAGAAATAAGAACGGTAAAGAGAGAGTCTGAGAAGAGGTTGGCAGCCAACCTAAAAGGGAATCCAAAGATATCGCCATAAATAGTAAAAAGATGGTAAAAGGAGGAGTGATGCTGATTACTGACCAAAAAGGGATTTATGCATGGAGGCAGAGGGCAAGGCTGACATACTAAACGAGTATTTTGCAACTATCTTTAACCAAGGCAGATGAAGTTACCAAAGTTGTAGTGAAAAAGGAGGCAGTTGAGATACTGGGTGGGCTAAAAATCAATAGAGAGGTATTAAAAAGGCTGGTTGTACTTAGAGTTGATAAGTGCCAGGGCCAGGTCAGATGAGGGAAGTAAGGATAGAAATTGAAGAGGCACTGGCCATAATTTACCAATCCTTCTTAGATACAGGAGTGGCACCTGGAGCTTGCAAATCCTACATCCTTGTTCAAAAATGGGTGTAAGGATAAACCCAGCAATGACACGCCAGTCAGTTTAACCTCAGTGGTGGGAAAATTTTAGAAATAGTAATCCAGAAATAATTAACAGTCATATGGACAAAGGGGACACATTAAGGAAAGCCAGCATAGATTTGTTAAGAGTTCCACCGAACAGAGGAGGTTAAAAGGGGTTTAAATAGTTTGATTGAGTTTTTTTGATAAGTTAATAGAGAAGATTGATAAGAGTAATGCAGTTGATGTGGTGTCCATCTAGTTTCAAAAGGCATTTGATAACATGCCACATAACAGGCTTATCAGCAAAGTTCAAGCCTATGGAATAAAAGGGACAGTGGCAACATGGATGCAAAGTTGGCTGAGTGACAGGAAATAGAGAGTAAATAACAACAACTACAATTTATATTTGTATAGAGCCTTTAATGTAATAAATTATTGCAAGGTACTTCACAGAAGCATTACAAAACAAAATATGACACTAAGACACAAAAGATAATATTAGAGCAGATGACCAAAAGCTTATGAAGTGGTAGATTTTAAAGAGTGTCTTAAAGGAGGAGAGCAAGATAGAGGAGCAGAAGTGTAGCAAGTGTATTCAGAGCTTAGGGCCTAGGCAAATGGAGGTGCAACCACCAATGATAGAGTGATTAAAATCAGGGTGGTCAATAGGCCAGAATTAGAGGAACACATATTCTGTAGGGTTGTAGAGCTGGGTGAGATTACAGAAATATGGAGGGGATGAGGACTTGGAGGGAATTGAAAATAAAGAGAATTTTAAAATGAAGGAGTTTCTTGACCAGGAGCCAATGTAGGTCAGCGAGCACAGGGGTAATGAGTGAAGTGGGCTTGGTGTGTGTTAAAACACGAGCAGCAGAGTTTCAGATGATCTCATGTTTATGAGGGATAGATTTTGGGAGAGAGGCAGAGTGCATGGAATAGTCAAGTCTAGAGGAAACAATGGCATGTATGAGGTTTTCAGCAGCCCATGAGTTGAGACAGAAATTAATGGAGAAGGGTCGTTTTTCAATCTGAAGCATGGTTTATAGTGGGGTCCTCTAGAGCCAGGGACCACATGAGGAAAAGCTTTTTTACACAGTGAGTGGTTAGGGTCTGGAGTGCAGGGCCTGAGAGAGTGGTAGAGGTAGGTTCAGTCGTAGTATTCAAAATGGAATTGGATAATTGCCTAAAGAGAGAAAAAATTCAGGGCTACAGGGAGAGGGACCAGCTGAGTTCCTTTGAGAGTCAGCATTGACACTATGGGCTGAATGGCCTCCTCCTCTGCTGTAACGATTCTTTAATCTATTTTTGTGAAAGCCCTCAAAATAAATTGTAGCGAATGGATGCTATTGGTCAGAAGTATGTGCGACACTGTCCTTTATAAAGTGAAATCGCGGTGAGAATTTAAACCCTTCGAGCCCTCTTCCAAAATATTTACTTTGCACCATACTATAGTTTGTTTATGAATTACAGTATAATCCAACTGTAGTTGCAATTTGCCATTTGCTCTTCTGATGCTAAGCACCTGTAATTTGCATATCTCCAATTACACTATCCTACATTTTAACAGTGACTCCACTTTAAAACCATTTCCTGGGCTGTACACTATGGCGCTTTGGGACGACCTGAAAGATCATGACAGGCACTATATAGATGCACATCCTTTCTTTTATAGTTCAACTCTGCAATAAATCCTCATTAATGCCTATCGGATTAGGTCGAAATCATAACGAAATAATCTGGGTCAGTTCTCCATAGATGGAAAATGTGATTTATCACAGCCACTGGTTTTTGGTTTAAAAGCAAATGACTGAGGATATTGACAAACGGAAAGGTCACAGACATGAAACGTTAGTTTACTTTCTCTCTCCAGAGATGCTGCCGGACCTGCTGAGCATTTCCAGCATCTTCTGTCTTTATTTCAGTCTTTAGTTGCCCGTGCGACCTTACTTCAGGTATTCCTGGCTGCACCCTACAAAAATATCCTTCACAAATATCCCTCCCTTTAACGCTGTGGTCAAACAAAAATTAAAGTGAGCAGCAACCGCTTGTATTCACGTTTTTTCGCCCCGTGTCCAGTACCAGAGGCTTAACCAAGAATCCGTGCCCTCGCACACTGCAAAGTGTGTGTGTGTGTGTGTAGGTAATAAATTATTGTTAAAATAGATTAAAATGTGGAACTGTTAGACGGACCCTTCCTCCGAACGTATGTACCGATTTCAAAGACCTCAGCAAGGTTCTGAACGAAGGCTGGACGTGGGTTTAACGGGGCCTGTTTGAAAAGTGGCATTGGATAAACTGAAGTTACAGATTTTCTGAAACTGATCAGGGCTCTGATTGGAAAAGATTTGGCCAAATTGAGAGGAATAAAAGAGAAACTATTCTCCCTCTCTCTCTCTCTCTACATGTCATCTTTCTCCCAAAGGGCCTTCCGTTTCCTGCCAATCGCCACGACTAGGAGGAGGGAGAACTGCTCGAAGGGCAGCCTTCAAAAAAAAGAAATCAACGATTTAGCTTCAGTGAGCGACCAGAGCTACTCCCCTCCCCTCCCCCATGAGTTATTGTAAATTCACTCAAATTCATGATGGACACTGATTTTTTTTTTAAGTGACAGCCGGAGATTTGCAATGGTTCAATCTGTTAAAAGGGTTTTTAGCAGGGACTTTGGATTTATTTCCAACAGGTAAACAGTCAGAAAATTGTGAGCGGCATTTTCCTACTTTGGACTCTTCAGAAGCACCATCGAGATTACACCAATTAAAGTTTAATCCAGTATTCAGGCCGCCTCTCCAACCGGGGAGGGTCGCCTGCACGAACTCCGCCAAATTTTCTTTCCAAATTACAACATGGGAATGGGAATGTTAAAGACTGGAGGCCCCATATCCCAGACAAAATCCAGCCGACGTTGCGTCCCATTAGCCAAGTGAACAGCAAGCATCAGCAATGATTCGTCTCATCTCCTGGGTTTTCGTTCAGTCAGTATAATTTAATGGAGTGAGATACCGACATGAATCTCCCTCTTTGAGAACTTGGGTCCCTCTGCTACTCATCATTCTGCAATTCCCCGCGGAAATAACACCCCACAGCATTTTACTGGAAAATGTGCGCTTTTAAACCCCGAAAATGTCTCATTAGCGTCAATTTACTTCACATTTTCTAAGGTAAAAAAAGGTGTCAACTTTTTGCTAAACTGACAAAAACGTTTCTTTAAAAAACTAGCACAGCTTTAGCATCGTCCGAATGTCGTTTGCAAATTTGGAGTGTAAAAATGTTACATTAAATGATTCGAAAGGAGAAATAAGTAGAAACGATATTTTGCAAGTAGTAATTTAATACAACATATTTGAGGACCATCGAGTTCTGGATTCTGCTGGGAGATCGACTTGGTCTTTATTAAACCCTAATGTCGTTGATAAGAATCTGAACACTGAAGTTTATTGGGAGATTGGATTCTGATTAATAAGAACATAGGAATTAGGAGCAGGAGTAGGCCACTCTGCCCCTCCAGCCTGCTCTGCCATTCAATAAGATTATGGCTGATCTGAATGTAACCTCAACCCCACATTCCCACCTACCCCCAATAACCCTCCACCCCCTTGTTAATCAAGAATCTATCCACCTCTGCCCTAAAAATATTCAAAGACTTTACTTCCACCACCTTTTCAGGAAGGGGGTTCCAAAGACCCACAACCCTCTGGGAGAAAAAAATTCACATCATCTCTATCTTAAATGGGTGACCTCTTATTTTTAAACAGTGACCCCTAGTTCTAGATTCTCCCACAAGAGGAAACATCATCTCCGCATCCACACTATCAAGACCCTCAGGACCTTAAAGGCTTTTAATTAAGTTGCCTCTTACCCTTCTAAATTCCAGTGGATACAAGCCTAACCTGTCCAGCCTTTCCTCATAAGGCAACCCACTCAATCCTGGTATTAGTCTAGCAATAGTCTCTGAACTGCTTCTAACACATTTACATCTTTCTTTAAATAAGGAGACTAGTACTGTACACAATACTCCAAATGTGGGCTCAACAATGCCCTGTACAACTGAAGCATAACCTCCCCACTTTTGTAATCAACTCCCCTCAGAATAAATAATAACATTCTATTAGCTTTCCTAATTACTTGCTGTACCTGCATACTAACCTTTTTTGATTCATGCACCAGGACACCCAGATCCCTCTGAATCTCAGAGCTCTGCAATCTCTCACCATTTAGATAATAAGCTTATTTTTTATTGTTCCTGCCAAAATGAATGATTTCAATTTGCCCACGTTATTCTCCATTTGCCAGATCTTTGCCCACTCACTTAACCTATCTATATCCCTTTGTAACCTCCTTACGTCCTCTTCACAATTTACTTTCCTACCTATCTTTGTGTCGTCAGCAAATTTAACAACCATTCCTTTGGTCCCTTCATCCAAGTTATTTATATAAGTTGTAAAAATTTGAGGCCCCAGCACTGATCCCTGTGGCACACCACTCGTCACATCCTGCCAACCAGAAAAGGACCCATTTATGCCAATTCTCTGCTTTCTGTTAGCTAGCCAATCTTCTATCCATGCCAATATGTTACCCCCTACACCATGAGCTTTTATTTTCTCCAATAACCTTTGATATGGCACTTTATCAAGTGCCTTCTGGAGATCTAAGTACAGTACATCCAGCAGTTCCCCTTTATCCACAGCACATATGACCCCTTCAAAGAACGCCAATAAATTGGTTAAACATGATTTCCCTTTTACAAAACCATGTTGACTCTGAGTGATTGCCTTGAATTTTTCTAAGTGCCCTTCTATAACATCTTGCATAATAGCTTCTAACATTTTCCCTATGGCAGATGTTAGGCTAACTGGCCTATAGTTTCCTGCTTTCTGTCTCCCTTTTTGAATAAAGGAGTTATAGGGCAGAATTTTCTGCCTGTTGGGCAGACTGTGCCCGAGCAAGCACGGACCTGATCACTGCCCACGATCAGGTCCGCGCCGTCATTTTACGCAGGCGGGCCAATTAAGGCCGCCCAGCATGAAATGCAGCTCCCGAGGAGAGTGGGAGTGGGCGGGCAGCGGCAGGACTGCTATGACCGCCAGGTCCAATTGCAACCCAGTGGCCTGTTTAAAAGTGCTCCTGCAATCTTGCAAAGGCTGCCAAACACGGCCAGCAGAAGGGCTCCCCAGAGGAGGGTAGGGCAGGAAGGCACTGTGCCCCTCATTTCTCAGATGATTGCCTTGCTGCCCTCCTCGAGGAGGTGGCAGCATGGTGGGAGGTCCTCGTTCCCAGGGACAGGAGGAGGAGGAGACCCCTCCCACATGACCAAACATGCCTGGGAGGAGGTGGTGGAGCTAGTGGTCTCCCGCGGTGTGGTGCGATGCACCTGGATCCAATGCCGCAAGCATTTCAATGACCTTTTGCGCTCTGGAAGGGTGAGTACCATATTGACATTGGTCACTTAACCCAGTAGGTAGGATTTCCGCCCCCCCCCCCCCCCCCCCCCCCCACCAAACTCTGAGTGCAGTTACTACATTGAATCATTGACGGCATGTGTCCTTCGCTGGGTGGGCCAGCAGATATTGCCCATGCCAAGGTCACCCTGAGGGGGTGGTGATGAGATGGGCTCTGCACCCGCAGTATGTGGTGCAGGGACACCCACATTACTGTTTTGTGGGCAACCTGGAGGATCTGTACCGAGGTGCAGTGCTGCAACTGCAAAACATGTCAAAGTCAGGCTGCTGACATGCTGGGAGGGGAGCTTCCAGGTGGCGGGGCACCGATCCATCTGCTGCCCTTTGTGTTCCACCATTACACTGCTAAATGATCAGTGATTGAAGTTTGCAACATGGATTGACCATTACTTACGGAAGGATAAGCGCACAATGATCCGGGGGACAGGGATGCACATTGATATTGTCTCCACGTTAACTAATCAAATGCCCTTGTTCCTCCTTTCAAAATCAGCAGATCAGAGCTGGGAAGAGGAGGCACAGGGGCCCCCTCTCACACCTGAGGGTCCTGAAGTCTCTGACCCACCAGCGTCACACCATCTCTGTCAGGCAGGCACTAGCACAGATACTAGCACCTAGGTGGGAATTAGATCATTGGCTAGTGTCCGGGGGCACACCGGTGAGGGCACTCCACAGTCGCTGGAGGAGCTGGCGGAGACAGAGAGTGCCAATGGTGCCAGCAGTTGGAGGACTGCAGGGGACCAGGCACATGCTCAGTCGGTGGCTGATGATGTGCCTCTGGAGTTGTCCATTAGGCAACAAACTGCTGGAGGTCCAGCAGGGTGTGTAGGAGGATCTGGCGGAGATACATGAGGCTATGCTTGGCTTGGTCTCCGTGGTGGAGGAATCCATGTGGTGGAGGAACCCTCGCCAATGCAATGAGTCTCATGGCCAAGCGCCATGCTTCCTCCATGGAGAGAGTGGTGACTCTCATGGAGAGGCTCCTCCAGGAGACCTGGGGCTGCACTCTGACCAGCAAGCCCTCACAGCGGCATTGACCTCAGCTGGTCAGTGCCAGTGTGGGAAATGGTGTAGGTACCAAGTTTCCCAGATTGGTGCCCATCCATCTACGGTGAGCAGGGAGGTCTGAAGCGACCCCACATCGGCGCAGCAGCTGCCTGTCGTCTCTGCGGGCTCCTCGCAGGGTGCTCCTGATGAGGGCAGCAGCCCCTCTGCACCTCTGCCAGTGACCGTGGCATCCGATGAGGCTGCAATGACTGGGGATATGACAGCTGTGGAACTGGCCGCTCCCTCCCAGACGGGGCCAACACAGGCTCCACGGGCCAGAGGACTGCCGCCAAGGTCATCGAAGCCAACAGGACAACACAGTGAGCAGGCTGTCTCAGATGCCAGTGTCAGTGAGGAGGCAGCACCTAGGCATAGCACCCATAAGCGATAATTTAAGGCACCTTAGGCACACCACGGGTTTCTCGCTGGTGCTTTTGTGGCAATGAGGTCATGATTAGTTAGTGTGGTGTTTAACACCTTTATCATTTTACTTCCTTAAGTTCATTTTGTTATATCATTAAATTTAGACATGTCACCATGGCTGAGGGTGCCTCTTTTCCTCTCCAGGTGGATGGTTACCCATGATGTTATGAGTGAGTTGTGTCACTTTGAGCTTTATTGGCAAGGCCCTTAGTTAATGTTCCTATCCAGGCAGATTTAGCACTCAGGTATTGAGTATGGAGCCTGCAGCACAGGCTTTTGTTGGAGGTCCCTCTGTGGTCTTCTAGCTGACGGTTCATTGGATTAAAGCCTCCCGGGTGTCCCTGCCTCCCTGCAGTATGCCCGGGTCAGCGTCTACCCCCTCAGCATTTCCCTGTGCGTGATCATCCTCGGACTCACTACTGGACTCATCGTGTGCGGCTGCAGCAACTGCGTCGACATCTTCATCATCCACAGCATCCCCCCTTTCCAGTGCAAGATTGTGGAGAGCGCAGCATGCAACCACTATCAGCAACACACGATCTGGGGGTTGCTGGAGTGCATCCCCTGAATGGTCCAGGCATCAGAAGCACATCTTGAGAAGACCGATGGCTCTCTCCACCACAGCCCTTGTGGACGCGTGGCTCCTATTGTACCGCTGCTCAGCTTCTGATCTTGGATGGCGGAGAAGCATCATGAGCCACTTCTGAGAGGACAGCCCTTGTCACCCGCCAGCCATCCATCCAGCCGAGCCGGAGCACTGAAGAGCTCCGGCATCTGGGAGTATCTAAGAATGTAGGCGTTGTGGGAGCTGCCTGGGTACCTTGCACAGACTTGTAGAATCTGCATCCTATGATCACACATTATCTGCACGTTCATGGAGTGGAAGCCCTTCCTGTTGACGAAGGCACTGGGCTCACCTGCTGGCGCCTTGATGGCCACATGTGTAGTCTATTGCACCCTGGACGCGGGGGAAGCCAGCAATGGCTGCGAAGCCTCTGGCTCACTCTGTCTGGCTGACCTGGTCCCAGCGGTAGTGGATGAACATCAATGCACACCTGAACAGAGCATCTGTTACCTGCTTGGACAGCTGATTGGGAGACAGTGCAAAGATCACCCACTGAGCCCTGGAAAGAGCCAGAGGCATAGAAGTTGAGGGCAGCTGTGACCTTTACAGCCACTGGCATGTGGTGTCCACCCATACAGTTAGGGGAGATCTCAGGGCCTATCATCTGATGGATAGAGTTGACTGTATCCCTGGAGAGACAGAGCCTCCTTTGCCACTGCACCTCAGACATATTGAGGTACCTGCCTCACCGCCTGTATACCCTGGCAGCAGGATAGTGGCATCTTCTGCGGTCCCTTCCGCCTTGGACAACCTCTTGGCCCTGCGCCCTTTGTGCCTGCAGCTGTCCTCCCAAAGGTGGCTCCCCTGAAGGCTGAATGTGGATTCCTTGCCACCTCCCCCTTCTGGCCCTCCCTTCCTCCTCAGAGGAGGTGCCTCCAGTGGAGAGCACAACTCCCATTCCCAGGATAAGGTAAGGCTTCCTGAAACCTGCAGGCCCCAAAAAGGATCTTCACTGCAGAGTACTGACCTGAAGGTTGTGAGTCCTGTCCAAGAAGCTGGAATGTGTTTTGAAGTATTTCTGCTCACACAGGCAAGTATCAGTAACTTTCCAAAGTAAATATTTGACTGAGCACATTCGTGACCCCACTGACCCCTCTTATCCCGCCTGTGGATGAAGTTTATACAAATGTCTCCTACCCTACACCGTTGCGCCGGTGCGATGACCTGAAGATCGCACGGGCCCCGAAAAATCGGCATCAATTGGCACCTCAAGGACCTTAAGTGGCCCATTAATTAATGACAGGGGCGCATCAGAGATCATCGCGTGCCCGCCCGCCTAACTATCACGATGGTGTGTGGTGACATTGGGACGCTCGCCCGACATCACTGCGCATCATTTTACACGTCGGCATGCAGGGCCCGCCCCCACACACCAACAGGAAAATTCTGCACATAATTGCTAGTTTCCAATCTAATGGAACATTCCCCGAATCTAGGGAATTTTGGAAAATTAAAATCAGTGCATCACTATCTCACTAGCCACTTCTTTCAAGGCCTTAGGGTGAAGTCCATCTGGACCTGGAGATTTGTCAGCCCGCAGCCACGACAATTTGCTCAATACCACTTCCCTTGTGATTGTAATTTTCCCCAGTTCCTCCCTCCCTTCCATTTCCTGATTTACAGCTATTTCCAGGATGTTACTTGTGTCCCCTATAGTGAAGACTGAAGCAAAATGTCTGTTTAATTCATCCGCCATCTCCCTACTTTCCATTATCAATTCCCCAGATGCACTCTCTGTAGGACCAATGCTCACTTGGTTAACTCTTCGTATTCAAATATCTATAGAAACTCTTACTATCCATCTTTATATTACTGGCTAGCTTTCTCTCATACTCTAATTTTTCCCTTCTTATTAATCTTTTTGTCATTCTTGCTGTTCTTTATATTCTTTCCAATATTCTGACCTGCCACCCATCTTAGCTTAGTTATATGGTTTATCTTTCAGTTTGATACTGTCTTTAACTTTTTTAGTTAACCACGGATGGTGGGCCCTTCCCTTGTAAGTTTTCTTTCTCATTGGAATGCATATAATCTGTGTTTTCTGAAATATCCCTTTAAATGTCAGCCACTGAACTTCTATTGACATATCCATTAACCTCATTTACCAATTCACTTTAGCTAGCTCTGCTTTCATGCCTTCATAATTGCCCTTATATATGTTTAAAATACTAGTCTTGGATGCATTCGTTTCTCCCTCAAAACGAACGTAAAATTCAATTATATTATGATCGCTGCTACCTCAGGGTGCCTTCACTAGCAGGTTATCAGTTAATCCTATCTTGTTGCTCAATACCAGGTATAGTATAGCCTGCTCTCTGGATGGCTCCAGAACATGCTGTTCTAAGAAACTATCCTGAAAACATTCTATGAACTCTTCATCTACACTATCTTTGCCAATCTGATTTTTCCAGTCTATATGTAGATTAAAATCTCCCTTGATTATTGCTGTGTACTTTTCTGGCAAGCTCCCATTATCTCTTTTATACTTTGTCCTACTGTATAGTTACAATTAGGGGGCCTGTACACCACTCCCACAAGTGATTTCTTGCCTATTTCATTCCTCATCTCAACCCAAACCGCTTCTACATCCTGGTTTCCCGAACTTAGGTCATCCCCCTCTATTGTGCTAATACCATCATTAGTTAACAAAGCCACTTGTTAAAAGGGAACACACATAAAGGGGTTTAATTACTATAAAGGATATGTCACTTTTTGGAAACTTTTCTACAACACCTCTTTGTCAGCTCTTAATGAAGCATGTTTCAGTTTCCAGAAACATTATTATCATTGAAGCTACATGACAAGAATCTGATTTCTGCACACAACGCTGTGTCGTGGCAACTTTCCCTGGAGTCTGAGAGTTGATATGTATGGTTTCCTATGTAGGATAACATGTCTGACTGAACTCTGCTGAGGCATCTTGTAATCACGTTCGGAATTATGGAAAGTGCTGCTTTATTGAAACTGAGATTCAACTAATTCACATTAAGATATCCTTTCACTTGGTTTGTTGAAGTACAAGAAATTCTTCTGAAACACAGAGGTTAACACCAAATTTCATAAGGTACTTCAGATCACAGCGTCATGCAGCCGGGCTGAGGAAAACTATTCATTCAATCTTAATTTATCCATTCAAAAGAAAACTGTGATCTTCATATCACACCATACAACTGTTTCTTAATGATTCCAGAATCCTTGCCTTCACAACCTCCCTGGAAATTCAGCACATTTCCTGCAAAGAACATCCTGACATGAGTCCTAAAGTTGCTCTTTGGCAAGTCTGAACCTGTGCCTCCTTGTCCTGCTGTCAATGGGTTATCTTGAATTACTGTTCCAGATGTATCTTCCCTATACTTTTTACTACCTTACATCTATTAATATAGTTTTAAGAATTGTATGTTCTGCCTAGGCCCAAGCTCTGAAATACCCTCTGGAATAAACATTTTTTAACCTGACAGGGGCTAACTAACTCTAAGTTGCTGTTAGCGTACTTAAGTTCCATCCAAGAAGCATCATTTTCTGTTGTCAACTTCTGTTATTGTAAATTCCTACACATACATTTATAATAGAAACTGCCAGCGTAATTTTGTCACACAGCAAATTACAGCATCCTGCCATTGGTGGCAGTGTAGCATCACTTTTTTTTTGCACCTTCCAACTCCTCGGCCTGTACGGCAGGGAAGTTATGGCCAGGATTTTAAGGCTCTGCCACGGCGCGTCTCCCCCCCGGCGGATGCGGTGAACCATTAAATCTCCATTCAGTTCGGCGGGACCTGTAATATCCCACCAGATGGGAGGGGCCGTAAAATCCTGGCCTATGTTCAACTCGACTCTACTTCTCAAATGACCCTTAGTTCTGCTATTTTAAAACTAGAACTTATCAAATAAAATTAAGCTAACCCAAAATAAGGTTATAATGTACTGCTTTAAATTGAGTTACGTCTGCATGCCATGGTTCAATTATCCCTCATCTTCAAATCCCACTTCACTGAAAGACTGCATTTGCTCTTGGCTGCACATGTGCAACACCAGATATGATTTATTGGAACTTACCAATTTTACTATAGAATGGAAATTGTGTTTCCATTATGTGATGAACTATTACAATGGTCACCTTCCATTTTGGCCTTTTGAAATTAATTCTCCCCCTTATTTTTGGTCAGCTGATGAAATCCCAATTGTTCTGCCAGAAGATAAAAGCCCTACTTCACTTTTGTGTCTCTCTATTGAGGTATTTAAATCAAACTATAATAAAAAATAGAAAATGCCGGAAAAACTCAGCAGGTCTGGCAGCACCTGCGGAAAGAGAAAACCAGCTAACGTGTTGAGTCCGTATGACTCTTCTTCAGAGCTCCGCATATTTATTTAAATCAAACAGTCCTTTCCTGAAATGTTTGCCTTCGTCTGCTCTTGGTCCCACTCCTGATATTTCAGGGCATTTTCTGTAGCAGCTGGATCGATGTTAACAATTGTGAATGAGAGTCAAAAGTTCCCCTTTTGTATAGCTTCCAGGAGGAATTAAGTAAGTTTGGATGATAATGATGAGCCTATGTGAGTGTAATATTCTCAGCAGTCTACACCCTTGCCTTAAAGGAGTTGAAAAGTCACAAGGCACTGTCTCAAGTTACAATTCCACCACATTCTGTGAAACACCAGGTCTCTGAGCTTTAGAAAAGCAGGGATCCTAATCTGTTTACACTAGATTGATTTGCATCTTTTATTTTCGAGCAGGTTTAAAATGGTAACCAGATGTGGGGACTTTATTCGTAACTAAGATTGGAGTAAACAAATTTGCACCACTTAAATAGTGCATTTTAATTTGAACCAGCTGCCTTCTCAGAAAACCCACAGTCACCATCAATTGCACAAGCAAGGTTCCTGATGACAGTAAGAAAAAAGGAAAATGAAGTATGGATGTGGCCATTACAAGTAGATCAGATGCACAACTTTTAATGTGTCTGAAACAGAACCATCAGCAGCACAGGACATTACTCTGAAAATATTCTGCATGACAGTAAAACAGTTTCTAATGTTACACCACTTATTTCACAAACATCTTCATAGTCATTTTAGTATTAATTTTAGTAGAAAAATTCAACATGCATACTTTATTTTTAAACCAGTTATCCAGTCTAGGAAATGTAGATATTTTTGAAAACTCCACACTTGAAGCGTCATAAAACATTAACTCTCAGGTTAGCTAACAGCCCATCATGTTGATCCACAAGTACACTATGTCATGGAGTTCGGGATCCGAGTCCATCATGCATTGAATTTCTGATCTCAGTTATGAGAACTGGAATTCAGCATCATGAACCTGCTGATAGGAAGCTCTATACCATTGGTTGGGCCTGGAGACAGCTTATCTTATGAGTTTAAGATATAAGCAGTACAAGCACGAAAGAGCGCAATCCCCGACTCTCCCTCTTCCCCCCACCCGCACAGGTAGTGTTACGCTGGGCGGGCCTTAATTGTCGATGATTGGCTCCACGCCCACCCCCGACCACTCCCGCCCAGCCTGCCCACCATCGGAAAAATTCTCCCCCAGATGTCCATATCATGCCAAGTCCTTCCATTTTGTAAAAAGAAAACTTCAGTGTTGAGAGATATGATTCTAACACAAGCACCACTTACTTCCACCTATAGAACATTGTCATTTTCCACTCTGTCACTAAAAATTTTATCCATGCCTTTGTCAACTCCAGAGCCAATTACTTCAAAGCTCTCATGGTTGGACTCCAATGCCCCAACCTCTGTAAACATTAGGTCATTCAAATCTCTGTTGCCTGTATCCTTTCCAGCACTAAGCCTTATTTATTCATCACCCCTATCTTCATTAACAAAAAATGTCCCCTGATAGCTCACATTTAAAATTCTCATTTTTGTGATTCAACTCCATAGCCTCACCTGTTCCAACCTCTGTACTCTCCTTCAGCCTTATAAACCCCTCCTCCAATATCTCTCCTCCTCTGGTCTTCACTATATCTTCAATTGCCTAGTCCCCACTCTCTGCATCCCCTCCTTAAATTCAGATGCCTCTCCAACTCCCTCTCTCCCTTTAAGACCCCCCTTAAAACCCATTTCTTTGACCTTGGCCATCTCCCCTAATCTCTCCTTCCTTGGCCTGGCATCCATTTTTTTCTTGTGCTTCTGTGGGGCACTATGTAAAGGCAAGCTGCTATATTGGTTGATGCAATACATACTACTAAACGACAATGTACTTTTTTAGGAACTAAAGATAGTTTAAGTAAGTTATATTGACATTTGTGGGTTTTAGGAATGAGTTTTAGCTTTATGTTTAAGTTTAATTTGTATTTCTATATTTGTGTGTTAAGGAAGGGGGAACCTTGAGTTTTGGTTTCACTTTAAAAGATGCCTACATTCTAATGAGGTTTTATGACTCTTGAAGGGAAGTTAAAACAAGCACAAGGTAGAAAAAGCTGTGCTGTTGCCTAGTAACAGGCATCCAGAAAGGGGACCCATACAGACACAGATGAACCAAAAACAGTTTGAGTTCAGTTGGTGACTATGCTCTAAGGCGGAGGAAGCAGTTTAAGTCTCTCTCTAGCTCGACATACTAGCACATTGCTGAGGAAAATAAGTCTAAGAATCTCAGGTGAGTTGTTATAAAGCTAAAGTAACAGTGAATGTCGAGTGAGTTCTGTACCTCAAGGGAGATATGAAGTTGTCAGCAGTCTACTGGGAGAGGAAGTTGCATGGAGCAAGTCCTAAATGAAACAGCCCAAGAAGTCCTTTAAGTTAAGTCAAAGGACAAGGACAGGAATCTGGAACAAGATCCTGTTCAGTGGAAGTGAAAGTAAGGAGCAGAGAGGGAGGCTCCAACTTTAAAGGGGGAAAGCTGCAGGACACAGAAGCAAAATTGGCTTGCGAGAAGCCAGAAGATCCAAAGAGACAGCCAAAGGTCTATAACTCTTTACTATGGGCATGTGAAGCAGTGGTGTTCTGTTGGCATGGCTGAGTATCTGAGAGATAGTGCATGGAAGAAAGGGCACAGGAACATCGGAAGGAGAGTTTGAAACCCTGGAGATGGATCCTTGTGGAAGGTATCTGAGAGAAAACGTCTTTTGGGAGAAGATTCCAAAGCGGGCTCTTCAAGAGTGGAGATTGGAAACCCTTGTGTGAAAGACGGGGTTCAGTGAGACCAGTTGGCTCATGGTATGACAAGCATCTGGAGGTGAGTTGATCAGAAATCCATAGTATCTGTTTAGGGTGGCATCTGTCACTTGGTTTCAGAGTGTGGTGTGCCTGATCACAGGTCGCCTATTGATTTACATGGACTACGTACTTACTGTGAACATTAGAATATAAAATAGCTTTTTTTTAACATGTGTTATCCTTAAAAATCTGTATAAATCTGTAAAGCTATAGTTGTGGGTGAAGGAGTGGTCATATAGTTCACATTTTCTTGTTTAATACATGTTTTATTCTTTTGTTAAAAGTTCATCAGCTGACTCCTGTGACTCTGTTCAGTATGTACTCTCCATGTTTCTAAATAACAAATAAAAGTTAGGGTCTATCAAGCCAGATTCCATGCTGGGATCTGACATGTCCAGTAGTAACATCAGCTGGCATCATAACAACTTGCAGCCTTAAGAAAGATTTTTACGAAGTAGGAAGCTACAAATTAACAACCCTTTTAAAAGCAGTCACTTCTGTAAGCATTCTGTCTCCTTTGGTTAGAAAAATGGAAATTCAACTCTTTGAACTGCAAACCTTCTGAGCAGCATTGAAAAATGTTCTCTGTTTGTTTAATGGCATTGATTCATCACAATTTTCCTCCTTCCTTCTCCCTTCATCAAAGGCAGTGGCTGGGTTATGCTTCCATGAACAGTACACATCCTCCAGCAGCTCTGCCAAATAATCATTTTCACATGGCCTGTCCCTCACCAGATACACTTTCAGCAGGGGGACTCTGGATGCTCAGAAGTGGTCACTCTAGCTGAATTTTATTTTCTATATCCTGTGGAAATGAAAGCTAGTGGTGGCATCCCATCCCATCCTGGAGGTGGATCAGCTACCTCAGTTAACTCAGCAGAAAAATCAGATGTTCCTAGTCTTTATGGTGCAGTGCCACACCAGACAAAATCCTTAGCATTTGAGTCAGTGATTAGCTGTCATTGTATCTCCTTGTTCCAAATGGTAATTTGCATGCTTTGTGGAATTATTGTACAGTTCCCTGCCAGGAATTTAAAGTCTCCCAACATGAAGTCAGCAACACAGATGGCACTGATGATGCAACCTTCCAGACCAACATTTCTGATGTGTCCCAACAATGAATGGGGTGAATTTATACTAGTTTACTATTTCCATCCCTGCCTTTAAAAGACTCCCTAAAACCGACTATTTCCAATTGCATTTTTCATCAATATTCCTAATTCTACTACTAGTCCTTAGTTCATTCTCATTTATGAAGTGTTTGAGGACATTTTAATGTATTATGTTAATTATTTATGGGCAAATAAATACAAGTAATTTATGTATAAATGCAAATTTGGTTTTAATGACTGCATAATAAGTAGCAATTGTATTGAATTTACAGTACAGAAACAGGCTATTCAGACCAACTGGTCTATGTCGATGTTTATGCTCTGCGTGAGCCTCCTTCCAACTTACCTCACCCTATGAACATACCCTTCTATTCCTTTCTCTGTCATTTGTTCATCTAGCTTTCTATTAAAGGCATCTATGTTTTTTGCCTCAACTACTCCTTGTGACAGCAAGTTTGAGATTCAAACCTCCAGCTGATTACCACGTACCCCCTCCCCCCCCCACCCTCAGCTGATGAATCAGTGCTCCTCCATGTTGAACATCACTTGATGGAAGCACTGAAGGTGGCAAGAGCACAGGATGTAATCTGGGTGGGGGACTTCAATGTCCATCACCAAGAATGGCTCGGTAGCACCACTACTGACTGAGCTGGCT
This sequence comes from Cetorhinus maximus, assembly GCF_964194155.1. Taxonomy (NCBI): domain Eukaryota; kingdom Metazoa; phylum Chordata; class Chondrichthyes; order Lamniformes; family Cetorhinidae; genus Cetorhinus; species Cetorhinus maximus. Next base: position 52,278,930 of record NC_135896.1, on the reverse strand, counting down.
GAGTCCTAAATGACACAGCTGCTAGACTGGGTCTGTGGCAGGTGGTGAGGGAACCAACAAGGGGGAAAAACATACTTGACCTCATCGTCACCAACCTGCCTGCCACATATGCATCTGTCCATGACAGTATCGGTAGGGGTGACAACTGCACAGTTATTGTGGAGACAAAGTCCTACCTTCACATTGAGGATACCCTGCATCGTGTTGTATGGCACTACCACTGTGCCAAATGGGATAGATTTCGAACAGATCTAGCAACTCAAGACTGGGCAACCATGAGACGCTGTGGGCCATCAGCAGCAGCAGAATTGTACTCGAGCACAATCTGTAACCTCATGGCCCGACATATCTCCCACTCTACCGTTACCATCAAGCCAGGGGATCAATTCTGGTTCAATGAAGAGTGCAGGAGTGCATGCCAGGAGCAGCACCAGGCATACCTAAAAATGAGGTATCAACTTGGTGAAGTTATAACACAGGACTACTTGGTGCCAAACAGCATAAGCAGCATGTGATAGACAGAGCTAAGCGATGCCACAACCAACAGATCAGATCTAAGCTCTACAGTCCTGCCACATCCAATCATGAACGGTGGTGGATAATTAAATAACTCACTGGAGAGGTGGCTCCACAAATATCCCCATCCTCAATGATGGGGAGCACAGCACAGCAGTGCAAAAGATAAGGCTGAAGCATTCGCAACAACCTTCAGCCAGAAATGCCGAGTGGTTGATCCATTTCGGCCTCCTCTGGAGGTCCCCAGCATCACAGATGTCAGTCTTCAGCCAATTTGATTCACTCCACATGATATCAAGAAACGGCTGAAGGCACTGGATACTGTAAAGGCTATGGGCCCTGACAACATTCTGGGAATAGTACTGAAGACTTGTACTCCAGAACTTGCAGTGCCCCTAGCCAAGCTGTTCCAGTACAGCTACAACACTGGCATCTACCCGGCTACGTGGAAAATTGCCCAGGTATGTCCTGTATACAAAAATCAGGACAAATCCAACCCAGCCAATTACCACCCCATCAGTCTACTCTCGATCATCAGTAAAGTGATGGAAAGTGTCATCAACAGTGCTATCAAGCAGTACTTGCTTAGCAATAACCTGCTCACCGACGCCCAGTTTAGGTTCCGCCAGGGCCACTCAGCTCCTGACCTCATTACAGCTTTGGTTCAAATATGGACAAAAGAGTTGAACACCTGAGGTGAGGTGAGAGTGACTATCCTTGACATCAAGGCAGCATTTGACCGAGTGTGGCATCAAGGAGCCCTAGCAAAACTAGAGTCAACGGGAATCAGGGGGAAAATGCTCCATTGGCTGGAGTCATACCTAGCACAAAGGAAGATGGTTGTGGGTGTTGGAGGTCAGTCATCTCAGCTCCAGGACATCACTGCAGGAGTTCCTCAGGGCAGTGTCCTAGGCCCAACCATCTTCAGCTACTTCATCAATGACCTTCCTTCCATCATAAGGTCAGAAGTGGGGATGTTCGGTGATGATTGCACAATGTTCAGCACCATTCGCGACTCCTCAGGTACTGAAGCAGTCCATGTCCAAATGCAGCAAGACCTGGACAATATTCAGGCTTGGGCTGACAATTGGCAAGTAACATTCACGCCACACAAGTGCCAGGCAATGACCATCTCCAACAAGAGAGAATCCAACCATCACCCCTTGATGTTCAATGGCATTACCATCACTGAATTCCCCACTATCAACATCCTGGGGGTTACCATTGACCAGAAACTGAGCTGGACTAGTCATATAAATACTGTGGCTACAAGAGCAGGTCAGAGGCTAGAAATCATGCGACAAGTAACTCACCTCCTGACTCCCCAAAGCCTGTCCACCATCTACAAGGCACAAGTCAGGAATGTGATCGAATACTCCCCACTTGCCTGGATGAGTGCAGCTCCTACAACATTAAAGAAGCTGGACACCGTCCAGGACAAAACTGTCCACTTGATTGGCACCACATCCACAAACATTCACTCCCACCACCACCGACACACAGTAGCAGCAGTGTGTACCCTCTACAAGATGCACTGCAGGAACTCATCAAACCTCCTTAGACAGCACCTTCCAAACCCATGACCACTACCACCTAGAAAGACAAGGGCAGCAGATAGATGGGAATACCACCTGCAAGTTCTTCTCCAAGTCACACACCATCCTGACTTGGAATATCTCGCCGTTCCTTCCCTGTCGCTGGGTCAAAATCCTGGAACTCCCTTCCTAACAGCACTGTGCCTGTACCTACACCACATGGACTGCAGTGGTTCAAGAAGGCAGCTCACCACCACCTTCTCAAGGGCAACTAGGGATGGGCAATAAATGCTGACCCAGCCAGGAAAGCCCACATCCCATGAATGAATTAAAAAAAATACACTTGCTGGGTTAACAGGTTTCTCATGAGTTCCTTACTGGATTTATTAATGACTGCCTTTTATTTAGGGCCCCTGGTTTTGTACTCTCAACAGACAGAAAAAAAGGATTTAAAAAAGCAACAATCTGCATTCTTGGTTATACTTTCAAAATTGCATTATGAAATGGTTAATGCTCTGTGATATATGTTATGCAGTACTGCAAAATGGAAATGAAGGCCTCACTGGAACTATATCTGCATAAAAGGCAAAGTGCAGTCAATTATTTTGAAGGAGTAAGAATTGGCAATGACAGCAATGATGTGGAAGCCCACTTTTCCATTTCCTCTCAATCTAGTTTCCAAAAAGGGAAAGGATGTATTGTAATTAACAACCTGCAATGCAGAGAAAATGATGAAAGATAAAGGATAGGCTTTAATTAGCAATGTTAGTATTGAGCATTTTGGAAGTCATGATTGTTAATTTACATGAGCACTGGAAATATCAATAATGTGGAACAGCAGAAGCAAGTGGTGTAATTAAATGCAGTCGTGTTCTGCTAAGTTGTGCGTGCAATTCTTGAATATTTAAAATGCACACATCCTTAGAATACAAATTGTTCTCTGTGTATTATACTCACGAGAATGACAGAATGGTTCCCGCTACTTTTTACACAGCTGACTAACCTTGTATCCTTTCAGCATGCAGTGCAGATGGCTACAAATGTTCAGATGCCAGAATGACTGTTATATTTTTAACTTATTATTCAAATGGGTGTGCAGAATGGTTAAATTATCTCTCTGCTGGACAGGCATTATAATTAATAAACTCTTGAAATTGTTATAATGGAAGTGAGAATTATCAAGTATTAGTGTAATTGGTCCTTTGCATCTTCCTTATAATCATCAGTTAATTAAATCATAGGGTTTTTCTTACTTATTTATAAGTAGTTATTTGCAAATTAGTTATTACTGAAGTCACCGGCAAAATTTAAGTTTCTGAGTGTACAAGCTTACAAAGAGTTACTGGGTAATTACAGCTTGCTTCATCTTTCCACAGGCTGAATGAACCATGCAAGCTGATTGGATGCCCTTGCATGAGCTTGAAAATGTACAAATTGAGAATTATTCAAACAATTCACCAGAAATTGAGACCAGTATACAATAACCCTGGGTCCATTTCACATCTCCTCACAAAAAAGAGTATAAGGCTCTTCTGACCTTATTTTATGTAACTCTTCATGACAAATTCAATGTAAATCAGTTAAATTTGGACCAAACTCAGGGTGGGGGCAGTGGAATCAGAAAAGGCAGCTTAGAAATTAGACCCAATTAGGTCCAATTTTAACACATCCAAAAAACCCATTCACTTACACAAGGTCAAATTCGGGCCCAAATGTAATTTTAGTTGTGGGGGGGGAGAGGGAGGGGGAGGGTGGGGGTGGGGGTGGGCAGGGGTGGTGGTGGAGCAGTGGTTTGTTCAGTTGGCTGGATGGCCAGCATGTGGTTCAGAATAACAGCAACAGTGGGCATTTGATTCCCAATCTGGTTGAGGTGGACTTCAGACCTGCCTCTTTGCCCTGCCCCTGACAGTGGAAGGCAATTGCAAACCATCACTGACAAAAACTGCCATGAAAACAGCTCAGGATTAAGCCAATAAGTCAAAGATAATAAGCCAAAGACCTGCCTTCAGGCAGAGCACACATGACATGTAATTGGGCAGAACCAATGTTGGTATATGAAATTTAATGCAGATAAATGTAAAATACAAAACCTAGGAAGGTAAAATTGTTTACATGCGTACTCCTTGAATAGTGTTGAACTAGCAAAGGATGAAGCTGAGAAAAGGCATAGCAGCCTTAGTAAACTTAACATTAAAAACATCCAACCAGTGTAAAGCAGCAATCAACATCAATTGGAAGAAAAAAACCAAATAGTCAAAACACTAGAATATAATTCAGAGGAGGTAATCATTAAATTGTATAGAAATCTGGTTCTACTTTAATTTTCTTATCTGTAAATATATTGTGCTACAAAAGAACATGTATTTGTACCGTGCTGCTTTACTATGTTGACCCTTGACCTGATCATTCAGCTCTTCCCAATGTCAGCTCTGCTTTTACAATTGCTGAATATTTCTGTTGTGAAGTAAAGGAATCAAAAAGCTTTTGCAGAGTAAATAACCTTGCAAATGTTTTCAGATAGTCACATGCTGCTGTTTCTTTCACCTGGAGTAGAAGTAACCCGAATGTGTTTATGTCTTGAATGAATCTGCTTAAAAAAATAGAAATATTCCAGTTGTTAAGTCACAGGTATGCAAACAATTGTATCTTAGACATAGCTTTCTTTCTCTCCTTGTTGCAACGTTTATTTATTTCAACGTCGCAGTGTTTCTTTTTTGTTGATCTATCCAGTTGTTTTGCATAGTTGCAGTTCCAACTTCACCTTCTGAATGGAATTGTGTAAAACTAGAAATGATGTAATGCCACCTGCATAGATTACTTCTTTATTTTAACAAGAAACACAATGATTGGGTGAAAATAAGATGTTGTTTAAAATCATTAACATTTATAATAATGAGTAAAAATGGTGCTACATTTCAAACTGCTCTCCTTCAAGGCCAGGATTTTCCATTTGGCGGGGGGGATGGGGAGCAGGAGCTGGGCAGGAGCAGGCGGAGGCAGACCCGATCACCGCCCGCAAGCGGGTCTGTGCCACCATTTTACGTGGGCGGGCCAACTAAGGACTGCCCAGAGTATTTCCTGACTCCTGTGGACAGCGGGAGTGTGCAGGCGGCAGCGGGTGTGCACAGATCCCTGGGTCCAATGGCGACCCGGCAGTCTGTTTAAAAGAAGGCCTGGCAGCCTCCTGTAGGCTGCTCGCAATGGCCACTTCCAGGCTGCAGCAGAGGGGTTCAGGTGAGCAGGCCAGGCTGCAGGGTAGGCCAATGCGCCCCTCGCTTTTCTGATGACTGCCTTGCTGCCCTCCTCGAGGAGGTGGCAGCGCGGTGGTAGGTGTTGGTCTTCCATGATGGGAGGAGGAGGCCCTCCCACATGATGAAACATGCCTGGGAGGAAGTGGCAGGGGTGGTGAGCTCCTGTGATGTTGTGTGGCGCGCCTGGATCCAGTGCTGCAAGCGCTTCAGCAATTTGTTACATTCTGGCAGGAGGAGTACCATGTTGGCATTGGGCAATTAACCCAGCAGGTAGATTTACCCTCTGCGCCACCCCCCCCCCCCCCCCCCCCCCACCCCCCCCAACCCCAACCCCAATCTTAGTGTCGTGACTGCATTGAATCATTGAGGGCATTTTTCCTTTGCTGGGTGGGCAAGCAGATAGTGCCCATGCTGAGGTCAGCCTGAGTGGGCCAAGAGGAGATGAGTTTTCCTCTGCAGCATGTGTTGATCTTAGTCCCACATGACTGGTTTGGGGACAACCTGGAGGAGCTGCACATAGGCTCAGACTCAGAACTCCAGGACACGTCCTAGTCAGGGTGATGAGATGGTGGAAGGGGGGGTCTCAAGGTGGCATGGGAATGAACCATCTGCTGCCCTTTACGCTGCACGTGGTTGCGTCTCCTTGCTATGGGAGGAAATACCGTGTGGTTCCTAATGTAATGTCGACAGCATGTGTCCAAGGGGGCGGTGGGGGGGTGGGGAGCTGGCCTAGCATCTTTGTGTGAGTGTTCGGCAGCAGCGGGGTGAGGAGGCACTGGAGCCCTGATATGTCCCACCCTGGTTGGGCTGGGCCGTGCGCGAAGAGAGTCCATATACAATTTGCACTAATCAATGCTCTTCTCTCTTTTTCAGGAGAAGAATACGCAGAACACGGCCGAGCGTGTGAGGACTGGAGGCGGCCAGGCACAGCTCTCCAATACTAAGCCGCTTTGAGCAGGAGGCCCTTGAACTGGAGAGGTGCCATGCACCCAGGTCTACTGGTGTCGGTGAGGCTGGGATGCCACATCTAGGTATTTATGCCCAACAGTGAGGTCAGCATTGTTCTCCCAACAGCCATAGCACTGATGATTGTTCAATTAGTTATTGTTGCAACATTGCTGGGCCATTGGTTATTGAAGGTTGAGCGCATAATGGGGGGACAGGGATGAGCTTTGTCATTGTCTCCACGTTCACTGATCCACTGTCCTTGTTCTTCCTTTCAGCATCATCAGAGCAGGGCCGGGAGGAGAAGCAGCAGAGGCCCCCTCTCACAACTGAGGGGCCTGAAGTCTCACAAGCGTCATACCATTTCTGCCAGGCAGGCACCAGCGCAGATACTAGCACCTCCGTGGGAATTAAAACAACGGCTAGTGTCCCAGGGCGCAGCGGTGAGGGCACTTCACAGTCCCTGGAGGAGCTGGCAGAGACAGAGAGTGCCCATGGCACCAGCAGTAGGAGGACTGCAGGGGACCAGGCACATGCTCAGTCGGTACCTGATGGTGTGCCTCTGGAGTTGTCTGCGACGCAGCAGCTGCAAGAAACGTGGCCGGGTGCGGGAGCATCTGGGGGAGATACATGAGGCTAGGCTTGGTTTGATGTCCGTGGCAGAGGAGTCTACGCAGACGCTCGCCAAAGCAACGAGCCACATGTCCGAGCGCCAAGCGTCCCCCATAGAGAGAGTGGTGACTCTCTTGGAAAACCTACTCCAGGAGACCCGCAAGGGCATCCTGGGGATGCGCTCAGACCAGCAAGCCCTCACATCGGCAATGACCTCAGCTGCTCACTGCCAGTGTGGGAAGCAGTGTGGGCATCAAGGTTCCCAGCTCATTGCACATCCATCCACGGTGAGCAGGGAGGTCCGCAGTGACCTTATGTCGGTGCAGCAGCTGCCTGTTGTCTCTGCGAGCTTCTCTCACAGCTCTCCGGATGAGTGTGGCAGCTACTCTGCCTCTCTCCCAGTGACCATATCATCCGGTGAGGCTGCGAGGACTGGGGAGATAGCAGCTGTGGAACAGGCAGCTCGCTCCCAGGCGAGGCCAGCACAGGCTCCACAGGCCAGAGGACGACCGCCAAGGTCATCGAGGCCAACAGGACAGCAGAGTCAGCAGGCTGGCTCAAATGCCACTCCGAGTGATGGGGCAGCACCAAGACCTAGCACCCGTAAACGAAAGCACAAGGCACCTTAGGCACATCACGGGTTTGTCACTGGTGCTTTTGTGTTGGCCCGAGATTAGGTCCTTATGATTTCTTTTTGATTTTTACACTATTGTTTTCCACTTGTGATAACTTCTGCTTCACACATTTAATGCCAGATGTGTGACCATGGCTGAGAATGCCTCGTTTCTTCTGCATGTGTATATTTAAGAAAAATGTAATGAGTGATTTGTTCGACATTCAGCTTTATTTACAAGGCTCTTAGTTAGTGCTGCTAACCTGGCAGATTTTGCACTTAGGTGTCGAGTATCAAGGCGGCAGCCCAGGCTTGTCCTGGAGGTCCATTTGTGTTGTGCTAGCTGAAGGCTTATTGCATTAAAGTCTCCCGGGTGTCCCTGCCTCCCTGGAGTAGTCCCGAGTCAGCGTCTACCCCCTCAGCATTTCCCTGTGCGTGCTTATCCTCAGAATCACTGCTGGACTCATCATGTGCAGCCGCAGACACTGCGTCAACGCCTTCATCGTCCACTGCGTCCCCCCTTTCCAGCGCAAGATTGTGGAGAGCACAGCATGCAACCACTTTCACTGACACACGACCTGGAAGGTACTGGAGTGCGCCTCCGGAGTGGTCCAGGCATCGGAAGCGCATCTTGAGAAGACCGATGGTTCTCTCCACCACAGCCCTTGTGGTGTCATGGCTCTGATTGTATCGCTGCTCAGCTTCTGTTCTTGGATGGCGGAGAGGCGTCATGAGCCAACTTCTGAGGGGATAGCCCTTGTCACCCAGCAGCCATCCATCAAGCCGGGCTGGAGCACTGAAGAGCCCCAGCATCTGGGAGTGTCTGAGGATGTAGGCATCGTGGGAGCTGCCTGGGTACCTTGCACAGACTTGTAAAATCTGCATCCTATGGTCACACACTATCTGCACGTTCATGGAGTGGAAGCCCGTCCTGTTGACGAAGGCACCGGGCTCACCTGCTGGCGCCTTGATGGCCACATGTGTACAGTCTATTGCACCCTGGACATGGGGGAAGCCAGCAATGGCCCCAAAGCCTCTGGTTCGCTGTGCCTGACTTGCCTGGTCCCAACAAAAGTGGATGAAGGTCAATGCATGCCTGAACAGAGCATCTGTGACCTGCTTGACACAAGTGTGTACAGCTGATTGGGAGACACCGCAAAGATCACCCACCTAGCCCTGGAAGGAGCCTGAGGCATAGAAGTTGAGGGCAGCTATGACCTTCAGAGAAGCCGGCATGGGGTGTCCACCCACACAGTTAGGGGAGATCTCAGGCCCAATCACCTGACAGATATAGTTGACTGTCTCCCTTGAGAGTCAGAGCCTCCTTCGGCTCTGCACCTCAGACATATTGAGGTAACTGCTTCGCCACCTGTATACCTTGGCAGCAGGATAACAGCGTCTTCTATGGCCCTTTCTGCCTTGGACTACCTCTTGGCCCTGCGCCCCTTGTGCCTGTGCCTATCCTCCTAAAGATAGCTCGCCTGGAGGCTGAATGTGCACTCCTGGCCTCCTCCCCCTTCTAGCCCTCTCTTCCTCCTCAGAGGAGCTGCCTTCAGTGGATAAATCTGATCCCATACCCAGGCTAAGGGAAGGCTTCCTGAAGCCTGCAGGCCCAGAAAAGATTCCTCACTGGAGAGTGCTGACCTGAAGATTAAGAGTCCAGAAAAAGCAGCTGGGATGCGTTCTGAAGTACTGCATATCACACAGGCAAGTTTGAAAAACTTTTACCAATAAATACTTCCCATTCAGCCCTTCGAGCCCACTCCACCATTCAATGAGATCATGGCTTATCTTCTACTTCAACACCATTTTCCTGCACTATCCCTGTATCCTTTGATACTTTTTAATATTACGTTAATGTTAATGTTACGGCACAGAAGCAGCCCATTTGGCCCATCGTGTCCATGCTGCCTTCCATTCCATTAGCAGCGGGGGTGGCTGAGGTGGTCCAAAATTGGGGCCATCGAAATAATCTGGGTGAGCACCTGTCACAGCTCAGCAAGCAGCTCACCCTCCTTCAGGATTGAAATTTGGGCTAAAATAAAAACAGAAAATGGTGGGAAAGCTCAGCAGGTTGGCAGCATCTGTGGAGAGAGAAAGTGTTAACATTTCAGTTCTGGAACCTTTCATCAGAATTGGGAAACGTTAGAAACGTAATAAGTTTTGAGCAAATGCAAGGGAGGAGGGAGGAAAAAGAACAGAAGGGAAGGTCTGAGATAGGGTGGAAGACAAAAGAGAGTAAATGACAAAAGAGTTGATGGTGCAGAAACAATGGGAGTGGTAATGGGAGATGTAAGAAACAAAACATGTGTCTAGAGGAGGTGTGAATGGCCAAATCACAAACAGCTGCCAAAACAAAATGGGGCATAGATCAGGGTCTGAAATTGTTGAACTCAATATTGAGTCCAGAAGGCTGTAAAATGCTTAATTAAAAGGTGATGTGCTGCTCCTTGAGCTTACGTTGAGCTTCATTGTCCTCGGCTTCCCGCAGTGTGCCAGAGAGGATGGCATGGAAGCAAGGTGTAGAATTAAAATATCAGGCAACTGGATGCTTATAGTCATGATTGTGGACAAAACAAAGATGTTCCTCAAAGTGGTCACCCAAGGGTCCTGCCAAACATGGTGGGGGGAATCCTCGGTTGAGGAAAGAGGAAGACATATAAGCTATGGAAGGTCACATGATCAGAACAGATGTGATGGAGATGGAGAAACTGAGAGAATAGAATGGAATACTTACAGGAATCAGGGTGTGAGGAATTGTAGTTGAGATAGCTGTGGAAGTCAGTGGGGTGGAGCAAACCAGGAGTGTAGTGCTACATTTTGAGATGCGGGAGCTCCAAGAAAATGTTTTGGCCATATAATTTCTAAATATATTATTATGTTGTTTTCCTATGTATTAATCATTTGAGTCCCCAAATATCAGTAAAACTGCTTTTTAAGTGAAAAATATTAGTGCCAGTGGGCATTTTATTTCGAACCATGTGGTATTTTGAATCATTAGTCTTTAGCATAGCTAGAATTTCATTTTGCAACAGCTTAATTATTTAATTCAAGCCTATTAAAAACATGAATTACAAAAAACTATACTTCTGATTGGGGTTTGGTATATAGAGGGAACACTGCTTTTTTTTATTTATATTAATAACCTAAACCTGGGCAGGCAGGGCACAAAATTTCAAAATTTGAAGATGATGCAAGATTTGGAAGTATTGTGAACTGTGAGGAGGACAGTGATAGACTTCAAGAGGATATAGACAGGCTGGTGGAATGGCAGATGAAATTTAATGTAGAGAAATGTGAAGTGATACATTTTGGTCAGAAGAACAAGGAGAGGTGACATAAAATAAAGGGTACAATTCTAAAGGAAACGCAGGAGCAGAGGGACCTGGGTGTATACCGTGCATAAATCATGAAGATGGCAGGGAAGGTTGAGAATCAGTTATAAATTATACTGAATCCTGGGTTTTATAAATAGTAGCACAGAGTGCAAAAGCAAGTAAGCTATGAACCTTCATAAAACACTGGTTCAGCCTCAATCAGAAGGATGTGAAGGTTTTAGAAGGATGTGAAGGTGCAGAAAAGATTTACAAGAATGGTTCCAAGGGTGAGAGACTTCAGTTGTGTGGATATATTGGCGAAGTTGGGGCTGTTCTCCTTGGAGGAGAGAATGTTGAGAGGAGATTTGTTAGACATGTTCAAAATCCTAAGGGGTCTGGATAGCGTAAATGGGGAAACTGTTCCCATCAGCAGAAGGTCAAGAACCCTAAGGTGATTAACAAAAAAAATCAGAGGCAACAAGAGGTAAGACTTTTTTATGCAACAAATGGTTTGGATCTGGAATGCACTGCCTGGGCGTGTGGGGGAGGCAGATTCTATTACAGTTTTCAAAAGGGAACTGGATAATTATCTGAAGAGAAAAGATATTACAAGGCTATAAGGAAAAGGTTGAGGAGCAGGACTAGCTGAGTTGTTGTTGCAGAGAACTGACACAGAGACAATGTGCTGAATGGCCTCCTTCTGTGCTGTAACCATTCTACGATTCTAGTATAGATACATTTAATGAAGTTGATAAACACATGAGAAAAGAAGCTGAATGTTAACCTGATAGCATGATCAAGAAGGGTGGGAGGAGGTGTGTGTGGAACATAAATACCAACATAGATGAGATGGGCCAAATGGCCTGTTTCTGTGCTGTAAATTCCATTTAAAGCTGCCAGCGGGGAATACAAACACTATATCATGTTTCACATCCTCAGGCATCAAAGCCAAGGAATTAATGTTCAGTAGGCAAACCCAGTAGGGAGTTTGGGGATATTGATGCTGCTTTAGATCCCAGGAACCTTGAGCTTCAAAGACCCTGAAATGCTTGTGTATGAGAAATCTGTGTGCAGGGAGTTGTAAGATCTGTATTTTTTACGGTCAGGGACCTGTTCAGGAGGGTTACTGCTGTTGCTGCTGCTGCAAATTGACTCAGAGACATTCGGCAGCAGCAATGTGAGGCCCAGAACCCTGGGCCTGGCCTTCTCTCTGCCACCTTTTAACTTCCCCAAGCTCCAGATTCACAGCCACACCACCAGCTCTGGACATTCTGGTCAACTCTGACTATCCGGCCTAAACTCAAATTCCAGGAACTTGTGGCCAAACTTGCCCTTGTGCCCCACATAATACCGCAGATAGAAATCTCACTCAGTATGGTCCCCACGCCCACTGCCTCTGTGTCACACACCACGCAGCCCATGTGGTTGCGAGAGGATTTCCCTCCAGTTCTGATTGTTGCATCAATGAGCCAAATTCCCCTGCATGTGTTAGTCCTGAAACAAGTAGTAGCTTCAATATTGGAGGTAGTGAGAATTAAAATCCAGTCAGACAATTAATGAAGTGGATTCCACTGAGATCAGTGGAATGAAAAATCAGGTGAGGCATATAATGGATGGGCAATCAGCAAAGGAGAGTTTGCCATCCAGCCGTGAATATTAAAGCCTTTAAATAGGAAATGCTGGAATGATGCTCTGGTGCGTTCCAGCAGCCTTATATCCCTGGAGCAAATATTCACTGATTCACTGAGCACTTCTAGCATCTTTTATTTTAATTTCAATTTGAAGCCATTTTTCCATCACTTCTGAACAGGAGGGATCTGTACTGTTGGGACGGTCTCCACCTGAACTGATCTGGGACCAATGTTCTAGCGAAAAGGGTAAATAGGGTGGTCAACAGGACTTTAAACTAGAAAGTGGGGGGGGGAGGGAAGGGCAAAACTCCAAGAAGTATGACTAATGGGAAACAGAGCAGTAGGTTAGCATGTTGGGGGGGTGGATTCAACTTCATGGAAAATTATGAAAAAACTGAAAAGAAAGGAGAGCCCAGGAGAGGCTATTAAAGTCTCCAGAACACAAAATAGGACAGAGTGTTTGGAAAGGGCTAGGAATCTAACTTCAAGCACATCAGATAAAGGGACGACAATGAGAAAGAGGATGGGAAATACAGGACTGAAGGTGTTGTATCTGAATGCACGCAGTATACGAAATAAGGTAAATGAGCTTGTGGCGCAGATTGAAATTGGCAGGTATGATGTGGTGGGCATTACGGAGACATGGCTGCAAGGGGATCAGAACTGGGAGCTAAATATCCAAGGATATACATCCTATCGAAAAGATAGGCAGGTTGGCAGAGGGGGTGGGGTTGCTTTGTTAGTAAGAAATGAAACTAAATCGATAGCAAGATATGATGTAGGGTCAGATGATGTAGAATCTGTGTGGGTAGAGATGAGGAACCGCAAAGGTGAAAAAGCCATAATGGGAGTTATGTACAGGCCTCCGAACAGTAGTCAGGATGTGGGGCACAAGATACACCAGGAGATAGAAAAGGCGTGTAAGAAAGGCAAGGTTACAGTGATCATGAGGGATTTCAATATGCAGGTAGACTGGGAAAATCAGGTTGGTAGTGGATCCCAAGAAAAGGAATTTGTGGAATGTCTACGAGATGGCTTTTTGGAGCAGCTTGTGGTGGAGCCCACTAGGGAACAGGCAATTCTAGATTTAGTGATGTGTAATGAGGCAGATTTGATAAGGGAGCTTAAGGTGAAGGAACCCTTAGGAGGAAGTGACCATAATATGATAGAATTTACCCTGCAATTTGAGAGGAAAAAGCTGGAATCAGATGTAACGGTATTACAGTTGAATAAAGGCAACTACAGAGACATGAGGGAGGAGCTGGCCAGAATTGACTGGGAGATGAGCCTAGCAGGAAAGACAGTGGAACAGCAATGGCAGGAGTCTCTGGGAGTAATTTGGGAGACACAGCAAAAATTCATCCCTAGGAAGAAGAAGCATACTAAAGGGAGGACGAGGCAACCATGGCTGACAAGGGAAGACAGGGACAGCATAAAAGCTAAAGAGAAAGCATACAATGCGGCGAAGAGCAGTGAGAAACCAAGGAATTGGGAAGCCTACAAAGACCAACAGAGGACAACTAAAAAAGAAATAAGGAGGGAGAAGATTAAGTATGAGGGTAAACTAGCCAGTAATATAAAAGAAGATTGCAAGAGTTTTTTTAGATATATAAAGGGTAAGAGAGAGGCAAAAGTGGACATTAGGCTGCTGGAAAATGACGCTGGAGAAGTAGTAGTGGGGAACAAAGAAATGGCGGAGGAACTGAATAGGTACTTTGCGTCAGTCTTCACAGTGGAAGTTCAAGAGAGTCGAGGGGCAGGGGTGAGTATGGTGGCCATTACCAAGGAGAAAGTGTTAGGAAAACTGAAAGGTCTGAAGGTGGATAAATCACCTGGACCAAATGGATTACACCCCAGAGTTCTGAAGGAGATAGCTGAAGAGATAGTGGAGGTGTTAGTGGTGATCTTTCAGGAATCACTGGAGTCAGGGAGGGTCCCAGAGGACTGGAAAATCACTAATGTAACCCCACTGTTTAAGAAGGGAGTGAGGCAAAAGACAGGAAACTACAGGCCGATTAGCCTGACCTCGGTCGTTGGTAAAGTTTTAGAGTCCATTATTAAGGATGAGATTTCAGAATACTTGGAAGTGCATGGTAAAATCAGGCAAAGTAGGCATGGTTTCATCAAGGGGAAGTCATGCCTGACAAATCTGTTAGAATTCTTTGAGGAGGTAACGAGTAGGTTAGACAAAGGAGAGCCAATAGATGTTATCTACTTGGACTTCCAGAAGGCCTTTGACAAGGTGCCGCACAGGAGGTTGCTCAGTAAGATAAGAGCCCATGGTGTTAGAGGCAAGGTACTAGCATGGATAGAAGATTGGCTGTCTGGCAGGAGGCAGAGAGTGGGGATAAGGGAGTCCTTCTCAGGATGGCGGCCGGTGACTAGTGGAGTTCCGCAGGGGTCAGTGTTGGGACCACAACTTTTCACTTTATACGTTAATGATCTAGATGAAGGAACTGAGGGCATCCTGGCTAAATTTGCAGATGATACAAAGATTGGTGGAGGGACAGGTAGTATTGAGGAGGCGGGGAGGCTGCAGAAGGATTTGGACAGGTTAGGAGAATGGGCAAAGAAGTGGCAGATGGAATACAACGTGGGCAAGTGTGAGGTCATGCATTTTGGTAGGAAGAATAGAGGCATAGACTATTTTCTAAATGGGGAGAGAATTCAGAAATATGGAGTGCAAAGGGACTTGGGAGTCCTAGTCCAGGATTCTCTTAAGGTTAACTTGCAGGTTGAGTCGGTAGTTAGTAAGGCAAATGCAATGTTGGAATTTATTTTGAGAGGACTAGAATATAAAAGCAGGGCTGTATTGCTGAGGCTTTATAAGGCTCTGGTCAGACCACATTTAGAATATAGTGAGCAATTTTGGCCCCCATATCTCAGGAACGATGTGCTGGCCCTGGAGAGGGTCCAGAGGAGGTTCACGAGAATGATCCCAGGAATGAAAGGCTTAACATATGAGGAACGTTTGAGGACTCTGTGTCTATACTCAATGGAGTTTAGAAGGATGAGGGGGGATCTGATTGAAACTTACAGAATACTGAAAGGCCTGGATAGAGTGGACGTGGGAAAGATGTTTCCATTAGTAGGAGAGACTAGGACCCGAGGGCACAGCCTCAGAGTAAAGGGAAGACCTTTTAGAACAGAGATGAGGAGAACCTTCTTTAGCCAGAGAGTGGTGAATCTATGGAATTCATTGCCACAGAGGGCTGTGGAGGCCAGATCATTGAGTGTATTTAAGACCGAGATAGATAGGTTCTTGATTGGTAAGGGGATCAAAGGTTACAGGGAGAAGGCGGGAGAATGGGGTTGAGAAACTTATCAGCCATGATTGAATGGCGGAGCAGACTTGATGGGCCGAATGGCCTAATTTCTGCTTCTATGTCTTATGGTCTTATGAATGTACCTTTAGCAGTATCTCCACTTGTATTTTTTAACATTGCACTACAGTATATAAAATCTTTAATTAATTTCAGATTAATTTGAGTGTCAAGTAGAAAATCTAGAAAGAAAATGTTGATATCAGTCTCCTGAAGATGTTAGAAATATTCTGTGGTATAAACCATATTTATTTGGATCTAGTAAATCACATTGGTGTTCCCATCAGAATAGGAAAGGATTTTACAGCACAGGAATGCTTGAAAAGGCATTGTCCCAACACTATGTGTTAAACAAGCAGAAAACATTGACTGTCTCCTAAATTGTTATCATCTCAAATCATGGACTTGCATGCAACATCGGGGAAGCAGGTCTCAGGCAACCTTCACCTTATTTTTTGTATTGTTTCTCAGTGCAGCACTGACCTGCCATCATTCAACTGTCTGGAAGAGCCTCCTAACATCCGCCCGCCTTGCTTCACTCTACCTGCCTTTAAAACCTTTCTTGACATCTATCTTTTCAACCAATTTTTCAGTCAACTTTCTCGCAAGTGCTTGCTGTATGTTTCTCCTTTAAGTACCTTGAAGCTTTCAAGCGGAGGTTATGCTCAGTTTTGAAGTAGTGTTGAAAATTGGACAGAGCTATAACAGAATATAAAAGCTCTGTAGGTATTCAACCACAACTTATATTGCTGGGAGAATGTAGAAGTTTTCTTTTGGTCTTGGGATATGGGCAATATCGACAAAGCAGCAATTTTGCCCATTCATGGTTGTCCTGAGAGCATAAAGAGTCAATCATATAGTGTCGTACTCTAGTCACATGTAGGCCAGACCAGGTATGGGTAGCAGGTTCTCTTCACTGAAGGACACCCGGTGGATTAGTTGGGTTTTTAAGACACTTCATCAGTTTTCCTGGTCATTTTCTTGATTTAGATAAAAAGCCCACTAGTTGCTAGATTTGCTGAATTCATTTTCCCAATTTACCACGTTAGGTTTCGAATTGACAAATCCTGAGTTGCTAGTCTTACAACCTTTAAGTCACCAAACCTAATAGCATTGGTAGTGGGTAGGACTTTGACATTAGTAACGTTAAATTAAACTAAAGAAGGAAGTGTGTCACTGTTAAAACCAGGTGAGAAGGGGTGAATTGGCTCCCCTCTATTCAACCTCCTCGGTTGGTCACAATGAAGGTTTAAGTTTCTTTTTTATTAGGATATGACTTTTCCAAATCAGAATGTATTTAAATATTTAAGCTGTGAGCGATAAGGAGCCAATCAAGCAAAGTTTTCTTGAATCAAAGAAAGAGCAAATTTATTAACCACTAAACCTGAGAAGAATAATAAAACGCAACGTCAAGTATTTGACTCTCAGGCAATCATTTGGGCACACACACGTCTCAGAAATTAGGAGAGATAAAGTCCAATAAAAAATGTAAAAGAATATATGGTTAAATGTCCTTTGTTATTCTTGAAGTGTAGATTTAAAATGTTGCAGCCGACTTAGATTAGCTGGTTTCTTGGATGTGGTCAGATGTAGAAGCTATTGCAATTAGTACAAGATCTCGGTTCGCTGGTAGTATTCCGGTAGAGTTGGCTTCTCGAACTGTGCAACACGTTTATTCCAAAAGAGGGGGAGAGAGAGCAGCCCTCATCTTGTTTCCTATGCTGAAGACTTCCTTGACACCGCCTATGTCACTTGCAATCTCTCTCTAGTGGCTGGGCAGCCTTACCTTGAAATACTTCACCCATTGTATATTTCTAAGAGGTTTTGGGTGGGTCTCTCTGTGGCAGCCATTGTTTCAATATCAAGTACTTTGCATTTTTAATGTGTCTTCCTTAGACAGTTACAAGTTCTGATGGGTGTCTGGATTATAGGAAACATCTTTCTCTTCACACTCCCCTGAGGATGATTTTTTGGTTTCCTTCACTTTGGAATGTGGCCTTGCATTTTTAAGCAGTTTGCTCTGTCTCAGTTCAAATTGCAAAATTTCTAGTCAGTTGAAACTTGAAAAAATCATATTTTCAAAAATAAAGGGGGAAAGCCTCATAACATCACGCTCATGCTGCATTGACATCAGCACAAAAGAGCTCTGATAAATGACATAAGCAAATCTAGATTATGATAGAAAGGATGTGAACGCATTGGAGAGAGTGCAGAAGAGGTTTACGAGAATGGTTCCAGGGATGAGACACTTCAGTTATGAGGAAAGATTGGAGAACTTGGGGCTGTTTTCCTTAAAGAGGAGAAGGCTAAGAGGAGACTTGATAGAAGTTTTCAAAATCATGAGGGGTCTGGACAGACTAGATAGGGGGAAACTGTTCCCGCCCGTAAATGGATCGAGAACCGGGGACACAGTTTTTAAGTGTTTTGCAAAAGAAGCAAATGCGAGGTGAAAAAAAACTTTTTCACACAGCGAGTAGTTAGGGTCTGGAATGCACTGCCTGAAAGTGTGGTTGAGGCATTCAAGGGGGCATTGGATGATTATTTAAGTAGAAACAATGTGCAGGGTTACTGGGAAAAGGCAGGAGATTGGCACTAAGTTAAAATGTTCAGAGAGCCGGTGCAGACACGATGGGCCAAATGGCCTCCTTCTATACCATAACTATTCTGTGATTCTGTATCCTGTATTCTTTTAGTATTGCATGAACATAAATATTAATTGGAAAAGGGCCTATTTGAAAATTTGTTAGTTAACTTTAAGGGTCACAAACCCACACCATTGTCTGAATAATACGGGGGAGGGGTGGTGGTGCAATGGTCGTGTGGATAGCATGCAACCCCAGAAGGGGGGGGATCGAACTAAGTGGGCGGGGGGGACCGCCTCGTGATCAGCAAAGGGCAGTCCCTGGAGAGCGACCTCCCCCTGTCCTTCGTTCCTGCCCTTGAAGCATTTGATTTTTTAAAACCGGGCTTCTCGCTCCTGCCCGGCTGCCCACGCCAAATGTTTTATAGCATGGGCAGCGTATTGTCAGGGTCAATTGGCTTGATAACAAGCCTAATTGACCCTTGATTATTCAGTTAAATATGGTGGGTGGGTGGCGAAGGTCGGGGATGGGTGGGAAGGTGGTGGGATGAGGGCCTGCCCTATTTTACATGCCCCTCTACAGGAAACAGCCCGACAGGGACGGATAAGTTCAGCCCCAAACCTTTTCAACCCAATGAAACACAGACCACTGAATTGGGGGCACACCAGACCCTCAAAATTACCATTGGGCATAGCTGTTGCTTCAAGGCTTCCCACACATCAATGCTTTATCTCTCTCCCAGGTAAAGCAGTTCCACTTAACAACTACAGGGGTAGTTATTGTTTCAAAAGTCTGACACAGTTTGGTGCATATAAATATAGTATGGCATGCAGAATTTAAGTATCTTTTCAAACTGACTCTGACAGAGATTGAAAACCATTAATTAGATTCAGCCAGTGTAATTGCTTGTAAATTGTAGCAATTATAATAGGATTTAGCTTGAGGGAAAAAGCCAATGATTTGGATAAAAGCCCAGTGACAGACACAAAGATTTTATAATCTAAATTTAGAAATGTTTTGTCAAGCATTCTGGTTAGCACACCAGTAAATGACCCAGCTCAGAAGGATACATTTACTAATTGTTGTCTGAAGTGCAATGTTCTCTAGATTAACTAAATTGACATTTAAACTGCAAGGAAACAGATGGAAATTATCTCTCATTTACTGTAAACGTGTCAAAATAAGAATTAATTTCTGATCTGTGGGGACTGGAAAGTACACTGTGACATCTGATATGATGTATTATCCTCCACCCCAATGCTCATTCATTTGCTTTACCATGCAAATAGAAAATTGATTATTTTTTTGGGGAGGGCGTAATAAGTATGCTGATATCCCAACAGCACATTTTTAGAGAGTAGGATTCTCAATAGGCTAAATGCAAGGTTCGGCCAACATATGAGTGAATTTCACAGGGTAATCCCAGAGGCTGATTTTACTCTCAAAGTGCTCTAAATTAGCCCTAACAATCACTAATGATGTGTATGCCTGATGGACTCAGAATTGGTGACGTCTTGACCTAAATGTCTATTTGGAAATTCAGTGGCAGTCACACTAACAATGGCAAAAAGGTGTTATTTTGAGATTAGTTGCTAATTTGCATCAGGCTGAATAGCATCTGATTGACAGCATTAGCAGTTTTTTTTTGTTGTTGTTGGCGGTATTAATTCTTCAGTCCACCCGAGTGTCTCCTGGCTATACACTGACAACAGCTGAGAGACCGGACAAATCAGTGACTTACTGCAGTGCTCTGGCACTCAAGAACTGCTAACTTGAGATGGTGGGGTGGTGTGTTGGTGTTGAAAGAACAAAACCCACATTAGAATGTCCAAAAGAACTATAGAGAATATATAGAATCAATACTAATTTCCCATTGTAGGTGGGGGATGTCTGCACAAGCATTCAAATCAGTATAAGCACTGTATGGGATAGCTTCAGGATATGCAATGGCTGAAGGGGTTCACCGATAGCATTGGTGGCATCAGGTCTGCTGCCCAATCAGTGGGCTTGGTGAGGTAGTGTCTAACAGGAGGTGCATGACTGGATTAGGTACAGATAATGGTACCTTTTTTCTGGACAGAACATCCACACCCTCCCCCAGTGCACTTCATACAAATTTACCATTTAGGAGCAGGAGTAGGCCATTCGCCCCATCAAGCCTGCTCCACCATTCAACTTTTTGAGCAGACCCACCAACTCGCCATTTGACTCGCCACTCAACTTGCCACTTGATTGTTCAGGCGCTGCAACAAATTGGGAAAGCATCAGCTCACCCGATGCTATTACTGTATAGCGCAGGAAAACACAGCACGAGGTTACAGAGGCACTTATTTCTCTCTCTATGCTGTCTCTATCTATCTCTGTCAGTCTATTTCTCCATATCTATTTCTAGCTCTGTCAATCTATTTGCCCATCTCTCTCTCTGTTGATCTGTCTCTCTCTCAGTTTATTTCTCCATCTCGCTCACTTGGTTTCTCTCTCTGACTCTCTCGCACAATTTTTCTCTCTCTCTGTCTCTTTCACTGTCTCTTTCTCTTTCCCCTCCTCTCCTTTTTCAGTGGTGTTTTTGAGGAGACCCAAGCATTCCCGGGGTATAATTTGTTTTTTTAAAACCCTCACCATGGCATCTAAGAAACGTGCAGCAAAACAGAAGCATGTTACTGTTGTGTCCTAGTCACTAGTTCATTGGGACTTATGGATCCTGGTTGCACACTTGTTGTGGGATGGCCGAGTTGGTACGATAGAGTTGATCAACAGTCACTTCTTAGGTGGAACACATTCTGTTTATTTACAAAAGTACTCAGCAGCTACACTTGTGTGCTTCCAACTCAAACCTTATCTCCATACTACTGACTCTTAGCTATAGACTACTGACTACAGAGGTAGCCCACGCTACTCCTCTTTACATAAGATCATGTGATCTTCCTTTATAACATCCTTCTTAAAGGTATACTACACATTACATAAAACCAATAATTACCACAGTTATGCTTACAATATCAGAAAAGGAGGAAATTATAAAGAACCAAATGAAGGCACTCCTGTGAAAATTTTGTGTGAGGCTTATAGTGTGGGTGTCCCAACAGTTTACAACACCAAAAGAGGCGTGAAAAGAGGGAAGACACATTTAGTAACCATCTTCAGTCAGAATTGCCCAGTGGATAATCCACCTCAGCCTCCTCCTGAAGTCTCCAGCATCACAGATGTCAATCTTCAGCCAATTCAATTCACTCCACGTGATATCAAGATATGGCTGAAGGCACTGGATACTGCAAAGGCTATGGGCCCTAAAAACATTCCAGCAATAGTACTGAAGACTTGTGGTCCAGAACTTGCCACGCCCCTAGCCAAGCTGTTCCAGTACAGCTACAACACTGGCCTCTACCCGACAATGTGGAAAATAGCCCAGGTATGTCCTGTGCAGCAGGACAAATCCAATCTGGCACATTACACTTCCCCCACCCCCACCCCCAACATACCCAACCCTCACCAGCCTCCTCTTGATCATCAGCAAAGTGATAAAAAAGAACACAAGAATTAGGAGCAGGAGTAGGCCATTCAGCCCCTCGAGCCTGCTCCGCCATTCAATAAGATCATGGCTGATCTGATTGCGGTCTCAACTCCACTTTCTTTTTGCTCCACATAACCCTTGACTCCATTGTCAATCAAGAATCGATCTAACTCAGCCTTGAATATATTCAATGATGCAGCCTCTACTGCTCCCTGGGGAAGAGAATAATGACCCTCTGAGAAAGAAATGTTCTCATCTCAGTCTGAAATGGGAGACCCCTGATTTTTAAATGTGTCCCCTAGTTCTAGATTTCCCCACAAAGGGAAACATTCTCTCAGCATCCACCCTATCAAATCCCATCAGGAACTTATATGTTTCAATAAGATCATATTTCATTCTTCTAAACGCCAATGAGTATAGGCCCTATCTGCTCAACCTTTTCTCATAAGCTAACCTCTTCATCCCAGGAATCAATTGAGTGAGCCTTCTCTGAACATCCTCCAATGCAATTATATCCTTTCCTAAGTAAGGAGACCAAAGCTGTACATAGTACACCAGATGCAGTCCAACTAAGGCCCTGTACAGTTGTGGCAGCACTTCCCTACTTATATACTCCATTCCCCTTGCAATAGATGCCAACATTCCATTTACCTTCCTGATCACTTGCTACACCTGTATACTAACATTCTGGGATTCACATACCAGGACACCCAGATCCCTCTATAAAATAGAGTTCTGCAGTCTCTCAATTTAAATAATATTCTGCTTTTCCATTCTTCCTGCCAAAATGGGCAAGTTCAAATTTCCCCACATTATAATCCATATGTCAAATTTTTGCCCATTCCCTTAACCTATCTAAATCCCTTGTAGACTCTATGTCCTCTTGACAATTTACTTTCCTACCTATCGTTGTGTCATCAACAAATTTATCTGCCATACACTCAGTTCCTTCATCCAAGTCATTCAATAGG
Source organism: Cetorhinus maximus (assembly GCF_964194155.1). NCBI lineage: Eukaryota > Metazoa > Chordata > Chondrichthyes > Lamniformes > Cetorhinidae > Cetorhinus > Cetorhinus maximus. The sequence goes on along the minus strand of NC_135896.1, from coordinate 52,256,123 downwards.
ATTGTAAACAGTTAAGGCCCCAGCACTGATCCCTGTGACACTCCACTAGTTACAGCTAGCCAACCTGAAAATTACCCATTTATCCCTACTCTCTGCTTCCTGCCAATTTTATATCCGTGCCAATTAGTTACCCCCTATGCCCTGAGTTCATACTTGGTGAAGTAAACTTAGACATGACACCTCATTGAATGTCTTTTGGAAATCCAAGTACACCACATCTACAGATTCCTCTTTATCCATCTTGTTTGTTACTTCCTCAAAGAACTCCAATAAATTAGTCAAACATGATTTCCCTCTCACAAAATAATGTTAACTCTGCCTGAGTGTATTCTGATTTTCTAAATGTCCTGCTGTTACCTCCTTAATAATGGATTTTAGCATTTTCCCTATGACAGATGATAGGCTAACTGGTCTGTAGTTTCCTCCTTTCTGTCTCCCTCCTTTCTTCATGGAAGCTGTCATAGACAGTGCTATCAAGTGGCACTTACACAGCTATAACCTGCTCAGTAATGCTCAGTTTGGGTTCTGCCAGGGCCACTCAAATCCTGATCTCATAATGGCCTTGGTCCAAACACAGACAAAAGAGCTAAACTCAAGAGATGAGGTGAGAGTGACTGACATTGACATCAAGGCAGCATTTGACCCCCAGTATTGCATCAAGGAGCCCTAGCAAAACTGAAGTCAATGGGAATCAAGCAGAAAACTCTCAGTTGGCTGGAGTCATACCTAGCACAAAGGATGATGGTTGTGGTTGTTGGAGGTCAATCATTTCAGTCCCAGGATATCATTGCAGGGATTCTTCAGGGTAGTGTCTTAGGCCCAACCATCTCCAGCTGCTTCATCAATGACCTTTGTGCCATCATAAGTTCAGAAGTGTGGATGTTTGTTGATCTCACGATGTTCAGCACCATTACCAACTTCTCAGATACTAAAGCAGTCCGTGTCCATATGCAGCAAGACCGGGTAAACATTCAGGCTTGGGCTGATAAGTGGTAAGTAATAATCATGCTGCACAAGGAATGACCATCTTCAACAAAGGAGAACCTAAGCATCCTCCCTGACATTCAATGACAATACCATTGCTGAATCCCTCACTATCAACATCCTGGAGGTTACCATTGACCAGAAACTGAACTGGACCAACCATATAAATATCATGCCTACAACAGCAGGTCAAAGGCTGGGAATTCTGTAATGAGTAACATATCTTTTGATCCCCAAAAGCCTGTCCACCATCTATAGGAATGTGCTAGAACACTCTCCACTTGCCTAGATGATTGCAACTCTAACAGCACTCAAGAAGCTCGACAGCATCCAGGACAAAGCAGCCCATTTGATTGGTATCCCATCCACTAACCTAAACATTGGACTGGATTTTACATTTCCTCACTGGTGGATTTGAAGGCAGGAGGGGCTTGTAAAATGCAGTTTGTGGCGTTCCCGCTGCCCACCCACCTGCTCCAGACCTGTCTCCCATTTTTCGGGGACAGTGGAAGTGGCGGCAGCCCACCTGCCCTTGGGTATATTGAGACCTAAGTAGCCAATTAATAGTCACTTAAGTACCTCATTCCCCCCCCAACCACTATTTTATCCATGGCAGTGGGAGGCCCATACTAAGTGGGTAGCCCAGCTGTTTTTACTGGGTGGGTTGGTGTTGACCAAGTTGGGGGGAACCTTCTTTGGTGTTCCCCTGAGCCCATTGCAGGCAGCCCACAAGTTCATACCACCCCCTCCCCCTTTAACCCTCCCCCCACTGGCCTCTCAAATCCAGCTCCCCCACCCCTCACCCATCTCACTGGGGCCTGCTAGCCAGGCCCCTCTGATAGCCTGGATTTACCTTCAGTCCGGACTCCGTAGCCTCCTCTTCTTCAGGGAATGGCTGTAGCCACAGAAGTGGCCACCTCTGAAACATAGCACCGTCGGCACTACAGAATTTCTGGCCAATCGGATTGGCCAGCAGCTCTCTAAGGTGGGACTTCCTCCCTAGAATGGGGCAGAAGTCTTGTCCTGTGGCAATTAGCTGAGCTAGAATGGCTTTTTCGTGGGTGGGCACCCAACCCATCTTATAATCTGCATTGTGGTGGGGGGGTGGGGGGGATGGTTGAGGGGGCAGGGGGATGGTTGCATGTGTGTAGGCAACACTATGTCCCGTAAAATCCAGCCCAACCACTCCCTCCACCACTGATGCACTGTGGCAGCAGTGTGTGTCCTCTATAAGATGCACAACAGCAACTTACCAAGGCTCCTTCAACAGTACCTTCCAAGCCCGTGACCTCTATCACTTAGAAGGACATGGGCAGCAGATGCATGGGAACACTGCCACCTGCAAGTTCCCCTCCAAGCCGTACACCATCCTGACTTGGAACTATATCGCCATTCCTTCACTGTCACAGGATCAAAACCCTGGACCTCCCTTCCCAGCAGCTTTGTGGGTGTACCTATGCAGATGGAATGCAGTGGTTCAAGAAGGCAGCTCACCAACTCCTTCTCAAGGGCAATTACGGGTGGGCAACAAACACTGGACTTGCCAGTGACGCCCACATCTCATGATAGAATAAAACAGTACAGTATTTGGGCGAGTAAAACAATTTTTATTACTGCTTTTTATCGTTGTTTTATGTTTCAAGTAAATATTTATATCTATGGTCATTTCTGGTTCACACACTTGTGGTTAGGCACTCTAACCAAACTCAAGAAGCTCGACACCATCCAGGACAAAGGGATCTGCTTGATTCGCACTCTATCCACTTAAACAATGGACTGGATTTTACATTTCCCTGCCAGTGGGTTTGAAGGCTTGTAAAATGCAGTGCCTGGCCTTCCTGCTCCCGACCTGTCTCCCATTTTATAATCTTATAAATTATAATTTTATAATATCATTCTATAATCCAGAAAATTCCAAAATCCAGAAATGACTTGGTCCCAAGAATTCCATACTGGAGAGGTTATAGTGTTGTAGAAAACAAAAGTAAAAAATGCCTTTGTCACAATAAATGTAAAGTTCCAAGACTTGACAACATAAGAAAAAGGAGCAGGTTCAACCCCTTGATCCACTGAATAAGGTCATGACTGATCTTAATTATATTTCAACCCCACTTTTCTGCCATATTGTTTATTTTCTTCGATTCCTCGAGTAACCAAAAATCTAACAATTTTAATCATTGGTTCAAACATGGACAAAAGGGCTGAACTCCAGAGGTCAGGTAACAGTGACTGCCTTTAACATAAAGGCCGCATTTGACCAAGTGTGACATCAAAAAGGCCTAGCAAAACTGGAGCCAATGGGAATTAGGGGAAAACTCTCCGCTGGTTAAGTCATACCTAGCAGAAAGGAAGATGTTTGTGGTTGTTGGAGGTAAGTCATCTCAGTTCCAGGACATCACTGCAGGAGTTCCTCAATTGTTTCATCATTGACCTTCCTTCCATCATAAAGTCAGAAGTGGGGATGTTCGCTAATGATTGCATGATGTTCAGCACCATTCGCAACTCCTCAGATACTGAAGCAGTCCATGTACAAATGCAGTAAGACCTGGACAACATCCAGGCTTGGGCTGACAAGTGGCAAGTAACATTCACGCCACACAAGTGCCAGGCAATGACCATCTAAAGAAGGGAGAATCTAACCATTGCCCCTTGATAATCAATGGCATTACCATCACTGAATCCCCCACTATCAACATCTTGGGGGTTACCATTGACCAGAAACTGAACTGGACTACCCAAATAAATACTGTGGCTACAAGAGTAGGTCAGAGGCTAGGAATCCTGCGGCGAGTAACTCACCTCCTGACTCCCCAAAGCTGTCCACAATCTACAAGGCACAATTCAGGAGTGTGATGGAATATTCTCCACTTGTCTGGATGATGCAGCTCCAACAACGCTCAAGGAGCTTGACACCATCCAGGACAAAGCGGCCTGCTTGACTGGCACCCCATTCACAAATATTCACTCTCTCTGCTACTGATGCACAGTGTCAGCAGTGTGTACCATCTACAAGATGCACTGCAGAAACACACCAAGGCTCCTCAGATAGCACCTTCCAAACCCACGACCACTACCATCTAGATGAACCAGGGTAGCAGACACATGGGAACACCACCACCTGGAAGTTCCCCTCCAACCCACTCACCATCCTGACTTGGAAATATATCGCCGTTCCTTCACTGTCACTGGGTCAAAATCCTGGAACTCCCTCCCTAACAACACTGTAGGTGTACCTGCACCACATGGACTACAGCAGTTCAAGAAGGCAGCTCAACACTACCTTCTCAAGGGCAATTAGGGATGGGCAACAAATGCTGGCCTAGCCAGTGAAGCCCACATACCTTGAATGAATATAAAAAGAAATCATGATTACACTCAACAACTGACCATTCACAGTAGAGAATTCTAAACATTCACAACCTTCTGACTGAAGAAATTTCTCCTCATCTCAGTCCTAAATGGCTGACCTCTGATCCATGACCCCTTGTTCTAGACTGTCTAGGCAGGACAAGCAGCCTTTCAGCATCTACCCTGTCAAGGCCTCTAAGAATTTTATTTTCATGCAGCTGTCAGCCCTTTGCTATCTCCTATGATCTATTGGAAGAAAATGGGCATCTTATAGAGCTTTTTTGTGCAGATAAATTGATTGAATGTACTTTATACAAATAATGGATTCTTCTAAGAGAAAATAATACATAAACATAGAGAATTTAATTTCAGCAACAGCTCTGCAGAAAAAAGCCCTAATTTCACACAGACGTGTTTCAATCAATCCAAAAGAGAAATTACAAATTGTTTTGTACAACAGAAACTACTCAATTATTTGTAAATAGGGAGCTATTATAATCAAGCCTAGAGGTAATGGAGGCATGGATGGAGGATTTCAGCAGCAGATGAACTGAGAAAGGGGCTATTATGGAGACCTCAGGAGCTTTTCTAGGTAGCAAATTCCACATTCTCATCACTCTCCTGAATTCCTTATTGGATTTATTGGTGACTATCTTATATTAATGACCCGGTGGTGTTAGATTCTTCACAATTTTGAAAGCTTTTATAAACCGTCCCTCATCCATCTCTTTTTTTCTCAACCCATTCAATCTTTCCTGATAGTTATAATCTCTCAGTTCTGGTTGATTATGGTGGCTTCAATGCTGCTGATATTTTTCATTTCTATTAACTGCGAGTGCAAAAATGGAAAACGTAGCTGATCTTATTTAAGTCTCCAGTAATATTTCTCCACACAATTCAAAGCTACTTATATAGAGACCCACCAGCAAAACTACGCGACTGATTTGTTGTCAAAGCTGTATGAGTAATAAAACCTTCCTCATAATGAAACCTTTCTCATAATGAACTGATAAAAATGGCATTGATTGTTACTTCCTGAATATTTATACAAGTTTAATATGTGACATTAGTGTTCTATGTAAGTTACACAAATCACATGAGGCATCTTGTGCTGCTTTTCAGATGTATTTAGCTGCTGTCTTGAAATTCCCTAAGTGGGGAGCAGTAAAATCTGATCTCTGGGCTAAACATCTCTTTAGTTTGAAGTAAAGGCAGTCAATGGGCTTGCTTTGATCCCCTGACCTCTCTTCATCCAGACATCAGTTCCATCCTCTTCTCCAGTTACTGGAGTAAAAACACAAGCTTTCAGAGATTATCAGAACTCATAAGTCAGTGTGCTATCATGGTTATGAGATATTAATTAAAACAGCCTGATAGTAAATGCCCAATTTTTAAAAAAAACTTGCGACTTCCGATTCAGTAAGAAGAGTCAACTCCTAAAACTGAATCCGTTCCATTTAAACAGATAATCTCACAGCCAAAAAGTTTTCAGATACTCCTTTATGAACAGGAAAATCTTCAAATAAATTATACAGTCAGTTCTGCCAGCTAGTAATTGAATGTTAAGTAGCTTCTTTTCTGTGTTTTGTGTTTATTATGATTATTTCATGCAAGCCAACCTCTGAAGAACTTTTTATTTTACAGATGAAGAACAGAAATAACTACATTTTAATTACATCAGCTGGAGTGATTTTAGCACACCGTTACTCAGCAGAGGCACGAATGTATGCATTGCAACAGTTATACATTCCTTTCTGGTGCAAAAACACAACAGGAAAAGCAGCCCAACCATGGCTAACAATATAAATTAAGGATAGTATTAGATCCAAAGAGGAGTCATAAAAAGTTGCTAGAAAAAGTAGCAAGCCTGAGGACTGGGAGCAGTTTAGAATTCAGCAAAGGGGGACCAAGAGATTGATTAAGAGGGGAAAAATAGAGTATGAGAATAAACTTGCAAAGAACATAAAAATGGACTGCAAAGGCTTCTATAAGTATGTGAAAAGAAAAAGATTAGTGAAAACAAATATAGGTCCCTTACAGTTCAAAACAGGAGAATTTATAATAGAGAGCAAGAAAATGGCAGAGCAATTGAGCAACTACTTTAGTTCTGTCTTCACAGAGGAATATACAAATAACTTCCCAGAAATGCTAGGGAACCAAGGGTCTAGTAAGAAGGAGGAATTGAAGGAAATTAGTATTATTAAAACAATAATGCTGAGGAAATTGATTGGACTGAGGGCCTGATAATCTACATCCCAGGATACTAAAGGAGGTGGCCATGGAGAAATAGTGGATGCGTTGGTTGTCATCATCCAAAATTCTGTAGATTCTATAACAGTCCCAGCCGATTGAAGGGTGCCAAATGTAACCCCACTATTTACAAAAGGGAGGGAGGGAGAAAGCAGCGAATTACAGTCCGGTTAGCACCCTCCTCATTGCTCACATTCCCACCAAGTTTCATGTCATCAGCAAACTTGGAAATATTACATTTGGTTCCCTCATCCAAATCATTGATATATATTGTGAATAGCTGGGACCCAACCACTGATTCCTGCAGTACCCCATTAGTGACTGCCTGCCACTCCGAAAAAGACCCTTTTATTCTTACTCTCTGCTTCTTGTCTGCTAACCAATTCTCAATTCATGTCAATATATTTCCCCAATCCCATGTGCTTTAATTTTACACAGTAACCTCTTATGGGAACTTTATCAAAAGCTTTCTGAAAATCGAAATACACCACATCCATTGGTTCTCCCTTATCTATTCTGCTAGTTACGTCCTCAAAAAACTCCAGTAGGTTTGTCAAACATAATTTACCCTTCATAAATCCATGTTGACTTTGTCTAATTCTGTTGATATTTTCCAAGTGTCCTGTTATCACATCATTTGTAATAGACCCTAGCATCTATTACTGATGTTAGGCTAACTGGTCTGTTATTCGCTGTTTTCTCCCTCTCTCCTTTTTTAAATAGTAAGGTTACGTTTGCCACCCTCCAGGCAAATGGAGAGTATTCCATCCTGGCATATGCTTGTAGGTGGTTGACAGACTTTTGGGAATCAGGAGGTGAGTTATTCTCCGCCGAACTCCCAGCCTCTGACCTGCTCTTGTAGTCACAGTATTTATGTACTTATGTTCCTGTTAAGTTTCTATTCACTGGTGATGCCTAGCCACTTGGCAGCCCAAGTCTGAATGTTGTTCAGGTCGTGCTGCATGCAGATATTGCTTCAGTATCTGAGGAGTTGCGATTGCAATTGACCACTACTGATTTTATGATGGAGGAAAGGTCATTGATGAAGCAGCTGAAGATGGTTGGGCTGAGGACGCTGCCCTGAGAAATCCAGCAGTGGTGGTCTGGGGCTCAGATGATTGTTCTCCGTCAATCATAACCATCTTTCTTTGTGCTAGATAGGACTCCAGTCATTGGAGAGATTTCCCCCTGATTCCCATTGACTTCAATTTTTCCAGGGCTCCTGGATGCTACACTTGGATAAATGTTGCCTTGATTTCAAGGGCAGTCACTCTCACAAACCCCTGGAATTCAGCTCTTCTATGTTTAGACCAAGGGTGTATTGAGGTATGAAGCTGAGTGGTCCTGGCAAAATCCAAACTGAGCATTGTTGAGAAGACTATTGGTGATAAGTGCCGCTGGATAGCACTATCAACGACACCTTCCATCACTTTGTTGATGATTGAGAACAAACCTACGGGGTCATAATTGGCCACAATTATTTGTCCTGGCTTTTATGGACAGTATGTACTTGGGCAAATTTCTACTTTTTTATTATATAGATGCCAGTGTTATAGCTGTATGCAACTGTTTGGCTAACGGCAGGGCTAGTTCTGGAGGACAAGTCTTCAGTATCGCAATCGGGCCCATAACCTTTGTTGTATCTAGTGCACTCAGCCATTTCCTGAAATAATATGGAGTAAATAAAAGAGGCTGATGATTGACATTTATGATGGTGGGGACTTCAGAAAGTTGTAATGTTTTAATATATCGAGCAATGTGATTATGCCTATGCTGTTGGTTGACTCAATGCCTAAAGATCACAGTGACAGAAATTTCAGATCAAGCAGATAGGGGTGAAGGAGTGTTAAGATTAAAGCAAAATTAATGTGGAAATAGCCAAAAACGATAAAAACAGATGCAAAAAACAGCCAAAGAAAGAGTAAGGGCGGAATTTTCCGTGCCCGCTGATGGGCGTCAATGGACAATTTGGCGGGAAGGCCAGAAATCGACTTCACACCATTGTGAAACCAGTTTGTAATCGTGCACTCCGCCCATCAATGGTGGGCCGCACTACCCGAGGTCAGACATCAGGAACTTCATTGTAAAACATCTGCATATCATTATAAGCCCACCTAACTGGAATCATCCCCCCGCATCAAATTTACCACCATGTTGGCGGGAAAACATGCCGGTACACAACACATCTTGACAACTGTGATGTGCAGAAGTCAGGACTTACTGTCAAGGCCTTGCTCACATCATGGATATTCAAGGAGCAGAAGATGCTGGAGCCCGACAGCAATGTGACCCTGTAGGAATGTGCATTGCATGCTGGGTGGATTCTGATGGACCGCGAAGCAGCTTACGGAAGGTGGAAAATCACAATTGAGGGCCTGCTTTGGGACCTCAGTGTCTTGGCTATGGTTTGTCACGGATGATCATCAAGGGGATGGAGAGGGAGGTCCATGAGTGCTAGAGGAAGGTGTACTGGGGGGCAGGAAAGATTTGATGGGGAGAGGTGTTTTGGGGTGGAGGGGCGTGGTGAGGTTGCGGGGAGGAATGAAGGTGTCGGTGGGGCGAGGGTGAGGTTGGAGGGCGGAGTCCGGGGGGGCGGGGTGGTGGGGGGGGAAGGAGTTCTAGGAGGAGAAGGAGTTCCAGGAGAGGAAGGAGTTCCATGGGGTGAAGGAGCTCCAAAGGGGGGATGGAGTTCTGAGACAGGAAGAAGTCTGGAAGGGGGGAGGTCCAGGTGAATGTGCAAGGGAGGGGTCTTTGGAGTTGATGACTGCCTCCTGGGGAGCGAACTGAGGGTAAGCATGGCGGGAGGGAATGGTGAGAATGACAGAGGGCAGAGTGTGGCAGTAGGGTGGGAGGGCTAGTGTGCAACACTATAGGTAGACGGGATGGCAAGTGTGGTTGTTGGGGACTCAGACAAGGACCCTGGGGTGGGAAGGAGGGGGCTGGGGCGGTTAATGTGGATGAGGGTGGGATTTCCGGGAAGGTAGGAAACATGCATGTTCACCTGGATGTCCCTAAGAGAAAAGGGTTGTGGCTGCTAGGGAGGTGGAAGGTGATACCAGGGGGGTTGACAGTGATGGGGGAAAGGACATGGGTGACTGCGGGAGGAGAAAGGAGCTGAAAAAAATGTTTGACGCACCATGCTTGCAAATCCAAAAGTGAAAGGAGACTCGTGGTGGGCGGGAACAGGTGCTGCATGGGAGTGTGCTCAGTGGGTGGCCAGAGATGTAGGTCAGCTCAGATGGACAACTGAAAGTGAACCCCAGCAGGCAGCAGTGAAAATGCTCAGGACATTGAGATGAGTGTTATAGGGGAAAGATCTGCGTGTGTGGGAGAGTCTTTGCCCGAGGCTCCAATAGGTCCTGCCACATACACATTTCACCTTCCAGAATCACTCATTTGCCAGCTAGTCCCTCTGCGGTGACAGAGGATGAGGTAGAGGGGGGTCACAGGCAAAGGGGATTGGGAGGGAGTGGACAGCCTCTGAGAGTCCTGAGTGGATGATCCAGGGGGTGTCCAGTTGCCGGTCCTCCTCCCTACGGGTGCTCAAAGGCCCTGGCCTGGCTCCTTGAGGGGAAGGAGCACCTGGAGGGATGTCGAGGTTTCCCTCTTGCGTTGCCACTGCAGGAACTCACCCATGGCCACTGCAATGGAGTGCAGGTCTGTACGCATCTCCACATTCAGCTGGACCAGAGTCTCCATGGCGTCCGCCATCGTCCCGTGGAGAACTCTATACATGCACATGTGGGCACCACTTCATCAGAGAGCAGGCGGACGCACTGCTTTGACTCACGTGCCACTCTGTTGAGGGCTGCCAACAACACTGAGTGATGTTCTCCCACCTCCTGCTGACTCTCCAGGATGAGTTGGAAGGCCAAATCCAGAGGCTCATCATCTGACTTGGACCTCACAGATGTCTCTTCCCCAGCAGTCCTCCGAGTGCCAGGGTGCCCGGCTGAACCTGCCTCCTCCTGCTCCAGACACGTGTCCGTGCGGTGACCATTAGCTTGTGAACCCGAGCCTGCTATAGATCTAGGTCCCACTGAAGTGTCTCTGCGCTGGTGCAGGGTGTGGGTAAGCGCTGTGATGGGGTCTTCCAGGATACTTATTTCCAGCTCTTCAAAGGAGAAGGTGTCCTCTTGGCTGGAGGTGAGGACACAGGTGAAGCTGAGGGGCCGGTTGGCTGAGGGTGTCGGTCACTTGGCAGAGCTCCCTGTGAACCAAAGTAGAAATAATTAATGCGTGGCAGCAGAGTCAAAAGTAGGAGAGAGCACTCACGGTTGCATTGAGAGAAGGATGACATGGTGCAGGATCCTCACGTGGGTATTCGCCGCCGACCTCACCGTCACTACAGGCAGGGTCCAAGTCCTCACCAGTCAGCGTGATGGCACGCTCCTCAATGTGAGCAAGGAGCCTAATGTGGGCCACTCCAGCCTGTCTGGGGTCTTTCCCTGCTGTTGTGAGCTAGCTTCTCCTGCGTGAAAACAGATGGAGAGAGTCTGAGCAGCACTCATGGAATATTTGTGCGGGGAGTGGAGCCATGGAAGATATGAGGAGGCAAACTCGAGAGGATATGAGCCTAATGGAGACGTAAGGGTGTGTGTGAGAGTTAGCGGTGTTGTCCCTTGAAGTGTGAGATCCCTGTGGATGTGAGATGGGTTTGTGATTGTGTGAGTTGAGAGTGATGAGAAGAGTGACTTACCCTGGCAGAACGGATGAGATCATTCAATCACTTGCGGCACTGGGTGGCTGTCCTCTTTTGCAGGGTGTTGGCGCTGACCACTGTTGTCACTGCCTCTCATGCTGAATTGGTGACCTTGCTTGCTGGTCTTTGTCCAAAGCGGAGGTAGAGGTTATCACGGTGGGTCTCCATGTCGTCCCAAAGGTGTTCCAGGGACGTGTCACTAAACGGGGGGCTGCAGTCTTCTTGCCTTTCAGGGCCATATCTTCTGTGCAGCAGTCCTGGGCTGGAAGCCCTGAGAAGTGTGTGTGCAGCTGCACTTTAAGTATGGCGCCCGGCGTGAGGAAGCGGCGAGGTGACAGTGTGGTGGGCGAATGAGAGCCCACCCACCATCAAAACTGTGTGTTTCCCGGGAATGGAAGATTAATGAGGTGGGATTGGGATGATACGGCATGAAAAACCGCCATTGCGGTCGATGGATAAAACTTCTCTATCTCGTCCACTACTGCGCTTATTGCAAATCTGGGACGATTCTGCCCTAAATATGAATTGCAGGGATGGTCTTTAACCAAGACATGCCAGAAGTGGAGCTTATTCTTTGTACTGCTTTTGGGTCAATATAAAAAGAATTATAAGCTGCATAGCTCAAGTTTTTATACTGGCCTGGAATAATAAACAATACAATTGCCAAATTCCTCAAACAAAATACATAATTTCAGGCAGATTTTCAAAACACGTTGAATACATAATCAGTATATTTTTGATGTTCCTCAGTCTTTTATTCTTTCCCCTTCACCAGCTGAGAGAATACAGGCAGCCAATCTGTTTCCCTCTTCTGGCAATGTCAATGTAATGTTGTGAGTGAGAGGGATCTGGTAACTTTTCCTGTGATTTTCACTTAGTCAATGTGAAGAAACACCTAGTCCCAGTATGACTAAAACAGAGTAACATACAGTGACATCTTGGCAGAGATGATCATTAGATTCATATCGCGCTAACTTTTCAAATCTTATTAACTGCTTGCAAACATAGAACTGATGACCTTTCCACCAAAATGCGGATCTATTTCCTGTTCTATTACCTCAAGCATATTGCCATTTAATATAAAATCCACATTCTCACCTCTTCTATTTAATCTTTTGATTTAACGTCAACGTGCACTGAATCATATATCTGCTATCTCTGCGACAATGACTTTGGACTGTCCAAATCCTTGCTAGAAAACATTTACTGTAGTATGAGTTTGTGGATGCAGCCTGTCACTCGATAGCAAATCATATTTCTAGTTACCTTCCTGTTGCAGTGGAACAACTGAGAAAGAATATTTCACTGTTTGAATCCATATCATTTAAAAAAAGTGTCAGCACAGAGTTACACTGGGATCATCTGCTACGTCAATCATTGTTGACCTCTCCAATCCTATTTTCATCTGTGCTTGATTTGAAATTCAGTGATGCTCAAACAGAATAAAGACAACTGGTTGCCTTCATGTACTGATGCTTGTAACATAGTGGCAGGTGCAACTTCTCTCTTGCAGGAAACAGTGCCAAAGGGAACAAAGAAAGAAAAAGGAATGCACTAATATGGTGACTTTCACATATCAGGGCATCCTAAAATGAGGTATTCACTGCTAATGGGGTATTTTTGAAGTGTAGTCATTGTTGTAATGTAGGCAAAGGTCCCACAAACAGCAATAAGATAAATTACCACATAATCTGTTTTTGGTGGTGTTGGTTGAGAGATACATGTTGACCAGGACACCAGAAGAACTTCTCTGCTCTTCTTCAAATAGTTGTATTAATCTCTTAAATTCACCTGAACATGCAATAAGACCTCAGTTTAACTTCTCATCTGAAAAATGACATCTTCTGCAATATAGCACTTTCTCATAACTGCACTTAAATGCCAGCCTAGGTCATCTTCTCAAGTCTGTGATGTGGGGCTTGAACACAAGGCACTTTGACTCAGAGACAAAAATGCTCTGAGTGAGCCAAACGAAAATAATCAGGCAGTAAATGAGTCTGTGCTTTTTAAAAATTATTTCTTCAAAGGATGTGAGTGTCACTGGCTAGGCCAGCATTTATAGCCCATCCTTAGTTGCTCTCAAGAAGGTAGTAATGAGCTGCCTTCTTGAACCGGTGCTGTCCGTCTGGTGTAGGTACACCCACAGTGCTGTTAGGGAGTTCCAGGATTTTGACCCAGTGACAGTGAAGGAACAGCGATATATTTCCATGTCAGGATGGTGTGTGTGGTTTGAAGGGGAACTTAGAGGTGCTGGTGTTTCCTTGCATCTGCTATTCTTGTCCTTCTTCTGGTAGAGGTCATGAGTTTGGAAGGTGCTGTCAAAGGATCCTTGGTGAGTTGCTGCAATGCATCTCGTAGATCAGGGGCTCCGGGAGCCTTTTTCTTATCACAGGCCATTCGCACATAGACAAAAACAGTCGCGGGTCACACAGACGTAAAAATCAACTTTTTAGAGAGAATACATAAACATTCAATTCACCCACTGTTTTAATGTGATTGCTAAATTTGAATACTATATTGTTAAATATTATTATAGTAATTTAGCTGACACTTATCTAAAGCAAATTTGTAACGATGATGATAAAAGCTATTTTGAAGGTGCTACTTCATGGGTCTACATTTTTAGAAATCTTGCTGCAAGCCAGATGAAATTGAGCAACCGGTCGGATCCAGCCCATGGTCCATAGGTTCCCTACCCCTGTTGTAGGTAGTACACACGGTGTGTCAGTGGTGGAGGGAGTGCATGTTTAAGTTGGTGGATGGGGCGCCAATCAAGCAACCTGCTTTGTCCTGGATGGTGTTGAACTTCTTGAGTGTTGTTGGAGCTGCACTCATCCAGGCAAGTAGAGAGTATTCCATCACACTCTTGACTTAAGCCTTGTAGATGGTGGGCAGGCTTTGGGAAGTCAGGTGGTGAGCTACTCTCCACAGAATTCCCAGCCTCTGACCTGCTCTTGTAGCCTCAGTATTTATATGGCTGGTCCAGTTCAGTTTCTGGTCAATGATAACCCCAGGATGTTGATAGTGGGGGATTCAGTAATGCCATTGAATGTCAAGGGAAGATGGTTGGATTCTCTTTTGTTAAAGATGGTCATTGTCTGGCACTTGTATGGCGCAAATGTTATTTTCCACGTATCAGTCCAAGCCTGAATGTTGTCCAGGTCTTGCTGCATATAGGTACGGACTGTTTCAGTGTCTGTGGAGTTTCAAATGGTGCTGAACTTTGTGCAATCATCAGCGAATGTCCCCACTCCTGACCTTATGATGGAGGGAATGTCATTAATAACGCAGCTGAAAATAGTTGGGCCTAGGACACCACTCTGAGGAACTCCTGCAGTGACGTCCTGGGACTGAGAATATTGACTTCCAACAACCACAACCATGTTCCTTTGTGCTAGGTATGACTCCAACCAGTGGAGAATATCCCCCCTCCGACAATTTCCATTGACTTTGGTTTTGCTAGAGTTCTTTGATGCCATAATAAGTCAAATGCTGCCTTGGTGTCAAAGGCACTCACTCTCACCTCACCTCTTGAGTTCAGCTGTTTTGTCCATGTTTGGACCAAGGCTATAATGAGGTCAGGAGCTGAGTGGTCACGGTGGAACCCAAACTAAGTGTCAGCGGGCAGGGTTTTGGTAAGTGCTGCTTGATCGCACTGTCAATGACACCTTTCATCACTTTGCTGATGACTGAGAGTAGACTGATGAGCGGTAATTGGCTGGGTTGGATTTGTCCTGCTTTTAGTGGACAGGGCATACCTGGGCTATTTTCCACATTGCTGGGTAGATGCCAGTGTGGTATGTTGTGGCTGTTTTGGAACAGCTTGGCTGCAGGCGTGGCTGATCCTGGAGCACAAGTCTTCAGTACTATTGCTGGAATGCTGTCAGGACCCATAGCCTTTGCAGTATTCAGTGCCTTCAGCCATTTCTTGATATTATGTGGAGTGAGTCGAATTGGCTGAAGACCGGCATCTGTAATGCTGGGGACCTCAGGAGGAGGCCAAGATGGATCATCTAATTGACACTTTTGGCTGAAGATGGTTGTAAATGCTTCAGCTTTGTCTTTTGAACTGATGTACTGGGCTCCCCCATCATTGAGGATGGGAATATTTGTGGAGACACCTCCTCCAGTTAGTTGTTTAATTGTCCAGCACTATTCATGACTGGATGTGGCAGGACTGCAGAGTTTAGATTTGATATGTTGGTTGTGGGATCGCTCAGCTCTGCAATTGCATGCTGTTTCTGCAGTTTGGCATGTAAGTAGTCCTACGTTGACACCTCATTTTTAGGTATGCCTCGTGCTGCTTCTGGCATGTCCTCCTGCACTCTTCATTGAACGAGAGTTGATCCCTCGGCTTGATGGTAATGCTAGAATGGGGGATATGCTGGGCTGTCAGGTTACAGATTGTGGCTGTAACAATTCTGTTGCTGCTGATGGTCCACAGCGCCTCTTGGATGCCCAATTTTGAGTTGCTAGATCTGTTCAAAATCTATCTCATTTAGCACGGTGGTAGTGTCATACAACACAATGGAGGGTATCCTCAATGTGAAGACGGGACTTCGTCTCCACAAGGGCTGTGCTGTGGTTACTGTCATGGACAGATGCATCTGCAACAGGTAGATTGGTGAGGACGAGATCAAGTCAGTTTTTCCCTCTTGTTGGCTCCCTCGCCACCTGCCACAAACCCAGTCTAGGGCTCGGCCAACTCGGTCAGTAGTGATGCTACCGAGCGACTCTTGGTGATGGACAATGAAGTGCCCCAGCCAGAGTACATTCTGTGCCCTTGCCACCCTCTGTGCTTCCTCCAGTGGTGTTCAACATGGAAGAGTACTGATTCATCAACTGAGGCAGTGGGAGGTGGGGGGGGGGTGGGGTGGGGGAGTGCGGTGGTAGGTGCAGGTTTCCTTACACATGTTTGACCTGATGGTATGAGACTTCAGGAGGGTCCAGAGTCGATCTTGAGGACTCCCAGGACAACTCCCTCCTGACTGTATATCACTGTGCCACCACCTCTGATGCTGGTGTCTGGGTCACTGTCTGTAAACTTTGATTCTGTGAATATGACTGTCAGGCTGTTGCCTAATTAGTCTTTGGGACAGCTGTCCCAATTTTGGCGCAAGTCCCCAGATGTTAGTAAGGAGGACTTTGCAGGGTTGATGGGGTTGGGTTTGCCGTGGTCATTTCTGGTGCCTAGGTTGATGCCAGGTGATCCGTCTGGTTTCATTCCTTTTGGTAGACTTTATCGGGGTTGAATCAACTAAGCAGCATTTCAGAGGACAGTTAAACATCAACCACATTGCTGCGTGTCTGGTGTCACATGCAGGCCAAACCAGGTAAGAATGGCAGATTTCCCTCCCTAAAGGACATTAATAACCCAGGTGGGTTTTTATGACAATTGACAAAGGTTTTGCTATCACCATTAGACTAGCTTTTATTTCCAGATTTATTCATTGAATTTAAATTCCACCAGTTGCCTTGGTGGGATTTGAACCCATGTCCCCATAGCATTAGCCTGGATCTCTGAATTACTAGTCCAGTGACTATCATTACACCACTGCCTCCCAAATCCTAATGGCTGATAGGGGTCAAAAGCCAGTGTTGGAATAGGGAATATGACTTATAGAAAGAGAGACAGAGAATGAAAGAAAATACACAAGGATGTGGAATTTTCTCATTGTCGTAAGATTTAAGTGCACCTAAATCGAAGGTTTCACAAGGATGACAATGTTAAGTACAATTGTCTATTGTTTATACCAATGCTTAAAAGCCTTTTCTGATTAAAAAAAAATGGAAAATCAAAGAATAGCGTTTTTAATGAGTAGAGGGAAAACAGTCAGGCATTTGGACAATGTCAACAAAACCTAATAATGATCTCTGCAGAATTCAGTGTAAATTGATGAGTGTGAAAATATTTGAAATAAGGAGCAAACTTCTTGGTTAAATTTGTGTCAGCTTGTTCTGATTACAAATAATAACTGTCAGCAGCCACACATTTCACTTTGTTTAATCACTCCATCTTTTAATGGTAATTGGCATTTTTCTACTCCAGAAACATTGATTTTGGAGAGAAACTAAAAGAACTGATGCTAACTATGCATCAGGGTTTAATGCTTTTCTGAAAAAGACAAGATAATCATTATTTCAATATCAAGAAGAGAAACTTCAAATTTATTGTTCATTGGCGACTAAAGCACAATCAATAACATATCAGATTTATTACAATTGCAATCAATAATGTTTTTAAAAAAGGCTTTTGAACTATGGTTATCAATTGTTACTGTAAATATAAACAAAATTATCAAAAACATTAAAATAACAATGTTCTGAAACACTTGCGGAAAAAAATGCATATTAAGAGTCTTTTGTAAGGTTGTGATTGGTAGGTTTAGAAGATCTCAGCCCCAGAAGTATCATCAGCATCTATAGTGCTGATGCTGCCAGACTGGTCCTCTTCATTCATGGAAGGTAGAGTTACAGACATTTTCAAAGGAGTTGTTTGAAGTTCACGAGACCTTTCAACCTGGGTACCTTAAGAATAACGGAAGTACATTGCCATGAAGTCAGATTCCAAAATTATGAAAATATCTGTAACTTTAAGGTCAGGGAAGATTTTCCATAAGCGAAATAAATGAGACTTATTTGTGGTACCAATATTGTTTCGTCTACTGATATGGGGAGAACATTCACTTTAAATTGCAACCCATTATGATTCACAGAAGGATATCTAGGCCATTTTACCACCACATTTGGTAACAACCAATCAAATATCTGAAATGAAATAACCAACATTGTAATTGATTGCAAAACAAAACAAAAACAGAATTACCTGGAAAAACTCAGCAAGTCTGGCAGCATCGGCGGAGAAGAAATCATTCAACGTTTCGAGCCCTCATGGCCCTTCGGCAGAACTGGCAGTTCTGCCGAAGGGCCATGAGGGCTCGAAACGTTGATTGATTTCTTCTCCGCCGATGCTGCCAGACTTGCTGAGTTTTTCCAGGTAATTCTGTTTTTGTTTTATTTTGGATTTCCAGCATCCGCAGTAGCTTTTAGCTTTTTGTTTTTATCTTTGTAATTGATTGCCACTGTTGACAGTGGTCATACGCCCTACTATCAAAGTTGTGAAATACAGCGGAAAAGTAGCAAGGAGTAAAACCAATTGCTTTCATTTTGTTCACTGATCAAAAGCAGAAGTGGATTATTACCGACCTTCATAGATGCATTTCAAAAATTAGCAACAGAAACATCAACCTCATAACTGCTATAGTCCTTCTGGATCATCAGAATATCCTCCTTAAAGATGCTAATACATGTTAATCAGTTCGTTTACAGGACTGAATGAACATATTTAACTATGACAACTGAGTAATTAATACTTCAAGTAATACTTTCTTTGGTTACAACAAATTAAGATTCATAGCATACAGTGTATATGTAGTGTATACACTGATCACTTGATTGGTAGTGAGTGGATTTTACTGAGTGGTTGGGATTGTGGGTTACCTTGGGGATGAATTCCTGGTGGTAACACAGGTGCTCCTATACATTGATGTACTGGCATGCTGTGCCAATGCCCAGTAGGTGATGGCTTTGTTTGACAGTTACTCAAATCTGGTGGGCTGTAGCATGGTCTAGGTGCTTAGCATGAAGCTGCTGTTGATGTGTTCACAGTGGGCCAGGAACAGGGACCAGATTTTTTAAAAATACATTAATACTTGATAAATACTACATCTAAGGGGTTAAGCAACCCTGGTCTAAATATTCTCTTTGGCAATAAACGTAAATTAATTTTTGGTCCTTCTACTGTTTAATGTATTACTATTAAATTTTACTGCAAGTAGTAAATAATTTAATGCAGGACTTTCTCAAGCCTAACAGTTCTAAACATCCTCATTTCATGTACAAATATATTACTAAACCTAAAACCATAAAATATATTCTGAAAAGAAACTTTAAAAAGTGTTAAGATAATTCAGGTTTGATATTCTATAGATCACTAAGGCTCATTTTTTTCAAAAATCATATTGGTGTGACAAATACCTGTGTTTTTTCTCCCCTAGAGGAAAACATATACTCAGACGTAAGTTATTTAGATGGAATATTTTACTTCATCGCAAGTAATAGTCACATCCATAAAAAAAGCTTTCAATTCTATGCCAGTAAGTATTCGTTTCACCATCACATGATTTTTGATAAATAAAATTAGTTCACATGCCAGAAGTATAATTCAATTATTTTCCATCAACAGTCCAATACTTCTAACTATGAACTCAGCTATTTCTAATAGATGGAGTTCTATAATAGTTGTTTTCTTTAAGGTTGGCATTGTCCTCTGTACAAAATATTTTTTTTGCTCTTTCCAACACTGATGAACTATAGCTGGATGACGTAGAACTATAGGTAGCCAAGCAGAAAGAGTGGTGTTATCTTGTGACAGCACCTGGCTCTTTGGTGGTTTCTTGCAAGGGTGGTGAAAATTCATCTTGATAGATTTTTACTGAAATATAGTGAAACATTGATCGGTGAAGTGTTGTTTATTAGGAGTGATAATGGCATATTTTCATTAAAAATCTAATGTTGCTGAATACATCACCCATGAAAATATACAGTCTACATATAGTCTTATGCATTTGTATTCATTAAGTTTCTGTTGAGTTGAAGGCTATGATAAAAATATACTATGCTGCAATGCAAAGTCAATATTTGTAATAAAACTGACTAGATTTTACTCATAAAAAGATGGAACAAAGCATAGTGATACTCAGCATTAGTTTTAAATATTTGGATTTCATGCGATTTTCAGGTTCCACAATTCCCAAGTTGTTATTTGCATTTTTTTTAAATATCAAAGAAAATCTGAGTATTGCCCCATGTCAAAATACTATTATTGAGTTGACAACCCACAACTTCAGAGGGATTACTTAAGAAAATGAAACCTGCTGAGTCCTTTAATTAGTTTTTACATTGCTGATGTTTGTTCAGGATGAAGTGACCTTTGAGGAATTGTCTTCTACTGTACATGAAGCTGTGATATCTCAAGAGTCTACTTAAAAAATGTGAAGAACTGGCAAATTGATATAGTTGTAAATAAATTTGATTTGTTTTAGCTGATGAAAAAATGTATGCACTTGTCCTATTTCTCATCGAGTTACACCCCTTCATTTAGACTTGAACATTAATTCTCAAAGGGGCCCAATAGGTGAACCGACTCCTGGGGAGGGTGGTGGGGAGAGAGTTCAATTTTAACCTCTCGGTGTGTGCAGGAGGTTAAAAGAGCAAAAAAATGCAGGCATGTCGGGAAGTTGGCAGGAACCTGCTGACTTCTGCATTTAACTTGAGTTTGTGTGTTAGCATACAGGAAACCCCTGTGGGACAGGTCTACCATTAACATTTGCTAAAAGCCGATGGACTGCATCTTTAACATTGAATTCTAGCTTTGACTATCAGTGCACAGATTTCCCAGGCTTCCTTGAACTTGCCAGGTTGAACAAGGTGAGAGGACAGTGGGGATTGACGAGGCTGAGCAATTGGCAGGCTAGAAAGCTTTTAAATAGAGATAAGAACATTGGAATATAGGATTTGGAAGCAGTAGTAGGGCATTCAGGCCTTTGAGCCTCTTCACCATTCAACAAGATCATGGTTGATCTGGTTGTCATCTCAACTCCACTTTCCTGTCTTACCCCATAACCCTTGACTCCCTTGTCTATCAAAAATCTGTCTAACTCTGCCTTGAATAAATTCAATGACCTAACCTCTGGGGAAGAGAATTCCACATGCTAACGACCCTCAGAGAAAGAAATTCTGCTCATCTCTGTCTTACAAGGGAGACCTCTTATTCTTAAACTGTGTCCCCTCGTTCTAGTCTCCCCACAAGTGGAAGCATCCTTTCAGCATCCATCTTGTCAAATCCCCTCAGGAACTTATGGGTATAGCCCCAAGCTGTTAAACCTTTGTTCATAAGATAAGCCCCTCATCCCAGGAATGAATTGCACGAGCCTTTTCTAAACTGCTTCCAAAACAGTTATATATTTTTTCAAATAAGTATACCAAAACTGTACCCAGTATTCCAGGTATGACAGCTGCTTGTTTGCCTAAATGAAAGGCTTTTGCTTGTCTGAGATTGTACTTACACTGCTTTGGAGGTGATTTCCAAAACTTTGGAGGCTATTTACGCTACCTTGGAGTTTTTTTGACTTTGATCTGAACCTCTAGCCTGTCAGCCTTCACTGCATATGGGTGCCACATATCCAGCCCTAACTTGGACCTCTGATAAGGAAGAAGAGGAACAACACCAGCAACAGCAGGGTAGCAACAGAAGAAGGAGAAGCAGCCGACCCCTCAGCCACCTCAGGACAGAGGGGATGGACACAGAGCTCCAGTCTCCAGGAGGCGATACCCCCAACACAAGACAGGCAGAGATTTAGCTTTCGGGAGGCTCAAATTTCACATCAGGCTGTTGCTGATATTGGCAGCCTCCTAAACGAGACTTCCTGTCAGATGGACCAGGTGGGCATGCATTGCCAGTGACAGTCAAGTCAATACAGCCTTAAATTTCTTCGCCTCTGGCTCCTTCCAAGGATTTGCTCGTGATACCTGTAAAATCTCACAATCTGGTGCATCTGCATTTCCTAAATAATAAGATGTCATATTTTCCCAGGGCCACCATGTCCACTTGCTACTGGTTAGACAGTCAAAATAAGAGGACTCCAGGATTTGCTGCTCTGGCTGTTTTCCCACAAGACCAGGGAGTCATAGATTGCACACACATAGCAATCAAGGTACCCTCAGATCAATCAGCAGTATTCATCAATCAAAAGAGATTGCACTCCGTCAATGTTCAGCTGGTCTGCAACCACTAAAAGATTGGCACGCATGTGATGTCCAGGAAAGGTCCAAATGATGTCCTCAAGCACAAGGATCGTCACTGGAAAACCACTGGGATGCTGAAGGTGCAATTCATGTGTCTGGACAGATCTGAGGCACCTTTTAGTATCACCAGAAAGGGTGCCCAGAATGATAGTGGTACGCTATACCTTTCACAGCATTGAGCTGCTGCAAGGACTGGAGCTGAAGGGGGAGGAAGATGATGAGCACTCTGTGGGCAGGATTTTCCACACCCGGTCTTCCAGTCCTGCCGCAAGTCAATGGACTTCTGGCTGGGGCACCACCTCACCCACGGCGGGTCTCACTCGCGACGGGGCCGGAAAATCCCGGCCTGTATCTCTGGAGGAGGAGGAGGAGAAAGAGGAGGAGGGCAGGACGAAAAAGAGAAGCCTGATGTGGCCAGAATACCTGCAACTACTCAATTAGCTGCCAAGGGTTCTCGGGATGGACTCATTCAGGCATACTTCAGCTAATCTGAGACAATGCACCCATCTGGCATACCAATGTTGAACCCACTGTACCCACACCAGCCCCCGTTACAAAGTCACATTGCCTACCTCTCCCTGTTTTGTGCAAAGAGAGAAAAAAGAGTGTTATGAGCGTGAGAAAAGGAATAAATTGAGGATGGAGGGACACATTTATGGAGGATCACTGTGGGGGATGGGTGTGACATTGTAATAAGATGAAGGTGAGTGTCAGTGGTGGCTGGTTAGACATAGGCGTGAGGAGGTACCTTGACAGAGAAGTAGGCATGCACCTGCAAGGTGTGTTGGCCTGCAGCTTGCTGTGCAGGAGAAGGTTGTGAAGTCAGAGTGAGGGGGTTGACACTTGAATGTGAGATGCACTCACCTTTCCTGCACTGATGAAGTCAGTGAATCTCTTTCACACTCTATCAATGACCAAGAGATTACACCCCTGCTGCTCATCTCCTCTGCCACTTCTTGCCATGTCTACTTGTCTCTGATACAGGGTTCTTCCTCCTGTCCACTGGGAACAGAATCTCTGCAGATTCTTATAGCCCGCAGCATAACATTTAGGGATGCATCAGATAACTGCATGGTAGTGTCCCCTTGTTCAGGCTCTCTTTCTAGATGTAGAATAACTCAATTCTGACTCTCACAGGGTCCTTTTATGTAGAATCATAGAATAGTTACAGCACAGAAGGAGGCCATTTGGCCTATTATGTCTGTGCTGGGCCTCTGAACGAACATTTCACCTAGTTCCACTCTCCTGTCTTTTCCCGCAATCCTGCAAATGTTTCCTTTTCAGGTAATGAAACGAATTCCCTTTTGAAAGCCTTGATTGAACCTGCCTCCACAACATACAGGCAGTGCATTCCAGAATCACTTGTTGCATGAAAAAGTTTTTCCTCATGACACCATTGCTTCGTTTGCCAATTATCTTAAATCTGAGATAAAAACAAAAAACTACTGCGGATTCTGGAAATCCAAAACAAAAACAGAATTACCTGGCTGAACTTGTTCTCACACTGAACAATTTCTCCTTTAACTCCTCTTACTTCCTCCAAATAAAAGGTGTGGCTATGGGTACCCGCATGGGCCCCAGCTATGCCTGTCTCTTTATGGGGTATGTGGAACATTCCTTGTTCCAGTCCTACTCCGGCCCCCTCCCACAACTCTTTCTCCGGTACAACGATGATTACTTCGGTGCTGCTTCATGCTCTCGTCGGGACCTGGAAAAATTTATTAATTTTGCTTCCAATCTCCACCCCTCCGTCATTTTCACATGGTCCATCTCTGACACTTCTCTTCCCTTCCTTAACCTCTCTGTCTCAATTTCTGATGATAAACTGTCCACCAATATCCATTACAAGCCTACCGACTCCCACAGCTACCTCGACTACAGCTCCTCACACCCCGCTTCCTGTAAGGACTCCATCCCATTCTCTCAGTTCCTTCGCCTCCGTCGCATCTGTTCTGATGACGCTACCTTCAAAAACAGTTCCTCTGACATGTCCTCCTTCTTCCTTAACCGAGGTTTTCCACCCACGGTCGTTGACAGGGCCCTCAACCGTGTCCGGCCCATCTCCCGCGCATCCGCCCTCACGCCTTCTCCTCCCTCCCAGAAACATGATAGGGTCCCCCTTGTCCTCACTTATCACCCCACCAGCCTCTGCATTCAAAGGATCATCCTCCGCCATTTCCGCCAACTCCAGCATGATGCCACCACCAAACACATCTTCCCTTCACCCCCCTTGGCGGCATTCCGTAGGGATCGTTCCCTCCGGGACACTCTGGTCCACTCCTCTGTCACCCCCTACTCCTCAACACCCACCGATGGCACCTCCCCATGCCCACGCAGAAGATGCAACACCTGCCCCTTCACTTCCTCTCTCCTCACCGTCCAAGGGCCCAAACACTCCTTTCAAGTGAAGCAGCATTTCACTTGCATTTCCCCTAACTTAGTCTACTGCATTCGTTGCTCCCAATGCGGTCTCCTCTACATTGGAGAGACCAAACGCAAACTGGGCGACCGCTTTGCAGAACACCTGCGGTCTGTCCGCAAGAAAGACCCAAACCTCCCTGTCGCTTGCCATTTTAACACTCCACCCTGTTCTCTTGCCCACATGTCTGTCCTTGGCTTGCTGCATTGTTCCAGTGAAGCCCAACGCAAACTGGAGGAACAGCACCTCATCTTCCGACTAGGCACTTTACAGCCTTCCGGACTGAATATTGAATTCAACAACTTTAGATCTTAAACTCCCTCCCCCCATCCCCACCCCGTTGCTTCCCCCTCCCTTTTGTTTTCTTCAATAATTAATATAGATTTTTCTTTTCCCACCTATTTCCATTATTTTTAAATCTACAACTAATACCTTGTCAGTCTTTCCACCCCACCCCCGCTAGAGCTGTACCTTGAGTGTCCTGCCATCCATTATTAATTAGCACTTTTCTTAGATAATATCACCACCTTCAACACCTCTTTGATCCTTTTGTCTGTGACATCTTTTGATTATCTGCTCCTATCACTGCTTGCTTGTCCCTACAAACACCCCACCCTCAACTTCTCTCTCCCCCCGCCCCCTACCTTAAACCAGCTTATATTTCACCCCTCTCCTAACTATACTCAGTTCTGTTGAAGGGTCATGTGGACTCGAAACGTCGACTCTTTTCTTCTCCACCGAAGCTGCCAGACCTGCTGAGTTTTTCCAGGTAATTCTGTTTTTATCTTAAATCTGTGTCATCTGCTTCTCGATCCTTCCACCAATGGGAACAGTTTCTCCCTGTCTACTCTATCCAGACCCATGATTTTTGAACCTCTATCAAATCTCCTCTTAACCTTCTTTTCTCCAAGGAGAAAGGAACAGTCCCAGCTTCTCTAATCTTTCTAAGTAATTGAAGTAAATGTGAGCAAACGTTTGTACTCTATGCTTCTATTTATAAAGCTAAGGATCACATGCCTTTTAAACAGCCTTTTTACTTGTGCTGCCACCTTCAAAGGCTTGTGTATGCACACTCCAAGACTTTCTGTTCCTGCACTCCCTTTCAAATTTTACCATTTAGTTCATATTTTTTCTTTCTACTAAATTGAATCACTTCACACTTCTCTGTTAAATGTCTTCTATTGTGCGTTTGTCCATTTCACCATGTCCTTGTAAAGTCTTTTTAAAATGTATTCATAGGATGTGGGCATTGCTGCCAGGGCCAACATATATTGCCAATCCCTAATTTCCTTTGAGAAGATGTGGTGAGCCTTGAACCATTGCAGTCCATGTGGTGTTGGTATATCCGCAGTGCTGTTGGGGAGGGAGTTCCAGGTTTCTGAGCCAGCATCAGTGAAAGAACAGCAATATACTTCCAAGTCAGGATTTTGCAAGAAATTGCAGGTGGTGGTATTCCAAAATACCTGCTGCCCTTGTTCTTCCAGCTGATAGAGATAACAGGCTTGGGAGCCTAGGGAAGTTGCTGTAGTGCAACTTGTAGATGACACTGCAGCCACTGTGTGCTGGTGATGGCAGGAGTGCATGTTTAAAGTTGTGGATAGGGTGCCAGTTACACGGGCTGCTCTATTCTTGATGGTGATGAGGTTTTTGAGTGTTGTTACAGCTGCAATCATCCAGGCAAGTGGGAAGTATTCCATCACATGTCTGACTTGTGGCTTGTGACATGCACACCACCAGCTTTGGATAGGCTCTGGGGAGTCAGGAGGTGACTTGCTTGCCACAGAATTCCCAGCCTCTGACCTGATCTTGTAGCCACAATATTCATGTGGCTGGTCCGGTTAAGTTTCTGGTCAACTGTGACCCCCCCCAGGATGTTGATGGTGGGGGATTCAGTGATGCTAATGCCATTGAATATCAAGGACAGGTGGCTAAATTCTCTCTTATTGGAGATGGTCATTGCTTGGCATTTGTGTTTTGTAAATGGTAAACCCAAGCTTGATGTCATCCAGGTTTTGTTGGATGCAGGCATGGAGAGCTTCCTTATCTGAGGAGATGCAAATAGAACTGAGCACTGTGCAATCAGCAATGAACATCCCCACTTTTGACCTTATAATGGAGGGAAGATCATTGATGAAGCAGCTGAAGATGGCTGGTCCTAGGACACTGCCCTGAGGAATTTCTGTAGCAATGTCTTAGGACTGAAACTATTGGCCTGCAACAACTACAACCATCTTCCTTTGTGCTAGGTGTGACTCCAGCCTATGGAGAGCTCCCCCACCCCCACCGATTTCCATTGACTTCAGTTTTGCTAGGCTCCTTTTTGCCACTTTCAGTCAAATGCTACCTGATGTAAAGGACAGTCATTCTCACTTACCCCTGGAATTCAACTCTTTTGCCCATGTTTGGACCCAGGTTGTAATGAGGTCTGCAGTCAGGTTGTCCTGGTGGAACCCAAATTGTGCATTGGTAGGTGGATAATTGGTGAGTTGGAGGGGAACTTGGTATACCATTAGCCTGCCGCCCTTGTCTTCTAGGTATTAGAGGTTGCAGGTTTGTGAGGTGCTGTTGAGGGAGCCTTGGCAAGTGACTGTAGTGCATAGTGTATATGGTACATATTGCAGTTATGGTGCACTGGTGGTGAAAGGAGTGAATGCTTAAGGTGGTGGATGGGGTAGTAATTGAGTGGGATGCTTTGTTCTGGATGGTGTTGAGCTTCTCGAATACTTTTGGAGTTGCGGATATCCAGGCAAGTGGGGAGTATTCTATTGCATTCCTGACTTGTGCCTTGTAGGTGTTGGACAGGCTTTGAGGAGTCAGGAGTTGATTCACTCACTGCAGTATGGCCAGTTTGGATCTGCTCTTGTAGACACACTGGCCGGAATTCTCCCATCCCGCCTACAGTGGGTTTTGTGACAGGCAGGAGTGGAGAATCCAGCTGCAGACAAAAGGTTGCAAATCCGCTGTCATGAAAGCAAGTCGCAATTCTCCTGATGGTGTGTCCATGGCAGATAGGTTATCCCACCGACTAGTGGTGTGAACGCAATGTGCATTCATTAGCAAGTCATGAATGCTCATTAAAACAGCTGCTTGCCGGAATCTTGCCACACCTTCCAATCTTGCCACGCCTTCCACACCAGCAGGAAATTACGTCAGCCTCAAATCCATTTGAAAAAGGGTGGCATGCACAAGTTGGACCTCAGTTCACTGGTAACTTCGAGGTGAGTGAAATATATCTGCCGTAGCGCTGTGCTGGTCTAGTTGCAATGAACGTCACTCTGTTGAGGCTGTAGGGTTGGACTGCTGTCAAGAAGATAAAATAATTCTCATAATGTTATTGGAATTTATTGTAAAATATAGTAATAGTGGGGTGTGTCTATGTGTCTGTGTGTGTGTGTGACTTAATTGAATTAGTCTGGGTGCTTTGATTTAAGAAGAGAGGTTAGGTTTGAAAGCCAGGCTAGATTGTTTTCAAAGGAGGGATGAAATGTGTCACCTAGCCAGGTGAATTTTAGAAACAGTGTGTTTATTTTTCCCAATGATTACTGGTAAAACTTAGTGCTAATTTTTTTATAAACGGGGAGATAAAGTCCAAAGACATAGTGACACAATGGGTATTTGCATTCAAATAGGACGATATGTATTAAGAAGAGAAGACTGTAAGGAAAGGAATTTTTAAAATCTTACAAGTGTGAAAAAGCCTTCAGCATCTATGCCTCAAGCTGCTGTCTCCAGGGACTGAAGTGAAGAGAACTCACTTTGAATTTGACTTCTTCAGGGTATCATGTTTCTTTGCCTGGGTCTTTTAAAATCTATGTGTCTTACTGTTGCCTTAACGAAAGTGTAACTGGGAGTTAGATTGATTAGGGGATTTAGAAGTTGTCATTGTAGTAATTTATAGATCTATGTATATATTTAAAATCATTTCTCTTATTAATAAACGTTTAATTTAGTTTTTAAAAAATCTATAAGACTTGGTGGTCTTATTACTACTGAATTCAAGGCACGCATCTCAAAATTTATACGAACTTCAAAACAAGTTGTGGCAGTTGTTTCAATTTTCCCTTTGGGATTTGAACAACTCAGCATTTACCATCAGCTGTGTCATAAGTGAGAGGGAGGAACTGAAAGAAATCAGTATTAGTAGGGAAATGGTGTTGGGGAAATTGATGGGATTGAAGGCCGATAAATCCCCACGGCCTGATAATCTACATCCCAGAGTACTTAAGGAAGTGGCCCTAGAAATAGTGGATGCATTGGTGGTCATCTTCCGAGATTCTATAGACTCTGGAACAGTTCCTACAGATTGGAGGGTAGCTAATGTAACCCCACTATTTAAAAAGGGAGGTAGAGAGAAAACAGAGAATTATAGACCAGTCAGCCTGATGTCGGTAATGGGGAAAATTCTAGAGTTCATTATAAAAGATTTAATAGCTGAGCACTTGGAAAACAGTGGCAGAATCGGACAGAGTCAGCCTGGATTTACGAAAGGGAAATCATGTTTGACAAATCTACTGGAATTTTTCGAGAATGTAACTAGTAGAGTCGATGAGGGGGAGCCAGTGGATGTGGTTCATTTGGACTTTCAGAAGACTTTCGACAAAGTCCCACATAAGAGATTAGCATGTAAAATTAAAGCGCATGGGATTGGGGGTAGTGTATTGAGATGGATAGAAAACTGGTTGGCAGACAGGAAACAAAGAGTAGGAATAAACGGGTCTTTTCTGAATGGCAGGCAGTGACTAGTGGGGTACCACAGCGATCGGTGCTGGGACCCCAGCTATTCACAATATATATTAATGATTTAGATGAGGGAGCTAAATGAAATATCTCCAAATTTCAGATGATACAAAGCTGGGTGGGAGGATGAGCTGTGAGGAGGATGCAGAGACGCTTCAGGGTGATTTGGACAAGCTGAGTGAGTGGGCAAATGCATGGCAGATGCAATATAATGTGGATAAATGTGAGGTTATCCACTTTGGTAGCAAAAACAGGCAGGCAGATTATTATCTGAATGGCTATAAGTTGAGAGAGGGGAATGTGCAAAGAGACCTGGGTGTCCTCCTACACCAGTCGTTGAAGGTAAGCATGCAGGTGCAGCAGGCGATATGTTGGCCTTCATCGCGAGAGGATTCGAGTACAGGAGCAGGGATGTCTTGCTGCAATTATACAGGGCCTTGGTGAGACCACACCTGGAATATTGTGTGCAGTTTTGGTCTCCTTATCTGAAGAAGGATGTTCTTGCTATAGAGGGTGTGCAGCGAAGGTTTACCAGACTGATTCCTGGGATGGCGGGACTGATATATGAGGAGAGATTGAGTCGGTTAGGATTATATTCGCTGGAGTTCAGAAGAATAAGGGGAGATCTCATGAAACCTATAAAATTCGAACAGGACTAGACAGGGTAGATGCAGGAAGGATGTTCCCGATGGTGGGGGAGTCCAGAACCAGGGGTCACAGTCTGAGGATACGGGATAGACCATTTAGGACTGAAATGAGGAGAAATTTCTTCACCCAGAGGGTGGTGAACCTGTGGAATTCGCTACCACAGAAAGTAGTCGAGGCCAAAACATTGTATGCTTTCAAGAAGGAGTTAGATATAGCTCTTGGGGCGAAAGGGATCAAAGGATATGGGGAGAAAGCGGGAGCAGGCTATTGAGTTGGATGGTCAGCCATGATCATAGTGAATGGCGGAGCAGGCTCGAAGGGCCAAATGGCCTACTCCTGCTCCTATTTTCTATGTTTCTATGTATGTTTCTATAACATTGCTCCTTCTCTTTGCTTTCACTGTCCGGAGGAACACCACTGTGTTGTGGTACTCATGCAGGCCTTCACTTTCAGAGCCTAGCACTTCAACTGGGGGTGGGCTGTGAGGCGAGGGTCAGGTTGACGAATACGATGGGGGCAATGGGGAGGGAAGGTGGTGGAATGGCAATAAGAGGGAAGGGCGAACACGATGGGGGCCTTTCTGGGGTCACCCTCTAACCTCTTGTTGCTGCAGGAATGAGGAGTCTGCTTAGAAAGAAAGAAGGAATACCTCCTTGCGATGAAAGCCACTTAAAGCCAATGGCTTCATTAGCACTGTTAAAGGCCTAATCAAAACTCAGTGGCTACAGATCACAGTTATTGCATCTCAAGAGTAACATGTAAGAATGTAGAATTTGGGAATGTAGGCAATAGTGAAGGAGGCACAGCTGTATCATATGGCATTCCATCAATGAAGGCCTGTTATGTGTTCACCAGATGTGACACTCCTAATGGGCCAAAGGGCATCCACTCATTGACCATGAGCAGTTGATTGGTCATTAATATGCCATATTAGAGATTGGAGCACAGAGTTGGGTTGGGTTACTCATCTCACTTAAATTTTATCATCCCATGCAGGGTTCAAGATGTTACATATCTGCAATGCCATCTTGGTCACCTCGATGTGTGTGCTAGTGTCTCAGAGACAAGGCGACATCAGCCACCATGCAAGTAGGCAGGAAAAACTATGGACACTTACAGTCTGCAAACGTGTCATCTTCTGAGCTTCACTTTCTTGCCCCTAGAATCACTAATGTCTTCAATGTTTCCTTTCAGAGAGAAGACAAAAGAACATATGGATCCAGGGCTCAATGCTGTCTTTGTCAGGGTCCTAATGCAATGGAGGTGGTGAAGGAGGGAGACCGACTCCCCATGCAGCTCCGTCAGAAAGGACATGGTCAAGCGGAGCCAGAGCATGAACAAGAGGGTCAGAACGAGAGGCCCAGACAAGGGGGCGACTTGCTAGACATAGGGTTTACCGTCCAAGAGTCTCCTATTTACAAATGAGTGAGAGGCAATGCCGTGCATGTCTGCGCTTGTCCCGAGATCTGGTACGTCACATATGCCACATTCTTCATGAAGACCTGACGCCACGTGGAGTTGGAGGGTATCCCCTGCCAGTGGCTTTTAAGGTGAATGCAGCACTCAATTTCTTGGCCTCTGGTTCTTTTCAAGGGTCAACAGGCAACCTGTGTGGTATTTCTCAGTCCACTATACAATGATGCATAAAGGAGATTACAGATGCCCTTTAGAGGAAGGCCTATCATTATGTCAGGTTTGCTCTGGATGAAGATAGCCAGGCTGCGAGATTCACCGGCTTTGCCACCATCTCAGGCTTCCCAAAAGTGCAGGGTGCAATAGACTGCACCCATGTGACTATATGGGCTCCATGGCAGCAGACCCTGATGTTTATAAACAGCAAGGACTATCATTCCATCAATGTACAACTTGTGTGAGGAGGTGGGATGGAGCAGAGGTTGGGTGAGATGCATGTCCCCTGTGTGGTGAGCCCTCCCCAGGAGGGCCAGAGTGAGCAACATGATAGATGGGACAGTGGTGATGTGAAAGTCTCGGTGAGAGAATGAGTGTTGATATGTGTCCCGTGCTAATGGTTGCGTGAGACCCCTGAAGAGAGTAGCCATTTGAGTGCATGACGTCATGGTGAGAGTTAATATTGGAGGGTGTTGAAGGATGACTTACCCTGGTGGAGCGGATGAAATCATTTATCCTGTTCCTGACTGGGTGACATTTTGGGAGCTGATGCCAGCCGCGCTGACCTGCTCCACAACCCCTCTCAGGCCAGAGAGGTGAGGCTGCTGTGCTTCCTGCAGCCATCCCTAGAATAGAGCGCATGCCTGTGCGCCTGCACCCCTCTGATTAAGGCCTGGAGGGCTTGGTGCATGAAGCTGGGTGCTGCCTTGTTCTTCAGCCTCTTGGCTTCCTCTTCCGGCTGCCAGACATCTCTGGTGGGCTGGAGAGAGTGAGATTGTGTTGGACTGGCCTTTAAAAATGGCACCCGGACCTGCAAACTCGATAGCTGACGGCAAGCACATGAATCAACTTCCGACCCGCCAGGTGATTCAGACCAATACGCAGCTTTGCATAATTAATGAGGTTCCAAGCACAGAATCAGGCGTGAGTTCCCACCATTCCAGACAGCAGGGTGGGCACTGCCGAAACTGCCCACCACTGCACTTAGTTTTATGCCACCCACTAATTATGTGACCAGTCCAGTTAAGTTTCTGTTCTATAATGACTCACAGGATGTTGATGATGGGGGATTCAGTGATGGTAAGGTGATTGAATATCAAAGGGAGGTGGTTAGACTCTCTCATTGGAGAAGGTCATTGCCTGCCACTTGCCTAGCACAAATGTTGGCTTGCCACTTGTCAGCCGAAGCCTAAATGTTGTCCAGGTCTTGCTGCAAGCAGCCATCAACTGTTTCAGTACCTGAGGAGTTGCGAATGGAAATGAAGAATGGTCTGCTAATATCCTTCTCATTTTCTACTACATCTCCGAGTTTTGTATCATCTGCAAACTTTGAAATTATGCCCTGTATACCCGTGTCCAAAACATTAATATATGTCAAAAAAGCTGTAGCCCTATGATCAACCCCTGGGGAACACCATTCCATACTTCCTTCCAAATTGGGCAAAAAACTGTTCACCATTACTCTCTGCATTTTGTCCTTCCGCCAATTTTGTATCCACACAGCCATTGTTCTTATAATGCCTTGGGCTTCAAGTTGCTAACAAGTCTATTATATGGTACTTTATCTGTTGCCTTTTAAAAGTCCATAGACACAATTTCAACCACACTATCCTCATTCCCCTTGTTACTTCTTACATTACTGATCTTTTTGTTAGGATGACCAACTTTTACTAAGTTCAAACCTAATTAATGATTTCAAAAGAGCATGCCTGATGGCATAGCAAGTTTGTCCAGTGTGCAGCTGAGTCATGGGGAATAGCAAAGTCTGCAGGTTTAATTCTTGTCTGTTCCACATTGGCTGATTTCGGCTTGGGTAATAGTTGTTTCAGCTATCTTAGCTAAAGAAAGGAAGTGCTGCCTAGGTTCTTCTTCATCTTGAGTTCTCTGCCTGAAGGCAGGTCCTTGACGATTATTCACCACAGTAAAGTGCTGTGGTTTTTTTTTACAATGGGTAGGGGAGTAGGCAAGCCCCAAGTCTATATGTATAAAATACACACACATATATACATATATATAGGGCAAAGACAGCATCAACTTGACTGATGCCTGCTGCTATTGAATGCCTGCTAATGCTCACCATCACACGAATAGTAGCCAATTGGGTGAAGTACCTATTGCCCATGGAATTGAACCCCAGCAAGATTAACACATTTAAGAGAAAAGACAAGAGGGGAAACAAAAACAGAAAATGCTGGAAAAACTAACAGCAGATCGAACAGCATCTGTGGAGAGAAAGGCAGAGTTAACGTTTCAAGGCAACATGACTCTTCAGGGTATCACAGATGGTAGAATACATTTCACACTCGCCAGGATACAGATTGTAAAACCAGCATTCGTGTAGGATGATATTTCTCATATTAACAGATGACAAAGGTCAAATGCATGATGAGTCAAATGTCAAGCTCATCATACAGCTTCCAGGTAAGATGATGATCAGATCACCAGAGTAACATGGATTAGATTGAGTGATTTGTTTTGAGATGACTTCTGTGAAGTCATTTGGACTCGAAACGTTAACTCTGTCTTTCTCTCCACAACAGCTAACAGCAGCTGTTAGACCTGCTGAATTTTTCCAGCATTTTCTATTTTTGTTTCAGATTTCCAGCATCCGCAGTATTTTGCTTTAAGACATGAGGAGAATATTGGAATAGAAAAAACACAAGTGTGCATATGCAAAATGGTGCCCACATTGCATATTTGCAAAATGGCCAGCATGTGCAAACATGAATATATGCTGTGATAAAATAGAAAATATTGGAAATACTCAGTAGGTCAGGTAGCATCTGTGGAGAGAAAACAGAGTTAACGTTTCAGGTCTGCAACACTTCATCATAACTCATTTTTCTTTTTAAAATAAGCCATGTTTGGGTCCACACATACATGTTAAAGAGCGTTTTATGTAGCATTTGAAAATCAAACTTTTAATGTAATCACAATTTCATCTGAAACCAGATAACAAGTTCAAAACAAGATGCCGGTCACGCTATTTCTTGTAGGAAAACATTGCTCTATGTCTTGTTTTCGGTAACTCAAGTCATTCCTCTTGACCATGAATGCACTCTTTATTAATCTGTTTCACAGCCCTTGGAAGGGCACTAATATCCAGAGGGGATTTGTCTCACAAACCTACAATAACCCACCAAAAACAGAGACAGTGAAAGAACTCTCAGCATGGTCTCCTTAAACAGATATGTGGGTATATATGGTACATAGGTGAAAATTTCCTTGTTCTAGCACCTAGCCTTATTGAATTATCTTGGTACAGCAACAGAGGAAAACTAGGTGGGCTCCCTTACAGATATATAATGCAACCTGATGTTCCTTTAGGTGCTGTGCCCAGGCAGTCGTTTATGTTCAGGTGGGAGAAAAGGACAATCTGGCCAACAGTCTACTCTTAATGACATTTTTTGCACTAAATTCCCGCTTTGTATTATTACTTGCATTGCCTAATTCAAATTATTGGATTCATTTTTTTGAGGTGGAGTGCTAATGAGTTTTAATTATCAGGAGTAGACTGCAATCACTTTCTATGGAGTTTGATCACAGTATTTATGAAGCTCATATCACTGCTTGATGTATAAAAATCTACAGAACCTCAATAACATGAACAGTTCTACATATAGGCAGTTATTCTACACACTGCTGTCACTGCTTAGATGTTTCACAAATGAAAAAATACTTAACAAGTCTACAGCTTCCTGGAAACAAATAGCCAAACTACCAGCACCTGCGAGAAGAGGCACATTTTTCCCATTCTGAAAGACTTGGGATAATATTATTTACATGTTTTCTCTTAATACTAGATTCCAGCTACTTTGACATCAATGACTTCCAGCTGCACACTTTAAACACTATTTTTCCCACCAAACCTGTTGTCACAGATGGTGTTCTCTAAGCACAAATGTTATCCCAATGTGCTTGAATGGAACACCTGGGGCTATTTTATACAACATAATCAAACTTTCAAGGATCACTGACAGGTTTTCCTTCTAACAGTTTCTTGAGCATACAAAGGCTAGCTCATGTGTGGCTCATCATTATAACTTAGTTTTGAAAGCCAGATGGTATTATAGCACGTTAAAATAGATGGTAGACAGAAGTCATCTCAAAACAAGTCTCTCAATCTAATCCATGTTACTTTGGTGATCTGATCATCATCTTACCTGGAAGCTGTGTGGTGAGCCATTTGATCTTTGTCGTCTGTTAATATGAGAAATGTCATCCTAGACAAATGCTCGTTTTACAATCTGGATCCTGGTGTGTGTAAAATGTATTCTACCATCTGCGATATAATTTTCAATTTTCCATGTTTCATGATTTTCTGAATTATCATCAAATCTATATATTAAATGTGGTCTATGAGGTTCATGATTCACTGAAAATCCATAAGTACATGTTACTTTTGTCGTGGTGGTGCTGTGATATATATTTGCATAGTGATATAAAAATTGCCAGATGATAAAAGACCAAGGCCCACGTAGTTCACCATCTACCATCTTGGTAGTTGCATGATACAATAATAATGCAGCTGTTGACTAATCGTGGCAATTAATCTCTATGGACCGGATTTTAAGGGGTGCTACCATCCATGCCACCCCTGTTAAAATGTCAGGATTGGGGGGTGGGGAAAGCCTGCCCATGATCTCAATGGCTGTTCTGCAGCAGTTTAATGCTGGGAGGCGGGAACTGGTTCTGTTGTGCAACGCTGAAAGGCAGGCAGCAGCCACGACTGGGCTTGTCATTGCCCAGGAGCAGGCAGGAGAACAGAAGCCAGCAGTCTCATCCGCACCCGCACCCGCACCCACTCTCATCCCCATGGGCAATTGAAAATCCAGCCAATAGAGTTTGGTGTATTGTCATGGCTCAGGTATCAAAACGTTTTCTGCTAATTGTGTAAATAAGACTCATGCTTAGATATGTTGAATCATTAGCCAGCACGTAATCATTATTTCTCTTGATGTCTGATTGCTCTTCCGCCAGTATTTCCCTCCCCATTCTCAGCTCCACTTTTTGTAAAGGTTGTTTGGTGTTACATGGAGCAATCTGGAGGATTGTATGGTTGAACATAAATTGTTTATTGGTAACCCATAGCTATGTCATATCCAAGGTACTGCCATGCATGGATGCTGTCTCCATGCTGGCTCCTTCCAGACTCTACTCCACAGACTCTACATTCATGTGACTCCTTACATCATACTGTGGCTGTAATGTTCTCCAGTCCTGCATTAACCCTTACTCTGCTTAACACCCTTATCCCACACCTTCCCCTGCCCCCGCCAAGTCCTTACGCAAACACATTTAACACGTAATTTTTAGTTTCCTTGCTATCCCCTCTCTCCACCTCAAGTCTCTGGCTTCATAAATGCAGACGGTCTGGAGGCTTGACAATTCTTCCAGATCTCATTCTGTCACGTTTGGAGGAATTATACTCTCAGTTGCTTTGGGTTGACTTTGTCGGTTTGGCATTGAAATTGTAGTACTCTATGTTTTTGGTGCTTGGTTGTCTCCATTTGATTTGGTTCTTATGCTCCTTCAAGTTGCGTTTCTCTTTATCAACAACCCGTCTGCTTTGGTTGGACATCATGGGTTTGTCTTGTTCCTTCTGAAGGGAATGTGCGCTCTGTTCATTCCTGGGGCAGGATTTTGCCCTTGGGCGGGGCTACACTGCGGGGCGGGTGGGGACAGTTGGGAAGCTGACTGCCGCCCACGATCAGGTTTGCACCACGATTTCACGCTGGTGGGCCAATTAAGGCCTGCCCAGTGCAGAACGCAAGTGGCAGCGCTCAGTGCTGCCTATGCGAGCGGGGTGAGGAGGGCGAGTGGGCCTAGCGCGATCTTTGCACATGCGTGCGAAAGAGCGCTTCAATCTCCCTGAGGCAAGATGAAGTGCTGTTTAAAAAAATATAAAGGAAATAAAATTGTCATAAAATATGTCCCCTCATGTGACTCTGTCACATTACTCTGTCACGTGAGCTGGGACATGTTTTTAATTCAAAAACAACATTTTTATTTGATGTTTATTTGCTGTAGGAAACCTCATCCCTCTCGTGGATGAGGTTTCCTAAAAAATGTAAAGGCCGCTTGGCCTTTTCGCCTGCTCACCAACTGTAAGGTTGGATGGGCAGCGTAAATTTGAATTTAGATTGTTAATGGCATTAATAGGCCTTTTAATTATTGGTGGTTGCGTAGCTGAATCCGGCGCACGCCTGCCGAATGAAATATCGCAAGGCTACGCAATGATATCGCGCGCCATTTTTTACACTCGGGCATGTGCCTACACGCCGAGCGTAATATTCTGCCCTTAGAGTGGACTTGGATTTTCTCTTTCCGTGGGGTCAGCCGTATCCATCCTGGGCGTTGAAATTTCAAAAATGGAACCTTTATTTCCACTTGTTGCACAATTTCAGCCATTTCATTTTTGAGCAACTCAAAAGGTTCTCAGTAAGTTTGAGGCCATCCAGTGCTTTTCCTTCTAGTTCCTTAAACTTCAGCATCAAACTTACATTTTCCAGTCTTTTATTTTTTTGTCTGTGCCAAAGCTTTGTCTTTGTC
This sequence comes from Cetorhinus maximus, assembly GCF_964194155.1. Taxonomy (NCBI): domain Eukaryota; kingdom Metazoa; phylum Chordata; class Chondrichthyes; order Lamniformes; family Cetorhinidae; genus Cetorhinus; species Cetorhinus maximus. The sequence continues at coordinate 52,217,988 of NC_135896.1, read as the reverse complement.
CTTCATTTTGGTTTCACTGTTGGCCAGGTCTATCTCTGGCGAAGTCTTAACTTGTTTCAGTTCTATAATCGTGCTACTCTTGGTTTCATTATCCGCTTGCAGCTTGGAAAGTTCTAATGCTTTTCCTTTCAATTACTCTTCTTTTCCATTCAGATGGTTCTTCAGTTTCTTTCTTGTACCTCTTGGCTTCCTCCAGGAATATTCAACATTGTTGAGTCTTCTCTGCCAACTGGTTCTTCAGTTTGTTCAGAGAATTCAATTCACTTTGCTTCTCTTTGCAATTTTCCAGAGGAACAAACTTTGACCTGAGAGATCCTTGTAGTGTGTGAAGGTCCTTCAACAGGTTTTCTTTTTCTTTGTGAAGCTCAATTGCTTCATCTTGAGTTTTCTTGTAATTCAACAGAGCCTCCTTGAGGCTCTGCTGTTCTTCCATCCTGCTGTTCAAGACAGTCTTCATTTCTTCATGCTGCTGAGGGGTTATGTTCTCCTTTTACATTTGATCTTGGAGGACAATCAGCTGTTCTTTCAACTGTTTATTTTCTTGTTAACTTTTTGTCAACTCACACTGTACTTCAGTGCATTGTTTTGTTGCTACTGATGGCTCCAATGCTGAAGTAGTATTCAACATGTTTTTAGCTTCTCATGTTTCTGCAGGGCTACATACTGATTCTTCAAAGAGTCTTTCAGGGCTGCAACCTTTTTGAGTACCTTTTCCACCTGCTGTTGTGCTTGGCTGTACTTCTGGTTGAGGTCTTTCAACTCAGCTCTGACATGAGCATTTTCCTGTGGAATTGTTTCATTTAATTTTTGCAGGTTTTGTTTCTTTTGGGTTATCTCAGATAGCTTTTCTTCATTCACAGCCAGCTGCTCGCTCCTGCTACCTGTTGTTGCAGCTTGGGTACTCTGTCAGCATTTCTAAAAAAACCCTATTTTTAAGCCTTTCAGCTGCTTCTCACCTTCTTCCTTCAGCACTAAACACTTCGGCTCATGCACTTCATTACGCTGACATGGTTTGCGACCATCTTGTTGTTTGCTTGAGTGATGTCTTCCTCGGCCTGGAGTCTCCTGTCTTCCTTGCTCTGGAGTCTTCTGTCTCCCTCGCTCTGGGGTTTTTTGTCTTCCTCGCTTTGAGGTCTTTTGTCTCCTTTGCTCTGGTGTCTTCCATTTCCCACAGTGCTTTTTTGGGGATGTTCTAGACCTTTTAAGGTCTGCACTCTCCACAAATTTGAATTTTAAATATTTGTCAAAGGCTTTTAATATCTCACCAAATGTGGTTGAGGATTGATCTATACCTTGGTTTAGGATTACTTCATCCGCAAATACACCAAACAAGTATAAAAGCGTATTAACTTGTACTTCTTCTGATTTATTACTTAATCCAGATGTACTCTGATAATTTAAAACATTTCTTCTCCAAGACTCCCAATTTTAGGCCTTGTAGTCCCTTGTCTTAGCCTAAATTGGCCTGGAAGTTTTAATTTTCTGCCATGGCTGTTTGATTTTTCCTGTAGTTACTGCTTTAAATGTCATTGCCCTTTTAAGAATGTCTTTACAGTAACCATTTTTTTCTCTCTTCAATATGCCTCTGCAACTGCCAGTTTTTAATCATGTGAACTTCCCGCACTTCATCTGGCTCCTGCTTTGATCGTGAGCCATTAGTTTTTTTTTTACTTTGAAAACTGCAGCAATTTGCTCCTCTGAGCTCTGAAAGTCAATTTCAGGGTGATTCTTTTTTTCTCTGCCTGCTGTTTTCTAAACTTTTCATTTTATTTCGGCTCAGCTTGGCCCACCTCATGTTATGGTGCCACCTGGCACTGCAGATTTCTCGCAGCTGCCCTGATGGCTGCTTATTTTAAAAGGTAAGTTCAATTTTTTTAGGTTTCTACTATATTTTTCTCACCTGTCTTGAGATTTGGCCATGTCTCTGGATCATGCCTTCACTCAGCTCTCTGGGCTCTGCCTTCACTCAGGTCTGTCTCATCATCTAGACAGTGGATTCTTCTTGATACGCCTTTTTTTTCATTTGTTTTTTAAAAAATTGCTCAGCCTTTATTAATGATCAGACTAGATTCCTTGACTCTTGCTTTTTTTGATCAGGTCTGGCAATGGATCTCCACGTGCTCTGGTGGAGTCCTTCAGCCTCCATGTCAGTAATGGAGCTTTCTACTTGGGCAATCACCAATTGTTTCTACAAATTTTCTTTTTAGGCAATCTCCAACTGTGCATCCAATTTAAGTGCACTTCTCTCAGGTCAGGCTTCGGTTTCTTCATTTTTTCAAACCTTGGGATTGCGGGGTCCTTCTCCAGATGCTTTGAGGTTCTGGGTTCATTCATTTTGCTGCCACCATATTGTAAAGGTTGTTTGGTGTTTCACAGAGAGCTCTGGAGGCTTGTATGGTTGAACATAAACCATTTATTGAAAGCCCATAACTATATACACATCCAAGGTATTGCCATGCCGTCTCCATGCCGGCTTTTTCCAGACTCTACTCCACAGTCTACTCTCATGTGACTCGCTACATCATACTGCGGACAGGACTGTTTTCCAGTCCCACATTAACCCTTACTCTGCCGAACATCTTTATCCTACACTCTTTGCCTAAAGGCACAAGTTACCTTTATAAATATCTCTATACTAAGGGGACCAGGATGTTTAAAGGATAGCATTAAACTCATGTGATAAAAACAGTTTCGATAAATCACCAGATAGAAATCTTCACTCTTTACAAACAACATTTGATTGAAACTAATGGCTGAGACTCTAGGATAATGGTCAAGGTTTACAACAATGAATGAGCACATTGGAAAAGATCTTGGCTGTTACAATTGTTCCACCAGGTGATAATTTTACAATCTATGATGGCTTTTCAGTTTCATATTCTTCTATGTTTGTGCTATCCAGGCAGCTATCATTTTACAAAAGGCCTAGTATAGATACTGGCAACATGAAGTAAACACATGTGAGCAGTTTGTCCTGATCCTGCATTCATGTACTGGCTCATCTGGGTGCAATGCACCGTGATAAACAGGCAATGGAGCATCACATAACTAAGTTTCTATCCAATAATTTAAAATCAGTCAGACTCCCTTAGTGTGTGATCCTCCATGCCCAATTTTCCTCGATGTGCTACATGATCCAATATATTCAGATACAGGAACAGGAACTCTGCCTCACATGGTTGAGCATGCATGCATAACATATTTTGATGTTCACACTTGAAGACACATTAACAGGTTCAAGAGTAGAAAGGTTTGGAGGAATGGCTTTTTTAAAATTTTGAAGAACTGGACTCCTTTTAGCTGTAGTCTTTTATGTGCAAAAACCAAGGCTATTTATGGGGAGGATTTTCTTCCTGTCGGGCAGGCCAGTTGGGAGTGGGCAGGCACGCCGCCATTTTGCATGGGCGGGCCAATTAAGGCCCGCCTAGCATGACATGCACCCGGAAGTGCTCAGCGCTACCTCTGCAGGTGGGGGCAAGAGGGAGAGTCTGGGTCTGTGCTCTTTTGTGCCTGTGTGCGGAACTGCCTCAGGGAGATTATTTTCATAACTTGAATTTTAATAAAGAAGCTAAAAAATCATTTACACATGTCCCCTCACATGAGCTGGGACATGTTTTTCAAATGTTCCAAAAATATTTATTAATTTATAAACCCTTCATGAAACCTCATCCCACCCATGGATGAGGTTTCATGAAAAATATGAAGGCAGCTTGGGCTCTTCGCCTGCCCGACAACCTTATGGTTGGACGGGCAGCACTGTGAATGTCTTTAATTGATTTATTAATGGCCTTGATAGGCCTTTGACAGTTAGGCGGGCGTGCAGCCGACTCTGGTGTGCTCCCGCCAAACGGAAGATCGGAATGACGCGCGGTGACATAGGGATGCATGCCCGACATCACCGCAGTCATTTTACACATCGGCGTGCGGGGGTAAGCCCCGCATGCCGAACAGAAAATTCTCCCCTATGTCTCTGTTAATGTGCCCTATTCTACTCCCATTAGGAACAATTCCATTGCCAATGCAGCATGCTGGAAACTTAAATCAGGCCTGCTACATCCAGATGCCTGATGATATATAATGGAAGCTGGAGCTGCTATTCAATGTTTTTGTCCTGACCTGTTCTTGCGCATAAGCATAAAGCTTATACCTTTATTTTAGCATTCAGGCCAGGTCAGACAGTGGTGATAATTGAAGGAGATGCCAGCAATTGTAAAGCAGAAACAACAGAAGCTTATTAGAGACATTTTCTTGATTTATTTTATTGCTGTGCAGATAGGACATCTTCACTGAAACAGGGAGTAATAATTCTGAATACTCGGTCTAGGTTGCATAGCTAGGGACGAATATTAAAATGCTTGCAGCTTGATTCTGGGGAGCTGCCTGTTACTGCTGGGTAGTACCACTGAATTCTCATCTTGTTAAAATCTACCTGTGGCTCTCACAAGGGTTCAGCTAAGCCATTACAAATCAGGAAGGAACCAAGGGCAATTCCTGGGTTGTGTTGATCTAGCTGATCTCTTCTGGGAGAGGGTTTTGCGATGGGGGGAGGGGGCAACACTTGACACCTAAGCTCACACCTTAAAAATGGGAATGTGCAAAGTATTGGAGGGTATTCGACACCTATGGAACAGTACTTCAGCAAGCAGTCAATTCCATGGGGGTGAAAGGAGAAAACCGAAAAAAAAACTTGCACATGATAGATGTTGTGAGTGTGTCAGATTTCAGGCAATGTAGCTTGAAGCTTTTGATATAGCCCTTGTGAATGTTTGGCTGGGTTTCAAAAGATGTTAAGGATTCAGCTCAGCAGGTGATCTATTGATCCAAGAATGATTTAAACTTTTAAGAGGCTGTAACAACAAAATATGACTTTGATGTGGTTTCCTGTTTGTTTACAAACCTAATGGGCATTTAAAGGATTATTTTTCTTTGCACTGGAGTTGTTTCTTTTTCTTTCCAGTATCAATAACAGTGTATTTGAATTTAGGGTTTTATTCGATTGTTAGAGATTTAATTTTTTTCCAATAATTTTAAAATAATTCCCAGTGCTATTGCATGGCTCTTGAGGACTGTACATAAGTGCATATTGAGTGAGTAGCTATGGTGGGGCATGGAAGTTGTATGAGGGATGAGGGGACATAGAGTGGTATGGGAATCTGAGGGGGCATGGGTAATCTGATGGGGCATGGGGTGGCACAGTGGGTGGGTGGGTGAGGGGGCATGGAAGTGGCATGGGAGATTGAGGTGGATGGGTGGCATGGGTGACCTGAAGGGGCATGGGTTGGTATGGGGGTGGGTGGGGATGAGGTTCAGGAGCCTTTAGGCTATGTTGGGACCTAGGCTGCTGTGTTGGAGAACCGAGGCAGGCCTAACTGACCTGCCTCTGCACTCTTACTCCTCACGAACTCCACTGCGGCTCACAAAATGCACTACAAACCTGGGCCCTGCGTGCAAAGACAAAAATCCTGGGCAAAGTCACACATGGATCAGATGTGCATTTTAGAAGGCACAAAAGTACGCAGGTCGGGTTTTCCCAAGTCCACAAGAAAATCCAGCCCTTGGTGTCAAGTTCAGCCATGGGTGAGACCCAAGTCATGTTAGACTTTCTAACCAGCTGTTACCAGTTTGGGAATTTTAAATCTGCAAATTGAGACTAGGCTATGACATGAATCCTCCATTTTAGAATCAGAATGAATATTTCCTACCAGTAAAAACAAACGTTTGTTACACAGAAGTATTTTGTTGTCTACACTGCTGCGGCAATAATCTGGAGCAGTGAATTAGTGATCGTTTTTGAATCTGTCATTATTTCATTGATTTCAATGAGTAATTTCCAACTGTTGTGGCTGAATTTCCACTCTATCCCTGAAGTGGGTGAGCCTCTTCAATAGGATTGTAAAATAAATTATCCCTTATATGCTTACGTCTTTTTCTGCAAAACATGTAGGTAGAGAAGAGGTACTTTCAGTCTACTTTAATATTTTTTCCCCCTTCTCATTAAATTTTAAACTACATTATGTTACCGGATAAAGAGGAGCATAATTCCAGTCCACATTCTGTCCGATTTCATTCTTTGAGAATGAATTTGTCCAAACATAAAAGGTGCTGCAGCAAATATTTAAAGAAGACACTTCTTTAGCTAAGTGCTCACCTGATAAAAATTAGCTTTTTTTAAACATAAAAGCTAACCTCCACAAGGAGCGGGGCAAAAGACCTCTGGATCTCATAACAAAATAACTGATAAACTTTTGATTCTTTGCATTTTAAATAAAACAACTGGGCAAATGTGAGATATAATTTGATGTTATTGAATGAGTAGATGTCTCAGTTATGGCAGCTTGTTTCTGATAATCTCACCTGTAGGATTTACCCAATGTTGACAGCTCTTATGAATATTGGAGCTGTTTGCGGAGCCGGGGGGGGGGGGGGGGGGTTTACTGTGGAAGGGAAGCCTAGATTTTTTAATTCAAAACATTTTCTGTATTTTTCTGTGGAAAAGCTAGGTTATTAACAATATTGCTACTGAATTTCATTACATATATAAACTGGCTGAATTTGTTAGAAATTTATCCCCGGTGAAAATGCATTTCCACCATATCCATCCAGGTGGCAGCTGAAATAATCAGGAATGATCTTGTTGTTTTAACATGAAATTAGCTCTGATTTACTATGGGCCTGTTCCAATAATAAATTCTTGGCCTAACCCATATCCAGTAATAACATTAGGCACTCACATTCCTAGTATCCATGGGGATAGGGAGTAGTTAGGGCCACAAAATACCCTACTTATGTTGGCTGAAGTATTTATGCAGGCAGAAATTAACAATGAGCACGCTAGGGTCTGTGCAACATCTTGAATGTGTACAAAGGCTTTCACTGTAGGCCCAATATGTAGCCCGAGGCTTTCCTGCCTGCTTCTTGGAATGTCTCCCACTGCCTCCTGTACTTTTGGCCCTGCTCCAAACACCCTTCGCAGCCTCTTCATGGCTTTTCATATTGAGCCTCAAAGGGTCAACAGCTGCCTTGGCTGCTACTTCTCTGTAGTTTCTCCTGCTATTCCTGTCATTCCAAACAAAACATATAACGTGTTATATTTGGTAAAAGAAAGTAAACAGAGAAAATAGGTAGGAAAATAAAATAAATACACTAAAGAGAGCTTGAAAATAAAATTCAAAAAGAAAACATGAAAGAGGAAAGCAAATTTTAAAAATGAAATGGAAACAACAGCTATTTAAATAGGTAGAATTATCTTTTTGAAACAGAAAGGTACATCCCGATGTGTAACTGAAACTTTGGTGGAAAATTTGTGCAGGCCTGCTTTTGAGTGAGGGAATGGGGGCGTGTGAAACCCGTGGTCACTCCAGTTGAGGCAGGCAACATTTCAACTTTATGCTGCTTCCTTATCTAAATTATTTTAATTGCTGCCTGGCTGCATGTTCAACAGGGAAGCCAAGCAGAGTGTAGAGCAAGCATGTTGCACGACTAGTGTGCACTTCTTTAAGGCAGCCTGCCACTCTAAAAAGGGAGCTGCACTCATTGTACAGTAGATTCATGCAGCAGACTGTCTGTCGAAGACCTGGATAGAAAGGCACTGAAAATGGAGCAACAGATAAGGGAGAGGGGCTCCAGGGTTTCCTGACGTGGCACTGGTGGCATTAGTCCAGGAGGAGGATGAGAATAGATGGCATGTTTCTACAGGGGGCCAGGAGGCCCTCAAGGCATAATCTGAGAACTGGAAGGGAGCAAGTGGCCAAGGAGATCAATTCCTGGAGTCTGGTTCCAAGAACCTGCCTTGCAGTGCTGTAAGTTCAATATTGCGTGGTCAAAGTAATTGAATGCATCTTAATATGACATTTCCTACCCACCATGCCACCAACCACTCATGCTGTCCAATCCACCACTTCCCCCATCACTCACCCATCAGCAATCTTAAGTAATCAGAACTCATGTCCAACATTCAGATATCCCATCTCACCCCCATAAATGTACCAATGTTGCCAGCCTCACACTCATCTTTCACTGCTTTCACGTTCCTCCAGCTATTCAGTTGTGGCAGGTACATAACCCGAATGCATTGCAACGTACTCACTGACATACTTGCCTCTCTCTTGCTGGAAAAATGGCCCATATTAGTAGGGAGCAGCACATAACTGGCAAGACACAGACATCTCCATCACCTGAGCCCTCTGGAGATGCCCCATATCAAGCGGCCAGCTGTGACATCATCATTACTGAGAACTTTCAGGAGATGGTAAATTTCACCTTATGCACTTTGTGACGATGATGGGAAGCTGTGACTGAGTGAGGCCTAACTACAACTTCTCCAGCTAACCACAATCATATTGAAATGTTTAAAGAACATGTTTTTTCACAAAATACAAGAAAAGATACTGATCAAAAATGACTACCACAAGTTACCTGATGTCTGATACTGTAAGATGGCCATTTCTCTGGAAAGTTTCTATATGAATTGCACTGCAGGCCTGTTGTTTGGAATTTCACACCTCGGAAGTGTATCAAAGTCCACTTCAAACATGGATTCTCTTGCAAGGGAGGCATTAAAAATGCAAAGTGCTGGACATTGATCAGCTGTAGTTCTATCAAGACAACGGGAACTGCTAACAAGTCAGATAGCCATTCAAAACCCCTGTGGAGGACAAAATAACCCCATTTCCTGGTGATTTTTATCTTAAAATGTGTCAAAAGTTTCAGAGATAAAATGATCAAAAAATTGGATTACTTGGTCTGCAACAATGTCTGCAAGACATGCTAATCGAATTCCTTTCTGAATATATGCAAACAGGAGTTTTAAAAAGTGGTGTCACGAAAGTATAATAATTCTCATAATATTATTGTGATTTATTGTAAAAGTGGGTTAATAGTGGGGTTTGGATAGTTTCTCTCCGTGTGTGTGTGTGGAGGATTTAATTGAATTGTAGACAGCTAGTCTGAAGGCCTTGACTCATCAAAAGAAATTAGGTTTTAAATGCTAAATACATAAACATGGCTGAAGTTAGAATGTGAGGTGAGGAGAATTTGCAGTTTTAGATAAATCAAGGTAATTTGAATTTCAGAGATGGTAGGAAGTTACACCTAGCCAGAGAAGCTAGGCCAAGCAGTGTGTTTATTTTTTCCCCAAAGGTTACTGATAATATTAGCACCATGAAAAGATTTATATTATGAGAAAAGTAAAGTTCCAAAGACATATGGGAACAATGGAATTTGCATTAAAAGGAAGAAACATGTATAAAGGGAAATGGAAGGCATTGTAAGATCTACCAGAAGTGTGAAAAGCCTCCAGTATTAGTGCACTAAGCTGTCTACAGAAACCGAAGCTGGGAAAAGCCACTTTGAATTCTATTGTCCAGGGTATTGTGTTGACTTGCCTGAGTCTGTTTAAATCTATTTGTTTTTAATGTTGCCTTAATGGGGGTGTAACTGGAAGCTAGATAAATTAGAGGTTTTAAGAGTTCTTTTGGTAGTAATTTGTAGGCCTATGTATGTGCTTAAAATCTCTTTAGTTAATAAATGTTAATTTAGTTTTCTAAAAAAATCTATAGGGTCTTGGTGGACTTATTACTATTGAATTCAGGTTACGCATCACAAAATAAAATACAAATTGCAAAACCGTTGTGACTGTGTGATCAAGTTTCCCTTGTGGATTTAATCTACCTGGCACACATCATCTGCCGCATCATAACAAACTGGTTCAGCCAAGCAGAATCAGGAGGGAAGAGGAGAAAGAAACATGACATTCATCTGAAAGCACTGCTGGAAGACAGCTATAAAGATATCTCTCTCTCTCTCAAGCTAAAAGAGTGTCTTCAACAAAGTGCAGACCTGAACCAAGTCAACTCCAGGATTCCACAGGAAATGAACCGACTTCAAACAGCCACAACGTTCAATGTTCAACAATCTACACCTCAAAGGCAAGCAAAGGACTTAATCCTATGTTCTTTTAACTTTTTATTGGTGGACGGGCGAAGCTGCCAGGTATGCTTTGCATTTTTGATGAAATTTCATCCAAGGGCAGGATGAGGTTTCTGTTATTAAATTTAAAAAAACAAAAACGTATGGACAGATTTTTCATCAGGTATATGTTCAGGTGACTGATTCTGATGCATGGACATTTTTTCCCAGATTTAAAAATCTTTATTTATTGGTTTTAAATTCTTCAGGGAGCTTTCATTCCGCGCTCCCCCGTGCCCATGCTTACGTCAGTGCCTGCCCTCCTCCCAGCCGCGCTGAGCATTTCAGCACACGTTTCACGCTGGCTGGCTGATAATTGGCCAGCCAGCGTGAAATTGCGGTCGTGGTCTGACCACGGGCCACGGTCCATTCCCCGGCTGCTCCCGGGCCTGCTGATTGCGCCAGCACGGCAACCTAAAAATGCTGCCCATGGTTCTGCCCTAACCACATGGGCTATCACTATCAAGTTCCAGTTAGTGTGCAACCATGATCAGAAGATTGTCTCGATGAATGGCCGCTATCCTGGCAGCAGCAACACCTTCATTCAGTGGCAGTCAGCTCTTTAGGTTACCACGATGATTCAGAGTCCAGATGCAGGGTGATTTGAGATACTCACTACACACTTGGCTAATGTCTCCCCTCTGCCACCTGACCACAACAGGATAGTGTGTCTATAATGAAAGGCATGCAGCAACCAGGAAAGTTGTAAAGCAAATCATTGGTGTTCTGAAGCAATGGTTCCGCTGCCTGGTTTGCTGACAGGACGCCTTCCACCACTTACCAGAGTATGTGTCCTCCATAATCTCACTATCATAAGGAGGAAGAGGAGGCACAAGGACCCTTTTGCTATGGCCAGGCTGTTCATGAGTGGACACTGAGTTACCAGTCCCCTTAAGGTTACAGCTGTTCCACAATTCCCCACCTTTCTGCTACATATCATCACTGTGTCCTTTTGGCGAAAATCCTGAAATAAAAACCACTAACAAAAAAAATCAATCCATAGCGACTTTATCCACGAACACTTCCAATAATATACACAAAACCAAACTATTCACCAAAGCATTGGGCGGAATTTTCTGTGCCTGCTAGCGTCGGGCATCATGAGCGGACAATATGGTGGGAAGGCCAAAAATCAGTTTCATGACGTCATGAAACCAGTTTGCAATTGTCCACTCCGCCTGTCAACGGCAATCTGTGTTTCCCACTGCCGCATGTCGGGAGCTTCATTGTAATACACCTGCATATCATTATAAGCCTAGCTCGCCGGATTTATCCTACCATGTCAAATTTACAGCCCATGTAAATGGGAAAACACACCGGTCTTGACAAGTGTAATGTGCAGAAGTCAGGACTTACTGTCAGGGTCTTGTTCAGATCACAGACATCCGAGGAGCAGAAGGTACTAGAGCCCGACAGCAACGGGACCGTGGAGGAATGTGCATCGCATGCTAGGTGGGTTCTCATGGACATGGCTCTGCTGCGAAACAGCTCACAGAAGGTGGAATGTCACCAATGAAGGTCTGCTTCAGGGCTTCAGTGTCTTGGCCATGGTCTGCTATGGATGGTCATCGAGGGCGTGGAGAGGAAGGTGTAAGTTTGACTGGGAGAAGAGGGTGTACTGGGGGATGGGAGAGGAATGTCTAGGTTTAATTGGAAGAGGAAGATATGTCGCAGGGGGTGAGATTCAGAGGGGCCGAATGAAGGAGCTGGGGGGGTGGGTGGGGGGGAATTGGGTGAGGTTGGGAGGGGGGAAATGAAGCTTTCGGGGGCATGAAGTTGGGAGGGGGGAGGCAGTACCGGGTAGGAGGGGGTAATGCGGGAGAATATGACAACTGGGGAGGGAGGTGTAAGGGAAGGAGCTCGGAGGGGTGAAGGAGTTAGGAGGGGGTAGGAGTCCAGAGGGAGGAAGAAGTTCCAAGGGGGGGAAGGACCCCAGGGGGAGGAAGGAGTAAGGGTGGAGGAAGGAGTAAGGGTCGAGGAAGGTCCCTGGGGTGGGAAGGAGGAGGTTGGGATGTTAATGTGGATGGGGATGGGATTTTAGGAAAGGAAGGGAACGTGGATGTTCACCTAGACATCCCTGAAAGAAAAGGGTTGTGGCTGGTAGGTGACAGTGGGGAGGTGGAAGGTGATGCCAGGGGGGTCGACAGTGATGGGGGAAAGGACATGGGTGACGGGAAAGGACAGGGGAGCTAAAGACGAATGTTATGCCCACGATGCTTCTAAATCTGGAAGTGAAAGGAGACTCGTGTTGGGTGGGAACAGGTGCTGCATGGCTGTGTGGCCAGTGGGTGGGTGGAGATGCAGGTCAGCTCAGATGGACAACTGAAAGAGAACTCCAGCAGGCAGCATTGAAAATGCTCAGCACATTGAGATGAGTGTGGTGGAGGAAGGATCTATGTGTGTGAGAGAATGCTTGCCTGAGGCTCCAAAAGGCCCTGTCACACACACACTTCTCCCTCCAGAATCACTCATGGGCCGGCTGCGTGCAGCTGAACTGCTAGTGGGGGGGCTGGGGGATGCAGTGGGAGGACTTACGAAGCCTGTCAATGAAGCTAAAAGACACCAACACACATTATTCAGTAAAAGTGAATATAATTTAAGATTATAAAGTGACAAGATGTGTTCATCATTAGACTTTTAAGTTGAAATTTCACCACTTGCTGTGCCAGGATTCGAACTGTGATGGCCAGCAAATTACTAGGTCAGTTACAATACCACTATGCCACAATTGCAATCAATTGTGATCAGAATGTCTTAACTTTTCTAGGCCTAACACTTCTAGGTGCTGCCCTGACATCTGCAGCAGGGGTGGAGACAGCCTGTGCAATGGTTGGCCCTGTTGCCTCTGATGACTTCGGCATTGGTCCTCTGGAGAGCTGAGGCTCTAGGGGCCCCAGCTTGCTTTGGCTGTCCTCCTACGGGCCAGCTGCTCCCTCTGTGGTGACAGAGGACAAGGTTGAGGGGGGTCACAGGCAAAGGGGACTTGGAGGGAGAGGACAGCCACTAAGATTCCTGAATGGATGACCCAGGGGTGTCCAGCTGCCGCTCCTCCTCCCTTTGGGTGCCCGGCGACCCCGCCTGACGCCTTGAGGGGAAGGAGCACCTGGAGGTCGAGGTGCCCCATTTCCCTCTCGCTTTGCCGCTGCAGGAATTCATGGCTACCGCGATGGAGTGTAGGCCTGCACGCATCTCCATGTTCTGCTGGACTAGGGTCTCCATGGCCATCCTTCCCATGGAGACCTACATACACACATGTGTGGGCATCACTTCATCAGAGAGCAGGTGGATGCGCTCCTCTGACTTGCATACCACTCTGCTGAGGGCTTCCAACAGCTCTATGTGATGTCCCCCTGCCTTCTGCTGACTCTCCACGATGAGTTGGAAAACCGAATCCAGAGGCTTGTTATCTGACTCGGACCTCACAGATACCTCTTCCCCAGGAGTCCTCCGCGTGCCGGGGAGCTCAGCTGACCCTGGCTCCTCCTGCTGAGGACACGTGTCCATACGGTGACCACCAGATTATGAACCTGAGCCTGCTCTAGATCTAGGTCCCACTGAGGTGTGTGTCTCTGCACTGGTGGAGGGTGTGGGTAAACGCTGTGATCGATCTTCCACGATGCTTATTTCCAGCTATTCAATGGAGGAGGTGTCCTCTTGGCTGGAGATGAGGACCTGGATGGAGCTGAGGGACTGGCTGGCTGGGGGTGTTGGTTGCTTGGCAGAGCTCCCTGTGAACCAAGTAGAGGTAACTAATGCATGGCAGCAGAGTCAGAAGCAGGAGAGGGAGCACTCACATTTGCGTTGAGAGAGGGATGATGTGGTGTAGGATCCTTACATGGTTGTTTGCTACTGACCTCACCAGCGCCATAGGCATGGTTCAAATCCTCACCAGTTAGCGTGATGGCACGCTCCTCAAAGTGAGCAAGGGGCCTAATGTGGGCCACTCCACCCTCCCATCTGGGACCTAAGAGCATAAGAATTAGGAACAGGAGTAGACCATTAGGCCCCTTGAGCCTGCTCTGCCATTCAATAAGATCATGGCTGATCTTCTTGTATTTTGATTTCCGCATTTCCATCTACCCCCTCTTCCTGCTGTTGTCAGCCAGCTTCTCCTGCATGAAAACAGATGGAGTGAGTGTGAGCAGGAAGCATGGCACTGCATGGAATGTTTGTGTGTTGAGCAGAGCCATGGATGGGATGAGGATGTGAGTTCCAGAGGATATGAGCCTGATGGAGATGTAAGGGTGTGTGTGAGAGTGAGTGGTGTTGCCCCTTGAGGTGAGATCCCTGTGGATGTGTGATGGGTTTGTGAGTGTGTGAGTTGAGAGTGATGAGAAGGGTGACTTACCCTGGCAGAACGGATGAGACCATCCATCCTTTTGCGGCACTGGGTGGCTGTCCTCTTTTGCAGGGCGTTGGCGCTGACCACCGCCTCCCATGCTGGATTTGTCATCTTGCTTGCTGGCCATCGCTCAGAGTGGGGGTAGAGGACATCACGGCGGGTCTCCACGGTGTCCAAAAGGCATTCCATAGACACGTCACTGAATCAGGGGGCTGCAGTCTTCTTACCTTTTGGGGCTGTCTTCCTTGCAGCAGTCCTGGGCTGGAAGCACAGAGAGGTGTGCACGCAGCTGCACTTTATATATGGCACTCGCCCGTGAGGAAGCGATGAGGTGAAAGCGTGGTGGGCAAATGAGAGGCTGCCCTCCAGTGACCTAGTGTGTTTCCTGGGAATGTATGATTAATGAGGCGGGATTGGGACGATACGGCATGAAAAGTTGCCATTGCAGCTGGCGGGTAAACCATTCTTTTTCCCGCCCGCTACCACAATTAGTGCAAACCTGGGACAACTCTGCTAATTGTCTTCAGTCTCCACTACAAACTTAGTTCCCTAGCTGCCGATTGCATTCCTCTCCCTGGCAACTGACTGAGGCTGAACCAGATCGTTTGCAACCTTGACCCTGAGATGAGCTTCCTACCATATATCTGCTACATCATTAACACCGCCTACTTCCAATTCTGTAACATTGCCCAGGTTATGCCCTGCCTCAGCTCATCTGCTGTCACCCATGCCTTTGCCACCTCTAGACTTGACTATTCCAAAGCTCTCCTGGCCAGCCTCTCATCTTACTTGAGTTCATCCAAACCTCTGTGCCTATATTCTAATTTGCACCAAGTCTCATTCACCCATCACCCGCTCGCTGGCCTACATTTGCTCCTGGTGTGGCAATGCCTAAATTTTAAAAATCCTATCCTAATTTTCAAATCCCTCCAGGGCTTCAGTCTTCCCTATCCTTGTAACCTCCTCCAGAGACCTCAGCAATCCTCCCTAAACCTCTGCAACTCTACCTCTCTCTCCTACTTTACGATGCCATAAAACCTACTCTTTGGCCAAGCTTTTGGTCATCTGTACTAATATCTCCTTATGTGGCTTAGCATCAAATTGTATTTGATAATACTCTTGTAATGCACCTTGAGACATTTTACTATGTTAAGTATGCTATATAAATGCAAGTTGTTGTTGTGGTCACTCTAGTAATGTCTCTTGCCTTATGACAGTGTGAAACAGAAATGTTCTAATAGTATTTCAAAGCTTACACTAGAGCTGAGTTATCATGGCTTGGCTGAGAAACATTCATTCAGCACAATCCTTTGTGTATCTTTCAGTCATTACTCTATCTATACTACCACCTTCCCCATTTTCTCGTAGGTCCAAATTTTCTCAATAATTTCTTAAGCAGTACTTTATCAATCATTTTCTAGCTGTAATTTTCCTATTTTTGAATACAGCAAACCAAATCAGACACAGGATGTATTGCTTTCTTTCTTTTTGAACTGATGTATGACAATTGCCACTACAAACATACAAATTAGGAGCAGGAGTAGGTCATTCTGTAGGTACCAATGACATAAGCAGGACAAGGAAGGAGGTTCTGCATAGTCAGTATGAGAAACTAGGTACCAAATTAAGAAGCAGAACCTCAAAGATAATAATCTCTGGATTCTTAACTGAGCCAAGTGCAAATTGGCACAGGACAGATCAGATTAGATTAGAGAGATGAATGCGTGGCTGAAGGACTGGTCTGGAAGAAGTATGTTCTGGTTCGTGGGGCACTGGCACCAGTACTGGGAAAAGTGGGGGCTGTACCATTGGGATGGTCTACACCTGAACCTTGCTGGGACATGTGTTCTCATGAATCGCATAACTAGGAAAGTAGAGAGGACTTTAAACTAAAGGGGGATAAGGGATCAAGCTTGGGTAGCTGTGGCAAATCAAGGGGTGGATTCAAAGCAGGAGACCATAATAGTAACATGGGAAACGAGGGTCATGGAATAACAGGAAGGGACAGAGAGATAAAATCTAAAAATACACCAATAGTCAAGATTAGGGGCGGAATTTTCCGTGCCCGCTGGTGTCGAGAGTGATCAGTGACATGAGCGGACAATATGGAGCGATCGGTTTTACGACAACAGGAAACCAGTTCGTCATTGTCTGCTCAGCCCTCCAATGGCAGGACGTGTTTCCTGCCACCGGACGTCAGGAACCTCATTGTAATATATCATAATCAGGCTAGTCCTCCGGAATCGTTTCCCACACCCCCCACCTCGCTGGATCATCCATCCACGTCAGTGGGAAAGCATGCTGACGTGTTTCGCAATAGCACATAAAAGGCGTGCACTTGGCGGGCTGCACTTTGAGGGGAATTTGAAGAGCACAGTAATGTTGTGCAGCGCTCGCCAGGGTCGCCTGTTGGACTTCAAGCTTCAGGAGCATTGGGGGGGTCGGGGTTAAGGGCAGCCCTGCCGTTGAGGCAACTGGTGGTTGGGGGTGGGGTTAAGGGCAGCCCTACCATTAAATATAGCACACGAGCGTTCAGGGTGGGGAGTACGATGGGCAAGGGAAGTGGCCACGCATTAAGGAAACCTGAATAAAGTGACCATTCCTTTGCAACTGAGACAGTTCAGGCACAGCCACATTGATGTGATTGGGGACGGATTCATAGCTTATCTGCCTACCCAAGCAATGCAGAGGCATCAAAGTGCCACCAAGTGCTCCAAAGCTTTTCAACCACCCAGCACAGACTCCAAATTCATGAGTGTTTTAGTGAACGGCAGAACAGTTGGACAACTGCACACGTTGTAAAATCTCCTTGCTAAAGCTGGCCATGGAGAGATCACTGCTGGAGGTGCTCACAGTCCCTTGCAATGTCAGCATCCCGGTTTGGACCAGTCTCCCCCATGGTTCAAGCTAACAGGGCAGCCATACAGCACACTAATCTCTGGCCATCCAAGTGGTGGCCAGTACTCTCTGGGAAGTGTTAAGGGGCCGTCACACTTAACCAGGACAGGTTCTTAGTACACCCGTGCTAACCACATGTCTATCTCTTTCGTCCTGCAGGAGGAGTACATCAGGATCATGGAGCCTGGTGAACTTGCTGTACGCCTGATGGCCTACAGAGCACGAAGACGACGGAGCAGAGAGTGACTGAGGCTCCTGGCTGTGCAGCGGCAGGAGCAACAACCTCAGGAAGAAGAAGGGACAGCTGGGGCTCCTACAGACGCCGCCCAAGAGCCACAGCAAGCTGTCACTGTTCAGCACCTAATGACACCCAGGGTCTATAGACACCTCCTTTCATTCCTGCAGATGACCAAGAACCAGTGTCGCCAAAGACTGCACGTGTCTAGGGAACTGGTCGCTCACATCTGCCAGCTACTGCAGGATTTGGTGCTGCGGGGCATGGAGGTCATCCACCTCCAGTGACCGTGAAAGTGACAGTGGCACTCAATTTCTATGCCAGTGGCTCCTTTCAGGGCTCGACAGGTGACCTCTGTGGGATCTCACAAGCCTCCACCGACAAATGCATCCATGAGGTCGTGGATGCCATCCTTGCAAGGGCAACAACTTTGTGCATTTCGCCCGGGACCCGGACAGCCAGGATGCAAAAGCAATTGGATTCGCCCAGATTTCGGGTTTCCCATAGGTGCAGGGTGTGATCGACTACATTCATGTGACGCTCAGATCTCCATCACAACACACGGTGAACTGCATCAACAGTAAGGGGTTCCATTTGCTGAATGTGCAGTTGGTGTGCGACCACCAGAAACATCCTACAGGTGTGTGCACAGTTTCCAGGGCATGTGCACGACGCCTACATCCTCAGTCGGTCACAGGTCCCTGGGGTCTTCCAGGGTCCACAGAAGCTGCAGGGTTGGCTCCGCAGGGACAAGGACTACCCGCAGAGGCCGTGGCTGATGACACCCATGCGGCAGCCTCAGGCTGCAGCAGAGCGACAGCATAATGAGGCTCGTGCTACAGCTCGCAACTTGGTGGAGTAGACCATCGGGATACTGAAGATAAGGTTCCGGTGCCTGGACCGGTCGGGCCCTGCAATACAGTCCGCAGAGGGTGTCACACATCGTCGTCGCCTGCTGCACCCTACACAACCTGGCGCTGCAACGGGGAGATGAGCTGGCTGAGGAGGAGATGGAGGAGCTACACATCTCCTGCGATGAGGAGGACAACAACAGGGATGAAGGTGAGGAGGTCCTCAGAGGCAACGATGATGGGGGTGAGGCCATCATACTGGCTAGACGAAGCAGGCGCACTTGGGAGGCTGCTAGATTTGTGGAGGATGATGACGACATGCAGTGAGGTGACCCCATAGATCCTCACATCGCATCTGTGAACGTTTGACTCCAGTCTGGCTTATGGCAGCGCAACTACCCTCTGTGAGAATGCTCTTGTCATGGAGACACAGTGGAAGCCCTAATAGTCACTCAATTGCAGGAGGATGATGGCGACATGCAATGAGGACATGCCATAAATCTTCACATAGCCTCTGAGAATGTCTGATTTCTGTCTGGCCAAGGGCAGCTCGCTTACACTCTGTGATCAGGGCCATATCATAGTGACGCAGCCATGAACCTTTAGAAGCATCTGATTCTTTGTCCACCTTCAGCACCTGAGCCTTTCTGGAGCACAGCATCAGTGGTCACAGATGCTGAAGAGATGGGGACCAGACCCTCCTTAAAAGGTGTTGAGAGCACATCAAGAAAATGAGAGACCTCTGTGGCACCTGGCCACTACATTCTGACAGCAATGACAAGCACCACCGAGGTGCAGTCATCAATAATGTTTCCAGGGAGTGTGAGGCTGGACTATCACCTTGGTCTGAAAGCTGCAGAAAGCATAGGGAAGAGGACCTGGAATGAGACATCTGCCTTTATCTTGCGCAGAAAGGTTTTGCATCTGAGTGACACGAACACTGCTCATCAGAACAAGGAGCCATAGGGAGTTTATTGACAATAGTGAACAGTATGTACAAGTGATTAACACTCGTGCCCAGGCTGTGCAACAAATTCTCCTTAACTTTCCTAACCCTGCTCTTGGTGCTCCCCGGACATCAGCAGCGGAGGTGCAGGCAGCCTGCTGACTGCTACAACCCTGTCTGTGATGACTTTGGCAGGTGTCCTCTGGAGGGCCGAGACTTGGAGGGTCCTGGCCTGCTTTCGGGGTCCTGCTGTGTGGCAGTCGCACCCTCCTCGGCCTGTGGAGCTGGAGCTGCTGAGGTTACAGGCAGAGGGGAGTCAGATTGGCCGGACACTCTCAGAGTCACCTGGATGGACGGGCGCAGAGTGTGCACCTGCTGATCCTCCTCCCTATGGGTGCCAGGGGCCCCAGGCTGACTCCTCGAGAAGCAGGGGTAACTGGAGTGAGATCGAGTTGCCCGGCACCCCTTTCGTGTACACACTGTTGGAGGCTAAATATGGCATCAGCAATGGAGTTGAGCCCATGCAGCAGTGCAGAAGCTAAGTCCAGGACCAAGGTCTCCATGGCGGCTGCCATCCTACCAGTGTTGACCCTGGTGCGTTGGCATGCCGATGCTATCACCTGAGACTGCGGCGGACGGACTCCTCCATCACGCCTTACAATCTGAGGAGTGCAGCGGACATCCCTTCCTGATGTTCCCTAGCTTGCCTTTGCAGCTCCAGCAACTGTGACATGACCAAGTCCAGAGGCTCATCATCTGACTCGGGCTCAGCAAAGTTCTGGCCTCCAACAGTCCTCCAAGTGCCAGAAACCTGGGAAGTCCTTGCCTCCACCTGCTGTGGATCGGACGGTGCAATGTGCTCACCAGATTGTGATCCTGGGGCTATTCTAAATCTTGGTCCCACTGAGGTGTGTGTCTCTGCACTGTTGGAGGGTGTGGGTGAGTGCTGTGATGGGACTTCAGGGAGGGTGCCTTCAGATTCCTCTTCAGAGTTTTCTTCGAGGATTGATTGGAGGCCCTGGGTCGTGGACTCTGTTAGCTGTTTGGCAGATGTGCCTGTGGAGGCAAGGGGAGATAAGTAGTGCATGGCAGTGGCCTGTGAAACAGGACACATCACTCAGAACATAGTTGTCTGGTGGATGTTGCATTGCTGGACCCTCACTTGGTAGAGCACCGCCAACCTCACCGTCAGCACAGGACCAGTTGCGATCCTCGCCGGCCAACTGGATGGCTCTGTTTTAAAAGTCTGTAAGGACCTTGATTTCGGGCATTCCGCTACCAGTCCGCAACCTCACCCTCTTGTTGTGTGCCAGTTTGTCCTGCATGGATAGAGATGAAGAAAGTGTAAGTAGGACCCAGGTGATAAGTATGCTTGGCCTGTGTAGGTGGTGAGTGGTCCCATGGATGGGATGGGGACAATGAAGGTGAGTGTGAGAGAGTAAATGGTGATGTCCCTTGAACCGGCAGTGATTGCTGGTTCACTGTGGATGTGTGATGGGTTTGTGAGTGTGAGCGCTGAGAGTGATGAGAAGAGTGACTTACCCTGGTGGAGATCATTCATCCTCTTGCGGCACTGGGTGGCTGTCCTCTCTAGAAGGGTGTTGGTTCTGACCACCACTGCCACCTCCTCCCAAGCTGGGTTAGTACTGTTGCTGCCCATCCTATGGCCAGACCGGGGGTAGAGAACATCCCATCAGGCCTTCATGGCATCCAAAAGGCGCTCGAGGGACGCGTCGCTGAACCTGGAGGCTGCAGTCTTCTTCAGTTTCAGGGCCATGTCTTCCGTGCAGCAGTGGTGGTCTGGAAGCACTGATTTGTGTGCTTGTGGCTGGACTTTAAATATGGCACCTGGCGCGATGCAGCTGCGGGGTGATGACAGGCAGGCGAATGAGAGCCCGCCCACCATGGAAATGGCGTGTTTCCCAGGGGTACATAAATAATGTGGTGGGTTTGGGACAATACTAAGTTTTACCCGCCTGCTACCACACTTAGTGCAAGCCTGGGATGATTCTCCCCTAGATGTTACAAAGATAACAAAAAGACAAAATGAAAGGCTCTGTATAACAAAGTAAAGGAATTGATAGTACACATTGAAGTAAATAGATATGCTCTGACAGCCATTACGGAGACGTGTCTGCAGGATGACAAGGATTGGGTCCTGAATATTGAGGGGTATATGATATTGAAGAAGAATAGGAAGTTAGGTAAGGGTGGAGGGATAGCACTGTTGACCAAGAATGGCATTGGTGCAATAGTTAGAGATGATCTTGGTTCAGGAGATCAGGATGTAGAATCGGTTTGGGTGGAGATGAGGAATAGTAGAAAGAAGTCACTAGTGGAAGAAGTCTGCAGGCCCCCTAACAGTAACCACAATGTAGGACAAAGTATACGAGAAGAAATATTGGGTGCTTGTGATAAAGGGACAGCAATAATCACGAGTGATTCTAATCTACATATAAACTGGAAAAATCTGATTGGCAGTAGTAGAATGAGGAGTTCATAGAATGCTTTTGAGATAGTTTTTTTTTAGAGCAGCACATTCTGGTAGCAAACTGAGGGCAGGTTATATTAGACTTGGTATTGTGTAATGTGACAGGATTAATTAATGACCTCAGAGTGAAGGCACCCCGAGGTGCAGCAACCACAATATGATTAGATTTTACATCCCGTTTTAAAGGGAGAAGAGTGGGTCTAAGACTAGTATTTTAAACTTAAATAAGGGTAACTATGTGGGCATGAAAGTTGAGCTAGCTGAAGTAAACTAGGATACTAGGCAAGGAGATAGATCAATGCAGAAGCAGTGGCTGACATTTAAGGGGACATTTCAGAATACTCAGAGAAAGTATATTCCTACTCTAAAGAAAAATTCTAAAAGGAGGACCCACCATCCTTGGTTAACTAAAGAAGTTAGGGAAAGCATCAAACTTTAGGAAAAAATGTTTAATTGCACAAATACGAGTGGCAGGACAGATGATTGGACAGAATATAAAGAACAGCAGAGAATGACTAAAAGGTTAATCAGGAGAAAGAAATTAGAGTAAAGGAGGAAACTAGCTCGAAAAGTAAAAATGGATAGGTATTTAAAAAAGGAAAAGAGTAAGTAAAATGAATGTTTGGCCTCTAGAGAGTGACAGTGGGGAGTTAATAGTAGATAATAAGGAAATGGCAGATGAAATGAACAAATATTTTGCTTTCGTTTTCACTTTGGAAGATACAAAAAACACTCCAGTACTAGCTGTGAAGCAGGAGGTGGAAGAGAGGGGGATCTTGGTGAAATTACAATCACTAGAGAAGCAGTACTGAGTAAACTAATGGATCTGCGGGCTGACAAGTCTCCGGGTCCAGATGGACTTCATCCTAGGGTCTTAAAAGAGGTAGCTAATGAGGTAGTAGATGCATTGGTGTTAATTTTCCAAAATGTGCTAGATTCTGGGAAGGTTCCATCAGACTGGAAAGTAGAAAATATAACCCCTCTATTCAAGAAGGAAGGGAGGCAGAAAACAGGAAACTTGACGTCTGTTTTGGGGAAGGTGCTAGAATCGATCATTAAAGAGGTTATAGCTGGGCACTTAGAGAAACTCAAGGTTATTGGGAAAAGTCAGAAGGGTTGAGGGGCTGAATGGCCTACTTCTGCTCCTATTTTGCATGTATGTTCATTGGTTCTTATTCGGCCCCTCAAGCCTGCTCTGCCATTCAATAAGATCATGGCTGATCTGATTCTGGCCTCAATTCCACTTTCCTTCCTGCCTCCTATATTTTTGACTCCCTTATCAATCAAGAATCTATCAAAATCAGCCTTAAATACATTCAATGACCCTGCCTCCACTACTCTCTGGGGAAGAGAGTTCTACCGACTTACGACCCTCAGAAAGAAAAAAATTCACATCTCTGTGTTAAATGGAAGACCCCTTATTTTTAAACTGTGTCCCCTAGTTCTAGTCTCTCCCACAAGGGGAAACGTTCTTTCAGCATTCACCCTATCAAGTCCCCTCAGGATCTTATGTTTCAATAAGATCACCCCTCATTCTTCTAAACTCCAATGGATATAGGCCCAACCTGTCCAAGCTTCCTCATAAGATAACCCCTTCATCCCAGGAATCAGTGGAGTGAATCTTCTCTGAACTGCTTCTCATGCAATTATGTCCTTTCTTAAATAAGGAGGCCAAAACTGTGCAGAGTACTCTAGATGTGGACTCACCAATACCCTATACTGTACGACTTTAGCAAAACATCCCTCCTTTTATATTCCATTCCTCTTGCAATAAACTTTTTGTGATTCATGTACCAGAACACCTAGATCCCTCTGTACCTCAGAGTTCTGCAAACTCTCCCCATTTAAATAATATGCTGCTTTTTTATTCTTCCTGCCAAATTGGACAAGTTCACATTTTCTCACATAATACTCCATCTGCTAATTTTTTGCCCACTCACTTCACACATATATGGACCTTTGCAGACTCCTTGGGTGGAATTTTTCACTCCTGCCAGCAGGAGTCGTCGTGGTGGGCGGAGGCACTTAATTTGACAGGAGGTAAAACAAAAATGTATCCCGATGGCGGGATAAACTTTTGGAACTTTGTTCTCCCGAATTTCAAGATGGGTTGAGCTTCCCGATGAGCAATGCTGAGAACCCCATTTGCAAGCATTAGCATCTCATGCACATTCATTAAAAGGCCACCTCGCTGGAATTAAGCCCCCCTTGCAAATTAAGTTCCCCACCGGCGAGAATTTAGAGGGCTGGAAATAGGGGCAGGTGAAGGCTGGAAGGGGGTGGGAGGGGTAAGGTGGAAGGATGGAATGAAGGCTGGACAGAGGAGGCAGGCTTACAGGGGAAGGGTGGGGAGAGTGCCTGGGGAAGGGGAGGGGGCAATGTCAGGGGAAGGTTGGGGGGAGAATGTCTGGGGGAGGGGGGGGCTGAGTGCGTCTTAGAGGGAGGAGTCAGTGGTGTAGACAGTGGGTCCTGGGGAGAGAACTCAGGGTACTGGTGATAGGAGAGAGCAGTCACAGTTGTGTACGGTGCAAGGTCCAAGGTGAGGGTCTGGTAGCTGAAAATCTCATCCAGTGGGTCATGGCAGGGGACAAGATAGGTGGCTCAGATAAAGGGAGGGAGCAGGGTTAGGTTGGGCATGGCAATAGTAATGGGTGTCGGCTCTGAAGGGGGAAAAGATATGTGGAGATGGTTCGTGATAGGGTCCAGGGTGATAGAGGGGAGTGGAATGGTGATATTGGGTGGGCCTATGGTGATGGGCGGGGGGAGTTGTTAGGTGACAGGGGGAGAGTAGAAGGTGGTGGAGTATGAAAGGTGACGTGCACCATTTTTCCAAACTGACCTTGACCATACAGTTTGTCAGTCAGTGAGATCCCTCAAAGTAGGAGGAGGGTATTTTCGGGTGGGTGGAATTCAAGGTCAGCACAAGGGGGGGCCATCTAAAGAGACACGCTAATAATTGTGAGGCAACTGAATGTCAAAGATGCTCAGTTGTGTTCTCCTCTCTATGGTGAAGCCCACGTTGCAGCAGGTTTGTTCCTGACTCATGGGTCTGAAAACATCGAGATCCCAGCAAGGTGTGAAGCTGCCATTCATTCTGTGCCATTTGTTATCAGCTGCAGTCAGAGACAGGGGTGAAGGGAAGGATGGAGGTGGAATGCCTCCAAGGGATATGACTATGGAGGGCAACCAACTTGCGACTCTAAACTTCAATCCTCCTGGGTTAGTGGTCGTGGCTGACAAGGTATCAAGCGGTTAGTCTTTCTGTATTGCCAAGGCAATGGTCTCTCTCTAAAGTTTCAAGGGTAGTGGAGACAAGTGGAAGTGTGTCTGCTTGAGGCTTCTTGCACATGGCTGTCATTACCCTGGTCAAAGAGCAATGTCTCCATACACATTCATGTATGAACAGGAGTAACACCATCTCTTGTCCTCCAGGATGTCCTTTACCTGGAAGGGGTGGAGTGGGGATGCCATGCCTAGACGGAGGCCAGGGGCTTAGCACTTGCCTGCTGGCTTTGAGGTGGAAGGAAACCTGTAAAGGATGTGCTCATTTAACGTATCACTTCAATGCATTCACACACCTACTGATGCGTCAAAAATACAGGTTACAGGCAACCCGGCCTTGGTAATAGCTCTCATCCAGAAGAGAAGGAGGGCACATCACAGGTTGGCACAGGCAGCCAGGAGGGGCAAGGGCCTGAGCAGCAAGAGGCAGCAGGATCTCTGTAAGGTCAAGACGCTGGTGAACATGGAACACTGCAACAGCAAGCATTGGCCCGACAATGTGTGTATCACGGGCGATGTACTTATCTGCAGATAAGTGAAAGGCAATGCCAGAGGCTCCCTCGTAGGTTTTTTTTATTATTCATTCATGGGATGTGGACTGCGCTGCAGTCCATGTGGTGTAGGTACACCCACAGTGCTGTTAGGAAGGGAGTTCCAGGATTTTGACCCATCGACAGTGAAGGAACGGTGATATATTTCCAAGTCAGGATGGTGAGTCACTTGGAAGGGAACTTCCAGGTGGTGGTGTTCCCATCTATCTGCTTCCCTTGTCCTTCTAGATGGTAGTGGTCACGGGTTTGGAAGGTGTTTGGAAGGGTCTCAGGAGCCGTGGTGAATTCCTGCAGTGCATCTTGTAGATGGTACACACTGCTGCCACTGTGCGTTGGTGGGTGGAGGGAGTGAATGTTTGTGGATGTAGTGCCAATCAAGCAGGCTGCTTTGTCCTGGGCAGTGTCAAGCTTCTTCAGTGTTGTGGGAGCTGCACTCATCCAGACAAGTGGGGAATATTCCATCCCACTCCTCACTTGTCCCTTGTAGATGGAGGACAGGCTTTGGGGAGTCAGGAGGTGAGTTGCTCATTGCACGATTCCTAGCCTCTGACCTGCTGTTGTAGCCACAGTATTCATATGGCTAGTCTAGTTCAGTTTCTGGCCAATGGTAACCCCAAGGATGTTGATAGTGGGGGATTCAATGATGGCAATGCCATTGAACGTCGAGGGGCGATGGTTGAATTCTCTCTTGTTGGAGATGGTCATTGCCTGACACTTGTGTGGCGTGAATGTTACTTACAGATGGCCCCAGGATGTGTTTACTCACATCTGCCAGCTTCTCCAGTAGGAGCTGCAGCTGCAAGGACACCGTAGGAGTAGTGCAGAACTCCTGGCCTGCAATGAGTGAATGTCTGCCTGGGTGCCTTTTAAATATGGCGGCAGGACCTTCGACCCCATGAGGTAACAGCCGGGTGGGTTACCTCCTGCCCGCCCCACCATGAGATTCGCCAAACTCCTCATGGATGCATAATTAATGAGCTGAAAAGTAGAAGATTGCACGTGCTCATCTGCCCTGCTGCTCAGCTAGAATCATGCCGACTTTCCCAACTGCCATTAGACTTAGTCTCCTGAATGGAAAATTCTGTCCCTTATGCCCTCTTCACAACTTACTTTCCTACCTTTCTTTGTGTCATCACCAAATTTCGCAACCATACATTTGGGTCCCATCATCCAAGTCATTGATACAGATTGTAAATAGTTGAAGCCGCAGTTGAAGCTGGGGCACTCCACTCATTACATCTTTCCAAACCGATAAAGACCGATTTATGCCTATTCTCTGTTTCCTGTTAGCTAACCAATCTTCTATCCGTGCTAATAAGTTACCCCCTACACGATGAGCTCTTATTTTGTGTAGTTACCTTTGATGTGGCGCCTTGTCAAATGCCTTCTGGAAAGCTAAGTACACCACATCCACAGGTTCCCCTTTATCCACTCTGCTTGTTAGTTCCTCAAAGAATTCCAATAAATTAGTCAGCACAATTTCCCTTTCACAAAACCATGTTGGCTCCACCTGATTGAGATTTTCTAAGTGCCCTGTTATAATCTCCTTAATAATAAATTCCAGCAATTTCCCTACGACAGATGTTAAGCTAACTGGCCTTTTCCTGCTTTCTCTCTCTCTCTCCCATCTTGAATAGAAGAGGTACATTCAATATTTTCCAATGTGATGGGACCTTTCCAGAATCTAGGGAATTTTGGAAAATCAAAACCAATGCATCTATTATCTCAGCAGCTACTTGTTTTCAGGCCCTTGGATGAAGTACATCAGGATCTGGGGAATAGTCAGCTTTTAGTTCTAATAATTTTCTCAGTACCCTTTCCCTGGTGATTTGCATTCCTCCTTCCCTTTCCCCTCTCGATGCACACTTATTTCTAGGATGTTACTTGTATCCTCTACAGTAAAGACAGATGCAAAATATTTGTTCAATTCATTTGCCATTTCCTTATTTTCCATTATTAATTCCCCAGGCTCACTCTGTAGAGGATCAACATTCATTATACTTACCCTTTTCCTTTTTGAATACCTGTAGAAACTCTTATTATCTGTTTTTATATTTCTAGCTAGCTTTCTCTCATACTCTAACTTCTCCCTCCTAATTTTTTTCTAGCCATTCTTTTCTGTTTTTCATATTCTGTCCAATCTTCTGACCTGCCACTAAATCTTCGTGGAATTGAACGCTTTTTATTTCAATTTGATACTGTCTTGAACTTCCTGAGTTAGCTAAGGATGGTACATCCTTCCCCTAGTCTTTCTTTCTCACTGGAATGTATCTTTGCTAAGTGTGACTAAATATCTACTTAAATGTCTGCCACTGCACCTCTGCTGACTTATCCTTTAACCTGATTTCCCAGTTACTTTAGCCAACTCTGTCTTCATACCCTCATAATTACCCTTATTTAAGTTCTTTTGCACAGCTCTAGCAGCTGAATTTTGGCCATTGTAGTTGGCCCTTCTGCCATCTCCTCATAATATCCAATCCTGGGATTTTTCTTAAAACCCCTAAGAATAGTTTTCTTACTAATGCATATTTGCTATTTTATTTCCTCATTCACAAACCTTTGAATATTTCCTTTAATTATTGTAAATATGGTAGCAAAGTACTCATTGAGAAACTTTTCCATTTCCTTATTTTAGCTATAATCATAAATGGTTTTGAGTTTCTCTAGCTCCTCTTCAATGACTTCCGTTTCCTAAAAAGCTTTTCCTCTACATCATTTGCACAATGTTTTAGACTTCTTTTTGCTCTTTGTACATTTCTTGATTATTTCTTTTTTGCCTTCCATTTGTGGGCTATGACATTTCTCATGCCTGCTTTATTCTATTTTTTCTTTAAAGGTGTCATTGGTCTCACATTCTTTGAACTATTCTTTAAACGCAGTGGCTCTAAATTTCCACAAGGGTTCTCTCGATCTCCTGCCATAACTTTGGCAGAGCTCTCCGAGAAAGCTGCAAATGCCGTTTTCAATTGCTTATTCCATTTGTTCAGATGCTCCACCCATTGAAGTAATGCAAGGAAATGGAGAGAATCCCCATGGAAATCCAGGGTGGGTGTTTGTTTACACTGTATAATGCATTTTACTTTTTCAGATTAAAATGTTTGATTCAGGTAAAATAAGAACAAAATAGTACATGGCAAATATGCTTGAAGAAATCTGTGATTACCTAAGCATTGCAAATAAACTCATTTCAGCAGTAAGGTTGTTCACCTAACATTGAAAAAAGTAGAAGAGTGGTGAAGTAAAATGTTGTGAGCACCGAAGCTCGTTTAATTGTAAGATAACTTTTATCCTTTTTAAGGTGCTGCTGAAATGTAGTATTAGAAACTCCATCTCTGCATTATAATGGGTAAACCCAAGGGACATGCAATATTCGGCATGATTTAAATGAGGCTGGCAATCTGCAAACACATGTTGTGCACCACCACCACCACCACCCTCCCCCTCCCCCTGCCCCCCACCCCACCGCCCCAAGGTGGCTCACCAGTGAAATGTGATCAGATTCCAGGCTGCTGTGTTGCTGCAGTAGACCTCAGGTAGGTCTTGGAAGGTGTTGAGGGCAAGATTGGGATGCAACCAAGTTGCAGCTAGCAATTTTCAGGCTTGAGCTGCAAACAAGTTGAGAGAAGCACACCTGCTCTTGCTGACTCCACAGGCCTGATTTTAGCTAATTCAAAACCCACCCGCTTGCACAGAGTTAAATTTGAGTCCCACGTTCAGGTAGATATTTTACAAAACTTACCTTTATGGTGGCTGGCTTCCTGTGGTTCCTTCAAGTTAGATTGGACATATCACAGATTTTACCATGCATAGCCAGGCCTGTGCCGGCTGCATTCAGAACAAACCTATTTGGAAAGGTAGTTTGAAAAATGGTGTTAGGCCCCTTTCTTGCATATGCAAATGACATAATACTTACTTCAGGCCCAGGCCCTGGAGGCTGTTTTGATGCCTATACCAATATTGCAGCTGATGCACTTACAGCACAGAATTTGTGCATACCCCCACCCACCATGTTTGATGCTTTTACACATGTTTTATGTCGTAAAATGGGAGCAACATTATCCAATGACTAGGCCTTTGTAATAGCCCAAAGTTAGAGAAGTATGCTTTTCAATGACAAAGATGAAAGCAGTAGGGAAAGGATTGAATTTTAACATGACTGAGTTAACAGATTAATGGAATTTGTCAAGAGTTCAAAAGTTACTCCCAATATATTTGGTAATTGTGAAATTAAAAATTACAAAAGGGGGGTGAAACGAGCTCATAGTGAAGCGGCAGCTGAGGTTTTGTGCCTGATCTTCTTTCCACTGAAGTTTACAGAATGTTCGTTCAAACTCTTGTTGGAAACTGGTTTCATAGTCTCACAATTGTTTTTATCTGTTTTGAGATATATTTTCCAAATCAACAGAAAATGAAAACTGATGCAATAAAAAAATTTGCTGCTGTCTCACTACAAGTCCATTTCACACTGCTGATGCGGACCAATTTCACCCACAAAATGTCCAAAATGTCAAGAAGGACTGAGTGTTTCAATCCAAAGTGGGTTTTCTGTATATCGATGCAAAAGTAGCTGTAAAACTCAGCAGTAAAGTTTAATGATCCAACTCCCAAGCACATTAAAGATGGCTGATGTATAACACCCACTCACATGATTGGATCACCTGTGAACTATGAAAAGTAAATTATTAATCTTTTTTCATGTTATAAGAATGCACTAACATGCTCTGCTCAAATGTTTAAGCACACATGCAATGCGACGGACTACTTTGTTGCTGAGCTCAGTAGACCTGTGATGATGGCAGTCAGCCTGCACATCATGCTCTGGATACCAATCCGGAAAATGAAAAAAGTGATATAGCCAGAAAAGGAGGTAGTTAACAAATGTTAAAGAAATACATGGAACTAAATCTCTTACAAACTATTATACAAGAATCTAAGTTATTGAATAATTTTATATGCTGATCTAAGTACATCATGTTTAATGTCAAAACTGTTAATGGAACAGTTCACAGTACATATGGAACTAATAGGCATATACACTGGTTCAAGTTCTATGTTACTTGTTTTCTGGTAATAGTTCCAAGCTGCAAAGTACAGCTGTAAGGCCAACCCAGACAGTTCTTTGTGCTTACTTTGATAATAGGGGGGCCTACAAGTGTCAGGATAGAGGAAGGGCAGGGACGTTTGGCTGTGAAGTCTGACTGATGTAAAACAGATGGGGCTTAGATGAAGGCCAATACAAAGAAACAATCAGGCCATTCAACACGGCTAGCTAGCCACCTCAGTGAATTGAATGCAGACAATTATAGTATCAATTCTTAATACTTCAAACAAAAGGCGCTCATGTCGCTATGAGTTTTGGATTTGTTACTGTCAGAATAAGCAGGGTAGACCTTTTTCAGGAAGAGCTGCACTTGTTTACATCCTCCACAATCTCTCTCTATATATTATATAAATATAAATAAATATGTATTAAAAATATACACCCACATACACACTTATAGCTGTCAAAGAACCTGAGTTTAAATAGGATACTGATGGGTAAGCCCTGGGCAGATTCCAATAAACTTTCTCTATTAATGAAAATCTTATAATCGGAAAACCTAGGGTGGAATTTTACAGCCCCACCCGCTGGCGAGATTTTCCACCCACTCGCGAGATTTTCCACCCGCTGGCGAGATTTTCCACCCGCTGGCGAGATTTTCTACTCATGCCAAAGTCAATGGACTTTTGAACAGCTCACAGCAATTTACAGCCCCGCCCCCACCGCGACAGGGTCGTAAAAGTCCGCCCCTAGTGAGGAGATTTTTGTAATCCTTCTTAAAATTGCATGATTCTCATAATATCTTTTTTCAACAATAAAGCCTGCAGTGCATGTGACTGTCCTCAATAATTTTCATACAACAAACGCAAAAATTACCTGGTTAAAAAGACGTTAGATATCATCTTATGCAATACCACTGCTATTGTCCATCGATCCAGGCACTACAGGGTCAGTGTGTTATGCATCCTGCTAGCTCCAAAAACCTTTTCATTTGTTCCATGAGGTTTAGTGGTTAAAAGGTAATGCAAAGATGTGGAAAGTGCTAGCCTGCACATTTCTTCACAACCTTCTCCAAGTTTCTGCTCTGCAGATATCTTGCAACATCAGCCACCTCCATTTTAAAATGTGAATGATTTTTATTATGGCACCAATATATACTGCAAATGGATATGACAATTAGCAATGGAACATCACACCTGAATTTAAAATATTTTGATTTTAAGTCAGTTTATTATTTTAACTTTCATTTAATTATTATTTTAACTTTTGTTTTTGATCACACTGAGCTATTCTTAAATTTAAAAGAAAGATAATATAAACTATCTCCCATCGCAAATATAGGGCAGAATTTTGTCCTTGGTGGGCGGGCGGGATGGTCGGGAAGCCGACCGCTGCCTGCGATCGGCACCGCACCACAATTTCATGCTGGCGGGCCAATTAAGGCCCTCAGCGCTACCTGTACGGCGGCGGGGGTGAGGGCGCGAGCGGGCAGTGACGAGCTTCGTGCATGCATGCGTGTGAGCGCTTCATAATCTCCCTGAGGCACAGAGCTGCCCCAGGGAGGTGAAGAGATATATAAAAAAAATAAAGAAAATAAAAATGTCCTCATGTGACTCTGTGACATGAGCAGGGACATGTTATTAATTCAATTGTAAAACTTTTATTTTATATTTATTTGCTTTTGGAAACCTCATCCTGCCCATGGATGAGGTTTCCAAAAAAATTGCAAAGGCTGCTTAGCCTTTTCACCTGCCCGCCAACAGTTAGGTTGGACGGGCAGTGAAAAATTTAGCTTAATTGATTATTTAATGGCCTTAACAGGCCTTTTAACTGTCGGTGGGCGTGCTGCCGACTCTGGCGCGTGCCCGCCGGCCGAACTATCGTGCGACTGTGTGTTGACGTCGGCACGCTCAGCTGACATCAACGTGCGTCATTTCATGCTCGAGCGGGTCGGGTGCGCGCCCGCCCACCAAGTGAAAATTTCAGCCCATAGAAAAGAAAGATAATATGAAACTATCTCCCATTACAAAAATAGATGCAGAAATTGCAGACACTGGGTCTGGAAGAAAAGGAAAATGACTAGCATTTACATAGTGCCTTTCAAAACCTCAGGATATCCCAAAGTGACACAGCCAATGGAGCATTATTGAATTGTCGTCACTGTTATAATTTAGAAGACAGCCTGTCTAGTTGCAGAGTTTAATGTCTTTAATCTAAACTGAAGAGTCCCTTCAAAGTATTTTAACTGTTGCGTTTGTTGACATAAAAGTAAATTTACTGATGCTGTGCTCCCAGTGAGAGTTCCACTGATAGTTAGAATAGGTTGGAGATAAGGCCACATCATTGTGGCCCTGGTTCCATGATTCACATTCCCTTCAGGAGAGGTTCCCTGTTGGGGATGCAATAATGGTGAATTTCCCTTATAGTTTCAACTTATATTTTAAAACCATGAAATCAAAGTTGTGAATCACTGCTTGCAATTTAAATTGCTCACAGAGGTCATATTTTATTAATAGCACAGAAGTAAGAAGATGGTAACGCATGCTTTGTTATAGCTTTATCCTGGGAGTAGCCCAGTACTCCAACTATGGCACTCACAGCCTTGATACAGATTCAAACTCTGATACTCCCAATGAGTGAGTATTACAGATATTTTGTGGGCTGCAAAATGGAGCAGCTCATGGTAGCAAATGTAAGGAGCCCTTTTCTGTCTTCTTAAGCACATTACCTGCCACAGGAACTAATGAAATGGCACTGACAGTATCCATGGAGACATTTAGACTGAGAATATATTAATCTCTCACCTGCAGGGTTATGTGGTGGCAGGAAGGCAGGGCAAGAATATAAAGTAGGGTAGAATTACAAAAGCTATGATTTTATCTTAAGAGAAAGGATAAAATTGTTCCAGCGGCAAATAGAGTAAGAAGAATACAATTCTTGAGTTAACTTAGCCCAGTGTGTAGCTCTCTCACCTTTGAGTTCTGAAATGTGAACATGTCATATAGGCTAACATTCCAATACAATACTGAGGGTGTGCTGTATTGTCAGAGGTGCTGTCAGCTGGATGGTTCTTAAACCATGCCTTCATCTGACTGCTTTGGTGATTCAAGTGGACAATGAAAATCCCATGTCTTTATTCAAAGAAAAGCAGGAAATTTTCCCAATGCCCTAACTTACATTCCTCCCCCAGCCAATACCAACAAAAACAGATTAACTATCACTCATTTAATTGGTGTTTAAGGAATCTTACTGTGCACAATATGGCTGCTGAGTTTACCAATATGACAGTCATGCATGTCAAAGTGATTTGAAACTCTTCAATGAGATATGATAAAGCCTTTACCCAAAACTAATGAAACAGTGCAATGTATTAAATACAGTAGTTTGAAAAATATGCTGCAATGGATTAAAACTGTGTATTAAGAGATGGGATTACTTTTATAAATCTCAAGCTTCAATTTGCCAACATATACTGAACATTTTCTAATGTAATTAGTAAAAATACAAACTGCATTGCACTATATGTTCACAAATATTATGCTTTTTGATTCATAACGTTGTGTATTAACCCTCCATTTATATCTCTTCTCAGCCATTCCACAACTAAGATGAGAAGTGGCGTACATGCTCCCAGACTTCTACGAACTGCACTCTAGAGCCAAACACAAGGAGGCCCATGAGACTGATCAGGCTGACTTTTAAGCAGCTTTCCCCCTTTCAACTTGTACTCAACTCCTCATTTCAAGAGCACAGCTAAGACCTAGCCCGGCAGTGCTGGGAATCACAGGCAAGAACCTGTGACCTACCAGGCATATCCTCTATTTTCACAATTGTTGATAAGAAATATTACTTTGATAAAAATTGAAGTGATGTGGCAGATGAGCTGTGGAGCAGTCAGTTGTTTGGAGTAATGTGCTTTACACCAGATGTCACCTTGGGGATATGCTGCTGACAGGAAATCGCAATCAGTGAACAGAGACACAACATACAAATGACAAGCATTTGGAAAACCACAGAAAGCTGGAGTGTCAGCAGTTAAATATCAGATTTCTTCAGCAGCAGTTTTTAAAACCCCTTTCCTGTCCCACAGTGCAGCATATTTGCTGTTTTTACTGTAAGCCATGGTATAGTTGACTACAGCTGCCATCTTGTGGTGATGCAGAATATAGCAATTGAAAATAATATCTTCTGCAGACTGCTCTCCAGTGAACAAAGCTGGTTATTACAATAGACTTATCTTTGTATGTGCTGCCTGTAAAACAATTATCAAGGAAGAATACTAATGAGCAATATATAAACTTGAAAATTTTCATGTGAGCATTAGGAAAAATGATTGAGATAATAGTCCTGAACATTCACAGCTGATCCAACATAATTTCTCAATACATGTGACAGGAGTCTGTCCCTAAACATCTGAACAGGAGTAGGCTATTCAGCCCCTTGTATCTGTTCAATTAGATCATGGCTTAATCTAGATCTATATTCTATTTATCTTCCTTTTCCCCAATCCAACAACTGGTGCACCAGAAAACAAAGCTGGGATCCAGGTACCTTGGGTCCAAGCCGTGTGCAGACTGTTGAGGGAGGGGAGCTTTTGCATGTCCCAAAAATAGCTATCGTCATAAAGGGTCAGGGCTAGGCCTGGGATTCCCTGCACTGGGAGTTCACATGTTAGAGGGACCCAGCGTAGGATTGGTGGATCAAATCAGGGGTATTCAGTCCTAGCAGAAGTGAGGTCCACCTGTGGGCTCAAACCCCTAAAGATTCATTGGGCTAAATATAAAACATTGAAGTGGTCCCTTACATAGCAGCTGAGAGGGTAACTTATAAATCTCTGCAGGGAAGGAAAACTGGCAGAGCCCTGATTCAGGAATTTTTATGCTGGATTTTCTGGCCTTCCTGTTAGGAACGATGCACCAGATGCAGTATTGTGCCTACCGTGGGTATGCAAATAAGGGAAAATCCCCTTAATCCTGGAATGTCTGCCAGGGTCAGTGGTGGAGGTTACTGACAGATGCAGTCTATGATTTTCAGTGCCAGGGCATTTTCTTGAATGGAAAATATTTTGCATCAAGAATGCTATCATTAATTAAGAATAATTTAACCTAAGTAGTATCAATGTATAAATAGGTTTGCTTTAAAAGAGAAAATATAACCAAAGAAGTCAGCTAAATTTGTGCTTTGCACAGTGATTTATTCTGCTTTGCAATATATTAATGCACCTCAACTGGTTATTGACACATTATAAACATTTTAACAAATAGTCCCATTACAGACAGGAAGTTTTCAACCACCCAGTAGTATGCATTTTGCCATGTCTTAAGGTTCCCTACACATTATAATAAATAAAGGGAGCTACTCTGTAATCCACAGACTGCTACCTAAAGCATGTCACCTCCACTGCTGTGTGTGGGTGGAGGACAGGACTGAAATGAAATTATTTCCTACAAAGCATATACATGGAGCACTACATAATGTTCTTCATCATTCCTTGTTCCTTAAACAAAATGAATTCAAATCATACAAAACATAAAACTCAAAAACCAGAATATTTTTAAAAAGCTCATTGCATATGGTCCTACAGCTTTCCATTATCTTCTATATTGTACTTTGTGGACTGCATGGCCAGAATTTAGTGATGGCAGCGGGACCCAGGGTTGCATCTTGTCATCCCTATTAAGGATAGCTACCTGCCCCCAAGGGCCGTCAGTCAACCAGAAGGCGTGCAGCTCATCAGCGCCACCAGGAGCAGTGGCCAGTGTTGGGCTGAGCCTGGGGTAGGAGGACACATCGATGGACATGTGCCCTCACAACCAGGTAAGTGATGTCTGAGGGTCAGAGCGGGTCAGACAGGCCCCAGCAATGGGGGTGGGGGGGTGTGTGGTTTGGGCTGATAAAGGCAGCCACAGCCACTGGGAGGAGGCCATCCTTGGGCCAAAGTCTGCCCAAAATGGAGGGCCCCCCATTGCGGAAGCTGTCAGGCCGTCTCCCCACATGGCAGAGGGCCCACCCACTGCCGGCTAGATGTCAGGGGAGGCGGGAAGAAGCCCTCAAATGACCAGTCAAATGGCTCAATTGGCTTATGGGTGGAAGAACTGTCCTCCACCTTCCTCGCCACTGATAAAATGGCAGCGGAAAAATTACAGGTACTCCACCCACCAGACCTGTCATGTCATGTCATTTTACAGCCCCCCTGAGTCCCAGCCCATCCACAGAGAGCTGGTAAAATCCAGCCCCATGTTTCCTGAGTCATGTATTTGTGGGTCCTGCCCGCACCCCAGAGATAATGTTTTGCTGAGACTGCACAGATTCTTAAACTCTCCCAACATTTTTCCAGCAAAGGCCCCTTTTCCTATTTGTAAAATTGCAATGGTCTTCTTTCCTACGCTATATGTAAGAGAATTTTACCCACTGCTCAAAACTATTGCTATACACTATTTTTCTTTGGCCTGTTTAATCTCAAGTACTCTGAGCAGTAATGATGATCTTTCTATGTGAGATTTACAATGGTGTTACATGTATCGGGGCAATGACACTTTAGGAATGTTTGCTTTCCTCTGCATCTCCTATCCCAACTGCCCTCTACAAAATTTGCTAATTTGTACCTTCTATCCTGCCATTACCAGTTTCAGCTCCTCCTTTGTTCATTTTAAATGGTGTTAGGATTCTGCTCATACAGCATGGTGGAGACCCGCAAAGATTTGAATAACTAGGCAATCTTATGAGTTCAGGGAATCCTGCCCAGGCTGCATACGGCACCAAATCTCACTGCAGGAATTCACTCAGCATTACACTATGCTGAGGGAGAGAAAAGGTTAACTGACTTTCCCATCCAAGAATGCAGCTCTTACATTCCTATTCGAAAATAGATTGAGCCTTTAGCTGGATCAGTAAGTAAATTCTCCATCAGCTGCAGCACTGAGGATATAGAAAGGCAGAAAGAATCCAGTTCAATCTCAGGCCTCTGCTGTTTAGTCATTTCAGCCAGAATGGTGTGGGGATGGGGGCACTCAAATTGATCTCATGTCCTAGACTAGAGAGGGAAATAAAAAACAATTAGCTACTGTTTCCCAAGTGGCTTATACTGGAAAATACATCTCTGTGCTGGTGAGAAATCACGTACATTTGGGATGAGGTACCTGAGAGTGTTTGGCAACTGTTGGACTGTACCCCAGCATAATTCAGGGACTGTAACAGTGGGGGAGATCACATAGTGATTTTTAAAAGCTGTGCTGGCAACATTCCTTCTAACTTTTTTCAAAGTGCATGAGCAATTTATTTAAATATGCAGCTACTTGAAATTATTTTGCTTGGCTGCACACCATGGGAATTTAAAGGGACAGACTTGCGCCTGGCCTGTGCGGAGACTCTCGTGTTGCTGTAGGGCCACACAGCTTCGAAAAAACATTGCTTGCAGGCACCTAGAGACACAAAGGCCCGGATTTTTGCCATGATTGAGAGGCTCTCTGTCATGGTGAAAATCCCAGAAATGGCCGAAAATGCTAAGTCCCATCCCGAATCTGGCAATTCCTATCTTCACAGGGGTGGGACTGGAGTTGGACCAGGTTTTGCGCATTTGCGATTCGTGGAGGCAGCTGGTCATTTAAATCAACAGTTGCCTCCACTGAAGTGGGATTTTGGAAGGCCAGGAGTGTGAAATCTGGAATGTGCAGATTAGAACAGGTAAGAGGAGGTCTGAACTCGGAGGATGCATTTGGAAAGCCAGGGTACCCACTTTGGAT
Source organism: Cetorhinus maximus (assembly GCF_964194155.1). Classification (NCBI taxonomy): domain Eukaryota; kingdom Metazoa; phylum Chordata; class Chondrichthyes; order Lamniformes; family Cetorhinidae; genus Cetorhinus; species Cetorhinus maximus. The sequence continues at coordinate 52,179,643 of NC_135896.1, read as the reverse complement.
AATGTCCCGGGACACCTTTTGGAGAGATAAGGCACTCTTTTGGAGCGGTAAGGCACCCTTTGGGATTCTTAAAAGTTAACATGACTGTGCACTTTTTATGCACAAGCTTATTGGAACTGTCCAGCTATCAAGGAAGTCTTAAAGAGCTGTCCAGCTGTCAAACCTGTAAAAGCTGTCCAGGGTCAAAGCTGTCCAGGTAGTGTCAAAGTTGTCAAACCTGTTCAGGAAGTGTCAAAGCTGTCAAGGAACTGTCCAAGGATTACTAGGTGAATTGGCATGGAGGTGGTGGTGGATGGGGGGGCATGGGTTGGCATGAGTTGGCACTAAGTTAGCATGGGGGTAATATGGAGTGGGTAGAGGGGCACTAAGTTGCCATAGGGGTGTGAGGGGCCATGGGTTGGCATAGGTTGGCATGGATGGGGCATAGGGAGTGTGTGGGGGGTTGAGAGGTGAAGGCTGGAGGGATGTTTTGGTTTTATTGTTTTTTTTATTTCAGCACAGTGCAGCAGCACAGAGGCAAGCCTTCTGCCCAGCCAGCCTCCACACCAGGCAGCCTGTGCATTCATTCAGGGGTCAACTGCCCTGACTCCTTTTTCAGCCTGCCCCACCCGCCCAATTGAAAAACCCACCTGTGGGCAGCCATTTTTAAAGGTCAGGTTCTCCTGACTCTGCAAACCTGACCTGGGGATGAAAATCTAGGCTATACAGTCTATGATCCAATGTGCCTCTTATAATTTCTGGGTTTGTGCTAGATATTACCTCAGGTTCAACACCACTGGTACCTCCTGTAAGAAATTACAGAGAGATGGGATATTGGGTTGCATGGGGATCTTGTGGAAAAGAGAAAGAAATGATGCAGCACAGGCAGTTATATAGACGTTCTCAATCTCAGTGATGAATAAATTCATGATCTTTTCACACTAGGCTGGAGATTGTATGTTACTTCTAGAATTTCTACTGGCATTTCTGCACAATATGAAATAATTTGTTACTATTATTGAGTCAATGAAAAATGATAAATGCTGTAAAAAGGAAACAAATACATGATAATGTAGGGATTTGATTCCTTAAAATACTGAAAATGCTTTTGTTCCCATTTCAAGTTTGAATTAACTGTGAAACATTAACAAATGTTTTATGATTTTGCAAATTGGATTGTACACTGAAACAGCTTCATTTATTTCAAGATGAAGTTTTTGCTCCCGAGAAGAAAACATACTTGCACCATATATTCCCAGAGGAAAGTTCTTAAATTTGAAAGGCTTTGAAAGTTCTTAAATTTTTGAAAAGCTTTGAATAACTGCATCCAACTATGGCACTGCTGCTGTTGGGTAGACAGACACAACACAGCAACCAGGCTCTAGGTATAAGAGATATACTGAAGCTGACTTACTTGGCTGTATGGTATCCGTGGTTCTACTTTCAACTTTTATCACTAGTGCAGTTGCTGGTTTTTGCTCCATCGCTGATATGTCATCGCCCTAAAGAAACTTGCAATAAGTCATATGAAGTCTAAGTCACTTTTCACAAGATTTTCAACAAGTACTGATGCCTTAGTCAGGAATGTGATCCTAACCCTAAAGTATGTTCTTTTTAAACTACTAAATAATTTACCGAAATTATTTTTTAATAGCCATTTGCATGAATTACTTTAGATCATCCAACGTAATGTTGGTGTAGATGAAAGTTAACGTATTAGAAAATTAAGCAAAATTTGAATTTTTAGCCCCTGATGAGGTCGGGCTGGATGCGGGCAGGCACGGGATTTCAGCCATTTTCCTGTAAGTGGGATGGTTGGAGGGGGGGATGTAATGGGGGGCGTGGAGGCAGATATATCCGCCCGCAAACATCAGATACCTAATTCACCTTTTAAAAGAGGCTATTAAGCCCATTGTGGAAGGCTAACTAGAATTTGCTAGGAGGCAGTTTCCAGGCGCCTTAGAGATCCTTCCTGCCTGCCTAGCTTGAGCTGCAGCAACAGGTTGCCCTATGGAAGGGTTTCCCCTTGCATCAACCTGGCACCCACACTGGTGGTCGGGCTGCTGATTGTATTTTTTACTTTAAATTTCAAAAAAAGTTGGAGTATGGATGCCTCCACCTTGGGATGGCTCTCCTTCACTTACCTGTAAAGGCACTCAATTGTTTCTTTCAAGATGGAGAGCTTCCTAATGGTTCTTCAGCTTTGAGAGCCCACCTGCCACCCTTAGTTGGACCAACAGCCTACCCTCTGGGTAGTAATTGGCCAATTCAGGGAAAATCACCATTGGGTGACTGTTCCCACATAGTGCAGGCTTCTGACTCCATTTTAGCCTGACAGCAGGATCCTGAAGCCCATGGGAATAATCCTGCTCATGGCTTTGTCATAAGAAACTAATAAGAAATGAGAAAACTACTTACAGAAGCGGTTTTTGTATCACTCAAGTGTATCTCCTATCTGGATAAGTTAGGGTTACAGTTATGGGACCAGAGGCAGATGCTGATGTGGTGTTGTGTCTGACCTCCTCATTGAGAATGGCGTAGGTAGCTGGTCTAGGAACTAATATTACAATTTATTTTCAGAGTTTGTTGGCAGGGAGTTTGACAAGATCTTCGGAAGTATTTTTGGAAATCTGAGAGATACTCGATTTTAATTTTCACTTATATATAGATGGTAGCAGAAAACATAGTCATCCTATAAAGGCATGAAGAACAACTTTGTCAATTTTCACCACAGACCAGTGAAGTCAAATTCCTTTTAAAAACTGTACAGCAGGAACAGTGGTGAATCAATTATCTATATGTCATTCATCTGGACTGTTCAATCACCCAATGCCCTTTCTTACAAGTTCTGAAAATCACTTTAAAAATTCTTTCGAGTTATCAACAGTCACAGATTGCAACTCTTTCGAGTACAATCACAGTTCTTGGTTTCCGGGAGTGGGACATGAACCCACAACCCTCTGATTCAAAGGCGAGGGTGCTATGAACAAGGTGCACACAGTACAATACATAATGAATGGAAAACCTGGTGTACTGCTTGACTATCTGAATAAGTTCATTACCAGAACGCCATAAAGTTCCAGTCAAGTTAAACAATTAAGGTTCTACTGGTATTGCAGTGGATTCAGATGGGCAGGGTTGCTGATATTCACACTGATAAAATCATCATAAATAAAACAAGTGCTGTAATAAAATGTACTTAAACTATGGATGTGATATAATTACACAAGAAAATCTTGCTACATACGATGTAACAGTTTTCATTGAACTACAGTCACTTTTACATCAGTGAAGCCAAAGTACTGTTTTACATTTAATTGAATCAATACCTAAGTATTTTCAAGGAGATAAATCCCCTGGAGGTTTATCTGAAGTCAAATTGGAGTGGTGTGTAATGAAGGAATTATATGAGAGTTTGTTGTGACTTGTTCTATGTAAAATTAAGTTTATTCAATAATTTGATATTCTGATATTAGTTTAGTGTATGCAATGATTGCTGCTTCTTTGGATTACACTATTTCAAATTCACAGTTAAAAAGCAAAGTAAACATGTATAGCACACGTTCTGAGACTGGGTAGCACACTGAATTGGCACACTGCACTTTTAGTTTAGGAGTCTTAGTTCAAATCCTTCCCAAAACAATGGGCTGTAATGCTCCAATGGAAAACAAGTTTGTGTAGTTCCAACTGAGGCCCTAGTGCATGTGAACATACACCACAGAGTGCCCATATTCAGTGTAATTGGATCCAAATTGGAGATCTCAGCTGAACGGCCACAAGGATAGTTGGAGATTAAGTGGCACAGTAATGAGCATTCTATTGATGTTAAGAGTAGGTACAATGTGAAGGAAAAAGTAACAACTTTGGGTTACAAAACTAAAATATGTAGCTAGAATAAATAATTCAAGCCTTTGACATTCATTTTTGTTCAGCAGTATAACCCTTTTCTATCTGAAACTTTAAAGGCTAAATTGTAAGCATGGTCCATTTCCTCATGAGCCAATTTTGGGTAGATTTCCACCTTCACTGCTTTGGGTGATATTCTGGCAGTGTTAAGGGGATAGATTTTCACCTTCACCACCTAAACGCTAATCTGGCAGAAAGAATCACCTGCCAATTATAGAACCAGTTTGATTTTCATTCCTTTGATTCTATAAAGGGCAGGTGATTCTTTCTGCCAGATTAGTGCTCAGGTGGTGAAGGTGAAAATCCAACCCCTTAACACTTGAGCATCTAAATCACAATATAGCATGCCTCAAAAATAGGCCGCTATGATGAGAACCAGCCTTGGGCATTCCAATTTGTTCCAACAGCATTGTAAATATCTCACACTGGCTAAGGATGATACAGGATCTTTTGCCTTAACTGCTGCCTGGAACTTTCTTATCCCTTCAATATAGAGGCAAAATAATTTTTTTCAGCATGATCATAATTGGATGTTGAAAATTCAATAACTATTCTGAACTGAACTTTATTTTTCACACTCAATTAATTAAAACAATGAGCAGATATTTGAAATGGTAGTGAGTCATGAAGATCATTTGTTCACAAAATTTTGCAAAAACTCTGTGATGAAAGCTCATGCAGTCTTACAGTGCATACACTCATTAGTTTCTGCTAGATTGGGCGGCCTTTTACAATGTAGTTAATCTGAAATCAACCAAACCAGTGCAAAAGATTGAAGAATTTCATGCACAAATGAAGTCCAGTGCAAATATGAGCTCTGGGGTGTTATTGCACTAGTTAAAAAAAGTTTGCACCAAAAACCAGCCACGGCCACAAATCTGATTAGGTTGATCACGTCCCCAGATTGAATTATTCACCATTGAAAGCTTCTGCTAATTGTGCTAGCCTGTGGGCCTTCGAGGAGGCTCTTAAAAATTAGCTTTTATTGTAGTTGTAAGGACACAAATAGACATGTTTTAATTTCCTTAATTTACTATGAAACTGACTACAGGATACAAATGTAACTAGTAAAAGTATAGTTTGTTCTGAATAATTTGCAGTAATTTCAGATTGTATTACCTACACGTGGTGGACTACACACTGATTATTTTTAGTGATAACCCTGCTTTCAGCTATATTAATAAAAATGCACCAGATTAACACTCAAATATAATCATGGAATATTTTTAATGGATTTAAAAAAGACAGATGCTAAAACACTGCCTGAATCTGCTGGTTCCTGGAAATGTTTATGTTTGGCGATACGCAAATGAGTTTGAGCAGAAACTTGAGTTAAAAAAAACTTCTCAAAACTAGCACAATTTTAAGTTCAATTTGCACTCCGGGCCTCTGATTGTGCCCAAAACAAAGACTCCAGGCCATTATCTTTATTTTGCCTATGGCAGCTTTAAGTTACAGTAAGTAAACAACAACTGTTATCATCAACTATCGACATGCATTTTTTAGATCAGAAAAGAATACAGCTAGCCTTTAACCACAAAGGATGCCTACATAACAATTTCAGGTGCCAAAATTCCTATCTCTCCCCTCATCAGAATTCTCTGGCCTTCGTTCTAAGGGATGAATTTCCAGCAGCACCAGGTTTAACCCCCATTTTCTAGTCCATATGGCACTTACAATGGAGACACACCTTTAGTTAATTCATATTATCTGATAAATTAGTGCTAAGTTCCCCTCCTGTCATGTAGTAACATGTCTGGAGTTTTTGCCTAAAGTTTGATAATTACAGTATCTATGAACAAACCATCATTTCTGGGACTTCATTGGCAGTCCAACAATATCAGACAGTGACCGTGAAATCTAGGAGCACTGACACGTCTGATTAAGACAGGTTCATATCCAAAATGCTGAAACATTTTGTGTCCTAAAAAAAGAGTCTTAAAGTCCAAGTTCTAAATTTCAAAGTCTTTCCATTTTCTATCCCAGTCCACTTATAGTTTGTAACCTTTGTCCCAACACTCAGTCCTCTGCACAAGCAAGGTTAAGGGGAATAGATAAATTTCTGTTTGCTATCATCTTAGTGTAACAGCCACAATTTGTATAGTCTGGGGAGCTTGCTGTGTTTCTTTGCAGCAGACAAAATTATAAATCCTAAAACTTTGACTGGCTTTCGAATTGCTCCAAAATACAATGTACACAGTCTCCTTTCTGATTATTTGTGGTTAATTTTGATTGCAAGGTATTCAGTTACAACAGAAAACACTATTCTAAAAATAACTGTTCAAGCAGACTGGACCTCACAGGTGTTTACCTGTCCCCTATCCTCTGCCATTGGAGTCTTCTGGTGCACCCCTTTCATTCGACTGGTATGAAGTCCTGGGAGTGGAAATATTTCAAGATCTGCCAGGGTCATGGGTCCATAGCTGGCACCAAACTCTCTTCCATTCCTCTCTAAGAATACACAACCAATAGTATTATAATCATTCAAAGCATTAAAAATGATATATTATAAAAACATTGTGAACTGCAGAAACACCAAAGAATGCGGCTCTCCTGATCTGCTCCTATACTTGTTGCAATTATTTCCAACAAATTGTGACATAAATTCAGCACTGAAGATCGGGTAGCAAAATGGTCTAATTTATGGTGTTTGTCGCCAATATCATGATCAGAAGAAACAAGCAACATTCCTGCTATTCCTGCAAAGAAGGTGAAATTAAAATGTTGCTGAAATTTTAATCAAAGTTTACCTGAAATGAACGTTTCAAAAGTAAAATTCACCAAAATTACATTGATAAAAGCAATGATGGTAACGGAAGGAAAACATAACTTAGGCCTGGAATTTCCAGGAAGGTTTTGACGTAATTATGGTGTAAGAGCAGAGATCTTCTGTTTTCTTCTGAGAAAATCCACTTATTTCTGATTTGTGTCAATTTTACACCAAAACATCAGGGTAAACAAATTTCTTCTATCATTTGTGCCACTTCCGAGTTACATCAGCCAAAATCCCACTTAGCTTTTTCATATAACTCCACCCACAAACAAGTGATCAGAGAGTACAATTTTCCTGCATTTACACCAGTTCTAAATGGATGTAAGTTTACACCCCAAAATATTAAGTACAGGAGGTCCTAAAGTCACCATTTCTGGTGTCTTATATCCATTTTTTTAACGTCTTTTTGAGATGGACAATGCATTTTCTGTATATTTGAATGTTTTTTTAATGATATTAGATTCTGTTAAATTAAAAAGAGAATTGCTTCCACAAATGCATTCTATTAACATGGTATGCTTAACATACATAAATGATGGCTTGACAGCTTCAAATTTTATTTCCGTAACATCAAGAAGATAAATAGGGACCACAAGAAGATAGATGGTGTATATTCCATGCTTTCCTCAGGCCCAGATTGTTTATGCTGATTTGCACTTATTTCACATTAGTTTTTATGTTATACTGATGAGATTCTTAACAAATTTTCGTATGCATTGCCATCAGCAAGATCAATTTAGAAAACTATCACAGATTTCAGTGTAACACAGATTGAGGAAATTCTGACTCATTTTGCAAAAGACAGAATGCAGCTTATGAAAGTCTCAGTCTTAATAACACTATAACAGACTTATTGGCAGTGGTGCAGCTAATTGGTTCCAACAGTATTAGTGCAATGTATGGGTTTGGACTCCAAATGAACTTATTTGAAATCTGAGTTAATTCATTCTGCTGATTCTTTTTATAAAAACATTTATTATGAGATGTTAAAGTTGGGTATTGTGAATAAAAGTGGCTATCCTATAAAAGAACAGCTTCCTCTTAAAGGAATCTGAGTAGACACACAAATGCAAACATTACCTTAGTTTCATAATTGTACTGAGGATGTATAAAATAAATGAGAATGGTGAAGTGGTTTAGTTTCCTCATAAGTGTAGTTCCTCGTTGTACATCCTGCTTATACAACATGCATAGGGACAGCTATTTCTTTAAAAAATAGGAATTACCACAAGCATAGAGAGCATTTTAATATTCCCCATTACAACATGTAAGGTTCTTCTCACCTCTCAAGGCTAACTCTTGACTGTCACTATGAAAATCTGCTAACAGGGATAAAGTATTCAACTGATGGAGAATTGATACAAGACAGTACAGCTTTCCTCAATGTTAGAAAAACAGAATGAAAATGTAAGTATGTGACTTGTAAACACAAATTAAATAAAAATAGTTTATAAATTAAACCATTGTACAAAAAAAAAATCATTCTTCTGAGTACCCTTGTCCATGTATCATAAAAAGTTAGCACATAGGTACATCAAGTAATCAGGAAGGCAAATGGATTGTTGGCCTTTACTACAAGGGGTATTGAGTATAAAAGTAGGAAAGACTTTCTACAACCATACAGGGCATTGGTGAGACCACACCTGGAGTACTGTGTACAGTTTTGGACTCCTTAATAAGGGATGCATTTGCATTGGAGAAGGTTCACTAGGCTGATTCCTGGATAAAGGGGCTGTCTTATGAGGAAAGACAGAACAGGTTGGGCCTATGCTCATTGTTATTTTGAAGAACGAGAAGTGATTCTGATTGATACATTTAAGATTCTGAGGTGGCTTGACAGGGTAGATGCTGAGAGAATGTTTCCTCTTGTGGGGAAATCTAGAGCTAGGGATCGTCCATTTAAGAGAGAGTTGAGGAGAATTTCTTCTCTTAGAGTCTTTGAAATTCTCTTTCACAGAAAGCAGTGGAAGCTGGGTCACTGAATCTATTCACCACTGAGTTTGACAGATTTTTGTCCGACAAGTGAGTAAAGGGTTACAGGGAGGAACGCAGAGCTAAGGCAACAATCAGATCAGCTATGTCCTTATTGAATGGTGCAGCAGGCTCGATGGGCCAAATAGCCTGCTCCTGCTCCTATTTCTTATGATTTTATGATCTGATCAACCTTGTAAAAGGGATTTCATACAGATTGTCAAAGTGTGATAACATTGCAATAACAAGCTTTCCTACAGTTAGGATCATGAAGGGGGAATGAGGAGTTTCACACTCAATGCTATCATACATCATATGTGTTACAGAGCTTGGATGTAAGTGCTGGAAGAGAAAACAAAAATAGGCATGGTTTGTGCTCCTGACTGCGATATAATGACTTAAATACAAATGTGCCAGTGTGGATATTGGATGAGGACAGTATAAAATTTACTAAAATTGGCTTGTCCTTACCTAAGAAAGGATACTTTACCTAAAAAAGGATATACTTGCCATAGAGGGAGTGCAGCAAAGGTTCATCTGACTCATTCCTGGGATGGCACGATTGTGGAGATTGAGGAGAGATTGGGCCGACTAGATCTGTATTCACTGCAGTTTAGAAGAATGAGAGGGGATCTCATTGTAATGTATAAAATTCTGACAGGGCTGAACAGACTGGATGCAGGGATGAAGTTTCCTCTGGCAAGGGTGTCTAGAACAAGGGGTAACAGTCTCAGGATACGGGTTAGACGATGTAGGGCTGAGGTGAGGAGAAACTTCTTCACTCAGAGATGGTGAACCTATGGAATTCCCTACCACAGAAGGCCATGGAGTCCAAGTCACTGAATATATTTAAGAAGGAAATAGATAGATTTCTAGACTCTAAAGATGACCATCTGAGAGAACAAATTTCTCCTCATCTCTGTCTTAAATGAGCGACCCCTTAATTTTAAACCATGACCCCTAGTTTTAGATTCTCCCACAAGAGGAAACATCTTCTCCACATTCACCCTGTCAATACTCCTCAGGATCTTAAAGGTTTCAATCAAGTTATCTTTTACTTTTCTAAATTCTTAAAGCCTAGCCTATCCAACCTTACCTCATTGGACAACCCGCCCATTCCTGGTATTAGTCTAGTAAACCTTCTCTGAACTGCTTCTAACACATTTAAAAACTTCCTTAAATAAGTAGACATAATTCAGTTCTCTGTGCTCAAGAGGTAACTATATCACACTTATTACCTGTTCGAGTATCAAACTGCCCTGGTGATGGTGAACGTCTTCTTTGCAGTAAGCTTGTGCCTCTATTCACTGATAAAGAATTTATGTATTGTGACTTTCCAGTCAGGATGCTTTCTGCTGCTGCAGTAAATCTGGGCATCTGGCCTTCACTAATCTGCCCAGTGCTGCTATCATCATCGGAGTCCTATTTGGTAGAAAAAGAAATGGTGTACATGTAAAATTCAGAGGGGATATACCAAGTGATACAAAGTTTCAGAGCTTGAGTGACCATTGTACATTATGTTGTTTTAGTATAAAAAGGTGATATCTTACTTTTTCAATTAGCTGAAGGAGTTCTATATCAATCAAGGTAGAATATGAAAAATGTTCATTATTGACTTTATCATGTATTCTCTGATCAGTTAACACACACATCATTTGCCATTATGGATTCTCGTACACACTGTCAGAGTAATAAGCCTAAATCCTAACCCCAGAAGAAATATCTACATTATACTAGTGTGATCATCCTGTTCCCAAATTAGCTACACTAGTGACTTTACCAAATTAGTTTGCGCATTTAGTCTTTAGTTGTCAACTGCACCACATTTTAGGAAATGTATTTGTTGGTGTTGGCCTATATAGTCAATTATAAAAGGATTAAATGGTTCTATGTTCATAGCACAATCTTCACAACAACAGCAAATAACACCAATGATGTTAATTCAGAAAATGCATCTACACTCAAAGGAACATCTTTTATCTGGCAATCAATGGAGTAAACTTACATCTTCACGGTGAATGGTAATCTGATGGAGCAGATTCCCCACCATTATAGAACACACCTGATTTTCATCCCATTGAAAACAATGGAATGAACACTGGGAAGGTTCAACAACAGGCAGACAACCTACTCTACCAGGTTACCGTTCATGTGGTGAAGATGAAAATTTGCCTTGCTATCTGAAACCCAGAATTAAAAGAAGAATTCTCCTATCTGTGGGAGCATTCAGACATTGTGCATTTTCTATTGCAAACTTTGAACATTACAGTCAACATTGCTTTACAAGCTTTACGCTTTGACATTATTGTAAATGCGCTGAGATAGGAAGGAAGCACTTTCTCACGGATGAGTGTTAAGTCAACATCAGCAATGCCACAGGCGATTGAGTCATGTACTCTGACAGTTTAGCGGCAGGAATTACACTCTTCAACTGTAAGTGCATTTATAAAGTTACATGGAATTCTCAAAACAAAAATATAGGCCATGCAAAATATGATGTTGACTGTATTCTAAACAATGGACAATTGTGAAATTTATTGTTAATAAGTGAAAGTTTACTAATGAGGAGAATCTGGAATTAACCATAAACTACTTATTCAGTCAGTGTATCTTTTACTGTTTGCTCTTATGGGAAATCGAGGGCAGAATCTTCTGTTCGGCATGTGGGGCCAGGCCTTGCACACCGACGCGTAAAATGATGCACGGTGTCATCAGGCGTGCGTCCCGATATCACCGCGCATCATTCTGATCTTCCATTCAGCGAGCGTGCACCAGAGTCAGCTGTGCGCCCGCCGAACTGTCAAAGGGCTGTTTAGGCCATTAATAATACAATTAACCCAAATGAGAATGTTGCCCGTCCAACCTTAAGGTTGGCGGGCAGGCGAAGAGCCCAGGCGGCTTTCGCATTTTTCATGAAAGTTCATCCACGGGCGGGATGAGGTTTCATGAAGGATTAATGAAATAAAAATTATCAAAATTCACAAACATGTCCCAACTCATGTGACACTGTCACATGAGGGGACATGTCTGAATAATTTTCTTTTTTTTGCAACTTTACAACTGCACTTAATCTCCCTGAGGCACAGAGCTGCCTCAGGGAGATTTCTGCACTCTTTTGCGCGCATGCGCGAAAGAGCACAGGCCCCGACTCTCTCTCCTTCCCCCGCCCGCACAGGTAGCGCTGAGCGCTACCGGGCGTGCATCATGCTGGGTGGGCCTTAATTGGCCCAGCCACACAAAATGGTGGCACGCAGCCGATCGTGGGCAGCAATCGGCTCTGCACCCGCCCACGCCCGTTCCCACAGGCTATTTAATGGCCACCAAATTACATGAATTGATATCTCAAATAACGTTTGGCACCCCTGACAAAGGGCGGGATTTTCCAGCCTTTCCTGCCTCTGGGATCGTCCAGTCCTGCTGAAAGTCAATGGACTTTTGGGTGGGCCGCCATGACGGTGCCGGAAAATCCTGGCCAATGTTTCAGTATTGTACTATGAGGGGGAAGGAATGAACTAGGAGCAGGAATAGGCCACTTGGCTCCTCAAGCCTGCTCTGCCATTCAATAAGATCATGGGTGATCTGATTGTAACCTCAACTCCACATTCCCACCTACCCCCGATAAAGGGCTTTCAGATTCACAGATGCATCCATGGAGATATTGTTCATTGGAGCTTAAGAGAGAAAAGATTGTCTTTTGGTCATTAAAGTCAGGAAGCCCCAGGAAAGGCTGACTCAGGGCATTATGCAGGGATATTCCAGGCTCAGTTAGTGAAACCTTCATCACCCCAAGAACTCTGCACAGTGCAGTCTCACAAACGTTGCAAAGAAGCCAAAGCATTGTTCCCAATTTATATATCATACTACTAAAGTCTTCACTTATTTCTTTGTTTCTTTGCCATCCCAACAAACAAAATTCCAGGCCGATGACAGGATTTAAAGGACAAGCACCAAAGCAAAACTAGACAAAATTAATTAATTTATTTGCCACAGTGGGGGTTACCCTGTTGCAATGAAGATGTGTGAAACTCAAATTTCCTTGAATCCAGACAGTTATTGATTCCTACCCCCCAGCAGTCATGTAATCTCCTGGCAGGGGCAAAAAAACAAAGCCAATAAGAAATACTCTGGACAATGCCTTTCCAGTTCTTTATGCAATCAAAACCAGCCCAGGAGGTCACATGGACCATATATTATCTGTTAAATCACTTACCTTCTGTATGATGCAATCTGCAGGGATGACAGTGGCCAAAGACAAAAAGGTTTGAAAATATCCTGTGACAAGGAACCATATACACAATATAGTGCAAAGAGGCAAAGTCACTGCAGTGTAAGGGGCCAGAAAATTATAGCACTTTTTATCATCTGTAGTGAAAAGCAAATGCTTCTCGGCCATTTCAGATGGGTGGAATTGTAGAAGTACTGAGAGATGAATGCAGTTGGGCTCATTTTTGGAGTCTAAATCTAACAGCCACCTGATCTGGCTGGGATGCTGACTTTTCAGTTACTTCATTATAAAGGAACAATATATGAACCCTACCAAAGTATCAGTGATACCCGAGAGAGGAAGAGGAGCAGTCGGTAGTGGGGGTGGGGGGAGGAAGGAGGAGAAAAAGATTGGGCAAGAGGAATAGGGGGGTTGTCGGAGTGGTGGGAGGAAGTCTCCAACAGGCAAATAGCAGTAGCTTGTAAACTTGAAAGCAGGTCCAAGCAAAGAGTTGGGAAATCATATATATACATAAATAAAATAAGCTGTAAGTGTGAAAATGAGCAATGTTGCCGGTTGCTCACTATCTATCGCTCTCTCACGCTTGCTGCTCCTCCAATCAGAGCTCTGCAGTCAGTTTCCACTCACTGACTGACAGCAGAGACTATTAAGCCCCTGTACATTGGACTAGCCCCGAAGGTTGGAACACAAATTTAAGATGGTGGATTTCCGAAACATCAATGTCAGAAATCTGCCAAATGCGGAAATTTCTCATCCCTGAATCCATGCCCCAGTCAAGAACTGGTCCAGCTCCCTCTTGAATATGAGCAAAGAGTAAGCACCCAGAGCATCAGTTGGCAATGCATTCCAGAGGCTCACTACTCTTCAGGAATAGAAACCTTGATCAGATTACTTCTAAATCTATACTGTTTTGAAGCTTATGTTACAAAAAGATTGGGGCAAGAGAGTAAATAAGTCTTACTACAATTATACAGGACATTGGTGAGGCCACACCCGGAGTACTGTGTGCTTTTGTATATTTTAGAATTTATATTGTCTCACATGGTCTTCTGTATCACTACTCGAGAACCCGATTCCATACTCCCTTCATTGGGGGAGTACATTACTGAGGAGCTTTTGCCAGGATCCTTATAATATCTGGAAAAATTATAATCTAGCTTTAATTTACTAAAAGGCTATCTGGAATACAGTAATAATCTGGGCTGGCTCTTTTCCTTAGTGGAAAGATGGATCAGTCCTTCAGACCCATTTAAGCTTCCCTGGGAGCTGTCTTTCTCAACCTGAAGTTGAGAGGAACCATCTGAGAGGTGTGCCTATCAGGGAGCTAGAATTATAATACATCATACTAAGGGAATTAAAGGAAATGGGGATACTGTGGGAAGGCGGGTTTGAGGCAGAAGATCTGCCATGATCTTGTTGAATGGAGGATCAGGCTCAAAGTGCCAAATGGTCAATTCCTGCTCCTATTTCTTATGTGCTAATGGAAAGTAAATAAATTCATATCCTTAAGTCTATCTGACTTAAGTTCTTTAAGCCAGGAATTGTTCTGGTAGCTCTCCTCTGAACTGTTTCCAAGGCCATTATATCATCCACCATTTGAGGAGATCAAAACTAAGTGCAGTACTCCAGATGCAATCTAACCAGTGACCTGTATAATGACAGAATGGAGTCCTTTGATTTTACTGAATGGTTCTATTAATACAATTCAAAATGCTATTAGCTTTAGCTACAACTTCTCTACATTGGTCATGAACCTTCAATGATCTGTGCACAACAACACCTAGATCTTTTTTTCTCTGATCTTCTTTCAGTACCCTCCCCTGTAAATGATAAGTACATTCTACAATGGTGTTGTCCATATACATGACACTTGGCCACAAGCCTCGCCAAGTTTTAGTGGGCGGCCAGGACATAGTGCTGGCATACCCCACTATGAGTAAAAGTACAGTGGTGGCGCAGGGAGGCTCTTAAGTGGCCATTAATTGGCTCACCCCCTGCATCTCTCCCGATGTGGATAAAATACCCATGGGGCAGGAGTGGTCGGGTAGGCAGCGAGCACAGCACTGCTGCCATGATGCCCTCCCTGCCTGCCAACACACCCCTGGGGGAACGTAAAATTCCAGCCCATGAGTCTATAGTTTCTTGGTTTTAGTTTGCTGCAGTCTTGAAGTTTTTTGATAATTTACCTAAAACAATAAAGCTTATTAATAAAATTCACAACTTGCTTTTACCTCAGGATGATGTACTTCTTGTGGAGCATAGACTTGACTGACTTCAGCTAACATTGTGCCAAGTGAGTATTTTTGTAGTCCTTTGGTTGGCTTTGAGATTACTTGTCCCTCACTGGGGGGTTCTTCGTCCTAAATAAATAAAACAGTTCAATGTAAAAGAGAAATGAGCAAATAAATTGAAAGCGTTTAGAATTTTTAAAATCTTTAGTAACATACTGTTTCATTTTTACACCATATTTTCAGGATAATATCCATCTACTGAGTCACAATTTCTGAGTTACTGAACAAAGTACAGGGGTGGACATCCTAATTTTGCTGGAGCAAAATGATTTATTACTTTTATATTTTTAGCAATAGTTACTGAGGGCTCGCTCACACAATATTAATCTTGAAAATAAATCAAAACCATCTGATTTAGTAATTCCCAACAGCTTGACTATTTTTAATAACTGGATCCATGTAAAAACACAAATTCTAATGCCTTCCCGCACAGGATGCTGATTCTGCCTCTATATCTCTTCTTCCGTCCCTTCTACATGCCTGTCTGTCTCCCTTCTGTCAGGCTCTCCCTTCCCCTCCATAAATGTGACTCTGTGGTAACTCTCTCACTCTAAGTCAGGAATTCATGGGTTCAAGGCCCATTTTGGGACTTGAGCATGAAATGTAAGATGAAATTTTGGCGCAGTACCAAGGGAGTGCTCCACTGTGGAAAATATGATTTTCAGATGAGTCTTAAATTGAGGCCCTGTACACCTATCAGGTTGATGTAAAAAATCCTAATGCATAATTCAAAGAAGTGTAGTAAAGTTCTCCCATGGCCTTGGCAAGCTTTTATCTCTCAAGCATCACATAACATACAAGTGCCTACATAACAAGTGACTACATTTTGAAAAGTAATCAATTGGCCATGAGGATGTGAAAGGCACTATATAAATGCCGGTTCTTTTTTTTTTTTAGCTCTCTTCCCTTCTGTCTTTTTCTCCTGTTTCCCTTCTTTTACTCTCCTCTTCCCTTCCGTCTCTGCCTCCGACACTCCTTTTATCTGTCACTCACTCTCCTTCTTCCTGTCAGCTGCTTTCTATTCCTTTCCCTGTACTAAGTTTCCTTTTTGTCTCTTGCAGTTCCTTTCCTTTTGTGTATCTCTTTCTTGCTGTCCTGGTTCCCAGTATTTTGGAATTGTAATTTATCCATCTGGCTCTATAACCACTGGATTTAGACATCACAAATTTGCAATTTAATCATCAAAAATTTGTGACAGGATGTGCAGCTGAAGTCTTTTCAGAATCACGTCCCATAATTTATTGATGTCTTATGGCTTATGCAGGTGTGTCCCTAAAGTATTCAGGATTCTTCATGACTCAATTAGTTTATCCAATGAAAAGGTAAGCCATACAGCCCTGAGAATATTGCAGGTTTAATTCCCTGTGAGTAGTTAGTTAATATGTGCTAGAGTAGTAGTACAGCTAATTACAGTTGGCCTCAACAACGTATTAGAAAACAAATTTTGGTTCCTACTCCTAATTGTTGTCCGATACCGGTCTGCTTAAATGTGGGTAATGGCAGGATTGAGGTTCACTGCCTGACTCACATATGGACAATATACCTGTGAAACAGTATGTACATCAATGAAAAGTCACCTTTATTTTGGGGTGCACTGAGAGAGACAAAGGTGAGGAGGGGAAGACTTCGACATGCAATGAAAATGGCCCATCCACACAGCGTACAAAATATTTTCTTTTATAAATCGCCCCCACCCTCCCCCTTCCACCTCTTCGCGGGTCCCGAGGCGGCACTCCCTTAGACCCACGCAGGTCCTGTATGCCAGGAGGATATTTTCCTCCTTCTGCTGACCACAGCATGTTGGATATCTGGTATGAGTAATTGGCTATTACGTCCAGCATTCAAACAGCAGAGATCATGGGGCAGAATTTTCCCTCTGGGCATCTGAAACCCGCTCATCAGGCTGAAATGGAGGTTACAAAGCCTGTACTATGTGGGAAACAGTCACTTGTTTTGATTTTCCCCAATTAATGGCCAGAGGACTGGTTCGCCATCCAATTAAGGAAGGTGGGTGAGGTTCTTGAAGATGGAAGACAATCAGAGGCTGCCCAGCTTGAAGGAGCAGCAGGCTGCGAGGAGAGCTAAGGAAGAGGGCACTTGAAAATGGAGGAGCTTTCTCAAAACTTTTTAAATTTTGAACTAAAAAATAACTTTTGCAGCTAGGCCACCATTGTGGGGGTTGAGGTGTGGGATGCAGCACTCAGGCAGGCAGCAAGGGCCTCCCGGCCTGTCTGGAGTGCAGCCCCCACCCACCCCCGTCCGATCTACCATCGGGTGGCCACTTCCAAGCACGTAAACTGGCCCCTGCCACCTGTGGGAACCTGATGGATGACTGGAAAATCCCAGTTGTCTCCTTTAATTGGCCTTAAGTGGCCCTTAATGAGCCTCGTCGGTCACCCACCATGTATGGCTTGTAGCACTGCCATCTCCCCATCCTGCCTGTATATAAATGACCTGGGGGCTGGATGGGGTGAAGGAGCCAGCACATGGCCTGCGGGGCTAACCCCAACCCCATCTGAGCCTCCGATCCCAGACCCGGTGGAGCATAAAAATCGAACCCTATGTTTTTCTCACTGGCATACAGTTAACATACATGCCAATGAGACTGGTTCCTGTGGAATGATGGTGGGGGAAGCACACAGAGGTGGTGTTGGACAACTGAGCAATGTTCCTCCCATGACCTTTTGAAACATTGGACAGAAAGTCTAGGCCAATGTATTTCAAGGAGGTGGGAGGTGGTGGATGCCACACTGGAGCAGAAAATTGGCAGAAGTAATTAAGCTCAGTTTAATGGCATCTTATTTGGCTTGCAGCCTTTTTAGGCTTCTGGCTATCCAAGTTGAATGACCAAAGAACCACCTGGCAATATCAGAATCTGTTCAGAGAATTTGTACGTTCTATCCGCTGTATATAGTGAGAATTAGATTTAAAACTTAAGCAAGTAAAATTGCTTGAAGTATAAACTGAAATGAAAGTAAAAACAAAAGGCTTTGAAGTTCTGGGTACATCAAATTATAAATAATTTGAGATGCGAGAAATTATAGGAATAATTTAATTAGTCTAAAATTATTAGTAATGCTTTAATCCTTTGCAAAGCTATTATAAATTACAGAAATAAGAGTAGCCGAAGACAAAAAGGCCTGAAAATTTTTTGTGACAGGGAATTATGTAATGACAGCATTTTTTTCTGATCTATAGTGAAATGCAAATGCTTCTAGGTCACGTCAAATGGGCGGAATTATCAGGCTTCAAGTGGGCAGAAACATTAGTTTCCCCTTTGTTTGACTGGGATTTTCCAGCCCCG
Source organism: Cetorhinus maximus (assembly GCF_964194155.1). NCBI lineage: Eukaryota > Metazoa > Chordata > Chondrichthyes > Lamniformes > Cetorhinidae > Cetorhinus > Cetorhinus maximus. The sequence goes on along the minus strand of NC_135896.1, from coordinate 52,161,194 downwards.
TCGTGGCGGGACCCGCCATGGGAGGTTCAGCAGCCCAGCCAAAAGTTCATTGACTTCCCATGGACCGGAAGATCTCAGCGGCAGATGGGGGCGGAAAATCCCGGCCTTTTCTTTGGATTACCATCAAGACTGTGCACCATTGCATTAGTATTAAATCACCTAAGTGACCTCAGCGTTTCAGCATTCAGAGTAGTTAGTGCATATAATACAGAATGAAAGCCATACAAACAAAAGAAAATGGCCTTGCTGGATTATGTACATGCGAGGTGAAGCAAAGGGCAACGGCAGTGCTTCACAAACTATTTCCCAATGTGACACCATTTTAACTGAACACCACCATCTCAAAGACAATTAGGGGTGGGCAACAAAGGCTGGCCTTGCCAGCAATGCCCACATCCCATGAATTTATATATATATGAATATATATATACACACACAGAAAAAGATAACTCTTGAAAATTAACGTGACACCAGGCATCAGCAAAAACAAAACAGCAATAAAGCAGCAAAGTAATATTTGGTTTGATATTATTAAAGTTCATATATTATAGATCAACATATAATAATACATCATATAAATATGAAAATCTGTGTTTTTAAAGTACTTTGTAAAAATGTTATTTTTTTATGTTCTCATGTAGGTTTCAGTCAAACTCTCCATATTCTATGGTGGCAGAAAACTCAGTGAAGCCCCTCTTTCCCCCATCACACACACACACATATCTCTTCACAACCCACCTCCCCCCCACATACTAACTCATGTCCTCCCTCCCATCCTCAGTTCACTCATTCGTGCCCTCCCTCTCAACCCCACTCACCCCTCCCAACCCCACACAGCCCCCACTCACTTGTCCATGCCATCCCTCCTAGCCTACTCAGCTCCCACTCATTCATCCCCCCTCCTGCACCACCCTCCCGTCTGCCTGGATTTCTCCACCTTGCCTGGATGTGGGGGAGCTGGAGTGGAAAAGCAGGCATAATGATGGTGGATAAAAGGAATAAAAGGGAAACATTTTACAGAATTAGACTCAAATCCTAAACCTTTATAAAACGTTAATGTGAGAGAGAAGCAGCTATCAAGGCCCAAACCCCAGGCCCCAGATATCAGCCCAACTCACCCCCACCACCCATCACTGCCTACTGGCCCTGGATCCCAGCCCTCAGCACCACTCTCCCCCTCCCCCCAGCCCCGCTTCCCCCTACAGCCCTGCCTCCCCAGCATCTAGCCCCACCCACCATCAACCCCACCACCAGCCCCAGATCCCAGCCTCCAACGCCTCAGCCCCACTCTCCCACCCCACCCTGGCACCACTTCCCCCAGACCTGCAACACTCCAGCAGTGCCTTCTTGTGCCAGAACAACAACTCCTTCAGCCGCTGTTCCACCTCCTCTTCCTCACCCCCACCCCGCTGTCAGTGGGCAGTTGTGGCTCCTCCTCAACCGACACCATTTAGATCCGCTCTGCTGGGGAAGGGTGAGCTGCATCCCTGGGAGATAGGAGATTGGGCCCTGGGGGATCAGACACCAGCAGGCCAGGGAGGGCAGCCTATTCCATCACTGGGCACTTAAGTAGTACTGGGGTCCCAAGTAGGCCGAGCCAGAGGAGGTGCAAAGTAGTGACTGCTGCCGAGGGTGGGATGTGGTTGAGACCATGGTTGGCTGAAATCTCTTTCCCTCCCTCCTGGAGCTAGAGACTGAAGCGAGCGGTGGGCTGTGGTTGGGTTAGGATCGAGTCGCTCCATCAGTAGCGAGGCCGCAGACTGAGCGAGAAGATCCAGTTGTCCTGCACCACCAGCAGTGAATCCTACAGTGGAGGCAGCACCAGGAAGATGGCCCAGCACAGGAAAGTGCTCTGCAGGCTGCACATGGGAGCAGCAGCTACTGGGGGCACAGCCTCTGCATCTCCCAATCACAGAAAGCCAATCAGATTGATGGCAGATTAAAGAGGAGGGGAGGGGAGTGGCAGTTCCCCCAGGCCAGGTAGAGGTTGAGAAAAAAATTAAAAGGGCACAATTCTGTGATCTAAAAGTCAGAATTCTGTCATATGGTGGGAATTTCTCATCCTTGAAATTATCTAATCATTTTGTTTTTTTTTAAAAATTAACATAAATTATATTCTGAGATGGTGTAAAAGATATTGTGATATAAACCATGTCAATGTGACACAGGTATCAGTTTGCGAATATGTTTGTGGTGGTCATTAAGCTTCAATCATTAGCATGTGGTGCATGTTTTGACCTCACCACATTAGTGAGGCAGCTTTTCCTCTTATTGTTTGGGTGTATAGGATCACTAGTATGCAATACAGAGGAAAACTGGGTGAGGGGGGACTGCAGCCTGTAAAATAACCCACCTGTTGTCTTTCCACTAATGAACATCAACTGAGTTAAAATTAAATGCATGTGAACCTCTCTGCCTGATTATTCTCTATCCGCTCCCTCCAGGCAATCTTCTACATCCATTGCATTTACATAAACTTGCAGTCTATAACATATCTTATTTGAGGAATGAGAGTGCAATCAGTTAAATGATAGCAATACATATCTGAATTGATTTTTTAGTTTTTAATATTGTGAATGATCAAATTTTGGGCAATGCAACAGCCTCTTTAATAATTTACACTCTTAGGATAATTCTATTAACTTTAGCATCTTACTGATGATGAATTAATTTACTGGTGACATTAAGTTACTGTCCAAAATAAAACTCCTACTGTCTGTTAAACATTAACACTTCAAAAATAGGCTCAATTACGTTTAGTCTACAGCAAAGAAATCTCCAACTGTTTATCTCTCTAAATGACACTACATTATATTTTCCATTATTCAGCTAGTACAGAAAGTAAAGAATGTCTAGCACCCAAGTTTTGTACTTTTTGTGTAAATACAGGACATGGTGTTAAGGTTTCAGATAATGGTTGTCTTATTTTATCCCTTTCCTAGTTCTCTTGTCAATTTTCTGCCTTCCTCCTTTCCTGGTTACATGGCTTCAAGCTGGGGTACAATTCTATACCGTTGCTTGCTCCTCAATACTTCAGCTAAGTTGCTATTAGTCACTGTAGAGCTTGATTCTATCCTCACTGGGTAGCAATCAGAAGCAGGAACACTTGCCGAATTTCTCTTCCTTAACCCAAAGACATTAATGTAGATTGCAAAGCTGCCAGTTAATTCAGAACAGAATGGGAGAATGGGAATTAAACCCGGAACAGCATTTGTTGAATAAGCTTGAATAGCCTCCAGGGTAGCTAACTTATTTTTTTTAGTTAGCAATATGCTATGGAAATTTCAGCAGAGAGCTTCACTTGACATTTTGCTTGCAGGTTTTGGTTTGGTGATTTATTGCAACTTTGCTAGTTTAGGAAAGACAGAAAATCAGTTAGGCTTGCCATTTATTAATTAATTCTTTCATGGGATGTGGGTATTGCTGGCAAAGCCAGCATTTGTTGCCCATCCCTAATTGTCCTTGATTTGAGTGGTTTGCTCGGCCATTTCAGAGGAGAGTTAAGAGTCAACCACATTGCTGTGGGTCTGGAGTCACATGTAAGGATGGCAGATTTCCTTCCCTAAAGGACATTAGTGAACCAGATGGGTTTTTACGACAATTGACAATAGTTTCATGGTGACTATTACAGAGACTAGCTTTTAATTCCAAATTTTATTAATTTATTTTAAATTCCACAGATGCTGTGTCGAGAGTTGAATCCATGTCCCCAGAGTATTAGCCGGGGGCTCAGGATTACTAGCCAAGTGACATTGCCACTACGCCACCATCAGTGGTAATGTCACTGGACTAGTAATAGATATTCCTGATATCTATTCGATGGGCATGTGTGGTGGTTGGGTGGGGACCAAGGGCAGATTTACAAAGAAATACACTGTGCCGTGGCGCACGGACCTCAAAAGACAGGGGGCCCCAAAATGCAGGATGCATTATAAACCTGAACGCGTTGTAAGATAATACAGCCTGATGACTGCTGCATTTTTAGTTTGAATGTAGATTTAAGACTGGTATGAGATAATATAAAACAGGCTTGTCCAACCTCCGGCCTGCAAGCCAAGCCCCCCCAACGTAGCACCCACCCTGAGGTAAGTGCAGTGGAAGATTCTTAAAGAAAGTGCTCCTCCAATCACAGCCTGTTGCTCCTCTGCATTTGCTGCAGATAGGCTCACTTGTGGAGAGGGGAGAGACTGCTGGGCCTTGGGCGGGGGTGGGGGGTGTGATGGAGGAAGGGGGGGGATGAAAGAGGTGGGATGGAGGAGGAGAGGAGGATGGAGAAAGAGCAGGGGATGGAGGAGGAGGTGAAGATGGAGGGGGGATGGAAGAGGAGAGGGGATGGGGAGGAGGGAGATGGAGGGGGAGAGGGGGATGGAGGAGGAGCGGAGGATGGAGGAGAATGGAGGGAGAGGGGGATGGAGGGAGAGGGGGATGGAGGGAGAGGGGGATGGAGGGAGAGGGAGGATGGAGCAGGGGTTGGAGGGGAGGGGAAGATGGAGGGGGGATGGAGGAGGAGGGAAAGATGGAGGGGGAGTGGGGGGATGGAGGAGGGGGATAGAGAAGGGGGGGATGGAGGAGGAAAGGGGGATGGAGGAGGAAAGGGGGATGGAGGAGGAAAGGGGGATGGAGGCGAGGGAGTGGGGAAGAGACTGTTGAGCCTGAGAGGTTGTGGAGGGGAGAGACTGTTGGAGAAGAGAGGGGTGGAGGAGGAAGGGAAGATGGAGGGGATGGAGGAAGGGGATAGAGGAGGGGGGATGGAGGAGGAGAGGGATGGAGGAGGAGAGGGATGGAGGAGGAGAGGGATGGAGGAAGAGAGGGGGATGGAGGAGGGAGGGAGGGATGGAGGAGGAGGGGGAGTGGGGAGAGACTGCTGGGTTTGGTGATGCGGGGAGAAGGAATGGGGAAGCGATTGCTGGACCTGAGAGGTTGGGAGGGGAGAGACTGTCGGGCCGGTGGGGGGCAGAGAGGAAAGGCTGCTGGGCCAAGGGGGGGTGGGAGGGGAAATTGCTCCAGGCCGGAAGAAGCTGGATGCAATATTTCAAGTGGATAGTGGTGGTGATGAGGATGAAAAGACTCACTGCCCAAGGGTATGAGAGGGAGAGAGTGTGATTTAGTGTGGGTGTGGGAGTGAGCGAGTGATTGTCTGTGGGTGTGGGTGTGGGAATGAATGCGGGTGTGGGAGTGCGAGTGGGAGTGGGTGTGGATGTGGGAGTGACTGTGTGGGACTGAGTATGGGTGTGGGAGTGTGCCTGTGGTAGTGAGTATGGGTGTGGGGCTGAGTGTGGGTGTGGATGTGGGAGTGGGTGTGGATGTGGGAGTGACTGTGGGTGTGAGAGTGTGGATGTGGGAGTGTATGTGTGTGTGTGTGTGTGTGTATGGGTGTGGGAGCGTGTGTGTGGATGGGGGAGCGTGTGTGTTGTGGGAGTGGGACAGTGGGCAGAATTTTCTGCCTGTTGGACAGGCCGCGATTGGGTCCGTGCTGCCATTTTATGCAGGTCGGCTAATTAAGGCCTGCCCAGCATGAAACGTGACTCCCGAGGAGAGCGGGAGTGGGCGGGCAGCGGCGGGACTGCTATGACCGCCGGGTCCAATGACGACCCGGTGACCTGTTTAAAAGTGCTCCTGCAATCTTGCAAAGGCTGCCAAACACGGCCAACAGAAGGGCTCCCCTGAGTCCTGCTGGTGAGCAGGCCAGGCAGGAGGGTAAGGCAAGGGGCCACTGCGCCCCTCATTTCTCAGACAATTGCCTTGCTGCCCTCCTCGAGGAGGTGGCAGCATGGCAGGAGGTCCTCGTTCCGAGGGACAGGAGGAGGAGGCCCCCCCACATGACCAAACATGCCTGGGAGGAGGTGGCAGCTCCCGCGATGTGGTGCGGCGCACCTGGATCCAGTGCCGCAAGCGTTTTAACGACCTTTTGCGCTCTGGTGGGTGCCATGTTGCCATTGGTCAGTGAACGCAGCAGATAGGCTTTCCCCCCTGGCCCCCACCACCACGGCTCTGAGTGCAGTTACTGCATTGAATCATTGACGGCTTGTGTCCTTCACTGGGTGGGCCAGCAGATATTGGCCATGCCGAGGTCACCCTGAGAGGGTGGTGATGAGATGGGTTCTGCACCCTCAGCATGCGGTACAGGGACACCCACATTACTGTTTTGGAGGCAACCTGGAGGATCTGCACCGAGGTGCAGTGCTGCAACTGCAAAATGTGTCAAAGTCAGGATGCTGACATGCTGGGAGGGGACCATCGGTCCATCTGCTGCCCTTTGCGTTCCACGTGCTTGCGCCCCCTTGCTTTGCAAGGTTGGACCGTGTGGTGCCAAATGTGATGTAGGCTGCATTTGGCAAGTGGGGGGACAGCCCTGGCATCTTTGTGTGAGTGTGCGGTAGTTGTTGGGTGAGGAGGCACTGGAGCCCTGCAATGTTCCAGTTTGGTTGGGGTGGGACGGCAGCGAAGAGATTCCAGGTACAAGTTGCACTAATCAATGCTCTTTTCTTCTTTTCGGGAGAAGAATACTCATAATGCTGCCGAGTGGTTGAGGACTGATGGAGGGCCGGCCCGGTTGGCCATCATTTCCAGGTTCGAGCAGGAGATCCTCAATCTGAAGAAGCGCCATGCACCCAGGTCCACCGGTGTCGGTGAGGCTGGGGTGCCATGGGCAGGTATATTAGCCCAGCGCTGAGATCACCATTAGTGTCCCAGCAGCCATTACACTGCTAACTGATCAGTGATTGAAGTTTGCAACACAGCTTGACCATTGCTTATGGAAGGATAAGTGCATAAAGATCCAAGGGACAGGGGTGCACATTGACATTGTCTCCACGTTAAATAATCAAATGTCCTTGTTCTTCCTTTCAGCATCAGTGGATTAGGACCAGGAGGAGGCAGCACAGGGGCCCCCTCTCACACCTGAGGGTCCTGAAGTCTCTGACCCACCAGCATCATACCGTTTCTGCCAGGCAGGCACCAGCGCAGATATTAGCACCTCGGTGGGAATTAGATCATCGGCTAGTGTCCTGGGGCAGAGCGATGAGGGCATTTCACAGTCGCTGGAGAAGCTGGTGGAGACAGAAAGTGCCCAGGGTGCCAGCAGTCGGAGGACTGCAGGGGACCAGGCACATGCTCAATCGGTGGCTGATGATGTGCCTCTGGAGTCGTCCATGAGGCAGCAAACGCTGAAAGTCCAGCAGAGTGTGCGCGAAGATCTGGCGGAGATACATGAGGCTATGCTTGGCTTGGTCTCCGTGGTAGAGGAGTCCACGCGGACCCTCGCCAATGCAATGAGCCACTTGTCTGAACGCCATGCTTCCTTCATGGAGAGAGTGGCGATTCTCTTGGAGAGGCTCCTCTAGGAGACCAGTCAGGGCTTCCTGGGGATGCGCGCGGACCAGCAAGCCCTCACATCGGCATTGACCTCAGATGGTCAGTGCCAGTGTGGGAGATGGTCTGGACACCAAGTTTCCCAGTTCGGTGCCCATCCATCTATGGTGAGCAGGGAGGTCCGAAGCGACCTCACGTCGGCGCAGCAGCTGCCTGTCGTCTCTGCGGGCTCCTCGCAGGGCGCTCTGGGTGAAGGCAGCTGCTCCTCTGCCCCTCTGCCAGTGACCGTTGCATCTGGTGAGGCTGCGAAGACTGGGAAGATGTCAACCATGGCACTGGCTGCTCCCTCCCAGGCAGGGTCAGCACAGGCTCCACGGGCCAGAGGACATCCGCCAAGGTCATTGAGGCCAACAGGACAGCACAGTGAGCAGGCTGTCTCAGATGCCAGTACAGGCAAGGGGACAGCACCCAAAAGTGTAAATTTAAGGCACCTTGGGCACACCACGGGTTTCTCACTGGTGCTTTTGTGTTGCCTCGCAATGAGGTCATGATTAGTTGGCGTGTTGTTTAACACGTTTGTCATTTTGTTTCCTTAAGATCATTTTGTTATATCATTAAATTTAGACATGTGACCAGGCTGAGGGTGCCTCTTTTCCTCTCCAGGTGGATGGTTACCCATGATGTTATGAGTGAGTTGTGTCACATTGAGCTTTATTGACTTGGCCCTTAGTTAATGTTCCTTTCCAAGTAGATTTAGCACTCAGGTGTCGAGTATGGAGCCTGCAGCACAGGCTTTTGTTGGAGGTCCCTCTGTGGTCTTCTAGCTGAAGGTTCATTGGATTAAAGCCTCCCAGGTGTCCCTGCCTCCCTGAAGTATGCCTGGGTCAGCATCTACCCCCTCAGCATTTCCCTGTGCGTGAGCATCCTCGGACTCACATCGTGTGCAGCCGCAGCAACTGTGTCGACATCTTCTTTGTCCACAGCATCTCCCATTTCCAGTGCAAGATTGTGGAGAGCGCAGCATGCAACCACTATCAGCAACACACGATCTGGGGAGTACTGGAGTGCGCTCCCTGAACGGTCCAGGCATCAGAAGCGCATCTTGAGAAGACCGATGGTTCTCTCCACCACAGCCCTTGTGGTGCCATGGCTCCTATTCAACTGCTGCTCAGCTTCTGTTCTTGGATGGCGGAGAGGCGTCATGAGCCACCTGCTGAGGGGATAGCCCTTGTCACCCAGCAGCCATCCATCCAGCCGGGCTGGAGCACTAAAGAGCTCCAGCACCTGGGAGTGTCTGAGGATGTAGGTGATGTGGGAACTGCCTGGGTACCTTGCACAGACTTGTAGAATCAGCATCCTGTGATCACACACTATCTGCATGTTCAAGGAGTGGAAGCCCTTCCTGTTGACGAAGGCACCGGGCTCACCTGCTGGCGCCTTGATGGCCACATGTGTACAGTCTATAGCACCCTGGACGCGGGGGAAGCCAGCAATGGCCGCGAAGCCTCTGGCTCGCTCTGTCTGGCTGACCTTGTCCCAGTGGAAGTGGATGAACATCAATGCATGCCTGAACAGAGCGTCTGTCACCTGCTTGACACAAGCGTGGACAGCTGATTGGGAGACAGTGCAAAGATCACCCACCGAGCCCTGGAAAGAGCCAGAAGCATAGAAGTTGAGGGCAGCTGTGACCTTTAGAGCCATTGGCATGGGGTGCCCACCCACATAGTTAGCGGCGATCTCAGGGCCTATCAGCTGACAGATAGAGTTGACTGTCTCCCTTGAGAGACGGAGCCTCCTTGGCACCGCACCTCAGACATATTGAGGTAGCTGCTTCGCCGACCGTGTACCCTGGCAGCAGGATACTGGCGTCCTCTGCAGCCCCTTCTGCCTTGGACTTCCTGTTGGCCCTACGCCCCTTGTGCCTGCGCCTCTCCTCCCATAGGTGGCTCCCCTGGAGGCTGAATGTGCACTCCCGGCCTCCTCCCCCTTCTGGCCCTCCTTTCCTCCCCAGAGGAGGCGCCTCCAGTGGAGAGCACAACTCCAATTTCCAGGCTAAGGGAAGGCTTCCTGAAACCTGCAGGCCCCAAAAAGGTTCTTCACTGCAGAGTACTGACCTGGAGGTTGTGAATTCTGTCCAAGCAGCTGGTATGAGTTTTGAAGTATTTCTGCTCACACAGGCAAGTATCAGTAGCTTTCAAAAATAAATATCTGACTGAGCACATTCGTGACCCCACTGACCCGTCTTATCCTGCCCGTTGACAAGGTTTATACAAATGTCTCCTACCCGCCTGCCCATTGTGCCCATGCGACGACCTGAAGATCGCACAGGCCCTGAAAAATCGCCATCACTTGGTGCCTCAAGGGCCTTAAGTGGCCCGTTAATTAATGGCGGGGGCACAACGGAGATCATCATGCGCCCGCCCACTGAAAAATCGCAATAGCGCGCGGTGATGTCGGGATACTCGCCCGACGTCATCGTGCGTCGTTTTACGCATTGGCGTGCAGTGCCTGCCCCCACACGCCAACAGGAAAATTCTGCCCTGTGTGAGAGAGTGTGGGAGTGGGAGTGAGTGAATGTGTGGGTGTGGAAGTGTGTGGGTATGGGAATAGACCCCAGACAAGGCAGCGGACAGCCCCCAGGCAAGGCAACAGGGAGCAGTGAACTCCAACTGAGGTGAGAGAGAGTGACAGGGTGGTGGGTGGGGGAGGAGAGTGAGTGTGTGAGAAGCACTGATCAATTTGTGTATTTTCTTGGTCTTGGGGGGTCCCAAAAAATGAAGCTGAGCACAGGCCCCACTAACTATAAATCTGCCACTGGTGAGGTCAAAATTGAACTTGGTGGTAATACCACTGTGGTCAAATAAGTCTGCTGACACTCAGTGTGAGGCTCACAAATGCACTTGTCTTTAACAAGGAAGAAGATGCTCACATGGGGTTATATAGGACACAGAAACAGGCCATTTAGTCCAACCAGTCTATGCGATTGTTTATGCTTCACTAGAGCCTCCTCCCATTTTTTCTCATTTAAATCTACCATTGTTACCATCTATTCCTTTCTCCCCCATCTGCTTGTCTAGTTTCCACTAAAATGCATCTGTACTATTTGCTAACCACTCCTTGTGGTAACGAATTCCACTTTTGTAACATTTTGCCAAAGTCATAGTGAAAGAGAAGGTAATTGAGATATTGGATTGACTAAAAATTGATAAAGGGAAGGCCTTAGAAATGCTGGCTGTACTTAAGATTGATAAGTCACCAGGACCAGATGAGATGCATCCCAAGATGCTGAAGGAAGTAAGGCTGGAAATTGCTGAGGCACTAGTCAAAATCTTTCAATCCTCCTTCGATACAGGGGTGGTGTCAGAGGATTGGAGAATTGCAAATGTTATGCTCTTGTTCAAAGAAGGGATAAATTGGTCACTTTCAGGTTGGCAAACTGTAACTAGTGGAGTACTACAGGGATCTGTGCTGGGGCCTCAAATATTTATATATTAATTACTTGGATGAAGGGATCGACTGCACTGTAGCCAAATTTGCTCATGATACAAAGGTAGGAAGGAAAGCGAGTTGTAAGAAGGATACAAAGAGTCTTCAAAAGGAATAGAGATAGGTTAAGTGAGCGAGCAAAAAATTGGCAAATGGGACTATAATGTGGAAAAAGGTGTCCACTTGGTGAGGAGAATAGAAAAGCAGAATATTATTCAAATAGAGAGAAAGTGCAGAATGTTGAAGTACAGAGGGAACTGGGTGTCCTCGTACATGAATCAGAAAAAGTTAGCATGCAGGTACAACAAATAATTAGGAAGACAAATGTAATGTTGGCCTTTATTAAAAAAGGGATGGAGTATAAATGTTGGGAAGTCTTGGTACAACTGTCCAGGGCAATGGTGAGACCTCACCTAGAGTACTGTGTACAGTTTTTGTCTCCTTAAGATACTTGCTTTGGAAGCAGTTCAGAGAAGGTTCACTAGACTGATTCCTGGGATGAAGCACTTCTCTTGAAGAAAGGTTGAGCAGGCTGGGCCTGTACCCAGTAGAGTTTAAAAGAATGAGAGCTGACCTTATTGAAACATATAAGATTCTGAGGGGTCTTGACAGGGTAGATGCTGAGAGGATGTTTCCTCTCATGGGGGAAACTAGAACTAGGGGCCACAGTTTGAAAATAAGGAATTCCCCATTTAAGATGGAGATGAGGGAGAATTTCTTCTCTCAGAGGGTTGCTAATCTTTAGAATTCGCCAGCCCAGAGAGCAGTGGAGACTGGCTCATTGAATATATTCAAGGCAGAGTTAGACAGATTTAGATCTACAAGGGGGTTAAGGGTTATGGGGGTGAGGCAGGAAAGTGGAGTTAAGGCCACAATCCGATCAGCCATGATATTATTGAATGGCGGAGCAGGCTCAAGGAGTCATATGGCCTACTCCTGCTCCTAATTTTATGTTCTTATGATAAGCCCAACAACTACAGGTCAGTCAGGTTAACCTCAGTGGTGGGGATGTGTTTCAAAATGATAATCTGGGACAAAATTAGAAGTGACTTGGACAATTGTCCATTAATTAAGGAAAGTCAGTACAGGTTTGTTAAAGACAAATCAAGTTTAACTAAGCTGCTTAAGTTTTTTGATGACATAACTGAGGGTTGATGAGGTGCACATGTACTTCCAAAACGTGTTTGATAAAGTGCCACATAACAAGCTTGTAAGGAATGTTAAAGTCCATAGAATAAAAGGGAAAAAGAGATAGTGGCAGCATGGATATGAAGTTGGCTAAATGACGGAAATAGAGAGTTGTGGTGAACAGTTGCTTTTTTAGATTGGGGGAAGGTATACAGTGGAGTTCTCCAGAGGTTGGTATTAGGGTCAGTACTTTTCTTGATCTATATTAATGACCTTGACTTGAGTGTGCAGGAAATCACTTTAAAATTTGCAGGTGACATAAATCTTGGAAGTATTGCGAACTGTCAGGAGGATAGTGATAGACTTCAAGAGACATAAGACAGGCTGGTGAAATGGGCAGATGAAATTTAATGCAAAAAAATGATGAATTTTTGTAGGAAGAACAATGAGAGGCAATATAAATTAAAAGGTTCAATTCTAAAGGGGGTGCAAGAGCTGAGGAAACTGGGGATATGTATGCACAAATCAGGCAGGGCAGGTTGAGAATATGATTAATAAGGCATATGGAATCCTGGGCTTTATAAATACAGGCATAAGACTCAAAAAGCAAGGAAATTATGGTGAACCTTTATAAGATACTGGTTTGGCCTCAGCTGGAGTACTGTGTCCAACTGTGGGCACCACACTTAATGAAGGAATTGGAGAGAACGCAGAGAAGATTTATGAGAATGGTTCCAGGGATGGGGGACTTCAGTTACGTGAATAGATAAGAGAAGCTGGGGCTGTTCTCCTCAGAGAAGAGAAGGTTGACAGTGATATGATGGAGGGGTTCAAAATCATGAGAAGTCTAACAGAGTAGTCAGGGAGGAACTGTCCCAATTGGCGAGGGGGCCGAGAACTAGAGGACACAGATTTAATGTGAGTGACAAAAGAACCAAAGGTGAATAAGGAAAAACTATTTTACACAGCAAGAGATTAGGATCTGGAATCCACTGCCTGAGAGAGTGGCGGAGGGAGATTTGATCATTGGTTTCAAAAGTGACATGGATAATTATCTGAATAGAAAAGAAATTGCTGGGCTGCAGGGAAAAGGCAGGGGACTTATTTCAGCTGAGTTACTCTTGCAGAGAGACGGCATGGACATGGCGGGCCGCGATTCTACATATGTATAATAGTGACAACTCAAGTGAGGGGCCATCCAGAACCAGCACCCACCGAATCGTGCCGCACAAAGAGTCAAACTTAATCAATGGCATTTAAGTAATTCTTCAATTATGAGGGAGAGATAAGAGTTACTGCAATCAGATATTATACTTGGTCCGCTATGGGAAATGTTGCTTGGGCATTAACTATTGTTATATATCAGAGTTGTCACTCTCACAGATAAAATTACATTCACAAAACTGTCTTTTTAGCAGCAAAATTGAAATGAAATACAGCTTATAAAATGCAAAGCCAGGGATAACAGTGAATTTGAATTCAAAGAGTTTGTTGGATGAGTTTGCAAAGCCACATCTTTCATAAACTTACCATTTCTTGAGCATCTTGGAGTGTACTGGACAGACTAATATTGAGGTTTGGAAAGGATATACCTTCTTCTACTAAAGCTGAAAAAGAAAAGACATATTCAGTTACGCACCAGAAAATGTTATCAAGAAATTATGAAGGCATCGGATACAGCAAAGGCTTTGGCCCTTAACAATAACCTAGCAGTAGTACTGAAGACATGTGCTCCAGAACTAGCTACACCTCTAGCTTAGCTGTTCCAGTGCAACTACAACACTGGCATCTACCTGACAATGTGTAAAATTGCCCAAGTACATTCTGTCCACAAAAAGCAGGATAAATCCAATCCAGCCAATTACCATCAGCCTACTTTCAATTATCAGCAAAGTGATGGAAGATGTCATCAACAGTGCTTTCAAGCGGCACTTACACAGCAATCATCTGCTCACTGATGCTCAGTTTGGGTTCCACCAGGGCCACACGGCTCCTGACTTCATTACAGCCTTGGTGCAAATATGGACTAAAGAGCTAAATTCAAGAGGTGAGGTGAGAGCGACTGCCTTTGACATCAAGGCAGCATTTGACTAAGGGTGGCATCAAGGAGCCCTACCAAAATTGAAGTCAATAGGAATCAGGGGGAAAACTCTCCTCTGGTTGGTGTCATACCTAGCACAAAGGAAGATGGTAATGGTTGCCCCAACATCAGGACATCACTGCAGGAATTCCTCAGGGTAGTATCCAAGGTCCAACAATCTTCAGCTGCTTCATCAATGACTTTCCCTCATCATAAGGTCAGATGTGGAGTTGTTTGCTAATGATTGCAGAGTGTTCCTCAGATACTGAAGCAGTTCGTCTCCATATGCAACAAGCATAACAAAATTCAGGCTTGGGCTGTTAAGTGGCAAGTAACATTTGCCCCAGACAAGTACCATCCTACAACCATCTCCAACAAGAGAGAATCTAATCATCTCCCCTTGACATTCAATGGCATTACCATCGCTGAATTCCCCCACTATCAACATACTGGGGGCTTACCATTGAGCAGAAACTTAACTAGACTAACTATATAGGTACTGTGGCTACAAGAGCATGTCAGAGGCTGGGAATTTTGCAACTCATCACCTGACTTCCCAAAACCTGTTCCCCCGTGTAAGGCACAAGTCAGGCATACTCTCCACTTGCCAGCATGAGTGCAGCTCCAACAACACCATCTAGGACAAAGCAGCCTGCATGACTGCCTTACCACCACCCCCCCAGTCCACAACTTTAATCATTCACTCCCTCCTCCACCAATGCACATGAGTAGTCATGTGTGCCATATACAAGATGCAACATGCCAAGCCTCTTTCAACAGCATTCTTCCAAACCTGAGACCTTTACCACCTAGAAGGACAAGGACAGTAGATGTCTGGGAACTCCACCAGTTGCAAGTTTCCCTCCAAACCACAGACCATCCTTTCTTTGAATTATATTACCATTCCTTCACTGCCGTGGGGTCAAAATCCTGGAACTCCCTTCCCAACTGCACTGCGGGAGTACACCTATCCACACGGCATGGACTGCAGCTGTTCAAAAAGGTTGCTCACCACCACATTCTCAAGGGCACTTAGGGAAGGGCAACAAATGCTGGCCTTGCCAACAATGTTCATGTCCCATGAAATAATAAATAAAAAGTGAAAACAGAGTTGCCATTCAATTGTTGTTATGCACAGATATAAATTTCACATAGACATGAACAATTGCATTGCAATTCAGAATTATAATGATGTACTAAAATGAAAATAATGGTTTTCTCCACATAAGTTACTGAAGTATCTTGTTTAGTTAGCTTTCATTAGCAAAACACTCACTATTTGCCTTTGTAGGAGCACTTTGGAGCATGACACCTGACCTGTACCGCTCCCTATGTGATTTCTGTTTTGGTTTTATATATTTATTTCTATATATATTCTGATCCCAAAAGGCAGGTTTAAGGCTTTCAATCTGTTAAATATCCAACTCTCCCAATAGTTAAATATAAGGTGTGCTTGATATCTAGTAGGTATCACAACTAGAAGCTGCCCATTGCTGACATTGTCTGCAGACACGAAGGCCTGAGTTTTGTGCTTGTTGGGCATGCTTGATTGGCAGTCCCGGAAGCGGCTGTGATTTCTGTTTCTGACAGCGATCGGACCCCAAACATGATTTCGTGTTGGCTGGCCGATTAAGAGGCAGCCAACATGAAACGCGCCCGACACTGGCGATCCGCGGCAGCAGGGGTGGGGGCACTGGGTCCAATGGGGGCCCGGCAGGGTATTTATAAACTGCAGAGGCAGCTCCCTGAAGGCTCTCAGGAAGTTTTGAGGAGCCTCAGGGAGCTGTCTTGGAAAGACTTTTGAAATTTGCAGGAGTTGTGGCCTCAGCACCTGCTGGACACGCAAGGCGGGAGGGCAATGCTGGTAGGCACTCTGTCCCCCGGTTCTCAGACAAGTGCCCGTGCACTCTAGTGGAGGCAGTGAGTGGCAGGTGGGACATTCTGATGCCACAGGGTGGCAAGGGGAGGCCAACACAACAGACAAAGAAGGCTTGGTCAGAGGTGGCAACCCAGGTCAATAGGCATGACATAGTGTGTTGCTCCTGGATCCAGTGCCGCAAACGGTTTAATGATCTTCTGCGCTCGGCAAGGGTGAGTACCAAGTTGGCATGGTACTGTGTGGAGATGTTGTGAAGGGTGGTCATCCTTTGCCACACTTAGGGGTCTAAGAATCAGAGTGACAAATGGCACATATACCTATGCCATCCAAGGCTTGGAAATGTGGCCGCTAGCCTTGGGGGCATAGAAGGGTGGGATGTGCAAATTTGATGGGCTCCTCAACCTGGTCCTTTGGGGAGGGCGGGCAAAACTGGTATGGTTTTGAAGGCAGAGGGTGGACTAATGTTCCGAACAGGAGAAGAGAAGCAATAATGCTGTGGAGTACAGACGAACGGGCGGTGGGGTGACCAACCAACTGACCAAATTTGAGATGGACACCCTCGAGCTAGAGTGCCAGCGAGGAGCAAGGTCCTCAGGTCTCAGAGAAGCAGGGGTGTCAGAGGAAAGTAAGAGTCTAGTGGACACATGCAAGACTGGTGGAAAGTGCAAACAATGTAGGGTCAATATAGAAGACTTCTGAGCAAGAGTCCCCAATGATCCAGCAATCACAATGCCACCATGATGCTGTTATCCACCCACCCGCCTAGCTTGCACATTGACTATGTGATGATTGACAATACTAACATATTGTCTTCCTCCCTCAGATGAGCCATCCTCCAGAGGCTGTCAGGATGCTGAGGACCCTGCCTTGACACCTGAGGAGGAGCTGCTGACAGATCCACCAGCGTCACACCCTCTCTCGCTGCCAGGCACCACGGCAGATACAAGCACGTTGGCGGGCATTAACTCGACGGCTCAAATGGTAGTGCACCGTGGAGAAGGCACAGCACACTCGCAATGAGGAACTGGCAGAGAGTGCCCAGGGCACCAGCTGTTAGAAGACTGCTGGAGATCAGAATGATGATGATTCCGAGGCAGATGATGAGCCTCTGGAGTCGTCCATCATGCAGCAAATGCTGGAAGTCAATGCGTGGAGAGATCTGGCAGAGATCCCTGAGGGTCTGCATGTCATGGTGTTTGTCACGGAGGAGTCCATGAGGAGCTTGAGCCCTGCATTGGCACAGAGCACTGAGCGCACATCCTCCTCCACTGAGAGAGTAGCGACTCTCATGGAGAGGCAGCTCCAGGAACAGAATCAGGAGTTCCTGGGGTTGCGCTCACACCTGCAAGCCCTCACACAGGCACTGTCCTCAGGAGGTCACAGCCAGTGTGAGAGATGAATGAGGCAACTCGTCACCCTGCAGGGCGCCCATCTATCAGTGATAAGCAGGAAGGTCCAGACCTACCTCACACTTGCGGACAAGCTGCCTGTCACCTCTGTGGGCTCCTCTCACGGCGCTCCAGATGAAGGTGGCAGCTCCTCTGCCCCTCTGCCAGTGACCATGGCATCTGATGAAGCCATGACGACTAAGGAGTGCCCAGCCATGTTGCTGGTCGCACCCTCCCAGGTGGAGCATGTTCAGGCCCCGCCAACCAGAGGATAACTGCCAAGATCATTAGGGCCGACAGGACATCATAGTCGGCAATCTGCCTCCAAAGCTGCTGCTAGTGAGGAGGGGACACCAAGATGCAGCACTTGCAAGCGTAAGTTTAAGGCACCGTGAGCACAGGATGGGGTTATCATGGGTAACATTCTTTCTTTTCAACAGTGTTATGTATTGTTTTTGTGTGACAGTGACAACAAAATTATATTAGGTTCCTTTTTTGCAACTCTGGAAAAGATATAAATCTAGAATTTGTTTCAATGCCCTGAGTGTCCTTCATTTTTCCATCTATGCAGGGTTCATCAATGCCTTATTTTAGATGGCAGGGGCAGCAAACCTTATTACAGAGTTGGGAAGCAACATTGGGATCATGGGATTGCCTTCTCAGAAATGTGTGTGAAGGAGGCGGCGCCCTTGCCATGAGATCGAAGCCGTGCCTTGACAGCCTAGCTGAAGGTGCATTGAATCAAGGCCTCCCTGGTGTCCCTGCCTCCCTGAAGGTTCCTCGTCTGCCTCCATTTCCCCACCCTGTGCCTGCCCGGCTACTCATCAGATCCATCTGTAGGATCATCCTCTGAGGCCTGTGGAGCTGCCTTGCTATCCTCATCCTCCAGTGGGTCCCCCCCTTGCCAGAGCCAGATTGTGCAGAGCGCAGCAGACGACGATTATAAGCGACACACACGCTGGAGGATTGCAGTGCACCCCCTGATCAGTCCAGGCAGTGGAATCTCATCTTCAGCAGACCATTGGTCCTCTCAACCACCGCCCTTGTGGAGGCATGACTCCTACTGTACCTCTCTTCTGTCTCTGTCCTTGGGTGCCGGAGTGGCATCATGAGCCACCTTTTCAAAGGATATCCTTTGTCACCCAGCAGCCAACCATCCAGCCAAGCTGGAGCCACGAAGAGCCTTGGCACTTGAGAGTGTCGCAGGATGTGTGCATCATGGGAGCTGCCAGGGTACCTTGCACAGACTTGCAGAATCTGTGTATTGTGGTCGCATACTACCTGTATGTTCATGGAGTGGAAGCCCTTTCTGTTCACGGAGTGGAAGCCCTTTCTGTTCACGAAGGCATCCGGCTGACCCTCTGACATCTTGATGGCCACATGAGTACAGTCTATGGCACCCTGGATGCGGGGGAACACAGCATGCTGCGAAGCCTCTGGCTCGCTCTGGCTGGCTTCATCCATCCAGTAATGAATGAATGTCATGACCCATCTGAAGGGAGCCTCAGTGACCAGCTTGATGCATCTGTGGACAGATGATTGGGACACTCCACACAGATCCCCCACTGACCCCTGGAAGGATCCAGATGAAAAAAAATTGAGCGCTACTATGACATTTGGAGCCACTGGCATTGGGTTCCCCCACAGAGTTGGAGGCCATCTCCGGCCCAACCATCTGGCATATGGATGTCACGGTGACCCTAGAGACGGAGACTCCTGCGGCACTGGACGTCAGACATGTTGAGGTAGCTGGATTGCTGCCTATACACTCTGGCAGCAGGATTGTGGCGTCTTCTGCGGTGCCTTCCGCCTTGCTCTCCCTGCTGACTCTGCACCCCCTGTGCCTGCACCTCTCCTCCTACAGATCTCTCCCTGGGACACTGCTGTGGACACCTGGCCTCCTCTCCCTTCTGCCCCTCTCTTCCTCTTCAGAGGAGGCCCCACCAACAGAGTAAACAATCCCCATCTGCTGAAATGCAGATAGCTCTATCTCATGTACTGAATGCAGAAATCCTCCAAGAGAGTTGACAAAACAAAAGAGTCCTCAAAACAAAGCTAACAAAGCAAATACTCCAGTAGAAACCATGAAATCTCAGCACTACAGCAGCAGCAACCTCTCACCTGAACTTCTAACAACTTACACAGCCAATGCTCCGGTCCCTTTTTATCCTGCCCTTGGACGAGAAACAAGAAAAAACAGATTGGCCGCCTTCCTGTATTGCCATGCAATGAGCGCTAAATTGCACGGGCAATGTAAAATTTCGATCAATTAGGTGGTCAATGGATTTAATTGTCCATTTAATTGTCAGCAGGCATGCAGTGTGCTTCTGACTTCTGTGCGCCCACTGACTGTAATGTTATGCGCAAGCACGAAGACATCGGGACGCACGCCCAATGTCTTCTTGCATTATTTCATGCGATTTCGGGGCGGGCACATGCCTGCTCATTCAACGTAAAATTCTGGCTGTAGATTCCATATGTATGCTGATGACAGCAAGCACTGTCTCTACATCGCTCCTCTCAGTTGCCTGTGTTGTCAGAATGCTTTCTGACATCCATTTTTGAAATGTAGTCACTGTTGTAATATGGGAAACATAGCAACTAATTTGCAAGCAGCAATGTCCCACAAAGAGTGATGGGTAAAGGATCAGATAACCTATTCTAGTTATATGGCTGAAGGATAAATATTGGTGAGAACACTAGGGAGAATCCAGAGAAGTGTGAGGTAATGCATTTTGCGAGGGCAAACAGAGCAAGGGAATACACAATAAATGGGAGGATATTGAGAGAGGTAGAGGAAGTGAGAGACCTTGGAGTGCATGTCCACAGGTCCCTGAAAGCGCCAGATAAGGTGGTAAAGAAGGCAGATGGAATGCTCTCCTTTATTGGGTGAGGTATAGAACACAAAAGCAGGGTGTAATGCTGGAACTGTAACAAACGCTGGTTAGGCCACAACTGCAATTTTGTGTACAGTTCTGGTCACCACATTACAGGAAGGACATAATTGCTCTGGAGAGAGTACAGAGGAGATTTACAAGAATGTTGCTGTTGAGTGAGGCAAGGGAGGAGATAGCAGGGGTGCTGGCAATAATTTTCAATACCTCTCTGGCCACAGGAGAGGTGCCAGAGGCCTAAAGGACAGCCAGTGTAGTACCATTATTCAAGAAGGGAGGAAGGGATAAACCAGGGAACTACAGGCCAGTCAGTCTAACCTCAGTGCTGGGGAAACTATTGGAAGCAATTCTGAGGGACAGAATGAATCTACACTTGGAGAGGCAGGGATTAATCAAAGGCAGTTGGCATGGTTTTGTTAAGGGGAGGTCATGTCTGACCTATTTGATTGAATTTTTCGAAGAGGTGACCAGATGAGGGCAATGCAGTTGACGTAGTCTACTTGGAATTGATAAGGTCCCGCATGGGAGACTGATAATGAAGGTAAGAGCCCATGGGATCCAAGGCAATTTGGCAAATTAGATCCAGAACTGGCTGAGTGGCAGGAAGCAGAGGGTGATGGTTGAGGGGTGTTTTTGTGACTGGATGCCTGTGTCCTGTGGGGTTCCACAGGGATCGGTGTTGGATCCCTTGCTGTTTGTGGTATATATAAACGATTTAGACTTTAATGTAAGAGGGCTGATCAGTAAGTTTGTGGATGACACGAAAATTGGTGGGGTGGTAAACAGTGAGGAGGATAGCCTTAGATTACAAGAGGATATAGACAGGCTGATCAGATGGGCTGATCAGTGGCAAATGGAATTTAATCCGGATAAGTGTGAGGTGACGCACTTGGGCAGGACAAACAAGGCACGAGAACACATGGTGAATGGTAGGACCCTGGGAAGTACCGAGGATCAGAGAGACCTTGGTATACATGTCCACCAGTCTCTTAAGGTAACGGGACAGGTAGATAAGGTGGTTAAGAAGGCATATGGGATACTTGCCTTTATTAGCCAAGGCATAGGGTATAAGAGCAGAGAGGTTATGCTGGAACTGTATAAAACGCTAGTTAGGCCACAGCTGGAGTATTGCATGCAGTTCTGGAATCCGCATTATAGTAAAGATGTGATTGCACTAGAGTGCAGAGGAGATTTACCAGGATGTTGCCTGGGCTGGAGAGTTTTAGTTATGAGGAGAGATTGGATAGACTGGGGTTATTTTCCCTGGAGCAGAGGAAATTGAGGGGGGACATGATTGAGGTGCATAAAATTATGAGGGGCATAGATAGGGTAGGCAGGAAGGAACTTTTCCCCTTGGTGGAGGGATCAAAAACCAGGGGGCATAGAGTTAAGGTAAGGGGAAGGAGGTTTAGAGGGGATGTGAGAAATAATTTTTTCACCCAGAGGGTGGTGGGAATCTGGAACTCTGCCTGAAAGGGTGGTAGAGGCAGAAACCCTCATAACATTTAAGAAGTATTTGGATGTGCACTTACGATGCCATGGCATACAAGGCTATGAGCCTAGTGCAGGAAAATGGGATTAGAATAGTTAGGTACTTGTTTGACCGGTGCAGACTCGATGGGCCGAGGGGCCTTTTTCAGTGCTGTAGACCTCTATGACTCTAATATTTAAATAGTTGATTAATTGTGAATTTAACACAGGATTTTGGCTTTGGCCAGCAGTGAAATGCTTTCCTGAGGTGTGTGGAACTCGCCAGGGTCAACAAGGCAACAGCACAACTAGGAGCCATTGTTCAATGAAACTGACAGGCCGGAAAACCTTCAAACAGTGAAACTGCATAGCTGCTGAGCTGCCTATGTGAAAGGCTTGTGCTCACAGAATTTGTTCAGAGAGCCAAATTTCACCACTTCACAGGGGATTTCCAACCTTTTGGGACTCATTTTACCTAGCTTGGACATTATTCATCTTAAACTGACATTCCATGCTGACAGACTTCACTGCACATGGGAGCAGCTTATGCAGCTCTACATTGGACCTTTGATGAGGAACAAGGGGAGCAGCAACACCAATGTCAGCAGCATCAGGAGCAACACTAGCTGCCTTCTCCTTAGCCATAAATTGCTCCACAGGACAGAGGGGATGGACACAGGGATCCAGCTCGAAGGAAGTAACACCCCTACAGTATATCTACAAGCAGGAAATCAACATGTCTGAGCACCAGTGCCTCATGAGACTCAGGCTTTTATGGCAGGTTGGTACTGACACTTGCATCCCCCTGGAACAAGGCCCCTTACACTGTGGGCCAGGTGGGCATGCATTGCCAGTGGTTGTCAAGGTGGCTATCACTGAAGGCAACCCCATTTCGCTGTCTCCCTGGAGTTCTGCACTTTCTTTACCTACAAGGAGAGAAAGCAGAGTGAGAGGAAAGGATTATGGGGAGAGGAGAGAATGAGACCAATTGTGAAGGGTGACTGTGAGGGATAGGTGTAAGATGTCAATATGATGAGAGTAAGTTTGAGGAATGAGCGGACCTGCAAAATGTGTTGGTCCGAGGAGTGCTGCACAAGAAAATGCTGCAGAAGTCAGAGTACAGAGATGCCACTCAACTTTTCTACCCTCTTGAGGTTATTGAATCTCCTGGTCCACTGAGCCCAGGTTCAAGGGACCACACTTCTGCTGCTCACTTCCTACACTACTTCCACCCATGCTTGCTTGGGTTGAGAGGCTGGCCTCTTCTTCTTGTCTGCAAGAAACAGCGCTTCACTGCAGTCCTTCAGATCCCGGAGCAGAATATTGAGGGAAGAGTCAGTGTCCAGGAGGACAGCTTTCCCACTTCTGCTTTCCATTCCTGTGGTTGCTGAAGTTCAAGGAAGTAACAGATGGTATAGCCACAATGACCCCTGTCAGGATCCCTTTACTAGAAATCCTTCCTTTGACAGATGCGGGTCGTCAAACACCTAATCGCTATGATTGGTTGGGAAACCCGGTGGTGGGAAGCTAATGCTGTCGCTGACTTAAAGAACCACATTAAAGGCCTCTTCACAGGCAAATGGGTTCACAACTGACTACCAGACCCCATCTCCACCCCCCACCACAGCTGCAAGTGAGTCTGTTGTAATAAATTTACACCCAATGTATTTGAATCCCAAATTCAGAAAAGTTCATCCTACTTCTTCAATGTGCCTTTTTGTACATCCTATGTCAGCCATCATATTGATTTATTTCATTGACTGTGTTAATTTAATGGAATTTCTTATCTGTGGGCAGTTTTAGGCTGTGTACCTGACAAACCTGTGTACCACTAACAATTGTGTGAAATTACCCACACTCATTTCACAAAGGACCTCACAGCCAGGACAGAAGAGAAACATTTATTCATTAGTTTAGGCTGGGTTCAAACTCATGTCAAGGTGCAAGGATAGTATGTGTATTGCACTGTTTAGTTCTCCAATGCAATTGCTTTTGAGTAACTAGTTTGCATTTCTCAGACTTGCTCTATATCCCATTGTTTTGTATCTACAGTTCTGTGCAACAGTCCACATGTTGTACATTTACTGATTAATTGCTAAGTAAGTGGTCTTGTGTAGCTATACCTTTTGCTGCAGTCAGCTGCCCATAGCTTATTAGGATCTCTCCTTCAGAGATGTTTCGGTCAGCAGTCTCAGTTTCAGTGACGGAGATGGTTGAGCAACTTTCTTCGGTAGATGGTGGTGGAGTCAGCGATTGAGCAGGGAGTGTTGGAGTTTGCACTTGAGGCTCAACTGGAGTTGGGACTACAAGTATAACAGCACATGGTGGTAGAACCAAACTCTCAGGTTCTTCATCCTTGGCTACTGACATAACGCTTAATATAAAAAAGATAAATAGAAATAGGTAGAAATTAATAAATAGTTAAATATGCCATATTACTTTACATTAGAAACTGTCTGATCCAGAAATCTAAAAAAAATCAAAAAGGAACATGGAATCATAGGAAAAGTAATGAATCAATCTAATATCCACTTTATAAACTATACCCACTGAACTACCAAAGCCCAAATTTGTGCAGATTCTCCATAGCCCCCGAGGATGTACTCATTTTAAAACTAGAGGAGAAATAGGCACAACTTCAGGGCCTAAATCTGAAACATTAAGAATGTAATTATGAAACACTGATGGGCCTAATTACTCTTAGTGTTGCAGCTCACCATCCCACGTTGCACCTACTCAGTTTATTTGTGTGGAAAAGAAGCTGCACTTTATTTTTAAGTAAAAGGGAAAATAGATGCATAGACACAAGCATTATGGTTTTTTAAACTTCTCTTTAGCTGCATGTTTTCTAATTTGTAACACCCCTTACACCTACCAAAATAGATGGTGCAGGAAAAGCAATTGGCAGCAGGAAAGGTCAGGCACATTTAGCTGACATTTTCTTCTCAGTTGCTAGCTCATTATTTCAAAACCAAGTTTAGCGTAAGTAGAATGGTTTCACCATGTGCCGATATAGACATTGGACTCAGGATAAAATTGACATCCAGTAGCAGACTAAGTATAAACTAAAGATCTTATAAAAGCAGTCCACACAAGGGAAGACTCCTAGGTCATCTAAATGGACTCAATATTTATTGGTTGCAGTTGCAATTGTGTAATGGTGCATGTGCTGAACACGCCTTAGTTCAGACCTAAAATGTTTACTTTCACAATCATTATATTGATTATTCAAAAAGCAAGTACAGACTTTCGATTTTTGTGGGATAATGACATGAACAACATTTGTGTGTGATATTCACATCAATATCTCTGCGCCCAGGACTTCTGAAAATGCAGTGTAAGCTGCACGGATCCTAGCATACTGATGTACATCAAGCTATTTTTAAAATAATCTTTGCGGCTTTGTTTTGGAAGTGGGACTATCAGGAGCACATTTGTGCCAAGATTTTTTTGTCAGTTGCTGGTGACATGACAGATGCTGACAGCTAGGACACCCCATGCAGTTGGTGCATCATGATATCCTCACTGAAGGATTAGTAATCAGGGCATTACCGAAGGCTTGTGTGCATGGATGATTGACAGGTCATTACCAAAAAAGTCTATTTTGCATATACAGGCAAAAAAAGTAAGGCTCACATTTATATAGCGCTTTTCACAACCTTCGGACATCTCAAAGCACTTTACAGAAAATGAAGTACTTTGGAAGTGTAGTCACTGTTGTACAACGAGGACACATTTGTTAAAGTACTACTTGTTAGGAAATAGAGATAGTTTAAGTAAGTTATATTTGTATTTTTGTGTGTTAGGAATGAGTTTTAGCTTTAATGTTTAAATTTGATTTGTATTTCTGTATCTGTGTTAAGAAAAGTGAGTTTTAGTTTCACTTTGAAAGGTGCCTGCATTTCTAATGAGAGTTTGACGACCGTAAGCAGAGGAACTGGGCTGTTGCCTAGCAACGGAGGTCCAGAGAGACAGGTCCCTCCTACAGCCACACACAGAAAAACTGAAGAAACAGCAGTTTTGAGTTCAGTTTGAAGACAGCTGCCAAACTGAAGCCACCTATAGGGGACAGATAGCCAGTCCCAAGCTAAAATTGGTTGAAAGAAGCTGCCAGGAGAGACTGGAGCAAAGGGGACAGATAGCTAGTCCCAAGCTAAAGAAGATACCCCAAAGTCCAGGGGTGAGGAACAGGAGAAAGTCCCAAGAAGACCTTCTAGTAAAGGGAAGGACAGGAACCTGGAAAAGGTCCTGTTAGGTGAAAATAAGAGTGAGGGACAGAGAGGAAGACTCCAAGCTTCAAACTTAAAGAGGCAGAAGCTGCAGAAAGTAGATTTAAAGCGAGAACAGCATGCATGCGGCAAGAATATCCAAAGAGACGGCTGAAGGTCTGTAACTCTTTGCTATGGGCATGTGAAGCAGTAGTGTATTGTTAACAGCTGAGTCAGTGAGAGTGCATGGAAGACAGCTTGAATGCATGTGGTGACCCGGGGAGAGGAACATCGGAAGGAGAGTTCGAAACCCTTGCAGAAGGCATCTGAGAGAAAGCGTCAGCTTGGGAGAAAATTCCAAAGTGAGTTCTTGGAGATGGGAGATTGGGAACCCTTGTGTGAAAGATGGAGTTCAGCGAGACTGATTGGCTCATGGCACGACAAGCGTCTGGGGGGAGTTGAGGAGAAATCCATAGCATCTGTGTGGGGTGGTATCTGTCACTTGGTTGCAGAGTGTGGTGTGTCTGACCACAGGTCACCATAGGTTTACATGGACTGTGTATTTACTGTGAACATTACAGCATAAGATAGCTTTTCTAACTTGTGTTATCCTTACAAATCTGTATATATCTGCAAAGGTATAGTTGTGGGTGAAGGAGTATTGTAATATAGTACATCTTTTGTAAAATAAATGTTTTATTCTTCTGTTAAAAGTTCATCAGTCTCTCTCATACACACATTCTCTCACTCTCATACACACACACTTTCTCCCTCATAAACACACACAAACACTCTCACACACACACACACTCACTCTCTCTCTCACACACATATACACTCACTCTCTCTCAGACACACACACATACACTCACTCTCTCTCTCTCTCTCACACAAACATGTACTCTCTCTCTCACACACACATATACTCACTCTCTCTTTCACACACACACACTCCCTCATACACACACACACATACTCACTCTCTCACACACACACGGCAGAATTTTTCCCTTGTCGGGTGGGCATGCGCCCGACACGAATGGGTGTAAAATAGTGCGCGATATCGGGCAAGCGCCCAAACACATACACACCCACTCTCTCTCACACACACACACAGTCACAAACACACACTCTCACGTGCACACACATCCACTCTCACACACTGTCTCTCACAAACACTCTCTCACACACACTCTTTGCTCTCACACACATACTCACACTCTGTTAAACACACACACACTCTCTCTCACACACGCTCCCTCTCACACACACACACACTCTTCTCTCTCACACACACTCTTCTCTCTCACACACACTCTTCTCTCTCACACACTCTTCTCTCTCACACACACACCCACTTCACAGAAACACACACTCTCTCACAAACACAATCTCTCTCACACACTCTCTCTCACACATGCACTCTGTCTCTCTCACACACACACATAATCTCTGTCACGCACACACACACACTCAGTCTCTCCCTCTCACACACACATTGTCACATTCACACACTCTCTCACATGCACACACACATCCACTCACACACTGTCTCTCACAAACACACTCTCTCTCTCACACACTCTCTCTCTCACACACACTCTTTGCTCTCACACACATACTCACATTCTGTTAAACACACACACACTCTCACACACGCTCCCTCTCACACACACACACACTCTTCTCTCTCACACACACTCTTCTCTCTCACACACTCCCTCTCACACACACACCCACTTCACACAAACACACACTCTCTCACACACAAACACAATCTCTCTCACACTCTCTCACACACGCACTCTGTCTCTCTCTCACACACACACATAATCTCTGTCACGCACACACACACACTCAGTCTCTCCCTCTCACACACACATTGTCACACTCACACTCTCTCACATGCACACACACACACATGCATACTCACACAGACACACACACATGCACACTCACATGCATGCTCACACAGACACACACATGCAAATTCACACACAGACACACACACAAACTCCCACACATATACACTCACAAACACACCACACACACTCACTCTCTCACACACACACGGACACACTCTCTCTCACTCTCTCATGCACACTCACACTGTCATGCACACACTCAGGCTCTCCCTCACACACACATTGTCACTCTCTCACACTCACTCTCTCTCACACCCACACTCACTCACAAACACACCACACTCACACACACACACGGTCTCACACACACATGCTCTCTCACACACACACACTCTTTCTCTCACATACACACGTGCTCTCTCTCACACACGCTCTCACACACGCTCTCTCTCACACACACATGCTCTCTCACACACACTCTCTTTCTCTCACACACACACGCGCTCTCTCTCACGCTCTCTCACACACACGCTCTCTCTCACACACACACACGCTCTCTCTCACACACACACACGCTCTCTCACACACACACACGCTCTCTCACACACACTCTCTCTCACACACACTCTCACACACTCTCTCTCTCTTACACACACTCTCTCTCACACACTCTCTCTCTCTTACACACTCTCTCTCACACACACTCTTTGCTCTCACACATATACTCACACTCTGTTAAACACACACACACTCTCTCTCACACACGCTCCCTCACACACACATTCTTCTCTCTCACACACTCTTCTCTCTCACACACACTCTTCTATCTCACACACTCTCTTCTATCTCACACACTCTCTCACACACACTCTTCTCTCTCACACACATACTCACACTCTGTTAAACACACACTCTCTCTCACACACACTCTCTCTCACACACTCTCTCTCTCACACACTCTCTCTCACACACACTCTCTCTCTCACACACGCACTCTGTCTCTCTCTCACACACACACTCAGTCTCTCCCTCTCACACACACATTGTCACACTCACACACACTCTCTCACATGCACACACACATGCACACACACACACACATGCACACTCACACACATGCACACTCACACACACATTCACATGCACACACACACATATGCATATTCACACAGACACATACACATGCACACTCACATGCATGCTCACACAGACACACACATGCAAATTCACAGACAGACACACACACAAACTCCCTCACACATATACACTCACAAACACACCACACACACTCACTCTCTCACACACACACAGACACACTCTCTCTCACTCACACACACCCCCACACTGTCTCATTCACACACACACTCTCTCATGCACACTCACACTGTCATGCACACACTCAGGCTCTCCCTCTCACACACATTGTCACTCTCTCACACTCTTTCTCTCTCACATACACACACACAAACTCACACACACACCCACTCACACCACATACTCACTCTCTCACCCACATACTCACTCTCTCACCCACATACTCACTCTCTCTCGCACCCACACATTCACTCACAAACACACCACACTCACACACACACATGCGTGTGCACTCATACACACACACACACTGTCATACATACACACTCTCTCATACACACACTCTCTCCACACACGCACACACACTCTCGCTCACACGCACACACTCTCGCTCACACGCACACACTCTCTCTCACACGCACACACTCTCTCTCACACGCACACTCTCTTTCTTACACGCACACACACTCTCACATGCACACTCTCATACGTACACACACTCATACGCACACACACACATTCATTCTCATACATGCACACACACATTCACTCTCATACACGCACACATTCACTCTCATACACGCACACATTCACTCTCATACAGCACACACACGCACACATTCACTCTCATACATGTACACACACACATTCACTCTCTCGCACACACACACACACACATTCACTCTCTTGCACACACACATTCACTCTCTCGCACACACACACATTCACTCTCTCACATACACACACATTCACACACACATACACTCTCACTCACACGCAGACACTCACACATACTCTCACTCACACACACTCACTCACACGCACACACACTCTCACTCAAACACACCGCACTCTCACTATCTCACACACGCGCATTCACTATCACACACACACATTCACTCTCTCACACATACATTCACTCTCTCACACACACACATTCACTCTCTCACACACACACTCTTTCTCGCTCACACACACACTCTCTCTCTCACACACACACACACACACTCTCTCTCTCACACACACACTCTCACACAAACACTCTCTCTCACACACATTCTCGCTCTCTCTCACACACACACACTCTCTCTCTCTCACACACACACACTCACTCACTCTCTCACACACGCACATATACTCACTCCCTCTCGCACACACTGGGCAGAATTTTTCCCTCGTCGAGTGGGCACGCATCTGACATGAATGGGTGTAAAATAGTGCGCGATGACCTCGGGCCAGCGCCCAAACACACACACACCCACTCTCCCTCGTTCACACACACTCTCTCTCGCTCGCACACACACACTGTCTCTCTCTCTCACACACAAACTCTCTCACACACACACTCATAAACACACACTCTCTCTCACACCACACACTCTCTCTCTCACACACACTTACTCAAAAACACCATACACACTCTCTCGCTCACACACTGTCACGCACACACGCACTCTCTCACAAACGCACAGTCTCTCTCTCACACACACACATTGTCACTCTCACGCTCTCTCTCTCTCACACACACAGGCACACTCACAGGCACACAGAAACTCACACACAAACACACACACTCAAACACACTACACTCTGTCCCACATACACTTACTCTCTCTCTCACACACACACCCACTTTCTCTCACACACTCTCTCACACACACACTCTCTCTCATACACACACACTCTCTCTCTCATACACACACCACACTCTCTCATACACACTCACTCACTCTCAAACACACCACACTCACTCATTCTCTCTGACACAAACACGCACACTTGCACTTACTCACACACATACATTCACTCACATACACGCACGCTCGAACTTTACATCTCGCGAATGGACGTGCGCCCAACCCAATGGGGCGTAAAAAGTCCTTGTGCACTCACGCAACATTTCACTCAGCGCGCATGCATGAAAGTTGGAAGTGCACCCGACAACAATTAAGAGCCCCTTAACAGCGCAACTGACTCTGATTTTTCGCGGCCCATCCAACCTTACAGTTGGCAGGCGGGCGAATCGGCCAGGCGGCCTTTAAATTTTTCATCAATATCATCAAATGGCGGGATGAAATCTCCATTAGAAAATAAAATTAAAATAAATATCTGTAGACAGCATTTTTATGAGGTATATTTTCAGGTGCTTGGTTGTGATGCATGGACATTTTTTTCAGCTTTTTACACTTTTATTTAATCATTTGAATGTCTGCAGCTCCCTGAGAAGCCTCCTATCGAATGAACAATTCCCATGGGGACAGCAGTCTAAAAGTCCAATGCTGGATGCACAAACTTGATTGTAGTACTTCCTGTATGCCCCCTTCCCTGAAAAAATGTCCTAATGCAGGCTGAAACTATAAAAAGTAAAAGCTATACCACTATGAAACTCTCCCACCTTCAGCAGCGGTCTTCTGCTGAATGCAGCCACGGTCCCACTTTGAGCCTTCATATCCGCCTTTGTAACATAAGGTGTAACATAATCCTAATACCTGGTGTGACTCCCTCCCAAGTTTTTTCACGTGCACTCACAGAAAAATGGCGAGGGCAACAAAAGATTCAAGTCTATTGCCTTGTTAACAACTTTCGTATTATTGGCGACAATGTCAACACACTGGATTTTATGCATGCGTGTTAATTGCAGCAGTCCCAATTTCTCAACATAAAATTCACCCCCTTGTCTTTCTGTCTGGTTAGCTAGTAATTTCCAGATCTGTTATCTTCATCTCCAAGCTACGTTCCGTTGATCTATGGGCTATGAATTAGCCCAATACAGGTGTACACAAGTTGCTGTTGTTGTGAAATCACAGCAGCTGCTATGTTTTTCATGACCATTACATACAGGTTAAAATACATACAACACAGTAACACCTCAAGGTTTTCAGATATCACAAACTGATAGTGACACAAAAGATCATCAGTATCATTTGAATGCCAAAATGTGTTCAGTCTGAAACACATTCCAAATTGTGCCATTCAATATGATTTTTAAGTTACAGTTTGTGGACAATTCCATTCAATTTTTATAGATGGTGTGCAATGATGGCCAGAAGGCTTTCTGTGATTGAATCACATGATATGAACTGAAGTGCTTTGTGACATATGGTTTGAATTGTAGTTATATTGGATTTCATTTCACTACAAGCCACAGGAGGACAACAAGCAGACTATATATTATAAACCCATAATACATCAAAGGGTTTGGATGATGCCAAAAATTCTCAAACTATACTCCAAAACATTTACATATATAACAAAATACAGGGCTTGGAAGAGCGTTCTACTTTCATTTTGCTGAGAGTAGTGGAAAATCTGGGTGGAATTCAATGCTGAACATTAGTTGATTGGATGGCATACCAGCTGTCACATGCAAGTTGCTGCCATCACAGTTCTGCAACAGCATAAGTAAAGCAATAACATGGTGACTCATACTTGTTTTACAGGCCGAAACAAACTGATTTACAGTCAGATACCAAGCTGTTCGTGCCTTGTTTTCATTGTTTACCAAGTATGTAATAACAACGGCATTCCCCTGTCAAATGGCGACATGACTTTCAACTACCGGCAGCTTTAATATAAACCAGACAATTCCTGCAGGGAAGCCTTAAGATAGTGACCTGTTAGAATATAAAGTTCTTGGAAAAATGATTTCCTTGTGACTTCTGCTTTATAAAGTTAAACTGGAGATACCAGAGGTGAATTTAGCTTCTGATGACGGTGTAAAATGTGTGATATCGGCTAGGTCACCCATCAAACACCTTGAGTGATTTTCGTTTCCACTGATTATAATGGAAAGGAAAATTGGGCAGGGTATAAACTGAGTGGCCAATCCATTAACATTCATTTTACACTCCTGCAAAGCTGAACTTGATCCTTACCCCACCCCAGTATCTTCAAAAGAGGAAAAAAGAAATGGGAAGAAAACAGCTAGGAAAAGAAGAGAAATGTAATCACAATGGCAACATCAGCTTGCATTTACATAGTGCCTTTAACATAACAAAATGTCCTAAACTCTTCACATGAGCATTATCAAACAAGTTTCGACACTCATCCACATTGGGAGATATAAGGAAAATTGACCAAAAGCTTAATCAAATAGATAGGTTTGAAGGAGTGTCTTAAATGAGGAAGAGAGGTAAAGATGTGGAGAGGTTCTGGGAGGGAATTCCAGAGCTCAGGGCCCAAGTAGTTGAAGGCATGGTTGGGACGGTGATAACTAGGCAAAATTGGAGGTGCACAGAAATCTTGGAGATGTGTAGAGTTGGAGGCAGTTACAGGGTTAAGATGGGCATAGCCATGGAAGGATTTGAAAACAAGGATGAGAGTTTTAAAATTGTACATTGCTCGACTTGGAGTCAATGTCATTCACTGTAAGAGGGCGTTGGATGAATGGGAAATGCTACAAGTTAAGGTAAAGACGGTTCATTAAAAGCTTAAACTTAATAAGAGGCAATATTTATCTGTAAATTTTTCTTGGCTTTGGCCAACACTAGTAGTTTTAACACATTAACATTCTGTACACTCAATACTCTGGTTTGTTGAAGGAAATCACAAGGAATGTGGGAATTTTGTACAAGCAGCAAATAAACATTTCAGATTTATCCTCAAAGGAAACTGAGATTTGCTTTTGCAAAGTTTATTTAAAAGGTATAAACTTAAGCACTGATTAATGACCCTTCTGGCAGTTTACATGCATAAGGTATGGTATTATTTTTTTCTTGTATTTTTCATCTAGTTTTCAGATTTAGATTAAACAAAATTTCCACCAACTTAATATGGAGAACACCAAAACTTCCATCTTTGACCCCTAGCCCAAATTCCAAACCCTTTGTACCGATTCAATCTCCTCCCCACCCACCATGCCAGGCTGAACCAGGTTGCTAGTAATCTTGGTGTCCTATTCAATCTCAAACTGTGCTTCCAATTATACATCCTTTACAACACTAATACTGCCTACTTCCAACTTGGTCACATAGCGTATCTACCCTATCTGCCCTATCTCAGTCTATCTGCTGCTGAAATACTCATCCATGTCTGTCACCTTCAGATTCAGCTGTTCATATGCTCCCCTGACCAGCCTTCCACCTTCCACTCTCCATAAACTTTAGCCTACCCAAAACTCTGCTGCCTATATGTCATCCCACACCAAGTCCTGTTTGCCCCAAAGCAGCCAATTTCAGATTCTCATCCGTGTGTTTAATTCCATTAGTGGCTCAGTCCTTCCCATCTCTGTAACCTTTTCCAGCCATCCACTTCCCTCAGCCCCACCCCAAGCTCTCTGTTTTTCTAATTCTGGCCTCTTTGGGTTTACCACCCTGTTCATCACACCTGGCCATGCAAGCAAGCATCTACCATTTATGCTGAGGATTTCCCTTACTAACCCGTCCACCTTTCTCCTTCCTTTAGAGCCATCCTTAAAACACAACTCATTGACCAGGTTTCAGATAAGTCCTCCCAATCTCTCCTTCTTTTGCTCAGATCGTTATTCTTTCTTTTGGTTCTCTGAAGCTAGAATACCGTGTACAGTTCTGGTTACTGCATTACAGGAAGGATGTGATCCCATGAGAGAGGGTACAGAGGAGATTTATGCGATGCTGCCAGGAATGGAGAATTTTAGTTATATGGAAAGATTGGATAGGCTGAGGTTGTTTTCTTTGGAACAAAAGGGAGCTGAGGGATATTTAAATGAAGTGTAAAAGATTATGGGGGGCCTAGATAGAGTGGATAGGAAGGATCTATTTCCATTAGCAGAGAGGTCAATATAAAGGGGACATAGATTTAAAGCAATTAGTACAAGGCTAGAGGGAGTTGAGGAATTTTTTTCACCCAGAGGCTGCACTCACTGCCTGAAAAGGTGGTAGAGTCAGAAGCCTTCACCACATTTAAAAACACTTGTATATGCACTTCAAGTGCCGTAACCTACAGGACTAGGGACTAAGCTGGAAATTGCAATTAGGTTAGATAACTATTTTGTGCTGGGTCAAAATGGCCTCTTTCTGTGCTGTAAATTTTCTATTTTTCTATGAAGCAACAGAAGACGTTTTCCTACATTAATGGTACCATAAAAATGCATGCTGTGGCAGCACTGGTCATCATGGTTGTAGTATACTGATTGTAATATTAGTTTCCCGCTCTCATGCTTTACTATGCTTAGTTTATTTTTATTGTAATATTTTGGGGCAACTGCCTATACTGAAACTCTTTATAGACTGCATGCCATTCTAGATGATTTGATGGTACTAGCACAAGGTGTACACAGAACAAATGGAAAAGTCAACTGGACAGGTATAAGATTTGGGATACTGATTACGTATATTGGAAACTGCAGGTAGCTGACATTATGGGCCGAATCTTCTGTGCAGTAGCAATCACCGTCAGATTGCCACTCTGCACCTTTTAACTCACCCTAGACTTCAGTTGCACATTCCTCATCTGGACGACCGACCCAGCCCTGCTGAGAAATGTGCAGCGCAGTTGCCCCTGGAGTCCCTTCCGTGCACTGCAGGATCATCGGTGCAAGTGAAGCCACACCCCCTATTTACAGCACTATCTGCCATTAACTGCTAAGTTTAAAGGTCCCAGCCACTTTGACAGGAGAGTAGGTAAGTGTTAAGTTAAGTGGGTGGGGGGGTTAGGGTGGTTGGGGTATGGTTGCGGGGAGAACAGTTGGTCAGGAGGAGATCGGGTGGGAGTCGGAGGTGGCTGGGCGGTAGTCGGGATGAGGAGGGGTAGTCCGGGAGTAGTCAGCCAGAGGAGGGTGGAGAGGTCAGGTGCTTGGGAGGGTTGGGGTATAGCTAGGGGGTGGGATCAGGTGATTAAGGGTTGGGGGTTAGTCGGTGGCGGGGAGAAATCAGGAGTGGGGGGTAGTCAGGCAATTGGAGGGGGTGGGAGGGTAGTCAGGTGATTGGAGGGGTAGGGGGTAGTCAGGTGGTTGGGGGGGGGGTAGTTGGGTGGTCAGAGGGTAGTTGGGATGATGAAGGAGGGTGGGGGTAGTCAGGGGTGTAAGTTAGGTTTTCGGGGTTGGTGGGGGAGGGGTGGGCAGGGTTTGGGTGGTCAGACCCATTGTTACCCAGGAGTGGTTTTAATACTTCTAACCCTTCCTGGGTACTATTCTGTTAAGAGAGTCAGAACCATCCAAAGTCTCCAATTTAAATCGCAGTTTCGGATGGTTCCAGACGCAGGTCAGATGACCAATGGAAATTGAAACTTCCCGGGAAATTCTCACGCAGCCCTTGTGTGGGGGCCTTTGGGTGGGTTCCCGAGCTCATCTTCCAGGGTACAACTCCAACTAGGGAATGAAACATCTGGGCCTATATTTTCACCTTGTAACTGATCACTTACATAGCCCTTGGCTGTGGTGCTGCTTCTTGTATTGAGCTGGGATTTTCTTCCTCCAGAGGGAGCTCTGCATTTCCCCAGGGGTTTAGAAGTTGTTGTGAAGGCACTGAGCTTGTACTCTTCGTCTTCTCAGAGCTGGGTTCTGTTACTGGTGATGGTGTTGACACTCTTGAAGGAGTAGGAATTGGCGTGATAACAGGAGTACTAACAGGACTTGATTTTCCTGGAGACGCCAGTCCTGCAGCATCTATGACTAAGTTAAAATATTACAGTTATTTATGATAAGTCACAATACAAGTGAACAGGAAAATAAACATTTGAACCATCAAACCTGCTCTGTCAGTTTATTAATATACGGTATCTACTATTCAATTTTTTGATCCAAACTTATACCAAATAAGTATCTATCATCTTTAAATACCTTAATTAAATCTTCTTCCATGTTTTTCTGAGTCAATACTTTCTACATTATGACAACTGTTGTGAAAAAATGTTCCCAAAGTTCACATTTATCAGATCTAGTTCTAAATTTAAGATAATGTTCCCTTGTTTCTAATGACCAGAATGAAGTGCCATTCCTCATCTGCCTTTTCAATCCCTTATTAACATTTCAGTCAGATCATCGTCCAGGGAATATGGCTCAGGTTTATCCAGTTTCTCTTCCTTGTTAAGTACCCATACCCCAATATCATGCTGGTGAAATGTGTCAGGAAGATGTAATTCTCATAATGTTACTGGAATTTATTGTAAAGTAGAGTAATAGTGGGGTCTGTGTTTGTATGTCTGTGTGTGTAACTTATTGAATTAAAGGCAGCCGGTCTAAAGGCTTTGATATATCAGAAGATAATGTAAAGTAGATAAACATAGGTGTAGAGGGAACATTTGCCTTTTTAAATAAACCAGGCTAGTTTGAATTCAAAGGAGGGGTGAAATGTTTCACCTAGCCAGGAGAAGTTAAGAAACAGTGTGTTTATTTTTTCCAAAGATTACTGGTAACATTGGTACTATGAGAGATTTTTATTATTAGAGAGGTAAAGTCCAAAGGCACGATGAAACAATGGGAATTTGCATTCAAAGGGGAAAATATGGATAAAGGCGAGAAGGCTGTGTGTAAGGGTAGGCATTCTAAGATCAAAAACAAGTGTGAAAAGTCTCCAGAATCTAAGCCTTAAGCTGCTATCTACAAAGAACTGGAGTTAAGAAAACTCACTTTGAATTGGATTGTTCAGGGGATAATGTTTCTTTGCTTGGGTCTTTTAAAATCTATGGGGAGTATTTTCTGCTTCTCAGGCAGCCTGGTCGGGAGTGGGAGCGGGCAGGCGTGGAGCTCTGCGCCGCCGTTTTATGCGAGCGGGCCAATTAAGGCCCACCCAGCGTGAATCGCAGCTCCCGAAGACAGCAGGAGGGGGCGGGCGGAGGCGGGACTACAACGACCACCGGGTCCAATGGCGACCTGTTTAAAGAGCGTGCAGACAGCCTTCTAAAGGCTGGCAACAATGGCAACCAGAAGGGCTCCCAACAGCGCTGTCGGAGAGCAGGCCAGACAGGAGGGCAGGTCGGCGGGGCACTGTGCCCCTCGATTCTCAGATGAGTGACTTGCTGCCCTCCTCGAGGAGGTGGCATCATGGTGTGAAATCCTCATGCTGAGGGATGGGAGAAGGCCCCCCCACATGACGAAACGTGCCTGGAAGGAGGTAGCAGAAAGGGTCAGTGCACACGATGTGGTGCAACGCACCTGGGTTCAGTGCTGCAAACACTTCAACGACCTGTTGCGATCAGGAAGGGTGAGTACCATGTTGGCATGGGTCACTTAGCACAGCAGTTAGGTTGGCCCCCCTGGCCCCACCCCCCAACTCTGAGTGTAGTTACTGCATTGAATCATTCACGGCATGTGGCCTTTGCTGGGTGGGCCAGCATTTATTGCCTGTGCCTAGTTGACCCTGAGAGGGTGATGCTGAGCTGGCTTCTGTATCCGCTGCATGTGGTACACGTACACCTACAGTACTGTTTTGGGGACGACCTCAAGGATCTGTACCTAGGCACGGTGCTGGAATGCCTAAAACATTTCAAAGTCAGGATGCTGACTGACTGGGAGGGGAACTTCCAGGTGTTGGGGCAGCCATCCATCTGCTGCCCATGGCGTTCTACGGGGTAGTGCTTCCTTGCTTTGGAAGGTGATACAGTGTGGGTGGCAAATGTGATGGAGACAGCATCGGGGCAAGGGGGTCAGCCCTGGCTGCTTGGTGTGAGTGTATGGCGGCTCCAGGGTCACAATTCACCTGAGCCCTGCAATGTTTCACTCAGGTGGGGGTGGCAGGGCTGCAATGGCAATCCAGGTACAGATGGACTAATCAATGCTCCTCTTTCCTTTTCAGGAGAAGACAGCCCACAATAACTCTGAGTGGATGCAGGCTGGCGGAGGGCAGGTACAGTTGGCGATTCTCACCAGATATGAGCAGGAGGCTCTTGTACTGGAGAGGTGCCATGCGCCCAGGTCAACCGGTAGCAGTGAGGTTGGGGTGCCAGTGGGAGGTAAGAGTGCCGTGCACTGAGGTCACAATGTCTGTCATTGCAACCATTCCACTGTTCACTATTCAGTGAATTCAGCATCCATCATGGGTTTCCCATTGATTATGGAAGGAGGAGCGCATCATGATCCGGGGGCCAGGCATGCACATTAACAGAGTCACGACTTCAACTAATCAAATGTCCTTGTTCTTCCTTTCAGCGTCACCGGAGCAGGCCCGGAACGAGGAGGCAGAGGGCCTGCCGCTGATACCTGAGGGCCCTGAAAATATACTCGCACCAGCACAGATACTAGCATCTCGGTGGGGATAAGATCGTTGGCTAGTGTCCCAGGGCACAGTGTTGAGGGTACTTCACACTCACTTGAGGTGCAGGCGGAGACAGAAAGTGCCCATGGCACCGGCAGTTGGAGGATTGCAGAGGACCAGGAACATACTCAGTCAGTGGCTGATGATGTGCCTCTGGAGTCATCCATGAGGCAGCGGAAACTGGAAGTCCAGCGGGCTGTACGGGAGGATCTGGTGGAGATACATGAGGCAATGTGTGGCATGGTCTCTGTGATGGAGGGGTCCATGCAGAGCATCAGCAATGCATTGACCCTCATGGCCGAGAGCAATGCTTCCTCCATGGAGAAAGTGGTGACTCTTATGGAGAGGCTCCTCCAGCAGAACAACCAGGGCTTCCTGGGGATGCGCTCCGACATGCAAGCCCTCACAACGGCATTGACCTCAGCTGGTCAGTGTCAGCGTGGGAGATGCATTGGGCACCCAGTATCCCAGCTAGGTGTCTGTCCATTAATGGTGAGCAGGGAGGTCTGAAGTGACCTCACGTTGGTGCACGAGCTGCCTGTCATTTCTGCAGGCTCCTCTCAGGGTGCTCCGGATGCAGCCAGCAACTCCTCCACCCCTCTGCCAGTGACCGTGGGATCCGATGAGGCTGCAATGACTGGGGAGATGCAAGCCATGCCACTGGCTACTCCCTCCCAGGCGGGGCCATCACAGGCTCCACGGGCCACAGGATGCTTGCCAAGGTCATCAAGGCCAACAGGACAGCACAGTGAGCAGGCTGTCTCAGATGCCAGTGCCAGCAAGGGGGGAGCACCTAGATGTAGCACCTGAAAATGTAAGCATAAAGCACCTTAGGCACAACAAAGGCTTCTCAATGGTGGTTTTCTGTTGCCCCAGTATT
This sequence comes from Cetorhinus maximus, assembly GCF_964194155.1. Classification (NCBI taxonomy): domain Eukaryota; kingdom Metazoa; phylum Chordata; class Chondrichthyes; order Lamniformes; family Cetorhinidae; genus Cetorhinus; species Cetorhinus maximus. The sequence continues at coordinate 52,121,122 of NC_135896.1, read as the reverse complement.
AGTTGATTATTAGTCGATGTGCAGCTCAACACCCGTGAATGAAGTTTCTTTTCTTTTTGTTTCGTGAAATCATTAAATGCTTTAGTTGTGAACAAGGCTCAGGGTGTTTCTTTACTTCTGTATGTGCACGGGAACCCATGATGTTATGAATGAGTTGTTTGTCATTGAGCTTTATTGACAAGGCACATAGTTAATGTTCCTAACCAGGCAGATGTTGCTCTCAGGTATCGAGTATGGAGCCTGCAGCCCTTGCATGTGTTGGAGGTCCATCTGTAGTGGGCTAGCTAAAGGATTGTTGGATCAAAGCCTCCTGGGTGTCCCTGCCTCTCCGGAGGTTGCCCAGGTCAGCATCTATCCCCTCAGCATTCTCCTGTGCGTGCTCATCCTCAGACTCACTACTGGACTCATCGTGTGCAGCCAGAGCATCTGCATCTATATCTTCTTCCTCCACTGTGTCCCCCCTTTCCAGCCTCAGATTGTAGAGAGTGCAGCATGCAACCACTATCAGCGATACACGATCTGCGGGGTACTGGAGTGCGCCCCCTGAGCGGTCCAGGCATCGGAAGCGCAACATGAGAAGACTGATGGTTCTCTCCACCACAGCCCTTGTGGTGCCGTGGTTCCTATTGTACCGCTGCTCAGCCTCTGTTCTTGGATGGCGGAGAGGCATCCTGAGCCACCTTTTGAGGGGATAGCCCTTGTCACCCAGCAGCCATCCATCCAGCCGAGCTGGAGCATCAAAGAGCCTTGGCACCTGGGAGTGTCTGAGGATGTAGGCATCATTGGAGCTGCCTGGGTACCTTGCACAGAGTTGCAGAATCTGCATCTGTGGTCACACACTATCTGCACGTTCATGGAGTGGAATCTCTTCCTGTTGACAAAGGCACCGGGCTCACCCGCTGGCGCCTTGATGGCCACATGTGTGCAGTCTATCATACCCTGGGCGCGGAGGAACCCAGCAATCGCTGCGTAGCCTCTGACTCGCTCCACCTGGCTGGCCTCGTCTCAGTGGTAGTGAATGAAAGTCAATGCATACCTGAACAGAGCGTCTGTCACCTGCTTGACACAACTGTGGACAGCTGATTGAGAGACTCCACAAAGATCTTCCACCAACATCTGGAAAGAGCCGGAGGCATAAAGGTTGAGGGCAGCCGTGACCTTCAACGCCACTGGCATGGGGTGTCCACCCACACAGTTGGAGCTGATCTCAGGGCCAATCACCTGACAAATGGAGGTCACTGTCTCCCTTGAGAGACGAAACCTCCTTCAGCACTGCACCTCAGACATATTGAGCTGGCTGCTTCGCTGCCTGTAAACTCTGGCAGCAGGATAGTGGCATCTTCTCCGGCCCCTTCTGCCTTGCACTTCCTGATGGCCCTGCGCCCCTTGTGCCTGCACCTGTCCTCCCAAAAGTGGCTCCTCTGGCAGCTGAATATGGACTCCTGGCCTCCTCCCCCCTCTGGCCCTCTCTTCCTCCTCAGAGGAGATGCCTCCATTGCAGAGCACAACTCCCATTCCCAGGGTAAAGGAAGGATGCCAGAAACCAGCAAGGCCCCAAGAATGGTGTTTGCTCCAGGGTCCTGACCTGAAGTCTGTAATTCCTGTACAAGCAACCCTGAAGAGACCTGAAGTTCTCCTGTTCACACAAGCAAGTAGCAGTTAGTTTAAAAAGTAAATGTCTAACAAATACCACTCGCAAGCCTACTCACCCCTCTAATCCCGCTCATGGATGAGGTTTTTAAAAATGTGGCCTACCCGCCTGCCCATTGCACCCTTGTGACGCTCTGAAGATCGCACGGGCTCCGAAAAATCTGTATCTATTAATGCCTCAAAGGCCTTAACTGGCCCGTTAATTAATGGCGGGTGCACATTGGAGCTCATAGCGTGCCCACCCACCAAAATAGTGCAATGTCTCGCGGTGATTACCTCCCCAATATCTAAAGTAATATATTGGTGTATAAAATTTTTTGCAAAAAATTATGTTAATACTAGAAGACCTGTCTTCAATTCAATTGAATTCCTCTGCACACAGACTCATAAAATGTAACAGGACATATGTAGGTCCTTCAACCCAATTCTATGCCACTGATTTTCTCTGGAAGAGCCACATAGTCTAAACCCCTTCTCCTGTTCACTTGTCATTTCTTTTAATGTTCCTCTTCAAGACATTTTAAAATTATTTATGTACTCTGCTTCGCCAATGCTTTGTGCTGGAGAATTCCACATTTTTAACATCACCGCGCGTCATTTTACGCGTTGGCATGTTGGGCCCGCCCCCACACGCCGACATCAAAATTCTGGCCTATGTGTCTTACTTTGCCTTCACAAAAGTGTAACTGGGAGTTAGATTAATTAGGGGATTTAGAAGCTATCATAATAGTAATTTGTAGTTCTATGTGTGGGCTTAAAATAATTTCTTCTATTAATAAGGGTTTAATTTAGTTTTGTAAGAAACCTACAAGACTCAGTGGTCTTATTACTACTGAATTCAGGGCACACATCTCGAAATTCATACAAATTGCAAAATAGTTGTGGCAGTTGTTTCAAGTTTCCCTTTGGGATTTGAGCAACTCAGCATTTACAATCAGCTGTGCATAACAATTGCCATTTTGTCCCCCAAGGCCAGTAAATCCTTCCTAAAATGGAGTACCCAAAATTAATACCAACGGTCTATTCACTAGCTTATTACATTCTTTTAGATTCTTCTCTTAAGAAATCAGAGATAGTTCAACAGAAGGAGACAGTAACCCATTTAAGTAACTGGTAAAGGAATACTTTCATCCCTTCCATTTATTTAATTCTAAATTTTGAAATTATTAACTTACTTCTCTTGCAGCTCTAGTGGAGGGCAGACAGCTGGCCTTGCTCCCATGCTTCTGCCTCTCTCTCTCTCAGTGACAGCATGCCCACATCACTCGTTTATTTCCTTCGAAGTGTCTTTACTTAACCCAGTGCTTGACAGGTCAGATGACCTCACAAGCTTGCTGGGGAAAGTAGCATGAAGAGAACCCACTGGTGTGAATGCTTACGAGCCTCCTTGATGGAGTAGCTAGTTACCATACTAATACACTACGTTTCTAGATTACCCTCCCCAATATCTAAAGTAATATATTGGTGTATAAATTTTTTTGCAAAAAATTATGTTAAAACTAAAAGACCTGCCTTCAATTCAATTTAATTCCTCTGCACACAGACTCATAAAATGTAACAGGACATATGTAGGTCATTCAACCCAATTTTATGCCAGTGATTTTCTCTGGAAGGGCCACATAGTCTAAACCCCTTCTCCTGTTTATTTGTCATTTCTTTTAATGATCCTCTTTAAGACATTTTAAAATTATTTATGAACTCTGCTTCACCAATGATTTGTGCTGGAGAATTCCACATTTTTAACATGTTCTGTGCATGCAGCTATTTTCTAACTTCCTCACTAATTCTTTTTGTGTTTATCTTCAAATTGTGCTCATCTTTTCATTATCTTATGGATGTGTGGAAAGAAACATAACATTACTCTCTGGTCATCCATCCCTTAATCATCTCAGAACAAGATTCCCTAAAGTGTACATTGCTATGATTTGGCTGACTGTTCTAAAAGCTTTGTTATGAAGTGCTTAGACACTTCAACCCCACAACAAGATCTAAGCTGGACAATGAAGGAGAATAAAGAAGCAGAGTTGCTGGTCACTTTCTGAAGGGCAAAAGGGAAAATAATTCAACCTTGCACCTCTTTAAAACCTCATCAGCTGGAAATTGCCCTTTACCCTTAGTTGCAATACAGGGTAATCTATATGAAAAACATGGCAAATGGACTGATGATAATAAAAATAGGCAGGAATATTGAACTTATTGGTCTTTGCGTGTTAAAACTTATGCTGTGTTAAATGTGCCCTTCCTTGAATAAATGTTGAGAAACATAATTAGATTGGCAAACAAAGTTTATGCGTCGGCTTTTCTTTACTGTTGAATGTAATGTCAACCACCTTTGTTTCAACAAACTGATTTGACTTCAATTCTCAGCATGTATGCATATGCTGTAGCTTTGGCGGGAGACTGCATGCAAGTGGCACAATAGCCTCCCACTGGAATTACAGTAGGAGACTGGCACAGTGAAATTTCAGGCTCAGCGTTTTCTTTTTTGGGAAAAAAAATTGCCATTAGTTTCAGAAAAACAAGCACCTTTGAAAAAATCTCTTCTTGTCATATGGGAAATTATGCCTTCACAATGACAGGAAGCAATTAAAAGGAGACTTAACAATGGCACCAAGAGACAGTAGACTGACACAACAAGGCATTATTATCCAATAATTAATCCTATCTCACTAAACTGCCGACCATGTAACTTCCCTTCTTGGTCCCCATGTTAACTGATATTGTTAATGGTTCTCTCTTCCCAAGAACTTCTCTCCCCCTCTCTCTCCTTCAAAACTGCTGTCATCACCCACCCTAAAATAAAACAAAGCTTGACCCCTTTGAGTTTGCAAACACTTGCCTCACCACCAACCTCCCTCTCGTCTCCAAAGTTTTTGAACATGTGGTCCTCCATCTTTTCTGAACTCCATGTTTTAATCCCTTCAATCTGGTTTCCGCTCCTGCCATCATTTCCAAAACAGCTCTTATCAAAGTCACAGATCACATCCTATGTGACTATGACAAAGGTAAATTTTCCCTTCTCATCCTTCTCGACTAATCTGCAGCCTTTGAAAAGGTTGGCCACACCATCTTCCTCCAACACCTCTCCACTGTCATCTAACTCTGTGGGGATGCTCTCATCTGGTTCCATTCTTATCTATCTTATCAGAGCCAGAGAATCATTTGCAATAGCTTCTCATCCAATTCCTGCACATTATCTGTCCCCCAAGGATCTAACCTTGGCCCTCTCCTATTTCTCACCCACCTGGTGCCCCTTGGCAATGTTATCTGAAAACACAGCGTTAGTTTTCAAATGTAAGCTGACGACATCCAGCTCGACCTCCCCACCAGCTTTCTAGACTGTTTCTTGAGAGCTTCCTGTTGCCAAATTATCAGATTGTTCATCCGACAACCAGTATGAGATCAAAAATTTCTTCCAATTAACTTGTGGAAAGACCAAAGCCATTTTTTTCAGTCCCCATGACAAACTCCATTCTCTAGCAGGAATCATCTAATTCAGGTCACTTGAACATTCCTGATTTTAATTGCTCCATGGATTGATCATGCCTTCAGCTGCCTATGCCCTAAGCTCTGGAATTCCTGTCTATCCTTCTGTAACATGCTTCTAAAAACTACCTCTCTGACCAAGCTTTTGGCCACCTATCCTATATTGCTTTGTGCGGTTCAGTGTCAAATTTTGCTTTACAAAGCTCCTGTGAAGCACCATGGGACTTTTTTTTTTAAAGGCGCAGCATAAATACATCTTGTTTAGTAGTTAGTATAACAATTGTTCAAGTTTATCTTTTATATAATAAAATGTGATGGAATTTGTTCTAAAGTTTATATAAATTAAAGCCTTCTTGTGCATTTTGATACCAAGAAAATTCAATACAATCTTACACTCTATGGAACACATTTTCAGACATTTTTTTTTAAAGAAATTCCTACTCACCTGGCGATGGCTTCAATAAAGGTTCTAATTCTGGTTCAGGCTCTGATTCTTTTTCTTCTATTACTGCTACAGAATCTTGGGGTGTGACATCTGGTGTTTGGATCAGAGATGAACATCCAACAGGAGGTGATGGAGTGTGTGGTGGGGTTGCGTCTGGTGTTGGGATCAATATCGTCTGCAAGAATGGTAATGTATCAAACAAATTAGATACATAGAGATTTAATGTGAGCATAACCAGAAACCTCCAAATAATATGTGAGAATAGATTCTCAAACAAGTTATTAGCTGGCAGAGTGTTTAGAGAGCCAAGATCCTGACTCTGCCATTTCCTTAATCACTGCATAAATTATAGATAATTTACATTTTCACAAACGATATAAAAATGTTGCCTCTTTAGTCACATCTACCCAGTTTTGGTGATCTACGTGTTGCTCAATTCTGTAGAATAGTAAGTAATATCACTGAAAAACAATGGATCATATTCATAAATATCTTCTTATAATGCAGGCAAGACTTTACTCTGTAATCTTAAAATGTGGTTCATTCAACTTAAAAGCTTACTGATAACAAAATAGTGCAAAGAGCATTTTCTTTCTCCTCTAATTTTATATTCTTGTCCTCCTCTCTTGAAGATGATGATTCATATTGAGATATTTTGAAGATGTAACAATCCTCTAGTCCCACATCCAAACAACCATTCTTCAGGTATGACCCTGGCCAGAGAGTGTTGGCAATTTTTTTACAGTTGTGAGGGAACATCAGAGCCAAACCTAAATAGGAGCGAATACCCTTGTCAATTTCTTTCTTCCTTTAGCCTGGGATACTGAAGCCCATTTCGCATGCCATTGCCACACTTACTAAGAACTGATAACTCATCACAAACCCTGGATCAAACCAGGGGCCAGTGGGGTATGTGTGGTTCAGTATAATTCAATGAATATATTCAACTGTTGAATTATCAAGTTGCAATTACAAAGAAAAATTATGCAAAGCAAACAGAACACTTTCAAAAATAATTTAAAACCAATTTCATAAAGAAATAAAGGTCTATTTAACATTGAAAATACATTATGTTGCATCATGGCAAATCTGTGAGCCTGAATGGTAAGCATTCAAGCCACAGGAGAAGTCTCCTAATCCTTTATGTTTCAACAAATAAAGGTTAATCACGAAACATACTAACTAATCATGACCCTACCACATTTTGGGTTATGCAATATAAGGTCTTCAGTCTTCGGTCTTTAGTGGCCAAGATGTTGAACAAGTATCAGAAAGATGAAATTTTTTGGTTAAAGTGTTTCAGCTTTGATATGTAAATCTTTTATCTATTAAATTCAAAATGCTATTTTTAGACAAGAAATGAACCCAAACTAATTAACTGTGATCAGATAAAAGCAAAAAGCAAAAAACTGCAGATGCTGGAAACCCAAAACAAAAAAAAAATACCTGGAAAAACTCAGCAGGTCTGACATCTGCGGAGAGGAATACATTTAACATTTCGAGTCCGAATGACTCTTCATCAGAACTAAGGAAAAATAGAAGAGGTGAAATATAAGCTGGTTTAAGGGGGGGGGTGCAACCGCAGAAGGTGCAACACCTGCCCCTTTACTTCCTCCCTCCTCACCGTCCAAGGGCCCAAACACTCCTTTCAAGTGAAGCAGCATTTCACTTGCACTTCCCTCAATTTAGTCTATTGCATTCGCTGCTCCCAATGCGATTTCCTCTACATCGGAGAGACCAAACGCAGACTGGGTGACCGCTTTGCAGAACACCTTCGGTCTGTCCACAAGCATGACCCATACCTCCCTGTCGCTTACCATTTCAACACACCACCCTGCTCTCATGCCCACATGTCTGTCCTTGGCCTGCTGCAACGTCCCAGTGAAGCTCAATGCAAACTGGAGGAATAGCACCTCATCTTCCAACTAGGCACTTTACAGCCTTCCGGACTGAATATTGAGTTCAACAACTTTAGATCATGAACTCTCTCCCCCATCCCCACCCCCTTTCTGATCCCCCTTTTTCCAATAAATTTATATATATTTTTTTTTTTCTTTTCCCACCTATTTCCATTAATTTTAAATGTATTTCCATCCATTGTTTCATCTCTACCTTTTAACCTATTTCGATCCCTTCTAGGGCTATCTGTACCTTGCTCGTCCTGCTTTCTACCCTTAATGTCACCATTAGCACATTTCTTAGCTAATATCACCACCGTCAGCACCTCTTTGGCCTTTTGTCTATGACATCTTTTGGCAATCTCTACCCGGCCCTCTATCCAGCTCTATCTGTCCCATCCCCCCTTAAACCAGCTTATATTTCACCTCTTTTCTATTTTTTCTTAGTTCTGATGAAGAGTCATTCGGACTCGCAACGTTAACTGTGTTCCTCTCCGCAGATGCTGTCAGACCTGCTGAGTTTTTCCAGGTATTTTTGTTTTTGTAACTGTGATCAGATTGTCCTTGGGATTTTTTATTTAAGAAACAAGAAAATGCATACAATCTGCTTGAATTTAACATTAAAAAAGTTCTCAAGTAAAAAGCACATATATGATTTAAACTCATAGTAAGGATGTCAGAAGCTTCCAGTGCCAGCTTTTTAAAAAAGTAACATCTACTCCACTGATGTGTATGTTGAGTCTAGCCATTTTAAATCATATATTCTAGCCACTTCATGAAATTTCTAACATTTTATGGTTGAAAACAAACTGATACATATCTAAATAAATTAGGGTTTAGGTTTCCCTGTGTGCAGGCCTATCACCTATCCAATATATTGCAGCATGGAGTGCTAAGGTCATAGTTTTCCTCATGACACATTATCAATTACAGCCAGGTTGTCAGGGAAAGTGCCAAGTGAAGGTCAATAGGTTTCCCTGAGGCAGGGAGTGCAAATTCAGTAGTAACCATACTAGACAGTCATGAACTGAGCAAATAGAGATAGTACGAACATTCAAATTAGGAGCAGGACTAGGCCACTTGGCCCCTCAAGCCTGGTCCGCAATTAAGGCGTAGGAAATTTGTATAAAAAAATTGTAAACCTGCACCCAAAAAAAATTAAAATATCTGTTGATAATCAGTTATGCAGTCTATAGAAATGTACTCCTAACATGCTATTCATGTGGGACTAATTGACCAATCAAATCTACAAATTAAGAGTGAAATCTAACTGAATCTCATAAACTAAAGACTAGAAGATGCAAATGGAGACTGTGTAATGCATTGCATCCAAATCCAAATATAGTGCAAATTTTCTAACGGTTGTTAAAGGTATATTCTCGGTTGGAGGCTCCAATTAAATTCACCGAAATTTACCATTGGCGCTAATAAACATGGCAGGCCATAAACCGGTGAATGGATTGCCCGAAGTACAGCAGTGTTTTGTTCTAATAATGCATTTCAGTTCAACTCCTGGACCAGAACTCCATGTCCTGTGCAACCGCATAATTTTTGACTGTAATAATACTTTTAAAGAGAATACTGAGAGGCTGGAATGACATACAAATGCTCCTTATCTGACTGAATATCAAAAATACAAAGTTAAGTCAAACCTCTCTTTTTTCCTGAGACAATTTTAGTACAATTCACAAACATGACCTTGAGGAGATTTACCCAAAGGAATTCTTTTAATAAGAATGCTTAATTGTGCTGTTACTTTAAGCATATTAAGCAAATGAATCAGAGCAATTTCAAATTCATTCCTAAAGAAACAAGCATTAGTGAATGAATGCTAGGCGTGCATTTTCCCTGTGATATGATACAAATAACGAGCCCTGCACTGCGCTGAACTTAGTACTAAGCATAAATCATGTCTTACTTGTGAATCTAACTATCTAGATAGCTTGGGGAGTAGATGCTTATTCTGAAACACCTGCATAACTTTAGTCATCGTCTTGCAGTAAACATGGCGCCACTGATGCTGCAGCTTATTTCAGACGATAAATGCTTTCATTATATACCAGCACAATGCAAGTCTGACAAATCAAGTGATGAGCTGATTTATTCTTATCTATTCTTTCATGGGATGTGGGCGTCGCTGGCTAGGCCAGCACTTATTGCCCATCCCTAATTCCCCTTGAGAAGGTGGTGGTGAGCTGCCTTCTTGAACTGCTGCAGTCCATATGGTGTAGGTACACTTACAGCGCTGTTAAGGAGGGAGTTCCAGGATTTTGACCCAGCATCAGTGAAGGAACAGCAATATAGTTCCAAGTCAGGATGGTGTGTGGCTTGGCGGGGAACTTACAGGTGGTGGTGTTCCCATGCAGCTGCTGCCCTTGTCCTTCCAGGTGGTTTGGTAGGTGCTGTCGAAGAGCCTTAGTAAGGTCCTGCAGTGCATCTTGTAGATGGTACATACTGTTGACACTATGTGTCAGTGATGGATGCACTGAATGTTTAAGGTGGTGGATGGGGCGGGGGGGGTGTGTGTGTGTGTGTGCAAATCAACTGGATTGCTTTAACCTGGATGGTGTTGAGCTTCTTGAGTATTGTTGGAGACGCATTCCTCCAGGCAAGTGGAGAGTATTCCGTCACACTCCTGACTTGTGCCTTGTAGATGATGAACTGGCTTTGGGAAGTCAGGAAGTGAGTTACTCTCTGCAGAATTCCTAGCCTCTAATCTGCTCTTGTAGCCACAGTATTTATATGGCTGGTCCAGTTCAGTTTCTGGTCAATGATAACCCCCAGGGTGTTGATACTGGGGGATTCAGTGAAGGTAACGCCATTGAATGTCAAGGAGAGATGGTTAGATTCTCTCACCTGTGAGGCGCGAATTTTACTTGCTACTTATCGGCTTAAGCCTGAATATTGTCCACATCTTGCTGCATATAGACACGGACTGCTTCAGTACCTGTGGTATGATTATACCACACTCTATTTCCAGCCTATACTATTTATGTTTTGATTAGAATTTAGACACAGTACCAAATGTTATTTTCATATATTATTAATATAAATCTGCTCAGTGCTCCAAGTATTTTGTAGAAGATGCATTCTTACTGGTGAAGGTGTTTCATGTTGAGGAAGTTCTCGTATAGGAGTTCTGCTTTCAGTCTGGTTCTGACCCAGCATGATGGCAATAATCTCAGCAAGTGCTTCATCTACAAACTGTCGAACCATTTGAGAGTCCACAGGAACGCCTGCATCCACAAACAGCTGGAAGCCTCCTCCACCAGCAGCTTCAACTATTTTGGAAGCAAATAATAACATTCAGCCCACTTAGCTCTTACTATTTTCATAACTGAATAAATATTCATGTATAATGCTGCATAAATCTCATTTTCTGTTTTTCAATAAAACCTGCATGGAAAATAAGTGCACCTTTAACAACTGCCAGTGCTAGTTTTACATGTTAGCCCTTTGCTATCACTTGGAGAGGAAGAGAAAAGCTGATTTCATCAAAATGAATGATTTTTTGTGAAAATTCACGAAAAGAATTTAAACATTTTCCATAAATAATCCTTATTTGGTACTATAATCTATCAGAAATATCATAAGAAAAATTATGTTGCTTTTTACCCAAGAAACATGCAATGTCTTGGTATCTTTTTCAGAAATACTGATTCAAAAACCTGTAAGTATCGTTTACAGTCCCAAGTCAGATTAAGATCACATTTATTAATTGATATAATTGCATGTTAAATGCTGAGAAGTGTGACTGAATGTGCACCAGCACACTAAATTCCTGCAGCACAATCAGTGGGATGTGGATTTGAAGTTCCGATCCCACAAGGTGCAATTACCAATTTCAGTCATGCTACAGATTGGAAAGGAAAGAATTCCCCAAAGGGAGAAGTGCAAAACCAGAGGCTGAGATGTAGAGGCTACTCTCTTGTACCTCCCAGTCACAGTGGCTGGTTTGCAGACAGGCATTGCTGCATTCTGTCATCCTGTCAAAGAAAGCATGTGTCACAAGGAATCTTCAGAGAAAAAAAATGGGAAAAAAGCTAACTTATAAAATCCCAAACCATATAGCCATGGGGCAGGATTTTTAGTGCGGTGGGTGCCCGCGATCGGTAGGTCCAGGAGGGGCTGGAAACGAACCCCCAACTGCGATTTCACGCTGGTCAATTACCGGCCAGCTAGCATGAAATGCGTGCTGAAATGCTCAGTGCTGCCGGGGTGGAGGCGGAGGTGAACGAGTGCTGAAGTCAGCACGGGCATGGGGGAGCATGGAATGAAAGCTCCCTGAAGGCAGAGAGCTGCCTCAGGGAAGCTGAAGAATTCAAAAGCAATAAATAAAGATTTTAAAATGCTGAAAAAAATGGCATCAGAATCAGTTGCCTGAACACATGGATGATGAAAATTCTGTCCAAACATTTTTTAAAAAAAATTAATATCGGAAACCTCATTCTGCCCTTGGATGTGGTTTCCTCAAAAAGGCAAAGGCCGTCTGGCCGATTTGCCCTCCCACCAACCGTAATGTTGGGCGGGCAACGAAAAATGTTCATTAATTAATAGGCCTCTTAATTGTTGATGGGCCACTGCCAACTCTCGCACGCTCCCGCTGACCGAAATATCACGCGATTGCGCGATGACATCAGGACACTTGCCTGATATCATCACGTGCTATTTCACACTCAAGCGGGTCAGGCACGCACCTGTATGCCGAGTGAAAAATTTTGCCCGTATGGTAAAAAATAGTGTGCAGAAAGGGGTAAAGAATACAATCTTGTTCAACTAAAATAAGTTTGCAGGAGTGTTATCAAGACTTATCAAAGGTAAATTTAAACCTGGATTGAAGTGGAACTTTGAATTAAAACTCGATATTTTACAATATGACAAAAGGCATTCTAAACCGATATAGCTTTGCATTGAGAAATATGGAGTAGAATAAGCTGGATACTCACCAATATCTGAGTCTAATGGCACATTCTCTTCATCTTCACACTGGCTGACATGTGGCACAGGCTGTTGCTGAAAGGGATACATCTCACTAATGATCCGGGACATGAGCTCTTGTTCAACCCTATTAGAATAAGGTTTTCAATTTTCAATGACATAAAGAAAATTATATTATGCAGGTAAATCTTGAAAATGTAACAAGTCTGCAATTCAGAGGGTTTTAGTGTTTCAGGAATTTTACCTACCACTCGATCAACTGGTTTTCTATGGATTCCTTAGGTTTTATCATTCTGTCTACAATGTCAACAGCTGGTTGAGGGGCAGGAGCAGAGGGAGAGAATGGTGGACCATTGCAGGCAACAGGGATGGACTCAGCAAAGCCCTCCAACTCTATACCGGGCTCGGGTGATTCTTGAAGTTCATCATCTGTCTCTGCATCTGTCTCTGGATCCTAAATACACAAAACAGGCAGAGGGTAAATGGAAAAACATCAGATAATAAACACAATTCTGTTACATCACAGCATAGTTGCTCAGTTTCATCCAGGAGAGTATAACTTAATGAAGTTCTTACTCTATCTAGATCTTTGATGTCTAAACTGAAATCTAGGTTTAAATATAAAGTATATTCTAACAGTCTAAATTTCTGTAATGGTTTAGTTCTGATCAAATTTACATTTTTATTGTTGTATCCTTTTGTACTTTCAGCTCTTTTACTAAATCTGTTTATATATACATATACGGGGAATATATGCGTATTGTTACAATCCCTTGGGGAACCATGAACCAAAAGAAGCAAATTTACTGAATGCCCCCCAAATGAAGAAATTACCAATAAGATTCCACTTTTTTGTAGCTTTTACTTTAACCCATATCAGAACCAACACAAATTAAACATGAATTAACAGGCAAATGATGCTTCAAAGAAAAAGACAAATTGCACTTCAAATAGTCGAAACAACAAAGATATGTCTTTAAAAAACCACAAGCACCAACATCACTCCCCACAGACATGTGACACCATGTGCAGTTTCAAAGTTCTCTAACCTGGCCACTGGTACGTAGGATCTCTCACTTTCAACACAAGCAATTCAGCCCTCGAGTTGCATTTACCAGCAGCTGTCTTCCAACCTAGGCCCCTAGCGACAGTTATCACCTGAATGGCAAACTCCTTAAGCACCTTTTTAGCTAGGTTCTTGGCATTCTTGAAGGCACAGAATCCCCAGCGACTCCTTTATCCGATTGTTTTAATAAACCCCATTAAACAGGCTGGCCGGTGCTGGCAAAACTGAAGGAGCAGCAATAAAACTGTTCAATTCACAATCCCTGATCTACCCATGTCTTCACCTTTCTGTTCTGTTTAACAGCACCATATAAATATGCCTTCTCTGTTCTCCCCTCTGATCCAGCTCCCATTTGTCTCCAGCTCCCTTTATGTCTGACCACATGGCTTTCATATGTTAATTTCCTTCCTGTTGGTACCTGCTTCCAGATCAAGGATTGTCAGGTCACATGGACCAGTATTTCTTATCATCCAAGAAAATTACAATTGATCCCTTTACAAGACTCCTAAAAGTTATTTTCAAACATTCTTAAAAACAATTACAGATTCCACTGGCATTTTAAAGAAATTACAAATTTTCTTTACTGTACTGCTTATTAGTCAAAAGTCATCACAACATATACATTTATATAAGGAACATTGCAGAGTAAGCCTCTGGACAAAGAATGCATTTCCTCAATAAACTAATGAGCAGGATTCTTTTTGGATTCATTGTCTTATTACTATCAATAAGTTTGTACCGTAAGTGTGGTACAAAGAGCAAAACAGGAAATGTTTTAAAATACCATTCTACATCACATATTTTTTCTAAATATGGTCTGTTTATGCATTCTGTATCTCATTTTCAGTATTTTATCCACCATCTTGAATATCATTTTGGGAAAGATTAAAATCAGAATTGGAATCAAACAGGTCCCCATCAATTAAATATCTTTTAAAAAGTATAAACTTTTACTCACTAATTTCACCCCTCCCCTAAAAGTATTTGATTTCTTGAGGGATACACAAGAGTCAGGTAACCTCACTCAATTTACACAGAATTATATAGAATCTACAACACAGAGACATGCTGGAGTTCAAACACCACACAAGACTCCATCCACTCTGGTTTCTTTTTCCCACACTGCCTGCATCCCTTTATTCATTTCTCCCTCATGTGTGCATCAAGCCTCCAGTTAAATGCATCAATGCTCTCTGTTTCCCTCCAGGGATGGGAAACAAGAGTTGGGACTGTTCAGGTACCGAACCCGTCCTGGGGAAATACAGTCATATTTTGGGATTCTTTTGGAGGCGCCCCTTAATTGGCATGGAGATAGGTTCCTTGTCCAAGGATGGGCTCTTGAGGTTGAAGGGCCAATCAGAGGCCTTCCAGCTTAAAAGGAGCCACAGGTTGCAATGAATGGTGAGTTTCTGAGTTAGTACTTCAACATGGAGGCTCTTTTTCATCAAGTTTTTAAAAGTTTAAATAAAAAAGGATATAGCAGTCAGGCCGCCACTGCGGGGATGGGAGGTCAAAGTCCCCAGGCAGGGAGGGCCTCTAAGCCTGCCTGGAGTGCTGGCCCTGTAAGCCTGATGCTGGATGCCCATCTCCAGGCAGTTAAACTGTTTCCGGTCGGCCTTCTTTAAATGAGATTAACAAGGTTCTGAAGGTGCCATATGGCTACCTGCCTTTTGGGGGTGGGAAGCCCTGCCTATGCAAAAATGGCTGATGCCGGGAGTGGGGTCAGGGAGACAGCATCCAGCTGACGTCAGTATTTTCCAGCTGTATCGACCTTGATTTCTGGCCTCAGCAGAGCCCAAACATTCAGTCCTTCACGTGGCAGTGTGTTTCAAATTCATATCCCACTGTGTAAAGAGATGACTTCCAAATTCTTTATTTGATCTGTAGGCAACTTTGTTATTGAGGTGTACGTACACAGTTTCTTAGAACAACAGAATAAATGCTACTTTGTAGAGTAGATGGCAGTTGCAGATTCAGGGCCTGATGTGACTTCATTAATGTGTAAGCCTTGCCAGAATAGTGGCAGTCAATTCAACTGTGGAGAGCATGACAGCTAAGCTCAATCATGTCTTCTTCACCTGACATCACACAAATGCATTTCTGGAAAAAGTCACTAGATATCAATTAGGCCAGGAGCCTTAGCTCTCACCTCCCTAAACCAGAGGTTCTGAGGCCAAGTATATTAGCAGATCACTGCTTTGGCTGAGATCAACTAACTCAACATGGCTCAGCAGTCGAACTAGGAAACATCCTGGCCTGAAATAAAAACAGAAAATGCTGGAAATACTCAGTAGCTTATGGCAGCATTTGTGCAGAATGAGGGGGGGCTCTTAAAATACAGCGCATGGCCAGCCTACCACCTTCCTGCATCCCCAACCTGTCTTCCATTTTACAGAAACCAGGGTGGTGGAGGTATGGTTGGCCTACTCGTCCTTGGGCCTAGAGATTAATGGGTTCTCCACACAGTGCAGTCTTCCGACTCCTTTGACCATGAGGCAGAATTTTGTAACCAGTGGGGAAAATTCTGCTCGTGGACTTAGTGACTTTCTGACATTCTTTTATAGCTTTTAAATCACCAAATCACATTCACCAGATTGAAAGTGGTTCAGTAATTGCATCAGTTTCCTCATTGTCAAATCTGTCCTGTTCGTACTTAAATATGGAATAAAAAGCTTGTTTCAGTAATGGTAACCATGGAACTACTGAATTGTCATAAAAACTCATCTGATTAACTAATGTCCTCTAGGAAAGGAAATCTGCTGTATTTACCTGGTCTGGCCTACGTGTGACTCCAGACCCAGAACATTGTAGTTGATTCTTAACTTTCCTCTGAAATGGCCCAGCAAAGTATTCAGTTGAATCAAAACATGGAAGAAAAGTCAAATAAGGATAAAACTGGTCAGACTACCCAGCAATGACCTATGCACCAGAAACGACAAAGACACAGCCTGTCCAGTTGACCCTGTAAAGTTCTTCTTATTAACATCCAGGCCTGAAATAAAAACAGGAAATGCTGGAAATACTCCAAAATTGGAAGAACTGTCCACAGACGAGTCAGGCAACAGGGTGTATCCTGTCCCATCGGCAGGACAGATTCACCAGAGGTGGCAGCACAGTGGTATACAGTTGGGAAGGAGTGGCCCAGGGAATCTTCAATGTTAACTGCACACCCCATGAAGTCTCATGGTGTCAGGTCAGACACAGTGTTATGATCCTGGACCAGGCCCCCAAGTTTTTGGTACGATCCAGTTAGGGAGCAGTAACATTTTGTTTAAAGTAGACAAAATTTGAGATTCAAGACACTCGCTAAGAGAATAAAGCCGCAAGATTCCACGGGTTTTAAACAAACAAGAATAAACTTTATTTTACAAAGTTAGGAAGATAAAACAATTTACAGTGTCTATCTTATACTCTAACATTCAGAGTTAATATGAGGTACATGTGAATTAACAGTCAAACTGCGGTTGAACACACCACACTGCACAATAAATGGCAGATGCAACCAAGACAGATTCCACGGTTTTCTCAACAACCCACCCAGACGTCAGTAAAAACGGTGAGGCAACAAATCTTGTTGAAACCCTGTCACTCTCATGAAGGATTTCAGTCTTCACATTTGTAGATCTCACCTTGGAATTCTCTCCAAAAGTGACTCCAACTCAGATGACCTGAATGACGGCCCACCTCGCAGGGTTTAAATCTCATCTCCCAAGGCTCTGTTCCCCTGGATTCATAAGTCTGCACTCCAGCACTAACTCACAAGTGCAACTTCAGTTTTTTAGCTGCACCGAGCAAAATACTACAGCTCCAAAGGGTTACCTTTGCCCCAACTGCACGCAGCATGGAGTCATCAACCTTCTGCTGCCTTCTTAGATCTTCAGGGCTTCTCCCAAGCCCTCACCAGCCGCAGCCCTTCTTCTGCTTTGAGCCCTTTCTCTGCTCCTCTCTTTCTTTCTTCTTAACTGGGACCTCTCCCTGTCCCACATCTGGGACACTCTTTTGGGGCTTCTTCCTGTCCCCTGCATGGGAACCTTCTTTGGGAACTCTCCCTGTCCCCTGTCTGGGACACTTCTCGATTATGGTGCTCCAATCCTGGTAACATGACCCCGTTTTCGTGCCATTTTCTTTTTGCCCAGGCGCACTGGGCCCATCCTCCGACCGAAGAACTACGAAATGCCGGATTGCACATGAACCCCCTGCTCCTGGCCTGCACACGCCCAAAACCCCCGAGGAATACTGGGAGTTGTAGTTCCCGGTGACAATAAGGTAAGTTTGGATCTTGTAACAACAGGCAAGGAGAGCTCCTGCTGCTGATGAATCAATACTCCTTAATGACAAGCACCGCTTGGAAGGAGCATGGAGGGTAGCAATGGAAAAGAGTGTACTCTGCAGGGGGGACTTCAATGTCTATCACCAAGGCTAGAATTTTACAGTCGGCATGCGGGCTCGGCAGGAGCGGGCGGGGGCGGTTGGGAAGCCAGCCGCCACCCGTGATCGGCTCCGCGCTGCCATTTTACGCGGGCGGGCCAATTAAGGCCAACCCAGCATAAGATGCGACAGCAGCAACAGGGAGAAGGGGCAGGCGGGGTTGGGAGCTCAATGTCCGTCAGGTCCAATGGCGACCTGGCAGCCAATTCAATAGTGGCCACGGCAACCATGCGAAGGCTGCCAGTGAAGCAGATGCACCTCATCATGGAGCTCATAAATGCTGAACACGGCAGGCGGGAGGGCAGGTTGGCAGGGCAGTCGGCTCCACGTTTTTCTCACTACCCTCCTGGAGGAGGTGGCAGCACGCAGAGAGATCCTTGTCCCCAGGGACAGGAGGGGAAGCCCCCCATCTCACCAAAATTGCCTGGGAGGTGGTGGCATCCAGGGTGAGCTCCCATGATGTGGTGAAGCGCACATGGATGCAGTGCCGTAAGCGGTTCATTGATCTCCTGCGATCAGGAAGGGTGAGTACCATGTTGACATGGGTCACTGAGTACAGCTGTTAGGAGCGGCACCCACCCCCCCACACCCCAGACCTCAGAGCTCTTAGAATGTGAGTGGCAAATGTCAATGAGGCAGCATCTGGGTAAGGGGGTGAGCCCTGGCTGCTTGGAATGAGTGTCTTGCGGCTCCAGGGTCACAAATTGGCTGAGCCCTGCGAGGTGTTCCTCAGGTGGGGTTGACCAGACTGCAATGGCAATGCAGGTACACGGTGGGCTAATCAATGCTCCTCTGCACTTTTAGGAGAAGACAGCCCACAATAATGTAGAGCGGTTGCGGATTGACAGAGGATCATCCCACCTTCTAATCCTAAGTAGATATGAGCAGGAGGCCCTGGAGCTGGAGAGGCACCAAATGCCTAGGTCAATAGGCTGGGGTGAGGTTGGGGTGCTACAGGGAGGTAAGACTGCAGTGCACTGAGGTCAGAATGTCTGTCATAGCAACCATTCCACTGTTGTCTCTATATTGACGTGAGCCTTGAACATGGAATCCCCATTGATAATGTGAAGACGAGGGCAGCCTGATCCGGGTGCCAGGCATGCATGGTAACAGTGTAATGACTTCAACTAATGACATATTCTTGTTCTTCCTTTCAGGCTCACCAGCAGCCCATTGGGATGAGGAGCCTGAAGGCCCACCACTGACCCCAGAGGACAGCAACCATGGAAACACCATCACACCCTCTCAGCCAAGCAGGCACCAGCACAGATACCAGCACCTCGGTGGGCATTACATCAGCGGATAGTATCTTGGTGCACAGCGGTGATGGCACTTCACACTCACTTGAGGTGCAGGCGGAGGAAGTGAGTGCCCAGGGTGCCAGCAGTTGGAGGACTGCTAGGGACCAGGAACATGCTCAGTCGATGACTGATGTGCCTCTGGAGTCGTCCTTGGGGCAGCAGATGCTGGAAGTCCAGCAGGGTATGTGGGAGGATCTGACAGAGATACATGAGGGAATGCGTGCCATGGTGTCCGTTGTGGAGGAGTCGTTGCGGAGCATGAGCAATGCAATGATCCTCATGTCCATGCACACTACCTCCTCCATGGAGAGAGCGGTGACTCTCAAAGAGAGGTTCCTCCAGGAGCTGAATCAGGGGTTCCTGGGGATGCGCTCGGACCTGCAAGTCCTCACACCAGCAATGACCTCAGGTGGTCACTGTCAGTGTGGGAGATGGATTGGGTACCCAGTATCCCAGCCAGGTGCCCATCCATCATTGGTGAGCAGGGAGGTCCAAAGCGACCTGACGTTGGCACACGAGCTGCTTGTTGTCTCTGCGGGCTCCTCTCAGGGCACTCCAGATGATGGCAGCAGCTCCTCCACCACTCTGCCAGTGATCGTGGCATCCGATGAGGCTGCGGCGGCTGGGGAAATCCCAGCTGTGGCACTGGCTGCTCTTTCCCAGGCAGGGCCAGCACAGGCTCCACGGGTCAGACAAGTCATCAAGGCCAACAGGACAGCAGAGTGAGCAGGCTGTCTCCAATGCCAGTGCCAGCAAGGGGGGAGCACCTAGACGTAGCACCCGCAAGCGAAAACTTAAAAGCGTCTTAGGCACAATACAGGCTTATCACCAGTGATATCTTTTCCCCCCCAGTTTTACGTTATGAGATGGATAACACCTTTCAATTTAATTTGTATTATGTATGCCAGGCACCACAGCATTAATTGTGTTTCTGTTCAACAAGCCTCTGGGGGTGCTTCATTAGTTCTGCAGATGCAGGGTAACCCATGATGGTATGAGTGACGTGTTTGTCACCAAATTTTATTGAAATGGCACACTTGAGAAGACCTAAGGCTCTCTCTACCACTGCCCTTGTGGTGCCGTGGCTCCTATTGTACCACTGCTCGGCCTCTGTTCTTGGATGCCGGAGAGGCGTCATGAGCCACCTTTTGAGGGGACAGCCCTTGTCACCCAGCAGCCAACCATCCAGCCGGGCTGGAGGACTGAAGAGCCTCGGCATCTGGGAATGTCTCAGGATGTAAGCGTCATGAGAGCTGCCTGGGTACCTGGCACAGACTTGCAGAATCTGCATCCTGTGATCACACACTATCTGCACGTTCATGGAGTGGAATCCCTTCCTGTTGACGAAGGCACCGGGCTCACCCACTGGCGCCTTGATGGCCACATGTGTGCAGTCAATTGCACCTTGGATGCGGGAGAACTCAGCAATCGCTGCAAAGCCACTGGCTCGCTCTGCTTGGCTGGCCTCGTCCGTGCGGTAGTGAATGCAAGTCAATGCACGCCTGAACTGTGGACAGCTGGTTGGGAGACTCCACACAGATCCCCCACCAACCCCTGGAAAGAGCCGGAGGTACAGAAGTTGAGGGCCACCGTGACCTTCAGCGTCACTGGCATGGAGTGTCCACCACACAGTTGGAGCTGATCTCAAGGCCAATCATCTGACAGATGTAGGCCACTGTCTCCCTTGAGAGGCAGAGCCTCCTTCGGCATTGCACCTCAGACACATTGAGGTAGCTGCATCACTGCCTGTAAACCCTGGCAGCAGGATAGTGGCGTCTTATGCGGCCCCTTCTGTCTTGGACCTCCTGTTGGCCCTGCGCCCCTTGTGCCTGCACCTGTCCTCCCATAGGTTTCTTCCCTGGACCTGAAAAGGGACACCTGGCCTCCATCCCCTTCTGGCCCTCTCTTCCTCCTCAGAGGAAATGCCTCCAGCGGAGACCACAATCTCCATTCCCAGGGTAAGGGAAGGGTGTCTGATACCTGGAAGGCCCCGAGTGATATCACTTTTCCGGGGTCCTGAACTGAAGCCTCTTATTTCTGTCAAAGCAGCTCTGAAGCGAAATGAAGTTGTCCTGTTCACACAAGCAAGCAGCAGCAACTTATAAGCTCAAGTACAAACAACTCGCATTAGCCCCACTCACCTCTCTTATCCCGCTCATGGATAAGGTTTTTGAAAACGTGGCCTACCCGCCTGCCCGCTGCACCCGTGCAATGCCCTGAAAATCACATGGGCTATGTAAAATCACAGACATTTGGTGCCTCAAGGGCCTTAAATGGCTTGTTAATTAATGGCAGGCACACATCCGCTTTCGTCGCACGCCCGCCTAGCAAAATATTGCGACGGTGCACGGTGACGTTGGGATGCACACCTGACGTCATCGCGCGTCATATTATGTCTCAGCATGTCGGGCGCGCGCCCGCACACCGAAGGTAAAATTCTGGCCCAAGAGTGGCTCGGAAGCAAGACCACAGACTCAGCTGGCTGATTCCTGAAAGACATATCTGTCAGCCTGGGCCTGCAGCAGGTGGTGAGGGAACCAACAAGAGGGAAAACTTGATCTCTCCCTCACCGATCTACCTGTCGCAAACGCATCTGTCCATGACAGCAGTGGTAGGATTGATCACCACATAGGATTTGTGAAGACTTACTGCAGAAAAGTGACATTCAGAAACTTGTGATGAGTACATGACGTACATCTACTTACTTAATGCAGCAAAACAATATCGTGGCTCTGTCCTCCTGGTCTAGCTGTGACTGCAGGAGAATTCTGATTGGTTGGTCCAGATCTCCTATTCTTTGTTAACAGTTGGGTTGCTACGGAAACATTTGCTTTTTCACACAGGGTTTTTGTGAGTCATGCTGTTTAGGAATCTGATAATTTAGCATATTCTGTGGTGCCTTTACATGGATTGGAAGTAGTTCTATGAAAATTATAACGGGATTGCTCAAAGGATCCTGTGCTCAAACAGATACTATTAGTTGTTTTTTAACCTGATTGTATAAAATATAAAATTGGCAAACTAAGGATTAGAAAGAGTAAATGGTTATACAAAGCACTTTACAAGATGGTGGTGTTCCTTTTCCTTTAAATGTAATACAACTTCACTTTCCTACTGTCTTCTTCCCTAAAGTTTGAAATGCTCTGTTGTAATATTCACACCACATGATCATAGGGAGATTGGGAACCTTTGTGCTGAAAGCACCTACACTGAAACATGTGACAGGAGGGAAAGTGCAATCAGAATTTTTTTTTGCGTGTTTAATTAAGCTATATTTGCTATGTACATCATAGCTTCATTATAGGTCATTTTAACTGGTTACAGGATGGATTCATCCAGTGGCTGCCTGTGCACATTTAACATATTAGGGTAGAGGAAAAGCAATTGTACAAACAGCACTGTAATTGGCAAAAGAGCTAAAGAATACTACAAAAAATAGGGAACTGAAGCAAAGATCTTTAAAGCAGTGGCTGAGTAGTGACGTGTGTGTAACACACCCCATCTTGCTGGGCTGAGGTCAAGCTGGATGAATGATGATGGACTGAAACATTGATCTCACCCTGTGATCATGTGGACTACTCTCAATCTGCTGAAAGTCGGCATCACGTGATCTCAGTACATTCCAGATTTACGCAGTGCCAAATTCTTTGTTCATAAACACAGTTGCAGTCCATGAGCTAAACTGAGAGAAGCTGTTTAAAATTTACAGTTTTCTCAAAGCTAGTATTATACTTTTTAAACTTAACTTTAACAGACATTTCTGCAAAAAAAATAACTGCCAAAGTAACACCACTCAAAAACACTAAATGGCTCATGTGAAACCCAGAGATCAACTTCCTGGCAAAGGCTGTGGATTTTCTTGAGGTCTGCACAATTTTTATACTGTGGCCTCTTGCCAAGGCAGACTTCCAGACAAACATTTTTGTGCCAAGCACACTGCTTTTGAAGTTACGAAGTGAACTGAAAGGGCATCTGTTGTATTTTGTGCTGGAAACCTGAGTGGTTTCAACTGGCTCAGAAATGGAAAAGGCAGCCCAGGTTCTAGTGTAGCATTTTGTTTTTTTCTGGTCAGATGCGTGTCGTACTTTTTGGAATCAGCATTATACTTTATTGGCCTGGCAATGGAAAAAAGGCATTGAGCCAGAGGCATGAGCTACAGATTAATAAATGTTTTTAAGAGGAAAATGTAATCCATAGAACAGTCTTATTAAAGTTTATGAAATACACTGCAGTGCTATGGAAAATAAAATTTATACGTGTTGCTAGAACACACTGAAATGCTTTTGATTTTGTTTTGGGATAGGAGTACTTGGTTTAACGTTTGAAATTAATCAGGTCCATTTCATTCAGAAATGTAAATTGAAATTACAGAAATTGAAAAAATGAAAGGAACAGAAGAAGAACGCATTATTTTTATCAAGTATGTGGCAAAAACTGATCACATGGTGCAACACACTTGCAACAATAAACTTGAACATAACTTAAGTCATACGGAGTCACATCTGTTACATCTACTGGAAGAGAGATGTGGCATACTGAACCAATTAAAATACGTAACCCATTGAGGTCAGGAATAGTATTTCTCCACCACATGTATAGTTTAAACAAAACCTGGCCCAATTATGATTTTCCTACTATTACAGTACAACAAATTTTTAAAATGCTCCTCTTTAAGGAGTGCAAAATGCTGCTGCATGCTGGCATCACCTCATCACGCCACTGAGTGGTAGGATTCCCAACCATGAGATACATGTAATTAGTCCCGATTTTGTTTATTACATGACAACAGTTTCCAATGTTTCAGCATTGACAAAGGGCCGAATTTAATGTAGCCGTTAGCTAGAGAGCCAGCATGAGTCCCACATCTCCTCTTTTCAGGAAGGTCCACCGCATTAAGTGTCAATCAAGTACTTAATTGGGCAGCAGTGGGCCTTCTCCAGGATCAAGGACCCTGGGGGCGGAAGTTCTGCTTGCTAAGAGCTGCCGGCCAATCTTTATTACTTGGTAGCACCACCAGGAAGGCGGTAGTTACTGCCGGTAATGCACCCACAAGGCCCAGGATCACTGAGGGACCCAGGTCGCAGGTGAGTGATGGCAGGGTGGGGGTTGCAGGGGAGCAGGGTTAGCAACAGGGGCAGGGGGTGGGGACACCCCATTCCCAATGCCAGGTCCCTCAATCAGGCACTGAGTGCTTTTCAACGAGGGGTGCCCCAGTAGCAAGCAACCCCGACAGTGTTTGCTTTTCAGGCTTCTTGAACGGTGAATCCCCTGTCCACCACTGGGTGAATACCAGCGGTGATGGGATAAGGCCATTAAGTGGGCATTAATTGGCCACTTAAGGGCCTCAATTGACAACAGGGCAGAGAGGCCGTCCATGAGTCTTCCCACTACAGATTTAATTGTAGACTTACCCCCACCATCAAACTTGCCACAGCAGAAGGCATTAAATTCTCACTGATATTTCAAAAGTACTTAATTGGCTGTAAATTGCTTTAAAAAGTCCTGAGGGCAAGGAAGGTGTTACGTAAATGCAAGTCTTTCTTTTTATGCTGTGAATGGGGGGGTGGGGGGAGATTGGAAGTGGGAAACATTAGGCAAGTTTGCATTCACCTTTTACCAGCTAGTCCAATGGCAGCACTGACAGAAACTTAACAGGTCAGCTACCCGCACTGTCAGATGTTCCTTGGGAAGGTGGATGAGTGGGGGAGGAGTGAGGCGATGCTGGCAATTTCGAAATGTCCAGAAGCACTCAGAATCCCAACAAATGTTTTAGGGCCATACTTGAACTTTGCAGGCTTTGTTCAGTTTTTGCTGGTCAAAACCAGTCGTCCTTAAAGAGATTGTTGGAGTTTCTGTTTCTACTCCTCACTCTATAAAAATGCTGCGTCAGCCTGTGCTTGCCCCCAGCACGGAAGGAAAAAACAGTTCGGACCAGTACTCTTATTCCCCAGTTTTTACTGGTGTTCCATTTTAAGGTATACAAGACCAGTTCATTCCAGTATTCTTATTGCCCAGCTTTTACTGGATTTTCCTACTGGGAACTCAGTTCACCTTCCCCAACTCCACCCCCCCCCCGCCCACCTTGGCCTATAGCTGCAGGCTGCATGGGCAGCTGAATTTCCTAAAGCTCCAGGATGCCTGACAGGCATCAGCTGGTCTTATGCAGGTGAGGCCTGAGGCCCAGCTTTCAGCAAGCCTCAGGCTGTGGGCTTTGGGTGCATATTTTGCCCCAGTTTCTGAAGCTGTGTGAAATTATTTCTCCCCGTTTTCTCTTGTGGTGTTTGTCTCTGAGGTTTTCTCACTTTTTCCTGTTTCTCTTATCCTCCAAGTCCATCTTTTTCTCTCTCTTGTACGTCTCCCATTCTGTGTGACCACGTAAAACACAATTTGTCTCTCAGGGTCCACCTGGTTTTTCCTCTTTCTCTCTTTCTTTATGTCTGCCAGGTTTTTTTTCCTGTCACACCATTCTTTTATTCATCTCTCTCATTTTCTATATATTTTTTCACCTATTGAATGTTTGCTTCATTTCTCCTTCACTATGCCTTTTTTTAGTGAACCCACTGCCACTTAAGGTCACTCCTTATGTTTATTTTCACTGCCCTGCTTTTGTGGCCATGATTGTAGACAGGGAAAGCTATCAACAATGTTGTGTCTGATAGAATAGCAAGGTTGGTCAGGACCCTGTGTGGAAGGGCAAACTCGGGTCAGGGAAAGCAATAAGACCAAATGCTGATGCTTCATTGTGTGGCTGCATTTGGAAGGGAAATTTAAGTAAAGGAAGCATTCAGGTTTTAAAATTTTCATTCTTGTTTTCACGTTCCTCCATGCACCCCATCCCCATCTCTGTAATCTCCTCCAGCCCCACAACCCTCCAAGATTTCTGCAATCATGTATAATCCTGGCCTCTTAAGTATCCCTTTCTTTCAGGTCCCTTGGCTCCAAGCTTTGGAATTCCCTCCCTAATTCTATCCTCCTCTCAACCTCTCTTTCCTCCACAACACTCCTTAAATCTATCTCTTTGATCAAGCTTTTGGCCATCTACTAGAAATTGCCTTACATGGCCCAGTATCCAATCTTTGCTTCATAATGCTCCTGTGAAGCATCTTGAGACGTTTTATAATGTTAAAGGTACTATATGAATATAAGTTGTTGTTGAGACTTGGTCATATTGGAGATTTTCATTTTACCATTGCAAAGGAAAATAGAAAGCTAGTAATGTGTGAAATGCATGTGTTTAAAATGGAAGGTAACATGAAATATGATAGGAACTATAAGCAGATGGCAAATAAAAATAGAAATGGTTGCTTTGCATGTTCCTTTGGAATTAACCATAGAGATGTGATTGGTCTGTGCTGACTATACGATCTGAGAACTCTACAATTCTACACATTTGCCCTCTACAATGACATAATTCTGAATTGCTGAGATATATAAGACAGATGTTTAAATTGACACCACCGACAGACATTTGCACTTTCTATGTGAGCTGACCCAAAGCATATGAGAGACATGTGACTTGATGTAGAGCAGAGTCAAAGTTGTAGTATAAACAGAAATCACACTAAAGCAGTTGATACATTTTGTTTTTGTGTCCTGCTGATTTTTGAGACTTTTAGCAATAATATGAACCAATGTTGTATAGGTTAATGATTTTAGGGCATTTAAAAATAATCAATTCAATGAAAAGAATAAAAATATGATTTAAAATATTAGATGGCCAAAGAATATAGGGTACTGGGTGCTTTGGAACAAGTACTTGCAATATTGTTAGTGATATAGAATATTTTAGTTTAATCTAAAATTCTGTTATTACTGGTGATTGTTTTCCAGACACTATGGGCAGAATTTTCAGGATGGCGTGCGGGCGCGATTGGCGGGTCCGGGAGCGGCTGGGGAACGGACCGCCAACCGCAATCGGCCCCCGACCACAATTTCACACTGGCTGGCCAATTAATGGCCAGCCAGCATGAAGCGCGCGCTGAAATGCTCAGTGCTACTGCAGTGGGGGAAGGAGGAGGGCGAGCACTGACATAAACGCAGGCGCGGGTGAGCATGGAATGAAAACTCCCTGAAGGCAGAGAGCTGCTGAAGACTTCAAAACTATTAAATAAAGATTTTAAAATCAAAACAAAAATGTCCAAGCATCACAGTCACCTGAACATACACATTATAAAAATTCTGTCCACAGATTTTTATTTAATAATGGAAACCTCATCCCGCCCCTGGATGGGGTTTCATGAAAAGTGCAAAGGCTGTCTGGCTGATTCGCCTACCCGCCAACCTTGAGGCTGGACAGACCACGAAAAATCGGGGACAATTACAACTTCAATGGGCTTAACTGCCTTCTTAATTATCAGTGGGCACACTTCCGACTTATGCACATGCCCGTCAACCAATATATTGCACGAGCGCGGGGTGAAGTTGGGACGCTCGCCTGATGTCATCACGCGCTATTTTACACTCGAGCGCATCGGGCACACATCCGCACGCCGACCTGAAAATTCTGCCCTATGTCTCAGTTACGTAGAAAGTATGGGGGAGAAAGAAAAAGGCAGGATATGATCAATTCACTGGGACAAGGAGTAAAGTACCCTTGTCTCTGAGTTAGACATTTGTGGGTTCAAGTTTCACTCCAAGATTTGAATGTACAGTCGAGGTTGACGCTTCATCATGGTACTAAGAGAGTAGCGCAATGTTGGAAGTGCCATCCTTTGGATGAGCTGTTAAATGAGACCCCATCTGTCCTCTCAGATGGATGTAGAAGATCCCATGACTTTATCCAAAGAAGAGCAGGGGAGTTCTCCTGGTGTTCTGGTCAACATTTATCCTCTACCAACGCCACCAAAAAAAAGATTAGTTAGACACTAATCTCACCTGCTGATTGTGGAACCATAAATTGCTTGCCATATTTGTTTACAACACATTAGTAACTACACTTCAAAAGTAACTTGCTAATCTTAAAGCACATTGAGACAACCTAAGGACATGAAAAGCAATAAGTAAATTCTGGTTCTTTCTTTCATCTTTCTTTCAGTTTTTAGATGGTACTGATGATAATTATGACAAATTGGAATAAAAATAGCTGCAAATCTTAAAATTGCACCATTTTTTTGTACTCGCTCAGTTTTAGCTTTGTTAGCAATACAGTTTGAAGCAATTGAATGTAACTGCACTTACTTGTGGCCAGCAGCCAGGAAAATAAATGGAAACAATCGCCACTGAGATTTATTGTTCCTCGATTCCAAAGCAAAATTAATAGAAATAAATATATGCTATAATTTTTGTTCAATGTGCTAAGCCACACGGCTCTCAAGTATTTTTAAATGGTTTCCTATTCACACTGGAGGGGGTGGGGATGGGGTTGGGGGTGGCAGAGGTGGGGGGAGGAAGAAGTCAGTGAGTGAGAAAATCTGAACTGCAGTTGCAGACCTCATTATGCAGCACTGTTGGCAAGTCTGAGATGAGATCAACTCACCCAGAAGCACAGGCGAACCTTAAATAGATGGAAAAATAATCAGGGCAAAAGATGGAAGGATTACACTGTTCATGCATCTCCTGACATTTGTTTTAATATTACAGGAACTTATTACAAA
This sequence comes from Cetorhinus maximus, assembly GCF_964194155.1. NCBI lineage: Eukaryota > Metazoa > Chordata > Chondrichthyes > Lamniformes > Cetorhinidae > Cetorhinus > Cetorhinus maximus. The sequence goes on along the minus strand of NC_135896.1, from coordinate 52,092,317 downwards.
TTAACTTCCACATGGTTTACCAGTGAGAGATTTCACCCTTTGAACGCTTTCTGAATGAATACAATAACTGATAAGTAAATACTATTTGCAGTCACGTTATTGAAATAAATTTCTGTTAATTGAACTTACAGGTTTGTCTTCTAGGAAATATTTAAATAAATCATAAGGATCTAATCTTTAACTTTGACGTAGCTAAATTCCTGAAAAAAAAAGCCCATTTTCAGAATGCTTAAAGAAATTATGTATAAAGAAAATGCTGTAGCAAATGTCCATTAGAGGGCAGTGTACAATAAGAGGATTGTGGTAAGCAGAGCTGTTTTCTAGAAATAACAAGTCCACATGATTTAAGGGGAATATTTTAAAACATTTGCACGCCTATTAAAAGCTTACTGCATAGCTTAGTGACTGATGACTCATTCCCAGTACTGTCAGAAGCATGACAACATGTACCACCACTCCTTAGTGAGATGTACCTGCCTTATCCCTTATCTAGTGAAAGCGTCACATTGCATGAAAGGAAACTATGTTTTGTACATTCACTGACTGAAAGGAATATCTGGTGGGCCTTGGCAAAGAAGAACGCCAGCTAAGGTGTTGCACATGCATCACGATCAATGCGCTTTTCTAAGAAACATCTTGAAACTACTTGTTCTACACTTTGAAATGTTCTAACTGATTCTCTTCAGCAAAGTATGAGGTGATCAATATAGGGGTTATCCTGCGAGGCTCCATTTTGATGTGAAACATTGTTGCATGGAAACCCAATAGCCCTAAAATAAAAATAGAAAATGCTGGAAAAACTCAGCAGGTCTGGCAGCATCTGTGGAGGGAGAAACAAAGTTAACGTTTCAAGTCTGTACATCACCACCCCATTTTTGATTTGCATTCCCGCCTATTGAGGCTCCACCCCAGGAGTAGAAGCTTGTATAATTTCCCAATATATTCCAGAGAATTAGAAAGGGATATTCTATCCAATATGTTTGGTTACCCCTCAGTGTTGGTGGCAAAGTTCTGTCAAATACATTTTTGGAATAATCATGATGGAAGGAATTCTCAAGTCCATTAGCCTTGATATAATTTATTACATGTTGTAGTATTTTGATTTATATTTCTTTATAGTATGATATTAATAGAGAAATTGATGTAAATTGCTGGAACAAATTGTATTTTCAGATTTTAATGCATAACCTATTGCGTTTTTTCAAGAAAATCTCCGCTGTGAACCAGTATTATATACTCTGGGGGCTAAATTGGAGATCCTCCGAAAACAAGGATCGTGATGTATGATTAACCTAATTGCACTAATAGTGCCACTAATTGCAGGCAGTATGCCAACTTTATACTGCCAGGTATTGAATGACAAGCACCACTTAAAGTTAGAGCGGCTCAGTAGCGCCACAACTGATCAAGCTCACTGAGTCATGAGGGACATATCTGGCAGACTGGACCTGTGGCAGGCGAGAACAAGAAGGAAAAACGCACCTGACCCTGTTCTCACTAATCTGCCTGCTGCAGATGCATTTATCCATGATAGCATAGGTAGGACAGTCCTTGTGAAAATGAAATCCCATCTTCACATTGAGCATACCCTTCATCATGTTGTGTGGCACTACCATCATGCTAAATGAGGTAGTTTCAGAACAGATCTAGCAACTTAAGATTGGGCATCCATGAGGCGCAGTGGATAATCACTAATGGTGACGGATGGTATTGTTGATGGTGCTTTCAAGTGGCACTTACTCAGCAATAATTTGATTACTGATGCTCAATTTGGGTCCCACCAGGGGCATTCAACTCCTTACCTAATTACAGCTTTGGTCCAAAAATGGACAAATGAGCAGAACTAGAGAGGAGGAGAGATTACCTGCCTTTGACGTAAAGGCAGCATTTGACAGAGTGTGGCATCAAGGAGTACTAATAAAATTAAGTTAATGGAAATCAGGGGGAAAACTTTACACTCGTTGGAGTCATAGCTAGCACAAAGGAATATTTTTGTAGTAGTTGGAAGCCAATCATCTCAGCCTCCATACATTGCTCAGGCGTTCCTCAGGGCAGTGTCTTAGCCTAAACCATCTTCAGTTGCTTCATTAATAATCTTCCCTCCAGCATAAGGTCAGATGTGGAAATGATCATCGTTGATTGCACAATGTTAATACCATTTGCAACTCCTCAGACAATGACGCAATATGTGCCTACATACAGCAAGTCCAGGCAACATTCAGGCTTGGGCTGATAAGTGGCAAATAACATTCGTACAACTCAAGTGCCAGGCAATGACCATCTCCAACAAGAAGGAATCTAACCACATCCCACTGACATTCAACGGTATTGCCATTGTTGAATCCCCCACCATGATCACCATGGAGGTTACCACTGACTAGAAAATTAACTGGACCAGCCATATAAATGCTACGGCTTCAATGGCAGGTCAAGGGCTGGGAATTCTATGGTGAGTAACTCACCCCCTGACTCTAAAAAGCCTGTCCACCAAGGCTCAAATCAGCAGCATGATGGAATACTGTCAGTTTGCCTTGTTATGATCCTTGACCAGACACCCACATGGTTGGTAAGATCCAGTTAGGGACCAATAAAGTTTTGTTTAAAGTAGACGAAGTTTGAGCTTCAAGACACTTGCTAATAGAATAAAGCCACAGGATTCCACGGGTTTTGAACAAAAAATAAATAAACTTTACTATACAGGGTCAGAAAGATAAAACAATTTACAATATCTTATATTCTAACATTCAGGGCTAATATGAGGTACATATGAATTAACAAGCAAACTGTGGTTGAACACACAATGCTAAACAATAAATGCAGATGCGACCAAGACAGAGCCCACAGATTTCTCAACAACCCACCATGTGTCAGTAACACTAAATCACCAATCTCACTGAAACTCTGTTACTCTCACAAGGGATTCCAGTCTTTACCTTGAAAGATATAAGCCGGGAATTCTTTCTAAAAGTCACTCCAACTCAGACGGCATCAACATTGGCCCACCTCGCAGAGTTTCAATCTCATCTCCCGAGTTTCTGTTCCCCTGGATTCCCGGGCCTGCATTCAAGTACCAACTCACAAGCACAACTTCAGTTCTTTGGCCATGCTGAACCAAAGGGGTACCTTTGCCCTAACAACTCGCAGCATGGAGTTACCAACTTTCACTGCCTTCTTCATTCATAGCCCTTTTTCTATGCTCATCTCTTTTAACTAACTGGAATATTTTCCTATCCCTGTCCCCTATCTGGGACTCTTCTTTTGGGATCTCCCCCTGTCCCCTATCGCCTTTGGGACCTCTCCCTGTCCCCTTTGCCTGTCCCCTGCCTGGGACACTTGCCTTCTATGGCACTCTGCTCCTGACCTGGGTTTTCCTGCTGTTTTCCCTTTCTTTCTTTACGTGCAGGAGCGCTGGGCCTGTCCTGGGCCCGAAGAACTTATACAGCAGAACTGCGCACATGTAGCCTGCTCCCAGGTCTGCACATGCACAGAAAGACCGAAGTTTATTGCGAGTTGAAGTTCCCAACATCCTCTCTCAACTTTAAGGTAAGTTTGTCTTTCATAGCAGCCTGGATGAGTGCAGCTCCAATATCACTCAAAAAGCTCAAGACCATCCAGGACAAAGCAGTACACTTTCATTCCCTCCACCAATGGTGCATAGTGGCAGCAGTTTGTACCATCTATAACATGTACTGCAGCAAATTGCCATGACTCATTCAGCAGTATCTTCCAATCTCACAACCTCCATCAGCTAGAAGGACAAGCCCAGCAGGCGCATGGGAACACCACCACCTGCAAGTTCCCCTCCAAGTCACTCACCATCCTGAAATTGGAATTATATTGACATTCCCTCAGTGTCACTGGGTCAAAACCCTGGATCTTCCTCCCTAACAGCACCATGGGTGTAGCAGACCAGATGGACTACAGTGGTTCAGTGCAATTGGAAACGGCTATAGAAAAAACTTATAGAATTGTAGCGATGTCTGAAGAAATTAACCAGCAACTAAACTGTAAGTAGTTGACAATCCTTTTAAATAGTGCTGATGGGGGTCTTCCTGCTGTTGAATGCATGTTCAGCTGTGCAAGTTAACAGAGGTGTAAGCTGGTGCATATTTGACCTCCAAAATGGCACTGCTGTCATCAAATCCATATTACAGGCTGATTGACATCCTGATCTTACTGCTCTGCATAATTCCAGTACACGTTCACTGCTCTTGCTAAGGTCTGTACCAATATGGTGTCCAGTTTCATTTGCCCCACAAGTATGCATGCACACCCGTGGATCCCATTTTGGAGCTCTAAAAACGTTTGCATCACCCAAAACACAGGCGCTAATGAGTTCAATTTCTTGCCTGAAATATTTGAAGTTTTTGAGACATTTCCTAACATACGGCTGAATTATGCAAGTGTGCACAATTAAGTGGTTTTATTGCTCTAACGTTAAAGCATTAAGAATGCATCCCCTGGTGTATATAGATCTGACTAAGACGGTGCACAGCAAGCCATTCACTGCTTGAGGCTGTGTTCTGTACTGCTCGGTTCATTCAGACATTAAAAAACTGGTACTGTACGTAAGGCAGGAAAGGCTTCTTAATTCATTTTAAAAACCAGTGAATGAAGGTCAGTACCCTTCAACAAGATTGGCAAATTCAGCAATCTAACTCCCATTGAAAAAAAAACATTCACGAAAATGGAATTATTGTCTACCTTAGTTTCCTCCAATACACGTGAGAGATTACATGTTTTGTTTTGCAGCTGACTAACACTTACAAATAACCAGCATTTGAAAATTGTGGACCACCTGCACAAGATTGTCTGTATTGCAATGAGCTTTATTACAGCGCCTAAGTCATCTGCTTCCTTCATACTGGGTTTACTTCATCTGATATGTGGGTCTATGCAACCAACAAGAATTCCAGAGAAAATCTGACAGATTCAAGTAGGCTAGTCTTGAGAAGATCTGTTGTTATTGGGACATCTTGGCCACTAGTCAGAGTGAATCTTTGGTGACATCATTGGCTGACTGAGATCCTAGCCTCAGTCCCTATGGTCTGTGCAACCCACTGAACCCAACATAATAACAGCATTAAAGTCACAATGGGCATCAGCTTCTGAGTCTATGATACAGACAGTCCCAGGACATGAATCCTGGGCTGCCAACTTTATCTGTGGAAATAGTATCGGCCTCACCTGTAGAGCCTCTTCCATGTTCTTTAGGAAATTTTCCACATACTGTCATCTGGATGAACTTATAGTATGATTGAATGTCTTTGGGTTAAAGTGGTATAAAGTTGGTGTCCAGTCTGTTTGCCACGTCAATTTTACATTTTCGTTTGAATATTTTGTTCTATTAATATTCTTTTGTATAAAATTAGTATGGCTTTAGAATGACTTTATTTCATAGTAGATTAACAGGGTGCATCAACTAAAATCAAATCAAATCATAAACAGTCTATCTAAATTCATCTAGATATGTTTGCTGTGGTATGTACTTCCACGTGCACCAGCAGCCCTGTTGATGTTTTTCACAAGTAAGCCTAGAAAGGGAGTGTTTATAGGCTACTCAACCATGGAAGGCTGTACTTAACCACATTTCACATATGTGCAGTTCCAGCAAGTGTTACTGGATAGTGATCAAAAGCAGGGACTTCGGTTAATTTTCTTCTCCCTAGCCCATGGCATCGAGACCAATTTGTAGAGCCGAACGACTGTCCCAACTGAGATCAGCGAACTCATAACAGATTAACAATGAAGCAGATAATCTCTTCATCTGTACACCTTAGTATACATCAGTCAAATGCCTTTGTCCATTAGGGCATGAAGAAAGTTGTCAATTTATTGTCAAACATTTTTGAAATTTCAGAAACAAAGCTAATTTAAAAAAAACTGGATTTAATTGTATTTAAATATACTGGTATGAATTATTCTGCCATTGATTGTTCTGTCAGATCCATTGCTGTGTGAAGTAAAACAAAGAACTCATATTAAGGTTCCTCCTGGAATGGCAAAGGTTTGACTGTGAGAGATCTGGTCCAAAGGCCTACGATGAGCTAATTAAGCTCAGCCTTAGGATGTTACAACAATGTTTCTACGCACAGAATTTTGCATCCTGCAGTGGGGGGCTTGTGCCCGACCCGATCAGGAGTGAAATAGCGCATGATGATGTCAGGCTCGCATCCTGACGTCATTGCGCACTCGCATGATATTTTGGTTGGCGGGCACGCATGAGAGTTGGCAGCGCGTCCGCTGACAATTAAGAGGCCCATTAAGGCCATTACACTAGCAATTGATTTGCATTTTTCTCTGCCCGTCCAATCTTACAGTTGATGGGCGTGCGAATAGGCCAGGTGGCCTTTGCATTTTTCAGGAAACCTCATCTACGGGCGGGATGAGGTATCCAACAGTAATTTTTTAAAAATTAAAATTTTTAAATACCATTTTAATATGTCCCTGTTCATGTGACTAAGTCACATGTGGGGACATGTTTCCCTTCTTTTAAAATCTTCATTTTTCATTGTAAAAGTCTTCAGCTGCCTGGGGAAGCTCTGTGCCATCAGGGAGCTTTCAGTGTACGCTCCCCAGTGCATGCGCAGTCTTTAACGTTTGTGCTCCTCCTGCCCCCACTCTGGCAGTGCTAAGGTTCTCAGTGCGCGTTTCACACAATGCCGTTGGGACACTAACCTAATGTCATCGTGGGCTATTTCACTCCTGATCGGGTCGGGCACGAGCCCCCCCCCTCACGACCCAAAATTCTACCCTTAGAAACATTGTTGTAACATCCTAGGACTGGGTTTAATTAGCTTATCGTAGACCTTTAGACCAGATCACATACAGTCAAACCTTTGCCATTCCAGGAGGAACCTTAATATGAGTTCTTTGTTTTACTTCACACAGCAATGGATCTGACACACAATCAATGGCTGAATAATTCATACCAGAATATTTAAATATAACTAAATCAAGTTTTTTTTAAATTAGCTTTGTTTCTGAAATTTCAAAGATATCCGTTAATTGGTCAGTGTGAAATCGTGGTCGGAGCCTGATCGTGAGCAGCGGTCCGTTTCTCAGCCAGTTCCAACAGGCCCACCCGCTGCGCCCGCCCGACGAAGGGAAAATCCTGCCCTATGTTTTGAGGGGAAAATCGACTAGGGTTCTCTCTCCTGATCCATATCCAGCAATTTCTACTGGAACGTGAATGCTGTGGTAAGACTTGGTTCCAATGTCTCAATGATCAATCAGACTGCTGTTACCTGCTACCTTGGCTCATCTGTGAAGAATAGCAAGTTATAGAGGCTGCCTACCACAGTGTAGCCTTACCGAGTAAGGAATTGACATCTTCAGGAGAAAGAAAGGGAGGAGAAATTAAAAGTTTTTAAAAATTAGCACTTGAGTCCATTGCCATGTCTGACAAAGGTAACTGCTGTGCCCCATGGATGTAATTTCCAAAATTCCGTTGAGAAAAAAGTGTAAGAGAAAGAATACAATACATGTAGGTATGACCATTACAAACTAAAGGGTCCCAAATGCTAGGATCAGTTTGGTTGGGTGGTGGTGCAATGGGGAGGCATGGAGGCAGTAGTTAGACTTATTCCCCATATTTTCAGCTTAAGTCTGTGTCATGAACGCTGACCTTTACAAGATGGTTATGTTTTGAAATGAACTTTAACTCAACGTAAAACAGAGAATTCACAGCTCGGAGAAATGTCCATGTGTTCTGGTTGCCATGGAGAGAGAAACTCAAACAGAAACCAACTGAAATGTCATTTTAACACCTTCTTACAGTATCTCAGAAAAAGGAAAGCTGCTGTTGAGATCGAAAGGCAAAGAAGCTACTGCTGTGGAGAATCAGGGTGAGCTGTTTTGGGTTAACAACCATGCAGGATGCCTTTGAAAGTTCGGTTGCTATTCAAAAGTAAGGGAACAGAACAAATGGGGTTCTTGAAGATTTAAGGAATGGAGAGCTGCCAATGTGTGCCTCGCTAACAGTAATTGTATCCAGGAAAATTCAGGCCGAGTGGAATGATTGTTGAAAGACACTGGAAAGTTCGACCTGGCATAGCGGCAAAAAGTGAACCTCTGCTGGTGAGCTAGGAGTGACTGTTCATGCAATGCTTCATATCGGCTAGAAGCATGGCATTGCTTAAAGACTTTCCTCAACACACATTTTGGTTATGTTAGTTAGCGATATGAAACTTACCTTTTTCTTTAGTTTGATGTATTAGTTTCTTGTTAATTAATGTTTGATCTATGTTGATTTTAGTTTGTTTGTTACAGTAAAAGTTTTAAAAAGTGAAATCCTGCTGGTTTATTTCTGTTAGTCATTTGGAAAATTCATCACTTTTTTAAGTTATCAGTCTCCACGGGGATTGTAACATCTGTAACCATGGTAACACTGAGTAAATGTTTTAATACAGCATAATGCTGCTACTACATTATCCTATTTTTCAGGAATAAGAGGAACATGATGAACTTAGGTGCAGTACATGTACTGTACGATTGGCCCAAGAGATCAGCACCGTGATTGACCTAAAAGCTACACATCATTTGATTGGTCTGAGAGCTTCACGCTATATGGTTGGCCTAAAACTCTGCACTGTATGATTAGCCTAAGAACAATGTGTTATTTGTGTTTAAGAGTTCCGTACTGTACGACAACTTAAGAGTTCCTTTTCCCCTACACCATCAATTGTTACAAATAACCATCTGGCTACCACTAAATTCCATTCAAGTATTCCTTGCATGCAATGACTGAGGCATTATTATAACCAGGGAAATAAAAATATCAAGGCCATGTCTAGTGGCTATCTATAGCAGCAGGACTAAAACTGACATTCTAGTTATAAAATATTACCTAACAAATCTAATAGTGTTTACCCTTTGATCACCATTTTCCCTCTGCCTTTTCTTCTAACCTCTAAGTTCCTTACAGTTTGTGCATACTAAACATGGAAAAGGAAAATAGCACCTGAGCATTTGCAATCTAAAGTTTTCAGTTCACATATAAAGTGGTGGTGTGCTTTGAACCAAATTAATGCAAATTACCCTGAAACAGAGAAAGTTAAACAACCAATCAACATTTTGATGACTGAACTTGTATTTTTTATCGTTGTTAAACTATAGCAGAGTAGCATTCCTACTATGGGTAGAATTCAAAATTTTACTGAACATACTGCAGTTATGTGCCTGATCCAATTCCAATCAAACTCTGTTCTCATAATGGAACAATTACAAATAAACAATGTCTTTAATTGTTGGACATTACATACATCATGGAATTATATTGAAGAGAAAGATAATCCTGTTTGGGACATTGTTCAAATGATATTTATTCCACATATCAAGGAGACTATGTAACTGACCATCAATAGTCTAAAGTTAAATACCCAGGTTTTTTTTTCCTCAGAATGAAGCAATCATTATAATGAACACTTTTAAAGTCAGTATATTTTAATATGAAATGAATTCCCTTTTCTAATAATTTGGTGGATTTTTTTGTGGTTGAAACAAAGCCCTATGAGGTAGTGTTATATATGATTGCCATGTAACAGGTAGGATGCTTGAGTATTCTAACAACAGCCATGAATCTGTATTCCACACGAGCAAGCTTTGTTTGTCTAGTGCTGCAGAAAGCTCAGCAGCAGTTAGCAGATGATGGTTGCTACGGTTACCACTGGCACTCGCTGCTGCTGAAAGCTGTCGCAGCTGTTTGAATTTATTTTCAACTACCGGTAACGCATGGGAAGCTAGTTCCATTCAGCTTATTAACTCAGGTGGAAGCACCTCCACATCTCCTGTGTATGAAATAACATTTACATCACGTTGTGGTAATCCCCACAAGTGTAGTATACTGTTACTTATATTTCAACTCTCCCATGAGAGAAATATTTTTATACTTGAAATGGTAAGCTGTTTTATTTAGTAGAACTGCAGGTCTGTACTGCATCCAGACATGTGAACCTAGTCAGAACTTAACTTATTGTTTGAAACTTATTTTCTAAACGTACAATATAGTCTCTTATTCTGCTTACTGAGGGGCTTGACTACACATTGCCTTGTATACATACTACGATATGAACATTTACTTCCCCACAAGGTAACAAGTAACATCAATTAAAAGAGAAATGCACATTTGGAAAGCATTCCTAGTATTGAGTTAGGATGCATTCTGCACAATTTCACTGATTGCTTACAGTGTGGTCAGAAGTTGATAAGCTATTATTCTGGATTCTTCTAACAGCACAGAATTCAATGATGCCAGAACATTTCCACAGTGCAGAAATAAGGAATATTCTTTTCAATTCTAATCAGCATTATACTATTTCAACAGAAATGATATAATTAAAGTTATATTTATTTAATAATTTCCTTTAAACAGGCAATTTAGATTTACATAATGGCAAGTACATATTACCTTTGGTAAATCTACAACAGCAATGTAACTGGCCCCTGGAAAACCAATGCCATCTTCTTCTTCATTTTGGACTGCTTCTTTTGACTAGAAAAAATGGAAAGTATAGATCAGAATCACTGAACTTATCTGAGAAAGAGCGACGAATGTTGCACAAAGAAAAGCCTATTTCTGTCCACTGCTTTCAAATATTTACAAAATACATTGTCACTTAATTACTCTTTAGTAGTTACCAAAATTAATCCAATCCATTTTGCCCGCTTTTATGGATCCAATGACATACTAAGGGCTTGCAGATATGCACAAAACCACAATATATGTGGCTCCCGGGGCTTGATGGACTAGCAGAGCTTTAGAACATCATCTTTCACTTCTGGGAACTGGGTTCAATTTCAGCCAGATGAAGGAGAGGTTAGTTTCCTCGTTTCTGACTGCCATTCAGGATTGTGAGTGAAAGTAACATGGGCAGTTTCCAGTTCACTTCTAAGTAGACATGAGATCATGGGCACAAAAAGAGCAAAATTAGATTTAGATTTAATTGCCCCTCCTTCTTTTCTTCCATTATCTTGCTAAACATTTTAACAGTTGACATTAGAACTTACACACACCACATTCCTACTCCTCAGCCAACAAAAGTTAGTATTCTAGTTATTTAGATTTCCACAAAAAGGGCTGGATTCAGAACAGACCTAGCAACTCAAAGCTGGACATCCCTGAGGTCAGTAAGGGCTGCACGAGGAGACAGGCGACTACACCGGAGTGAGACCGAGACTGAGTGAGTAGCGAATTAGGGTCACGTGGGAATTCAGTGCACAGGGGAAAGAGGTGTGGTGTACGTAGGAATTATTCTAAGTCTGGAACAGGAACAGCTGAGCAGAAACGGACCAGGGTGTAAACCTCACCTTCAGTGCTGAGTTTGAAAAAAAAACGAACAGTGAAATCACAGGAAAACCATAAGTTCATTGGTTGGTAAGAAACTGCTAGGGAGAATCTTTAAATAGCTGTAAATTAGAAAAGCGTGATTTTTTTTAAAGAAGTAGCTACTTGGATTTGCGTAAGAAACACTAGGAATAAGGAGAAGTCAGGGCCAGTAACGTAAAGAAATATAAATAAAACAAAGTAAAATAAAGTTAACGTGAAGGAAGTAAAGTTAAGACATATCAGGGCAGCTCGGTTGTGTGGAATGCATGTCATGTAATATGTGAGAAGTCGTGGACACTACTGGTGACGTAGACGTCCGCATGTGCAGGAAGTGCTGCTAGCTGTAGAAACTTGAGCTCTGGGTTTCGGAGCTCGATTAGCGGTTGGAGTCACTGTGGCGCATCCGTGAGGCTGAGAGCTACATGGATAGCACGTTCAGAGAGCTGGGCACACCGCAGGTTAGGAGCAAAGAGGCAGAAAGGGAATGGGTGACCGCCAGAGAGTCAAAGAGAACCAGGCAGGTAGCGCAGGAGTCCCCTGGGGCCCAACTAGCTAATAGATTTTCCATTTTGGATATTGGTGTGGGCGTTGGTTCCTCAGAGGAGTGCAGTCAGAGCAAAGTTTGTGGCACCACGAGCAGCTCGGCTGTACAGGAGGGGAGGAAGAAGAAAGGTAGGTCAATAGTGATAGGTATTCAATAGTTAGGGGAACAGACAGGTGTTTCTGTGGCCATAGATGTGACTCCAGGATGGTATGTTGCCTCCCTGGTGCCAGGGTCAAGGATGTCACCAAGCAGCTGCAGGACATTCTTCTGGGGGAGCGTGAACAGCCAGAGGTTGTGGTCCACGTTGGTACCAATGATTTAGGTAGGAAAGGGGATGTGGTCCTGCAATCAGAGTTTAGGGGGCTAGTCAGAAAATTAGCAAGTAAGACCTCAAAAGTAGTAATCTCCGGATTACTCTCAGTGCCATGTACAAGTGAATGCAGAAATAGGAGGATAAGGCAGATGAATGTGTGGCTGGAAAGATGGTGCAGGAGGGAGGGCTTTAGATTCCTGGGACACTGAGACTGGCTCTGGGGGAGTTGGCACCTGTACAAGCCGGACGGGTTGCACCTGAACAGAGCTGGGACTGAGTTCCTTGCAGGGCGTTTTGCTAGTGGTACTGAGTGGGCTTTAAACTAACTTGGCAGGGGTGTGGAAACCAGGAGAGAATACTGAAGACCAATACCAAGGTGCACAAAGTATTGAGAGAGACAAATAGCACTCAAATAGAGAACAGTTTGTTACTAGGTGGAATTGGAATGAGGGTAAAGTAATGAAGTCTAAATCAGGGTTATACTGCATGTATGTGAATGCATGAAATATAGTAAATAGGATTGATGGGTTACAGGCACAGAACGCCATGCGGAATTATGATGTTATGGCGATAATAGAGGCCTGGTTCAAGATAGGGCAGCACTGGATGTTAAATATTCCTGAGTACAAGGTGTTCAGCAAAGATGGGGCAGGAAGAAAAGGAGGAGGGGTGGCTATATTGGTTAAGGAGAATATTGCAGTGTTGGAGAAACGGATGTCCCAGAGAGTTCAAGGACAGAATCAATTTGGCTACAGCTGAGAAAGCAGCACCAGGCATAGCTAAAAATACCTGGTGAAGCTACAACACAGCACTACAGGCAGGATGAGGTTTCCGACATTAATTTAAAAAAAATGTTTTGACATAATTTTTATTGGCCAGCATTTCCCGGTCAGCGAGCCATTGAGGCCATTGACAAAGTAATTAATGTAATTATTGGACCTGCATGTCCAACCTTAAGGGCAGGCCAGGAGCCCTGCCTTGCATTGGAAAAAGCATGAAACCTCATCCACGGGCGGGATGAGGTTTCACGTATGTTTATAAATTTTTAATAAAAGTGAAACTGAAAGTGATGGACATGTCCCAACTCACGTGACAGTGTCACATGAGGAGTCATGTCAGGAAAATTCTTCTTCTCTGTTTTCAATATTTTTTAATGTGGAGCTGATCTCCGAGGCAGCACTTAGCCTCAGGGAGATGAGTGCACTCTTTCGTGCGAAAGAGCGCACTCTCGGCTCAGGGAATCCTTCCCCCACCCACACAGGGAGCACATAGCGCTTCCTTGCGGACGTCACGCTGGGTGGGCCTTAATTGTCCTGCCCACATAAAATGGTGGCGCGCCCCCAATCGGGTGGCGCCTCCACGCACCCACTGTTGAACTTCCCCCCCAACAGGGGGAAAATTCTGCCCATTATGTTTGTGTTCATGTGAGTGAGTCCTATGTGGGGACATCTTTATGCAATTTCAAAAGCTTTATTTTTGATATTAAAATTCTTCAGCTCCGAGGTAGCTCCCTTGCCTTCAGGGAGCTTTCACTGCACGCTCCCTGGCGCACATGCAGACTTTTGCACTCGCCCTTCTCCTGCCCCTGCCCCGGCAGCGCTGAGCTTCTCAGCGCACCTTTCATACCGGCTGGTTGTTAATTGACCAGCCAGTGTGAAATCACGGTCGTAGGCCGATCACAGGCGCCAGGCCATTTCCCGGCCTCAGCTGGGCTCACCCACCACGCCCGCCCAACGACCCAAAAATCCTGCCCAAAGTGTACTTAGAAGGTGTGGCTTGAGTGTACTCAGAGATCCTGGGAAAGGAATCTCAGGAGGCAAGAGTGAAACCTTTGAGGTGGGTCCTTGTTGAAGTCACCCAAGTGGGGGTGATGTTTGGAGAGTTCTGAGGTGCGAGCTTCAAACGTGGAGATTGGAGACACTCACGAGAAAGACAATGCTTCAGTGAGGCTGGGTGGCTCACAATGTGACAAATGTCTGGGTAGGCGGTTGAGATGTCCATGGTTGCATTAGTTATTTACTCTGGATGTGTCTGACCACAGTTCACCTGTTAACTCACATGTACCACATACATACCCTAAATATTAGAGTATAAGATAAATATTGTAAATGGTTTTATCTTTCTGAATTTAAATGTGTCTGTAGAGATATTGCTGGGTAAAAGGAATAGTAAAAATTTGAATCATCTTCTTGTGTTTGTATCAAGATCTTTCCAACCTTTTTGTTTGGTGTGATTATGGTTCATTTCTCTTGTTTAATAATGTTTTACTCTTTGTGTTAAAAGTTAATCTCAGGCTCCTGTGAATTTGTTCAGTAGCTTTTCTCCACGGTTTCAAAAAAAAGTTAGGATCTATCAAATCAGATTCTACTCTGGGATCTGACTTGTCCAGTATTAACATCAGTTCAGATCATAACAATATGGACAAGAGACCTGAACCCAAGAGGGGAGGTGAGAGTGACCGCTCTTGACATCAACATAGCATTTGACCGAGTGTGGCGTCTAGGAGCCCTGGCAACATTTAACTCAAAGGGAATCGGGGAAAACTCTCTCCTGGTTGCAGTCACATCTAGCACAAAGGGAGATGAAGGTGGATGTTGGAGGTCAGTCATCTCAGTCCCAGGGCACTGCTGCAGGACTTCATTAGGGTAGGCCCAACCGACTTTAGCTGCTTCAAAAATGACCTTCCATCCATCATAATGTCAGAAGTGTGGATGTTCGCTGAGGATTTCACATGTTGAGCACCATTCACAATTCCTCAGATACTGAAGCAGTCTGTGTTGATATGCAGCAAAATATGGATAACATTGAGGCTTGGGCTGATAAATGACAAGTAACATTCATGCCACACAAGTGCCAGGCAATGACCATCTCCAAAAAAGAGAATCTAAACAGCTATTTTTGACATTCAAAGGCATTACCATCACTGAATCCCACACTGTCAACATCTGGAGGTTACCATTGACAAGAAACTGAACTGGACCAGCCATATAAATACTGTAGCTACAAGAGCAGGTCAGAGGCTGGAAATCTGAGGCAAGTAGCTCACCTACTGACTCCCCGAAGCCTGTGCCTGTCCACCAATTACAAGGCACAAGTCAAGAGTGTGATGGAACACTCTCCAATTGCCTGGATGATTGTCTGCAATTGCTCCAACACTCAAGAAGCTCAACATCATTCCAGGACAAAGCAGCCCACTTGTTCAACATCCCATCCATCAACTTAAAACATCCACTGCCTCCACCATTGTACAGTGGCAGCAGTACATACAATATACAAGGTACACTGGAGTAACTCACCAATGCTCCTTTGACAACACCTTCCAAACCCACAACCTCTACCACCTAGAAGGACAAGGGCAGCAGATGCATGGGAACACCATTACCTGCAAGTTCCCCTCCAAGCCACGTACCATCTTGACTTGGAACTATATCGGCATGCCTTCACTGTCATATGATCAAAATTCTGAAACTCCCTTCCCAGTAGCACTATGGGGCTAACTGCACCACAGGGACTGCAGTGGTTCAAAAAGGTGGCTCAGCACCACCTTCTCAGGGTGAATTAGCAATAGGCAACAAACGCTGGCCTTGCCAGCGATGCCCACATCCCATGGTAAAAAAAAACAAAAATAGCTAGTAATATCAATAACAGGAAACTTAATCCATATAGTTGTTGGACGAATTAACTGAGTCACTGAAATGTTGTCTGACCTAAATACTAAACCTCACACAACAAGCAAGAGAGGCTTGGGAGTTTAGACCATCAAATATGTGCAACACGACCCTAACGTGCCACACATGGCTGAAGGTTTTGTGGATCCAAATGTCCTGCCATGGAGAGATGGGACACTTAAATAACATAACTTAAATCGGGCTATTATAGTTCAATTGTGAGCCTGATCCAAGATCAAATGTGGCTGAGCAAGTTTCCCAGGAATGCTCCTAAGCCACTTAAGGAAGCCTTCAGCATCCCGTCTGCTGATTGCAGCCGCTTTCTCCCCATCTGAGCCCAGTTGCTGACTGCCATCCTCCAGCCACAATATTTTCTCATACCCCACCCCCTCCACTGCAATGCCCTCTCTTAATCCGTCTTCTCTTACCACCACTGCAATACCCTCTCAGCCCCCGCCACAATGTCCTCTCTTACCCCGTTGCAACTTCCTCTCTTACTCTGTCACAATCTTCTCTCACTGCCACCACAATGTTCTCTCTTACCGCCCCAATGCAATGTTCTCGCTTACTCTTAGCATAGACCCGCAATGCCTTCTCTTACCCCATGGCAATGTCCTGTCTTACCCTACCGAAAATGTCCTCTCTTACCTTTACCCCGCTGCAATATTCTCTCTTACCCACCCCCCCAACCCACCCCCAACCTATCCCATCACAGTGTCTTCTCTTCCTCCTTCCCTCCATAATCATCAACCTCCAACCCTCCTGATCGCCAGAGAACATCCTCAAGGGTCACCAGCTAAGGCTGCCTACCAATGGTTTCCCCACCCAGCTGCAGGTCCAGCTGTTAGTTTGGCCAGCAGCACCTCTCTGACCCTGGCCTTGTTAGGTTCTACAGATTTGGCCTTCCCTGCAACTTTCCTGTAAATAATGTTGACCCATGGAGTTCAAGGAACTTCTTGAATTCTCTGGAGGTGAATTGGGTTCCTTTGTCACATATTATTCTTTCAGGCATTTCTTGCTCAGCGAACAGAACTCATACTTTTGAGATGATTGCTGTAGCTCTCAATTCTTTCATTTTTCCAATAAAAGGGAACTTTTGAGTAGTCGTCTGCAAATATGATACCATTCTTGATTGTGTGCGTGTGTGAATCAGCTCACGCAGTATGCCATTGTCTGTGTGGTACTTCAGTAGCTACCATCTCTTTTTCTCCTGTATATGTCTATACTTCTAGCATATATTGCACGTAGACAACATTCTTTCAATGTCTGTAAAAGCCGGTCCAGTTCAGAGCTGACCTGGCTCTGAGCTTACACTTCTCCATTTCCATGTGACCTTCATGTACCTTTTGGAGAAGCTCTTCCTGCATCGTTTTGGGTATGATCATTCTGGATCCGGCTAGTAGAATGCCATCTCTGAGAGACCAGTATTGCCGGATTGCTGGCTGTGCTTGCTGTATCTTATTAGGCTATCCCTGGATCACTTGCAGAGTATCTGTCCTTCTTCGCCTTTGCTGCTATCATCTCTAAAATGACACAGTTTTGGTGATGCAACATTCACTAGGTGATGGATCTTTATACCTAGAACTTTTATCTCATATTTCTCCTGTGGCGACAACCGAGTATTATTTCTCTCCCTGGCTTGTATTTCAGAATGAAATCGTAAATCTGAAGCCTCAAGAGTAACCTCTGCAGTCTTGGAGCCCCACACAGATTATTCTTGTAGATCTGCTCGAATGGACGATGATCACCCAAAGAGATATGTATGGAATTTCTCACATCCATACATGACTGCCAAAAGCTCTCTTTCTATGTTGGCATATCTGACTTCTCCACGTCTGCTCCCAGTCCTTTTGTAGAAGCATCCACCTGCACAGTGACAGGTGATCTGTTGCAGTATGACAGGCCTGTCTCCTTGCATACTACTTCTCTGAGTTTGTTGAAACTCCTCTCGTATGACTGACCACTGGTAATTAACATCCTTTTTCATCAGCTCTTGTAGGTTTGCTGCGTGTTCAGACATTTGAGATATGAAAGAACTCATGTACTAGATCAAGCCAAGGAAACTTCTCAACTCTTTCTTGTTTCTTGAAGCTTCCATCTTAGATATTACTGTGACGTTTCCTGGAATTGGCTTAACTCCGTCAAGTGTGTACACCATTCTGAAGAACTGGCATTTTGTCACCTTCACAATGCATTTGTCTGCGTTTAGCTTGATCCCAGCTTTCCTGGTTCTCTCCACGGCTTCATGTTGATGGTGGGCAGATCTTATTCATCCACACCATAGATCTGGATATCATCAGCTATGCCAACTGCTCCTTTACATCCTTTTATGTCTCGTTTACTTTCTGCTGGAACAAATCCTGGCTCATTTTAAGGCCAAAAAGCAGACACAGAAATTTATAGCAAACAAAGGGTGCACTGAATGTTGTTAACAGTGAAGATTCCTTGTCAAGATTCATGTTCCAGTAACCATTTCAGGCATCAAGCTTGCTGAAAATTTTTGCCCCTACCAGAGCGGATGTGATCTCAACCAGAGTTGGAATGAGGTCGTGTTACGATCTGGTTAGGGAATGTTCACGTTTAAAGAAGAAATCTGAACAATCAGCTATTAACTGGCAGAACTATACCACAAGATTTCACATTTTTAAACAAAAGGAAATTTATTGTATATCAATAAAGAATTAAACAAAGTAGGCACTATTAACTTAACACTGTAGTTTATAAAGACTTATGCTATAAACTCAGTTCTACTTTCTATTTCCACTCAAGTGCTCCCTTACCTTACGAAACCTTTAAGATTCATTCATTTTTCCGGGGACAAACTCAAAAGGTATATCACCCCTCTCCAGAATTCAATCTGATTTCTCTTCAGTATTCCAGCTATTCGCCAAGGTATAAGGTTTTATGGGGATCCTTCCATTAGCTTTCGGCTGAGCAACCCTCCAATTTCTTTACCAACCTCACGACTCTGGATTCTACAGCTCAAGCATGGACCTCCCTGCATCTCCTAAGTTGTGGCTTAAAACATCAGAAAACACCCTTGGTTTCCAATAGCACTGCTATGGTTTCAAACTGCAACCAAGCTGATTATTTACAGGACTTCAACTGTAATGAGGTTAACTGGCTTTCACTGATGATTACTTCTTCCTTTAGCTTCCAGCTAAAAAAATCTTCCAGTCATTTTTCTCCTTTCCAACTTTGTCTAATACGGAATACCCAGTTCCCAATCACAGGTTGTGTCATGGATGACAGATCTGGCATTTACTCTACTTCAGGTGTACATCTGGCTTTATCTCTCAGCTTGCAAGCTGTGACAAGCTGCATAATACCCAAAATTGATGCATCTCTTAGATGCTTCTCTCAACCAGTCTTGCCTGCTGGCCACACTGAATTCACAAAGATAACTCAAAACAAAGAATCTCACCAAGCTCCACCCATTTCCCTGGCAATGTGACACACATGACCTGTTCCCAAGTAGAAATACAAATTAATTACCTTTTAATTCCAACACTTACCTTAATTCTGGGAAACCTCACAAATAACTTATTATTTTACTAGAATAACTGCAGAAGTCATATCTCTAATTCTTTTTATCTAAATAAGCCCACTTGTCATTTTATGATGTTATCTTTCTAGATGTTAACACCTTAAGTCAAATGGTTCCAACCTTTTAAGTGTAATAAACCCCAAGCTTGTTTGAAATACATTTACTTCAGGATTATTACTAGTTTCTCAACTAGATACACCCCCATTTTCTATGTTAAAACTTTAATTCTTAAACAAAGTTATATTCTAAAACATATGAATTATGAACAAAATATTCCCAACAGTAGTAATTCTTCTTTATTGTTTGATTAAGATCTTTGGGATCCAGGCAAATTCTTAGCTGTCCGTTTGGCTTCTCTCTCACAATGATGGAATTTACCAAACCAGTAGGCTTTATGACTCAAGTGGCCACCTTCTTTGCTTCCTTCTCTTGGAGTTCTCCTTCAAGCTTTCCTTTTAGTTCTATTGGCGTTTTACTTGTGGGGTGAATCACTGGTTTCATGGCTGGATAAACAGTGAAGTGATACTCAAAATTTTCAAAGCAGCCAACCATCCCATCAAAACAGTCTGGGTACATTTGAACCAGATTTTCCTTGCTCCTGATTGGAGGGCGCCTTTTAAGGGGTGTACTACCTTCAACTTCAAGTGTCGCCTGCTTCATCTCATGGTTTGCTGCAATAAGCTGAAACTCTTCGCAACTGCTCAAGGACAGAATAGCAGGAAAATCTGGTTCCGGGTCTGTATGTTCTATACAATAAACATCTTTTCCTAGCTATCAAATCTCAGTTTCACTGTATGTCATTAGCATTACGTTGCTCTGTTTCAGAGAGCTATTTTTTGAATGCCCATTTTCTTTCAAGAAAAATCTTCTGGTATTGTCTAAGCGGGATGATGTTACTCCCTGCTCTGTTATCAAGCTTTATTTCTCACCCTCCTCCTAATCTAACTGGTTGTATGAATTTCTTTAACAAAAATAAAAATACCTGGAAAAACTCAGCAGGTCTGGCAGCATCTGCGGAGAGGAACACAGTTAATGTTTCGAGTCCGTATGACTCTTCAACAGAACTAAGTAAAAATAGAAAAGAGGTGAAATATAAGCTGGTTTAAAGGGGGTGGGGGTGTAGAGCTAGATAGAGGGCCCTCTATCCAGCTCTACTCCCCCCTTAAACCAGCTTATATTTCACCTCTTTTCTATTTTTACTTAGTTCTGTTGAAGAGTCATACGGACTCGAAACATTAACTGTGTTCCTCTCCGCAGATGCTGCCAGACCTGCTGAGTTTTTCCAGGTATTTTTATTTTTGTTTTGGATTTCCAGCATCCGCAGTTTTTTGCTTTTATCTTAGTATGAATTTCTTTCTCTGGGAACTGCCGCATCCAGCCATTTCATGTAGTTGTATAGCTCCTATGCCTATTGTGTCCTCAAACTCATCGTCATCTTCCAGGGTATGGATGGTTGGTTTCTTTTACTTCACACTCGCCCTGTTGGTCTGTCACTGAGAACTCATTTACCATCTTCTATCTTTGTTCTGCGCATCTTTTCCCAGTGATTGTGCTTTCCACAAGCTCTGGAATTTGATCCATACGTGAGATATTACCTTCTGCCTCTGAACTCATGTTGTCATCCGCAGCTCTTGCACGTCTTTCTCTCTGTCTGGCGTGCATTCTTTAGTTGCTGTTTCACCGCATCAACCTACTGCCTTTCTCTTCACAACTGAAAGTTAGCTATTTGGGTAGTCAGCGTCTTCATCTGTCTACTCATGTGCTCAGGCAGTGTCTACAGCCTGCGATATTTTGAGCTTATCCTTTCAAATCAATTCTTTTTGTACTTCAAGGTGTGCAGAGCCCCAAAATGAATTGATGTAGCAGCTTTTCAGCTGTGCCCATAAATTTACATTTTCTGGCTGCTTTTTTCAATCTTGTTATGAAATTGTCAACAGGCTCTCCTGATTCTTGCCTCAGGCCTTGAAATTCAATCAGTATAACCGATGATTTGACATTGGTTGAAGATATGTGAATTTTTCATAAATTGTGACTGTGTTTCTACTGTCATCTTTACTGAGCTTCCAGCTATTAAACAATATGACCTTTTCTCTCCTACCCACAAAAGGATACAGGTGACCCGTTCCTTTTCGCTACAGCCTTTTAAAAACCTACTGAATGTCAGTCCGCATTTTTTGTTTCAACTTCTCTAATGCCTCTAAAATATCATCAGCCTCTTGATTCATCATGAGCTGGAGCTGTGTGTTTATTGCTGTGGCGGCCATTTCACTTCTGCATGATTCACTCAGTTTTTCTCTCTCTGCCACTAATTTGGGTTGATTTTTCAATCTAATTTAGCACTAAATTAGTTTAAAAAGTTTGGGTTTTTACTCATAGCCAATCCCACTGTCACCATGTTATGCTTTCTGATTCTCATAAGTTAGAATTAATCACATTACAGACTCAAAAATTATGCTGGAGCTTCATTGAGTGTATTTCTTTCAGCTCTCTGTGTGGCTGGAGCACTGAAGACTGATACATTGTTACTTGCCACATGACAGCACAGCGGCAATGAAATGTGGGACCCTGGGACATGATATTCACATAACAATTAGTTCCAATCTCTATAATAATAAAACAATATAAATGTGCCAGGTTCTCAAAATATGTGATCAGTATGTTTTCAGACCAACTGTAATAACCTTTCTCTTAATTTTCCTTCTCTGATGAGTATTACCTAAAATTTAATATTTCTAAAACCCAATTTGCAATTAAGAGTACACTGTTTTCTAACTAGCAAGCTTGAGTTCTAACCATATTTCAAAGGGGTAATATATTTGTACTGCATGCTGGATACATGTTCAAACTCTAGCTAAGTTGACAGCACTGTGGAATACAGGAGTTTTTAAACTCCTTTATATTAAGAAAGGCAATGTGCTGTTTTGACATGTTGCTGGCAGCAATAGAGCAAGTAGGGTTTTGCTTACTCTAGGGGCTATATGTACTGTGATCTGATATGTTTCACCAATAGGATTCAAACATTTTACTGATAGTCACAAACACCAGCAGCTGACTTTAAATAATCAACAATTGTTTTCATATATTCTGATCTGGCAAGAGAGTAACCACTAGGTAACCTTTGCTTATAAAACATGCAGTGAATATGGAACAAGAAGTTTCCTACTTACTTTGGAACACTTATATTGGACTCAACTATAGTTACTGAAGTCAAGATGTTATGTAGGTAAATACTGATGTTGCTATTGCTTTTTTAATCAGTTATGTTTGGCTGGGAGATGCTACTGGATGGCACACAGCTTAAAACATTGGACCAGATCTTTTGGTCTCCGGATCATCATAGACTGGATGTATGGCCCAAGGTGAGTGTTGGAACCCTGCAGATGTCCTGATGCACTGACCGCTGTGGGATTAGCATAGGGAGTTTGAACCTCCGATGGGCAATTCCCCTGCTCCCAGGGACCCTCTGCAAAAGTCTCCAACTCTGAGTTAGAGTCAGAGACTTGAACAATTACGACATACTTACCTGGATAAATTCCCAGGAAATTTTTAAAAATTCATTCATGGGATATGGGCGTCGCTGGCTAGGCCAGTATTTATTGCCCATCTCTAATTGCCCATGAGAAGGTGATGGTGATCTGCCTTCTTGAACCGCTGCTGTCCATGTGCTGTGGATACACCCACAGTACTGTTAGGTAGAGAGATCCAAGCTTTTGACCCAGCGACAGTGAAGGAACGGTGATATATTTCCAAATCAGCGTGGTGAGCGGCTTGGAGGGGAACTTGCAGGTGATGGTGTTTCCATGTGTCTGCTACCCTTGTCCCAGAAAAATCCTAGTCTAACTGAGTAACTACAGAATTGACCATCCGATCACTCATATTGACCTCCCCCACGACTACCCCATTGACCCCCAACTACCACTGACTGACTTCTGACCCCCCTTAAACCCCCAACCAGACAACCTCTCCCGACCACACTAAGGCCCGACCACCCGACCCCTGACTATTCCCCTGGTCCACACCCTGACTCAACCCAACTACCGGAACCGCCTGCCACCCTATCCACCTGTAACCTCACCCATGTGCCAACTCGCCCACCTGCCATCTTACCCACCCTACCCATTCAGGGAGTGATAATGAGACAGTAATCTTATCAAGAAGTTCAGATGGTATTATAAATCATGGGGATGAAAGATAAGCAGTTTAAAACCACCTCTTGAAATGAAGATCCATTCAATGGCATTCTTATTGTTTCTAATATAAGGTTTTAATATGTGCGTGTGCATACATATGCACAGTTGTGGGTGGAGGGAGATGGTGTTTAGTATGGAGTTCATCCACTCACCCATTCACTAACATTGACACTGAACAATTAATCTTACCATACGCTAGCTAGGGCCATAAAAATGGTAGGTGTCTTCTGCGCTGCTTCTCTTCACTGGTCCTCTGCACTGAGGGACTTCTGACTGCTGCATCGGAAGTCAGACCTTATTAAATGTAACCAGGTGAGTGTGCAGTTTTCTGACTGATCAGTATCAGACACAGCGGTTCCAACACTGATCGGAAGATTTGACCATGGTTCTTAATCCCTTACTCCAGTAAGAATTCAGCTCATGAAAACATTTCAGCCTTTTCTCATTAATAATATAATAGAAATGACTAAATAAATATGTTGTTTCCAATGGTAAAAGTCAGTTGTAAAAATTGTACATAACCATGCTTTTGCAAATCTTCTGCTTCAACATGCAACATTCTGTGTGATGGCCTACATTTCCAGGGAAGCTCAAAGGTGTTGGCCTGAGAATTTACTGTGAGAACATACAACAATAACTTGTACTTATATAGCATCTTTAACAGACAAAAAATCTTAAAAAGTGCTTCACAGGCTGGCATGAGGAAAACAAACACAAAACAGGAATAGCATGATTAGGAGGGGTGGACAAAAGCTCAGGTGTGTTCTGAGAGGCTTATAAATGAGGAGATGGAAATAGAGAGTTTTTGGGGATGAAAAGCAGAGATTAGGATGGAAGTGGCTGAAGGCTAGCAAGTGTGGATCAAAGGCAGAATTCATAAAAGGCACATGTCAAAGAAACAAGTATTCATAAGAGGACTGGCAGTCCTGAAGAAAGGTCCTTGTCCTGAAATGTTAACTCCGTTTCTCTCACCACAGATGCTGCCAGATCAGCACCATTTGTCACCAAGTATATGGACATAGACAATTACTATCCACAGGAACAGCCAGTGTAAGCACAGAAATTAACTCTAGATTAAACACCACCTCCCTCCACCCACAACTGCACATATGCCTGCACACCCACACATTAAAATCTCATATTAGAAACAATAAGAGTATCATGGAATGGATCTTCATTTCAAGAGATTGCCGTTATCTTTCACCCTTGTGATTTATGATACCATCTGAACCTCTTGATAAGATTACTGTCTCATAATCGCTCCCTGATATTCATTATCCTCTACATAATATCACCTATTTAATAAATGCTGACTTAACTGCAGATTATCACTTAATAAACTTGCAATGATTATGTTGCAACTGCTAACATTTCAGCAATCTTAAGGAGGTGGTGCATGGGGTGTGCTTGGTCATGTCTATCATGACATCAAATTCCAGGAGAAAAATAAAACAATATACAGGTTCTTTAGCTCCATTTTTTACATAAATGTCTTTGAACATTGTCCGATGGCAATGTTTATGAATGTGAATCTTTCTTCTTTGGCAGTTCCTCGGGATTAAGGATGACTTGCTTCCACTCTGGTTCAATGGGTTCAGCATTGGCTGATAAGTCCAATGTATGAACTACAGAATCTGCCACACGTGGGGCAGGTGATGTTTGAAGGGTTGGATAGATAGGTTGTTTGGAGGTCGTGTGCTCTACTTCACCACTGCACATTGCCGACAAAGTCTCTCAATGTGTTCAGTGCCTTTCTGAATGAGCCTTCTCCATTTTGGTCAGTCACAAACCAGGGTCTACCATGAGTTGATGGGTATGTTTAAACTCTTCATCCCTAAAGCATTTCACAGTCCTCCTGGGAGTATCCTGCGACCAAGTTCTGAGCCGAGCAGTTGCTTCAGGAGTCCGGTGTCCTGACAGCGGAGCTGGTTTTGAGTGATTAGCGCCTTGATTAGCAAGTTGGCTTGAGAGAGAACGCTGCTGTTGGACCATCTTTCTTGCTACTGGATTTGGAAGATTTGCGAAAACATTGCCTTCAATCCAAAGCCTAAACCAAAACCACTCCAACCCCAGTCATAGAGCTTCAGCATGCAGATGACGTTTTGTGTGCGTGTTCACTCAGAATCTGAGCTATAGGTTATGACTGACCCCTCCAAAACATATGGGAAAATGGGCCATTCACTAAAAATCCGGAAAACGAATGTCCTCTTCCAACCAGCTCACAGCAAAACACCTCCTCCCGTTAATTAAGATCAACGGTGTGATTCTTGATCTTTCCATAACTTGGGAGCCTCCCCTTGATGAAAGGCAGGCATAAATGACGAAATTCATCACTGCCTCCAATGTGCCAGCTTAGTCTTCAGCCAACTGAGGAAAAAAGTATTTGAGGACCAGGATCTCAAACCCAAAGCTAAGGTTTACTGGGCAGCAGTAAAGTCACTTCTATATGCTTCAGAGACTTGGACAACTACAGCAGGCACCTCAAAGCACTGGAGAAGTACCGCCAGAGTGAATCAAAGGTTACAGTGTTGTATGTGTTAGCCAAGGCGCAGTTGGCAGCACTCTTGCTTCTGAGTCATAAGGCTAAGGGTTCATGTCGCACTTCAGGGTTTGGGTATAAAAGTCAAATTTGAGGCTCAAGTGCAGTACTGAGGGAATGTTGCACTGCTGATGGTGCTGTCTTTCAGATGACATATCAAACTGAAGCCCCATCTACCCTGTCAAGTGGGTGTAAAAGATCCCATGGCACTATTTTGAAGAAAGGCTAAGGAGTTATCCCAAGTGATAAAAACAAAGTACTGTGGATGCTGGAAATCTGAAATAAAAACAGAAAATCTGGAAAAACTCATCAGGCCTGGCAGCAGCTGTGGAGAGAGAAATAGAGTTAACATTTCGGGTCTGTATGGCTGTTCTTCAGAACTAAAAGAAGAGGTCTACAGAGGAGCTATCCTTTATTCAAAGGTACTCAGTGCCTGATCAAGGGACCCAGCATTGGGAAGAGGGAGTGCCCACTGAAAACCATGTCTGCCTTTGCTGCTGATGCTCCTCCGCAGCGAACCTCTCCCTCCACCCCACAATCTCCCTCCTGCCATCACTTAACAGTGGCTTGAGATCCTGCGACTATCCTTGGCTTCGGGTGAGTGTAGTGCCGGCAACAGGCCTCCCTGGTGGAGCTGCCATTCACTGGTGCTGTCAGCCTCTGATTGGCAATTGTGAAAGATCTCTGGCGGTTCCAACATTTTCCTGGTCCAGGCTTCTTTGTAAGGGCCGGAATCTTTGCTTGGCCTTACAACGAAAATGCCATCAGAGCTGCTTTGGGAGTGCAGACTCCTTACACCTGAAGTTCCCATTTTCTGAACTCAAAATGGCTTAGCATATTACTGGAGGTGGGTACATCCAATAAAATGAGTGTAAAGAACTCAGACGACCATCCCGTCAGAGAGCCCAGGCAAGGAAAGCACCCAAAAAATGGACATTTAAAAAATTGATCCTTATATAGGATGAGGACAGTGAACAAAGGGGGCACGGCTGGATTTGTGAACCTGGGCAACCCCATCTCAAAATGACAGGTAGCCACCAGATCTTCTGGCTGCATGGACAGGCAGCTATTGGAAATGCATCTGCTATAGCACAAGCACCAACATGCTGCACACAAATTAGGTGCCCTCTAAATGATCTTATGGACTCTGAAGAAGACTGCACTGCAAGATGCTGGCAGATGTTACTGCCACAGTCACAGCCTGTGGATTTTGAGGGCCATTATTTTCAATTCGCAGATGTCATAGGCTTGCTATCGTGTTTCTCACCACAATTGACCTTGGATGCCTACAGAGAATAACTGAGTCAACTTTCTTTTGTTTTCTTGAAAGATGCTCTCAGGAAGATTTTTTTGTTGTTAAATAGTGAATCAGGACAACTCCCGTCACTACCTTACCCAGTTTTGTTACAGTTGGTGCAATGCAAAGAGCCCATTTTTTTTTCTCTACTATCAGTAGTTTAGCCCTTCCCATTCCATCCTGCAGGCGTTGTTGATCTATTGCTGAGACACACAGCTATAGGCATCGGATACCTTCTCACGCCTTGCCCAAGTGGCCAATATTCATGAATAAGCTTCAATAGTGTGTACTGGCAGGCAACCCTATTGTAGGAGCATCGGAGCAGAGGCTTCTCCTGTTCTCACATGTACTTCCAGCAAAGCCTGCGAGCAATCTAGAGCAGGAAATCCGCAAATTTCCCTTCACCATCTCAGATACACAGTGATCAATTGCAGCATTCCCCTACCTTTGCCTGGCTGATGTCAGCTAATTCTCAGCACACTATTGTACCTGCTGCTTTCCCAATTTTTCACAATCACAATTTTTTGATAAACTCTCTTAACTATCGGGAGAGCCTGCATAACCTAATCATCTACTTCCAAATCATTTAAAAACAATAATAATTGCGCCGCATTTCATTTGAAGCATTTAGTCAATGCTCTCCATTTACTAAAGCTTTACCTGGCAATAGAGGCCTGTTTTTTTTCCATTTTAAACATTTTAGTCAAGCTATGAAATCAAATCTGTGCTAAGTTGAATAACAATTCCTCTCAAACGCTAAAACTTTTGCTCAAAGTACTTGTTATGATGGGTGATATATATAAAGCAGCCATTGATTCATGAAATTAGAAATGTTGCAAAACGGAATATTAAATATAAGCTCCTTTCCCCAATGGCTGAGTTGCAGACTGAAGTAGATTGTTAGCTCATGCATTTTGGCATTACTCCAGGCTTCAGCAAAGGAAAAGGGAAATGATCTGTGTTTGTAGAAAAGAGGTGGGCTTCAGCTTATTCACTCAGCACTGCCAATTTTATGAAATACATTTAAATGTAGTTTGATTGGCCATATAAGATACACATCTCCACAATGGTGGTGTGAAAAGGAAGGCATTTTTCTAGAAGGAAAAAGAGAAAACTAGATGGGCAGCAGAATGGAGGGGTAGTGGTGGTCTCAAAAAGGAAGAAAGGTAAATGTAAAAAAATGAGAAAAGAAATGTTAAAAGAGTTCATCACATAAATCTTAATTAACCGACGAAATGCCACTCTTTGCTTGGACATTCCTGTTTAAAACTGGTTTCTTTTTCAACTTCCTCTAATTTACACTTGGGATTATGTATTTTTGCATTGTCAACTGTGCCTTCACTAAAGCATGGGTTGCGCATTGGATTGACGCCCACATGTTAATAAGGGGGACTCTGCACATTGTGATGAAGTAATAATTGGGACTGCTAATTGAACTCACTATGCACTTAATTCTGGCAGACTTGTAATTATCACCACACAGCTGCATGCCAGAGCTCTTTGGAAAGTCTTACCAGTTGTCATGTTGAAACATGTACCTAATGAGTTAAACCTTAGATAACCCGTTTAAAAAAATGGCATATCAACACAAGTTACAAAAAACTAATGAGTCATCATACTAACAGCTACATACACTATTTTTTTCAATTAACAACACATTTCAAAGCACAATAGCCTGATTCCACAATCAATGCATTTTCAAGCTAAAACGCAAACCCTTCAGTTGTTAATTATGCTTGTCCCAAGTACAGGAAACCAGTCTGGCCCACACCCCTTTTTTTTCTATGCAGCGGTTGTGATGAATGCACTGCAGATGAGAGACCACCCCAAGGGCTATCTGGAACAAAGCCAGCAGAAAAAGAAAAATAGATTTCCACTGTACTTAAATCAGCATGCCTGTATTTGGGAGAACATGTTATTCTGTTGAGAAGGAACAGAATCATACTGCTTCTTTATATATATTTCAGTCATTTAGCCAGTTATATAAAAATACTTTCTGAAATACTGATTATGTATCAAAGCTGCAGTACAATCTATAAACAAATTTTTTGCATGAATATTCCATTTGGTTTCAGCAAAAATAATAATTTTTTTTTATTCATTCATGGGGTGTGGGCTTCGCTGGCTGGGCCAGCATTTATTGCCCATCCCTAGTTGCCCTTGAGAATTACGTTTTAAGGGAGAAAATTATTAAGCATCAATCAATAGATCAAAACAGTCATAATTGCAAATGAACATAGAATAAAGTCATGTAACCTGTGCCACTTTACAGAATGGAGCCTTGCCCTCTTTACCATTCTGTCTGAGAGGAATCACATAGTAACTTGATATCCTAATGCTGACCATACATTTTCCCTATTTCAATACAAGGAATGTTAAACTCTTACTTTATTCAATTTCTTTTTGGCTGGGGTTGTGGGGGGAGGGTGGGGGGAGGGGCGCAGTGATGCAGTGTGGTGGGTGGGGGAGTGGGAAATATACATTTTTCTTGGCTAACTTCTAATTAAAAATGTCCTTGGTTGCTCCCTTTAATTTATGCATCAATATCAATTCTGACAAACTAATAGAGTAATAGACAGCATGAGTGGTTACAAGAAAGTATTTTTATCAAGCCGTTCAGATGAGATCATAGACAATCACAGCAAAGCTCATGCAGTTTACAGCTCAGCTACACCCCAAGATAAGATCATGTAGTGTAAGAGTTAACAGATGGGATATGCTAATGTGTGACATAGATGATGATGTACCAGTGACACTAGTTAATCATGCGTTCGACTCGTGAGAGAGATTGGAATCATGCCGAGGTGCAACGTGCCTACTCTGTACCCTGTTTAGTGTACTGCCAATAAACAAGTGTTAAGTAGATTATGTCATACCAGAGTATGTCTGCAGTCTGTCTGCCTAGAGTCTCATAGAGAAGAATGCATCTCGCAACATGGTGGCAATGGAGATATCAATGTAGAACAACACATCCGGTACTAAAGAAGGAATCATAGAGTGAAGAGACCTTTGAAAGCAGCTCGAAGAAAGTTAGCAGCAGAAAGAGGCACACCGGACGGAGAGCGGTAACAATGACCATACCTAGAGAGTGGTCCCTGCCATTGCCCTGCCTGTTTGACTGCCTCAAGGGCCCACAGAGGCGCCAGCAGTGGAATATATGGAAATATAATTTTCTCCAGTACCAAGCAGCATAAGATCTTCACGAACAACAGCCAAAATTTCGAGTTAGTTCCTTTTCTTATGCAAAAAGCAGGTGACATTCTCCTAAGGGAAGGTATACAGGAGCACACCGTGGATTTTGATAGCATTATTAAAGCTTTTGACACCTATTTTAGCTCAAAGTAAAATTTAGTCATAGAATGAGCACGTTTTAACCAACCCTCACAGTGACCTGGGGAAACGACTGATTTATTCCTAACTGATCTACACCGCCTAGTTAGTTCTTGCAGATATGGGGCACTGAAGGAGGAGCTAATCCACAATCGCATAATTGACAGTGTCTGGGATGAAAAACTCTGACTTTCTGCAGACAAAAGATGATGCCACTTTGGATCAAGCAGTCCAGTTTGCAAGGCAGGCTGAGCTTAGAGTGCTTAATTGGCCTATCATTTGTGGTGACTATGAGGCTTCATATGACTCTGTAGATTGGGTAGGCCAACATGCAGTGGTGTCTTTCTCTTACCACTGCCTACAGAAAGTAGACAGTTCTCTAGATATATCGTTGGGAAATTATTGCTTCTTCTTTTCCTGACAGTCTTACAGGAAGTTGTTGTTTTTTCCTTTGGTGTCTAAGTTCATTGCAATCTCAAATCTTCAATGTCTTTTCAGTCTTTGATACAGCAAGGCATAATACAGCTGTGACAGCCTTCCCTGAAGTTGAAGATCATTCCTCTTCTGATGCTACTTCTCAGAGTCCTTTGAGGGAGCAACAAGTTCCTCAGAGTGTCATGAGTTCTACTCTTCTAGCCCCAGAGGGCCCAAACGTTGATTCTCTTCAGTCTTCTTTCAATCAATCTTTTGGTGAAAAGTCTCCATTGTCCTTGCAGTTCAGTCATTCTGCAACCTACACTCTGCTTCCCCACAATGCTGACAGCAAAGCTGCAAAAATGTTGTTCTATTCTGCAGATGGTGATGTCCTACCAGATGCAAAAGAAAGCTCTCATGTCTCCACCATGTCTTCCTTAAGGGTCGAGAATACTGTGGGAGACTGAATCCCCAGGACTGTGACTTGGGGAGGGGAAGAGTAGGAGTTAGAGTTGGCTGGAATCTGTAGTTGTAAAAAAGGAGTTACAGAAATGCAGTGTAAATAGTTAAAGACATGTGGTAGAATTTTCCATCCTTGTTGGCATCAGGCGTCATGGTGGGCAAAAGCGAACAATGTGGCAGGAAGGCCAAAAATCAGTTTCATGTCTTTGTGAAACCAGTTTCTGAAGGATATGGCTCTGCCACGAAGCAACTCACAGAAGGTGGAAGGTCGCTGTTGATGTCTGGGGTCAGCTTCGGGACATCAGCGTCTTGGCCATTGTCTGCTACGGATGATCGTCAAGGGGGTGGGAGAGGAAGATCTAGACTTGACAGGGAGAGGAAGGTGTGCCCGGGGAGGGTGAGGTTGTGGGCGGGGGGAGGGAATGGAACGATGGTGTCAGGGGGGTGAGGTTGGGAGGGGGAGGAGGGAGTACAATGCGGCAACTGAGGAGGTAGATGTAAGGGGGAGGAAAGTGTAAGGAAAGGAGTTCAGGGGTGGGGAGGGGGGCAAGACTTTAGTGGGGGAGAAGGAGTTCAGACAGGGAAGGGGTCCAGGGGGAGGAAGGAATTAGTTGGAAGGAAGGAGTAAGTGGGTGGAAGGAGTAAAGGGGGGGACGAAGGAGTAAAGGGGGGAGGAAGGAGTAAGGGGAGGGAATGGCCAGGTGAACGCGCAAGGGAGGGGTTTGTGGAGTCGATGACTGCCTCCTGAGAGTGGGCGTGGTATGGGGGAATGGTGAGAATGAGCAAGTACAGAGTGAGCCGGTATGGTGGGTGAGGGTGTGACGATAGCGGTAGAAAGAACAACAAGGGTGGTTGATGGGGACTCGGAGGCAGACACAGATCCTGTGGGTAGGAAGGAAGAGGTCAATGTGGATGGGGGTGGGATTCTTGGGAAGTTAGGAAAGGTGCCTGTTTACCTAGACATCCTGGAAAGAAATGGGTTCTGGCTAGTAGGTGACGGTGGGGAGGTGGAAGGTGAAGCCAGGGGGGTTAACAGTGATGGGGGTAAGGACATGGGCGACTGAGGGAGGGGAAAGAATGGGGGAGCTGAAGACATACTTCACTACAACCATCTTGCAAAATCGAAAGTGAAAGGAGCCTCATGTTGGACAGGCACAAGTGCTGCATGAGAGTCCGATCAGTGGGTGGGCGAAGATGCAGGTCAGCTCAGATGGACAACTGAAAGAGAACCCCTGCAGGCAGCACTGAAAATGCTCATCAAAAGCCACCATTGTGGCCAGCGGGTAAAGTGTAATGTTTCCAGCCCGCTACTGCACTTCGTGAAAATCTGGGACGATTCTATCCATAAACTTGTAAGTCCCTGAAGGGTGGTGGTGGTCAAACTTATATGCCCAACTTAGTGACTGTAATGTTAGTTTGAGGCTGTTGAATTTTCTGACAATGGTCTGTGGGAGTATCACGCTCGGATTTTATCTTGGATCTTGTCCTGGGTGCAATGGAATTACATGGTGATTGAGGGTTAGGTACTTCCCTGATTTGTTCTCTGTTCATCTCACGGTTGCACCATGGCATCTGGTGACTTTGTACGACCTCGGCTCCACTTATCACTTCAACAAGTTCTGTGGATGCTGAATTTGAACCCGTTTTCCTACCTTCAAATTTGGCAATGCTTTGCATTCCTGTCATGCAGGTCTTCCATCTTTTCCTTTTAAAAAAAACAATTTCTTCCCTAGCTTCTAGAAGGGTAGATTGATGAAACTAGATATATTTGTTGGCACTGGCCTGCCAAACATGAGTTCCGCCGGTGATGGAATGGTTGCACTTAGAGGTGTTGCCATAAGGTATAGCATTGCAAATGTTGATCTTTGGTCTTTCTGCACTTCAGAATTAAAGATTTCACCGTACAAACCATCCTTATGGTCGTGCCGTTAGCTTTGGGGTAGTGCCGCGGTGAAGTAGTGTGATCGATTCCCCACTTCTCACACATGTGCCAGAGTGGTCCATTATCTGAGATCACCTACTTCGGTGCCCCAAATAAACTGGAAATAGCACTTAGCATGTGCACTGTAGTGCTTGATGTACTGTACAATTGACAGATGAAAGGATACTTAAAAAAACCCTGAAAACTGCCAATCCTATCAAAACACTCAGGATATTGCAATGTCAGATCGCTAATCGAAATGATGGGTATATTTAATGATGCTGATCTGCCTTTCAGTAACTGGCTTATTCCATGCACCATTACCAATGTAGGATCTTGACATGCCAGTAGACCCGCAATCACTGGACCTTTGGTTTCTACTATGTGGAATGTCTGCGATGTTCAGGCTGACTGGTTGTACTTACACTCAAGCACGACAGATCCTAAACGTGGGATTACTGAACCATTATATGCTGAAAGTTTCACAGCAGTGGGAATCGCCTTGGCCTTCCACTTCTGTGGGTCATTGCTTGCAGAACTCTCAGAGTATGTTGGCACCTGCCTCTGTGTTTATTTTTGCCAACAGCAAGTGTTTACCAATATTCTGAGGACAGGTGATCTGAATCAAGGCAAATACTTCTGACAGTGTAATGGCATCCATGCGTTCTGTGACATGGATGGTGTGGAACGAACGTT
Source organism: Cetorhinus maximus (assembly GCF_964194155.1). Taxonomy (NCBI): domain Eukaryota; kingdom Metazoa; phylum Chordata; class Chondrichthyes; order Lamniformes; family Cetorhinidae; genus Cetorhinus; species Cetorhinus maximus. The sequence continues at coordinate 52,058,070 of NC_135896.1, read as the reverse complement.
CACCATGCCTCGCAGTGTCTTGATCCTCAGTCATTGTCTGTTTGCCCCTTACCTTTTATATGCTTTCCCTAAGGGATCTGGTACGGTCTTTGTTGCCACTCGAAGGTATTGTTTGTTTAAGGTCTGCTTGAGCCTTTGCATAACTTCTTGCTGTTTCGTCCATTGCTCTTCTGAATTGCCACTGCCAGCAACCCTCTGTGCCACATGCCATGCAGAAATCATGAAATGCTAGGCAACTCTTTGGTGCGTGTAGAAGTCTGCACCTTCTACACGTCTTCCTGGGTTTGGCTAATCTGGTCAATGTGTCGAAGGTTGGGGTTGCACACAAGACCTGCAAACTTTGTCAGCCGACAATGATTGCATAGGGCAGAATTTTACATCCCAAGGGTGGACACGCACTCAACCCGATCGAGAGTAAATTAGTGCGTGATGACTTCGGGTGAGTGTCCTGACGTCATCACACACTTGCGCGATACTTGGATGGGCAGGTGTGCGCGAGAGCCAGCAGCGCGCCCGCCAACAATTAAGAGGCCAATTAAGGCCATTAATCAACTAATTTAATCCTATTTTTTGCTGCCTGTCCAACCTTATGGTTGGCGGGCGGGCGAATAGGCCAGGCGGCCTTTGCATTTTTAGGAAACCTCATCCACAGGCGGGATGAGGTTTCCAACAGTAATTTTTTAAAAAATTTTAAAACATCATTTTTAATATGTTCCTGTTCATGTGACTAAGTCACATGTGGGGACGTTTCCCTTATTTTTAAAATCTTTATTTTTCATTTTAAAATTCTTCAGCTCCCTGAGGCAGCTCTGTGTCTTCAGAGAGCGTTCAGTGCAAGCTCCCCCGTGCATGCGCAGACTTCAGTGCTTGCGCTCCCCCGCCCCCACCTCGGCAGCGCTGAGGCTCTCAGCGCGCGTTTCACGCTGGCTGGCCGTTAATTGGTCAGCCAGCGTGAAATCATAGTCAGAGCCCAATTGCGGGCAGCGGTCCATTTTGCAGCTGTCCCCACACCCGCCCACCGGACAAAGGGAAAATCCTGCCCAAACTTTGAGTAATGCTGCAGCCTTTGGGTTTGTCCAGCAGATCTTGCTGAAATGCGTTTATTGGAGTAGATGCAATCACTAATTTGGCAAATCTCTTTGCCAACTCTGTTTTTGAAAAATCATCATAGGCACCCTTTTCTCTGCAATGACTAATAAAATGGATTATTTTGGCTGTTGACAAAATGACATAAATTCCAGGTGATGGATACAGAACTGGTCTTCCAAAGTCGTCCCACCAGCGACCCAGCCTGCCTCCTGGGAATGCATGATTAATGAGGCTGGATTGGGACCATACAGCACGAAGACCCAACATTGCAGCTAGCGGGTAAAAGGTCCTTTTTCCCACCCGCTACTGCACTTAGTGTGGATCTGGTATGACTCTGCCCATAGTTTCATGTTATTATTAAAAGGTAGATAACATACTGGGGGGGAGTTTAGTGTAAGGGTTCACAGATGGGATATGCTAATGTATGACATGGATGATGATGTACCACTGACACTAGTCAGTCATGCGCTCAATTCTTGAGAGAAAGGTTAGAATCATGCCGAGGTGCAACGTGCCTACTCTGTAACTTGTTTAGAGCAGAGCCAATAAGCAAGTGTTAAGCAAATACCAGAGTGTTTCTTCAGTCTAAGAACCGTCTTATGCCTAGTGTCTGAGATAGAAGAACACATATCGCAACAGATCACTGCCTTGAAATCACACCTAGGTTTCCCTATAAAATAATACTATATCTTTGCATTCAAGATTTCCAGTTGCAACATTATTTAAAATCTTTTGAGTGAGTTGCAGTTAATTAACAGAAAGTAATCAATAGATATAATGATAATTTTAATGATGTGCATAAAGGTTTCTGGATCAGACACAAACAAATCCAATCTTCTGAACTGTGTTGCAAACCGTCACTCATACTCATTAGAGTCTGAAAGCGGGTAAAGTCCGAGTTGTTTGGAAAGGTACCAAAATTGGCCTTTACTCCAACCTAACTATTGTCCCATTTAACTGATTCTAGTTTTCAAATGGTGCAACAGACTTATTGTTGTTGGTCGTTATTTCCAACAGAACAATGCCTCTAGCAGTTTATTTTTAAAAATTTTTAAAAATTAATTCATGGGATGTGGGTGCTGCTTGGCTAGGCCAGCATTTATTGCCCATCCTTAATTGCCCTTGAGAAGGTGGTGGTGAGGTGCCTTCTTGAATCACTGAAATTCATGTGGTTTAGTACAGTGTTGTTAGGGAGGGAGTTCCCGGATTTTGACCCAGTGACAGTGAAGGAACGACAATATCTTTCGAAGTCAGGTTGGTGAGTGGCTTGGAGGGGAACTTCCAGGTGGTAGTGTTCCCATGTGCCTGCTACCCTTGTCCTTTTAGATGGTTGCAAGTTCTGAAGCACAAGTCTTTGGTACTATTGCCAGAATGTTGTTAGGGCCTATAACCTTTGCAGTATCCAGTACCTTCAGCCGTTTCTTGATATCACATGGAATGAATCGAATTGGCTGAAGACTGATATCGGTGATGCTATGGAGAAGGCCGAGATGGATCATCCACTCGGCACTTCTGGCTGAAGATTGTTGCAAGTGCTTCGGCCTTATCTTTTCCATTGATGTGCTGGGCTCCCCCATCATTGAAGATGGGGATATTTCTGGAGCCACCTCCTCCAGTGAGTTGTTTAATTGTCCATCACTATTCATGACTGGATGTGGCAGCACTGCAAAGCTTAGATCTGATATGTTGGCTGTGGAATCGCTTAGCTCTGTCTATTGCTTGCTGCTTATATTTTTGGCACAGAAGTAGTCCTCTGTTGTAGCTTCACCAGGCTGACACCTCATTTTCAGGTTTGTCTGGTGCTGCTCCTGGCATGCTCTCCTGTACTCTTCATTGAACCAGGGTTGATCCCTTGGCTTGGTCGTAATGATAAAGTGGGGGATATGCTGGGCCATGAGGTTACAGATTGTGGTTGAGTACAATTCTACGACTGCTGATGGCCCACAGCGCCTCATGATTGCCCAGTCTTCAGTTGCTAGATCTTAGCTAAATCTATCACATTTAGCACGGTGGTAGTGCCATACAACACGATGGAGGGTATCCTCAATGTGAAGACAGGACTTCTTCTCCACAAGGACTGTGTAGTGGTCACTCCTGCCGATACTGTCATGGACAGGTGCATCTGGCAGGTTGGTGAGGATGAGGTCAAGTATGTTCTTCCCTCTTGTTGATTTCCTCACTATCTGCCGCAGACCCAGTCTAGCAGCTATGTCGTCTAGGACTCTCCCAGCTGGGTATGTATTGGTGCTCGCAAGCCACTCAAGTTCCCCACCCAGAGTACATTCAGTGCTTCCTCCAAGTGCTGTTCAATATGCAAGAGTACTAATTCATCAGCTGATTGGGGGGGAGATGCAGTAGTTGGTAATCGGCAGGAGGTTTCCTTGCCGATGTTTGAATTGATGTCATGAAACTTCATGGGGCCTGGAGTTGATGTTGAGGGCTTCCAGGGTCTCTCGCCCAACTGCATACCACTGTACTGTCACCTCAGGCATGGTAATGGTGGTGTCTGGGATATTCTCTGTAAGGTATGATTTGAAGAGTATGACTATGTCAGGTTGTTGCTTAACCAGGCTATGAGACAGCCTCCCAGATGTTAGCAAGGTCTTTGCAGAGTCGACAGGCGTAGGTTGATGCCGGTGGTCTGTCTGGTTTCATTCCTTTTACATTTTGTAGCAGTTTGATACAACTGAGTGAGGGCATTTAAGAGTCAACATTGCTGTGATCGGGAGTCTAGAATCTGCCATCCCTAAAGGGCATCAGTGAAGTAAACCAGATGGGTTCATCATGAGACCACAATGGTCATCATTAGACTTTTAACACCACATTTTTTTATTGAACTCAAATTTCACCATTTTCATGGTGGGATTAGAACCCAGGTCCCCAGAGCATTATCCTGGGTTTCTGGATTACTTGCCCAGTGACAATACCATTATAACCCTGATTCTCCACCCATTGTGGTTCTGTGTCCTCTCTTGTAGCTCTTTGGCAGCTAGGCCCATTCTGTTAAAGAGCACTTTAATGTTATCTTCAATTTCCATAATGTATCTACAGCTCAGTAAAACAATCCCCTTTGGAGGAAGTCATGCTACCTAAGTGTACTGATTCATTGATTGCACTGTCTTGGATAGATTATCATTTCTTACCAAGGAAATTGGAATTATATTACACCATAACAGTATCACAATATCTTTACAGTACAGAAGGAAGCCATTCAGCCCAACAAGTCTGCACTGGCTCTCTGAAAGAGCAGTCTGCCTAGTCCCACTCCCTTGCCTTATTCATGTAACCTTGCAGTCTTTCTTTTCAGGTTGCAATCCAATTCCCTTTTGAATACCAGGATCAAACCTGCCTCTGCCGTCCTTTCAGGAATTTGCTCCAGATTCCAACCACCCCTTGGGTGAAAAAATTTTTCCTCACATCACATTTACTCCTTTTGCCAATTATTTTGAATCTGTGCCCTCTAGTTCTTGATGTTCTCTTGAATAGGAAGTTTCTCACTATTTACCCTGTCTATACACCTCAGGATCTTGAATATCTCTATCAAGTCTCCATTCAGCCTTCTTTTCTCCAAGGAAGAGTCCCAACCTCTCCAATCTATCCTCATAGCTACAGTTCTTTATCCCTGGAATCATTTTTGTGTCTCTCCTCTGTACTCTCTCCAAAGCTTTCACATCCTTCCTCAAGTATGGCACCCAGAACTGGACACAGTACTCCAGATGAGGCCGAACTAGTACCTTATACAAGTTCAACATGACCTCCTTACTCTTGTACTCAAAGACACTATTAATAAAGCCTACAATTACATTTTTGTCTTATTCCTGCTGATCTGAAGGCTAGATGCACCTTGGTTATAAAATGCTGGAGCTTTGGTAAGGTTGTCCACAGTTTCAGCCAAGGTCACTATGTTGTCGCAAAGTCCAGATCTGTCCAGATATAGTTATTGCCTAGGCAAGTTCCACATGCACTATTTTATGTTGTTGACTTTGTGATGTCGTCAAAAACCTGGCAAGAATCAGTTGGGGGGGGCAAGAGCACAGCCCTGACATACTCCTATATTAAACTGGAACAGCTCAGAAAGCTTTCCATCAATACACACCCACTAGTGTGGGCAAAAAGCTGTCTGATTAATGCTATAATGTTAGTAGGAAAATCTCTAGAAATTGTACTAGGAGCCATTGGCATTTTCTACTCAGTTAAAAGCTTTCTTTCGAATCAATGTACGTGACATTTAGTGCCCATTGTACTTACATTGTTTGGTTGTCACCTACCACAGTGTAAAATATCTGCCCAAAGGTGGAACTCTGCTCTGTGAAGCAGGCCTGTTGTTCACAGCAATCGTCTCTTAGAGAGTTCTTGACTCAAGCAAATATTTGAGCTACTGTTGACAGTAGGATAGTTGTTGTAGACTGTATTGGATCCCTTGCCTTTGTAAAAATACATAATGGTGCCTTAAGGCCAATAACATCAAATATTTTCATCAGTCCATACTTATAGAAATCACTGGTACAGGCAATTGATAATGCTTTTGTCAGCATCCTGCGGGAGTTAATATGCAATGCCTCACATGGACTGCGGCAATTCAAGAAGGCAGCTCACCACCACCACCTTCTCAAGGGCAATTAGGGATGGGCAATAAATGTTGGCCTAGCCAGCGACTCCCACATCCCATGAACAAATTTTTTTTTAAATCCTGGGCGGTTTTCAATTCTTCAATTTGGATAAAGTTTCTTTAATCTCAGCAAGAGTGGGGCCCTTGCTCGATATCAATACCAATCATTGCATTTTGGTTCTATTGACGAGCTCCTGAGGAATCTGTGCTACTCCAATTCTTACCTCTTGCACATCCCTTTTCTAACCGCTCCATCACTGGAGGCTGTGCCTTCAGCTGTTGAGACCCTAAGCTCTGAAATTCCCTTCCTAAATTCCCTCCCTTAAAAGGCTTAAAAGAGCATTTTAAGGCTCTCCTTTAAACTTGCCTCTTTGATCAAGCTTTTGGTCACCAACTTTAATATCTCAGCATCAAGTTTTGTTTGATAATGCTATGTGAAGCACCTTGGGATGTTTTACAAGATTAAAGGTACCATATTATGCAATTTATTGTTCTATTTTACTGAGAGTGATTTAAGCTTCTCAACATCACAACTTTTGATGACTGAGCCTCTGGGGAGATCAGAATTTTTAATCAACTTCAGAGCTGCAAAAAGATAATAGTTTGAGTTGCCATTCTCAGTGCTTCTGAAGACCCAGATGTTATCAGCTACATGTGTTTGTAATAATGTGTCTATTTCCTTTTAGTAGTTCCATCATTGATGTATCATGTGTATCTGAATATCATTTCTGGGAATGAAGTTGCCATGTTTCTTTGAGACTGTGGTCAACACAAATGTTAACACGTCAATGTAATTTCACAGTCCATAGCTCCAATAGTCTCAGCCAAACTTAATGCGTCAGCTGCTCTTTCACTATCAACATGCCCCGAAAGGAAAAAAAAAATCCCAGAGGAACAGATATCCCTTCAGTGAAATATATTCCCTTGTTTTAAAATAGATCAGGTTATGGACAGGAGGTCTGCAGCTGATGACAAGTCTCTCAAAGAGGTGAGGCTGATACTTCTAGGTTTCAGTCATATTTTGAACAGGGTACAACAATGCAGCTTCCTAACAAAGGTTGACAGCTGTGGCACAGAAGACTGATAAACTCTAGTTTTCAAGATCAGTAGTGCCATACCAGGGTCACGTGCACAGTCATTAATTATTAGGGTAAATACAGAAATTCCACACTGCCTGAATATGTGGTTTGATTTTATAAATCGCCTTCTCATGGAATTAGGTTCAGAAATTTAAGAGCTTGAAGAACCCTTCACAAAATACTTACACACATCATGCAAGACCTGAGATCAGCAGGAATTTCTTCTTCACACGCCAAACTGGAAAGCTCGCAAGACCTAGCTAAAAGTTTAGAAACACTGACAGCAGAAAAACAGCTCTACTTGTGAGTTTATGATTTGTGAAAACAGTGGTTGTGTGGGTTTTCATGACAAGCTGAAATTTTATAGAACATTTCTTAATTGGAGGAAAAAAAGTAAGCACATAACAGCGTGAAGAGGACAATTCAAATGTTAAATGAAAATTAGTGGTACATTTCTAGAAGGGTCTGGGGGAGCATGCTTCCTCATTCTTTTTTCCATCAAAATGGTGCATTCAGGTCAGTTTTAAGCATATTAATACTTCACAGTCTTTTTCACTTCAGATTAAAATCTAGGTGACATTAGTTTTTCAAAAGACTGACCAGGCTGTCACAGAGCACACCAAAGCACCACACCCAATTCTCCTCCCTCAAGACACTACTCCAGACTGTTCTTCTTTTCCAATTCCTCCACCTTTTCTACCCAATTGCTGCTATTACTTGAAATTATTCTAGTCACTGGATAGTGTAGATAGGAGTTGTGCACAATATGCAGAGGATGGAGCCACTTCCATTAACAGCAGGAGTTGGATTGGAGAGGCACAAAGGGAAAAGTAACCAGTTCTGCATTGATTTTTATTGGTAGATTGGATTCCCAAAATGTTGACCGCCTGCAAACATTGATGGTTGGCGTGTATGCCAAGAAGTGAATACATGGAACAGACTCCAATTTGATGCAGTTAACACCTTTTATAATGAGCTGGTTGAATACCCTGAAACCTGATTGAGTGTGGTAAGAATAATTACAGCTTGAGATGACTGAATGATGTGTGGGACATTATTGTTCCTGAGCTGCTGGTTTTGTAGAAATGTTGTGACGGGAAAGCTAATCAGTAACGAATGAATAATGTAGAATGTAAGGCTAATATTCTTGAGTATGATTGATATACTTATTAGTGCAGTAAGGCACTTTCTCTTCAGATTGAATCAGTTAGGTAGAACTCAAGTTAAAAGTTGACCAAGGTACTGAGTTGATGGGTTGCAAGCCTTTTCTCATTCTACATGTGTTGATTTCTTATGAAAAAAAATGGCAGTCAAGATCAGTCTGAATTTGGAAAATGTGCAGACAAAACCTCTTATCAGTATTATTTCTTGAATTCAGACAATGCCAAAAAAAACTATTGCCTTATAAATCAAAGGCAGACCTATGAGTTCTTTTCGTAATGCCAAACATAATGAAAATCAAGAGAAAACAACCTGAGCAGGCATGCTAGTGATGTTGCCATTAAAGTAGAACAGACTAGTCTGCAGTAGTCTACAATGGCCAAATTTAGAACTGATAGAGGACGGGTAATTTACAAGGCATAAGTTAGAATACTAGTAGTCCTACAGTACTTCATTCTTATAATTAACTAGCTAAACCAACACAAAATTGGATACCATGGTTGTATAGCTCTGTGACTGTAATGGGAACACAATCACTGATGCAACGTTTTTTTAAAAGTCCAATCTATTAAAAAGACAAATTCCTTTCAAGCTGCACCTTTTGGTATGTGCCAAAATTGTGAGAGCTATCCCACAGACTAGTCAAGCTACCTTTTGGTATGTGCCAGTGCAAGTTGCCCATGTCAAATGTTGTCATAATTCAAAGTCTGACTGCACTTCTGCGCCAAATCCTAATTTTGCATTCATCTTATGTTGCTGATTAAAGTTTATTTGCTCTGTTTGATCAGCAGCTGGTACTTGTTCCTTTATCTTGAGGATAAATAAGGTCACAAATTATCTACTATCAACAATACTTCCTGCATACACCACTAAACCGTAATTGTCAAATAAAGTACTTCCCACTGATGGAGGAGCTTGCATGCAATGGAATCATTTGAACTATTAGCAAATAAATCTTTGCCAGACTCAGTAAAGCCATCACAAATTCTTGGTTTTCCTGCTACATAACTGAAACATTAAAAATTGAACTACACTGACCGAAAGCCATTTGATAGAATTTTAAATGGAGTAACAAAATGTGGACACAAGCGTAAGAATATATGTGATATATTTGGCTTTTAGGAAGACTTTTTCTAAGGTAACTTAGAGAAAATAGTTCAAAAATTAAAGTACTGATGAAAGCATCTTAAAATAGATAGAATTATGGCTGGACAAAAGGAAACAAACTGTTAATTGTATGCAGGTGGTGGGCATGGATCGTTATTGGGTTGGGGAGTACATGCTTGTAATGTGTAACTCAGTAATAAAATGCTTATAAAAGTGTGCATTGGCTTCAGTTCTACCCTTCACCAATTGGTTTTCAGCAGCATAACATTCTGCGTGAATGTCACGTCTGAATGGAGTACCACAGGTTGTTGATACTTTCATATTTCATCAATAATCTGAAAGAGGACACCTGGAACTTCATATCAATATTTACAGATGACACCAAAATAGCAGGGCTGATGTGATGGATGATTACAGGCTACAAAGGATTTTAATAGCTTCGGGAGGCCGGCAACCAATTGGCAGATAAAGTTTAATGGAGATTTAATGCACTTAGGGATGCAGAACACAAAGTGAGGTTACTGTATTAAAAGGAAAACCTGGATTAGGGAGGCAATGTGGGTGGATCCCTCAAGGTATTGAACTTATGCTGCTGTTTTCAAAGAATAACTATTTCTGACAGTATATAGAACATGGGTTCTCCACCGTGGGCTCACGAGAAGTTTTCAAGAGGTCCGCCAAATCAGCATCATCCAATAATTAAATTTGAATAAAAATCCCAATTTGCAAACGAGACAAATCACTACCAGTATCTGTGGTACCCTATTTATTGCAAAAAATGAGACCTGTAATTGGCCATTTGTTTTTTCCTACTAGCAAGAAATGAAAATATAATTTGGTGTAGAGATGTAGGATGAGTTGATGTAGTGCTGCAGTTGCCAGTGATGTTGGCGGAGAGGAAATCCACCCCCTCTACTCCCCCAAATTGATTAGTGCCAGTTCACAGTGGGTTCTTACCCCAGCAGGCAACATAGGACATGCTCTCTTGCCTGCCATTTTAAGTCATTTTTTTTTATTTTGGGAGAGGCGGTGGCATAGTGGTAATGTCACTGGGCTAATAATCCAGGGGCCCATGCTGATACTCTAGGGACAAGGGATCAAATCCCACCATGGCAGCTGGTGGAATTTAAATACAATTAATAAATTTAGAATTAAAAAGAAAGCTAATCAGTAATGATGACTATGAAACCATTGTCAATTGTCATAAAAACCCATCTGGTTCATTAATGTCATTTAGGGAGAGAAACCTGTCGTCCTTACCTGGTCTGGCATACATATAAGTCCAGATCCACAGTAATGTGGTTGACTCTTAAATGCCCTTTGAAATGGCCCAGCAAGCCACTCAGTTGTATAAATATCACTACAAAATCTAAAAGGAATAAAACCAGATGTACCACCATGGCAGCTGGGCACCAGAAACGACAACTGCAAACCCAGCCCTGTCAACCCTGCAAAGTCCTCCTTAACATGGGGACATGTGCCAAAATTGGGAGAGCTATCCCACAGACTAGTCAAGCAACAGCCTGACATTGTCATACTCACAGAATCATACCTGAGAGACAATGGGCGGAATTGTCCCTGATTTGCACTAAGTTCAGTAGTGGCGGGTAAAACGTTGTTAGGGCCGCAATGGCGAGTTTTTACACCATATCGTCTCAAACTCGCCACATTATTTATGCACTCCGGGAAACACGCTGTTTTGGTGGCGGGCGGGATCTCATTTGCCCGTCCACCATCACCTCGCCACTTCATCATGCCGGGCGCCATATTTAAAGTCCAGCTGCAAGCAAACATCTCAGTGCTTCCAGACCACACCTGCTGCATGAAAGACAGGATGGCCCAGAAAGGGAAAAAGACTGCAGCCCCCCACCTCAGCAATGCATCTCTGGAATGCCTTTTGGATGCAGTGGAGCCCCACGGGGATGTCCTATACCCCTGGTCTGGCTGCAGGATGGGCAGCGGCATCACCACCCAGGCTTGGGGTGCGATGGTCAGCACCAACGCCTTTCAAAAGAGGACAGGCACCCAGTGCCGCAACAGAATGAATGATCTCCTCCGTTCTGCCAGGGTAAGTCACTCTTCTCATCGCTCTCAACTCTCACACTCACAAACCCATCACACATTCACTCTCTCACACACACCTTCATTGTCCTCAACCCGTCCATGGGACCACTCACCACCTACACACACCAGGCACACTTATCATCTGGCCTGGCAGGCGTCCTGCTTACACTCCCTCCATCTCTAATCATGCAGGACAAGCTGGCACACAACAACAGGGCGAGGTTGCAGAATGGTAGAGGAATGTTTGAGTTCAAGGTCCTCAACGACTTTGAAACAGAGTCATTCAGCTGGCCGGCGACGATCTGGACCAGACCTGTGCTGACGGTGAGGTCGGCGGTGCTCTACCAAGTGAGGATCCAGCAGTGCAACATAGATCAGACAACCGTAATGTGTCTTGTTTCACAGGCACTGCCATGCACTAAGTAACTCCCTTTGCTTCCACAGGCACATCTGGGAAACAGCCAAGAGAGTCCATGTCCCAGAGCCTCCAGTCAAGCCCCTAAGACACCTCGGAAGAGGAATCCAAAGGCACCCTGCTTGAAGTCCCTTCACAGCGCTCACCCACACCCTCCATCAGCACAGACACATACACCTTGGTGGGATCCAGTTTTAGAGCAGCCTCGGGATCACAATCTGGTGAGCACATCGCGCTGTCTAATCCACAGCAGATGGCGGCAGGGACTTCCCAGGTGTACGGCACTTGGAGGACTGCTGAAGGCCAGAAATTTGCTGAGTCCGAATCAGATGACGAGCCTCTGGGCTCGGTCATCACAGTTGCTGGAGCTGCAAAGCCACTTTCCAAAACGGCGCTTCCAACATGTTTTCCTTTTTCCTTAACCGAGGTTTCCCACACATTGTGGTGGACAGGGCCCTCAACCGTGTCCGACCCATCTCCCACGCCTCTGCCCTCACATCTTCCTCTCCCTCCCAGAACCATGATAGGGTCTCCCTTGACCTCACTTTTCACCAGCTTCCGCATTCAAAGGATCATCCTCTGCCATTTCTGCCAACTCCAGCATGATGCCACCACCAAACACATCTCCCCCTCACCACCTCTGTCAGCATTCTGTAGGGACCGTTCCCTCCAGGACAGCCTGATCCACTCCTCCATCACCCCCAACAACTTATACCCTTCCCACAGCACCTTCCCATGCAATTGCATAAGGTACAACACCTGCCCCTTTGCCTCCTCCCTCCTCACCGTCCAAGGGCCCAAATATTCCTTTCAGGTGAAGCAGCGCTTCACTTGCACGTCCTTCAATTTGGTCTACTGCATTCACTGCTCCCAATGCGATCTCCTCTTCATTGGGGTGACCAAACGCAGACTGGGTGACTACTTTGCGGAATACCTTCGTTCTGTCCGCAAGCATGACCCAGACCTTCCTGTTGCTTGCCATTTCAACACCCCATCCTGCTCCCAGGTCCACATGTCTGGCCTTGGCCTGCTGCAATGTTCCAGTGAAGCCCAACGCAAACTGAAGGAACAGCACCTCATCTTCCTATTAGGCACTTTACAGCCTTCCGGTCTGAATATTGAGTTAAACAATTTTAGATCATGAACTCTCTCCTCCACCCCCACGCCCTTTCCGATCCCCCTTTTTTCCAATAATTTATATAGATTTTTCTTTTCCCACCTATTTCCAATATTTTTAAATGTACTTCCACCCATTGTTTTATCTCTACCTTTTAGCCTATTTCGATCCCTTCCCCCCACCCCACCCCCACTAGGGTTATCTGTACCTTGCTCATCCTGCTTTCTACCCTTAATGTCACCTATTATCACATTATCACCACCTTCAACACCTCTTTGTCCTTTTGTTTATGACATCTTTTGGTTATCTCCAGCTATCACTGGCCCCCTATCCAGCTCTATTTGTCCCACCCCTCCTTAAACCAACTTATATTTCACCTCTTTTCTATTTTTCCTTAGTTCTGTTGAAGAGTCATACGGACTCGAAAGGTTAACTGTGTTCCTCTCCGTAGATGCTGTCAGACCTGCTGAGTTTTTCCAGGTATTTTTGTTTTTGTGTCAGTGATATACAAGATCAGTCAAGGCCATTTGTACTGATATGACACAACGGGATGAAGGAATGCGAATATAAACTAAAAAGAGTTAGATTCAGGTGGGATATATAGAAACATCATTGAGATGGTGGTCAATTTTTTAGAACAGCTTGGTAATGAGGGTTGCACGTGCAAAAGTAGCTTAAATATCTTCAAATGAACAAGCATTTTGAAGATTATTGAATACAACTGCAAGAACAACAGGAAAGCAGCTATAAATGGATCAATGGTTTCTTCCAGCCTCCCTTTCTAAATTCAACATTTCCAATATCAATATAAACAGATATTATAATGCATATACAAACATAGAAAATCTTTAAAAACAAAGTACATGAACAAATCATACAATAGCAATCACGTGTAAGAGGCCAGAAGCCAATATAAATTGCTTATAACATACAGTTTTGTGCGTGGACACTTTGTCTGTTATAAGCAACTGAGCAATTTATGCCTCAAGGCACAATTAGGCACAGATTTTAGTTTCTATGGTAACTGCGATACTGTGTGATGCTGTAATTCTGGTTCTCCACATTAGCATGGCTAAGCATGCTTTGGATCAGCTGTATTGGATTTTTTTTTACATTAAACTAGTTTTAGTTGTAATCGATGAATGCAGCACTTTCGATATTTTTATATATATAAATGCATAACATATAATTTTAAGTATTATTAGTATTAAGATTAAATATTTTAAAATAGTGAACTGGTCTATGTTCAACAATTTATAATGAGATTTAAAGCTAAGGCTTATAATTACTGTTTAATTATTTATCATTGCAATGATTTCTGTAACCTAAAGATTTATATGAAAGAAATTATATAGCACAATAGAAAACATTTCTATAATTTTTTCAGAAAATACGTTAGATAACAAAGTCTGATTTAAACAGCATGAAATACTGTCCAACATTTTGAAGCTGGTGTCAAAATACGTTCTTTTCATGGACTCTTCTTGAGATTTTATCGGTGGCTACTTTTTGGTTTTTGGGGGCTACCTTTTGGTTTTCAGGAGCTCCTTTTTCATTCTCACTAACTCTTTCACTAGGCGATGCAGTCAGGTAGTAACACTACCTTCCGTATTTGTGTTGAATTTCTTTTAGGAATTCCTTCTTTAGACAGATAAGATAGCACAAATACCACACTTATAAAATCTTTTAACTTGGAATCTATAAATAAGATGTTTTTGTTAATTTATTGTAAATAAATCTCCCATACTCCAATTCCAAATTGAAATTCTAACTACCTGACACAAGGTAACTTATTGGAAATGAGTTTCACATCTACAGCCCCTTTCAAAAATTAATTGCAAGCAATTAGTACTCCCTAGCATTCTTTGGTTTTGTTCTGCGGATTTCAAGTTTCTTTTCCTCACTACTTCTGTTTAAAGCGAGTGCTGACAAACACGTCACAATACTGACTTCCAACGGTCAAACTGTGCAAGGGGAATACACATAAATTAATTCTGCAGCACCAAGCTAACCATCTGATAACAAATAGTATAATTCACATATACTTCACATTTCAGTGATTTTTCCATGCTAATACACCTCCTCACATGGTCATCCATGCTTTAATGAGGGAACCTTTAGCACAGAAGCACCCTGGTTATATTAAAGACATATATCACTTTATAAAGGTGGTTAACTCACTAAACATACCCCCAATGTCATATTTTTTTTTACAATGGACATTGGAAGTCTGTATACAAATATAGAAACAGAGGTATGCTGCCTGTCTGAAATATCTTCAATAAATTTCCTCAGCCTGTGGATCTGTGTTTTGAGGGGTTCTGGGTCCAGGTTTTGGTTGGTCTGGGTTTTGAGGGTCTGGATCCAGTGGTTTTAAGTTGGCGGATATTGTGGGTCTGGGACTGGGTCTGGGATTTGGAGGTCTGAGTCCTGGTTTCAACAGCTCCAAGTCAGCGTCTGAATTTTGGTTGGTTGCGATTTGTGGTGGTCCGGTTTTTGGGGGCCTGAGTGTTGTATGTCTGAGCCTAGGTTTTAAGGGATCTGGATTGGGGAAGTCTGAGTCCAGGTTTTGGGAATTCAGCTTTTGGTGTCTGGGTTTTGGATGGTCTGGGTCTGGTTTTGGGCAGCCTGTGCCTGGATTCAGGCAGCCTGTGCCTGGGTTTTGGAGGTCCATATTTTGGGCATTCAAGATTTGGCAGTTTCAGGTCCAGCTTTTGGAGGTTCCAGGGGCTTGTTTTGGGGTTCTATTTTTGGGTGGTTCAGGTCCATGTTTTAGGTGCTCCAGGTCTGTGTTTTGGGTGCTCCATGTCTGGGTTTTCTGAGCTCTGAATAGGAGTCTGGGTTTTGGGGGTTCTATGTACCCAATGGTCCGGGTCCAGGTCCAGGCTGTGAGGAGATTGGGTCCATATTTTGTGGGCTCTGAGTCTAGATTTTGTGGGGTTTGGGTCCGGGTTTTAGCATGGTCCGTGTCCAAGTTTTAGAGATGTTTGAGTTTTGGTTGTCCTGAATCAGGGTTTAGTTACAGGGTCCTGATTTTGGGTGCCCAAGGAAGGATTTTGGGGATCTGCATTTGAAGGCCCAAGTCTAGGTTTTGGTGGGCAGAAAACATTTCTTACCTCCCTTCAAAATGGCTTCCTCTCGAAGTGATTGGTGTTGATGGCAGCGACAACAGCCAGAATAACTGTTCAGTGTCTCCAATCACAGGTTCCCTCTTCCTGGCCTTGTTGCTCCTCCAATCATAGATTCTGCCTCTTGAAGGGCAGCAAGGCTGGGTGGGGGGCATCTGTGATTGGAGGGGCTGGAGCAGTGAGCATGGGAGAGGCAGACCAGTGATGGGAGGATAGCTACTTATAAGTTCTGTCTCTCCCGCATATGGGTTGACTTTTCTCTCATTTGTCGCCAATGACATTAATTTTTCACAGGCTTTTTGGGAGCTGTCCAGGGCAAATTTGCCCACCGCCCCTTTGCATTTTGAACTCTGTTTGAAGCATTTAACCTTGCTGCTACCTGAGGAATAGCATTAAAATACAAGTAGTGGTCCTCATTACAAAGGTATATTATACAACCTTGTTAACGCCGTAAAACATCCCAAGGCACTTCACAGGAGAATTATCAAACAAAATTTGACACATGAGGAGCTAATAGGGGAAAGAGGTAGGTTTTAAGGAGCCTCTTAAAGGAGGAAAGGTAGGGAAGTGAAAAGTTTTAAGAAAGGAATTCCACACTTTGTGGCCTCATGAGCTGAAGGCATGGTTACCAATGGTGGAGCAATTAAAATTGAAGATGCACAAGAGATAGCAATTTAAGAAACATAGCTATCTCGGAGGGTTGCAGGGCTAGAGAAGGTTACATTGATATGAAGGGGAAAGGCATGGAGAGATTTGAAAATAAAGATGAGAATTCTAAAATAGAGGCATTGCTTAACCAAGAGCCACTGTAGGTCAGCGAATACAGAGGTGATAGGTGAACGAGACTTGGTGGAAGTTAGGATATGGGCAGTAGAGCTTTGGATGAGCAAGTTTATGGGGAATGGCAGATAAGAAGCCAGCTAGCAATGCATTAGAATAATACAGTCTAGAGATAACAAAAGCATGGATGAGGATTTCAGCAGATGAGCTGATGCAGGGGTAGAGTCGGTTGATGATACAGAGGTGGAAGTAGGCAGTCTTAGTGATGGCGTGATATGTGGTTGGAAGCTCTTCTCAGGATCAAATATGACACTGAGGTTGCAAACAGTCTGATGCCGTCTCACAGTTGTCAGGGAGAAGGGTGGAGTCTGTGGCTAGGGAACAGAGTTTGTGGTGGGGACAAAAGACAATGGCTTCGGTTTTCCCAATATTTAGTTAGAGAAGATTTCTGCTGATCTGGAACTGGATGTCAGACAAGTAGTCTAATAATTTAGAGGCAATGGAGGTGTCAAGGGAGGTGGTGCTGAGGTAAAGCTGTGAATATGGAGAAAAAAAGTGACTCAGTGAAATTCATAATGGGGTTCTCAAAGTAATCATAAGTTTTAAGTTTTTATTCTGTACACCTAAGTACATAACAAATGTTATAACTTATTGTGCCAGATCTTTTATAAGATGGTGTGACTTCCTAGAATTATTTAGAGCTTATGCACATTTATTCCTGAAGAATGCTGATACCTAAAAAAAACTGCAACATCATTCCATTTATTATAATCTCTGCAAAGATGTCTTCTGTGCACTCAGATGCCATGTTGCTAAGAATCATCCTCATTTTTAATTTTTTTAATTTGTTGATGGGATATAGGCATCCCTAGCAAGACCAGCATTTATAGTCCATCCCCAATTGCCCTGGAGTGGTGGTGAATTGGCTTCTCAAACCGTTGCAGTCCATTTGGTGTAGGTACACCCACAGAGCTATTAGGTAAGGAGTTCCAGGATTTTGACTCTGCGGCAGTGAAGGAACGGCGCTATACTTCCAAGTCAGGAAGGTGTCTGACTTCAGGGGAACTTGCAGGTATGGTGGGCATCTGGAATTCACTGCCTAAATTGGTGGCTGAAATGCTCAACTCATTCAAAAGGTACCTGGATATGCACCTGAAGTGCTGTAACACGCAATGCTATGAACCAGGTGCTGGAAAGTGGAATTAAAAATGAGCAACTAGTTTCTTTTTTCTCTTTTTATGGCTAGCGCAGACATGATGGGCTGAATGGTTTCTTTCTGAGCCGCAACCTTTTTATGGTTCTATGGTGTTTCCATGCACCTGCTGCCCTTGTTCTTCTAGGTGGTAGAGGTAACAAGTTTGGCATGTGTTGTTGAAAAATCCTTGGAAAGTTGCTGCAGCGCATTTTGTAAATGGTACATTGCAGCAATGGTGCACTGATTTTAGAGTGAGTGAATATTTAAAGTGGTGGATGGAGGGTTGCTAGTCAAGCAATCTGTTTTGTCCTGAATGGTATCAAACTTCTTGAGTGTTATTGGAGCTGCACTCATCCAGGCAAGTGGAGAGTATTCCATTGCACTCCTGCCTTGTGCCTTGTAGATGGTGAACAGGCTTTGGGGAATCAGGAGTTGAGCCACTCACTATGCCTAGCCTCTGACCAGTTCTTGTAGCCACACCATTTATGTGGCCGCTCCAGTTTAAGTTCTGGTCAACTGTAAGCCCCCCAGGATGTTGATGATGGTGGATTTGAGTTGGGAAGGGGAGGTAGTTAGATCTTCTCTTGTTGGAGATGGTCATTGATTGGCACTTGTGTGGCCAAATGTTACCTGTCACACATCAGCCCAAGCCAGAACATTATCCAGGTCTTACTGCTTGCAACTTGTGAATGAAACCAAACATTGTGCAATCATCAGCGAGCACCTCACTTCTGACCTTATCATTCAGGGGAAGTAATTGATGAAGCAGCTGAAGGTGATTGGGCCTAGGGCACTGTCCTGAGGAACTCCTGCAGCAATGTCCTGTGGCTGAGATGCTTGACCTCCAATAACCACACCCATCTTCCTTTATGTTAGGTATAATTCCAGCCAGTGGAGAGCTTTTCCCCAATTCCCAATGATGCAATTTTACTCAAGCTTCTTGATGCCACACTTGGTCAAATGCTGCCTTGATGTCAAGGGCAGTTGCTCTCACCTCACCTCTGGAATTGAGCTCTTTTGGAGCAGGGTTCGACTTTTAAATATCTAATTTGTGCTGCATGCTGTTTTACTAGTGTTACAGTTCCAAAAAAAAATGCCATAGGCTGTTGCTGCTGTGTGATGTGGTGCATTTCAGATCTGCTGAAGTGCACCAGCCTGCTGTATAAAGATAATTGAACACAGCTGCCAGCCGTCTGATTCCAACACATGAAGGGGAAAATAGTTACAGGCTACATCACTAAACTGCCCACTATGCAGAATTTTCAACAGGGCATATTTGTATTTATCTACAAAAAGCTAAAAAGAAAATAGCTCTAACACATGATATTCACAATTGACCTTCATTTTCACTGTAATCTACAGAATGCATTTTTGATAAGCCATGTGTATTTTCAAACTATAAAGTGTTGACACATAGTGGCTCAGTTAACAATGCTATTATCCTCAAAATGGTACACAGCTCATGCTAAACTATCTGATTTGTTGTTGCGGTAACTACATTCAGTAATTCTGGCTTACATGTTTTTATTTGGGTAGTTGCACTCAGTCAGAGGCAATTGCTTTCTACTTATCGACCTAGATATTAATTCTACTAACCACTATGGATAAATCATTAGCTCCAGAACTGTTACATTGGGGCCATTTAACAAATTAATAATATTACTGCTAATTTTGAACAGTAAGATTTTGTGTCAAAGTTTACAGCTAACTCTAAAGCATATTTTAAAAATTAATTTTTGAAAGCACACCCATTACAGAATTTGTAGAGTTCTGATAGCACTTAGTATTTATTTGAAAGATAAAGAATACTGTTGAAGAATAAAATACATCCTCATATGAGTCCAGTTAGAGCAGGGACATGCAGTGCCATGCTCAATATTCAATTTGTGTTGCATCAAATGGAGAGATGCTGGGTAAAACAGCCTTCCCATAAAGGGGTGGGAGTCTCACTGGATCACGTTGTATGCCTCTTGGCAGCTTTCCAAATTAGGAATTAGAAGAGATTCCAATATATGTTGCCAACCTGCCCTACTGGTATCAAAAGCATAGGATTGGCATGGGAGCTGTGGACTTAATTGGGTGGGGGTGGGGGAGGTGTGGGGAGGGACAAAACCTAAGCAACCTCTTCTTATGAAGTAAATACAATCAGGGAATAAAACAATTTACAAAAATAGGTCACAGGTAATGAAGGTTTCTATTTGCATTAAACTGCTCCCACTTGATGTATTTAGATACCTCAAAAGCGAATAAAAGGAAAAAAAGATCAATGTCAGATCCACCGTGCAATCGTATAATTTCAATCTGTGTCCAAAGACACAAGGTGTTGTGTAAAATGAATTCCCATAGCATATAAAAACAATCCATCTGGTGAAATCAACTATTCTCCATCACTTTAAATTTTCTTAAGCAAGTAAGTAGCTAACTGAATGTTCTTATTACTAGTCCCTACAAAACATTTACTGCCACCATATGCAAAGTCACTTCTGGTTTGAATTAGAGGTAGAAATTCAAAGAGAAACTGAAATTTATTATTTCATTGTGCAGTATGCTACAATAATTCCAGTTTTTGAATGGAGTTGTTGTGTATGAAGTATATATAGTTAAGGCTTCATGATCAGATATAGTAAGAAGTCTGTATATTTACCCTGTACAATGTACTAAGTCTGGAATAACAAATGGATCACACGAGGTTGGAACACAGTGGGGGGAAAAAAATTGGGTATGGGATTTGCAAAGCGAGGTTAACCTGTGTCGTTTGCTTCCAATTCAGGCAGTACACCAAATTCTTGGTGTGGGCTAACTTGCATGGCTCTTGGATGCAGCCAGCACTAAACATACAATTGAGTCACTAATCTTCAGCAGAGGGCCAAGTCTGTGTGAGAATAGCAACATTTAAAGCCACCCTGCACTACTTAAAGCCAACCTGAATTACTCAAAGGGGAAGCGCTGGAACTGTTTCTGGAAGAAAGTCTCAGCAGGAATAAGAGCGAATTATAGTGCAACAAGGAAGAGAGCATGATTCTTTGATGCTGCATTGGTGCTTTTGTAACGGTCGCCCTCCAGACCAACTGCTAAGGCAGTGGGGTCAGATAGCCATGGCGGTCAACACCAGGAATCAAGCCCGAGGACTTGTGTACAGTTCTGCAAAACATTCAGTGATCTCATATGAGTGGTGAAGAAGTGAATGTATCTTCAAATTCCTCATCCCACCAACTACATCAGTGAATGCATCTTCAAATTTCATGTTTCATATCCCACCAACTGGACCACTAGCTTCACTGGGCTGCACACTATGCTCAATGCACTCCACCCCCATCACTTACCTACCAATAATCTCTACAGTAAGTCTCACATCCATATTTCACAGCTTGCACGCACTGACAGCTGTTTAACCATGACAGCCACATCACCCAAACAGAATGCTGGAGTTTTTGAGGTTGTAACTAGTAGAATAGATAAGGGAGAGCCAGTGGATGTGGTGTATTTGGATCTCAAGAAGGCTTTTGATAAGGTCCCACATAAGAGGCTAGTGGGAAAAATTAAAGCACATGGGATCAGGGTAATATACTGGCATGGGTTGAGAGTCGGCTATCAGACTGGAAACAGAGTGTGGGAATAAATGGGTCTTTTTCCGGGTGGCAGGCGGTGACTCGTGGTGTACCGCAGGGATCAGTGCTTGGGCCCCAGCTAATCAGATACATATAAATGACTTGGAGAAGGGAACCAAATATAATATTTACAAGTCTGCTGACGACACAAAGCTGGGTGGGGTTGTGAGGAGGATGCAAGGAGGCTTCAGAGCAATTTAGACAAGTTGTGTGTGTGGGCAAACACATGGCAGATGCAGTATAATGTGGGTAAATGTGAAGTTATACCCTTCAGTGTGAAAAACAGAAATGCAGAGTATTATTTAAATGGTGATTATATTGGGAAATGTGGGTGTACAAAGGGATCTGGGTGTCCTTGTACACCAGTCAATGAAAGTAAATAGGCAGGTGCAGCAAGCAATTAGGAAGGCAAATGGTACGTTGGCCTTCATTGCAATAGGATTTGAGTTCAGAAGTAGGGATGTCTTACTGCAGTTATACAAGGCCTTGGTGAGACAACACCTGGAGCATTTCATGCAGTTTTGGTCTCCTTACCTATGAAAGGATATTCTTGCCATAGAGGGAGTGCAGCGAAGGTTCACTAGGTTGATACCGGGAATGGCAGGACTGTCGTATGAGAGATTGGTTCGACTGAGCCTGTATTCATTAGAGTTTAGAAGAATGAGAGGGGATCTGATTGAAACGTATAAAATTCTAACAGGGCTAGACTGGCTGGATGCAGGGACGATGTTTCATCTGGTTGGGGAGTCTAGAATCAGGGGCCACAGTCACAGGATACGGGGCAGGTCATTTAGGACTCAGTCCTGCTCTGAGGCTACAGTTGTGGCTGTATCAGATGGCAGATTTCACTGAGGGCATCCTTAAAGAAGTGCAGAAGTCTGACACATTGGGAGGGATTTTCAAAAGCTGCCTGCCGCCTGGATCACCCGGTCCCGCCAAAAGTTGATGGGCTTTTAGATGGGTTGCCAAATCTCCTGCGGTGGGACCTGCCATGACTGGTCTGGAAAATCTGGGCCATTGTTTCTCACAAATGTCCAAATAGTTGAAATCTCCTGAACACCCTGGGTGGATATGGTCTCGTGCTGAGTGCCCTTCTCCCCTCCTTTTTTCAACTCTGTGTCATCTCTGCACATTCTCCTTGTCATGCTTTATTCCAAAATGAATTCCCCTGTATAGGAACAACAGGTTTGTGCAGAATCTTTTGAGACAGGATAAAGTCCTTCAACATATGTCTCATCACTACCTGCAACTTTACAGAACTCTAGAAACCACCAAACACTTCTATAATTACAACAGTAGCCATAAACCCATAGACTTTGGATTTTCAGAGTTTCTCTTTTGGTCCACATCTTCAATACAGCATGGTTAATTGTCAGTGATAGCAATTAGATAATTGCATTTGACAGGACAGCTCTTTAGAAACAGAACAAAATTAACAAAACATTCCAAATAGCTCTTTCAATGGCGTGGATGGTTAATTGGTATTGAAACATGCAGTTCAATTGCCAGTCTGTGATGTTCGGTGGATTGAACTGAGGAAAAAAGAGCCACAACTTTGCTGGTTGAGCAAGGGGAAAATCAACTGAGGTTCTCATTCCTAATCACTCTTCAGTCACTCATTTCTGTTAGATAACTTTCGTACAGGTAACAATAGTACTGGGCTAAGGTGTTTTGCTCCCCTCCCATTCAAATAGGATACAGGCTTTCACTATCAAGACTCGTACATTAATAACAGCAGCAGGGGGCTACCATCTCTTGTGAAACTGTACACTTTCAAAAGAGGAAGAGAGATATGGGAAGAATTAACGGATTTCAGCTTTCAACATTTCAAGTAAAGTCAGGAACAAAGGTTCAGGCATTTGGACAAAGATTTGGATGCATAGCACCTAATTTTTCGACACTGAGTGGCCTTAGAGGCCATCTATGGCATCCTCCCTATATTGGTTGAAGCCTACATTAAGTTTAATAAGGTGTACAGAGATTGAGGGTGGAATTGTCCCAGAATTGCACTCAGTGAGGTAGTAGGTGTGAAAAGCGGCATTTTAATCACCAATGGCAGGCTTTCACACCATATCGTCTGCTTCCCACTTCATTAATTATGCAGCCACAGGAAATATGCCGTCTCGCTGGTGGGTGGCCTTTGAATCGCCCGCCATGCTGTTACCTTGCCGTTTCCTCACTCTGGGTGCCATATCTAAACTGCAGCCGTGTACATAGTGCTTGAGCCCAGGACTGCTCCAGTGAAGACATGGCCCTGAAAGCAGAGTTGTGACCTGTCACTGGAGTGCCTTTTGGAGGCCTGCCGTGATGTCCTTCAACCCTGCTCTGGCCGCAGGGGGTCCATCAATCTCACCACTCCGGTTTGGGAGGCAGTGGCAGTGGTGGTCAGTGCCAACGCTGCACAGAAGAGGTTGTTCATCCAATGCAGAAAGAGAATAAATGACGTCATCTGTGCCACCAGGGTAAGGCAAATATCTCATCACTCTAAACTCTCACACTCACAAGGCCATCACACATTCATAGGAATCTTGCTCACTGCCAGCTCAAGGGACATTATCACTCACTCTCTCACATGCACCCTCACATCTCCATCTGGCCTCATTTCCTCTGGAGACTGCCTCCTCAGTCCTCAACATCTTGAGGCCACTTGCACAAATCAACATGTGCCCCCACACACACCCTGGGATAACCCCCTTCTCCAGTACAGCCTTTGCCGTGCAGCCTCTTCCCTTGCCTGAGCCCACTTCTCCCCCTTCCCCAAGCAAGCCTGTAGCCATTGGAAAGCCATCCCCACCATATGGCTGGTCTGGTAGGTAGAGACCTGCCGTGAGCCCCCCTAAAAGTGATGTGGTGCTACCTGCAAAGCCTGGCACTGATGACTGCAAGTGCTGCCCGAAGCAAGGTAGGCAAACAAATCTCGAAGTCCTGAGCGTAGTGCAGCCCACCAGGTGCACATCGCTTATGTACAGTTGTGAAACATGTTTGTACGATGCCCAGATGATCCAGCGTGGGGGGGATGATTTCAGCAAGCAGGGCTTACAATGAGATGCTACGGTATTGAGATTAGGTTCCCGACATGCGGCAGCGGGAAATGCAGCCCGCCATTGATGGGTGGAGCAGACGATCACAAACTGGTTTTACGGTGGCATGAAGCTGATTTTTGGCCTTCTCACCGTATTATCTGCTTATGTTCCAAACACGCCCAAGGGAGCGGAGTGGGAGAGGAAAATTCCGGCCTGATTTTCACTTATGTTACTTGACAGAAATGCCCATGGATATTTAAAAAGCTGCAAAGGACTTCCAATGCTAAAAGAATTAACACTTGCCCTAAATTTTTCCAAACATGAAATAAAGCTAAAAAAAAACTTTGAATAAAACCCTGGTGACAATATTGCAAGAGTGTGCTACTTTACTGAGAAAAATAAAAATAACATGGGAAGGGAATGTCCAGGGTGACTAATGTACCTCTTAAAGTCAACAGTTAACAGTTTACTCAGTTGGCTTATGAAAGGAATTGGGCAGTTTTAACCACAGCCTTGTAGGGCATGGTCCCACAGTGCAAGATTCCCCAAGCTTGATATAAAAAGAGAATCTCATCCAGAGAGCTCATAGGGCTGGCTGCTTTGTAAAAGGGAAAATGCCACAATAGTGTATTAAGGCTCAGGTTGGAGGTTGTAGTTGAGGCATCTTTTTGCTGCAAAGGGAGCCTAATTCTGTAGCGAAACGTTCTCTATCTGACCTGGTAATACTTAAGGTGCACAGTGGCTATCTGAAATGTGAGAAGCGGAAAATGTTTCATTTCCTGGTACTTTAAATCTTTCAGGCTGATGAACATAACACTCAAAAACATGCAGAAAAAATTGCTCGGCTGGAAAATAAGGGCCATATATATGAATCTCCCAGCTTATTCCATTCCACCATTATTCGGGAACTGCTTATTTGTTCAATACCTATATTTCCTTAGCTTTGGTCAAATAACATTTGCATGAAAATGTTCCATGCTTTCTTGCAGTATTGGCAAAGAACTGCAAGAACCAGTTTGGTGGCTTTTCTTTTGAAATGTCCATCCTGGACGGTCCCTCACTGACACATAAAGAACAAGCAATGCATTTACACAGGGATGCTCAGTTAGCTACAGCCTGCTAGAGAAATAACTTAATGGATACAAAGTTTGTTCCTACAGATATGCCATGATGGGAAACATCTTGTGCACGGCAGGCAATGAAGTGAAGGATTAATTATGCATAATCCACCAATACCAAATTCAAAAAGCATGTTTGTACTTGGGCTATTAATTGCTTCTCAACAATAAAAGTTGAATGTCTGAAAATGTTGGTGTTGATCCAGTTCATTAATGACTAAGACTGATTCAAAGAGCACAGTAACAACACATTTAGTGAACAGGAACAAGAATATTCAAACTACTGACAAAAGAAAACTCTCAGACAGATTGAGAGTCAGCATTATGCTGTCGAGATAAAAAGATACATACAATGATTAGTTATGTATTTATGGGAGGCAATCAAGAGTTAAGGGTTTGGCAATGTCACTTTCTTCATGTGCTGAATCACCACTACAAACTGACATACAAATGACCAAATCTCACCAGCCTATTATTGTCCATGCTTATTATGTCATGTGATTCATTGAGCATTGATTGGAAATATGGAACTATACCATGTGGTTAATTGCCATGGTAACAGTTGTGTTCTCGCCAGAAGTGATTCAGATTTACACATCCAAAGCAAAGCATATATAAATACATATAACAAAGCACTTCTATTGCACAAGAATATGTATGCAGTTTTTTTCATATTTTTAACTATTAAGGCATTTGAATAGCTTTGTATGCATTCATCAAATATATGCATTTTTTATTCTATAGTTATGATACATACTTATGTGAAAAATTTATGAACACATTTCATGATAAACCACTTGAGGAATGTAATAAGCATCTTTTCATTAATCCTAGGGCAATGAAAAGATTGGGTGCATTTGTATTTGTGATCTTGCAAGTTACTTGAGCAACACAGGGAATGTGTTGTGGGTTACAGTTTATAGAATCAAAGAGCCACATACACCCACAGGTAGTGACGGTTGCAGTATGGTACACAGCCAAACATCTGGTCCAACAGTGCCTCGTAAAAAAACTGAAATCCACTAAAACAAGAAAAAAATGCCACAGAGAATTCAAAACATAATAGGGTCACTCCTTTCTAAACCTGACTCAAAGTTTTCTCTTAAATTTTAAAAATGGCTGATCTGCTCTGCTTTTTTGTTCTCATCAGTTTAATGAATTTCTATCAAATTAATATCTAGCTTTACCACAAAAAAGAAGAGTTAATCTTTTGGGGATTATGATAAAATCTCTGTACGGCATTAGAAACACATGCTGTGGATAAGAGTGCAGCAACCATTCTTTACGTTCATAAACACCTTAACAGTATATGAGTAAAATAAATATTAATGATTGACTTTCTGTCTGCATATGGGATAAAATAATTTCAACAAAGAGTTGACTCTCATAAATTAAGTTATTATTGCATTAATTTCAAAAATCTAAATAATATTCTGGATCATTTACATTACCACTAATTTCACCTGATCGCTCAGTTGATAACTGCATTGTATACCCTTCACAAACCATTATTAGAAATCCTAACCAAGAAAAAGAAACTATAGCTTTCCAGTATGCTTTCCTTTCTCATCACTCCATTATATTTCTGATTTGTGGCCACAAATTATTGACAGGAAGCGAGAATGCTGAATCAGCATTCCAGTTGGAGTTGTACAACACAAGATGTCATGAGATACTGGAATAATCCCCTATGGTTCATCGCACGCGATTGAATTACAAGGCAAATATCATTTGTGTGTTGCTCTCTGATTTGATATGGCTAACCTTTTTCCTCTTACAGCTCATAGTTCACATCTAACATATTTTTATTCAGTGCCCTAAGGTACATTTCTTCTTCTGCATTCCTCATGAATTTCTCAGTAAACTCAATCGAGAAAAATAAATATGTTTTCCTTTTTGATAACAAAAGATTCCAATGGGCCTTGTGCTCTTTGGTGCTCTTTTAGCCAAGATCCTGCAGGTTAGCAATGCAGGTGCTACAATTTACGGCACAGGCATGATGGATCAAATGTCCTCTTTCTGTGCTGTATATCAGAAGGACTGGCATGAAAGCTGGCATTGTCAGGACAGATACGATGAAGATGAAGAAACTGGAAAAATGGAATGGAGTCTTTTCAGGAAATGGGGAGGCGAAAAAGTATGGTCAAGGTAGCCACGGGATTCAGTGGACTTATGATGGATATTAGTTGATAGCTTATCCCCTGCAATGGAGATGGAGAAGTCAAGAAAGGGAAGGGGTCAGTCGGTAAAGGGAACGGTGGAAATTGCTAGCAAAGTAGATGAAATTTTCCAGTTCAGACGAGAGCGGGAAATGGTACCGTTGCAGTCATCAATGAACCAAAAAAAGAGGTGAGGGTCAAGTCCTAAGTAAGATATGTTCCACATATCCCAGGAAAAGGCAGGCAAAACTAGAAGCCACATGGGTCTCCATAGCAGGTCAATGACCAGTGCCTGCAGTCATAAACTTGAACATTATAAAGGGTAAACTCCCTGAATCATATAATGGTACTTTGCAGAAGTTTCCATTCTACCGTAGTTTGGTTATAGGAAATAGCCATGCCGGGTTAGTAATCTTTCGATGAAGCCTGCAGTCAGTTTCTCATTGGAATCCTGACCTACAGGTATGACAAGAGCAACTGACTCTAGTCAGACAATATGCTCTGGCTCTAGTCACACCCAAATGATTGACTGATCAATCTGGAAGTAAATAAATAGGACCAGGCTCCCTGGCTAACTTCAAATTACTTTCAAATAAAAGCAAATAAGAGTGGAAGTACTCAGCAGGTCGAACAGTTTCTGTGAAGGGAACAGATAATATATAACATTTCATGTGTAGACCCGCCATCAGAATTGGAATAAATACAGATGAGCAACATATAAAAAGGAACAGAACAAACAGGAACAGAACAAAGGAAGGGGGAGAGATAAAAACACACAAACACAAAGAAATAGAATTACCTGTAAAGAAGTTAAATACAAAACAAAATGTTTAATGTTTCAAGTAATTATAGCATAACACAACAGAAGGCAAAACGAGAGAAATTAAAGGCAAATCTCTCATTAAACCTGTCAAATGCTAATATTAGGTAAACCATTTAACCATCTCCTGTTTTAATTTAACCACTTCCGCGTGTATATATATTTGCCTTTCCCTTTGTACTATAGCTTCTTCTGTAATGTTTTCAAGTTGTGTTGAACGTTTACAGTTGAAATGTTACCTTGTTTATTCTTTCTATTGATGCTGATTAACCTGCTGAGTGTTTCTAGCATTTTCTGTTTCAGCTTCAAATTTCCAACAACTGCACATTGTTTATTTTGCTTTTTATTCAAATTGTTTTATCTCAGCAAATAACTGGAAACTGCATTTTATTAAAGAAAGAATTGTAAGCTCTCTTGGGATTTTTTATTCAGTTGTCTCAAGTGTCTTTTCTCTTGAAATTTCAATGGAACATTGTGTCCTGCATTTGATTCAAGCATAGTGGTTCTTATACCTCACATTCAACAAGCCTCTGGTGCATTGAAAATGCCATGGTAAACAAATTTTAATTACCTGCATACTGTTCATTTGTACTACTATGGTTTAAAATTATATATTAGTCCAAAAGAGAAAAAATACACAATTAAGAATGACCTTCTTTAGCCCAAATTATATTAGAGCAGTAAAAACTACCAGCAACCATCCAGCTTTCAAACCAAAACATTCTTGCATCAGTTAAAAAAAAATGCATGGAAAGCCACATATTCACACATCATTAAAAGTAGCACACAGGTATGTAGAAAAAGGGGGAAATATGCTTTATTAAATTTATTCCTCTCTAGACACAACTACATGTTTTCAAACAGTTTTGAATGCATGGCAACAACTAAAAAAAACCTTGAATTATTTGCCTGAAGCATTGTTTTTCTGTTCTCTTTATCAAAGTCTATGTTGGCAGAAATACTCTTAACAAAGCCAAAGCTCAGGAAAATAATAGCATACATAAAAGGCGAGGATCAGATGATTAAATGTAAAATCATGGGGAGAATTTCTAGCCCCCAAGGGGGGGGGGCATGCATGAAGGCAGCTGGGTGCAGAATTTTGCCTGATGTCCTCTTGAAACAGGGGGTGGAAGAGACCTCTGCAGACTTTGAGACTGTCCTTAAAGCTTTGACATGTATTTTAGCCTGAAACGAAACCTCTTGATTGGGGGATCATGTTTTAATGAAACTTCTCAAAGACCAGGAGAATCTGTTGAATTATTTCTTACCAACCTATATCGCCCAGCTAGCTCTTCTGGAAACAGTGCATTGAAAGGTGAACTTATTTGCAACCACATTGTCATCGGATCTGTGATGAAAAGCTCTCGGATTTTTTACAGATCAAAGACAACCTCATTCTGATCAAGCGGTTCAATAAATGAGGCAGGCTGAACTCAAGAGATATATAAGGCTATAATCCGTTGCAACACGAAGGCTCTAGATGACTCTGTTAGCTGGGCAGGCCAAGGGTGGTGGCCCCACCTACTCAAAAGCCTGCCAAAATGGGCTTAAGAGTGGGAAACCCCACAGCAAACATCTCGAGGTGCTTACTCTGCAGCGCAAAGAAGCAACACAGATGCCAAGATGCCAGTGCAGGAAGACTGGACACTTCAAGCGCTTCTGTAAGTCTAACAACTTTCATAAAGGATGAAGAAAGGAGAATATTAATGAAATGCACACTACCCAAGAAATTGCAAATAATAAGTGACAAAATTACAGGGTTCCTAAGGGAAGTAAACAGTCTTATTCAGAACTATTGGTCAAAGTAAAAATTAAAGGCTTTGATACCGACTTTAAGATAGATACTGGAGCAGGTGTTACAATACCAGTTGATCCTTGGACTGGCTTCAGCCTTCCATCCATCAGATATTGAATTGCAAGGTCCAGGTGGCACAAACCTCCAATAAAAAGTCAGCTAATTGCCCTTCTTTGCTACAAGGGGTGTCAGATCATTGACTCTCTCTATGTTGTGTACAATCAACACACATCCTTAATGAGTGGAGATGTCAGAATACTACTGGGTATTCTGGAAAAAGTGTAAGACGACCTGCAACTGGACAACTGGTTACCTTTCATGGCGGAATTTCTGAAGTCATGTGTAGAACCAGTGGATTTTCATCCTACAGCAGCTGGTGAGGTTTATTCATTGAGCAGTGGTTCACTCTCCATCACAGAGACACCACCCATTAGGCCCCAGGCAGAGATGAGATTGTGGATCTCTCAACTTTTTTCAAAGCTAGGCCAGTGGATGTCGATACAGAAGACACTGCGACAGACAGTGGCCACCTGCAAGAAGAGCTTTTGGACCTGCGTTGCTTCTTTCCTGAAGAAGGTAATGAGGAAGAAGTCGTTATAGCAATGAGTGATCTGTTGGAAGATGAGGTTCTAGAAGTTGGTATGCCACTCGAATCTACTACCAACTCATATGAAGTCTCTTTTTTTGAGGAGTCAGCTGTGTTTACTGCAGCAGGGCAGCATTCAGATCTTATCCCCACTGAGCCCACCAATGCAATGCCTTGCATGTCGCTGGTTAACCATGAAGAGTCCAGGGAGAACAAAATGCTTGATTCCATGCTTGATTCCACAGAGAATCACCATGCCAGAATGCTGGTGGAACCTATTAATTTGGGTGAAAGTAAAGTGACACCCACGTTTAGTCTCATCTGAAAATCTTCTTCCCACTAAACCTGTCCTTCGGCACAGAAGCCAAGGCCGTATCTACAGTGCTTCCACTTCTACTTCTTTGAGGAATTCTCTACGGGAATTTCACCTTCATACAGTTTTAGAGATTCCTCCCATTGTTGAAAATGGTGTTGTCTTACTTTCTTAGCTCAATACCTCTTCCATGGTAGAGCAGACTCGCATTGAGGAAAGTGTGACAATGGTACCAATGCCTACAGAATGCAAACGTCTTTTCCAAAATGCCCACAGGAAATTATCTCTTCTTCATTTCCTGCAATGCCACTGGAATTTTGTTCTTCATTCTTCTCATTGTCTAGGTTTATTTGAATCTCAGATCTTTGATACATTTTTTTGTCCTCAGTGCAGCACTAATGATATGGCTGTGAAAGTCTTTGTTGGGGTTGAAGATGCTTCGTCTTTTCAGGTCTTTCCCTCGTATGATTTGAAGGAGCAGAAGATTCCTGAGCAAGTCCTAATTTTTTCTCTTCCAGTTCAAGAGATTCCAAATGTTGATGTCCTTCAGTCTTTTCTCTTGGATCAGTCTTTCTTTGAAAAGGTTCCACTGTCCTTACAGTTTAGTGATCCTAAACTTTACATTCTGATTACCAGCAAAGCTACTGTCCCATTTTGCTGATGATGCTGTCC
This sequence comes from Cetorhinus maximus, assembly GCF_964194155.1. Taxonomy (NCBI): domain Eukaryota; kingdom Metazoa; phylum Chordata; class Chondrichthyes; order Lamniformes; family Cetorhinidae; genus Cetorhinus; species Cetorhinus maximus. The sequence continues at coordinate 52,026,232 of NC_135896.1, read as the reverse complement.
CCCAAGGAAGAGAGAAACACCCGGATGTCTCCAAGACTTCTTCCCAGTGTGCCGAGAAAACTGTGAGAGATTGAATCCCTCATAGCTGTGATTGGGGCGGGGGGAGGTGAGAAAGAGTGGGAGCAGAAGTTGGATAGAATCTGTAGCAGTAAAAGGGAGTTACAGAAATGCAATGTAAATAGTTTTAAAAACAGTTTATCATCGCTATTAAGAAGTTGATAGTATACTCGGGGGAGATGTAGCATAATAGGTTAATAGAATAGCTATGATAATGAGTGATGCAGACCATGATGTAACAGTGACATTGGCGGTTATGTATCAAATATTCGGGAGAGAGGATGGAACAGTCCGTACTCACTAGAGACATACCTACTCTGTAATCTATCACATATAGTGTTAATAAACCAGTTTGAAGTAATGACCTGAGTTAGACTACAGTCTCTCCAGATAAGACAGGCCATGCAACCAGCATATGAAACAGTGCTGTTGAAGGGGCCTTGGTGACTTTCTGCAGGTCATCTTGTATATGGTACCCATTGCTGCCACTGTGCATAAGTGGTGGAGGGAATGAATGTTCAAAGTGGTGGATGAGTGTCAATCAAGCGGACTGCTTTGTCCTGGATGGTGTTGAGCTTCTTGAGTGCTGTTGGAGCTGCACTCATCCAGGCAAGTAGAGAAAATTCCATCAAACTTCTGACTTATGCCCTGTGCATGGTGGACAGGCTTTGGGGAGTCAGGAAGTGAGTTACTCATCGCAGGATTCCTAGCCTCTGACCTGCTCTTGTAACCACAGTGTTTATATAGGTGGTCCAGTTCAGTTTCTGGTCAATGGTAACCCCCCAGGATGTTGATCGTGGGGGATTCAGCGATGGTAATGCTATTGAATGCCAAGGGGAGATAGTTAGATTCTCTCTTGTTGATGATGGTTATTGCCCGGCACTTGTATGATGCAAATGTTACTTGCCACTTATCAGTCCAAGCCTGAATCTTGCCAGGTCTTGCTGCAAGTAATACAAACTGCTTCAGTATCTAAGGAGTTGTGAATGGTACTGAACATTGTGCAGTCATCACTGAACATCCCCACTTATGATCTTATGATGGAGGGAAGGTCACTGATGAAGCAGTTAAAAATATTTGGGCCTAGGCCACTACCCTGAGGAACTCCTGCAGCGATGTCCTGGTACTACAATGATTGACCTCCAACAACCACAACCATCTTTCTTTGGGCTAAGCATGGCTCCACCCAGTGGAAAGGTTTTCCCTGGCTCCCATTTACTTCAGTTTTCCTAGGGCTCCTTGATGCCACACTTGGTCAAATGCTGTCAAGGACAGTCACCCTCACCTCACCTCTGGAGTTCAGCTCTTTTGTCCATATTTGGACCAACACTGGAACTCAGTGGCCCTGACTCAACTCAAACTGACCATCAGGGAGCAGGTTATTGCAGTGTAAGTGTTGCTTGATAGCACTATCGTCAACACATTCCCTCACTCTGCTGTTGATTGAGAGTAGATTGTGGAGTGGTAATTGGCTAGGTTGGATTTGTCCTACTTTTTGTGGACAGGACATAACTGGGCTATTTTCCACACAATTCTGTTGCTCTTGATGGCCCACAGTGGTTCATGGCTGCCCAGTTTTGAGTTGCTAGATCTATGCTGAATCTATCCCATTTAGCATGGTTGTGGTGCCACATAACACAATGGAGGGTGTTCTCAATGTGTAGGTGGGACTTCCAGAAGGACTGTGCAGTAATCGCTCATACCAATACTGTCATGGACCAATGTATTGTGACAGGTAGATTGGTGAGGACGAAGTCAAGTAGCTTTTTTCCCTCTTATTGGTTTTCTCACCACTTGCCACAGGCCTAGTCTAGTATCTATGTTAACTGCAGTATCCTGGATTGTGTGTGTCAGTTGTTTCTCTTCTTCATTCCTCAACTTTTTTTGAAATTTAGTTTAATATTGTGCCAAAGCTTATCTTTCCGCAATTTGCTCTTCGGCCCCTTGAGTGAGAAAAAAATGGAAATGTGTCCTCCCCCAATGTCCAAAGAGAAAAGGCTGGACAAACCTCACCTAGGGGCTCCTTTGCCCTAAGGCTATTGATAAATCCTGACTCATTGCACATTATAAAGTATAGGATAGCCTGCTTCTTAGTTGGCTCTAGAACCTACTTCTCTAAGGAGTTTTCCTGAAAACACTCTACAAACTCATTTTCCAGGCTACCTTTGCTAATTTGATTTGCCCAATCTACCTGTTGATTAAAGTCACCCATGATTATTAGGGTACCTTTTTTTACACGTCCCATTTCTTCCTTCCTGTGTGTTCTGTCCTACAGTGTAATTGCTGTTAGAGGGCCTGTAAACTACTCCCAGAAGTCACCTCTTACCTTTACTATTTCTTGTGTCTACCCAAACTGATTCTACACCTTCCTCTTTCAAGCTAAGATTATCTCTCAGTACTGAATTAATGTCATCCTTAATTACAGAGCTACCCTGCCACCTTTTTCTAGCTTCCTGTCTTTCCAATATGTCAAATACCCTTCAAAATTCAGGACCCAGCCTTGGTCACCTTTCAAACACGTTTTTGTAATGCCTATCACGTCATACATATTTATCTCTTTCTGTGCTAACATTCATCCCTTTTTGTTACAAATACTGTGTCCAATCAGACACAGGGCCTTAAACTCTGTTTCGTTTACCATTTTTGCAATCTTTGGCCTCTTACCGTCTTCCTGTCATATTCTTGTACTCATTACACAAATTGCTGCCCTGTTGTTTCCTTTACTATATCTCCTCTCACATAATCCATTCCCCCCACTTTTTAGTTTAAAGCTCTCTCTACTGACCTAGTTATATGATTCGCCAGAACAGTGGTACCAGCATGGTTCAGAAGTAGACCGTCCCAACAGTGCAGCTCCCATTTTCCCCATTACTGGTGACAGTGCCCATGAATAGAAACCCATTTCTCCCACACCAGTCTTTGAGTCATGTATTCATCTCTCTATTCTTATTCACCCTATGCCAATTTGCTTGTGGCTCAGGTAACAATGCAGAGATTATTACCCTTGAAGTTCTGTTTTTTAATTTAGCTCCTAGCTGCTCATACTCCCTCAGCAAAACCTCTTTACTAGATCTACGTGTAATTGATATCCACATGAACCACGCCAACTGGATCTTCCCCCTCCCACGGCCAGTTCCTCTCCAGCCCTGAGCAGACTATAACGAAGAAATGCCCCTTTATTTTTGAAAATATGACTTTTCAACTTTCAATCAACCGGAAATTTTGCAATTTGAAATGAAACAGAACACACTACTTAAAAATGCAAAGCCATCTTCCAAGCTGAAGGTGAAAAAGCAAACAAGACACCCTCAGGGTAGTGTGAAGAGAGGGACGTTTCCGATAATTCAAAGATCCATTAAAACTCGTCACTGTCTAAGCAAGAGACATTAAAATTCAAAGTACTGGATATTGAAACAATGGCTGCCACAGGCAGACCCACCCAAAACCCCTTGGGAATACACAATGGGTGAAGTATAACAGGCCAGGCTGCAGTCACTGCAGAGAGATTGGAGGAAATATTTCAGCAGAAGAGTCAGGCTGAAAGCTCTCTCTCTCCTCTGTCTTTTGAAACAAGTGTATAAACCAGGTTAAAAGACAACATTACTAGAAATCTACCAGCGAACCAAGATCTCATAATGATTGCAACATCATCTACATCTGACCACATCCACGAAACCAGCTAATCCAAAGTGGCCGCAATGTTTAACAATCTACACCTCAAGGACAAGCAAAGGACACTTAACCATTTATTCTCTTAACTAGACTCTAACTTCCTTTATTTCTGAGGCCTGTCTGTGTGACATCGTGTTTTTATTATTTTTTTCTCGGGCATAGTGGTTAATAAATTTGCTTTTTCTTTAACTCAAGAAAACCTTGTATAGTTGGCTCCTTATTGTTCACTGCATCAACAGTTAAATATACTCTGAATTGGAAAAAAGCATATTCTTGTGAAAATGAAACTCAGAAACCTTTGTTGTGACCAAACAAGGAGGCTGAATACAGAAGAGCCAGTTCATCCTTCTCAGCTGGAGAGACTGACAAGACTGAACCCTGGCACCGTGCAGGCAATACAGCTATCTGGGCTCTTGCTCTTGGCTGCAGAGAACTGTGCCTATCCCCATGACTATACTATCCCCTACTACCACTGCATTCCTATTTACTCCCTCTGCTTGAATAGCTTTCTGTATCACCATGCCATGGTCATTTTGCTCATCCACTTTGCAGGCCCCACTCTCATCCAAACAAGTTGAAAAAAACCTCAATCCTGTTGGACATTTGCAAGGGTTGAGTCTCCTGCACTCCTGCCTTCTGGATCCCCTTACCTGCCTCGTTTGCAGTCACACCTCCTGTCCCTGACCACTGACCAAATCAGAAGACCCTATCCTAAGGGGTGTGATTGCCTTCTGGAATAAAGTATCCTGGTAACTTGCCCATCCCTGATGTATTGCAGTGGTTGCAGCTCGGCCTCCAACTCAATGACTCTGAGCCAAAGCTCGTCAAGCTGCAGACACTTACTGCAGACACGCGTGCCCTGGATCACACTGGCATCCAGGAGTTCCCACATTCTGCAATCGCAACAAATCACCTATCACCCTGAATGTGTTTTAGTTAACTAGTTATTTAATTATTAATTTTTCTTTTTTTTTAATGTTTCCTTTAGTGCCTCTTCTTACCACCACTTACTGTACTAATTTAAACCTTAGTAACAGAATAGACCTTTACCACTTAAAAGGAAATATTTAAAAACTTACGTCTTTTCTAATTATACATGCTCCCTAAGAGCTGTTACTCACCAGCCAATCGACTTGAGGCTTTCTTGTGATGTCACGATTTGATATTTTTTTCCTATCCCAAGGCTAAATGCTCCATTTTAAGTACCCCTTTCTGAAAAGTGAGTTAGGTGAGACTTCCTTGTCTTTTGTTACTGAGACTATGACTGGTCTCAGGGGATTGTGTATGGGTTATCTATAGCAAATAGGGTAATAGAGTTCCCAACTGCAGTTTAAGCTAATCCTGCCCCTCACAAATAGTAAGCGTTGGAAGTAACTCCTCTGTAACATAACAATATGGACTGAAATGCAAGGCCTATGCCTAAAATTGGCAACAGTCAAAAAAATCTTGCTTTCCTTATTGTTTGCCCAGCAATTCAAACACCTTCCTTTCACTCCTAACCTCAGAAAGTTGTGATCGACAGAAGGGCAGAAAGTTTTCAGTTTTGCAGTGCCTATTCAGGAAATATCTGTTTCAAAAGTTGATACAGATTGGTACTTGGGGATTTGGTAGATGTCAACTTTAGATTGGACATAGCTCTTTGGGGTCCTAATAAGAGCAGATGAAAGGTGCTTTGGTTTTCTTACCTTCCATCAAAACAGCAAAATCTCAATGAAGTTAACTATGTGTTGTATAAGCCTGGTTTAAAGCTGTTCTGCTTCATGGTTCAGAATAATTAAACAGAAGAGCTTCCTTGGCCTATATGTAGGGAAAAATGTGAAATGGTTTGGTGGCAGAAAGACAACAATTGTGGAGGAGGGTGGCTCTGATCTACACCAGTCGCTCATTCAGAATCTTGGAGGAGGAATTGGCTTCAAGGAAGGTGCACTTCTTTACTAAAGTCCTCCACATGAGGACATGGATTAAACATATGGTGATGGTTAAGCCTGGCCTACGACATTGAATGTGGGCTTCTAGAGCATGAAGCTGGTTGGCACATCAAGGTGACCGTCCTGTGCTAATTCTTTCACCCCACGGTGTGATACAAAGAAGCTCCATGTGGCAACTGATGGGACGCAGTGCCTGATGGCTGGATATGAAACCATACACGTGTATGGTTCATGTGTACAGTAACGGCTGCAGAACAGTAAGCAGTTGCTGCTAAACCTTGATACCTCTCATTCCTAGAATTACCATTCAAAGAGGTATGGTGTTTGTTCATGAGGATGGCAACAGTATATTCACTTGTTTTAATAGCTCGTTGCTCACCTCGGCACTTGTGAAGAGTTCTTGGCTCCAACCTGCACCTGTCAGTTGACTAATGGCCAACTAGTAGCTATACTCATCCAATACCAGAGCCAGCTAGGTCTGCAGGATTCTAGGGCATGACTAATGATTGACTATCTAATCTGACTTATTAATGGGGCTTAAAGGAGCAGATCTATCACTGGGGGATTTGTCCCCTTTGGTTTCATATAAGTCTTCAAGACAATGTTCTAATGAGTAGGATAGATCTATCTGTGATTGTAAGTTGCAGAATTTTAACTGGTTAACTTCAGCATTATTCCAGAATACACTTGGGGGATGGGATTCCCAAGACTTGCTGCTTCCCAACCTGTACCGAGGCTTCTGTAGGTTTTGATTAGTGGGTGTCTATGGGAAGTGTGTCTGCAGTCTATATTGAGCTAACAGAAATTCAGTAGCTTGGTATAGCATTCCTTTAAGCATGGTGATGGGTTTCATGGATTTGGCCAGCTGACCAAAGTTGCCCACCAAAATGTTACTCAAAACTTCAAGCTACACTTTTGCCTCTTGCATTCGGTGCTACTGAAGTTTTAAATCACTCCCTCCTGCTTGCTTAAGCATGCCTTCTAAGTGGCAACTTCCAAATGTTATCAGTGACTGCTCGTGACCTTAAGTGAAATGTCATCCAAATATGGTTTCTAATGAAATATTTATAAAAGGCAAGAGGGGAAAAAAAACACAGGACACTCATATTATACAAGCTGACCCAGGTTATTCCTTGAAACAGAAAGAAAAACATCTAAACATAATGACAAAGAAGATACCTGTATCGGAGTTTGTGCGGGATGGTACATAATTTGCTGCTGTTCAGGGCTTGATGATCTCTGGCTTACTGCAGGACTGATACTGGGAAGGCTATCAATATCTACACTTGGCAGTACCTGAAGACAAACAAAATTATTTATCACTATGAATTATAAGAATTTTTTTAAATTACAGTCCGTGAATGTCTGATTTCACAAGTAAGATTTTTCTTGAAGATATGTGTTCCAAGTTATGAGAATTACTGAAAGTTTTGTTACATTGAAAATACTTTCTTAAGTTAAACAAACCCACAGTGATTGATCTTTGTTATTTGACTTGGTTTCTGCATATTTTGTTTCTTAATAAAGTTGATTTGTGGTTCGTACCTACAATATATGGTCTATTAGAGTGCAGTTGTTTACCAGTTGGAAAAGTCCAGAGTTACTATTGAATCATAACTAGTTCTAAACCACTGGCTGACTAATGCAGATTTAAACAACAAAATTGTTTTTCTTTTATGTGTGTTTAGGATGTGGGTAACACTGGCAATGTAGTATTTATTGCCCATCCTTCGTTGCCCAAAAGCATTGAGAGACAACCACATATTGAGTGACTGGAGTCAGATGTAGACTAGACAAGGCTGATGTTGCAAGCTTTTTTGCAGCTTTCATGGTCTTTTATGTTGCAAACCCACAATTACACATATAATTACAAAGAACATCCAGCACAGAAAATGGCCTTTCAGCCCAAAAGGTCCATGCCAGCATTTACGCTATACTTAAACCTCTCCTATCCTTCCTCATTTAGCTTTATCAGCATAATCCTCAATTCCCTCTATCTTACATGCTTGTATAGTGTCCCCTTAAATGCATCTTTACAACCCCACTATTTAAAAAAGGAAGGAGGGTGAAAACAGGGAAATACAGACCGGTTAACCTAACATTAGTAGTAGGGAAAATGTGAGATGCTGTTATAAAGGATGTGATAACAGGACACTTAGAAAATATCAACAGGATTATACAAAGTAAGCTTGGATTTATGAAAGGGAAATCATGTTTGACAAACCTACTGGAGTTTTTTTAGGACATAACTAGCAGAATAGTTAAGGGAGAACCAATGGATGTGGTTTTCAGAAAACTTTTGATAAAGTCCCACATAAGAGGTTAGTGTATAAAATTAAAGCACATGGGGTTGGGGGTAAGGTATTGGCATGGATTGAGGATGGGTTAGCAGACGGGAAACAGAGTAGGAATAAATGGGTCTTTTTCGGAGTGGCAGGCGGTGACTAGTGGGGTACCGTTGGTGTTTGGGCCCCAGCTATTCACAATATATATCAGTGATTCAGATGAGGGAGCCAAATGTAATATTTCCAAGTTTGCTGATGACACAGAACTTGGTGAGAACGTGAGTGATGAGGAGGGTGTTAATAGGCTTCAAGGCAATTTAGACAAGTTGAGTGAGTGGGCAAAAACATGGCAGATGCTGTATAATATGGATAAGTGTGAAGTTATCCACTTCAGTAGGAAAAACAGAATGGCAGAATATTATTTAAATGGTGATAGATTGGGAAATGTTGATGTACAAAGGGACCTGGGTGTCCTTGTACACCAATCGCTGAAAGCAAGCATGCAAGTGCAGCAAGCAGTTAAGGCAGAAAATGGTATACTGGTCTTCATTGTGACAGGACTTGAGTACAGGAGCAAGGATGTCTTCGTGCAGCTGTACAGGGCCTTGGTGAGACCGCACCTGGAGTACTGTGTGCAGTCTGGTCTCCTTACCTAAGAAAGGATATATTTGCCATAGGGGTAGTGCAGCGAAGGTTCACCAGACTGATTCCTGGGATAGCAGGATTGTTGTACGAGGGGAGATTGTTTCGACTAGGCCTGTATTCACTGGAGTTTAGAGGAATGAGAGAAGATCTCATTGAAACGTGTAAAATTCTGACAGGGCTGGACAGGCTGGATGCAGGATGATGTTTCCTCTATCCAGGAGGGTCTGAAAAAGGGGTCACAGTCTCAGGATACGGGGTAGGCCATTTAAGACTGAGATGAGGAGAAACTTCTTCACCCAGAGAGTGGTGAACCTGTGGACCTCTCTGCCACAGAAGGCCAAGTCACTAAATATATTTAAGAAAGAAATAGATAGATTTCTAAACTCTAAAGGCGTTAAGGGTATGGGGAGAGAGTGGGAGTATGGCGTTGAGATAGAGGATCAGCCATGATCATCACATTGAATGGCGGCACAGGCTTGAAGGGCCAAATGACCTACTCCTATTTTCTATGTTTCTATGCTAACATAAAAACAGGTAGTGAGAATTCCTACAATTATATAAAAAGGAAGTGGGTAGTAAAAGTAAACATCGGGCCCTTAGAGGATGATGATAATGAGAAACAAGGAAATTTCAGAGACTTCGAACAAGTAATTTGTATCTGTTTTCACAGTTGAAGACACTAGAAGCATCTCAATAATAGTAGAAAATCGAGGGGCAAAAGGGAGGGAGGAACTTAAAACAATCGCTATCACTAGAGAAAAAGTACTACAAAACTAAGGGGGCTAAGGACTGTTAAGTATACTGAACCTGATGACTTTCATACTACTGTCTTAAAGAAGTGCTGCAGAGACAGTGGATTCATTGTTTGTAATCTTCCAAAATTCCCTGGGTTCTGAAAAGATCCCAGTGGATTGGAAAAGCACAAATGTAACTCGCCTCTTCAAGAAAGGAGAGACACAGAAAGCAGGAAACCATAGGCTATTTAGCTTAACATCTGTCATTGGGAAAATGCTGGAATCCATTACTAAGGAATTCTTAACAGGATATTTAGAAAATAAAAATACAGTCATGCAGAGTCACCATGACTTTACGAAAGATAAATCGTGTTTGACATAGTTATTAGAGTTTGGTGAAGATGTAACAAGCAGGGTAGATAAAGGAGAACCAGTAGATGTACTGTATTTAGATTTACAATGGGCATTTGATAAGGTGCTGCATAAAAGGATACTACACAAGATATGTAGTCATAATGTTGGGTATACTTTATTAGCATTAATAGATGATTGGCTAACTAACAGGAAACAGGGATAAATGGGAAATTTTATGATTGGCAACTGTAACTAGTGGAGTGGCAGAGGGGTCACTGCTGGGGCCTTAGCTATTTACAATCTCCTGGTGCTCAACAGGCCAACAGCTTGTGCTGTAGGGTGCAGGGTGTGAATATTTGTCCACAGTTATTGCCCTCAAAAATTTCAAATCTCTATCAGACTAAATAAGCAATTAAGGGAAGTTGGGCTCTCCTTCATAAAGAGGAAGGAAGGGAATCAAGTTGCCCTGAGCTGCTCTGAGTAGCTGGCTACAGTTTGACACTGACATTAGATGAACAGTGAAGGTTGCCTACCATCCACTTCTTTGAGGATTGGTACATGTGGAGGGAAAATAAAAGAAGGGAAAATAACTTAATAAGGTCCATTTAAGGAAATCTACAGAAATAAAGAATGCTTGTTTATGCATATTATTCTCTGACTAAACAACAAAGTTGCAGCTCTCTTATATTCACGTGGCCAAGTCACAGCCATCCTGTAAAAGTTAACATCTGTGGAAGATGAAACACTGGAAGGGAAGTCATGAAAGCCCATGTGATGTGCATTTGTTCAGATTTTCCCAAATCCTTTTTTATGCTTCCATAAATAAACAGCTTTATGGACAGTATCAACATTCATCACCACCTGATTAAAAATTCATGGAATTAAAAAATTTGAAAAAGCTCAGACATAAAGCTAATTAATAATTAAATGTTATCGAATTCAGGATGTCCCAACTTCACTGATTTGGTGTAACATTCTAAACCACATGACCAAAGCAAAAGTGTTCAGTTAAAAGGAAGTCAGAATAGATGAGATACTAATGATTTTTCCAGTCTTACTGACATATAGGGGAAATTACAATCTCCAAGGGTGGGTGAGTTGGAGGCAGGTACAAGGTAAAAATTTTAAAAGTCTCAATTCTGACCACAACCCGCCCACTTCCAGTTTAATGGAGAGGGGAGGGCAAGTAAACCACTCTCAGGAGGCAGGTTCGGGTTAGTAAAATATTTTAATGAGACTTCTTGCATCCATTTTAACAAGATTTTTATTCTTAACCCATTGAGGCCATGTTTTCTGGAACTTGGGCAATGTTATTGGTAAAAAGGCTGGAAAGGGCTGAACTCCTGAGGTAAATACACTTACAGCTTGAAAGTTTGCAGATGACATCACATTAGAGGGAGCACTTAATGCAGAGGAAGGCTACAACAAAATACAGGAAAACATTAATAAGCTTGCAGAGTGGGCATGTAATTGACAGAGTCATCAATATAAATAAGTGTGAGGTGATACATTTTGGTAGAAGAATCAGGAGGCCACACACTCCTTGAAAAATAAGTGGCTAACTGGGCTAGAGGAAGAGAGGGATTTGCGGGTACAGATACACATATCCCTTAAAGTAGCAGCACAGTTTAAGAAGGTTATAAAAAAAGCAAGCTAAGCATTGGGGTTCATTTCCAGAAGGATACAATTTGTAAAGTTGAGAAGTTATGTTAAGCCTGTATAGAATTTTGGTTAGACCACATGGGTACTGAAAACAGTTCTGGTCTCCTACTGACTCAAGCCCCCACCCGATCTCCCACTCCTTGCACCTAGCTTACACAGTGCACCAGATATCCCACCATTTCCTACTTTCCCACCCTGTGATTAATTTTAGCAGCGCACCCTGGAAGCTGTATTGCAGGGTTTCCCATTGGGTGCCAAAGTCACTACCCGTCTTGTATAGCACCATACCTGTACTGTTAGCTTGATTGGGTCCCTCTTTTCAGATTTCATTTGTACTACTGCTACATTGGGTTTTTTCACCTGAGGCTGTGGTTTTGGAGGAGACGGACAAACTGAGGTTGACATGGTGATAGGATGTGCACTGTTGATAATCAAACTTGCAGCTTGTGGAACACCACTATCAATCCGTGGCTCACCTAGAAAAAGAAAATTTATTGATGAGGGTGATAAGAAAATGACTACACTGATTACTTTGGATAGCGAATTGTACCCCTAAAATGGTTGTTAAGCTCATAGGTAACAGTATTGGGAAATATTTAGTTAGAATACCAAAGATCAAGTTGTCACAATTTAGGATGGAGCTCTATTGTAGCAGTCTGAGACAATCTCTTAGAGAGAGTCTCATATTGCTTTGCTTTAGTACACCCCAGCATCAGATTAGGAACGAACATGTGAACTTACCGCCACACTTTCATTAATTACAGTAATGCGATGATAACTGTTTAACTGCTCCTCAGGTCCAAAATAGGCATCTCAACATATTACCCAGTAGCAATATAGCAGTTTCTGATTTTTAAAAATCACTTTTTAAAACGGGAAAACTTTAAAGACAAACTGATAGCTAGGGCAACATAGTCTGGGAAGCTGTTGGTGCTTACACGCTTGTTCTAAGGGCCAACTTTGAATTTAAAATGTAAACCACCCTGCTAAATCGCACAGAAAGAAAGGTCCATATTTGCGATGAGAAAGTGAATTTTGGCTGTATTACATGAAGGAGACTATCATTAGGCTCAGCTTCACTGGACAAGACAGATAGGGAAAATTCAGCAGGGATTCCCATTTACTAAGCAATGATATGTCAGAAAATGCACATTGTGGATACTGGACAAGTCCAAATGACTCAATACTACACTATGCATTTAGGCATGGATGAGAGTAGAAATTCAATCTAAATGAATAAAATAAAAGAAAATTCTCATGTGCTTTGCTGAATATAATTAGTGATAAACATTGACTATGTTTGTGTATTTACACAACAATGTGCTGGAAAAGGAATTATTTTTAACTTTTATCATTGAATGCAAAACGAGAGTTAACAAACTTGCCGCTTGTTTTACATCTCATCTAGTTTCTAGAAAGTTTTAAAATTACCACTTAAATGGTTTGAGACAGGAATATTGTGAATTGTGTTATATGTAAAGGCTGGGAAGAACATTGTACATTATCAGATTCACACAATGAGGAACACTATTATTACAGAGAGTAGAAAATTGAAACTTATCATATTAACTTCTACTTAATCAAGAATCTGCTTATATCAGAGGTTCAAAGAAAGAAATTTGACTACACACTATTGGAACTATTTTTAACCAAATGATCCAAATCATATTCAAATATTCAAATATGCATTGTGTGCAAATATGGTTTGGAAATACAGATATTAAGTTATGATATTTTTGGGCTAGAGAGGTAAGAAAGGAAACAGGTGATAATAATGATGGATGGAGTACATGGCTTTGAGAAGAGTGATAATGTACATTTCATAAGTGGTTCAGACTGTGCTGATAGGGTTAGAGGTCAAAAATAAAGGGATTATTACATTAGTGGGGCTGTACTATAGGCTCCATAATTATGAGTGAAATAGAAGAGGAAATCTGTACACAGCTCAGGGAAATGAGTAGGAAAAACAAAATTACTGTTGCGGAAGTTTTTAATTACCCATTCATTGATTGGGACAGGGAAGGAGCAAATGGAATAGAATTCTTAAAATGTGTACAAGGCTCCTTTATCATGCTTATATATCAAAAGGGGAGAAATATCACCAGGCCAAGTTTTGTATAATGAAATATATCAAGCAGAGAAACTGGGAGCTGAATTTTAACATTCTAGCCCCTAAGCAATGGGGGTGGTTGGCAGCAGGTCAGGAACCTCAAGTTCAAGGAGTGAGTTTTACTGTATGTTTTAACTGAGCCACAGCATTAGCATCCTGCTTCCGAGTTTCCCAACCAATTAGAGTGGGCAGGGATGTTGATGACCTGCACTTGACTGTTGGAGCTTCATCATTTAAAGGAACTCGGTGAGCATAAGAATATATTCATCATGCAACTGTCAAGATAGAGCCAGGTACTCGAGTGATGGTGTGTAAAGAAGGGTAATGCAGTTGATGTGGTATACATGGGCTTCTAAAAGCCATTTGATAAAGTGTCACATAATATGCTTGTTGCCAAAGCTGATGTCCATGGAATAAAAGGGACAGTGGCAGCATGGATACAAAGTTGGATGAGCAATAGGAAACAGAGTAGTGGTGAATGGTTGTTTTTTAGACTGGAGGAAGGTATACAGTGGTGTTCCCCAGGGTCAATATTTGGGCCACTGCTTTTTTTGACATGTATTAATGACTTAGACTTGGGTGTGCAGGTCACGACTTCAAAATTTGCAGATGACATAAAACTTGGAAGCGCTGTGAGGATGTTAGTGATGGACTTCAAGAGAATTGTGGATTGGGTGGAAACATGCTGGGAAATGTGAAATGATACATATTTTTGGTGAGGAAAGCAAGGAGAGGCAATATAAAATAAACGGTGTAATTGTAAAGGGGGTGCAGGAACAGAGACACCTGGGGGTAGATGTGCACAAATTGCGCACAGGTTGAAAAAGTGTTTAAAAAGGCATATAGGATCCTGGGCGTTATACACTGAGGCATAGAACACAAAAGCGCAGAATATACAATGAACCTTTACAAAACACAGGTTCAGTCTCATTTGGAGTACTGTGTCAAATTCAGGACACTGCACTTAGAAAGGAGGTGAAGGTTTTAGAGATGGTGCAGAACAGATTTATGAGAATGATTCCAGGGATGAGGGTCTTCAGTTACGATGATAAATTGGAGAATCAGCGGTTGTTCTCCTTAGAGAAGAGGAGGTTGAGAGGAGATTTGATAGTGGTGTTCAAAGTCATGAGGAGTTGAGACAGAGTACCTTGCATTACAAATGCTTATGTTTCGAGAATGTGTCTTCAATTTAGAGTAAAATAGAGGAATGAAAGGGATTGTGTGACCTGTTCCAAGCCTGGGTGGCTTGGTTGTTAAAGGTGGGCCCAAGTTGTTTCACTGGGAAGAAGGTGCAAGATATTCACACCTATAAACAATGACCAGAGCGGCTGTGCTGACTGTGGATCAATTATTACTCTCTAAGTTCCAGAGAGATGTTAGGAATATTAAGTTTTGGAAATGGTTATACTTTCATATGTCTATTGAATTTCAAGATAGAATGAAGTTTGGGGGGTGGTGTCTACAGGATAGCTAATTAGCATTTCTACCTGGATACAAAGCCATGGAGATGGGCTTTGAGAGGGGAAGAGTCCTTGGGAAGCCAATGCAGGACTGGGTAACAGACTTTCCTAAAACATCAGTGAACCTAACAGGCAATGCCAGTCTGCAAAAATCCAAGGGAGACAGATAGCAGAGGGACAGAGGCAGCAAGTCCCTATTATTCACCACTCAAAACGTAGATGAGAGCTCACACTCAGATTGAAGAGACTAAACACATGAGGGTTTAAATGAAGCTGGAAGATTTGCCTAGCTTTGGTTAGAGGGTGGGATCTCCAGTGTAGTCCACACTGTGAAAATCAGTTCATGGATTAGAAATTATCTAACTGAAAAAGAAAAAAGGAGCCAAGAATCACTTTGGACTGGTTCCTGGAGAACGAAGTGTTTACTTAAGGGATAGAGTAAGGTATAACCGTAGGAGAACCATAGAAATTTAATGTTAAATGGTGGATCTGTTCTGTAGTTTAAAGTATAAGCTGCCTACTGAAATAGTGTTTAGTTGTTATTAGTTTTAGTTTGTGTGTTACAGTAAAAGTTTTAAAACTTCAAATCTTGTGTGATCCTTTCAGCCATTTCCAACCAAAATTCAATTTCTTTTTAAAAAGGTGATTGGCAAAAGAACCAAAGGCAATATGAGAAAACATTTTTGTACCTAGTTACTGGTTAGGATCTGGAATGCACTGTCTGAGAGGGTAGTGAAGGCAGATGCAATTGTCGCTTTCAGAAGGGAATTGGATAAGCAACTGAAGACAAAAATAGATGCAGCATTATTTGCAAAGGGCGGGTGAGTGGGACCAGGTGAATTGGTTTTGCAGAGAGATGGCACAAACTCAAAGGGCCAATGGTCTCCTTCTATGCTGTAACCATTCTGTGATTCTATGAAGGAAGGCTGCCCCAGGGTTCTCTGAGGCATTCTTGTACACCAAGCTGAGTTATAGCGGACCTCAGAGAGATTCTGTTCCCAGCAGCTGGGAGGGATGGCTGGAAGTGGTAGGAAAGGTGAGTTGCAGGTCCAGGATACTGTGCCACTAGAGGTTCAATTTTTTTTCAAATTTAAATTAAATTAAATTTAAAATTTCAACTTTATCAGGACAGGAAAAGTGAGTGACAATGTTCAAGTTCCAAACCCTTCACTCTGGCTTCTCCAGTCCTCTCTTGCACAAAACTACTTTGACCAACATACCTAGCAGCTCCATCCATCCCTCTCAATCAAGGCACCACCTCACATCTCCAACTGATCAGCAACCACTCACACTCACCCTTACCTATTACCGTGCCAAAGCCATCCCTCATAATGAACCTCTACAAATGCATTTTTTCAACCTCTCAGCACATTCCGTGGATGAAGAAAAAGCGGATGTCTGAGAAATTATACTGATTATAGAGTTATGCTGGACGATGCGAGTGCTGAGTAGAATACCAATTTTTAAAAAAGAAGACAGAGCTAACCCAAGTAATTACAGGTCAGTTAGTTTAGCATCTAATATAAGGAAAGTTTTAGAACTTTTAATTAAAGGTGCAAATATCAGGCTTGAATTGTCACCAAGTTGGAAGGGCTCCATGCCTTGGCCAAAATGGCGCTGGGGCCCCAAATCCGGAAGTCCCACCACCCCAAAAATTTCAAAGTAACACCCACCATTTTCACTCAGGCAGGGGGGTTGCAAGAAATGGGGGCGGAATGAATTTTGCCCAGCAATGGTTCACGGAGGCAGCTGCGTATTAAAAAGTGTGACGAGTAGATATGAATGCGCATAAAAAGTGGATATGGTCATCAAGCTGTCGTCATTTAAATGCTCTTTAAATTTTTGGAAAAAAAGCTTGCAGTTGATAAAAAGGGGCTTTTAATTTCACTAGCCATTTGTTGACATTAGCCTGAGGGTTATCATTACAGGATTAGTGCTGCTTGATTGCTTCTTCAACCTATCATTACCACAGGGGGGCCTGTAAGTTCACAGTTTGATTGGCAGCTTCAAGTGATAATAAAAAGATTAGCTGCCATGGTGTGGAGCTGTGAATACAAATGTTTGCTTTTTTTAATAAGGGATTAAGTATTTTGAAGGGATTTAAAATTATTGAATGGGCTTTTATCAATTGGAGTGTTTTTTTTAAATATTGTGAAGTCTGTAATAGATATTTCAAACTTTATTTTATTTCATCTCAGCATGGTTCTTGAGATTGCCAAAGGTAGATACTGGGTGAGTTGGCATGGAAGGTGTAAGAGCAAAGGGTGCTGGGTAAGGGCACAGGTTGGCATGAGTTGGCATAGGGGCTATAAAAGGCCATAGGGGATGGGTAGAAGGGGGTAGGATGGAATGGAGGGTATGAGGGGCCATGGGCGGTATGGGTGGGGAACATGAGGTGGCATGAGTTGACATGGATGCAGCATGGGAAGTGTGAGAGGGTGAGGGGATAAGAGAGGTGAGGGCCTGAGGGCTGTTTTTTCCTTTATTATTTTTATTACAACTGTGACGAGGCGAGCCTTTTAACCAGCACTGTTTCTGGGGTTGGCGGGCCTGAAACAAGCTAGTACCCAAATCCAGTTAGAGCCCATCCCCCACCAAAACAAAATCCAGTTTGGGAAAGTTGCTTCTGAGTCGTGTTTGCGGAGTTGTAAAATTTCCTGACTCTGCATACCTGATTCAGGAGCGAAAATTTAGTCCTTAAATTCCAGCTGTTTTCATATCAGGAGGTGACAGATATGGTTGATGGAGGAAATGAAATACATGTGGTCAATATAGACTTTCAGAAAGCCATTGACAAGGTTTGACACAGGGGAGTATTGGTGAAAAATAAGGGCTATGGAATTAGGAGAGGGATGGTAAATTGATTTTAAAATGATTAGAGCAAGGAAACAGAGATTAAGAATTAAGGGTAGCTTCTCAGGCTGATTGGAAATGGATAGTGATGCATGAGGTTTTGTTTGATCTGAACCGTTTCTGTTCATCTCTTACATTAACAATTTGTGTAAAGGCCTGAAGGGATTATTTGCCCGAATTTGCACAGGTTACTAAAACAGAAGGTTTGGTAAATAATGCAGAGGATAAAAGGAAGCTGCAAGGAGTATTGGTATAAAGGTGGAATAGGCAAAAAATTGAGCAGGTGGCATTCACCGTCACGAAGGATGATGAAGTACATGTTGTAAAAAATATATTACACTTTAAATGGGAAGGCTGGATTAATGTGGAAGAGCAAAGAGATTTGGGAATTCAGGTTACAAGACATTAAAATCGGCACCCCAAGTGGTTACGGGCATTAAAAGAAAAGTTAATGGAAAACCCTGGGTTTTAAGGCAAGAGCTGCAGATTATAAAATCACTAAGTATGGTTAAATCACAGAATTGTTACAGCACAGAACGAGGCCATTCAGCCCATCGTGTCTGCGTTGGCTCTCCACAGGAGCAATTTAACTAGTGCTCCTTCCCACCTTCTTCTCACAGCCCCACACATTCTTCCTTTTCAGATAATAATCCAAATCCTTCCTGAGTGCCTTGATTGAACCTGCTTCCACCTCACTCAGGCAGTGCATTTCAGATTCTAACCATTCGCTGTGTGAAAATGTTTTTCCTCATGCCATTGATTCTTTTTCCAATTACCTTAAATCTGTGACTTCTTGCTGCGATCCTTCCACCAATGGGAACATTTTCCCTACCTACTCTATCCAGACACCTCATGATTTTGATCATGACAGTGTGTCTCAAAGTTTACTGATGCTTCAGTGGAAAGATTACCAGAGCCATATTTGACACTCTTAAGAAACAAGCCACAAGGATAGCATCACAAAATGCATGACAGGAGTTGGAGCAGGAACGTCTTTGAAGCAACACACAGAGAAAAAAGAAACCGGAGTTAGTGAATGAAGCAGAAATCATGGCCAGAATTTTGAGATTGGCGGGCGGGCACAGCCAGGAAATGGCCCACCGCCCGTGATCAGCCCCTGGCTGCGATTTCACGCTGGCTGGCCAATTAAGGCCTGCCGAGCACGAACACCAGCTCCCCAATGGTCGGGAAGAGTCCAGCGGGGATCTGTCGGCTGCCGGGTCCAATGGCGACCTTGCGGCCGGTTTAAAACTGACAGAGTCAGGCCCTGGACGGCTGCTGGCGATGAGGGCATCTTTGGTGTTGTCAGCAGGAAAGTAAAAACTATGGATATAAATACGGCTGCAGACACCAGGCAGGTCGGATGAGCACTTGGCCCCCTGTTTTTCTGATGAGTGCCTCGCGGTCCTTCTGGAGGAGGTGGCTGCCAGGAGGGACATCCTTGTCCCCAAGAATGGAAGGAGGAGGCCACTGAACCTAACATAAAGAGCTTGGGAGGAGGTGACAGTGCTGGTCAGCAGCCATGATGTGATGTGGCGCACATGGGTCAGAGCCGCAAGAGGTTTAATGACCTGCTGCACTCAGGAAGGGTGAGTACCGTGTTGGCATGGATCAGCATGTTGAAGTGTTAAGGTGTGGCCGTCCCCCTGGGGAGCTCAGGAGTGTTAAGAGTCTAAGTGCCAATTGTCAATGACGCTGGAACTGGCCAAGGGAGTGAGCCCCCACTGCTTGGCCCCAGTGCCTTGCAGCTCGAGGGCCACGACTCACATGTGCCCATCAAGGTGCTCCTCAGGTGGGTTGGCCAGGCTGCAATGGTGCTGCAGGTAGAGAGCGGACTAATCAATGCTCCTCTATCCTTACAGGAGAAGATGGCCCATAACAGCATTGAAAGGTCGCGGACAGGCGGAGGTCCCCCAAACCTCCTAATCCTAACCAGGTACGAGCAGGACGCCCTTGAGCTGAAGAGCCGGCATGTTCCTCGGTCAATCGGCCGCAAAGAGGCTGGGGTGTCAGATGAAGGTAATAGTGCAGTGCACAGGGGTGAGAGTTTCGGATGGTGCAAACATTCTTGTGGAGTCTCATCATCAATCCAAAACTGGATTCCCCACTGATCATTGAAAGACGATGGCACCATGATACAGATCTCCATGGTGCCTGGCATGCACAGTGACAGAACCAATCGCAGGACCCCGGAGACCCATCGCTGATGTCAAAGGACCAGGCTCCAGATGCATCTGCGTCATACCCGCTCTCTGAACCAGGCACCAACATATATACCAGTACCTCAGCGGCCATTAGGTCTTTGGCTAGAACGTCGGTGCAGAGCGGTGAGGGCACTTCACACTCGCTTGAGGTGCAGGCAGAGGCAGAGAGTGCCTAGGGCACCGGCAGTCGGAGGCTGGCTGGAGACCAGGACGATGCTCAGACGAGGGCAGATGATGAGCCCCTGGAGTTGTCCATCAGGCGGCAGATGCTGGATGTCCAACAAGATGTGCAGGAGGATCTGGCAGAGATCCATGAGGGTATGCGTGCCATGGTCTCCGTTATGGAGGTGCCCATGCACAGCACGAGCACTGTGTTGACCCTCATCCCCGAGCACATTGCCTCTTCCATTGAGAGAGTGGCGACTCTCATGGAGAGGCAGCTCCAGGAACAGAATCAGGGATTCCTAGGGTTGCGCTCTGACCTGCAGCCCTCACAAAGGCACTGACATCAGGTGGTCAGTATCCCTGTGGGAGATGGATGAGGCACCCAGTATTCCAGCTGGGTGCCCGTCCATCAATGGTAAGCAAGGAGGTCCAGAGCGACCTCACACTAGCGCATGAGCTGCCTGTCGTCTCTGCGGGCTCCTCTCAGGGCACTCTGGATGACGGCAGCAGCTCCTCCGCCCCTCTGCTAGTGACCATGGCATCTGATGAGGCTGTGGCGACTGTGGAGATGCCAGTCCCTCCCAGATGGGGCCAGCACAGGCTCCAGAGGACAGAGGACGACTGCCAAGGTCATCAAGACTAACATGACATCAGAATCATCAGGCTGTCTCCAATGCTAGTGCCAGTGAGGCGGAGGGGAACGACACCAAGATGTAGCACTAGCAAACGTAAGTTTAAGACACCATGAGCACAAGAGGGACTGGTCATGGGTGATCTTCTGTTGTGCAATGTTTTGTTTAATTTAACTGGTCTGGGGTTGAAGACCAGAGAAGGTTTTGTTAATTTGTTTTGACTGTCAACGTGAGATAAATTTCCTTTTGTCGTAATGGCCTGAGTATGCTTCAACTTTTTTATTTAATGTGGTGCAGAGTATGCCAGTGTGTAATGCTGGACATGGGTGGCTCAAACCTTTATTGCACAGGCATTGAGAGGACTTTGGGGTCAAAGGAAAGGGCAATTTCAGACATCCAAGATAGAGGCGGCAGTCCTGGCATGTGGTGGTCACGCTTAATTGGCAGCCTAGCTGAAGGAGCATTGGATCAAGGTGTCCCTGGTGTCCCTGCCTCCCTGGAGGTTACAGAGGTCTGCCTCCACACCCTCAGCATTCTCCTCACCATGCTCTTCTTCTTGCTCATGACTGGGTTAATCATCTGTGGCCTTTGCAGCTGCATCAACATCCTCTTCCTACAGTGAGTCCCCCCTTGCCAGTGCCAGATTGTGGAGAGCGCAGCATGCAACCACTACTATCAGTGACACCTGCTCTGGGGGGTACTGTAGTGCAGCCCCTAAACAGTCCAGGCATCGGAAGCACATCTATGGTCCTCTCTACCACTGCCCTTGTGGCATGACTCCTATTGTAATGCTGCTCTGCCTCTGTTCTTGGGTGGTGGAGAGCATCATAAGCCACCTTTTCAAGGGATAGCCCCTGTCACCCAGCAGCCATCCATCCAGTTGGGCTGCAGCGCTGAAAAGTCTCAGCACCTGGAAGTGTCTCAGGATGTACGCGTCATGGGAGCTGCCAGGGTACCTTGCATAGGCTTGCAGAACATGCACCCTATGGTCACACACTATCTGCACATTCATGGAACGGAATCCCTTCCTGTTGATGAAGGCATCCGATGACCCCGCTGGCATCTTGATGGCCACATGTATGCAGTCGATTGCACCCTGGACATGGGTGAACCCAGCAATCGCTACAAAGCCTCTAGCTTGCTCTGTCTGGCTGGCCTCGTCCATATGAAAATGAATGAAAGTCAGTACCCACCTGAACAGATATTCTGTCACCAGCTTCACGCTGGGACACTCCACACAGATCCCCCACTGGGCCCTGGAAAGAGCTGGAGGCATAGAAGTTGAGGGCCATTGTGACCTTCCGAGCCACTGGCATGGGGTGTCCACCCACACAGTCGGAGCTGATCTCAGGCCCAATTATCTGACAAATAGAGATCACGGTCTCCCTTGAGAACTGAACCTCCTTCAGCATTGCACCTCAGACATATTGAGGTAGCTGCATCACTGCCTATAAACCCTGGCAGCAGGATAGTGGCGTCTTCTGCGGCCCTTCCTGCCTTGGACTGCCAGCTGGCTCCGCACCTGCACCTCTCCTCCCCAGGTTACTCCCCTGGAAGCTGCATGGGGACACCTGGCCTCCTCGTCCTTCTGCCCTTCTCTTCCTCCTCAGAGGAGGTGCCACCAGCGGAGGCCACAATCCCCATTACTAGGGTAACAGAAGGCTGTCTGATACCTAGAAGGATCCACACAGTCTGAATTCTCCGGGGTTCTTGGAGACACCAAGGAGTCCTGAAATGAAGCCTGGAAATGCTAACAATGAAGCCCTGAACAGAGATGAAACTGCCATATACCAATAAGTTACCAGCAGCAAATTATCCACCAAACTCCTCACTACTCACACTGGCAATGCTGCTGACTCTTTTCATTCTGCCAGTGGAGGAGGTTTTTGAAAATGTCAGCTGGCCACCTGCCATTTTGGCCATGCGATGAGCGTGAAATCATATGAGCAACAAAAAATCAGCATCAATTGGCTTTTTAATGGCCTTAACTGGCCTCTTAATTAACGGTGGCACGGCTCCGGTACCCACGCACGCCCGCCTGCCAAGCCTATTTGACACTCGAGCGTGTCAGGTGTGCACCCACATGCTGAGCAAAAAATTTTGCCCCATGTCAATATTAAGAATCAAGTAAATAAGTGGTTGAAGGAGAGAGGGGTTAGAATGGGAGCACGGTGGGAATATGGGATCAGACTAATGTGTGGACAATACAGCTACATGAAGTCGCAGACCAAAGGGTCTGATTTTGTAATTCTATGACCGATTCTCTGCAACCATGAGACTTTCAATTTGAAAATCTCAATCATATCCTTCATTCTTCTGTTCTCTAATGAAAAGGAACCAGATACTTTGAACCTATTCTCACATGAAAGTGGGAAAATCTAAATTATGATGTATAAATATGAATGCCAGAAGAATTAACAATAAGATGCTGGAACTGGAGACAACAGGAGCAACAAAGAGCTACTATGTATTAGACGATCAGAAACTTGAACAACCCCAGTGGATGGGAATTAATATATTCATGCATATCAAATGATCAGAAAATATACAACAAAATAGGAGGTGGTGTAGCCATACTTGACATCTGGTAGGTAAAAGAGGTTATTCAAGTGTGAGGAAAAAAAATACAATAGCAACTCCATGTTGACATCTCTAACATGAACAAATCCAACTAAGCACCAGGCCCAGGCTCTAGATTCATATCAGTACAAAAAAAGGTAGCTTATTCTATTAAGTGGGAGGACAGGTAACCAGAAGAATAATTTTCAGGGGAAACTTCAAACAACCTGATATAAATTGAGAAAAACCAAATTGTCTAGAGTCAGGCCTGTTCATTTAAAGGCAAGACTGCTTCATAGTTCAGGCATAATTGAAGTCACTAGTAGTATTGTGCATCTCAACCTGATGTATTAAATGGCCTAAATTACAAAAGATGGAAGTCATGTGACTCTAGCGGACAGTGACTGCAGAAAGCTTATGCTTAACATATTCTAAGAGTCAAAAATACCAAAGATAGACTGCAGCACTTCAAGGAGGCAGTTCACCACCACCTTCTCATGGGCAATTAGGGATGGGCAACAAATGCTGCTGTTGCCAGCATTGTTCACTTCTCATAAGACAAATAAACTAGTAATGCAGAGGCAAAAACAGAAAATGCTGGAAAAACTCAGCAGGGCTCTGAAGAAGAGTCATACGGACTTGAAGCATTAACTCTGTCTTACTCTCCACAGATGCTGTTAGGCCTGCTGAGTTTTTCCAGCATTTTCTGTTTTTGTTTCAAATTTGTAGCATCCACAGTCTTTTGCTTTTATCTTAGTAATGCATGCGCCTGGACTAATGTTCTGGAGCCATGAATTCAAATCCCAACATGGCAGCTCATGGTATTTAAATTCGATTAATTAATGAATCTGAAATAAAATGCTAGTCTCAGTAATAGTGACCATAAACTACCAGATTATCATAAAAACCCACCTGGTTCATGAATGTCCTTTCAGGAAGGAAATCTGTCCCCTTTACCTCGCCTGGCCTTCATTTGACACCAGACCCAAAGCAACGTGGTTGACTCTTAACTGGCCTCAGAAATGGCCTAGCAAGCCACTCAGTTGTATCAAACCACGACAGAAATGTCAAATAAGAATAAAATCGGACAGACTACACAGCATCAAACTGGGCACCAGAAATAACAAAGGTAAACCTGCCCAGTCGACCCTGCAAAGTTCTCCTCACTCACATATGGCAAAATTGGGAGAGTTGTCCCACAGACTAGTCAAGCAACAAAAGATACAGTCATGCTCACTAAAGCATACCTTACAGCCATTCTCAGATTCTTCCCTCACCATCCCAAGGTGTGTCCTTTCCCATTGGCAATACAAACACACAAGTGTCCTCACAGAGATATACAGTCAGCAAGGAATGGCCCCATGAAGGCCCATGGCATCAAGTCAAATATGGGCAAGGAAATTTACTGTTGATTACTACCACTGCCCTCCCTCAGCTGGTGAATCAGTACTCCTCATGTTAAGCACCAAATTGAAGGAGCACTGAGGATGGCAAGGGCACAGAATGTCCTCTGGGTGATGGATTTTAATGACCATCCCCAAGAGTTGCTCGGTAGCACTACTACTGTGCAAGCTGGCTGAGTCCTGAACGAATATCTGCCAGACTGGGCCTGCAGCAGGTGGTGAGGGGACCAACAAGAAGGAGGAACCTACATGACCTCCTCTTCATCAATCTACCCTTTGTAGAGGCATCTGTCTATGACAGTATTGGTAAGGCTACCCACCACACAGTCTTGTGGAGACGAAGTCCCATCTCCAAACTGAGGATATTTTCCCTCATGCTGTGTGACACTACCACCGAGTTAAATGGAATAGGTTCAGAACAGATCTAGCAGCTCAAAACTGGCCATCCATGAGGTACTGTGAGGCATCAGCAGCAGCAGGATTGCGTTAAATCACAATCCGTAATCTCATGGCTGGTATATCCCTCACTCTAGCATTACCATCAAACCAGGGCATCAACTGATCAACCCTGGTTCAATGTGGAGAGCATGCCAGGAGCAGCACCAGGCATACCAATAAATGAGGTGCCAACCTGGTGAGCTACAAGACAAGACTGGCTACATGCATGCTAAAAGCGAAAGCGGCATACGATAGACAGAGCCAAGCGATCCCACATCGAACTGATCAGGTCAAGCTCTGTAGTCCTACCACATCGAGTTGTGAATGGTGGTGGACAATTAAAGAACCAACCAGAGCAGGAGGTATCACAAACATCCCATTCTCATGTCAAGGCTGAAACATTTGCAATCATCTTCAGCCAGAAGCGTTGAGTGGATGGTCCATCTTTACCTCCTCCTAAGGTTCTCACCATTACAGATGCCAGTCTTCAGGGAATTCGATTCACCCTATGTGATATCAAGAAACAGCTGAAGACACTGGATACAGCAAAGACGGTATGGGCCTTTTTAAAACTTTCTTTCATGGGATGTGAGCATCGCTGGAAATGCCAGCATTTGCTGCCCATCCCTAATCCCACCTGTGGATGTACCTCTACCACATGGACTTCAGCAGTTCAAAAAAGACAGTTCCATGCCACTTCTCAAGGGCAATTAGGGATTAGAAAATGGTCTCAGCTGTTTTGTGGGTGTCATGGTCTGAAATTGCAACCTGCCTGAGTCTATTGCTATAGATTTAGGTTACATACAATTTTGTGCAGCTTCCTCATTTAAATGAGTCTAGCACTAGTCTGAGTGGGACCTGTGTTGCTGGCTGACTCAACACCATGCGGGGGCTGAGTAGCATTTGCAGAGAACATATCGTGCAGACAGCCTTAAGGCAGTCCGCGCCTCTTATAGGGAAACTGTACTGAATCACAGCTTACTGCTGTTGAATGTTATTGCTGCAATTTGAAACAAGGGAAATGGAGCACTGGGACTGAGAGAGTGCTCAATGGTCCATGGGTGTGGCACTGGAGGCCTGATTGACATAGGTGGATAGGAGGAGAGAGGCCATGTTTTTGTGGGAGACCAGAAGGCCCTCAAGGACCACCTACAAAAGGACGTGAAAACAGATGTCCCCAAGGAGCTGGCAGCAATGCCACAAGAAATGCAATGACATCAAGGTCAATGAATACATCTTCACATAACATCTCCTATCCACCATACCAACAAACTTTCACGCTGCTCATAGCACCATAACCCCATCACTCACCCATCAGCAGTCCCTAGTGGTCAGGACTCAGGCCTAACGTTCAGCTGCATCTCTTGAGGTCTATAGAGGTGGTTCCCTGTAGCATGGGCCCAGTTGTGACAGAGCTCACAGCATCTGGCATTGTTGAGAACACTGAAGATGATGGTATGTTACTGCCTTATGCCCTTTCTTAACTCTCAGCTCACCCATAGCTTGCTATCTGGCTTGATGAGCAAGCTGCTAATGGTGTTATCGTGGACCTCTCACTTTCCACCCCAACACCTTCTTCATTGCAATATTCCGCTCCTGATTTCCTGCTCTGAGACATCCAGAAACTGCCACTTACACAGCTGTAGCATGCACAGGAGGAAGAGCAAAAACAACAGCATAGCATTGATGAAGAGACCCAGGCATTCGCAGCCACCAGCTCAGATATTGGCTGTGTGGGTACCTTAGAAGCAAGCATCAAATTGGATGTGCACAAGGCAAGCCACTAGGTAGCTACAGCCAGGCTAGGAGTCACCAGAGGATGAGACTGCAAACAAGTTCTGCTATACGGGACTCAGATGAGGACTTCAATGGGGCAGCCTACAGGAGAATGCTTTTGAAGATGCTTTGTGCATTGGCAGGCCTGCTAGACAGCCTATCACTGTTAAGGATCATGGAGGAGTCTGGCTCCAAGTTGGCAGAGGACATGGTTCAGAGCTTGCACTCTCTGCAGCCTCTGCACCATTGCCTGTCTTGTTGCAGACCCAGAAGACCTGCAACCTCAGCCTCCATATCTGTTGCAGCCTTTGTGCAGGTAGGTCACCAAATCCTCTGCCCTTCCTATGAGAATGCAGCAACACTCGCTGCCAAAGCAGGAACTCAACACAACGCTTCCAAAAACACTCCACAGTACTTCCAGAGACATTGCATCGCAGAAGCTATTCTAAATTGTTGGGTACCTGGTCTTTTAACCATCACTATGGCGGAGTCCCTCTTGCAGCTAAACATATGTTCTCTGATGAGTGACAAGCGAATAGGTTTGGACCTCATTCACATTTTTAGTGGCACTCTTAACTTGTCCTGTCATCTTCAATGACCTCTGTACACATGGCCCCAGGCCTCTGTTTCTGCACTTCTTTAAAATTGCACCC
The DNA here is from genome assembly GCF_964194155.1 of Cetorhinus maximus. Taxonomy (NCBI): domain Eukaryota; kingdom Metazoa; phylum Chordata; class Chondrichthyes; order Lamniformes; family Cetorhinidae; genus Cetorhinus; species Cetorhinus maximus. The sequence continues at coordinate 51,998,642 of NC_135896.1, read as the reverse complement.
TTTAGTTTATATTGCCTCCCTCATTTTTCCCACCAAAACGTATTCACTTCTTAATTCTTTGCACCAGTCCATCATTAACATAAATATCAAAATGAGGAGTGGCCCTAATATCCAGGCCTTGGGGAACACCACCACATACTTCACCATTAATCTCCATTTTCTGTAACCTAGTCCATTTTGTATCCATGCTGTTACTGTCCCTTTAATCCCATGGGCTTTCATTTTGCTTACAAGTCCATGATACAATACTTTGTCAAACACCTTTTGAAAGACAAAATCACCTGCACTATCCTCATCAACCCTCTCCAGTACAAGGTATCAATTATTTTTGTCTCAGATTAATCTCTCTAAAATGTTTCCCTGCCACAACCATTAGGTTGACTGAGGTCAAAAGTTGCCAGGTTAATCCCTTTCCCCTTTTTTGAAAGGGTTGTAACATTTGGAATCTGCCAGTCCTCCAGCATCATCCTCATAATTGAGGAGGATTATAAGATTGTGCCCACAGCAATTTCCACCCTTATTTCCCTCAGTAAAACAGGATGCATCCTATCTGGAATGTATGATTTTTTTTTCAATACTGCAAATCTTTTAAATACCTCCTCTTTTCTATTTTGATCCTATCCAATATTACTACTACATCCTCCTTTACTGTTATATTGGAGACATTCGCTTTTCTGGTGCAGACAGATGTACTCATTTTGTAACTCAACCATGAGCTCTGCCTCCATAAGATGACCTTCTCTTTGATACCGAATCAAGCCCATCCTTCCTTCAGCTACCATTTTACTGTTTATATATTTATAAAAGCTTTTTGAGTTAATCTATTCTTATACTTTCTCTTTGCCACTCTTATTTCCATATTTTAGATGATCTCTGTACTTTTCATGTTTATTTTGGCTCCTTATAGCTCCAGGAGCTTGAGCTTTCTGAACTTTCTTTCCCACTTTGTACCCAGAGTTTACTCTGTACCCAAACCATTTCCTCTTTGAAGGCCTCTCATTGCTCATTTACTCTTTTGCCTACCAATTTTTGATAATAACCAACCTAGGCCCCTTAACTCACAGAAACTAGCTCTCCTCCATTTAAGTATTCCTCCTCCATTCCTCATCCTTTCCTGTAATTATTCTAAACTGATAATATTATGATCCCCACTTTCCAAATGCTTCCTCATCGAGGCACACTCCGCTTGACACACTTCATTCCCTAGAAATAGATCCAGCACTGCTTTCTTCCTCGTTGGGTTGGAAACATACTGATCTAGAAAGTTCTCGTGTACGTAATTTAACAATTCCTTTCCCACTTTGCCGTTTACACTGTTACTATCCCATTCTATATTAGGGTAAATGAAATTCCCTCCTATCATTACTCTATAATCCTTGCATTTTTCTGTAGCTTGGTTGCAAATTTCCTTCTGTATCCCCTTTCTACTATTTTGTGGCCTAGAGTTTTCATCCTGCAGCATGATAGTTCGTCTATTGTTCCTTAATTCTAATCAAATAGACCCTGCCTTTGAACCCTAACTGCCCTTAAGAAAGTGGAGGTGAGCCATCTTCTTGAACCACTACAGTGCATATGGTACAGGTAAACTCATGTTGCTTTTTTTTTGGAAAAATATACTTTATTCATAAAATATCTAAAAGAACATTACGAAACATTTCAAAATGGCATCACAAAGTGCAATGATATTCAAATTATCTACATAGGTCATGTTGCACTCTGAAGGACATCCACAGTGCTGTAGGGAGGGAACTGACCGTTTCTGTAGTAGTTTCATACAAATAAGTGGGTTGCAGTTAACAGTCAACCACATTGCTGTGGGTCTGACTGGGTCAGGACGACAGATTTCCTTCCCTATAGGACATCCAATAGATGAATGATTACAACAACCTGGTAGCTTCACTTAAATTCATTTATGACATGTGGCCGTTACTGGCTAGGCCAGCATTTATTGCCCATCCCTAACTGTCCTCGAGAAGGTGGTGGCGAGCTGCCTTCTTGAACCGCTGCAGTCCATGTGGTGTAGGTACACCCACAGTGTTGTTAGGTAGGGAGTTCCAGGATTTTGACCCAGTGACAGTGAAGGAACGATGATATGTTTCCAAGTCAGGATGGTTAGTGGCTTGGAGGCGAACTTCCAGGTGGTGGTGTTCCCATGTATCTACTGCTCTTGGCTTTCTAGATGGTAGCGGTTGAGAGTTTGGAAGGTGCTGCCTAAGGAGCCTTGCTGAGTTCCTGCAGTGAATCTTGTAGATGGTGCACACTTCATCGGTTGTGGAAGGAGTGAATGTTTGTGGAAGGGGTGTCAATCAAGTGGGCTGCTTTGTCCTGGATGGTGTCCAGCTTCTTGAGTGTTGTTGGCAAGTGGAGAATATTCCATCACACTCCTAACTTGTGCCTTGTAGATGGTGGACAGTCTTTGGGGAGTTAGGGAGCAAGTTGCTCGCCGCAGGATTCCTAGCCTCTGACCTGCTCTTGTAGCCACAATATTTAAATGGATAGTCCAGTTCATTTTCTGGTCAATATAATCCCCAGGATGTTGACAGTGGGGGGTTCAGCGATGGTAATGCCATTGAATGTCAAGGGGCGACAGTTAGATTCTCACTTGTTGGAGATGGTCATTGCCTGGCACGAATTTTACTTGCCACTTGTCAACCCACGCCTGGAATTTTCCCAGATCTTGCTGCATTTGGACATGGACTGCTTCAGTATCTAAGGAGTCACGAATGGTGCTGAATATTGTGCAATCTTCAGTGAACATCCCCACTTCTGACCTTATGATGGAAGGAAGGTCATTGATGAAGCAGATGAAGATAGGACCATAGAAAGGTTACAGTGCAGAAAGAGGCCATTCAGCTGATCATGTCTCCGCCAGCCAAAAAGAGAAAAAAGCTAGTCACTCATTTTAATCCCACTTTCCAATACCTAGTCCGTAGCCTTGCAGGTTATAGCACTTCAGATGAGATCCAGATACCTTTTAACTGAGTTGAGCATTTCAGCCTCAACCACCAACTTAGGCAGTGAATTCCAGACTTCCACCACCATCTGCGTGAAAACGTTTTTCCTCATGTTCCCTCTAAGCCTTCTACCAATCACCTTAAATCTATGCCCCCTGGTAACTGACCCCTCAGCTAGGGGAAACAAGTCTTTCCTGTCTACCCTATCTAGACCCCTAAAATTTTGTACACCTCAATCAGTCACCCCTTAGCTTCCTCTGTTCTAAGGAAAACAACCCTAGCCTATCCAATCTCTCCTCTTGGCTGCAATTTTCAAGCCCTGACAATATTCCTGTAAATCTCCTCTACACTCTCTCCAGTGCAATTATGTCCTTTCTGAATTGCAGTGACTAGAACTGTACACAAAATTCCGGCTGTAGCCTAACCAGCGTTTTATATAGTTCCATCATTACATCCATTTTTGTATTCAATACCTCGTCCAATAAAGGAAAGCATTCCATATGCTTTCTTGACCACCTTGTCCAACTGTCCTGCCACCTTCAAGGACCTGTGGGCATGCACTCCAAGGTCTCTCACTTCCTCAACCCCTCTCAATAACTTCCCGTTTATTGAGTATTCCCTTACTTTGTTTGCCTTCCCCAAATGCATTCCCTCAGACTTTTCTGGATTGAATTCCATTTGCCACTTCTCCACCCACTTAACCAAACCATTGATATCATCCTGGAGTCGACAACTATCCTCTTCACTATCAACTACAAGGTCTAATTTTGCTTCATCTGCAAATTTCCCAATCATGCCTCCCACATTTAAGTCTAAATTATTAATATATACAACAAATAGCAAGGGCCCCAACGCTGAGCCCTGTGGAACACCACTGGAATCCATTTTCATTCGCAAAAAAATTCATTGGCCATTACCCTTTGTTTCCTGTACTGAGCCAATTTTGGACTCAACTTGCCACAGTCCCCTGTATCCCATGAGATCTCACTTTCCTGACCAGTCTGCCATGTGGGACCTTGTCAAATGCCTTACTGAAATCCATGTAGACAATATCCACTGCTCTACCCTCATCAATCCTCCTTGTTACTTCTTCAAAACATTCTATTAAGTTACTAAGACACGACCTTCCCCTAACAAAACCATGCTGACTATCCCTGATCAATCCGTGCCTTTCTAAGTGACAGTTCATCCTGTCTCTCAGAATTGTTTCCAATAACTTGCCCACCACCGAAGTCAGGCTAACCAGCCTATAATTTTCTGGCCTATTCCTTGCACATTTTTAAAAATAATGATATAACGTTCACAGACCTCCAAACCTCTGGGACCTCACCTGTATCTCGTGAGGATTGAAAAATAATCCTCAGAGCATCCGCTATTTCCCCCCTGGCTTCCTTCAACAGCCTGGGATACAAACCATCTGGCCCTTGTGATTGATCCACCTTCAAGGATGCCAGTCCCTCCAATACTTCCTCTCTCACTATGCTTATTGTAATATTTCACACTCCTCCTCTTTAACTAGAATGTCTGCAGCATCCCTCTCCTTAGTGAAGACAGAGACAAAGTACTCATTGAGAAACCTGCCCACATCTTCTGCATCAATCCACAAGTTACCATGTACATCTCTGATAGGCCCTACCTTTTCCTTAGTTATTCTTTTGCTCTTAATGTACTGGTAAAACATCTTAGGATTTTCTTTGATCTGACCTGCCAATATTTTTTTGCATCCTCGAGAAAGCAATTCCTAGTTTCCATTTTTACTTCACCCCTGTACTTTCTATACTCCTCTAAGTTTTTTACAATATTAAGTCTTCTGTGACCATCATAAGCTTTCTTTTTCTGCTTTATCTTGGCCTGTATGCTTCTGGATAACTAGGGGGCTCTAGATTTGGCAGTACAACCATTTTTTTTTCTGGGGGCATGTCTATACTGTGCCGTAGAATTTCACCTTTGAATGCCTCCCACTGATTTAACAGTTTTTCCTTCTAATAGCTGTATCCAGTCCACGCTCGCCAGCTGGCCTCTCAGCTTTGTAAAATTTGTCTACCCTCAATTTAGAACTTATATTCCTGTTCTATCTTTGTCCTTTTCCGTAATGACGCTAAATCTAACTATATTATGGTCACTATCTCCAAAATGGTCCTCCAATGTTACTTCATCCAGTTGCCCAGCTTCATTTCCGAAGACTATATCTAGAATTGTGCCCCCTCTTGTTGGGCTTGTTACATGCTGGCTAAAAAAGTTCTCCTGAATGCAGTTCAAGAATTTTGTGCTCTCTGTGCCCTTCACACTGTTCGTATCCCAATTAATATTAGAATAGTTGAAGTCCCCAATGATTACTGTCCTATTGTTTTTGCACTCAGAAATCTGTCTACATATTTGTTCTTCGAACCCCCTTCCACCATTTGGGGGTCTATATTGCACTTCTAGCACTGTGGCTGCCCCTTCTTTATTTCTGAGCTCAATCCAAATGGCCTCATTTGATGCTTCATTTAGTATATCATCCCTCCTCACAGCTGTGATTGATTCTTTAACCGACAATGCTACACCACCACCTTTTTTTATCATCTTCCCTATCCTGCCTGAAAACTCATGTCCAGGGATGTTGAGCTGTCATTTTTGCCCCTCCTTAAGCCACGTTATCGTTATAGCAATGGGATCATGTTGCCATGTGTCTATCTGTGCCCTCAGCTCATTGGCTTTATTTACTACGTTCCTTGCATTTACATATATACCTTTTAACACTGCCAACTTCCTGTGCTGTATATTTTTTAACCTGTACTTCTGCCTTTCAGAGTCACTCACTAATTCTCCATCTCCAGTTCCCAGCTCTGAATTTTCCCTCAGGTTCCCATCCCCGTGCCAATCTAGTTTAAATCCCTCCAAACCAGCAGCATTAGCAAATCTCCCTGCAAGGACATTTGTCCCAGTCCTGTTCAGGTGTAGATTGCCTGGCTTGAACAGGTTCCACCTTCCCCAGAACCGGTCCTAATGCCTCAGAAATCTGATGCCCTCCCTCCTACACCAGCTTTCCAGCCACATGTTTATTCGCTCAATTCTCCTATTTCTCTACCCACTTGCATGTGGGACTGGAAGTAATCCGGAGATTACTGCTTTAGAGGTCCTGCTTTTCAATCTCCTTCCTAGCTCCCTAAAGTCTGCTTTCAGGAACTCGTCCCCTTTCCTACCTAAGTCATTGGTACCAATGTGGACCATAACTTCCAGCTGATCACCCTATCGCAGAAGAATGCCCTGCAGCCGCTCCATGAGATGACCCTGGCACGAGGGGGGCAACATACCACCCTGGATTCACATATACGGCCACAGAAGCGCCAGTCTATTTCCCTAACAAACTAACGAATCTCCTATTACTACCGCCACTCTTCACCTCTTCTTTATCCCCTCCTGTACAGCAGAGCTGCCTGTGGAGCCACAAACTTTGCTCTAACTGCACACCTCTGAGGAACCAACATCCTCACCAGTATCCAAAACGAAAAACCGATTGGTGAGCAGGACACTAGGGTACTCCTGCACTCCTGCCCAATTTTTTTGGACTGTGTGGCCACCCATTCTCTTTCTGCTTCCAGATTCCTAAACTTCAGTGTGACCACCTCTCTGAACGTGCTATGTTCGTCCTAGGACACTACTGCTTCATGATCTTCATTACTGAAATTAGCTTTTTATTGATTAATTGAATTTAAATTCCCGCAGCTGCCTTGGTGTCATTTAAATTCATGTTTCTAGATAATTGGTCCAGGCCTCTGGATTACTAGTCCAGTAACTTCAGCACTAATTTTCCGTTCCCTCAACTACATCCTTCTCCAACGCTAAAATAGGGCAGAATTTTGCCCTCGTCGAGCGGGCTTGGCAGAGGCGAGCGGGAGCGGTCGGGAAGCCAACCACTGCCGGCAATCAGGGCCCGACCGCAATTTCACACTGGCCCATCCTGGCCAATTAAGGCCCGCCCAGCTTGAATTGCACGCTGCAGTGTTGCCTGTGTGTGGGGGGAGGAGGGCGAGCACGAGGAGGAGGGCGAGCGCACAAGTTCGTGCATGAGCGTGCAGGAGAAGCTCCCTGAAGCACAGAGTTGCCTCAAGGAGATGAAGATTTTGAACAGTGAAAATAAAGAATTTAAAAACGTTTATAACATGTCCCCTCATTTGACTCTGTCACATGAGCAGGGACATGTTAGTCATTAGTTTGAAAATTTTTAATTTTTTTTAATCACTGAATGAAACCTCATCCTGGCAGTGGATGAGGATTCTCAAAAAATCCAAAGGCCATTTGGCCTTTTCACCTGCCCGCCAACTGTATGGTTGGACGGGCAGTGAAAAATTTAATTCAATTGCTGCTTTAATGGCCTTAATAGGCCTGTTAATTGTCAGCAGGCATGCTGCCAACTCCCTCACGTGCCCGCCGACTGAAATACTGCACGTTATTTTACACTCGTTCAGATCAGGCACACACCCACCCAACAAGCAGAAGATTCTGCCCATAGTTTTTGAGTAATCATGCCACTCTCTTTTTCCCTTTCCGTCAATACCTTTTAAGTGCCTAGTCTTGCCCTTCTATGATCCAGGCCTCAATTATTGCCACTTTAAGTTGCAGGAAACTTGTGCCTGCAGCTCACCGACCTTAATTACCACACCAAGTGCATTTACACACATGCACTCCAAACGTATCTCAGATTGTTTGCATTTGACCACAGTCTGGTCCCTCCTATTTCTGAACTATTCTTTATTCTAGTGCTATTTTCATCTCTCAGTGCACCTGGCTTCTCCTCTCAAATGTTTCATTCTGGTGCATCCCCCTGCTAAATTCATTTAAACCCTGCTTGACAGCACTAGTTAACCTCCCCATGAAGACATTGGTGCCAACTAAAGAAAAGTTTGATCTTTAAATCTTGACCAATAATGTAACTGTTTATTTTTCACTCAGATCTAAAAATGAATGGCAACAATGCTCTCATGCGTTTATATTTAATAAATATAAAATGCCTTGGTTTCTACCACCTGATAAACCAATTCTGCAATTTCGCTGGAACACTTATAAATGTTGAAGAGAATAAGTTGAAAAACAATTGGATGAAGTAATACTGTCAATCAGTTGATGTAATACTGTCAAGATAAGTCCCTTTTTCCTGATTTAAAACAATGGTATCCATAATCACGCCTACAACAAAGCCAGAACAAAATGCCCTTGAGTGAAGCTACACTTTATTGCACCGGACGCGCCAATGGAAGGAGTGATTGCACATAACTGAGGTACAATGGCCAACAGGCTTTATCAGAATACAATTATTTATTTTATAATAATTATAATACTGCTTTTTCTTGGACATGTTTCGACATCCTCTGCTCTGTATGATAACTAGCTGCATTTAATGCAACACAGCTATCTAATAGTAATAGATCATGTTTCATAATGGTCATTTCCTAGGTTTCTATGTAGGCAGAGCATTGCTTTAATATCTAAATATAACCCAACACAATATAATAAATGAAGTGTTTCATTATGCCAGGAGATGGCTGCCTGAAAGCTGTCAACGCCATTAACCACAGAACTGTCAACAGTGACACTGTGGCAACTGCAAACTAATGATATCCTGACTGCATTGCAGATATAATTACAGGCTGGCAATGGGCTACTACCACAACTGATTTTAATTGGTTAAAATCTCAATCTTTATGTTACGTTTTGTGTAGCTTTGCCACGCCAAGCTTCTACAGGCAACACAGCATTACTTAATGAAAAGTCTACAATGGATATTACACAATTACAGTGGGTCATATGTTATTTTTTTTAAAACTCCGAAGATTACAAAGGTTGGTTCTATTTGCATTGTGCCAAAGGTGTGCCTATTAAAACTTAAATCTACTGAAAAACAATCCAAAATGCTATCTTGGCCATTCTAAATAGAAAAAAACCATTGATGCTTCATGAGTCAAGTAAAACATAAACACTCGCTAGTAAAAAGTAGAGAATGCTGTTGACTATGTCATTGTACAAAATAATAGTAATTGCCCAGTCCAATAGCTAAGAGCACTATGGTCAGTTTCTTTTTCACAAAAGGCAACCAATTTCTTTTAAAGACATTCAACTTAGAAATATTTAGCACAGGAGGGTGGTCCTTCTTGCCTGCGCTGAATTTAGTCTCCTCTAAGGGGCTGCCTTTAGAGAAACGATTTCCTGCTTTCTCCCAACGATTCTTACTTTCCTGCTTTTTCCCAATACTCCATGAATTTTTTTTAAAGTAATCATCCAGAATTGTTTAATTTAATTCCTTTTCTGAGTCTACTTGTATGCTATGAATAAGTGAACAACTGCAGTTGTACTGTTGCATTTGCAGAAAGCTCTACAATTAGTCTGCACATTTAGTGCAGATTATACCATGCAAAAATGTAATAGCAGCTTGTCCTGGAGTCTGAGTTATGGCAAACCAAAATGAATTTTCTGAATATGAATCTTTACTCAAGCTTCTACTTCAGGAAAATGAAATGAACTATGGAAACTAAAGAAAATAGTCTCTTTTCCAAAGATTTTAGTTGATACTGAGCTACAGTAGTACAATTTACTATGCACTCATCTGCAACAAAATTCTTAAGTACAAAAGAAATTAATAATGTAAGGATTTCTTACTCAAAACATCTGCCATTAGTATCTCATTTGGCATTTCAACTTGCCTCCTCCAACATCCTTCACTTAAAGCTTCATTTGCTTCCAATGCCCTTTATAAATTTCGAGTGTATGTACAGGGAGCCTTCTTATTAATGCGAGGACTAAAGTTCAATGCCTCTTCAATGATGCTCGCCAGCAGGGTAGCTGAATGACCTTCAATGGCACAGCATTAGCCGGAACTAGCAGCATTTTACTAGTATATTTAATGAGGTCACAGCCTCAACAGGGCTCTCCTTAAATACACTGCAGTTCCACTTTATTTGTCTGAGTCAGATATATGCCAAGGTACCACATGGCTGGCTTTCCACAACTCGAAATGACTAATGCGCTGCGCACTTCCCATCAGGCTTAGCTACCTTTGGATTATATAATTCTGTATGCGTGGCTCAGTGTAATGAATTGTCTGTTCACCCACTAAACCATCAGTGAGCAACCCATCTGTCAACATCAACATATATCTTACCTTTATAGGAGCTAACCTAACTTCAGGCCTCCGCTTTCTTCTTTAGCTGCCCCTGTGATGTGGTTATGAAGGCGATAACAGCAATAGCAACTTGCATTTTTATAGTGTCTTTAATGTTGCAAAATGTCCAAAGTTGCTTCACACAAAAGTGTTATCAAACACAAGCGGTGCCACATAAGGAGATATTAGAACAAGGGGCCAAAAGTTTGGTCAAAGAGAAAGGTTTTGAGGAGACAAAGTTAGAGAGGTGAAGACAATGGCTTTAGTCTTCTCAAATTTTTACTCATCCAGTACTGGATGTTGGACAAGCAGTGTGAAGATTTAGAGGCAGTGGGTGGCTCAAGGGATGAGGTGGATAACACTTACATACATGTGAGACCTGACATAATGTTTTTGGATGAAGTCACTGAGGTGCAACATGTAGATGGGAAATAGTTTGGATCCTTTGGGGACTCCAGAGATAACAGTGCGAGTGTAGAAAGTGAAGCCCATCACAGGTGTTTTATTTCTGGCTACAACTGGATAAATAAGAATGAGACCTGCATGGACAGTCCCAACCAGCTGGACAATAGGGGACAGGCATTGCAGGACAGCGATGTGGTTAACCATTCAAAAGAACACAGAAACGTTGAGATGAACAAATTATGATAGTTTACAATGGTCACAATCACATAGGCTGTAATTTATGACTTGGAAAAGCATAATTTCATTACTGACCCATTATGATGAGGCAATAGTAGTACCTGTGTCACAATTTCTGTTGAGGTCAGCCAAGCTAGCACTGTACAAGGGTCATAACTGCGAATTTACTGGTCTGCATGGCTCAGTGTAAAATTCATTAAGACACTGGGAATGTGAATAAATTTTATAGTGGTATGCAGGTTAGGATACTAAAAATAGTGATGTGAGGAAAACAGTGCAGTTTTATCAAAGGTTTTGTACGATATTGACTTCTTTAATCCTGTATACATTAAGTGTACAAAACGGCTTCACTCACAGGAGCCATGTTCCAGGCTAACTTGATTTTACAGATTTGAATTTGTTTATTGATACCTGGTGTCCAGGTGGGAAGCCATACCATTCAATTCAATTGCATATGTCCTCTGGAATTTGTTCAATTATGTTTCAGGTTGGCACCCATTCTTTTTTTAAAAGAAATATTTTTTAATTTAAATCTGCTCAGTCTTGGTTCTTCGATGAAGGCAATTATTCATCATAACTACTGCTCACAATTTTTTGGACAGATGGTAATGATCCTGTTGTTAGTCTAGATGCATCTTTTTTTTTATTACCAATCCTTTTTGATTTACGCCATCATTACTTTTGTCATTTAATCACTCCTGCCTTCCACCCTATCACAGATCTTCCCTTTTGTTCTCCCTTTTCCCTAACTCTTGCTTAAAACCTCTTAGATTTCTAACTTTTGCCAGTTCTGATGAAAGGTCATCAACCTAAAAAGTTCTCTCTATTCCTCTTTCCACAGATGCTGTCTAAGTTGTTGAGTATTTCCAGCATTTTCTGTTTTTATTTCAGATTTCCAGCGTCCACAGTATTTTGATTTTGTATTTATGCTTCTGGTTTACTCAAAGCTCAATATATATCTTAAACCTTTGGATGAACAAAGGCTTTTCTATTTCCGTTTGTTAAATTTGTTTGGAAGTTCTAGCCAAAGTTAACTTTTAGTACAGTGTCATTCTGCTGTCATTTGAAGATCAAGGTAAAACTAGTCGCTGAAATAAATTGAAGGAATTTCCTTATTTGTTTCCTGCGCCTGTGACACATGGATCAAGTTAACAAGGCAAGTGAAAATAGTATTTGGAACAGAGAGAGCTAAGGGGTGCATGAGTTTGAGACATGGAAGCTACAAAAAACTGAAGGGAGCAAAGAAACCCAAAAACGTAATATTAACTTACACAAGATTGGATCATTGTGTCAGGTTTAGGATACTCTGTATAGGAAGGATGCAAAAGCAAAGATTGCAACGTAGGTTCATTTTCTTGCCCTTGAGAGCGGCAGGTGCTTAATTTTTCACTGCCAACCGGCCTGCCAGTTTTACTGGCTCCATCCCACCCCGAGCCATTTTGCTGGAGGCTGGTCCGTGGGCAGAGTAGCTACCCACCTAGAAGCACTGGGTAACTAATTTAGATAATTTAAGGGAAAATTAAGGCCTATTATCAAAGGCCAACTGGAATTTTTCAACGCCAGACCAGAGAGGCCAGCACTCAAGAGTTCCTTTGAGGACCCCTCCCCCTGCCTAACTGGATACAGCTGTGGCAACAGGGCACCAATTGGAGGTGGCCTGGCAACTGTGGCAAATTTTTAATTAAGATTTGTTCAAGTTGCTAGGCAAGCATCTCAAGATGGATGTGCCCTCTCTCTCCCTTAACTGCAATGGCAGACTGCAGCACCTTTCATGCCGGATGAGCGTCCATTGGTGCTCCAGCTTTGAGAGCCACCCCGCCATCCCAAATTAGATGGCAAGTGATTCTCTAGCCACTAATTGGCCAAGTGAAGCAAAATCTCTGTTGGGTGCCTGCTCTCTTCACAGTGCAGGGTCGGGGCCCTCATTTGAGCCCGATATCAGCATCCTGACCCAAAACACAAAATCTGCCCATTAAGATGTTAGCAGAGATGAAGGGAAGCTTAAAAAGTTGAGGCTTTGGCATGGCAGCAGAGACTGTTACGGCATCACCTGATACAGATTTTCAAGATGAAGATTATGATAAATAGTGATTGTTTGTTTTCACTGCTTGGCAGTACAGTAACAACTTAAGATGATCACAAAAAGAATTAGGGGAAAGTTAGAAAAAAATTATTTGTGCAGAGGATGGTTAGGATATGGAATCCTCTGCCACAACATAGCATCCATAAATTATTTTAAATGGGGATTGGCTAGTTGTTTCAAGAAGAGAACACAAGAGCATAAGAAATTGGAGTAGACCATATGGACTGTCGAGACTGCAATGCCATTCCACACCATCATGGCTGATCTAGGCCTTCAAATCCGTTTTCCCATCTGTTCCCCATACCCTTTAATTCCCTGAGAGATCAAGCAGCTGTCAATCCCAGCCTTAAGTGTATTCAACGATGGAGCATCGACATCCCTTTGGGGTAGAGAGTTCCAAAGATTCACAACATTTTGAGTGAAGTACTTTCGTCATCTCAGTCCTAAATGGTCATCCCTTCATCCTGGCACTGTGCCTCCGTGTTTTAGATTCCCCGACCAACAGAAACAATCTCTCAGAGCCTACAGTATTTTGAGTTCGGCAGGCGGCGTGGTCAGTGGGCCCAGAGCTGACCAGGAAACGAGCCGTGGATGCGTTCGGCCCCCAACCACGATTTCACGCTGGCGAGCCAATTAAGGCCCACCCAGCGTGAAATGTGGCTCTTCACTGGTCAGGAAGGACCGAGCGGGGGTGGGGACCTGTCAGCCATCAGATCTAATGGCGACCCGGTGGCCGGTTTAAAAAAGGTCCACGCAGCCCCTGGAAGGCTGGAAAAACATCAGTTCTGCATTAGAAAAGTGATGGAGTCGAGTGCGCCCGAAGATGACAGGCGGGAGGGCAGGTGGGGTGGGCACGCAGCCCCTCGCTTTCTGGATGATTGCCTTGCGGTCCTCCTGGAGGAGGTGGCTGCCAGGAGGGACATGTCCTTGTTCTCCCTTTTAGATTCGCCAGCATGTACTCTCTCTTTGCACCCCGAATGGCCACCCCTGATGCTGGAGAACCACCGAGCTTCATTTGCACCTGCGTCACACCTGCTCTCTGAACCAGGCACCAGCCCAGATACCAGCACCTGGGTGTGCATTAGATTGGCGGCTAGAATGTCGGTGCACATTGGTGAGGGCACTTCACACTCGCTTGAGATGCATGGGGAGGCAGGGAGTACCCAGGGCGCCAGCAGTCAGTGGGTGGACTGCTGGAGACCAGGAGGATACTCAGTCGAAGGCAGATGATGAGCCTCTGGAGTCATCCATTAGCGCTAGATGCTGGATGTCCAGCGGGGTGTGTGGGAAGATCTGGCAGAGGTCCATGAGGGTCTCCGTTACGAAAGAGTCCATGTGGAGCATGAGCACTGCGTTGACCCTCATGGCCGAGCGCACTGCCTCTTCCATTGAGAGAGTGGCAACTTTCATGGAGCTCCAATGACAGAATCAGGGGTTCCTGCAAGCCCTCACACAGGCAATGACCTCAGATGGTCAGTGCCAGTGTGGGAGATGGATGAGGCACCCAGTATCCCAGCTAGGTGCCCGTCCATCAATGCTGAACAGGGAGCTCCAGAGTGACCTCACGTTGGCGCATGAGCTGCTTGTTGTCTCTGCGGGCTCCTCTCACGGCGCTCTGGATGACAGCAGCAGCTCCTCCACCCCTCCACCAGTGACTGTCGCATCTGATGAGGCTGTGATGACTGGGAAATGCCAGCCATGGCACTGGCCACTCCCTCACAGGTGGGGCCAGCACTGGCTCCACTGTCTAGAGGATGACCACCATGGTCATCAATGCCAACAAGACAGCAGAGTCAGCAAGCTGTCTCCAATGCCGGCGCCAGTGAGGAGAGGAGCACCAGGACTTGGCACTCAGAAATGTAAGTTAAAGGCACCACGAGCACAAGAGGGACAGTTCACGGGTGATTTTCTATTCATTTATTTTTGGTTTATAAGTCTGGTGGTGTGGACATCGACACCAGTAATGGTAATGTCACTATGCATTCACTGTGACAATGACATTAAATTTGCTTTGGTTCTGATGGCCTGAGTATGCTTCACCTTTTTTCTTTCTGGTGCAGGGTACACCAGTATGTAATGCTGGGCATGAGTGGCTCAATACTTTATTGCACAGGCATTAAGTGCAAATGAAAGGGTCATTTCAGACATCCTGGATGGAGGCAGCAGTCCTGGCATGAGGTGGAAGCAGATCTTTGGCGGCCTAACTGAAGGATCAAGGTGTCCCTGCCTCCCTGGAGGTTACCGAGGTCTGCCTCCACACCCTCAGCATTCTCCTCACTGTGCTCCTCTTCAGGCTCACTACTGGATTCATCATCTGTGGCCTGTGCAGCTGCCTCAAGGTCCTCTTCCTCCAGTGGGTCCCCCCTTGCCACTGCCAGATTGTGGAGAGCGCAGCATGTAACCACTATCAGTGACACCCACTTTGGGGGGTATTATAGTGCACCCCTTGAACAGTCTAGGCATTGGAAGTGCATCTTGAGAAGACCTATGGTCCTCTCTACCACTGCCCTTATGGGGGCATGATTCCTATTGTAACACTGCTCTGCCTCTGTTCTTGGGTGGCGGAGAGGCGCCATAAGCCACCTTTTCAAGGGATAGCCTTTGTCACTCAGCAGCCATCCATCCAGTTGGACTGGAGCGCTGAAGAGCCTCGGCACCTGGGATTGTCTCAGGATGTAAGCATCATGGGAGCTGCCAGGGTACCTTGCACAGACTTGCAGAATATGCATCCTGTGGTCGCACACTATCTGCACGTTCATGGAGTGGAATCCCTTCCACCCGGCTGACCCGCTGGTGCATTGATGGCCACGTTTGCAGTCGATGGCACCCTGGAAGCGGGGGAACCCAGCAATCGCTGCAAAGCCATCTGGCAGCTCAGCCTGGCTGGCCTCGTCTACAGAAATGAATAAAGGTCAGTACCCGCCTGAACAGAGCTTCTGTCACCAGCTTCATGCAACTGTGGACAGCTGACTGGGAGACGCCAATCAAATCCCCCACTGACCCCTGAAAAGAGCCGGAGGCATAGAAGTTGAGGGCCACTGTGTCCTTCAGAGCCACCGGTATGGGGTGTCCACCCACACAGTCGGAGCTGATCTCGGGCCCAATCATCTGACAAATGGAGGTCACGGTCTCCCTTGAGAGTTGGAGCCTCCTTCAGCATTGCAGCTCAGACATATTGAGGTAGCTGCATCACCGCCCGTAAACCCTGGCAGCAAGATAGTGGCATCTTCTGCAGCTCCTTCCGCCTTGGACTTCCTGCTGGTCTTGCGCCCCTTGTGTCTGCATCTCTCCTCCCCACAGGACCCTCCCCTGGAAGCTGCATTGGGGTACCTGGCCTCCTCTCCCTTCTGCCCCTCTCTTCCTCCTCAGAGGAGGTGCCACCAGTGGAGAGCACAATCCCCATTACCAGGGTAAGGGAAAGCTGTCCAATACCTGGAAGGGTCCACACTGTCAAAATGCTCCAGGGGTCTTGGAGGCAGCAATAAGTCCTGAAATGAAGCCTGGAAATGCTAACAATGAAGCCCCGAACAGAGATGAAGCTGCCAAGTACCAATGAGCAACCAGCAGCAAACTATCTCACACTGGCAATGCTGCTGACCTTTTTTACCCCGCCCTTGGATGAGGTTTAGCAAATTGTCGGTTGCCCGCCTGCCAAAGCGATAAGCGCGAAATCGCACAGGCAACGTAAAATACAGCTTTATTGTCTTCTTAATGGCCTTAGCTGGCCCCGTAATTGATGGTGGGCACGGCTCCAACTCCTGCGCACGCCCGCCAACCAAAATATCGCACAAGTGCACGATGACATCAGGACACTCACCTGACGTCATCACGCGCTATTTTGCACTCAAGCAGGTCAAGCATGTGCCCGCTCGCTCAGCAAAAAATTCTGCCCTATGAGTGAAAGGGGACTGGTATAAATTGCTATTTAGAAAGACATGAATTAATCAAGAACAGCCAGAATGGATTTGTTAAAGAAAGGTCATGTCTGACTAAATACACTGAATTTTTTCAAGGAAGTAGCAAGCCCCATCAGAATTTTGTAGGTTTCAATGAGATCGCCCCTCATTCTTCTGAACTTCAGCGAATATAAGCCCAATTTACTCAGTATCTGATCAGAGGGCACCCTTCTCATTCCAGGGACCAATTCAATGAACCTCTGCTGCACCGTGTCCAATGCAAGTCTATCTTTTCTTAAATGTGGAGACCAAAACTGCACACAGTATTCCAGATATGATCCCACCAAAACCCTTGAAGCAAGACTTATTTATTCTTGTACTCCAATCCCCTTGCAATAAAGGCCAACATGTCAACTGCCCTCCTAACTGCTTGCTGCATTTGCATGCTAACTTTTTCCACTCCTTGTATGAGCACACCCAAGTCTCTTTGAACATCAACATTTAGAAGTTTCACACCTTTTTAAAAATATTGTGCTTTTTTATTCTTACGACCAAAGTAAATAAATTCACACTTCCCTATATTATACTCCATCTGCCATCTTTGTTGCCCACTCACTTAACCTGTCTATACCTGTAACCTCTGTATCCTTTCCACCTAACTTGGTATGTGAGCAAACTTAGATGCATTACTCTCTGTCTCTTCATCTAAGTCATTAATATAGATTGTAAATAGCTGAGGCCGCAGCACTGATTTGCAGCACTCCATTAATCACTGCCTGCCAACTTGAAAAAGCCCTTTTTTATGCCCAGTCTCTGCTTTTTACATGTTAAGCAATCCTCTATCCATTCTAATATATTACCCCCAACTTGATGAGCCCTTATCATGCCTATTAACTTTTTGTTTGGCACCTTATCAAATGCCTTTCGGAAATCCAGGTATACTACAGCTACTGGTTCCCTTTATCTATCTTACTAGCTACATTCTCAAAAAACTCTAATAGAAGATTATTAAACAGCATCATAAGTGAAAAGGGACTGATATAAATCCTAATTTAGAAACACATGAATTAATCAAGAACAGTCAGCATGGATTTCTTAAGGGAAGGTCATGTCCGACTAAGCTGACTGATTTTTTTTTAAGGAAGTAGCAAGAATGGCTGATGATGGTTGTGCGTTAGACCATGAGACCATAAGACATAGGAGCAGAAATTAGGCCATTCGGCCCATCGAGTCTGCTCCGCCATTCAATCATGGCTGATAAGTTTCTCAACCCCATTCTCCCGCCTTCTCCCCGTAACCTTTGATCCCCTTACCAATCAAGAACCTATCCATCTCGGTCTTAAATACACTCAATGACCTGGCCTCCACAGCCTTCTGTGGCAATGAATTCCATAGATTCACCACTCTCTGGCTAAAGAAGTTTCTCTTCATCTCTGTTCTAAAAGGTCTTCCCTTTACTCTGAGGCTGTGCCCTCGGGTCCTAGTCTCTCCTACTAATGGAAACATCTTTCCCACGTCCACTCTATCCAGGCCTTTCAGTATTCTGTAAGTTTCAATCAGATCCCCCCCATATCCTTCTAAACTCCATCGAGTATAGACCCAGAGTCCTCAAATGTTCCTCATATGTTAAGCCTTTCATTCCTGGGATCGATCTCGTGAACCTCCTCTGGACCCTCTCCAGGGCCAGGACATCCTTCCTGAGATACGGGGCCCAGAATTGCTCACAATATTCTAAATGTGGTCTGAACAGAGCCTTGTAAAGCCTCAGCAGCACATCCTTGCTTTTATATTCTAGTCCTCTCGAAATAAATGCCAACATTGCATTTGCCTTCCTAACTACTGACTCAACCTGCAAGTTAACCTTAAGAGAATCCTGGACTAGGACTCCCAAGTCCCTTTGCACTCCAGGTTTCTGAATTCTCTCCCCATTTAGAAAATAGTCTATGCCTCTATTCTTCCTACCAAAGTGCATGACCTCACACTTCCCCATGTAGTATTCCATCTGCCACTTCTTTGCCCATTCTCCTAACCTGTCCAATTCCTTCTGCAGCCTCACCACCTCCTCAATGCTACCTGTCCCTCCACCTATCTTTGTATCATCTGCAAACTTAGCCAGAATGCCCTCAGTTCCTTCATCTAGATCATTAATGTATAAAGTGAAAAGTTGTGTCCCAACACTGACCCCTGCGGAACTCCACTAGTCACCAGCCGCCATCCTGAGAAGGACCCCCTTATCCCCACTCTCTGCCTCCTGTCAGACAGCCAATCTTCTATCCATGCTAGTACCTTGCCTCTAACACCACGAGCTCTTATCTTACTGAGCAGTCTCCTGTGTGGCACCTTGTCAAAGGCCTTCTGGAAGTCCAAGTAGATAACATCCATTGGCTCTCCTTTGTCTAACCTACTCGTTACCTCCTCAAAGAATTCTAACAGATTTGTCAGGCATGACCTCCCCTTGATGAAACCATGCTGACTTTGCCCTATTTTACCATGCACTTCCAGGTATTCTGAAATCTCATCCTTAATAATGGACTCTAAAATCTTACCAACGACCGAGGTCAGGCTAATTGGCCTGTAATTTCCCGTCTTTTGCCTCACTCCCTTCTTAAACAGGGGGGTTACATTAGCGATTTTCCAGTCCTCTGGGACCCTCCCTGACTCCAGTGATTCCTGAAAGATCACCACTAACGCCTCCACTATCTCTTCAGCTATCTCCTTCAGAACTCTGGGGTGTAATCCATCTGGTCCAGGTGATTTATCCACCTTCAGACCTTTCAGTTTTCCTAGCACCTTCTCCTTGGTAATGGACACCATACTCACCTCTGCCCCCTGACCCTCTTGAACTTTGGGGATGTTACTCGTGTCTTCCACTGTGAAGACTGACGCAAAGTACCTATTCAGTTCCTCCGCCATTTCTTTGTTCCCCACTACTACTTCTCCAGTGTCATTTCCAGTGGCCCAATGTCCACTTTTGCCTCTCTCTTACCCTTTATATATCTAAAAAAGCTCTTGCAATCTTCTTTTATATTACTGGCTAGTTTACCCTCATACTTAATCTTCTCCCTCCTTATTTCTTTTTTAGTTGTCCTCTGTTGGTCTTTGTAGGCTTCCCAATCCCCTGCTCTTCGCTGCATTGTATGCTTTCTCTTTAGCTTTTATGCTGTCCCTGTCTTCCCTTGTCAGCCATGGTTGCCTCGTCCTCCCTTTAGTATGCTTCTTCTTCCTAGGGATGAATTTTTGCTGTGTCTCCCAAATTACTCCCAGAAACTCCTGCCATTGCTGTTCCACTGTCTTTCCTGCTAGGCTCATCTCCCAGTCAATTCTGGCCAGCTCCTCCCTCATGCCTCTTTAGTTGCCTTTATTCAACTGTAATACCGTTACATCTGATTCCAGCTTTTTCCTCTCAAATTGCAGGGTAAATTCTATCATATTATGGTCACTTCCTCCTAAGGGTTCCTTCACCTTAAGCTCCCTTATCAAATCTGCCTCATTACACATCACTAAATCTGGAATTGCCTGTTCACTAGTGGGCTCCACCACAAGCTGCTCCAAAAAGCCATCTCGTAGACATTCCACAAATTCCTTTTCTTGGGATCCATTACCAACCTGATTTTCCCAGACTACCTGCATATTGAAATCCCCCATGATCACTGTAACCTTGCCTTTCTTACACGCCTTTTCTGTCTCCTGGTGTATCTTGTGCCCCACATCCTGACTACTGTTCAGAGGCCTGTACATAACTCCCATTATGGTTTTTTAACCTTTGCGGTTCCTCAACTCTACCCACACAGATTCTACATCATCTGACCCTACGTCATTTTCTTGCTATCGATTTAATTTCATTTCTTACTAACAAAGCAACCCCACCCCCTCTGCCAACCTGCCTATCTTTTCGATAGGATGTATATCCTTGGATATTTAGCTCCTAGTCCTGATCCCCTTGCAGCCATGTCTCCGTGATGCCCACCACATCATACCCGCCAATTCCAATCTGCGCCACAAGCTCATTTACCTTATTTCGTATACTGCGTGCATTCAGGTACAACACCTTCAGTCCTGTATTTCCCGTCCCCTTTCTCATTGTCGTCCCTTTATCTGATGTGCTTGAAGTTAGATTCCTAGCCCTTTCCAAACACTCTGTCCTATTTTGTGTTCTGGAGACTTTAATAGCCTCTCCTGGGCTCTCCATTCTTTTCAGTTTTTTCATAATTTTCCATGAAGTTGAATCCACCCCCCCACACTGCTGCTTTGTTTCCCATTAGTCATACTTCTTGGAGTTTTACCTTTCCCTCCCCCACCACTTTCTAGTTTAAAGTCCTGTTGGCCACCCTATTTACCCTTTTCAATAGAACATTGGTCCCAGATCGGTTCAGGTGGAGACCGTCCCAACGGTACAGATCCCTCCTATTCCAATGCTGATGCTAGTGCCCCACGAAATGGAACCCCTCTTTCCCGCACCACTCCTTTAGCCACGTGTTTACTTCCCTTATTCTCGCGTCCCTATGCCAATTTGCACGTGGCTCGGGTAGTAATCCGGAGATTATAACCCTTGAGGACCTGTTCTTTAATTTAGTTCCTAGTTCCTGATAATCCCCAAACAGGTCCTCTTTCCTAGTCTTACCTATGTTATTTGTCCCGACGTGGACCACAACAACTGGATCCTCCCCCTCCCTCTCCAATATCCTTAGATATTGTTAGATGTAGTTCACATGGATAGGAAAGCTTTTGGCAAGGTTCCACATGACAAACTGATCATAAATTAAAAGCTCGTGGGATCCAAGGGATACCGGCAAGTTGCATTTAAATTTGGCTCAGGGGCAGGAACTAAAGGGTTATGGTCAATGGGTGTTTTTGTGGTTGATAGGCTGTTTCTAGTGGGGACCTGCAGGGCTCAGTACTGAATCCCTTGCTGCTTGTGGTATATATCAATGATTTAGACTTAAATGTAGGGGGGCATAATTAAGGTATTTGCAGATGTTATGAAAATTGGCCATGTGGTGATAGTGACAAAGAAAGCTGTAAACTGTAGGAAGGTATCAATAGACTGGTCAGGTGGACAGAAAAGTGGCAAATGGGATTCAATCCAGAAAATGTGAGGTATTGCATCTGGGGAAGGCAAACAAGGTAAGGGAATGCACAATAAATGGTCAGATTCTGAAAAGTGCAGAGGAACAGAGGGACCTTACAGTGTGTGTCGATAGGTCCTTAAAGTAGTGCAGGAAGATAAGGTGGTTGAGAAAGCATATAGGATACATTTCTTTAATGGCCAAGGCCTAGGGTATAAGAGCAGGGAGGTTATTCTAGAACTGTATAAAATGTGAATTAGGCTGCAGTTACAGTACTGCATACAGTTCTGGTCAGTGCATTACAGGAAAGATGTGATCACATGAGAGAGGGTACAGAAGAGATTTATGAGGATGTTGCCAGGATTGGAGAATTTTAGCTGTGAGGAAAGATTGGTTAGGTTGGACTTGTTTTCTTTGGGACAGAGGAAGCAGAGGGGAGATTTAGTTGAGGTGTATAAAGTCACTAAGTACCCCAAAAGAGTAGATTGGAAGATCTATTTTCATTCGCAAAGAAGTCAATAACCAGGGGACATAGATTTAAGTAATTGGTGGAAGGATTAGAAGGGAGTTGAGGAGTTAATTTCTCACATAGAAGGTAGCACAGGTGTGGAACTCACTGTTTAACAAGACAGTAGAGACAGAAACCCTCATTGCATTTAAAAAAAACACGCTTGCACTTGAGGTGCTGTGGCCTACAGGGCTACGGACCAAGGGCTGGAAGGTGGGATTCGACTGGAAAGCTCTTTCTCTGCCAGTGCTGAGATGATGGGCCAAATAGCCTCTTTTTGTGCTGCAAATCTTTATTTCTATCTGTGAGAATGGTATTAGGCTAAGTAGCTCACGTGGAGACTAGATGGGCAGGATGGGCAGAAAGTTACAGCTGTAACTATCATAACTCCTTGTACTTTAAGCTTGCATGGAAGTGTCACAAATCAGTACGACCTGCAATTGCTGTGTGCAAGATAGCCACAAATTTCCAGACAAAACACTATATAGTAACATAAACAAGTCACCTTATCTTGCGCCCTGTGTGTCCCACATTGTTCTACCATAACAAACACTTCCTTCTCAGTCTATATATCTTCAGTCATGACAGAAAAACACCAATCGGTACAATTTCCTCTGTAGCACCACAGACCACATCACCTGTCTAGCTAGTCAGTCCAGTGTAAATATGATAATCACTACTAGGAATCATTTCCTGTACATTTCAAATTTCAGCATATTTAGCCATCAGTCTAGAAACTAACTCTCAATGGGCAACTCATGGAAAGACTTCAGCACAACAATTTTATCTAGAATTTCACTGTTAGTTGAAAGCAGATTCTGCAATCTGAGTATGTGAAGTGTCCACAATTTCTGAAATGGCTTCAGTAGCATTCAACCTAGCCAAATTATAAATAATTCTCTTTCAATCTCTGACAAAATATATTTGTTTTTCAAAATTATTTGAAAACAACAAGAGGAGAAATTTCAAAAGTTTTATTCAGTAGAATTCGTGTCAATGTATTTTCTAATCTGAGAAGCTGTTTGTGCCAGTGACAGCAAAAGGGAAAGTGAGAGATGACAAACTGTACTGATTACAAACCAGTTGTAGCTTTAGTTGGTGTTAAAATTAATTTCTCGAGTAACTTAAGAAAGCATTAAGGTGAGAGGAAGAGAATCAGAAGAAACATAGAAGGAATAACACATAAATATAGCACTTATCATAACAGGACATCACAGACTGTTTAAGAGCCAATGAAGTACACCTCAAGTGTAGATCTGTTTATAGCATAGGCAAATACTGCAGTCAATTTGTGCACAATAAGGTCTCGGAATTAGCAATGAGCTAATGACTGGATAATCATAGAACCATAGAAAAGTTATGGTGCAGAAAGAGGCCATTCAGCCCATCGTATCTGTGCCTGCCAAAAAAGAGAAAAAAGAAACTAGCTGCTCATTTTAATCCCACTTTCCAGCACCTGGTCCGTAGCCTTGCAGGTTATAGAACTTCAGGTGCAGGTCCCGGTACTTTTAACTGAGTTGAGCATTTCAGCCTCAACCACCAGCTTAGGCAATGAATTCCAGATGCCCACCACCCTCTGGGTGAAAAAGTTTTCCTCATGTCCCCTCTAATCCTTCTACCAATCACCTTACGTCTATGCCCCCTGGTAATTGACCCCTCAGCTAGGGGAAGCAAGTCTTTCCTTTTTAGTAATGTTGGTTCAAGGATAAATGCTGGCCAGAACGCCAGGAAAATGCTCACATTTTCCTTCAAATGGTCACAGAATCATAAAATCATAACAGCACAGAAGGAGGCCTTGCAGCCTACCAAATCCAAGCCAGTTCTCTACAGAGAAATCCAGTTAGTCTCATTCCCCACTCTACCACTGTAGTGCTGCAAGTTTATTTTCCTAAATTGACCATCCAATTTCCTCTCGGAATCATTGGTCATCTTTGTTTCCACCACCCTCTTAGGCAGCAAGTTCCAGGTTATTACCATTCGTTGCATAAAAAAGTTCTTTCTCACATCCCTCTCTATTCCCTTCCCAAAACTATAAATCTGTGTCACCAAGTCCTTGCACCATCAGCTAATGGGAACAGCTTTCCTTTGTCTATTATATTTAAACCTGTCATAATCTTGTATCCTCAATCATTTCTCCATTCAATCTCCATTGCTCCAAGAATAACAACTCCAGATTCTCCAACATAACCTTGCAACTAAAATCCCTCATCCCTGGAGCCATTCTGGTAAATCTCCTCTGCACCCCCTTTAAGGACTCTTACATCGTTCCTAAGGTGTGGTGACCAGAACTGGATGCAATATGTTAGTTGTAGCCTAACTAGAGCTTTGTAAAGGTTCAGCATAACTTCCTTGCTTTTGTGCTCAATACCTCCATTTATAAAGCTCAAGATCCCACATACTTTGCTAAATTCTCCCTCAATACGTCCTGCTACCTTCAAAGATCTATTTACATGAACTCCCAGTTCTCTCTGTCCCTGCACACTTTTAGAACTGTGCCATTAAATCTATATTGCCTCTTCCTATCTCTTGTGCCAAAATGCATCACCTCACACTTCTCTCTATTAGTTTCCATCTGCCATTCTGCTAGCCTATCTATCAACCTGCAGTTTATTGGTGTCAACCTCAATGTTTACTGCACCTTCAAGTTTGAAATCATTGGCAACTTTTGAAATTTTACTCTGTATTCCAAAATCCATCTCATTTATATTTATATATCAAAACTGCAGCGGTCCTAGCAATGATCCTTGGGGAACATCACTGTCTAACTACTTCCAGTCTTGACTTCTTGTTTTCTGTCCTTAAGCCAAAATTTTATCCAAGCTGACACTGACCCTCCTATGTTATGAGCTTCAATTTTATTAACCAGCCTTTTATGTGATACTTCATCAAACACTTTCTTAAAATCCATACAGCCAACACCCACCACATTCCCCTCATCAATCTTTTCTGTTACTCCATCAAAAAATTCACTTGGAATAGTCAAACGCAATCTCCCTTTACAAACCTGAGCTGGCTCTCCTTAATTAATTCAAACCTCTCTAAGTGCTTGTTAATTTTTTCCCTCATTATTGTTTCTAAAACCTTTTCCACCACTGATGTTAAACCCACCAGCCTATAGTTACTAGGCATATCCATACATGCTTAATGAAAAGGGTGTCACACATGCCACTTTCCAGTCCTCTGGCACTCTCACTTATCTGGAAGATTGGAAAATTATGGCAAGTCTTTCCACTATCGCCACCCCCCATTTTCCCTAGCAAACTAGGATGCCAAGCCATCCAGGCTGGGTGACTTATCCACTAAGCATAGCCAACCTTTCTAGTACATACTGCCCATTAATTTTCATTTCATTCATTAACTCTACCATCTCTGCTTCTACCGCTATTTTGTCAGCACCCTCTTCCTTGGTAAATATTGATACAATGCACTCATTAAGTTTTCTAGCCTTTTCCTGTGCCTCTTTGCCCCTAATAGCATCACCTCTTAGTATCCACTTACTATTAAATACTAGTAGATTTTGAGTTCCCTTTTATGTTAACTGCATCATGGGATCCTTTACGTCCACTTGACAAGGCATCAGTTTAATGTCTCATCCAAAAGGCAGCACCATGCCTTCAGTACTGCCCTGAAGTGTCAGTCTAGATGATGTGCTGAAATTTCTGGAGTGAGTGTATGAACCACAATCTTCTGTCTTAGAGGCGAGAGCGCGACTACTGAGTCAGGCCAACACAAGCAATGTCTTTCTTTACACAAATTTGATTGTTTTTGTAGGAAAAAGCAATGGTAATGAACCAGGTGCATTCTCTCTTTGACAATGTCTCTACCAATCAGAGTCCACTTGCCAACCAATCAGCACTTTCTTCTCATGCAGTATAAATTCCTGTTCCCTTTACAATTGGTATTCTTGTGAATTCTGTCCTGATGAGCGCAAGATCAAAAGCTTTGACAGCATGTCTCTTTTTCAGCAATACTCAATTTTTAGTTACTTCCACATGGTAACCTTGTTGTTGTCTCCACATAGCAAAGCAATTTATTTCATTGGAACCAATTTTTCTCTACATTTTAGAATAATCCATTCTACGTTACACCATTGCTCGCATGCAAACCAACTATCAGACAATGCACTGACATTCCAAAGATCAAGTCTGAGTAAAATGTTACTAACTGGTTTTTGGAGTGCACTATTTTGATATAAACAGGAAAGAAAAGCAATGCTGTTGCACTCAGCTAGAGAGTGGAGGCGATGGAACCTCCTTCAAGACACTAGCAAACAGTCAAAAGTAGTGCACTCAAATTCACATGTGCTTACACTGCTACAGCATGAACAACTCCAGTTCTCTCATTTCAGTGGCCTGCTCAGACATGCAGCACAACCCGTGGAAGAATATTAAATGGGACCATCATGAGATGGAGCGGCAATTGCACCTTATTAAGGATCAACTGTTAGTAATGTCATAGGGCAGTTTCTAGTATATTATTTAAAATGTTGTGTATGCCACTCCCTGAGCAATTTCCTGTTATGATTTTTGGTCATGTTTTTATGTCAACATTTCACATAATCCATAAACATGGAAATTCTGTCTATTTGTACTATTTGTCTGTGATCATCTAGAGATATTGGCTCAGGAGAGGTGTGAGTTTCTGAAGTCTCCTTTCCAACTCCATCTTCATCTTATCTATAAATAAGTTCATCAACTGACCAAATTGTCCTGAAAAATAGAGAACCAATCTTTTGCAGGAAGAATACACAAGACAACACAGTGACCAAATCTAAACTTTACCATTTTGGAACAGCAATACCCACACCTTATAATCAAGTTTCATTTTGAACCTACCGAGGGCAATTGCCATTGGGACAAGATGTCCTTCAACTGGGCCTGAAATGGGTGATGTAGATGTTATACGATGTGATGGACTAAACAAGTATTGGTTGTTCTGAAAATTTGGAACAGGAATATGCCGCTTTCCCTCTGGGCTGGTTACGGCTGTCTTGAGTGCAAACAGAGTGGTTTGTGTTCTAGCAGATTTCACCTTGACACCTATTAAAATAGCAAAAAGGTTATGAGACATCAGCAATAAATTTATGGCATTAGATATAGAGAAACCTTTTCACTGAAGGTCATAGCTGCTCAATCATTAAAATCAGTGAGCCTATAATTCCCAAGAAAAATTTCCCTATATTTGGAGTGCTGTATTCCAGAGGGTCCAGCATGCAGTTTCAAACTTAGACAAGCTAGTGGATAAATTGGGTAGCTCCCAAAAGCAGGAGTGGGGACTACAATTTGCAATTAATCTGTACCTATTGTTTGCACTGCAGGGAGCAAATCAACTTCTTGCTGCCTGCTCATTTCCATGATCTCTGCAACCAGTCTGCTTTAACTGTGTTATTCTTGGCAAGAAGCCAATATTGTGAGTGGCTAGCACCACTTAAAGTTAGCCTGATTGCCTAATGTCAGCTTGAATATTTAGAAGGGAGGTGCATTATGGCTGGAACAGGTGGTAACACTCATGATAGAAGAGAATCTGGCCTAGGAAAGAGTGAGAAATGGCATGACAGAGGAGAAGCCGAGCTCCAAGGTTTTCCCAATGATGCACTGGAAGCCTCAGTGGAGAAGGTGGATTGGAGAGATATTCTGTATCCGCCAGGGGGGAAGAAAATCATGTAGTGCTATTTGTAAAGGTGCAAATCAGACAATGTAGATTTCCTAAGGGCAGGCAGTGCTGGAGGCAGTGCAGCTCACATGACGTTCTTCAATGATGTCATCAGGGCTCAGACGAAGACTTCAATGGAGTAGCCTGTAAAGAACACTGCTGGTATGCAGGATGAAATAAAAGCAAAATACTGCGGAAGCTAGAAATCTGAAACAAAAACAGGAAATGCTGGATGGTTCTGAGGGAGTTATAAGGACTCAAAACGTTAACTTTCTCTTTCTCTCCACAGATGCTGTTAGACCTGCTGAGTTTTTCCAGCATTTTCTGCAGACTGAAATGCTTGGTGCATTGAGAAGCTTGTGAGAAAGTCTGTGGTTAATACTATGGGACATGGAGGAGTCCTGTACCAATTTGGCATAGGGCACTGCGCAGAGCTTAGATAGCTACCTTTAAATAGACAGCCTTAGTGACATGCAACGGTAGACTGTGATATTTTATAAATATCTCTAGCTTCAGCCTGGGAGGAGCCAGACACATAAAAGTTCATCGCCACAATCACCTTCATAGCCAATGGCAATATAATCCTTTCCCTGCTCTGAGATTGCAGTTGTGGCTGCAACAGTGGCAGTTTTCAGTGAGGAAGTCCATGATCAAGCACGGACATCTCACATATTGCTTGAGGCTCAGGTAGGAGAATTGGTCCTTGAAAATCTTGAATGGATGGCCCCTGCAGAGTGCCCTTCTCCCCCTCCTCCCTCTTCCAGCTGCTTGTTTTTCTCTGCATGACCAATGCTTATTCTCCAGTAATGCTCCATTCCATGTCTAGCAGCAACTGGCTTATGAGGGGCCCTGAAGTCAGCAAAAGCTCCTTTAGCACCTGCCACATCACTCCCTGTAGTTTTTTTCCAACTTGAAACAATAATAGAAAGCATCAAAAACTTCTTGAATCATAGCAATAGCCAGAAGAAATCAACCAGTAACTAAACTGTAAGTGATTGATGATCCTTTTAAATAGCACTAGTTGGGGTTCCTTTCTGCTTTTCAATGTGTGTTCAATAATGTGGGGTTAAGAGGTGGCATTAATTGGAGCATACAGCTCTAAAAGGGCATCACTAGTGTCAAATCAGCTAGCATGCTTATTGACATCATGATCTGTCCGTTCTGTATAATACTGGTAGATGTCCACTGTGCACGCACCAATATATCTTCCAGAGAAATTCGCCCGACAAGTGTGCGTGTGTGGCATGAATGCGTTTTGAAGCTCCAAGGACACTCGTAGTGCCCAAAAAATGGGTGCTAATGAGCTCAATTTCTCACTAAAACTATCTAAGCACAGGAGTATATAAAGCCACACAGTCTGATCTCACACTTAATGTTCCATCTATTTTCCTTTATGACTGGAAGATTGAACATTTATCTCAGAGCCCAGAACACTTGCACTGCTCTTCCTCTGCTGCTGCAGAATCATATTTCACTCAAAAATATTCATATAAAATGTTTTAAAATAAATTTGTTTCTCAAATGAAAATAGTGCATAGCATTCTTACAGTAGTTGTGAAACAGTTAAATCAACTGTTTTTGGAGATTTGCTCGTCAAATGCACAGACGCGCTAAAGTGATGAAACTTAGTTGATTTCTAAGTCTTCCTACTGTTGAGTTTCTAAATGCTACATTAAAACTGCTGCACAAATGCAAGTTGTTGTTATGCATAGAAGTCTGGGAGGAGGTTGTCTGCAAATTGTTTCAACCACAAATTGGTAAGAAGTGACTCAAATACTTAGTCTGTTTTATGTCATCTTCCTTTCCTCCATGTTTCTTACTTTAGCTTGTTCAGTTTACAAAAATTTAAAGGCTACTTCTATCATCAAAAAAGCCCAACCTAATTTTATTAAAATTAAAAATGCTAAGAAGTCAACTACAACTAGATCTTATGAAGCTCAGCAAAAATAGCTTGCATCTGATTAAGCTTCCTTTGAAGTGAGCTTGGTAAGTTTTCTCCCCTGAAAACACAAATATATACATGATTAGGAATAAAATGAATAAATTATTGCAGACATCTTCATGTATTACCAAGCCATTCATTGTTGCTGTAATCAAACACATCTGGTAATGACCTACTTGATGGTAAATCAGCATCATTATGGTCTCTTCATTTAATTAAATGCAGATTCAAATTGGAGGGAAAATCAGATTAAAATGTGCAAGTCTTGCCTGACTGATTAAACAGAACCAGACTTGTGAGGCATTTCCTAAAGCCAGAACAGCAGAACAAATGTGAGGAACAACGTAACTGGTAAAACATGAAACACAATTTACAATGATACAAATCACTCACCCTTAATATTCTCAATCATTTTAGGCCTCTGAGGTTTGGATTTAGGTATAGGAGAGTTCACCCTCAGATAAGGGCCTTTTTTATAAGTGCTGCAATGTCCCTGATAAACTGCCTTTCCATATACTCTTCTGAGATAATCTTCACTTTGCAACACTGGGTCTGTCGAAGTAATCCCATCCAGATCAGCAGATATCTGTATCAGAAAACACAAAATTAACTTTATGCATGTTTGTCAACTTCAAGGTTTAATTATTCACACACGTCGGGCTGAATTTCCATCTCCAAAGGAGGTACGAATAGGGTTTCAATACACTGAACTTAGTTTTGTTTTGCAGGAAAAACAATTTTCCTCTGCCCAGCGAATTCCTCGCCATTTTTGTGTGGCCCTTTCGTAGGTCAGGAAGGCCCTGGGTGCAAAATGCACAGCCATCTCTTCAAAGGTCAGGGTCCCCATTGGGGGCACCAAAGGAAAATTGTATTTACTCCCCCACACAATTTTCAAGTGCTGGTATAGGTTTCAGAAGCCCTAAAAAATGCACAACCTTGGAGAGTTCATGATCACCGGGGGAAGCCTGCTAAGGAGTCAGGAACGTTCTGAAAGGTAAGTGTAAAATGTTTTAACGCCTTCAAATGTCACTATTAGATGCTGTAGTATAATGTAGATGTGTTTTTAAAGGAGTGATACATCATAGGGCTCTGTCCTGCAATCATAAGTTGACCATTATATTGACCATCAAGGTGTAACTGTTGACATGTATTATGGTACTTTTTCTATTGGAGGAAATGCCACAATGAACTTTATCCAATGGTAAAAGTACCATTATGCATTCAAAAATATGGGAAAATGAGTGGTAAAACCCTCCTCGTCATGTTTGGCACTGGACTTAAATGTACAGACAGCTCTGACTATGAAAAAAATCCCCTGCTTTTGAAAGTTTAAAGTAATCTCTGCACCGGCTCCCTTCCATTGATTGCTTTGAAATGCAAACAACACCATCTGTTCTTTCAATTTCAGTTTTTGGAGTTGGACAGCTAATGTTTTGATAGCTGTGTCATTATGAATGCTTGGCTGAATTCCAAAAGCTAATGGTCCATTAACAGAGCTGTTCAGGGGGATGACTGACATTTTTACAAGGTTCTAATAACACACTCTGCTTTTGATGTGATTTCGGCGTATTGGCCATTTGCTAACATAACATAACATCTACTTAAAGGATTAACTTATTTTCGATGGAAAAAGTTTATTTGCAGTATCAATGGCAGTGTATTTGAATGATAGTTTTATTAAATTGTCATGGGTTTAATTTTTTTCAACTGTCTTCAAAAGAATCCCATTGCTTTGCCTGGCTTGTGTGGAATGTACAATGGATACTGCATGAATGGCTATGGAGGATACATGGGGGACATAGAGTGAGTATGGAAGTGGCAAAGAGATATGAGGAGCATGGGGGATCTGAGGGGATATGGGGTGGCATGGGAACTGAGGGTGCATGAGGTGGCGTAAGGGATGAGTGCAGGGGGCGATGGATAAGTTTTAGGAGGCCTTTAAATGATGTTGGAAGCTAGGCTGCTGTCTCTAAAAACAGAGGGAACATACTCCTCCTCCACTCCATCACGACTTGCAAAATGTAATGCAAACCCGAACCCTTTATGAAAAGACAAATATCCTGTGCAAAATCGCACATGGGTTGGGTGTGCATTTCGGAAGGTGGAAAAGTGTGCAGGTCAGGTTTTCCACAGCCCACATGAAAATCCGGGCATAAGCTCGGAAGTTAACCAATCAAGCCCCCATTTCTAATTCCAAATATGTATGCATGGGTGAATGCAGGATGGTTGATGTAGGTTGATCTGATTAAATAGCCATTCCTAAAACTGTCTCCCATTTTCCTCCTCTTCACCACCACCAATGAAGTTGGCTGCCCACCCACCCGAGGAAGGTAAATGATGCCAAGGGAGCAGATTGGGAATATGACTAATTTCCTTCTGTCGCTACCACTGGACCACTAAAAGAAAAGATTGACAGAAGGAGAATATAAGAGGGCAGTAATTGTGGGAGGCAGGAGCAGGTGAGAGGCCTGACCACAACACCCTTCCAAAACTTCTACAACTGCCTATTTTTTGGCTTTGGAATTCTCTCCATGGGCAATTTAGAATACAGTAAATTTTGAGAACATCTGTCCGCTTTATCAATTTTCTTGACCATTTCATGTGCTGCAAGTGCTCCCCTGAAGCAGCAAGTCATTTTCCTCCTCGCAGTGGCAGATCCCCAATGCAAAAGCATAATTAGCTGACCATGACCCAGAAAAATGCAACACTCCAAAAATGGAATTGGGTTGGGTTGTTTGGTAGAAGTCCCATTCGACCTCAAACCACTTCTTGCAGCAATGGTACCATTAAGGAAAGTCCCCCAATCTGTTCAGTCTTTCATGATTGCTAATGTTTTGAGTAAATAGGTGAATTAATTGTAAATTATTTTTAAAAATCAGTATGGAGCAAAATCACTAGTTATATTACAGATATATAAGATAATAAGGTCCATTGGTAGTAAAGTTGTTTCATTGACGATGAAAAAGTGTTCGATCGTGTTTATCACCAAAAGCTAATAGACGCATTGCTGACGTGTGACACTGACAGTAAAGTTGTGAGATCTATCCAGGGCCTATATTGGAACCAAATAGTGAGCATCAGGCTAGAAGATGGACAATCAGATATGTTTCAAGTAAAGAGAGGAGTATGACAAGGCTGTGTACTGTTGCCAAAATTACTCAATCTGTACACAGAACAAATATTCAGAGGGCAGAATTTTGCTGTCGGCGAGCAGGGGGCGAGGCCCGCTCGCCGACGCGGAATGACGCCGGGCGGAACCCCCGACATCATCCCGCCTCGTTTAAATTTTCAGGAAGGCGGGGGCACAGCAAAATCAGCTGCGGGCCCACCGACCTGTCAATGGCCAATTGAGGCCATTGACAGGATCATTTAAACAATTAAAGGACCTGCCTCCAACCTTAAGGTTGGCGGGCAGGCCAGGAGCCCCAGCGGCAAATAGAGAAAACATGAAACCTCATCCACAGGTGGGATGAGGTTTTATGCAGGGTGTTAAAAATTTTAATAAAGTTAATCTGTAAATTATGAACATGTCCCATCTCATGTGACATTGTCTCATGAGGGGGACATGTTAGGGAATTTTCTTTTTCTATTTTTAATATTGTTCAAATTGGAAGCGATCTGCCTGAGGCTGCACTTAGCCTCAGGGAGATGTACGCTCTTTCGTGCGCATGCGTGAAAGAGTGCACTCTCACTTTTAGGGAAACCCCCCGCCCACACAGGAAGAACACTGCGCTTCCTGCTGGATGTCAAGCTGGGCAGGCCTTAATTGGCCCGCCTACGTAAAATGGGGGCGCGGCCCGCTTCATTGGCGGGAATCAGCTCCCCGTGCACCAGAGATTGGGTCGGGCCCGCCCGCCCGACAGGCAGAAAATTCTGCCCAGAGAGTTAGATGTACTTCCAGGGTAAAAATTGGGGGCAAGAACATAACTAACTTGCGCTTCACTGACGACACAGTGCAGCTTGCAGAATCAGAAGAGGCCCTACAAAATATCATAGGTCAAGTAATATCCATAAGTTTAGAATATGGATTGAGTATGAACACCAAAAAGACAAAAGCAATGGTAGTCAGAAGGAACACATTAGAAGAAACTAGAGTGAAGATTGAAGTGGATGGTGTCACACTGGAACAAGTAGATAAGTTTGTCTATTTAGGACAAATGAGAACAGAAGATGGCAGGTGTGATGTAGAAGTTAGGAGAAGGATAGAGGTAGCCTGAAGTAATTTTGTGAAGATGAAGGATTTGTTAACAACAAGAAAATTCAAGCTTTTAACAAAGAAAAAATCCATAAAATGCTACATTTGATCCACTTTCCTGTATGCTTCAGAAACCTGGACAATAAACAAAGATTTGTGGAAGAAAATAGAGGCCTTTGAAATGTGGATACTAAGACGTATGCTTAAAATTCCATATACAGACTAAGACAAATGAAGAGCAAAAGGAACTCTAAGAAGTGACATACAGAAAATAAAGTGTCAGTATTTAGGCCATTTAGTCAGAGCTGAAAATCTTGAGATCCCTTCTAGAGTGCAAAGTGGAAGGCAGCAGAAAGAGGGGTTGACTTGGGTGTGGTTGGATGATGAATGTCAAAAAGTGGTTGCAGACGAGCTACAATGGACATGTGAGGATGGCAAGAGACAGACAAGCATGACATAGCATGACAGCAGAACTCCTGATAGGAGTAGCTACAAGCAGCAGCAGCAAGTAACAGAGTGAGAGACTGGAAGATTTTCTTCACTTAGTATATTTCTGTGAAATGCATATCCAGTCAAATCCCTAGCTTTTTTTTAAATCCCCGTATATTTCTCCCCATCATCTATACTAATAGATTTGTAATATAAAGTCAATTTTTCAACTGAAAACTCTCATTGTCTGCCAATGCAAGTAACAGTGATGAATGTCCCCAATTTCATCTGAAAGTGTAAATCTATGATTTGTTTCTGGAATGGGTCAATTTAAAATCTTATTCAATAATGTAAAATTTGAATAAGAATATTTCATTGAAGCCATTAGTAAGCATGCCCAGTATTAAACTGAACCAAGGTTGGGTCCTCAACCAGTGCTTAACTCAGCTGACAATAAGTAGGGCTCTACAGTTTATCACAGTGTCTCTGCCCCAGGAGAAAAAAATCAGCCAGGGTTCACCTTTGCTGGGAAGGGCATTTGTGAGCATTAAAAAGACTTTCATTTACATAGTGCTTTATCGAGTCTCTCAGCAAATTACTTTGAAGTGCAGTGATTTATGCAAAGGTAGTAACATTGTGGCACAACAAATTCCCACACTAATATGATGAATAATCAAATAATCTATTTTTGTTTGGTGAATAGGCCAAATATTCTCTGCTGTGCTTATACTATAGGATCTTGAATATCCACATGAATTGCTGGGAGAAAACAACGGGAACTCAGTTCAAAGTCTCATTCAAAGGACAATACCTATGGCAGTCCAGCACTCCCTTAGTACTGCACTGAAGTCTCTGGTTGAATTAAGTGTGTAAATCCTTCAGTGATTCAGGTGAGATCAGCAATAGGCTCAATTGTAATGCTCCCCTTGATTAAATAGTCTGCTGACATCAGGGCAAGATTTTGGGTTTTGGGTCTAGACACTGATGCTAGGATCAAATTAGGTCAAACACCACACTGCATGAGAAAGAGTCATCTAGCAGTGACTTTCCCCAAATTAACCAATTAGTGGCCAGGGGGCAGGCTCACCATCCACTTAAGAATGGAGGCAGGCTCTCAAAGCTGGAGCGCCAATAGGAGGCCATCCAGATCAGAAGTTGCAGTTCAGGTAAGAGAGAGGACACCTCTATCCTGAGGCACCCTCTCTTCAAATTTTAAAACTTTGTAATTAAAAAATACCCTCAGCATCCTGGCC
Organism: Cetorhinus maximus; assembly: GCF_964194155.1. Lineage (NCBI taxonomy): Eukaryota > Metazoa > Chordata > Chondrichthyes > Lamniformes > Cetorhinidae > Cetorhinus > Cetorhinus maximus. The sequence continues at coordinate 51,962,884 of NC_135896.1, read as the reverse complement.
ACCATTGTGGAGGGGGAACACCTGCACAGCGCAACCTGCAGCCACAGGTGTAGTCAGGCAAGCATGGAGGACTTCAATGCCCGCCTGGAGCTTCGGCCACCTTATCTGCTAGGCAGCTGGCCGAGTTCCTGATGAAAATTCCGGTTGGCCTCTGACAATAGGCCTGAAAAGACGATTTACCCAGCTTAATTAGCCACCCGCTGCCTGTTGGTGGGCAGCCCTGCTGACCCCAACCCCACCTCCAGCAATATGGCCTGGCTACAGGAGTGTTGGCAAACCAGCATGCCAACCAGTGGCATGAATTTTTGTGCATGCACACCAGCCTATGTACTCTCCCCCATCTGGGTTGAAAATCTTGCCAACTCTCTAGGCTCAATCATTAATTAGGTGATAAACGTACATACAAACATATAAATTAGGAGCAGGAGTTAGCCACTTGGCCCTTCAAGCCTGCTCTGACGTTCAATAAGATCATGGCTGATCTGATTGTAACCTCCCTCCTACCCCAGATAACTTTTCACCCCCTTGTTAATCAAGAATCAATCCAGCTCTGCCTTAAAAATATTCAAAGACCCTGCTTCCACTGCCTTTTGAGGAAGAGAGTTCCAAAGACTCACGACTCTCTGAGAGAAAAAATTTCTCTTCATCTCTGTCTTAAATGAGTGACACCTTATTTTTAAACCGTAACCCCTAGTTCTAGATTCTCCCACAAGAGGAAACATCCTCTCCACTCTTCCAAGACCTCTCAGGGTCTTAAAGATTTCGATCAAGTCGTCTCTTACTCTTCTAAATTCCATTGGATACAAGCCTAACCTGTCTGTCCAACCTTTCCTCATAAGACAACCCACCCATTCCTGGTATTAGCCTAGTAAACCTTCTTTGCTTCCAATGCATTTACATCTTTCCTTAAATAAGGAGACCAATTCTGTACACAGCACTCCAGATGTGGTCTCACCAGTGCTCTGTACAACTAATCTCCCTACTTTTGTATTCAATTCCCCTCGCAATAAACAATAACATTCTATTAGCTTTCCTAAGTACTTGCTGTACCTGCATACTAACCTTCTGTGATTCATGCACTAGGACATCCAGATCCCTCTGAATCTCAGAGCTCTGCAATCTCTCACCATTTAGATATACTTCTTTTACATTCTTCCTGCCAAAATGGACAATCTCACATTTGCCCACATTATACTCCATTTGCCAGGTCTTTGCCCACTCACTTCACCTATCTGTGTCACTTTGTAGCCTTCTAACATCCTCTTCAAAACTTACTTTCCGACCTATCATTATGTCGTCAGCAAATTTGGCAACCATACCATCCATCCCTTCATCCAGGTCATTTATATAAATTGTAATAAGTTGAGGCCCCAGCACTGATCCCTGTGGCACACCACTCGTTACATTCCACCAACCAGAAAAAGAACCATTTATGGCTACCCTTCGTTTCCTGTTAGCTAGCCAATCTTCTATCTATGCCAATGTGTTACTCCTACACCATGAGCTTTTATTTTCTGCAGTAACCTTTGATGTGGCACTTTATCAAATGCCTTCTGGAGATCTAAGTACAGTATATTCACTGGTTCCCCAGTGATTCCTTCAAAGAACTCCAATAGGTTTGTTAAACATGGTTTTCCTTTCACAAAACCATTCCTGATTGCCTTAAACTCTTAAGTGCCCTGCTATAACATTTTTAATAATAGTTTCTAACATTTTCCCTTTGACAGATATTAAGCTAACTGGCCTGTAGCCTCCTGCTTTCTGTCTCCCTCCCTTTTTGAATAAAGGATGGAATTTATGGAACCATGCAACAGTTACCGATAATTGGAAATTTAAAACAGAAGTTTTCCAAAATAATTCATTTAAATTATATTTTTCACCATTATATTCAGTATTTCTTTTAATTATATGTCTTAAAAATATTTTGTAACAAATCATGATAAGGTACTCATACTTAATATGACTATTTTCATGCTGTGTTTCTATAAAAACATATCATTAAACTGGATCTTTGAATTAAAGTTTCTTAACATAAGGGTGCAAAATTGAATGACAACGCCTCATAATAGTTATAACCTTTACCTTTGACCTCTGCTCCTTCTGCTGCGATGACTGCATGACAGCCTTGCTTCTCAGGTTTTTACTTCCACAAGGCTCCTTAAACTGCTTCGGCAGATTTCTTGCTGTGCTCAAGGACCTGTTTGCTGTTAACTCTGGTTTATTTTGGCTTTTATCCTTCACATCTTTGTTAAATTTGATAGCCTTGACATCACCTCCTTTCTTCAGCTCCTGTTCTTTTCGCTTTGATGAAACTTTCTGAAGAAAATTCTGCTTTGCAATTTCATCCTAAATAAAAAATTGTTTATTTATGGATGAGAGATAAATGTTAGGACAAAAACACAAATAAAAACAAAAAGATAACCATTCAGAATTTCAGTCTTATTTCTAACACAACAATGATCCTGTACAAAGTATTTAAATATTTCGATGTGCATTTTTCAATTTTCTATCAAGAATGAAATTTAAACAATAAAAGTCGTGCTTTCAAAAAAGGGTCTGGGACTAAGTTAGTGCCATGAATATTTTTGATAACTAGGGTACTGTAAAGTGCCTTTTTAAAAAGTGGTAAAGCACCATTATAGTTTACAGACAGTAACATTATCGATTAGTAATGTTACAAACAGTGTAATGTTTGAAAAACTATTTCATATTACTTACCCTCTACACCAGTAAATAATTCTAATCTAACTTTTCCAAGTCTTTCTTCTTATTTGTATTTTTTCTAAACCTTCAATATCCTTCTTTTAGCATGGAACAGAAGAATGCATTTGGTACTCTAATTGAGGTTTTATATAGGTTCATCATTACCTCTTGTCTTTTATATTCTGTCCAGATAAAACCTAGAATTCCATAAGCTTTTTTTATGCAGCCGTACCAACTTGAGGTGTTGCCTTTAATGCCCTATGAAACAGTCTGTCATGCCCAGTGAAGACATGTCCTGTTCATCACTTTAAACGTTGACTACATTCAGTATATAATTTTGTGTAACTGTCTTTCTTTCAAAAATGAACACTAAACAGGCTACTAAGATGGCTGCCAAGGGTCAGGTGACTTTTGCAATTTCTGCACTGACAAAGGATTAACTCATGTCTAAAAAATGCCCCTGGAAAGTTCTCAAATGCAAATGGGTTTTTCAAGTGCAAAGTGACCATCCTTACCAGCTCAATGAAAGAGATCTAACAAATAATGGCTGCCAGATGTGCCGGAACCGTGAGGATGGAATATCAAATAAGGTCTTCCAGTGAACTAATTGTAGCTGATACATTAATGGGTTATTAATCAGTCTCCCATTGTATATCAATCACCCTGGCTTTAAACCAATATGTGAACAATGGAAGGCACTGAAACTTGTCATCATGTGAATGAAATCGGGTGCAGATAAGAAATTTATTATCTAAGAAGCAGAGAGAACCTGGGCAGTCTGCAAAGAACACCAACTTGCAGAACACCAGCTGCAGACCATGATAGTAGCACCCATGCTTTTTTAAAAGGCCTGAAGATGTTACATCTTAAAGGTCTCCCCAGCCATTCCTTTTCGGAGTTCACCAGAACAGAAATTTGACCTCCTAGTAAAAAAACACCACAAGTAACCAATTTTGCGATATTCTGAAAAAGCCATCCCCTCAAAGAAATGCTGCAACAATGTTGATATATGACCCCAGCTATGGAAGCCACCCAGACTACCTTTACGGAATGAACCACCTTCCTAAACAGGGCCACAACAACCGTTCTTCCTACGATGAGCCAAACATGTGAACTATGACCTATTCTTTTGTTTCCACCTTGTAAAAGTATACTATCCTTTTGAACTGTATCTTTCTCAAGTGTGCATGCGTGTGCGGGTGCGTGCATGCATGTATGAGAGTGAGTGACGTGGTGTGGTGTTTAGATTTTCAGGGTGAATGCATGAATAAATAGTCCTCTTTATTTAAACCCATGAAAGCTTGCTGCTGATAGTTTAAAAATTGATCACACACTCAGGGGTTGAGAAGCATACACATCCCTCTTTCCAAAAACATACTTATTATGGACAGTAAGGGAAAGCGTACATCCTTTGTCTGTAATACCGTCCTATAAATTCCTCTGCTCTTGCACAGTACCAAGCCTATTTCCATTCATAGCACAATTACTGCTGTTACTTATCTTTTACCAAATGCATCAACTCATATTTAACATTTTTAAACCATCTGCTACCCTAACCCTAATCCATGTTTCATCATAAAAACTCCCTTCGGTCTTCTAAAGAATTAACTAGAGCTCTTTTTTGGTATCATTTGAAATTTTTGACACCGCTCCCTCTAGGCTACAGTATATCCAAATCATTGATGCACAAATTGAACAGAAGTGGCCTCAGAGATGGAACATTACCATCCACTTCAACCACTCTGAAAAGCTGCACTTAATTCTCTCTGTTTTTCTTCATTTTCACCAATCCAGTTTGCTATTCTCACCCTAATTCCATAAACCTTAATTTTTGCACTCAGACTTTTTATCCAGTTGATGGATGCTTTTTCTCCCATCACATCAAAAGAATGAACTAACAACAAATAGCTCAGAAATTCAAGTCTACCCACATCAGATTTGCATTCATTGATCTGTCTTAAAGTAATAATACTTTCTTAATAGATCGTGCTGAATATAATCTCGACTCGCACAGAAAATCACTTAACCTATTACACTGCCTGGGAATGTGGCATTAATCATCCAAATCTATACTCCTGCAGGGGCTGCTGGGACAGATGGGTGGAATTATGCCATATTGCTTCTTAATTCGCCACCTTTCACAAACTTTAGCAGTCTAGCAAAGCAGTGCAAATTTAGGAGAGGAAACGTCCTCCATGGCAACCATAACAGCAGCTGTTAGGATCAATCTGTTAAAGGATTATTGTACACTGCCACTAAATCTGGACAGTAATGTTTTGTATACACTGTCAATTTGGACTTTATTGAAATGTATGTAGAAAACATAATTGACAGAATGGATTTCATCTTGTTTTCTGCACTTCTTCCCTGAATAGAACAGTGCAGGATTTACTAAAGCATCCCTTGGGCTATCTGCTGCATGGACAAGAAGTCTCAGTGGCTTGGTTACCATGGGAACAGGGGGCCCAGGCTAAGTCTTACGGGGACCAAGGTACAAAATGTACACAACTGAAAACAAGGGTGCTTTCCTCAGGTTTTGGTGAATATCCAAACTGACTACCAGCAGTAAGGCCATTCTGGTGATTTTTCTTCCCAGCTTCACCAGGGCAAATCTTCTAGGGTCTTTAGATTGCCATAGGACACGCGTCTTTGATCAGCAACCGTCCTCCCTTCTGTGTTCTGCCTGGTAGCTCACAGAGAACTCATGGCCAATTTTCCTCCTGACCACAACAGCTGCAGTCTTTTGTCTCTGTGAGGCTGTTTCCCCCGTAACACCCTTCTCTCTTTCTGTCCAGAAATTCAGAGAACAAAGTCTCTTAGTTAACCTTAGTTAACAGTTAACCCAGCTACTCCTGCCTTTGTTTTCAGGTGTGAAATCAAGCAGAAAGAAAACTAAAACATACTGCTGAACTTCTGTTAGTTCAAAGTGAATTTCCATAAGTCTGCATCCATCCCCATAGAGTGAAAAGATTTTAAAAGCATAACAACTGAGAGGAAACATTGCAAGTGAGAAAGAACAAACTTGTGTTTTTGCAATGGCTTTCGATATCTTTGAATGTTCCAAATTTCTTCCCAGACAAGGCAAACTTTTGAAGTGTAGTCACCATTGTAATGAAGGGAAAGATGGCAACCATCTTGCGCTCAGTTACATCATACACACAGGAATGAAATAAGTGATCAGATAATCTATTTTAGTTGTGTTGGTTGAGGGATTAAGAGTCAACTAGGACACCAGGAGAGCTCCAATCTTCTTCGAACAGTGACATGGGCTCTTTTACATCCACCTGAACACACAGATGGGGTCAATTTAATGATCTCATCTGGAAGACAACACTGCTGACAGTGCAGGACTCCTTCAGTGCTGTAGTGAAGTGCTGGCCTAGTCTCTGAGGTGGGCTTGAAGCACATCTGGCTCAAAGGTGTTTTAAAACGTACGAAGTTAGAAAATTATGCTTTTCATGCTCACTAAAAAAAATTGTAGGTGTTTTTTGGGTGCAATGGGGAAATCTGTAGGAGCTTTGAAGTGAATTGTATAAATTATTAGGAATTCAGGCAGGGGAGGTCACAGTCTGTGTGTGTTAACACCTGCAAGTGTTAAAGCTCACATTCATTCAATAGTGTTACTATCAGAATATATATAGTGTGTGAAGGACACTTCCTCTCTTGTAAGGTTATCTCCTTTCAATGGAAGATTCAAATATGGATAAGTTAAAAACGTTTTTCAAATTCAGTTAAGACACATACATATAGACATAGCCAATCCTTCTCCCTACTTCTGCACCACTCCCACCTTCTTCTCTAGATAGCATCCTCGATTATTTGAGGGTCAGTGAGCCACGGCTTATGCCATGATTTTACAACCGGCAAGGGAGGAGGCAGGCTCCAAGTCTACCTCAGCTGGAATGGAAATCAAATGCACTATTGGTATTACTCTAGCCAACTGAACTAATGGCACCCCATCCCTCCACTTCCACTTAGCCTGGAAAATTACCAATCTCCCAATCGCCATCAGTTGCCATGTTTTAGGATTTTTATGATTTAGTGCTGCTTGATTGACTAAAAACAGGTATGCAGAAGTGGAATGTCACAAGTGCCAATGAATGCACTGATGAATCCATCTTATTCCACTCTCCCTTCTTAACAGCACTGTGGGTGTACCTACACTACATGGCCTGCAGTGACTCAAGAAGGCAACTCACCACTTTCTCAAGGGCAATTACAAATATGGGCAATAAATGCTGGCCTAGCCAGTGACACCAACACCTCGCAAAAGAATAAAAAACATAATATTTCCAATTTACTTTTAAAATATGTATTTTGTTTTACTGCCCTATTAAAACAATTTTTTGATCAAGCACTACTAGAGAAGCATGGCCTTGCTTTCAACTAATGCACCGTGGAACAATAACTTGCAGGATCCTTTCTGCATACTAATTATTAACAGCAGGTAAACAGCAGCACCTGCGTCTGAAATCTCTAAAGTCGATAAAGACAGAATAGTCAAAATGAATGGAGGAATATAAAATTATTTCCACAAGTGAGTTTTCAAAAGATCTGTCTATAAATACAGATACATGGGGAGCATTTGAATAATCCTCAACAAATTACATTTAAGTAACTTGACATCATCTTTCTACACAAGTGAGTAGCTATAATCTGAACAATCTCCTTGGCAAGGATGGAAAATAGAAGCTACTGTTTTGGACAGCATGAGAACATTTTGCAGTGCTGAGTCATGGACTTACAAAGCTCTTCTAGCGGTCAATTAATTTTTTAAAAAATAAAATTTTGATGCTTCATTTCCAAATAGACACTCTACTTAGATTTGATAGGGTATTTCAATTTCATGAGCTTTACAGGAAGACAGATTGAGACTTGGTGTGAATTAGGATGCAAGAAGCAGAAATTTGGATGTGCTTAAGATTATGGTAGGTGACGTATTGGAGGCCAGCCAGGAGAGCATTGCAATAGTCTAGTCTGGAGGTGACAACTGCAGAAATGAGAGTGTCAGCATCAGATAAGTTAAATTAGGGGCAGAGACAGGTGATATTACAAAAGTGTGAGCAGGCAGTCTTTGTGGTGATGAGGATATGGGGTTGGAATTTCAATTCGGGGTTAAATAGAATGTTAAGTTTGTAAAAGGTCTGCTTCTGCCAGAGAAACTCCCGAGGAAGAGGACAGAATCGGTGACATGGGAATGGAGTTTGTTGGGGTGGGTGAAGAAATTGCAGCATACGCAATTGCAGCTGTCAACCACAACAACTTATATTTATACAGTGCCTTTAACATAAAGAAATATCCCAAAGCCTTTCACAACAGCATTATAAAACAAAATGTGACACTGAGTCACATAAGGAGATATTAGAACAGATGACCAAAAGTTTGGTCAAAGAGGTAGGCTTTAAGGAGTGTCTTAAAGGAGGAAACCAAGGTAGAGAGGTGGACAGGTGTAGGGAAGAAATTCAGGAGCCTGGAACCTAGGCAACATGAAGGTATAGCCACCATTTGTGGATCAATTATAATTGGGAATGCACAAGAGGCCAAATCAGAGGAGTACGGAAATCTTGGAGGATTGTGGAGCTGGAGGAGATTACAGGTTTAGGGAGGGGAAAGGCCACAGAGGGATTTGAAAACAAGGATGAAAATTTTAAAAACGAGACGTTGCTTGACTGGGAGTCAGTGTAGGTAAGTGAGCACAGGGGTGATAGGGGAACGGAACTTGTTGCTGGTTTGACGTGTGTTTGGGGCCTAGTTTGGGTTCTTTGGGGGCTTGTCTATTCTTCCTAAGTAAGCTGCTCAAGACTGTAGTTTGTTAAAACCATTACTCAGTGATATGCTACTCAGTCTTTAGGTCCCCTGGTCTAAAAATAATTTTGGAAATTCATTCCTGAATGTAGTACTGTAATACTCATCAACAACTTCGTCCACTTTATGGGTTAGCTCAATTTTAAGCATGCCTTTCTTCTTGATTTTATATTACATAGAGAGGTTCGAAGATTTCTCTATCTTTGTAATTTAACATTGCCATGAGTTGGTCTTTGACTTTCAATGTAGTCCCACCAGGACCCTGTAATTTGATAGATATGGGGCACAATGTATTCTGCCTACTTTACTTTGTCTGATAGAACAGAAACACATGCTTCCTGTCCCGAGTGTGCTCTCAACCCCATCTTCTCTCTTTGTGCAGGAAAAGGAAGACAGGAGGGAGTCAGACTGACCTCAAGGACCTCATTGAGATTGAGGAGCAGGCACCCCAGCTGGTAGGGGATGAAACAGACCAGGCCTGCGCAGATGGAGAGGTCGGTGGGTGGCCTCCATCTAGTAAGGATCCATGTATAATGTAGTCACATAAAAACGTAAGATTCATGAATTCCTCCGTGCTGGAGGCAGCTCATGCAGTCACTCACGCTTTCCTCTCTGATTTACAGGTTCCAGCAGGAAGAGGGGAAGGGAAGAAAAGCAAGCCCTGTCCAGCAGGTCTTCCAGCCCACAGAGTACCCAGGGTATTGGGGAAGAGGAAGAAAGTGCATCTGTAGAGAAGTCACAGTAGTCACCTGCACCCTCCACCAGCGCAGGCACATACCTCGGAGGGTATTAAATGTAGTTCAGGCAGGGTCTCACAATCTGATGATCATTGCATGGTTACGTGTCCACAGCAGGAGGAAGAAGGGTCACCCAAGCTCACCGGCACTCGAAAGACTGCTGGGGAAGAGGCAGCTGCGATGTCCAAGGTTGATGACAGGCGTCTGGGATTGGACCTGCCCAAGGTACGGGGGATGCTGAGAGAGGCGGGGAAACATCAGGCAGACGCGTCCGAGGCCCTCAACAGAGTGGTACATGAGTCGGAGGAGTCCATCCGCCTGCTGGCTGATGAAATGGTGCCAACATGTGTGCACATCGAGATCTCCATGGGGAGGGTGGCAGATGTCATGTAGAACCTGGTCCAGCAGAACACCCAGTTTCTGTCAGTGAGCGCAGACCTGCACTCCATCACTGTAGCCATCGGTGAGATCTCACTGTGGCTTCACGAGAAGGGGAATGGGGCACCTCGAATTCCCTCCAGGTGCCTCTTCTCCTTAAAGAATCAGGCAGGGGCCCTTGGGCACCCAAAGGGAGGAAGAGCGGCTTTTGGACACGCCTGGGACCTCCACTCAGGACTCTCTGAGGGTGTCTGGCCCTTCGGAAGCCCTCTTGCCTGTGACCCCTTCAGCTTTGCCCTCTGTGACTGCTGGTGGAGCAGCTGCCCAAAAGCAGGACAGCCAAAGTAAGCCGGGGCCCTCCAGGCCTCGGGTCTCCAGGGTTCAGCCGCCATGGTCATCTAACAAGAGGGCAAGCTGGTCAGCAGTCTGCTTCTGCCCCTGCTGTGGATGTCAGGGGAGCACCTAGAAGAAGTGGTAGGGAACTCGATTAAAAAGTTTTGATTTTGGTATGACACTTCTGTATATAGAGTACACTTAAGCTTGAATGAGATCAGATGTGGTTTATTTGCATTTTGTAGTCCTTAAGCCTGTGTGCCCCCCAACCACATCTTCAGAGGGACACCCCAGGCTGGATCTATGTCCCCCAGAATCACGCATCTGCAGGGAGGCAAAGTTCATTGCCAGGGCCCTTTCAAGCCATGTGCAAGAAGTCTCCCGTGCATGCTGAGCCTTTGCCCTTCACACAATCATCTGTTCCAATGTCCAAGCATTGCATGTGACTACATGCTGGGGTTTCCCTTCAGTTGGCCAGTTGAGGTGATCTGCATCTCCGCCCACCACTGGTGACCCAACTCCAACTCATGAGATCTCCACCATGAGGTTCTGGATAGTTGTGAACGGCCATGGTTCATGTTACATTTGATGTGCAGTCCAACACAGTTACGCCTCCCCCTGTAACACACACCCTTCCCCACCATAACCATTGACTCCTCCAGGTGTAAAATATGACTGTCCCACAGTTACCCTTCAACCCACCCTCGTCACCCTACTCCCATGACAGTAAATCTGCCCCTCTCATTCTGTGGACTCCCAGAATCCACTTTTACTTCCATCTCCCCTCCAACAACCGTCAGCGTCCCTTCACCCGTCATTGACGAACACTCATCTTCTCACCCTACTGGCTTCCACTGCCCCCTTTAACCCTCACCACCCCTCCCTATTAACAATTCCCTCAGTATCCCCCCAGGACTCATCAGTTGACACCATGGACCCCTCCCTCTGAACACACATCCCCTCCTCCCCCACATGCCCGTTCACATCTGCACATGCCACCTCCCCCGTCCACATTCTACCATGGCCCTTCCCATCTCCCGCTCCACACCAGCCCATCCATTCTATGACCCTCGCAGCATCTCTCTCTTTCCCTTACCACTCCCAACCTCCCCCGACCCCCTCTAAGCCTCCACACCCTCCCCGCCTCTTCAGTTAACTCCTCCCCATCTAATTCCTCCCCCAGCGGGGATTTGGAAGGCGCTGTCTAAGAAGCCTTGGTGAATTCCTGCAGTGAATCTTGTATATGGCACACACTGCTGCCACTTTGCGTTGGTGGTGGAGGGAGTGAATGTTTGTGGAAGGAGTGCCAATCAAGCAGGGTGCTTTGTCCTGGGCTGTGTCAAGCTTCTTGAGAGTTGTGGGAGCTGCACTCATCCAGGCAAGTGGGGAGTATTCCATCACACTCCTGACTTGTGCCTTGTAGATGGTGGACAGGCTCTGGGGAGTCAAGAGGTGAGTACCTCGTTGCACGATTCCTAGCCTCTGACCTGCCCTTGTAGCCACAGTATTTATATGGCTAGTCCAATTCAATTTTTGTCAATGGTAATCCCCAGGATATTGATAATGGGGGGTTCAGCGATGGTAATGGCATTGAAAGTTAAGGAGCGATCGTTAGATTCTCATAGGCAAATCCGTGCAGCGGCAACGCAATAGGTAAATGGGGCACCTCAACATCCCCCCAAGTGCTCCTTCCCCTCAAGGAGTCAGGCCAGAGCCCACAGGCACCCGAAGGGAGGAGCAGCAGCAGCTGGACAACCCTCGGTCATCCACTCAGGAATCTAAGAGGCTGTTCTCTCCCTCCGAGTGGCCTATGCCTATGACCCCTCAACCTTGTCTTCTGTCATCACAGAGGAAGCAACTGGCCCACCGGAGGACAGCTAAATCAAGCTGAGGCCTCCAAGGCCTCGGCTCTCCAGAGTACCCACGCCAAAGTCCTCAAAGGCAACAGGACCAACCATTGCTCATGCTGTCTCCACCCTTGCTGCGGATGTCAGGGCAACACCTGGAAGTCTAAGGCATTCAAAAGTTACAAAATTCTGATCACAGTTGGTTGCATGAGTGAACACATTTTGTCACGTTATGATCTGAAAATATATTCACTTTCACTGAATTATGTACAATGGTGTTTTTCAGCTTCATTGACAGGCTTCGCGAGTCCTCCCAACAGCATCCCCATCTCCCCCGCTGCACCAACTAGCAGTTCAGCTGCACTCAACCGGCGCATGTGTGATTCTGGAGGGAGAGGTGCGTGTGTGGCAGGGCCTTTCAGAGGCTCATGTAAACACTTTCCCATGCATGCGGATCCTTCCCGCATCTCACTCATCTCAATGTCCTGAGCATTTGCAATGCTGCCTGCTGGACTTCGCTTTCATTTGACTATCTGAGTGTACCTGCATCTCTGCCGACACATGAATTACACTCCCTTGCAGCACGTGTTCTCGCCCACCAAGCCTCTCGTTTCACTTTTGATTTAGCCAGCATGGTATTGCTACAGTTTTTCTTGCGCTCCCCTGTCGTTTCCCCTCCCCCAGTCACCCATTTCCTTTCCCCATCACTGTCGACACCCCTGGCATCACCTTCCACCTCCTCACCAGGACCTACCAGCCACAACCCTTTTCTTGCGGGTTATCCTGGTGAACATGCACCTTCCCTTCCTTCCTAATAATCCCACCCCCATCCAGATTAACCCCCTTGACCTCCTCCTTCCCACCCCCAAGGTCTGTGTCTGCCTTCGATACCCCAACAATCACCCTTGCAGCCCCTTCTACTGATACCGTCACACCCTAACCCTCCCATCTGCCACCTCACTCTGCCCTTGGCCATTCTTACCATTCACTCTTATCACGCCCACCCTCAGTTCACTCCCCAAGAGGCAGTCATGAACTCAAAAAAGCCCTCCCTTGCACATTCACCTGGACATCCCTCGCCCTCTGGACACCTTTCCTCCTTGGTAATCCTAACCCCCGCCCCATAGTCGTTCCACATTCATGACTCCTTCCTCCACCCTTACTCCTTCCCTTCTCCAGACTCCTTCCTCCCATGTAATCCTTCCCCTCTCTGGACATGTTTTCCCCTCCAAACTCCTTCCCTCTCCCTCTTCACCTACTTCCCCAGTTGCCATCTTCTCCCCCCATACCCTCTCCTCCCCACAATCTCACTGCCCCAACAGCTTCGCGCCCCCCCAACACCTTTTCCCAACCTCACACCCCAACACATCTACTGTCCCATCCCAAACCTCAGCCCGACACCTTCGTTCCACCCCCCTCAACCTCACCCTCCTCTCACCTTTGTTTTCCCCCACCCTGTTACAGCACAGCGGGTGGTAAATACTGAGCAAATCCCAGAGGGAAACTTGAAACAAATCCAAATATGCAAATGGTGTTACAATATGATCCACCTCTCTCCAGCTTTCATTTGCTGAAGCATAAGGCCACCATTTTATCATTAAAATATTACCCTTAATGTAATAACATTCTGGAATACATTTTGCCTCTGTTTCTGAGGAAGCTGTCTGATATAACTTTTATCTGCGAATCCTTTTTCTGTAACTCCACTAGCTGCCTTGAGTTAAACACCTCAGCGGCACTGTACTCTGTTCTTTCCTCCTGAGCAATGTTATTACACACAGTGCCAGCTAATTGGACTTCCATGCCTTCACCCTGCCTTTGAACTTTCTGTTCTTCTATTTTCAACCAATGAGCTTGCGATCTTGTTATCACACAACCTGTAAACAATCCAGGATGCTCTCTTTGCGGCACCTCTATTGAAAACACTTCTACAGGCTGCTCAACTACCATAGGCATCACCCAGCTATAACATTACCCAAAATAAATTGAACCCCTGCAATGGGCAATTTTTCCACTACTCCAACAATTTCTTCACCTGTTTTCCACTTACTCCTTAAATTACTTTCCACAATGGAATAGGTTTAGCATCTCCATGAACCCCATTTATTATCACCAGTTCCTGCAATACTCCCTCTGGACAACAAATGTCACTATCCCACAACATTAAGAATTGATAAGCCCCATGTCTCTTTAAATTTTAACATCTTTACCGTCTTCACCCTGTACACATGGAAAGACTTCCCCTTCACATACAAAATCTTTAAACATTTCTGCAACCTGCTCCTCAGAATTCTCTTGGGTTAATTGTGAACACATTCCCACTTCCTTACCTATTATTGATTCTTCCTGTTTTACCTGTACACTAACCACAAGTTTTTCCTGTGCCTGAACCTCAGAACCTACAGAACTTTTACTTCCAGAACTTTTCTGCATCCCAATAAGTCCAACAGATTTTCCCTGCAATTTCCAACACACCAACTTCTATGTCCAACTTTATTACAATGGAAACACCTCAATTTTTGAATGTCACTTCTACCCTCAGCACCTTCCTTTTTATTCTGAAAATAAAACTTACTGTGAATTTCCACTGGCTCCTTTTCTTCCCTGACTACCCACCTTCCTTTCACATTCCCACTTTCTATCCTTCCCTGATTTAAAAGGGTGATGGAAAATCTCTAATTGTAACTTATCTGGCAATTCCATTAACTTGGCTTTATTTGCCATTTGTAAACCAACCAAAGTTATCACTTCAACTCCCGGACAAATCTTAGCAACTGCCAAAGCCATATTGTAGTTCTCTCAACTTAAAAAAAAGCCTCACACCAACTCCTGAATTCAAAGTGCTCCTCACACTCATAGCCTTAAGATTCACCAACTCCAAACCAATCAAGGAATTTCAAATATATCCTGCAAAGAGCCACCAATTTTATTATGGCACAGCGGGTGGTAAATCCTGAGTTGTTCAAATCCCAGAAGGAAACTTGAAACACATCTATTTTACAATTTGTATTTATTTCGAGATACATGCCTTGAATTCAGTAGTAATAAGACCACATTGTCTTATAGCTTTCTTACAAAAATAAATTAAACATTTATTAATAAAAAATGATTTTAATCACATACATAGGTTTACAAATTAACACTATAATTCCTAGCTCCCCTAGTTAACCTAACTCCCAGTTACACCTCTGTCAAGGCAACAGTAAAACATATAGATTTTAAAAGGCCGAGTCAAAGTAGCACCATACCCTGAACAGTCAAATTCAAAGTGAGTTTTCTTCACTTCATTCCGTGTAGGCAGCAACTTGAGGCTAAGAGGCTGGAGCTTTTCACACTTGTGAGATCTTAGAATGTCTTCCTCTTACACATAACCTCATTCCCTTTATACAGGTTTCTCCCTTTTTAATGTAAATCCCATCCTTCAATATGTCTTTTCAACTCTACTTTTCTAATAATAAAAATCTTTCATAGTACCAATTTTATCAGTAAGCTTTAGGAAAAATAAACACACTGTTTGGCTTCTTCTGGCAAAGTGTAACATTTCACCACCTCTTTTGAAATTCAAATTACTCTGGTTTATCTAAAAATGCAAATTTGCCCTTTACACTTCACATTCTAAAACTTCAGCCATGCTTATCTATTTAACATTTCAAATCTAGCTTCTCTTCTGATATATCAAAGCCTTCAGACCAGCTGTATTTAATTCAATTAAGTCCCACACACACACACACACACACACAGACACACTACTCCTACCTTACAATAAACTCCAACAACGTTATGAAAATATACCCCGACACCTTTGTTCCCCCCTCCCAATCTCACCCAAGGTACCTTCCTCTCCCAGTCAATCCTAGACTTTCCTCTCCCACCTCCCAGTACATCTTCCTCTCCCAGCCTTCCTCTCAACCCCCTCGATGATCATCCATTGTGAGCAGACCCTCAATGGTGACTTTCCACCTTCCATGGGCTACTTCACGGTAGAGCCATGTCCATGAGAATCCACCTGGCATGCAATGGACATTCCTCCAGGGTCCCATTGCTGTTGAGCTCCAACATCTTCCGATCCTTGGAAGTCCGCGATGTGAGCAAGCTGATGTTAAGTCCTGACTTCTGCACCTCATACTTGTCAAGACGTGTTCTGCCCCGGCGTGTTTTCCCGCCTACGTGAGTGGATGATCCAGCATGGGGCAAGGATTCTGGTGGGATGGGCTTATAATTATAAGCAAATATACTACAATTATGTTCCCAAAGTCCGACAGCAGGAAACGCAGCCCGCCGTTGACGGGCAGAGCGGACAATTGTAAACTGGTTTCACGTTGCAGTGAAACCAATTTTTGGCCTTCTCGCCATATTGTCCACTCACGCCGCCTGTGGGAACGGAAAATTCCGTCCTCTGTCTCAGCTTGCTTCTGCTGCACTTACAATACTCCAACTGTTTGGTGAGTTTTGAATCTGTTCCTTTTGTCCTTCTTTCAAGGATCTCTTGACTTGCCAGGCCTGTAACTGCTTGTTAAAGTTTTCTGGGTCTTTTACTCGCTATCTGCTGCCACCTTGTTTCATCAGGTGTTCAGGGTCTAGATAGGGCTCTTTGGGGCTTGTCTATTCTCCCAAAGTAGGCTGCTCGAGACAGTTGTTTGTTGAAACCATTACTCTTTATTTACAGCTACTATGTGAGTATCGGGACCTTTGCACAAGGTTGGAACTTCTGCTCCCTCCAGATCTCTGTTACTTAATCTTGTGGAGTTACATCATCATAACATTAGCATCATGTGCTTCTGATGTTAACCCTTTACAGTTGGAAGTTAAGACACAGGTTAAAACAACACAGAGGCAGCTGTGGGTCAAGAGTTGGGGATGAGGTATAGGTCAGTGTCATCAGCATATAATGTGTAACTGACACTCTGTTTTCCCGTAATGTCGTCAAGAGGAAACATGTAGATGAAGAACAGGAGGGAGACAAACACAGGTTTCTGGGGAACTCCTAAGGGTGTACGGGTGGGAAGAGAAACCATTGCAGGAGGTTCTCTGGCTACAATTGGAATGAGGACAGACCCAAGTTGGAGAATGGAGTAAAGAGATGTAATATCTGCAATGCTCCAGTTCTCCTGAACCATTCCATATCAAAGAAGGATTGGAAGATTGTGACCAGAGCTTCAGGAATTTAGGCAGCACTGAGGATGGAAGTATAAAATTACAAACCAATATTAATAGCTTAAGTGAATGGACAAAACTGTGGAAAATGGATTTCAAGGTCAGTAAATGTGAGGTCATCCACATTGGATCAAAAAAGTATAGAAGAGGGTACTTTAGAAATGGTGAAAAGCTAGAAACAGTGGAAGTCCAAAGAGAGTTGGGAGTCCAGGTACATGGATCTTTAAAATGACATGAACAGGAATGGAAAATAATTAAAAAGGCTATGGAATGCTGACTTTTATATCTAGAGGATGAGAATACAAGGGGATAGAAGTCATGCTTCAGTTATACAAAAGCCTGGTTAGACCACACCTGCAGAATTGCAAGCAACTCTGGGTACCAATCCTTAGGAAGGATACATTGTCCTTGGAGGGACAGCAACATAAGTTAACCAGAATGATGATACTTGGGCAAGAATTTAATATCCTCCCTTGCGGTGAGTTTGGTGGTGGTGGGGGGTGGGGCGGAATTTAATCAGGCGAGAGGGTAGCAGGTGGGGACACCATTAAGTCTGGGAGGGCCTTCCGGCCTCATCGCCAATTGAGGCCCTTAAGTGGGCAATTAATGGGATAGGGATGGCCAAGAGGGGAGCACACAAGCAAACCCATGCGGGGTTGCTTGCCAGCTCCCAGGGGTCTCCTTCATTCCAAGGCACTCAGTGCCTGATTGAAGGACCTGGCACTAGGAAAGGGGGAAGCCGCTGGGGGCCACCCACTGCCCTTGCTGCTGACACCTCTCTCCTCCACGACCCCCACCCGCCATCACTCATCTGTGGTGTGGGATCCAGTGACGATATTAGGCCTCGGGTGGATACTCTACCAGCAGCAGTCACCGTCTCCCGGGTGGCGCTGCAGTTCAATAGAGCTGATGCAGTCTGATTGGCCAGTAGCTCTCAGTGGGCAGGACTTCTACACATAGGATCCTTGATCCTGGGGAAGGCCCACTGCTGCACAGTTAAGTGCCTTCCCTAAAAGAGGCGATGTGGGGCTCTCGCCGGTCTCCAGGCAGCGGGCAAGACCCCTGTTGCCTTCATTAAATGCTGCCCTTGAACTATAAGGGCCAACTGAAGACAGATTACACATTGCATTCCCTGGAATTTACTAGATTAAGGAGTAATTTATTGAACTTTTCAAGATATTACACGGAACAAATAAGGTAGGTAGAGAGAAAATATTTCCACTGGTTGGGGAATCCAGAACTAGGGGCAAAAATAAAAATTTGACAGAACTTTCAGGAGCGAAATTAACAAATACTTTTACACACAGAGGATGGTAGAAATTTGGAACCCTCTTCCACAAACAGCAATTGATGCAGGAACAATGTTAATTTTAAGATTAAAATTGATTGATAGATTGATTGACTGAGATTGATAGATTTTTGTTGACCAAACATATTAAAGGATATGGGACAAAGGGAAGTATATGAAATAGGTCACAGATCAGCCATGATCTCATGGAATGGTGGAACAAGCTCAAGGGGTTAAATGGCCTACTCTTATTCCTATCTTCCTGTGCACAAGGTGCACTGCAGCAACCTGCCAAGGCTTCTTCAACAGCATTGTCCAAACACCACGGCCTCTACTGCCTTGAAGTATAAGGGCAGAAGCAGCGCGGGAAAACCACCACCTGCAAGGTCCCCTCAAAGTAATACACCATGCTGACTTGGAAATGTAGCATTGTTCCTTCATCGTAGCTGGGTCAAAATCCTGAAACTCCCCAGCTAACAGCTCTGAGTGTATGTGCACCACAAGGACTGCACCAGTTCAAGAAGGCAGTATGCCAGGAATGGACAATAACCAAATGCCATGAACAAATAAAAAATCAATAAAAAATCCTGGTGTATGGTGTAAGTAGTAATGCAATTCCATAGACAGAATGCTGGCTGACAAACAGGAAGCAAAGTGAAAGGGTTAATCTATGTTGCTTAGATTGGAGAAGGGTAAGAGATGTATCCCAGGGTGAATGCTGGTTCCATTTTTCTTCTTATAAATATAGATAATTCAGATGTAAAGACCATTATATTAACATTTGCTGATGACACAAAAGTTATGAGTTTCGCAAACCTGCAGGGAAGAGGTCTCTGCATATGAATATATGTAGCTTCTAGCAAGTAGGAATACGTCAAGACATTGCATCTTTTTGAAGAAACAGAAGCACAGGGGACAATAGCTCCCTGGTGCATTCGCCATAGCAATGCATTGACCAATCAGAGGCAACTTGTGAACAAACCTGCACCCCATTTCTCATGCAGTACTGTTGTTCCCTTTGAAATTTGGCATTCTTGCATCTGTAGTGAAAAGGTGAAAAGATCCAACAGCATGTTTCTTTTTCTCAGCAATACTCAAGTTCTGTACTACCAAGTGAGTATCGAAAGGTTAATGGAATAGGCAGATTGGTAACAGCTGCAAATTAATATGGATAAATGTGATGCAATGTGGTTTGGTAAAAATGCAAGCAATAAGAGTACAAGCTGAATGAAAAGACGCTGAAGGGTAAAGGGGCACAGAAAGAACAAGAAATTTCTGGGAACTACTCTACTGCATCCCATCCATCTATGCCTGATGCAGAAGCCATTGCTCCAAATTTTGGGGACATGGTCACTTGCACAGAACTGGGTTAACAGTTAAAGTATTGCCAGATTTTGCTCTCTGGATTTATTGTGCTCCAGGATTCCACTTCTATAAGGTGACCTGCATGCTTGAGAGTTAGAAGACACAGTAAAGTAAGTGGTTTCTCAGAATCAACCTCAAAGCTATCCCAGCATGAACTACTAATGCTCAACAACACATTGATGAAGCAGGACCAATGGTGTATGACAAAACTATGCTTAAATGAGGCCCTCATTGGTCAGAAATCTGCTGAATGAAATTCAGAACAATATCGCCACTACTGGGAAACATCACAGAGGGCATAAATGTCTGCTGCCTAACTGTCAGGGCATGGCTGCAATGTTGAAACAAGTTCAATGATCTCACCAGAGTTGCCAAAGTAACAATATTGCTCTCTCTTACTCGCTCACACGTCCTTCCCCACGACACACAATACTCTCTTTCCCTGCTTCTAGCCTGCAATCACTGCACCATACTTTGTTACACCTCCTTTTCCTCATATATGCACACACTCATCACATTTGCAACTCCCACTTCCCCACACCTCAGAGCTGAAGCACAGCATAGCAGCAATTCCAACATGACAGGGACATTCTCTAACCAATTCAAGCTCGTCAGTGGCACACTCACTTCTTTCTTGCAGGAGAAGCTCATCCATAACTCCAATATTCAGGAGCTGGGCAGGGGTATGGAACACCTCAGCTCACTGGAGGGTGAGACTGTATACCAGCTCTGCTGCAGAGAACTCAAATACTGTCTCCCAGTGTCCAGACTACCGAAGAAGGCTGGTAGGCATATACTTGGAAATGTGAGGTACATTACGAAGCCTGCTAGAGAGCTTGCGTAAAATATCGCAGAGCGTGGAGGAATCCAGCTAAAATTTGTTTCCAGGCTACATGGAGAACATTCTGTCCAATGTGGACTGCGTGATCCATCAATATGACAGTGGCATCCACTGTTACGGAGTCTCACCTGAAAGCCACCATTCAGTGCCACCAAATTTCTGAACATTAACCTTAATTTTGTTGCTTTGGAACTAAAGATAACACCTAAAGCTAATCTTTAAATTAGTTTTGTAATACTAGTGCTGCTGACCATTATGTATTATTTCACATACATGAATTATTGTGTTTTATCAAACATTCCTTACAATTATTTTCACTTTCAGTGTTGGGGTATTTCACAGAAATGATAATGAAATCAGTAAAAACATCAGTCAAAGATGCCTGCATGGGGTGCACTCGAAAAAGGTATCGATAGGAGGTTAGATCATTCAACACTATCACCATGGAAACTATGGTATTATTTCACAAAATGCAAAACAGATCAATAAAATGTGGCTGGTCGAGATGCAAAGAATCAATGCTGCTCTGTTATTTTCACACATTAGAAATACAGGAGAGATGGCTCCTTCCCACAATTTTACTGCTAGTGTCTGCTATTACTATCTGTACCATTCAGGCAGAAGTTTTACAAAGAAAAGATTAACACAAAGGAAATCTGAAATGAAAGCAGGTTCATCAGCATCGGAAACAGAAAAGGCAGGTTAATATTTTGGTGAGGACTATTCAATGGTGATGTAAGTGAAAAATCTGTTCTGCTGTTTTACTGTTCCCTTTTTTTCGAGTGCAGTTCAAACAAAGAACAGTACGTGATCCTTTAAATGTGTGACATACCAATTTTATTGCCATTTTTGTGAAATATCAATGACATTAAAGGTGAAAACATTAACAGTGATATAATTGTGATAAGTCACGCAGTCAGGCTGATGCTTTCACTGGAGATCAGCTCAATAAAGGGTCTCTACCTAAAATAGAAAGGTTGATTAACATTTGTGATGCAGATGGGCCTACTTCATTTTGTTTTTATTCATTATTTATCGTAACTTCCTATTTCATACAAACTACTTTTTAAAATTTTGGAAGACATGAGAAAACTAGCGATGGGTTTATACAAGTAGGTTTTTGGGTATTATGAGCAGTAGAGGTTTGGGCACACAATGGAATAAATTTTGTAAAGCTGATGGCACTGAAACTAGCTCTTGCGTGTTGAGACTGAAGATGCTTTTACATTGGTGTCAGTAGGCTGTCTGTCCACCTGACATTAACTGATTTTTTTAAACTAGACTTAGTGAATCTGACAGCTTTTGGGTTATCACCTACGGTGCAAGATCCATTCTTTGGGAACTACCAATGAAAATACCCCATTGAAATTAATATAAAAACAGCTTAGGTGTGACTCTCAAATTCAGAATGGCATCAACTACAAGTAAACAATGTGCAACCTAAGCTGCACAAAATAAAACAAATTGAAAGCAAGAAACAGCAAGAAACTACATCGAGCTTTATTATGCCTCTGATTTTTTTCAAATGCTTTATATTTGAATAATTACTTTTCAATGTAATAATAATTATGAAGGCAAATTTATCAGTTATTTTTCAGACGGTAAGATTCAACAAATAGCAATGAGATCAATGGTTAGCCTATCAGTTTTAGTTGTGTTGGCTAAAGGAGAAATATTAACCAAAACTATTTTGTAGGATCTGGGATATCATATTCTCTCCAGGCAACCTTTATATAGGGTATACTTGTCTGAGACCATTCGCGTATAAGAGCAAGGCTAGCACAGTTGGGAACTTTAGTGCTAATACAAGCACTGCTAAATAGGACCTGAAGCAGTTACGAATCCGATCCCTTATGTTGTATGTCTTGTTCCAAGCTTAATTTGATTAGATTCAAAAAGGTATTTATATTATTTCATATAATAAGTATTCATCATTTTAAATTATCTAATTATGTAACACAATTGTTTCCACATCACTGCTAGGTTAAGTCAGTGCCAAGTAAAAGGACAATGTACGCAGCATTGTATAATCATTTCTAATCACAAAGCTGAAAATTCTTTCACACGGTCTTCCCAAAAGTTCTTGCAAAAATGTTTCAAAGACCAACAACAATTAATTTACAGATCAAATCAAAACAAATACTCAGCTGTCAAAGGATTAAAATATGTTAATTATAGAAGATTGGCAACATTTCCTCTAAGCATACCTGTATGTCCTGGTTAATAACAGTGATCCAGGCATCAACAGTTTTCCCAATACGAATCTTCTCAGCTTCATCACTGCAATATAATTCAATTAATTATTAATCTTTTATATCAGTCATTTCCATGTCTAATAGTCTGTCAAAATCATAATTTGAAAGTACATGAAGATTATATTGTTACTATTATTTTTCCATCCAATTTGTGAATCGCCTCAATGATTTTTTCCTACAAATTAAACAGCATTGTAGAGTTTCAGTTCTTAGTACTATTTCAACTAAAGCTATCATTGCATTTGAAAATCACTTTGAATTTCAAAGCAGAGAGGATATATTGCACAACTCCCTTTGCAGACAATATTATATATTAAAACAATTTTGCGTTCAATGTAACTGCAGAAGATCAGAATTGAGAGGGCAACACATTTTTCAGGGTTAGCTTCAGCTCACTAGTTACATCACCTCTGAGCCAGATGGTCGAGGATTCAAGCCTCATTCCACAGACTTGAGCACATAATCCAGCTGACTTTATAATGTAGTATTGAGGGGCATGTGCTGCCTGAGGAGCTACTTTCCAGGTGAGAAGCTCTGTCTGCTTCTTCAGGAATGTAACATTTCTTGTGGCATTATTCAGAGTGGAGAAGGTGGGGGGTGAGCTCTCTTGCTGTCCTGGTCAATTTCTATCCCTGAGCCAACACTATCAAAACAGATTGTTAAGTCATTTATCTCATTCCCTTTTGTGAGATCATGCTGTGTATAAATTGGCTGCCACACATTTTTCCATTACATTTCATTGGCTTTGAAACATTTGTGATGCTCAAGGGGGCAAAGTGTTATGTCAGTGCAAGTTCATTCTTTCTTTCACAATGGCTATTGGGCTCGTCAAAGTACTTTGAATTATTAGCTGCATAATATTTGCTAAGTTGGAGCAACTTAATTTCTTAATTAACTTAATTTTGCAAGAAAATTTCTTCTCAATCCACAATTCCAACATGACATCTTCATTAATTGCATATAGCTTCCACACAAGTCACACAGTATATTTCACAAAAATGTTACAGAGCAACAGCAAAATAATTGCCATCTACAATAGAGTTGTACGAAACTCCAGGTAATCTAGGGCAGGGATTTTACTCCTACTAATTTTCAAGACAGAAATGATCTGCAACTGTGTCTTTGTCCGAATGCATAAACCAGAAGGATACATTTTTTAAACTACTATGACTTTCCGATTTCTGACAGCAGAATCAAACTAAATTATTTCCACATGTTAATGTGCACAGTAAACTGCAAGATTGCTGCGGAACTGAATTTATTCAGATATGTCTAGCAAGAAGAACAAAGCGAATGCATTTTTGCATTTTCTGACTAAAGGCGGCATCCAAAGAGAAATCTGCAGAAGTTAGTAGGGGATTATGCTACGTAACTACGTTTTACTTCTAACTGTTGAATTGAATTCCACAGTCATCTTTTCTAGCCTCCACTTTATGGGCAGCAGGATTCTGATTGGCCAAATAGTTATTAACAGATGAAAGACTGCATGCTGGTCCTGTCTGGCTCAGCAAGCTTACTTGGCAAGGCATCTGTTCCGGATGCAGGTTCTTGTTTAGCAATATAGTGGTGCCTCTGACCCAGCCATAATCTTACTAAACCCAGACAAGTCATTTGTCTCAGGTTCACCCTTCCCAAATATTATTTTAGCATCAGAGTTCTGATCTGGCATTTGACCTCATTCTCTTGTTATTATCATTGTCTTTACCTGATAATTTAAAGCAGTGAAATCTGACTACCAAGAGCAGTTCAAAATGTGTGCAACTCCACAGATTTTTTTCCCTGGGGATCTGTTATCAGCAGTCTATGGAACAAACCACATGTTAGGAAGTTTAAATAGAATTTCTGATTGTATCATATTTTTTCCCCAATGTGATCCTGATGGAACAACCTAAAATTGCAGAAATGTGGCCTGGTACACATGTCCGAAATGAGCAGCATATCTGAATATGGGTTATTTTTAAACAGCAAGCTTTGTCACGTCAACTATTGACTTCAGGGTTTCTGAAAGTGGGCAGTAATATCTAACAGGAATATTGGCATCAGCCCAGCTACTATTACAAAGAAGAATCTGATACACTTTCAGATGAAACTAACAACAAGGCTTATATAAATAAATTGTTGCAAGTCAAAGTGACCCATTTGAAATACAGCATAAGCATGGTAATGACTAGTCTGGACAGAAGAAAAATACAATACATTACCTTATTTTTCCTGCTTGGGGAAGAATTTAAGGTTACTGTACTTTGTACAGTACAATAAATCTTTGATCTATTCTTGGCAGCCTTTAAGTAATACATGTTTTCTCAAGAATGTATTTGAACTCCAACATCAGACCAGACAAAAAACATAAATGGTTTCTTAGACAGATGTGAAAAATTGCCAGATAGGTTGTTCAACTAACCATGCAGCCCTAATTATCATTTTTATTCACACTAAGCACTGGATCCAGTTTAGGTCATATTTTATACTGTATTAGATGTTTTCGTGCTGTTCAGGCAATTATCTAAGAGGTAGCTGAGCTGAGGTCACTAAGCAGCAGATAAAAATTCATGCGCGTCGCATGATGGCTCAGTCTGCTTTGGCAACCTAACTGGGGGTGCATTTGCTCTAAGTAGAGCCTCTGAGGAAGGTTTGCTTCATGAAAATGCAGTACAGCAGGAAATTACATCAGCATTTCATGACAGACTTTATAATTTAATTAAAAAAAGGATTTCTTCCCAGCATCTAATTCCATGCCACCTAGCACATGCGCAATCAAGAGAAATTAAAATTAACAAGAAAGGGGAGTGATTTATCAACCACTTGCGGCGTAAAAAAAGTATATTTAATTTTTTTTTCAATCAAGTACAGTCATTAATTTTATCTTCCAAAAATGATCAACTAGACTGTTATTGAAACAACAGTATCAAGTTTCTCACTTCCTTGTCCAGTAACTGCACTGTAGAGGTTGGCATCTGCCAATGCTACTATGAACGCCTACTGGGAAGTACACACATTGGCTGGGTGCAATTTACCATTCAATTTTTGGGGCAGCGATAAATCTTATAGGCAGTTCCCAGCTTCCAATGAATTACTCCTCACAACAATGAAGCCAAGATCATGAGAAACAATCAACAGATTTCAAGGAAAGCTTTACTTTTTTAAAAAATGAAATGAACAAGTATACTTCAGCAATAAAATAGTGACAATATGGTTATTTTTGATTCATTCTTTCACAGGTTGTGGGCGCTACTGACTAGGCCAATATTTGTTGCCCATCCCTAATTGCCCTTGAGAAGGTGGTGGTGAACCACCTTCTTGAACCACTGTAGTCCTTATGGTATAAGTACACCCACAGTGCTGTTAGGAAGGGAATTCCAGAATATTGACCCAGTGACAGGGCGGGAATAACAATACAAATCCAAATCAGGATGATGTGTGGCTTGAAGGGGAACTTGCAGGCGGTGGTGTTCCCATGCATCTACTGCCCTTGTCTTTCTAAGTGGTAGAGATCGCGGGTTTGTAAGAAGCTGTTAAAGGAGGCTTGACAAGTTGCCACAGTTGCAGTCAATGTGCGTCAGTGGTGGAGGGAGTGAATGCTTAAGGGTGCGGATGGGGTGCCAATCAAGAGGGCTGCTGTGTCTTGCGATGGTGTTGAGCTTCCTGAGCATTATTGAAGCTGCACTCATCCAGGCAAGTATTCCGTCACACTCCTGACTTGTGCCTTGTAGATGGAGGACTGGCTTTTGGAAGTCAGGAGTTGAGTTACTCACTGCTTAATTCCCAGACTCTGACCTGCTTTTGGAGCCATTTATACGGCTAGTCCAATTCAGTTTCTGGTCAATAGTAACTGCAAGATGTTGATTCAGCAATGGTAATATCATTGAATGTCAAGGGGAGATGACTGGATTCTCTCTTGTTGGAGATGGTCATTGCCTGGTGTGAATGTTACTTGGCACTTACCAGCCCGAGCCTGATGGTTGTCCAGGTATTGCTGTATATTGATAAGGACTGCTTCAGTATCTGAGGGGTCACGAATGGTACTGAACATTGTGCAATCACCAGCAAACATCCCCACTCATGGCCTTATGATGGAGGGAAAGTCAACAATGAAGCAGCGGAAGATGGTTGGGCCTAGGACACTACCCTGAAGAACTCCTACACAAGTGTCCTGGGACTGAGATGACTGGCCTCGAACAACCACAACCATCTTCCTTTGTGCTAGATATGTCTCCAACCAGTGGAAAGTTTTCCCCTTGATTCCCACTCATTTAAGTTTTGCTAGGACTCCTTGATGCCACACTTTGTCTAATGTTACCTTGATGTCAAGAGCAGTCAGTCTCACCTCCCCTCTTGCGTTCAGATCTTTTGTCCATATTTGCACCAAGGCTGTAATGAGGTCAGGAACTAAGTGGCCCTGGCGCAACCCAAATTGAGCATCAGTGAGTAGGTTAGGAGCATAGGAGCAGGAGTAGGCCATTCAGCCCCTCAAGCCTACTCCACTATTCAAATAGATCATGGCTGATCTTCTACTTTAATGCCATTTTCCTGCACTATCCCCATAACCCTCAGTATCTTTAAAATCAAGAAATCTATAAATCTCTTTCTTGAATATACTCAATGACTGAGCCTCCACAACCCATTTGGGTAACACATTCCAAAGGTTCATTGCCCTCTGACTAAAGAAATTCCTCCTCATCTCAGTCTTAAGTGGCCTACCTCTTATTCTGAGACTCTGTCCCCTGGGCCTTAACCCCTCCAGCCAGGGGAAACATCCTTCCTGCATCTACCCTGTAGAGCCCTGTAAGAACTTTGTAAACTTCAATGAGAACACCTCTCATTGTTCTAAAATCGAGAGAACATCTCCAATTTCTTTAATCTCTCCTCATAGGACAATCCCACCATCCCAGAAATCAGTCTAGTAAACCTTCATTGCACTCCCTCTTAGGTAGGGAGACTAAGACTGTACATAATACTCCAGGTGTGGTCTCACCAATGCTTGATACAGCTGCAGCAAGATTGCCTTACTCTCATGCTTAAATCCTCTTGCAATAAAGGCAAACATACTATTTGGCTTTTTAATTGCTTGTTGAACCTCCATGTTTGCTTTCAATGATTTATGAACAAGGACACAATTGTTATGATTCCAACTGATGTTACTACTGGACAAGCCAGATTCCAGAGTGGAACCCAGCTTGATAGATCCTAACTTTTACTTTTTGTTTAGAAACATGGAGGACAGCTACTGAGCAGAGTCACAGGAGTCAGCTGATAAACTTTTTAACAAAAGAATAAGACATTTATTAAACAAGAAAAGATGAACTATATTACAACATTCCTTCACCCACAACTATATTTTTACAGATATATACAGATTCGTAAGGATAACACAAGTCACAAAAGTTATCTTACACTCTCATGTTCACCGTAAGCACACAGCCCATGTAAACCAATAGGCAACCTGTGGTCAAGCACGCCGCACCTCTGAAACCAAGTGACAGGTGCCACCCCAAACAGGTGGTCTGAATCCTTAATCAACTCCCCCCAGACATTTGTCATACCATGAACCAACGAGTCTCACTGGACTCCATCTTTCACATGAGGGTTTCCAATCTCCACTCTCGAAGAACCCACTTTGAATCTTCTCCCAAACAAAACTTTCTCTCAGTTTTTGTTTATTTCTCCCAGCCCACCTCCAGGGTTTCAAACTCCCCCTCTGGATTCTCTCCCCTGAATCGCCACGTGTATTCAAGCTTCGCCTTCCACACACACTCTCTCAGATGCTCAGCTGTGCTAACACAACACCACTGCTTCACATGCCCATAGTAAGGAGTCACCAACATTTGGCTGTCTCCTTGGATCTTCTGGTTTCTCACAAGCCTATTTTGCTTTAGGTCTACGTCCTGCAGCTTTCTCCCTTTAAGCTTGGAGCCTTCCTCTCTGCTCCTCACTCTCAAGTTCACTTAACAGGACCTTTTCCAGATTCCTGTTCTTTTCCTTTAACAGAAGGGCTTCCTGGGACATTTTTTTTTCTATCTCTAGTTCGTAACACCGTAGTCTGTTTGGACATCAACACTTCCCAGTCTCTCACCATTTAAGAAATACTCTGCATTTCCTTTTTTCTAACCCTGGATAACTTCACATTTTTTAAACATTATATTCCATCTGCTATGTTCTTGCCCACTCACTCAGCCTGTCTAAAATCTAAACCAAAGGTTGTTGATGTGTAAATGCTACTTGATAGCACTGTGAAGACACCTTCCATCACTTTGCTGATAATCATAGTAGACTGATGGGGCTGTAATGGGCTGGGTTGGATTTGTACTGCTTTTTGAGGATAGGACGTACTTGGGAAATTTTCTACATTGTCGGGTAGATGCCAGTGTTGTACAATAGCCGTAATGGAACAGTTTGGCTAGGGACATGGCTAGTTCTAGAGCACAA
Organism: Cetorhinus maximus; assembly: GCF_964194155.1. NCBI lineage: Eukaryota > Metazoa > Chordata > Chondrichthyes > Lamniformes > Cetorhinidae > Cetorhinus > Cetorhinus maximus. The sequence continues at coordinate 51,933,755 of NC_135896.1, read as the reverse complement.
GTCTTCAGTGCTACTGCATATGTGGTCAGGACCCTAGCCTTTGAAGTATCCAGTACCTTCAGCTATTTCTTGATATCACATGGAGTAAATTGAATTGGCTGAAGACTAGCATCTGTGATGCTGGAGACCTCAGGAGGAGGCCGAGATGGGTCATCTATTTGGTATTTCTGGCTAAGGATGGTTGCCAAAGCTTCAACCTTGTCTTTTGCACTGATGTGCTGGGCTCTCCAATCATTGAAGATGGGGATATTTGTGGAGCCTCCTCCTCGGGTTAGTTGGTCAAATTGTCCACAATTATTCATGACTGGGTGTGGCACATGACACCAAATAAATTACCATATGACATGTATTATTATTTATAAACTAAGTATCAGATACTGTATCATATAACATCTTAGTAAGTGGGGGTTACTGATCAAGTTCAATTCCAATCTGAGTTCAAACTCTAAATCTTCATATTGCAGAAGTAGCTGTCTGAAAAAAAGCACTAACTGACATAGAGGAATGATAAAGTGCTATCGATATCTATAATTCGCCTTATCTGTTATTATTAAAAATCATAGTAATATCTTGAGTACATTTTCTTTGTCTATTTTGTCTATTAAACAGTTTTCTTAATTTCAAAGCTGCATTCACAATCTCACTAACAAAACAGACCACTCCAACTCGCATACAAGAGCTATAGGGGATTTCACACTGTTTAAAATAAATCTAAAATTTGTAATGTACTCCATAACCCTAGTATCCCATAACAAACACCTCCGCATAGACACTGTTTATCTTCAGGCACAAAACCATAATGCTTCTACAATCTGGAAACATCATTTGTAGTTGCCTATCCATGTGAGAGAAGTTCGTGAATAAGATAAATCCATAATGAAAACTCTTGGATCCAAAGGGTCATTAATTCTAACAATGGTAGTATGCACCTTTTCTGACAATATTTTATATCTAAACATGCTCAAAATATCCAAATGCCAACATCCATCGCTTTACAAAAAATCTGAATTTGTTTTATTCAAAATCTTAAGCTCTATTTAGTGGTTGGTATTGGATTGCATGAGTTTCACTATACAAAGAGACTCTGATGACACTGATTTCTACTTTTTCTCCTTTCACCCAGTCTCTCCCCAAATCTTAATTGTTAGGATTGGACAGTAAAGTACAATTGCATCAAAAAAAAGGCTGAATCAGACTCCTCCACATTTCTGTGCAGCCCCAAAATTTCAAGAATTGCACCGATCCATTATTTTTGGGTGAAGATTCTATTATGGCTTAAAGGTGAGGCACTCGCTCGGTAATGAGTAACAATGTAACAGGTACAGTGGCATAGTGGTTATGTTACTGGATTTGTAATCCAGAGTCTTGAATAAATAATGCAGAGACATGAGTTCTGCGGAATTTAAATTCAGTTAATTAAATAAAATCTGGAATAAAAAGCTCATATCAGTAACAGTAACCATAAAAGTACCAGACTGTTGTAAAAACCCATCTGGTTCATTAATGCTCTAACCGGGTCTGGCTTATATGTGACTCCAGACCCACAGCAATGTGATTGACTCTTAACTGCTCTCTGAAACAGCATTTCAGTTTTATTGAACTACTACAAGAAACAATAAGAATAAAGCCAAACAAACCATCTAGCATTGACCTAGGCAGCAGGCACAACAAAGGCATACCCAACCCAATCAAATATGCAAAGTCCTCCTCACTAACATCTTGGGGACAGGCCAAAATTGAGAGAGCTGTCTCACAGACTTTAGTCAAGTGACAGACTGATGTGGTCATATTCACAGAATCATACCTTTTAACCACCTTCCCAGATTCCTCCATCACTATCCCTAGGTAGGTCCATACCACCAGAGGTGGCAGCACAGGGGTGTACAGTCTTGAAGAAATTACCTTTGAAGTCCTCAACATTGACTCCAGATCCCATGATGTCTCATGGCAAGAAACTCCCTTCCTAACAGCACTGTAGGTGTACCTTCATCATGTGAACTGCAGCAGTTCAAGAAGGCAGCTCACCATCACCTTCTCATGGGAAATTAGGGATGAGCAATAAATGCTGGCCTTGCCAGTAATGCCCACATCCCAGGAGCAAATAAATAAAAGAAATGTAATCCTTTTGGTGACCAGGAGTTACCAGCCAGGTGGGAAAACGACATCCACATATTACATATGTACATAGCACAGAATTAATAAAGTATACTAGGGATCCTTAACCATTTTTAGGAAATCTTAATATAAACAGTTTGAAACATAGGGCGATTTGATTAGCTGTTTGATTTGGTTGACGATACATTTTTCCATCAAAAACTCACATTATTTCCAAGTACGCAAATTCTTCACCAGCCATCTGAGTTGAAAATTCAAATGTTGAAAGGATGATTCTGCCAAGTAGCTTGTCCTCAATCCCTTTAAAATGTTTTCCTATTTAGATTGGCACCCATATTGCTGTGCTATTCAAAAAGCATGGACACCAAAAATTGCATTACATTTTAAAGGAATGTTTTACATTATGCACTACCAGTTTACACACTGGTGTGTTGTCAGCTTTAACCTAACCTCAACCATTCAAGGGTGAGCAACCAGAAGTTCCAGCAGGTACTACAATTATTTATCGTTACAGATGGAAACAGTTTTATAGAGTCTATTTTCCATAATTTACTGTGCATAAAAAATCAACATTTACCAAGGTAAGCTATGGCATTCTCATGGGGTTCAAAGACAGTACCTAGAGGTTCACTGGTGCACTGCAGATTTTGTGATGCTAATCGGGTGGGCAGCTGCAGGAAATGGAGCAAAGATTAGTCTTTTGGATCCCTGCCTACTCTTGTATCAGCTCCATTTTCCACTGTTGTTCCTGGCAGCTGGTGGAAATATTCACCCGTATTTTGGCAGCTGCATTCAAATGAGGTAGTAATGATTTAGCTATATCATCAATCCCATTTTCCATCAGTTCTGCTTTTTTTCCACAGTCATGATCAATGTCAGTATAAAAATGGCATCCAGTTTCCTATACACTATTCTAAAGGTGGAACTGGTTTAAACCATCTAACTTTTCAAATCAAATGGAGGGAAGAGAGCCTCTGTCTATATATTTGGATGGGGATACTAGCAGATGGGTGAAATTTACAGGTGCTGTTAAAGCTTATTATTACATTACTTCTGTTGCTTTTTTTTGTTGTTTTTGTTGACATCCACATCCACTTTATCATCTGTCTTTGTACCATTAGTTGAGCCACTAGCATTTATATCTCCCCAGCATCTCCCCTTTCAAAAATTAAATGCATAAAGGCATGCCCATTGGAAATTCCTCTCTATTTTTGTTTCTTAGAAGAACAGCAGCAATGGACAGACACCAACCCAGTGGGGCTACATCATGGACACAGAGAACTGCCTATGTCCCCATACAAGTAAATAGACAGGGACAATTTTACTTGCATTTGACAAAGCAGCAATGATATGAGGCTTTACTTTTCAAAGGCAACTGTTAGAATATTGGAATGAGCTGACCGGCAGTCCACCTCCATTACTTGCCAGTTGCCATTAAAGTTACAACTAGCCTTAAATTCTATGTGACGGAGTCATTTCAGACACCCACTTTGGATATCTGAAATAGGTAATCTGTAATATAAGGCAAACATGGATGCATTAAGTAAGTCAGGGATTTACTAATTTCTAGAGCTAGCCAATTCATCAGTTTTCCTGTGGACACTCAACACCAGCATGATCAGGTAATGAAAACTGACCATGTGCAAGAAAAGGAAAGGTCCTAGTATTCATAATTTGCATCTCCATGGCTTTAAGTACTTCATTTATCAAGGCCCAATAGGAAAATATTCTACTCTCTCAATGTGTAGGTCTACTGCAACCAGCAGCACATCAGCACGCAAGTGATTGCTTGCTTGGGAGCTATCACTTTTTACACCAGGAAAATATGTTTCCGGGTGGATCCACAGAGATCAAGGCTATGCTTTACAGTCTAGGTTGATGCCACTTGTGTGCTTTCCTAGGACTCCAACTGAGCAACACTATAATGAGGCTCATTCATCAAAGGGAGTTACCACTGAGAAGGCACATTTCAAGTACATAAGCCAATGTGGGGGCCTCCTGCAATACAGTCCAGCAGAAGTCTCAAGGATCACTGTTGTGTGCTGCATGTTGCACAACACTGCCTTTCCCGGAAGGATAACAATTCCAATCAGTACATCAACAACAGCTCCAGCCTGAAGACTCTTGCCACTTACAAGATATGCTCGGGATAAACTGAAATAAGAGATATTTTCCTGACTACAATATCTGTCTTAAATCTCGTGCCAATTTACTTAATTCCCACAAGTACACCATCATTCATGTTCCTGTCCCTATGCACATCAATTCTTATAACTCCCATTCATGTTGTCTAATGAAAGCCATCACAAAAACAAAGAGCATTATGCCTACATGCAGAACAACTTTACTATAATATTTGTAATTATAACCACAACTTCCTGTGCAGTTAGTTCTTCCTACTAACCTTGGTACCTCTATATTACACAACCCGAGCGGCAAGAGTATTGCAAATTCCCATAGGAGTATCATGGGACTGATGTACCTCTTATCTGATGGAAGCTAAATTCTCAAATGCATCTGCTGTAGGCTGCTATTACATGGACATTCTGGCCCTGCCCCCTTTCAGTCAAAAATTCAGGCGATTAAAATGGCTAGAAGGCCGCCTAGCTTTGTGTTGCTGTTCTCAACATGTCAACTACTGGGCATTGTCTCAGCTTGACGACTGATCTGTGGACAGGCAGAGCTAAAGATACCAATGAGTTCAGTGCCGCTCTATGAAATACCTGTCTACACCCAGCCCAATTTATGTGGAAACTGAAAGCAAAAGCCCTCTCCAATCTGGCACATCTAACCTTTCTACCCTGGTAAAGTAATTAAAATATTTTCAGGCAAAAAGTACCATGCAAGAATTGGTGACAATTACTTTCATTGCCCTGGTTGTTCCTGTCACTGTTTCTGTGCTGCTCTCATTGGGGGTCTGCATTGTTCTGCGTTGAATAGTGCCACCTTCATTTACCCAGCTTCTTGCAAAAGTACTTCGGCAGCATTATCAATGTTTTATGGGACCCTGCCCCCCTGCAGGCCCTCCTATAATTGAACAACTTTTTAATCTGTTCTTTAATAATTTTGGATGTAGAGTACCCTTTAAGCTACATCAGGCCACTTAAATCCTGGAGCAGCACATTAGTTCCTACCCCAAAATAATGAGTTCCCAGAGATGTTTAGCATGCCAGAAACTCACCAACATATTTGTAATTAGCTTGAACCTGGAGACTATGGAACATATTCTTATTGCTTGTCAATTCTAGCTAAACAGATTCCATCTTTCCCACTCAAGGACAAACTCCCCTTCGAACACTGCAACGTTTTCCCTAATCGGTACTGCCACCCCACCTCCTTTTAATTCCTGATGAAGAGTCATACGGACTCGAAACATTAACTGTATTCCTCTCCGCAGATGCTGTCAGACCTGCTGAGTTTTTCCAGCTATTTTCGTTTTTGTTCCCTTTAATTCCTTCCCTGTCTTTTCGAAACACTTAGGCCCAAAATCTCTGATCAGTGTTTTTTCATTCATGTGCACGTCACAGGCTAGGCCAGCATTTATGCCCATTGCTCTTGAGAAAGTGGGGGTGAGCTGCCTTCCTGAACTACTGCAGTCCATGTGGTGTAGGTAAACCCTCAGTGCTGTTAGGAAGGGAGTTACAGGATTTTGACCCAGCGACAGTGAAGGAACGGCGATATATTTCCAAGTCAGGATAGTGAGTGGCTTGGAGGGGAACTTCCAGGTGGTGGTGTTCCCTTGTGTCTGCTGCCCTTGTCCTTCTAATTGGTAGTGGTCCTGGGTTTGGTAGGTGATGTCTAAGGAGCCTTGGCAAGTTCCTGCAGTGCACCTTGCAGATGACACCCACTGTTGCCACTGTGTCAGTGGTGGACGGAGTGAATGTTTGTGGATGGGGTGCCAATCAACTGGGCTGCTTTTTGCTGAATGGTGTCAAGCTTCTTGAGTGCTGTTGGAGCTGCATTCACCCAGGCAAGTGGAGAGTATTCCATTACACTCCTGACTTGTGCCTTGTAGATGGTGGACAGGCTTAGGGGAATCAGGTGGTGAGTTACAAGCCACAGGATTTCTAGCCACTGCCTGCTCTTGGAGCCAGTGTTCATATGGCTGGTCCAGTTTAGTTTCTGGTCAATGGTAATCCCCAGCATGCTAACACTGGGGGATTCAGCGATGGTGATGCCATTGAATGCAAGGGGCGATGGTTAGATTCTCTCTTGTTGGAGATGGTCATTGACTGGCACTTGTTGGCAGGAATGTTACATGTCACTTTGATCTCAGGATAAAGGATCCCCAAGGAAACAGTGACCATAATACAGTAGAATTTAGCATTCAGTTTGAGAGTGAGAAACTTCGGTTGGAAACAACTGTGTTAAACTTAAATTAGGGTAATTACAATGGAATGAGGGCAGAGTTGGCTAGATTGGGCTGGGAAAGCAGTTTAGCAGAAAAGATGGTTGATGAACAATGGCAGATGGTTTAAGAAAGTAGTTCATGACTCACAACAAAGTTACATCCCAGTAAGGAAGAAGTATTCAAGGAAGGGGATAAACCAACCATGGTTGACCAAGGAAGTTAAGGGCAGTATCAAATTGAAAGAAAAAACATACAATGTGGCAATGATTAATGGTAAACCAGAGGATTGGCAAAGTTTTAAAAACCAACAAAAGATGACCAAATAAAAAATAAAGAGGGAGAAAATAAACTTTGAGTGTAAACTAGCAAGTAATGTAAAAACGGACAGTAAGAGTTTCTTTAAATATATAAAAAGGAAGAGCGAGGCCAAAGTGAACATAGGCACCTTAGAGTATGAGACTGGGGAAATAATAATGGGGAACCAGGAAATGGCAGAGGAGTTGAATAAATACTTTGTTTCAGTCGTCACGGCAGAAGCTACCACTAGAATTCCATAAATACTAAATAATCAAGGGGCAAAAGGGGGAGGAAATAAATACAATAGTTATCACTAGAGAAAAAATACTAGGGAAATTAATGGGGCTAAAGGCTGATAAGTCCCCTGGACCTGATGGGTTGCATCCTAGGATATTAAAGGAAATAGCTTAAGAGATAGTGGATGCATTGATAGCAATCTTCCAAGAATCCTTACATTCTGGAAAAGTCCCAGAGGATTGGCAAGCTGCCAATGTAACACTCTTATTCAAAAAGGGAGACAGACAAAAAACAGGTAACTGTAAGCCAGTCTGTCATTGGGAAAATGTTGGAGTCTATTATAAAGGATGTAATAGCAGAGCATTTGGAAATGCATAATAGAATCAAGCAGAGTCAGCATGGCTTCATGAAGGGGAAATCATGCATAACAAATTTATTCAAATTCTTTGAGGAGGTAACTAGCTGGATAGATAAAGGGGCACTAGTAGATGTAATATATTTGGGTTTCCAAAAGGCGTTCGATAAGCGACAGCACATAAGGCTACTCAATAAGAGCCCATGGTGTTGGGGGTAGTATATCAGCATAGATTGAGGATTGGCTAACTAATAGAAGAGAGTTGGGATAAGGGGAGCATTTTTGGGGTGGCAACCTGTAACTAATGGCGTGCCACAAGGATCAGTGCTGGGACTTCAATTATTTACAATATACATTAATGACTTAGATGAGGGAAGTGAATGTACTGTCGCCAAGTTTGCAGATGACACAAAAATAGGTGGGAAAGCAAATGGTGAGAATGACATAAGGAGTCTACAGGGGAATATAGACAGGTTAAAACTTGGCAGATGGAATATAATGTGGGAAAATGTGAGGTCCTGCACTTTGGCAGGAAGAATAGAGGAGCTGAATAATATTTAAATGGAAAAAGACTGCAGAAGGCTGCAGCACAGGGGGATTTGGGAGTCCTTGTGCATGAATCCCAAAAAACTAATATACAAGTGCAACAGGTGATAGGGAAGGCAAATGGAATGTTGGCCTTTATATCAAAGGTAATGGAGTATAAAAATAGGGAAGACTTGCTAAAACTATACAAGACACTAATCAGACCACACTTGGAATACTGTGAACAAATTTGGTCTCCTTATCTAAGGAAAGATATACTGGCATTGGAGGCAGTCCAGAGAAGGTTTACTAGGTTGATCCCGGGTATGGAGGGATTTTCTTATGTGGAGAGGTTGAGTAGGTTAGACCTGCACCCATTGGAATTTAGAAGAATGAGAGGTGACCTTATTGAAACATATAAGATTCTTAGGGAGCTTGACAGGGTAATGCTGAGAGGTTATTTCCCCTTGTGGGAGAGTCTAGGACCAGAGAGCGTAATCTCAGAGTAAGGGGGCGCCCATTTAAAACAGAGATGAGGAGGAATTTCTTCTCTCAGAGGGCAGACAATCTGTGGAATTCTTTACCATAGAGGGCTGTAAAGGCTGAGATAGGCAGATTTTTAATCAGTAAAGGAATCAAGGGTTATGGGGAAAAGGCAGCAAAGTGGAGTTGAGGATTATCAGGTCAGCCATGATCTCATTGAATGGGCTGAATGGCCTGCTTCTCCTCCTACGCCTTATGGTCTACTTGTCAGCCCAAGCCTGGATTTTGTCCATGTCTTGCTGCATTTGAACATGGGCAGCTTCAGTAGCTGATGAGCTGCAAATGGTGCTGAACATTGTGCAATCATAAGCGAACATCTCCACTCCTGATCTTATAATGGAAGGAAGGTCACTGATGAAGCAGTTGAAGATGGTTGGGTCTAGGGCACTTCCCAGATGAGCTCCTGCAGTGATATCCTGGAACTGAGATGATTGACATCCAAACAACCACAACCATCTTCCTTTGTATGAGTCCAACCAGCAGAGAGTTTTTCTCTGATTCCCATTGACTCCAGTTTTGCTGGGACTCCTTGATGCCACATTCAGCCAAATGCTGCCTTGATATCCAGGGCAGTCACTCTTACCTCCCCTCCGGAGTTCAGCCTTTTTGTCCATGTTTGAACTATGGCTATAATGAAGTCAGGAGCTGAGTGGCCCTGGAGGAACCCAAACTGAGCATCAGTGAGCAGGTTATTGCTAAGCAAGTGCCACTTGATAGCACTGTCGATGACCCCTTCCATCACTTTACTGATGATGGAGGGTAGACTGATGGGGCAGCAATTGGCCGGGTTGGATTTGTCCTGCTTTGTGTGCACAGCGCACACCTGGGCAATCTTCCACATTGCTGGGTAAATGCCAGTGTAGTAGCTGTATTGAAAGAGCTTGGCCTCGGGCGCAGCATGTTCTGGAGCACAAGTCTTCAGCACTATTGCCGGAATATTGTCAGGGCCCATAGCCTTTGCAACATCCAGTGACTTCATCTATTTCTTAATATCACGTGGAGTGAATCAAATTGGCTGAAGACTGGCATCTGTGATGCTGGAGACTTCCAGAGGAGGCCGAGATGGATCATGCACTCGACACTTCTGGCTGAAGATTATTGCAAAGATTCCAGCCCTGACTTTTGCACTGATATGCTGGACTCTGCCATCATTGAAGATGGGGAAATCTGTGGAGCCTCCTCCTCCAGTGAGTTGTTTAATCGTCCACCACAATTCACAACTGGATGTGGCAGGATTGCAGAGCTTAAATCTGATCCGTTGTTTGTGGAATCACTTAGCTCTGTCTATCACTTGTAGCTTCACCAGGATGATGCCCCTTTTTTAGTTATGCCTGGTGCTGCTCCTGGCATGCCCTTCTGCACTCTTCATTGAACGAGGGTTGGTCCCCTGGTTTGGTCGTAATGGTAGAGTGGGGGATATACTGGGTCATGAGGTTACAGATTGTGATTGAGTGCAATTCTGCTGCTGCTGATGGCCCACAGTGCCTCAAGGTTGCCCAGTCTTGAGTTGCTCAATCTGTTCAAAATCTATCCCATTTAGCATGGTGATGGTGCCATACAACACAATGGAGGGTATCCTCAATGTGAAGGCAGGACTTCGTCTCCACAAGGAACATGCAGTGGTCACTCCTACCAATATTGTCATGGACAGATGCATCTGTGGCAGGCAGATTGGGGAGGATGAGATCAAGTATGCCTTTCCCTCTTGTCGTGATGTCCTCCAACCCCACTCCTGCTGCAGGATGGGCAGCAACATCACTAATCCAGCATGGGAGGCAGTGGCAGCTGTGGTCAGCACCAGTGCCCTGCAAAAGAGGACAGCCACCAGTGCCGCAACAGGACGAATGGTCTCATCTGTTCCAGATCAGGGATGGAGTGGCCCACATTAGGCCCCTCACTCAATTTAAGGAGCTTGCCAATGGTCTGACTGGTGAGTTTGTGATCGTGCCTGCGGTGACGGTGAGGTCGGCGACGAACACCCTCGTGAGGATCCTGCACCACAGCATCCCTCCCTCAATGCAACTGAGTGCTCTCTCTCCTGCTTTTGACCCTGCTAATTATCTCTACTTGGGTTCACAGGGAGCTCTGCCAAGCGACCGACACTGTCAGCCAGCCTGTCCCTCAGCTCCATCCACGTCCTCACCTCCAGCCAAGAGTACACCTCCTCCAATGAAGAGCTGGAAATAAGCAGCCTGGAAGACCCATCACAGCACTTAACAACACCCTCCACCAGCACAGAAACACATACCTTGGTGGGACCTAGATCAGGCTTGGGTTCACAATCTGGTGGTCACCTTATGTTCACGTGTCCGCAACAGGAAGAGGCAGCTTTAATCGAGCTCCTAGCACTCAGAGGACTGCTGGGGAAGAGGCTTGTGTGAGGTCCGTGTCAGATGACGAGCCTCTGGATTTGGCTATACGATTCATCCTAGAGAGTCAGCAGAAGGCGGGGAGACATCACGCAGAGCTGTTGGAAGCCCCCAGAGTGGCTTGCAAGTCAGATGAGTGCGTCCGTCTGCTCTATGACAAAGTGATGCTCATATGTGCATGTATGGAGATCTCCATGCGGATGGAAGTGGACACCATGGAGGGTTAGGTCCAGCAGAACACAGAGATGAGCGCAGACCTGCACTCCATTGAGGTAGCCATGGGTGAGTTCTTGCAGTGGCAATACGAGAGGGAAACGGGGCACCTCGACGTCCCCCCAGGTGCTCCCTCCCCTCAAGGAGTCAGGTCAGGGCCCTTGGACACCCGAATGGAGGAGCAGCAGGAGCTGGATACTCCTGGGTCATTCACTCAGAAATCTCAAGGTCCTCTCCCTCCGAGTCCCCTTTGCTTGTGACCCCCTCAACCTCGTCCTCTGTCGCCACAGAGGGAGCAGCTGGCCTACTGGAGGACAGCCAAAGCAAGCCGGGGCCTCAAAGCCTTGGCTCTCCAGGGGACCCTGCTGAAGTCATCAGAGGCCACAGGGCCAACCACTGAAGAGGCTGTCTCCACCCCTGCTGCAGATGTCAGGGCAGCACCTGGAAGTCTACGGTGTTCAAAAGTTAAGAAATTCTGATCACAGTGAGTTGCACGGGCGGACACATTTTGTGACTTTACAATCTGAAAATATGTTCACTTTGACTGAATAATGATTAATGGTGTCTTTCAGCTTCATTAACGGGCTTCGCAAGTCCTCCTACCCCCTGCAACACCCCGCAGCCCAAACCCCATCAGCTAGCAGCTCAGCTGCATGCAGCCAACTGGATTCTGGAGGTAGAAGTGTGTGTATGGCAGGACCTTTAGGAGCCTCGTGCAAGAGCTCTCCCACGCAAGCAGATCCTTCCAGCATTACACTCATCTCAATGTCTTAAGCATTTTCAATGCTGCCTGCTGAAGTTTGCTTTCAGGTGTCCATCTGAGCTGACCTGCGTCTCCACCCACCCACCAATCACACTCCCATGCAGCACCTGTTCCTGCCCACCACGACTCTCGTTTCACTTTAGATTCAGCCAGCATGGTAGTGTTACAGATTTTCTTGCGCGCCCCGTCCTTTCCCCTCCCCCACTCACCCATTTCCTTTCCTCTATCACTGTCGAGCCCCCAGCATCACCCTTCACCACCCACCCTGACCGACCAGCCACAACTTTTTTCTTTCGGGGATGTCCTGGTGAACATGCATATTCTCTTCCTTCCCGAAAATCCCACCTTCATCCACACAAACCTCCCCGACCTCCTCCTTCCCACCTCCAGGGTCCGTGTCTGCCTCCAATACACCACCAATCACCCTTGCCGTCCCTTCTACCAATACCGTCGTGCCCTAACCCTCCCATCCTACTGCCTCATTCTACCTTTGGTCATTCTCACCCAGCTTACCACGCCCACCTTTCAGTTCACTCCCCAGGAGGCAGTCATAGACTCAACAGAGCCCTCCCTTGCACGTTCATCTGGACATCCTCCCCTCTGCACTCCTCCCCCCCCTTGGAACGCCTTCTCCCCTTCGGACTCCTTCCCTCCTTGGAGCTCCATCCCCCCCTCCAGACTCCTTCCCCCATTGAAATTCCACCCCGCCTACCCTGTGGACTCCCCCTCCAAAACATGTACCGACAGGCTAAATGAATACAATAATCATTACGGCTACCTTTCTTTTAGTACAGCTACATAAAAGTATAATTTCACCATATATGAGAAAAATAACTTAAAATAGAAGGTGTTGCATTTGAAGTAACATTTGGAAGATAAATTGCAGTTAAAATAACTGGAATTTGAAAACTGCACATCGTAATGAGTTGTGTTGATTTTACTAAACAGCCATAAAATTGAAGGACAATGAATGAAGATAATATTTAGTGCTATAAGAAGCAAAAAAATTGCATACTCAGAGTTAGTACAATTCAATTTCTATCACGTGATAGCTATTTTCTATCTTTTATAGTACTGGTTCCTAATCACCTCTTTAGAATGGTATGCAGAAATTCTAAGCTGTATTTTTGCTGCAATAACTTGGACTTAAGCTGAATTTGGAGGTTTGGTTCAAAAAGTTAATGTTCAGCAAGCTCAACTTGAGAGATTTGTCTCATAATTTTTCCTGAACACTAACTGGCAGGCATCTTTAACATTATACCACAAAAATGATTGAAAGTTATATTCCAAGCGGGAGACTATGGGTCGAATTTTCACCTTGGAGGCAGGAATCAGGAGTTGGGAGATCTCCCACTGATCTGATCCCAACTCCTGACCACAAGTGCCCACTGATGCTACTATCATGTTGGGGAGGTAGTGGTGCAGTGGTATTGTCACTGGACTAGTAATGTTCCTGTGACTTGGGTTCAAATCCCACTACAGAGGGTGGTGGAATTTGAATTCAATTTTAAAAATCTGGAATTAAAAGTCTAATGACAACCATAAAACTATTGTCATAAAAACTCGTAAGGTTCACTAATGTCCTTTAGGGAAGGAAATCTGCTGTCCTTACCTGGTCTGGCCTACACCTGATCTATAATGTGATTGACTTTTAAACGCCCTCTGAAACAGCCTAGCAAGCCACTCAGTTGTATCAAACTGCTAAAAAGTCTAAAAAACAGGAATGCCCCTCCCAAACAACACTGTGGGTATATCTACACCACATGGGTTGCAGCAGTTCAAGAAGGCAGCTCACCACCACCTTCTCAAGGCAATGAAGGGCAGGCAATAAACGCTGGCCTAGCCAGCAACGCTCACATCCCATGACTGAATAAAAAAAAGTAAAATGAGAGAAGTCTAAAGGAGGAGGGCCCTGGAACTCACCTACTCCTATTAAGGAGGCAATTGACAGCATTGTGGATTCATTAAGATTCCATCTCCAGTAAGATTTTTAATTTTCATGGAGGCAGCCAGACCTTAGCAGCTATCAGGTTACACCAACTGCACTGAGCCATGAACCATGGTTTGGAAATGGCAAGAGTTTAAAAGGTAAGTAAAATGGTTTTGCCTTCTTTACACTTCATCATTACATGCTGTAGCATGAGTTGTATCGGTGTTCATTTGGGTGGGTTATGGCAGTGCTGTGATTGGAAGGTGTAATTACCCATGAAACGATATGTTTGCCAGATTGTTATTTCTGTCAACTGGCAAGCTGCCAAGTAAAAGATTAACATAGTAAATGTGTAAAAGTCTTTAGATGAACTTTATTAACTCATCTGATAGATAAAAAGGTAGAGTACACTTCACACTAGTCTGTGTGTAAATGTCTCATGGCTTTTATGTATTCAGTCTAAACAGCCGATGAGATAGCAGTTCTGAAGCCTGTTTATTTACTTGGGGAGTTTTAAGGGCTCTTGGCCGCAATTCAACTGCCTAATTATTTTACAAGTGCTTCACTTTGTTCGCATAGATGGTTTGAAGAGTATGTTTATTTACTCAGGGAGTTTTATGGGCTATTCAATAGCTTGCAACTGTTATTATTGAGCTTGAGAGCTCTGTTCATATAATGGGTGAGGGCGAGAGGGTGAGGGTGAGAAGGATGAGAGGGCAGGGCAGAGAGTAAGGGAGTTAAGGGTTGAGATGGCACAGTGGGGGTGAGGAAGCAGGGTGAGGGATTGGGGGATCTTAAAATGGTCAGAAGTTTCAACTGTATGTAGGTGAGCCACTGATTGCATTTGGAAGCACCCTGGGCCAAGGGTTTTTGGGGAACGGAAACAGGCCTTTTTACCTGCCCGCTCTGGACTAGGCCCCCTTCCATTTGCAACTCAAGGCAGCAGACCTGCCTCCAGGTCACTCAGGGTCTGGGCCCCCTTCCAGAAGTTTTGAGATGGAGGGGTTTCGCGGCAGCGGGATTAGTCCTGTCTCCGATTTCCTGCCTCCAACAGGAAAATCCAGCCCACAGACTTAACATTTCAAGTCAATTACCTTTCCCCAAAACTGGGAAAGGTTATAAGTGGAATAGATTTTGAGCAAGTGACAGGGAGAAGATGGGAAAAAGAACAAAATAGGTGTGTGATAGGTTTGAAGTCAAAAGAGTTGGCAATGCAAGGCCAAATGACTGGTAACGGAAAAAGTAAAAAAGAAAAGATGTGTCTAAAGGAGGTGTGAATGTCAGAATGATGAACACATGCTGTCAGAAAGCAAAAACAAGAGTAAAGCCTGCAAAGAAAAGGGAAACAAAATGAGGGCAGAGGTTACAGTCTGAAATGATTGAACTCAATGTTGAGTCTGCAAGGCTGTAAAAGTACCTAATCAAATGATTATGTTATGCCTTGAACTTACATTGAGCTTTGTTGGAACACTACAGGAGGCTGAGGAAAGGGGCATCAGCATAAAAGCAAGGTGATAAATTAAAATGACAGGCGGCCAGAAGCTCAGGGTCATGCTTGCAGACCGAACGGAGATGTTCCCCAAAGTGGTCACCCAATCTGCGTTTAGTCACCCCAATGTAAATCAAACTGCACTGTGAGCAACGAATACAGTATATACTAAATTGAAAGAAATACATGGAAGGAGTATTTGGGGTATTGGACACTGAGGAGAGAGGAGGTGGAAGGGCAGGTGTTGCATCTCCTGCATATTCATAGAAAGGTGCTGGTGGAGGGTGCGGATGTTGCAGGTGATTGAGGGTTGGACCAGAGTGTCGCAAAGGGAAAAGTCCATTCAGAATACTGAAAGGGGAAGGGAGGGAAAGGTGTGTTTGGTGTTGGCATTATGCTTGAAACGACAGAAATGGCAGAGGATGGTAGACCAAGACTGGTTGGGCCTCCGCTCAGGAAAGGAGCAGAGAATCCCCACACCATCCAGGTGGGGGATGGTGGAGTACAGAGATTGGGCATCCATGGTGTGGAGGAGATGGTTAGGGCCAGGAAGCTTGGAACTGTTAAACTGACAGAGGGCACCAAAAGAATTGTGGATGTAGGTGGGAAAAGGCTATACAAGCGGAGAAGAAAATAGAATCAAGATAGAAAGAAATCACATCCTCTCGACACATCTTTTCCTTCTTTACTTGTCCCATTACTACTCCCTTTGGCCTTGCAACACCAACCCCTTTGTCATTTAATCTGTCCTGTCTTCCACCCTATTACAGACCCAGTTGTCATTTGTTTTTCAATGTGCCCCCTTTCACTTGTTTAAAACCTATTACATTCCTAACTTCTCCCGGTTCTGATGAAAGATCAATGACCTGAAAGCTTAACTTGGTTTTTCTCTCCACAGATACTTCATGACGTGCTGAGCATCTCCAACATTTTCTGTTGCTAAGTCTAAAATTTCCGTGTTAGTTCTTGAACAATCACACGGAACACTTTTACCACAATAGTGTTATTTTTACTTAAGAAAAGTCAAATATAAAATGAAGGAGCAAGCAATAAACTGTCAAGAGCTGTCATATTAAAGTACTGCAATGCTTAATTGCTATGCATTTTTAATTTTTTTTCGGGAGAGCAAGACTATCTGTTAACAGTCAGCATTCTGGCTATTCAAGGATCAGTTATGACAGTATTTAGACATACCCGTGATCTGGAATATCTACCATCCCCAACTAAAGACAATTTGGATGTTTAGAAGAAGGGTGAATGTGTAAAGAAAATAATTTTTTAAAAAATGTTATCAAATACAAAAAAAATCCATGCAATTTCTTCCAAAGCAAAATAATCTCTCCAGTCTAGAATGCTTCAGACCAAGCCATTTCTGGATTTTAGAATTTTCTGGATTATAGAATGACATTAGAATGTCTAACCACAAGTTTGTGAACTGGAAAACATCATAAATATAAATATTTGCCTGAAATATAAAAGTGATGAAACATTATAGAGCAGCAATAAAAATTGTTTCACTTATCCAAATACTGTATCTTCCATATTTCTGCTCTCAAAGTACTGTACTAAAATAATGCCATGAGTTGTTTGGATCTACTCAGAAAAATGTCTAGGCAACTGGTTTTTCCAAACAATAGATTTCCATACTGGAGAGGTTATAGTTTATCAGATTGTATCAGCTCTACGGTTCACCTTGCTAATTCTCTCCCCCTCATTTTGCACAATTAAAAGGTGCATTGTTTAATGGTTTCAGTTGTTACTCATCACGGAAACCAATTAGCATATTACATAGCTGTTCTCTGCCATTAACTGCTTTTCTTGACTTTATGAGTGATATTTATATAAATTATCTGAACATGGGCATTAAGAGAACAATATCACAATCTGCTGACAAAACTAATTAAGTGACATAAAAAAATTGAAGGGAAAATGGAGGGTGCTACATTCGTAGGTTAGGGAAGTAGGCAAATGTGTGGCTAATGAGGTTAATGCACAACAATGTGGAGTAGTATATTTTGGGAGAAAAGAACAAAAACACTCCATTTGGTTACAATTTTAAATGGCATAGAAGAACATTAAGTAAAAAGCAAACGTAGATCACAGGCAAAAGCTGTTATGTTATATTCAAACCCAAAGAAAGCAGTAACATCATCTTTTCATTTTTGTGTGTCAAAAAAGTTAAATTGGGGGATGCTCAACATTAGAGACCAGTCTTTCACCTCTGAGATCCTGGGTTAAGACTTGACAGAAAAGTCTCCTGCCTGCTGTAAGAATGCTGGCTGAAATTAGTTTGGGCAATTACAATCCAGTTTCTGATGAGCATGAAAAGCAGAATAAAACTGCCTCCAATTTGGCAAAAACACAGAGTCTGATGACTGATGTGGGAAGCAGTAAAATATCACACTCGTGCTTTTCTACAAGTAAATTGCTGGGGAAGAGTAATGGCAGTACTGCAACAAAATGGTTTATCTGGTCCACTTTTAGGGTGACACTGGGCATTCGCCAATATCTCTCATATGCACACAAAATATCTTCCTCCCTAAAAGCATTAATAACAGGATTTGTCTGGCTAACCAATTTTCCTCTTAGGAATTATTTCTTTACCTGTTTGCAGCCAGGGAGTCAATTAACGAATATATAGAAGCACTGTCTTTTGCTCGAACAATTGCTTCCAGATTTTCTTCAATGAATTTCTTATTGGTTTGCACCTCACGCAGGATTCTTTCAGCATCTTCAAACATTGATTTTGATGCTTTTACTGACTGAATCAGTGAAGGCTTCTGTGAGAGACTTGGGTTTATCTGTTCGCCAATACAGGTAGGCTGCTTGAGCTAGAATTGAAAATACTTTAGATTATGCTTTGGTAAATAAAAATGGAATTAAAGAAAAAAGATAGAATGGAATACTTTAGGCACATTCAAATATTGATAAAATGTTCAGAAATACATTCACATGTCTATTAAATGCTTCCAAATTTATGCAGATCTACTTTTTACAAGTAAAGAAAAGCTAGCCATCATGCATAAAGAAGTAACTACAATGCTATTTTCAGTGGCAAAATAAACAGATGTAAAACTAACTATATACAGCCCCATTGATGAAATGTAAAGGTTACTGTCAGTAATCTGTATGACCAAACAGCACATATCATCTTATATATAACACTATTAATATTCCTTTAAAAAACCAAACTGACTTTAATCTCACCATTATTTGATATTCTATAGGTAAGAAAGTACACTCAGCATGATTGCATAGCAAATATTTGGTCCTGTGTTATGGTGACATTCAACTGTATTTCAAACCTTCGATAAATGGTGAAAAGTATGAAGAAACATAATGAAGTTTATTGGGAACAGTTTTTTCCCCAATTATTTGGTAGAAAAATATTGAACTCAGAATAAATGTAATACATTTGCTGTGAATTATCTATTGCATTAAATATTTAAATGCTCATAAATCTCTTTCCTCCCAATAAACTTTAAACATAAATGTACCATACTTTCACTTACGTTTTCTATTAAGTATCACTGATAAAATTCTTTTCAATGGTATGAACAGAAGCACACTTGAAGCATTAGGAAAGGAACCACATAGATTGCTGACACAACAGAGAGTACAGAGAGACACGGTGAGTTGGTGAGTTTTGAACTAACAAGAGCCTACAACGATCTTGAGCAAGGATGAAAAGATCAAAGTAAATTAAGTAAGCCAATCTCTCATATGAATATATTTTTATTCCACACATGTTACTGATGATAATTCTGGGGACTAAATTTAATAGCCCCCCAAAACTGACACTCAATGACACACTTCCCTCTCTCTTTCAGGACAAGCTAGCGTACTACTGGTGGCAGCAGGAAGTAACCAGAGAGATACCTGCATGTTCTAACCCCCATGGAGAAGACGTTGCTACCCATTATTGGGATGCCCCATTCCTGAGAGGCCCATAGAAGGTAATGGTATCCTCATATCTAATCTTCCATCTCACATCCCTTTTTCCCCTCAATCGATGCTCTCTTGAGAATTACAAGCCGCAGATGGTATAACCATGGACCTCTTGCTTTCCAGTTCCCACTTCCCCCAACACCTCTATCCTTCCTGCACCACAACTCTACCTTTGTGGCTTTTCCCCTTTCAGATACTCAAGAAATGTAACCTGGACAATTAGCGGAAGAACAGCAAGAAGAGAGTGAAGATGAAGACACAACACCAGTGATTTCACACTTGCAGCCACCAGCTCAGATACCGACAATATATGTAATTTAAAAGATAGCAAAGAAGCAGTAACACAAGTGCTATCTCAATGGAGGCAAGGACGCACACGAATTCTGCTGCAGAGGAGTCGGATGAGAACTTTGATGGGGCAGCCTATATAAGATTGATGGATGTGCACAATGAAATGCTTGGTGCATTGGAAGACCTGCCAGAAAACCTGCAGTCAATGTGAAGGGGCACGGAAGAGTCTAGCAACAACTTGACACAGGGCTTTGCACAGAGCTTGAAACTCATCCTTTCTAGCATCGAAGCTGTGGCCAATTCCATCAGCACACTTGTGGATGCAACCACTCTACAGTGTCTGATGGCCAATGTCTCAGCTTCTACTGCAGCACAAGCAATTTCCACCAGAAGTCTGAATGTTGCAGAGGAAACCCAGACTGAAGTCATGAATGATCAAGCTTGCTGCCAAGAAAGCTCAGACTGCAATCTATGAATTACAGTGTGCGATGGAATCCGTGGTTTCAAAGCTTGTATTTTTTTGAAATAGACCCTAATTGAAAAGGGAAATTGAAAAGGGAAACTGAGAAAGGAAACTGGCTCTTCCAGTTTCGATGGAGAGTAAGATTTAAGTTGAGATTGGAAACCAAAACTCCTGTTTGAAATAATTTAAAAAGACACAGAGCTCTGAGCTCAGTAGATGATGATGATGATTCCAGTGCAGTACAGGCAGGCTGAAGAAGACAGAGGTTAGATCCAGAAACTGAGAATAAGCAAAGACATAACTGCTGCAGCCGTTTCTGTTAATTGAAGATCACATTGGTGGATCTACAGCATCCAGACCATGATAAGCAGAGTTGAGGAGCTTCTTCAGACGTGTACCATTTTCAGTGAAGATCATGCCCGTGGAACTCGGGTTGGATTTGCATTGCTGCCAACTGGAGATCAGGCTAAAATCTAGAAGAGAAGCTGAAATTCTTTGTGAGGAAGTCAGAGTTTTGAAGGGCATTGTAACAGATTGATGACATGCTGGGTGGCTGCCAAGCCAATTCATAAAATCAGTCTTAGTTGTATCTGCCATTTTATGTGTAATTTGCAGTTTATAATCAACCATAATTGCCTGTCATTTCATTTTTAACTTATGTTGATTTAGGGTTTTAGAGTATAGGTGGTTAGCCAAGATATGATTTAGTGTTTGCTCTGTTTGACTCTTGTAAAGTAAAAATTCTTCTAATTTAAACTGTAGAATCTTGAAGTCTCATTCTTTCAGTAGGTAACTGGGATTTTGGATTTTTTCCAAAAAAAAATTACTGGTCTCTACTGAAATCATAACAAGCATGCAAGGGAGCTTGCTGGGCATCTCAGCAGACCAGCAATCTGCCCTCCAACAGTTAACAAGGATTTCTGAGCCACTGCAGGATTGGGAGTAACTCCATGGAGAATAATACTATCTGTCCTCTCTCAGGGAGGCAACGTTCTTCCTCCCATTCCTGCCACTCTGCCAGTGCCCTTGCTGTTTCAGGTCAGCTAGTCAGCCCAGACTGCTGCTGCCTATGGCAAGACAGGGCCTTCTAAGCTGGAGTTGCTCGAGGTCATCCTCTAAGCCTACCTGCAATCTCCTCCATTGAACATCAGCAGCTTTTCATCAGCCATGTTACAGCCACTGTGTAGAAGCGCCAAGGATAATAAAGGCAGACAGAAGACAGGCACTAAGGGAATGCACATGGGTGACTTTTGTATATGTATGGAATAATTTAATTGATAAATTTGGTTTGGAATGTTTATTTTGTGTTCCTTTTTATTTTTACAATTTGGTCCTTCAGACATTGTGATGGTCAGCGACAGAGGGAAGGTAAGGTGTCAGACTGTTCGTGATTGGGAATTGGGGCTGTGGTTACTGGTATCATATTCAGATGAGTTCTTCATGGCCAGCTTGGCCAGGAAGGGGATATCTATATTGCCTCCTGCCTTCCTCATGGTTCTGCTCCTCCTCCTCCTTATGCTGGTGGCTGTCAACAGCCTGTTCTGAAAACTCTGCTCACATTTTGACAGCTGTGACAAATTTCACCATAGCAGCTGAGACAAACCATAACATTTTAAAACAATCAACAATACTTGAAATGCACAACCCACAATATTCTTATAAAAATGTCAATTTGTCCTATCTCCCAATGTTAACAGATCCTTTAAAAATTCCAGGATCCAAATTTAGATCCTCATCTTTGTCCAAAACTAATCAGTTCTTCCTTGGGCCATGCCCTCTGTGCCAGAATTCACTGAAATCCATCCACTAATTTTTGAGATATATTGTTTACAGACAAACGGGGACGAAAACATTACCTCTGCCCACCCTCAGTGGCGGAGGTAACAATCCCATCAATTGCAAATAGGAAAGCTGCAGACACGTCCCTTAAAACCAGAAAGAAATTTAATAAATTTTATGGACTTCAGCAACAATCCGAATCCCAGGTAGCCGTCCCTGAGTATGGCTGCTTTTTTCCAGTCTTGATTCCAAAGCGAGATCAATCCCCACTGGATAAATTGGACTGGTCCATTAAGCAAGCTGAGATGGAAAGACTAATCAAGAATATGCAAGGGGATAAGTCACCAGGCTTTGTTCTGTATATTACAGAACTCTATAAAAGCATGCCAATATAACTAAAAGCCTTACCACAGACGTAAAAGGTTGCAGGTGGATGTCAAATACTCCAATACAGTCGATGGTCATCTTATTTCAATCTTGGCAAAGAAAGTTCTGTGCGTTGTACACTTATAGTAACTTGGCCCTGCTGTTTAAGCATTGCACGATACATGCACCAGTCTGAAACTAGCAGTATAAAGGGACCCTAAGAGTAATGAATATCAAATATATCGATCAGCAGCACTTACGGGAAATACACTGCCTCAACAAGGAATTATGAAGTATGCAATTCTGAATACCAAGAGTAAAAAATGGATAAATGTACCACATAGACACAGAGGAAATAATTGTACCGTTGCTACCGACAGCAGATAAGACACTCTTCAATTAAAGCTGTAATTATAATCAGAACCCGAACAGATCACCTAATCTTGGTACAGTCCTCCAGTAATTTTCTCATACCATTTGTCATCTGGGACTAGATTGTGAGTAAAATTTTACAATTCCACACCGAAGGATTCATAACTGAAGGATCCACTTTCCATACTGAGTGGGATCAAATGAGTTACATGTTAATTATCAGCATTTCATGCTGACTATTACTGTTTTGAGAACCCATTTCATGCGTCAGCTTTTACTGATAAAAATCAGCACCACCATGCCTTTCTCTATTTAGCAATTGTTCATTTCCATGTCCTGCATGGAAGCAATTCCAGCTGATGCACAGAGAGTAGGAATTCTCTTAAGAATAGGACTTGCTGCCAACACTTCCATTAGCAACACCACTTAAGTGGGAATGCCATTCAAAAAAAAAGACTTGCATTTATATAGTGCCTTTCAAGATCTCAGGACATCCCAAAGCACGTTACAGCCAAATAAGTATTTTTGAAATGTAGTCACTGTTGTAATGTAGGAAATATGGCAGTCAATTTGCACACAGCAAACTCCCATAAACAGTAATGTGATAATTACTACATAAATCTGTTTTTGCAATGTTGATTCATAGATAAATATTGGTCAGGATACCAAGAATAGCTTACCTGCTCTTATTCAAAATTGTGCCATGGGATCTATTAAGCCATCTGAGACAGATCTGGGGCAGACAGGGCCACTGTTTAACGTCTCATCTGAGAGATGACACCTCTGACAGTGCAGCACTCCATCAGTTTTGCACTGGAGTGTCAACCTTGATATTTTTGCTCAATTCTTGAAGTGGGAATTGAACCTACAATCTTCTGACTCAGAGGCAAAGTGCTGCCAAATGAGTCATGCCTGGCACGTACAAAGGAAAGGAAGAATTAGAAAAAATTAAATAGCAGTGAAGGGAAAAAGTGTCCAAAATGGGGCATCTACGCTTTGCATGTATAATTCTGGTGCAAGTGCACCAGCCACTATTTTGGGACCAAACGAGAGGTGTTCTTTATCCATGTTATAAGCCACATTAAGCCATTAGCATTTGTATATAAGGAGCATAACACTTGCCTCTGCTCCCTCTTGCATTCAAGCATATTGCATGATTCTCACTGGCACTTCCCTCTCCTTTGTCAGAGGAGGTAGTGAATAGCTGGAGGCAACAGGAACTAACCAGAGGGGGGAAAGGCACACCTGCAAGTCTACCCCTAAAAGGACAAGAGCAGTAGGTGCAAAGTTCCAGGTTCACTTCCAAGTCATGTGCTTTCCTGACTTGGAAATATATCATCACTCCTTCATTGTAGCTGGGTCAAAATCCTGGAAGTTCACCCGTTATGCACTGAGAGAGTACCTTCACTACACGATTACAGCAGTTCAAGAAGGGGTTTCATCGCCACCTTCTTAAGGGCAATTAGGGATGGGCAAAAAATGTTGGCCTTGTCAGTGATTCCCACATTCCATGAATGAATTAAAAAAAGGCTGTGGATACCAGTGTACAAATGGGTCTGCAGGGTGGCACAGTGGTCAAGCAATCTGCCCTTCAACAGATCACTGGGATTGCTGAAGCACCACTTTGGGGGAGTGGTTCCTTGGAGCACAAACCTGCCATCCTCTCTCAGGATATCATCCATCCTCCTATCCTTGCCACACCACCATCGTGCTTATAGTTATGTGTCAGCCAGCCAGTCCAGACTGTGCTGCCCATGCTGACAAGGTGCAGCCTGAAGCCAAGCCTACTAGACTCACAGTTGCTCACCCTCCAAGGCTAGCTGCAATCTCCCCCACTGAAATTCAGCAACCTTCCAATATGCTGCAGCCACTGGGGTGGCATTCCATGGGATCACTAGGGTAGGTAAAGATACATAGAAGACAGGCACTAAGAGAATGCACAGGGGCGATTAGTTTTATTTTGTATGCAATATGGTATGATTTAAATTTGGTTTGCAATGTTTATGTAATGTTGGTTATTATTTTTGCATTGTTGGTGAACGGTAAAATTGGGTTAAGGTTACTGGAATCACACTTGTATTCATTCTTCACGGTCGATGCTCAGAAAAGGGCTCTCTAGCTTAAAGCTTATCTTCCTTCTCCTCGTCCTCTTCTTCATGCTCGTGTTCCTTAGCTTCTCTCCTGCTGATGGTGGCAAGGGCTGTTCCCTGATGAGAACTTATGCAGCATAAATACTAACACAAATCTTGCAACCCACTGCAGAGCTCTTCTAAAGCAGTCCAGCTCGTCTAGAAGTTCAGTTCAACTGACTTGATGTTTCAGCATGCCAATGGTCTGTTATCATATTTCTTGTGGTAGCATGGCTCTCACTGTATGTTTGGTGAGCACATGTGTGGGGGTTGCAAACCCGAGTCATGAGCCATGTTGCCTGTGGATAGCTGTTGTCACCCACGCAAAGACCCTTTGGTTTGCGTTTTGCTTCAATACAGCTGGCATGGCAGACTGTGTAGAATAATGGCATCATTATTGCTGCCAGGATATCTGCATGATGCGCTGTATAAATTCATACACCAACTGCACATTGAGGGAGTGAAATCCCTTTCAATTCTAGTACATGGCACAGTTGTCATGCACTGCCCACAATTCACTGTGAGAGCAGTCAATGGCACACTTTCACCATGGGAAAGTCTGCAAACCTTGCAGTCTCCCATGCTAATACTGTCTGCTTCTCTCGGGTAAAAAGGAATGAAATTAAGTTTTCTCTCTTTGAACAGAAACCTCTTTTAGGCAACAGTGGACGGCAAACTGGGAAATGCTGCTAATATCTCTAGCACCAGTCTGGAGAGAACTAGACACATAAAAGTTCATCGCGATGATCATCTTTGCAGCCACTGGCATTGTGGTCCTTGCCCTCCTCTGAGGTTGGAATTGTGGTTGCAGCAGGCAGCAGGTTTCATTGACCACACCCTTAGTGAACTGCAATCATCTGAAGCATTTTTCCTCATTGAAATTCAGGCAGGATAATTGCTCCCTGTATGCTGTGGGCAGATATGGTCTCCTGCTAAAAGTCCTTATCCCCTTCCTCCTCCTCCTCCTTCCAGCTGTTGTGGCCACTGTTCATTCTCCAAGTTATGCCCGAATCCAACAGGAAGGTGAACTAGTGCACTCGTGTGGGAGCAACTGGTTTACGCAAAAGCCTTAAATTCAGTAACAAGTACTTTAGCACCTGCCACACTTCACTCCCTGTAGACTTCTGCAACTTGAAATAACTATGGAAAACACCAAAAATGTGTATAAACGTGGGAACGACCAGACAAAATTAGCAGGTAAATAACCTGTAAGTAGTTACTCTTCCCTACTAATAATGCTGATGGGAAGTCTTTCATATTGCTTAATGGGTGTTCAGCTGTGTGAGAGTAAAGAGGGGGTTGGCTGGAGCATGGAGTTCCAAAATGGCACAACTGGCATCAATTCAGCACTGCATGCTAACTGACTAATTTCTCACCCACATAATTGGGATAAACCTGATAAAGATAGTACATGTCAAGAACCAGAAATGGCCTTTGGCATGCTTTTTTTTGTATATGTTATGGAGACTGCTGTCTATTTTTCAATTTAGCACCACTGTCTTACAGGTTGATTTCTCAAAGAACAGATTTACAAAGATTTCATGAATTTAAGAATCTGGCCTTTTTAATAGACCAGCTAGTTATGGTTTTGGCCTAGCTAATGTAGATTTAAGAAGTAACAGACAGTTTCTGTAGGTAGGTTGTTCCTTCTGTTCGGTTCACAAATTTGAAATTTGAAGGCCTGGTTGATTTGTTCTCAGTGTTGCTGTCATTGGCAGATAATTCTCAACCCATCAAGAAAGCAACAGCACTGACAACAGGCATGCCAGAGCTCAAGA
Organism: Cetorhinus maximus; assembly: GCF_964194155.1. NCBI lineage: Eukaryota > Metazoa > Chordata > Chondrichthyes > Lamniformes > Cetorhinidae > Cetorhinus > Cetorhinus maximus. The sequence goes on along the minus strand of NC_135896.1, from coordinate 51,907,442 downwards.
TTCAGACAAAACAACCATCCCAGCAAGTACAGAGGGATGCCAGCAGAAAGTTGAGCACCAAGGCACAAAAACCTTCAAAAAAAAGTTATTTTCAAAAGACCTTTGATAAAGTACCATACAACAGTACCATTCATGACAAAGGTTATGGCACGTGGAATCATGTGACAATCAGCTGAATGGATAGTGAATGGGGTAAGAAAAATAGAATACAGAGAATAGGGGGATCGATAGTTATTCAGATTGGATTAAGGTAGAAAGCAGTGTTCCCATAGGATCAGCACAGGGGTCTCTGTTATTAATAATTTGCATCAATGATTTAGACGAGGGAATGCATAACACAAACGATTACAAACTGGTTGAAGATGGCATAGTATAGCTTACTTTGAGAAAGAATGGAACATATACGACATTAGAAAACTTGCAGATTGAACAGTTAAGTGAGAAACGAACTTTAACATAAACAAATGTAAGGTGATACGCTTTGGTGGAGAAAATAGAATTATCAGCTACACCAAAGAGCAAAGGGACCTATGGATACATGTGAACAAATCATTAAAAGCAGCATTGTCGGTTAGCAAAACAATTAATACTGTTAACAAAGTACTGAGATTTATTTCTGGGGTAAAGAATTTAAAAGTAGTGAAATTATGTTAAATTTGTGTAGGCTGCACTTAAGAGTGCTGTGTACAATTTCTGGCCTCCATACTATAAAAAGGACATAGAAGCACTAGAGAAAGTATAAAAACAATTTACAAGGATGGCAACAGAAATGAGAGATTACAGCTGTCAGGAAGAATCGCACAGGTTGGGGGGTTTTCCTTTAGAAAATAGAAAACTCAAGAGGTTATCTGATAAATTATGAATCATTAAGGCAGGCTAGATGTGGAGAGAATAGAGGGGGAAATTTTACTTACCTGACCTGCGGGGTGTGGGTCAGTCAGAAAGTCATGGGAAACCTCCAATTTGTAAATTTCCCACACACTGTAGAGCTTTAACTTCATAGCATGTCGGTAACATTAGCGAACAATTCTTTGCCTAGAAGCCAGCCTGATGAACAAGCTTGCCTCCACTCGGGTGGGAAGCCAGTTGGTGAAGGCCACAGGAGTAGGGAAAGCCACAGTGGGGAGTGGCAGTTAGGATAGAGTGGGGGAGGGAAGGGGGTCAACTAGGAAAGAGGGCAGGGTGTTAATAAGGGAGGTGGTTGATCGGCTGAACTGTTGATTGAGGGGGATGAGGCAGGATGCTTTGTGGTTAAAAAGAATCAGGGGCCTGGAGACATTGCAGGACTGAGGGGGGAATCCAGGAGGGGAAATGCAGGCATTAGGGGGATGAAGCCTGGAGACCATGGTGGGTGGGGTAGGGAGGGAGTAAAAATCACAGGCCTCAGGAATTGGGGGCGGGGTAACTGCAGGCATGGTGGGGGGATTGGAGGTTGGAATCTGGGTGATCTGGCCTGATGATGGAGGGATGTGATGGGATCAGAGGCCTTGGCGAGGGTGGTGGGGTTGAGTCATTGGCAGGGGCTAAGGTTGTGGGACAGGGTGGAAGGTCATTGGGTCGAGGTGGTGACCAATCGCAGAAGCTCCTCAGGCAGTCCCTTATTTCCAGGAGGTATGTGAAAAGGCCTCATCTGAATTCGCCACACCCTCAACCTTGATGAAGCAACCAGGCAGCCAGAAATGGAAGAGTTGGAAGAGGATTTTGTCGTGAAACAAATGTCTCTGGCTTTAAACCCCTGGCCCTTTTTTAGGTTAAAATTCTCCCCAGTGTTTCCAATTGTGGGACAATTCAAAACTTGGGACCGTAAATACAAGATAGTTAATAATAAATCTAATAGGTAAATAAGGAAAAATGTCTTTATTCAGAATGGTTGGAATGTGGAACTCAGTACCACAGGGAGTGGTTGAGCAAATAGCTTAGATGCTTTAAAGGGGAAACTAGATAAGTACATGAGTGAAAAGAGAATAGAAAGACATGCGAAAAGACTGAGATGAGTTAGATACTTGTGTTGTAGTGAAAGAAAGAAAGACTTGCAGAAAGAAAGACTTAATAGCCAATTAAGCACTTTCTGAAGTCACTGTTGTAATGTATGAAACGCAGCAGCCAATTTGCACACAGCAAGATCCCACAAACTGCAATGCAACAAAGATCAGATTTGTGTTAATTTTTGGTGATGTTCATTCAGAGATAAATTTTGACCAGAGTTCTAGGGATAACTTCCCTGCTCTTCTTCAAATAGTGCCATGGGATCTTTTATATTGAGCTGAGAGGGTAGACAAAGCCTCGGGGCCTCAATTTAATGTGTCATCTGTAAGTTGACACTTGTGACAGTGCAGCACTCCCTCAGTACTTGATTTCTGTGCTCAAATCTCTAAGAGTGGTACTTGAATCACAACCCTCTGACTCAGGGTGGAAGTGCTACTCACCTAGCCATGGCTGGCGATGGAATAAAAGCACCAGCACAGAATGGTTAGGCCAAATGGACTGTTTCTGTGCTGTATATTCAATGTGAAATATAGAACCCTGTTAGGCTGAAGACTGACACCGTGGGGTCCTCATACTAGCATTTTTTTCTGGAGCAAATGAATTTCCACTGTATTAAGTAAGTCCTGGTTATACCCATGAGTGGAATCAAGAAAGAGCACCTGCTCAGGGGTATACTGCATAAGAGATAAGTTGGAACCAACAGATGAAAGGAAACAGAATATCGAGTCATTCAGTTCACTGCTGTTTGTGGGGCCTTGCTGCACATTTCCTATTGTGGCTTCCTGAGATCATGAAAAGAGCTATATAAATGCAAGTCTTACATTCTCGCTTCTTTTAGTCGATGATGTCAAAGGTAGCAGGGAAATTGAGTAGAATGAAGCAAGACTTCTAGGCATTGTTACAAAGGATGTCATTTGTGACTTTGACAGTACAGTTTCAATTCTCTGGGTTGGACAGACACCAAAAAGAATGCATTTGGAAGACACCACTTTCTAATACTTTGACTGAGCAGCAGAATTCAGGTGGTCAGAACTTTGATGAGGGTGACTGTTGAAGTGAGTACTGGGCTTCATATAGGAGATAACTGTAATAACAACCATTGTAGAAATGGGTGAGATATTGTCGAGTTATGGGATTGTCTCAAGGATGAGAGCAGGATGGAGGCATTTAGACAAGAGAAGTCATTTATTCTGCCAATTACAAGTATAAGAGATTATACAGCTTTACCAAATTAGTGTGTACAAGTGTTCCCTGATTACGCACAACCATGGCTATTATGTATTACTTTCTTCACTAGCAATTTCTTTTCTTTACTCATTCTTGGGATGCGAGTGTCGCTGGCAAGGCCAGCATTAATTGCTGATCCCTATTTGCCCTTGATCAGGTGGAAATGAGCTGCCTTCTTGAACCACTACAGTCCATGTTGGGTGGGTACACCCACAGTGCTGTTAGGGAGTTACAGGAATTTGGCCCAGCAACAATGATGAACAGTGATAGAATTCCAAGTCAGGATGATAAGTGATCTGAAGAAAAATTTGCAAGTGGCGGTGTACTCATACGTCTGCTACCCTTATTCTTCAAGGTAGAACAAGTCGCAGATTTGAAAGATAGCAGTGAAGGAGCCTTGATGAGTTGCTGCAGTGCATCATGTATATCAGTGGTATTCACTAGAAAAATAGAGAGGGCCAATTGGGATATTGGAAAATTTTAATTGGGCCACAAGTAGAATCTAAAAAATACTTACAGATTCAGTGCAATTTATTTCTTCAAAAAGTATCTTGATAGGTAAAACACAAAAATGATTATATAAGAAAAACACACATTAGCAATTGTACACAATACACCATGTGCACAGTTACTCGTGTGTTTAATAGTTTACTAACTCTTAATAGCTTACTAACCCTTAATAGCTTACTAACTCTTAATAGCTTACTGACTCTTAATAGCTTACTAACTCTTAATAGCATACCTCCTTTAGTATGTGGAATTATCTCCCCAGAAAGCAGTGGAGGCTGGGCCATTGAATTTATTCAAGGCAGGGTTAAACAGATTTTTGATGGACAAGGGAGTTAAAGGCAATAGGGGCAGATAGCAAAGTGGAGTTGAGACCATAACCAGATCAGCCATGATCTTATTGAATGATGGAACAGGCTCAAAGGGCTGAATGGCCTACTCCTGCTCATAAATCCTATGTTCTTGCTCACCGCTACTCCCGCTTGCTGATTGCTTCCCGACCTCCTGCTCACCACCCGCTCTTGCTTGCCACTTCCCTCTCTGACCCTATCGCTTGCAGATCCCCCCTCTCGCTCACCGCTTCTCTCTCCTGAACCCTCATTGTGAGCAAGGGCTCAGGAGAGAGGCAGCGAGAGGGAGGGAGCAAGTTGGAGGGTCAGTGAGGGCAGCAGCAAGCAGGAGGATCAGTGAGTGGGAGGGATGCAGCTAATTGGGAAGGTCAGTGAACCGGCCACAGAGGAGACAAGTGAGGGCCACAAACAGCCCAAGGGGCGCATAGTGAAAACCGCCGTATACATAGAGCTGAATTTTCCCCCCGTCAGGGGGGAAGTTGATGGGCGGGCGCGAACAGGCATGCTTCCGATCGGCGCTCCCAATTGGAGGCGCGGCACCATTTTACGTGAGCGGGCCAATTAAGGCCCGCCCAGTGCGACGTCCGCAGGGAAGCGCTATGCACTCCCTGTGCGGGCAGGGGGGGTGGGATTCCCAAAATCGAGAGTGTGCTCTTTCACGCATGCGCACGAAAGAGCGCACTCATCTCCCTGAGGCTAAGTGCTGCCTCAGGGAGATCGGCTCTACATGCAAAAATATTAAAAATAGAAAAAAAAAATTCCCTTACATGTCCCCTCATGTGGCAATGTCACATGAGTTGGGACATGTTCATAATTTCCAACAAATCTCCATTAAAATTTATAAAACCCTACATGAAACCTCATCCCGCCTGTGGATGAGGTTTCACGTTTTTTCTACTTCTCGCTGGGGCTCCTGGCCTGCCCGCCAACCTTAAGGTTGAACAGGCAGGTCCACTAATTACTTTAATTGACCTGTCAATGGCCTCAATTGGCCATTGACAAGTCGATGGACGCGCAGCTGATTTTGCTGCGCCCCCGCCTTTCAGAAAATTTAAATGGGGTGGGGTGATGTCAGGAGATCCCCCTGACGTCATCCCATGTCATTTTACTCGTCGGCGAGCCTGCCCCACTCGCCGACGGTAAAATCCTGCCCATAGTCTCTGCTGCAACTTTGCGCCAGTGGTGGAGGGAGTGAATGTTTAAGGTATAGCATGGCATTACATTCAAATGAGCTGCTTTGTCTTGGAAGGTGTTGAGCTTTGTGATTGCTGATGTAGCTGTATGCATCCAGGCAAGTGAAGAGTTTCCAATATGCTCCTGACTTGTGCCTTGAAGATGGTGGACAGGGTTCGAGAGGTCTGATGGTGAGTTACTCGCCACAGAATTCTAAGTCTCTGACCCACTCTTCTGGCCACAGTATTTATATGGCTGGTACAGTTCAGTCCCTGATCAATTAAACCCCAGAATGTTGTTGGTGGAGGATTCAGCGATGGTAAAGCTGTTGAGTTGGTTAGATTCTCCTTTGTTGGAGATGGTCATTGCCTGGCATTTGTGTGACATGCATGTTACTTGCCACTTATCAGTCCCAGCCTGAATGTTGTCCAGGTCTTGCTGCATGTGTGCACAGGCTCATTCAGTACCTGAGGAGTTGTCAATGGTGCTGAACACTGTGCAATTATCAGTGAACGTCCCCACTTCTGACCTTCTGATGGAGGATAGGTCATTAATGAAGCAGCTGAAGATGACTGGACCTAGGACACTACCCTGAGGAACTCTGGCAGCAACATCCTGGGGCTGAGATGATTGGCCACCAACAACCACAAACATCTTCCTTTATGCTAGGTATGAATCCAACCAGTGAAGAGCTTTCCTCCTGATTCCCACTGACTTTAATTTGGCTAGGACTCCATAATGTCACACTTGGACAAATGCTGCCTTGATGTCAAGGGTAGTCGCTCTCACCTCACTGGAATTCTGCTCTATTGTCCATGTTTGCACCAAGGCTGCAATGAGGCCTAAAGCTAAGTGGTTCTGGCAGAATCCAAATTGGGCATCAGTGAGTCGGGTGTTGCTGAGTAAGTGCTGCTTGATAGCACCATTGATGGCACCTTACATCACTTCGCTGATGATTGAGAGTCAATGATGGGGTGGTAATTGGCTGGATTGGATTTATCCTGCTTGTTGTGGGTAGGACATACCCAGAGGGCCGTCCCACCGCGTTCCTACTCACCCTGACCTCTCTGCAATTTTACGCTGGGTCAGGCTGGCCTAGCCCTCCCTTGTCTCAATTAAGGCCTTTAAGTGGCCAATTATTGACCACTTAAGGGCCATTTCCTGCCCAGCCTCAATTTCCAGGCTGGCGGGAGGAGTTCAGGGGCAGGAGGAAGCCTGAAAATTAGCTGTGTTTGGGCCTCAGGTGGGAAATGGGGAGGGAGAATGGGGCACCTCCATTAGTAACCTCATTTTAACACTAGGTGCACCTCACTCCAAAAGGCCTGACCCCTGAGGGGGCTCCCCCCCCTTCCCGGCCTCTTCACTGCTCCACTGAAACCCAACCCCCTCTAGTCCACTCTTCCAGGCCTCACATACTTTCCCTGCCCTGAAAATCCCAAAATTTACCTGGTCCTAGACTCCTGGGGCTTAGGCTCTGGGGACTGTCTGCAATCCCAGTGCTGTCCAATGCAGCGTCTAGCACTGAAGGATCTAGAGAGCTCCCAGCCCATCAGATTGCCTGGTAGCTCCCTGAGGCAGGATTTCGTCCCGACTGAGGGGGCTAAAGAATCAAATGGCTGAGGGGCAGGCTGGCAGGAAGGGAAACTCCGCAATCCTAAAAATCCTTGCCCATATTTCTGAATTACTATAGCTTCAAACATTCTAAAGTTGTGCTAACTTTAGGACAGCGGAGGGTGGGTGGGTGGGTGGGAGCACCGAGGAACGCTGAGAGGAGATCAGGGCGGGGTGGGAGGGAACCAGCAGGGAATGGCGAAAGGAGATTGGCTGGGGGGAAAGGGAATCACCAGGGAATGGCAAGAGGAGATTGGGCAGTGGGTGGTAGCATTGAGGAACGCTAAGAGGAGATCAGAGGCGGTTGGGGGGAGCAACCAGGGACACTGAAATTTATGCCTATCATCCCACATGTTCTCTAAATGAAGAAACTTCATAAATTCAGATATTATTTAATTAATTAATTTCCTTGTATTTTTCAATGCATTAGGTTGCTGATCACATTTGATACCTTTGGGTGCTTTAATTTTGATGCCTTCGAGTGTCTTTGATTGCATTTGATGTCAAGGATGAGCAAAATGCTGCTGTACCATGATAAAATCATTCCTAATTAGAACATTTGATGTCAAGTGATCATTGATCATTTTTAAGTGCATTGAGTACATTTAAATGTAAACTTGTGTCAAAATTTTATGGTAGGGTGCTGCCATCTTTGAATATGGGGACGTTTGTGGAGCCTTCTCCTCCTCCTCCAGTTAGTTGTTTAATTGTCCAAACACAACTATCTGTGGCAGGACTGCAAAACTTTGACCTGATCCGTTAGTTGTGGGATTGCTTTGCTCTGTCTATAGCATGTTGCTTCCACTGTTTAGTGTGCATGTAGTCTATATTGTAGTTTCACCAGATTGGCACCTCATTTTTTTTAGGTACGCCTGATGCTGCTCCTGGCATTGTTTCGCCTGCACTCCCCATTGAGCCAGATTTGGTATCCTGGCTTAATGGTAATGGTAGAGTGAGGAATAGGCCAGGCCATGAGGTTAACAATTGTGGTTGATTACAATTTTGCTGGGGGACTGATTAGCTCAGTTGGCTCGATGGCTAGCATGTAGATCGGATTAACACCAACAGCATGGGGTTCAATCCCTGTTCCAGCTGAGGCAGACTCGGCACCTTCCTCCTTGCCCTCCCCGTAGTAAAATGGTTGGCGATAATTTGCCAAGGACCTGCCTTCAGGCAGAGAACTCAAGGAGAAGAAAATGATAATTCTGCTTCTGCTGATGGCCCACAGCACATCATGGATACACAGTTTTCCTCTGCTGGATCTGTTCTGAGTCTATCCCATTTAGCATGGTTACAGCACCATGGAACACCCCCTGAGTTTATTGGATTTGAACAGGATGATATTAAGCCGTGTTAATAAAGAAAGGGGCAAAATTACATCAAAGAGGAAAAATTATCCAAAATCTCCTCCATGGAGAAAGTTGAAAAGAAATTGATTGGTATATTTATATTACAGATAATACATTATTGATGCATAAGGATTAAACCTTATTTTCATGTGTGTCAGGTTCATTAAGAAACTCAAAAAAACAATATTTCTGCCAATCATGAAGAATCGTTGCAACACCTATTGCATTGATAAAGCACCAACATAAAATTGCATCATATTTAGTCTGCTCTAAAGAGTAATCCGACAGCTGATGTTCACATCTCTGCCTGTCACAAAGAATTACTGTCTCATTTTAACAACATACAGCAATGAAATTTCTCACAGATATCAGTTGTCACTAGGTCTCAAAATGGTTGGAAAAACTTAGCTGTTCAAAACTTAAATTATAGCTTTCTAAGTTAAAATATATTTATTTACCAGACCCTCAACTCAGAAGACTGTCTCCTAAACAAACACCTCTTGTAAACACCTATTTTTTACCTCTCCTACAATTCCTCTAATTGAATCCCTTCGATCAGAATTTTTCACATCCATAGCAACGAAAATGGTTCTGTGCTGCTGATGGAGTTCTGACTGTCTAACTATGTGGGTTGCCTTTTCCAGGGTTAGATCTTCCTTTCCTTGCATGAGGCCAGAGAGTGTGTCATCTACTGCTCCTACCAATATTCTGTCTCTGATGAATTCAGATTTTAAGTCTCTGAATTCGCAACCTTTTGTCATCTTGTACAGATCACTGATGAATGAATCGACAGGTTCTCCTGGGTGCTGGACTTGCTTATTAAGTTTAGCTCAAATGTTTTATTGAATCTTATATTAAAATAAACGTTGAAAGATTTCATACTTCTTCAAATTTAGCAGGTGATTCGCTGGTTCCGTCTTGCAATAATGTCATCTGCAATCGGGCCTACCGAGTAAAGCAGTGGGTTAACCTGCTTTGCTTCTGACTTTTTGTTTAAACCTGAAGCTATGCTGTCTCTTAGGAATCTTTTCCTCCAAAGTCCCCAATTATGTGATTGATCTGGGCCTTGGATTCATCCGCATTGATTTGGAAGTGTGGAATTCTGATCCATGGTTACATTTTAAAAAGTGTAGGTTCAGCTTTAAGAGTTTACCAAATTTCAAGATGATGTGACCATTCACTTGGAGACAAAGGAATTTACTGCGCTTGCTGGTTTTGGCAGGCTCTGCTACTATGGCAATCGTACTCTGCTTGAAAAATAATTTGAACAATGGCTGCCTGATCGACTGCCTGCAGAGTTCTCTTGCTCACCAGTTTACTTTAAGTCGCAAATTTGTCGAATCCTGGATTTTGCTTTCCCTCAGCGGAGTTTAGAAATCACGATCCTCCTGGATTGTTTAATTCATTATTTTTTTCCATTTTGGAGCGAGTGTTCAGGCGCTGACTTGGGGATCAGGTTTTAGCAATGGGTTTTATCAAACTGCACTTTTGACTCTGAATTATTTATAGCCTGGAGTTTTGAAAGATATAGCTCACCCCTGCTAGGTCTGCTGACGCTGCACTCAAGGATTAGAAGCTGTACTTCCAAAGGAAATTCAATGGAGTCATCTACTGCAATAAGGAACTTTAAATTTCTGCCCTCAGCTTCCAGGCCTTTCTTTGGAGCTTTTTCCAGGCGACTTTGCCATGCACCTCTGCGGCTAGAGCTTCTATTCAGGTCAGACTGCTTTGCTGAATTTTATCTCAGTCTTCCAGCATTTTAGTTTTTCACTACATTTTCTGTAAGGTCTTGGGCTTTTCCACAACTGCCCCCATGTTATAGGAGTTGGTTATAGTTCAGTATGTCTGAAGAAGTCTTCGTAATTACAAGTGAGTTAACTGTAAGTCATTACTGACTCTTAGAAATATATAGTAAAGGGTACAAGCTAGGAACTGTCTCCATGCTTGCTAGTACATACAACTCTGTCCAACATGAGACTGACCCTAGATGTGGGTCATGTGCTTTCTTACATCACTGTGTGGCGGTGCTGTACTCAGTCCCATATTAACCCTATATGTGCCAGATCGTCACACTACAACTCCTACAATCTACGTGAACTTCGTTCAACTGAATCTAGCCTCATGTATTTCCCCTCCTCCCCTTCCCTTTATCCCAGCATTGGTAGCCATGGTTTCAGCTGTCTAGTCTCACATTCTGTTAAAGGCAGTATTTAAATGCAAGTTACTGTTGACTGAAGCCTCGAAGTAGCAAAAGCCAGAAAATGTAGGTAATTAAATACCTACAGCATCCTCAGCATCCATGATAGCATTTAAAGCATCACAATTTTAAAGGGCCAAATTTAAGAATTTTTTTTCCACTTCATATCAATTATTCTAATCAATTATAGTATTTATTTGTGGGTAGACACTGGACAAAGATGTACTGACTCACCACTTTTTAAAATGTCAATTTGCCTTTTCTTAATTGTGAAAATACTGCAAATTATATGCCAAAATGCAACGGGACAGAATTCAGGCCACCCATAATTTTACTTGAAAAAAGCATGGTTACTAAAAATCAATTTACGAAAGCTTGAAAATTATGGAATAAGGAAACAAGGAAATTAAGGAAATCATAACAGATTGAATGGTAGCTTTTGAAAGGAAACTGGATAAATACTTTGTGATGACTGTCACTTTAAGCCCAGTTCAACTGAGTATGGGTCATGTGATTTGTTCAACCAATGTGTGGCTAGTGCGGGGGAATAAACTCTAGGAGGGGTCTCCTAGGAAAGAATGGCTACATGAGGGGCTGGCTGGATACAAGCAACAATGGAAGCTCTCGTGTAAATGAAGTTCATTTTGTTCGACTAAGAAGCCTTCCAAAGCATGTTTCCACATTTAGCGATGAGGAAAAAAACTATCCTGGCACTGTCTCCCGCCTGCCTCTGTGGGTATTCTTTTTAATCAATGACTGTGAATAGGAAATTATATTACTCACTGAGATGCCTTTTTGCAGCTGGATAGACCGATATCGACTCTTCTGCAGAGAAGTGGGGTCATGTCCAACTGAAACTTTCAGTCATAATGCAACGCTTTAAGTTTAATTCATGAGTGAGAGCCCCAGGGGAGTTGATTGCAACATACATTGCGAAATTCAAACAATTATCACAGCATTGCAATTTTGGTACATACATAAGTGATATGCTGCACGATCGAGTATGGCGTGTGTAATGACACCATACAATGTCGGTTGTTAGCAGAAGTTGATATCGATTTCAAACATGCGATGGAAAATGCGCTCGCTATGGAAAGCACTGAGGAAGCTGCATTGGAACTGCAGGGCGTGCAAAGTGAGCTTGTACACCAATTAGGGCAGGAACCAGCAGCCAGCCATGACGCCAAATCGGCCAAGGCCACTGGAAAAAGGGAAACAGTTCCAGTAAGCTATAGAACTAAAAAATACAGCGGAGACAGTAAGGCAGTGATTCCTAAGGTCCAATGTTTTCAATGTGGAACTAACCACACTCCTGATTCTTGTTAATTTAAGGAGGCTAAGTGCCATTATTGTGGAAAAAAGGGCACCTAAAAGACAATGCAGGGCTAGGTCCAGGCAGTCGAATAGCCAATCCAGCAAGATGTTACAAGTACACAGTGTGGAAGACCCTGATACCAGTAAGTCTGATATTTACTCTCCTTCCAACCTCAAGGATGTTAAGCCAGACGCAATCACCATAACACTCTATGTAATTGGGAGGCCTCTAAATATGGAAGCAGATACAGGCGCATCAGTCATTGTGATGGGCGAGCATACATTCCAGTATTTGAGAAGGAGTGCGCAGCCTTTAAATTTAGAGAACATTTCAGCCAAGCTGAAAACATACACCGGAGATGAAGTAAAAGTGAGGGGTACCACCATTGTACCAGTAAGCTATGGACAGCAGTCTGCCCAGCTACCTATCATAGTAGTAATGAGTGAAAGATCAAGCCTTCTGAGCTGTGACTGGCTCAAGAAAATAAAGTTAAATTGGGATGACATTTTCCAGCTGAGGACAGGAGGATTTCCAGAATTGTTAAAAATATGATAGTGCCTAACTATGATAGTTAGGCAAAATTAAGGGCTTATAAGCCAAATTTTACGTGAATCTGGAAGCCACCCATCGATTTTTCAGAGCAAGAACCGTATCATATGCCCTGCATAAGAAAGTGGAGGCTGAACTAAAGAGGTTAGAAGAACTAGGTATTATCCAGCCGGTTCAGTTCTCAGAATGGGCTGCACCCCATTTGAAGCCCGACATAACTATCAGCATTTGCAGTGATTACAAACAAATCATCAATCAGGCCGCAAAGCTGGACAAGTATCCTCTTCCATGAATCGAAGATATTTATGCAAAACTGGCCGGGAACCAGTCATATACCAAGTTGGACATGAGTCACGCTTATCAACAGCTTGAACTGCATGACGGTTCCCGAGGATATGTCATGATAAATACCCACAAAGGGCTTTTTCAGTACACGTGCCTGCCTTTTGGTGTTTCGTTGGCATGTGCAATATTCAAACGCACAATGGAGAGTCTACTACAGGGATTGCCACAGGCTGTGGTATACCTTGCTGATATACTCATCACAAGGGCCCCATGGTGGCCGAACATCTGGTAAATTTAGAAGAGGTGTTACAAAGATTTCAGGAGGCTGGAGTTTGCCTCAAGAAAGAAAAGCGCACTTTTCAAGCCAGGGAGGTGACTTATCTGGCACACAGGATCAATGCTCAAGGGCTACACACTGTCGCAGGGAAAGTCAGAGCCATAAAAGACGCGCCTTCCTCCACGAATGTGTCTGAACTTAAATCGTTTCTAGAAATAGTCAATTATTATGGGCAGTTTTTGCCAAATCTAACCACTGTGCTGGCCCCCTTACATGCCCTACTAAAGAAGTATCACTGCTGGTTTTGGGGAATTCCTCAGGAAACAGCTTTCAACAAGGTGAAGCAATTAATGCAGTCTTCAAGCCTACGTGTACACTTCAACCCTGTCAATAAGATATAATAATGTTATCGGAATTTTTTTTAAAAATAGAGTTCTAATAGGGTCTATGTCTGTGTGTCTCTCTGTGTTTTAATTGGATTAAAGCCAGCTAGTCTGGGTGCTTTGATGTATAGTGGTTTTGAGATGGTAATTAGGTAAACGTAAGGAGGGTAGATGGTAAAGTGTAAATTTGCATTTGTTAAAAGAAACCACTCAAGGCTGCGGGTGAAATCTTACATCTAGCTAGGAGACGCCAAGCAATGTGGTTTTTTTTCAGATTACTAATAAAATTGGTGGGATGAAAGGATGTTATTGTTAGGAGAGAAAAAGTTAAAAGCCTAGTGATACAATGGAAAATTTACATTCAAAGGGAATGATATATATAATGGAGAACGGAAATTGTGTGTAAGGTAGAGGCATTTTAAGATCCAACAAGTGTGCGAAGCCTCCAGCCTGTAAGCCTCAAGTCTGTCTGCAAGGACCCAGAGCTGAAAGAAACTCATTTTGAATTTTACTGGCCAGGGTGTGCTTTGCTAGAGGTCTGTTAAATCTATGAGTTTTACGGGGGTATAACTGAGAGTCAGATTAAGTAGGGGATTTTCGTAGTAATTATAGTAGTAATTTTGTAGACATATGTATGTGTTTACAATCTTTCTTGTATTAATAAATATTTAATTTAGTTTTGTAAAAATCCACTTGTGATTCGGTGGTCTTATTACTACTGAATTCAAAGCCTGCATCTCGAAATATACAAATTGCAAAAAGGGGTTATGACAATTGTTTCAAGTTTTCCTTTGGGATTTGAACAACTCAGCCTATACCATCAGCTGCATCATAATAGACCCTTTGACACATATCCTATCAGTAGCTGAAAGAGGCTATTCACAAATCGAAAAAGAAGGCCTATCAATAGCTTTCGGCTTCAAGAAGTTCCATCAATATCTACATGGGAGGCCCTTCATTATTGTTTCAGACCACAAGCCACTTTTAAAAATAAGGCCATTGCACCAATAGCCTTTGCGAGGATTCAGAGGTGGGCATTGATCCTGGCTGCATACGACAATACCATAGAACCAGAGAAAAATTACAGCACAGAAGGAGGCCATTCGGCCCATCTTGTCCATGCCAGCCCAAGGACACCCATGTGCCCTTTCTAATCCCACCTTCCTGCACCCGGCCCATAGCCCTGCAGCTTACAGCAGTTAAGGTGCAGAACCAGGTACTTTTTAAAAGAGTTTAGAGTTTCTGCCTCTACCACCAACTTGGGCACCGAATTCCAGACACCCACTACCCTTTGAGTAAAAAAGTTCTTCCTCATGTACCCCCGACACCTTCTGCCTCTTATTTGAATCTATGTCCCCTGGTTCTAGAATTCTCCACCAAGGGAAACAATTTTATCCTGTCCACTCTATCTATTCCCCTCATAATTTTGTACACCTCAATCAAGTCACCTCTCAGCCTTCTTTGTTCCAAGGAAAATAACCCCAACCTATCCAATCTCTCCTCGTAGCTACACTTTTCTAACCCTGGCAACATTCTTGTAAACCTCCTCTGCACTCTCTCCAGAGCTATTACGTCCTTCCTGTAATGTGGTGACCAGAACTGCACACAATACTCCAGTTGTGGCCTCACCAGTGTTTTATACAATTCCAACATTATACCCTTACTTTTATATTCTATACCTCTGCCAATGAAGGAGAGCATTCCATATGCCTTCTTTACAACCTTGTCTACTTGAACTGCTGCCTTCAGGGACCTGTGTACTTGTACGCCAAGATCTCTCACTTCATCTACCCCTCTTAGTGTATTCCCATTTATTGTGTAATCCCTGTAACTGTTTGGCCTCCCTAAATGTATGACCTCACACTTCTCTATGTTAAAATCCATCTGCCACTTTACCACCCACTCCACCAACCCATCTATATCGTTTTGGAGATTATGGCTATCCTCTACACTATCCACTACTCAGCCAATCTTTGTGTCATCTGCAAATTTCCCAATCGTGCCCCCCACGTTCATGTCCAAATCATTAATATATAACACAAACAGCGAGGGTCCCAACACCGAGCCCTGTGGAACACCACTTGAGTCAACTTTCCATTCTCAAGGGCATCCATCGACCATTACCCTTTGTTTCCTGTTACAAAGCCAACCTTTTATCCAGTTTGCCACATTACTCTGAATCCCATGGGCTTTTACTTTCCTGACCAATCTGCCATGTGGGACCTTGTTAAATGCCTTGCTAAAATCCATGTACACAACATCCACTGCACTACCTTCATCAACCCTTCTTGTCACTTCCTCAAAGAATTCAATCAAATTTGTGAGGCAAGACCTTCCTTTAACAAATCCATGCTGACCATCTCTGACTAGTCCATGCCTTTCCACATGACAGTTAATCCTATCTCTCAGGATTGATTCTACTAATTTGCTCACCACCAATGTAAGACTAACTGGCCTATAATTGTTTGGCATTTCCTTTGATCTCTTTTTAAACAATGGAACTACGTTTGCGTTTCTCCAGTCCTCCGGTACCTCCCCTGTATCTAGTGAAGATTGGAAAATCATCCTCCAAGCATCTGCTATTTCCTCCCTGACTTCCTTCAGCAGCCTCGGAAACAATTCATCTGGCCCTGGTGACTTATCAACTTTCAAGGATTTCAACCCTTCGAGTACTTCCTCTCTCTTAATGACTATCCAATCCAATATCTCGCAGTGTTCCTCCTGGACTACTATAGCTACATCTTCCCTTTCCTTTGTAAACACGGAGGCAAAATATTCATTCAAAACCCTTACCGCAGCCTCTGCATCTACACACAAGTTTCCATCTTCATCTCTGATAGGTCCCACTTTTTCCTTAACTAACCTTTTAGCATTAATGTATTGGTAAAACATCTTTGGGTTATCTTTAACTTTACTTGCTAATCTTTTTTATGCCCTCTCTTTGATTTCCTTATTTCCTTTTTTACTTCATCCCTGCACTTCCTATATTCGTCTAGGCTATCTGCAGTGCTTAGTTCTTTGTGCCTCTCGTACGCTTTCTTTTTCTGTTTGATCTTCCCCTGTATTCCTCTAGACAACCAGGGGGGTCTATACTTGGCAGTACCACTCTTATTTTTGTAGGGGACATGTCTACTTTGTACAATTAGGATCTCGCTTTTTAGTGCTTCCCACTGGTTTTCCACTGTTTTATCCTCCAGCAGTGCTGTCCAGTCCACCTCAGCCAAGTCCCTTCTCATTTCTGCAAAATTTGCCTTCCCCCAGTTCAAAACTTTTACTCCTGCCTTTTCTCTGTCCTTTTCCATGGTATTGCTAAATCTAACTGATTGTGATCACTGTCCCCGATATGGTCCCCGATAAAAGCTCTGGCACTGTTTTGCAAATCATGGCTTGCCTGATGTAATCGTGTCCGATAATGGGGCAGCGTTCACGAGTGTGGAGTTTCAAAACTTCACCACTCTCAATGATATAAAACACAAAGACAGCGCTCTACCACTCAGCATCGAACGGCACAGCCGAGAGAGCCATCCAAACTTTTAAATCCGGCACGAAAAAACTATCAGGTGGATCTTTAGCACCAAGATCCGGAGGAAACACATCTGTACTAAGTGTTTGCAGCTCGAGGAACATGGGATCCGAGTTAAGGAGCTGCAGACATTGCGCTATTGCGTCAGGGAGAGGAAAGTTACCTGGACACTTTGCTCCAGGAGGCAGTCACACCCCACGGGTTAGATAATTCAAATTTGGTCTGTGATCAGGGACAGGAGGGTGTGACTGCAGGTGAGGCAGGTATGGGGACCCAAGGGGTAGCTTCAAGGAGCCTCAGCCCCTGCAATTATCCAACAGTTACGAGGTTCTTGCAAGCTGTGTGGACGAGAGCAGGGATTGGAGGGAGGATGAGCAAGCTGACCGCAGCACAGTGGTACATGGAACCATTCAAGAAGGGGGAGGAAATACAAATATAGTAAGGGGAGGGGACAGTATAATTAGGGGAATAGATACTGTTCTCTGCAGCCGTGAGCGTGAGTCCCAAAGGCTGTATTGCCTGCCCAGTGCCAAGGTTAAGGACATCTTCTCAGGGCTGGAATCACAGAATCACAGAGTGCAGAAGAGGCCCCATCGGCCCATCGAGTCTGCACCGACACGTGAGAAACACCCGATCTACCTACCTAATCCCATTTACCAGCACTTGGCCCATAGCCTTGAATGTTATGACGTGCCAAGTGCTCATCCAGGTACTTTTTAAAGGAGAGGAACTTGGAGTGGGAGGGGAGAGGTCTAGTTGTCATCCTCCACATTGGTACCAACGATGTTGAAAGGACTAGAAAAGAGGTTCTGCTGAAAGAATGTGAACAGTTAGGAGCTAAATTAAAAAGCAGAACCTCCAAGGTAATAATCTTGGGATTACTACCTGAACCACAGGCAAACTGGCATAGGGTAAATTAAGTCAAGGAGTGGCTCAAAGATTGGTGTGGGAGGAATGGGTTTCAGTTCATGGGGCACTGGCATCAGTACTGGGGTAGAAGGGAGCTATACCAGTGGGATGGGCTTCGCTTGAACCATGCTGGGACCAGTGTCCTGGCGAATTGAATAACTAGGGCGGTAGAGAAGGCTTTAAACTAAATAAGGGGGGTGGGGGGGGGTTCTGGAGGGGGTATAAGTATGCTTACAAAGCAAAAGGAGATGGCAGCATCGCAGGGCAACTACTTAGGTAAAGATACCCAGAGTGTGACAGGAAAGGACAGAATGTAAAAACATAAAAAAACAGCAGCAAATAGGGTCAAAGGGGGAAAAAAAAATGGTAAAAAGGCAAAATTAATGGCTCTTTACTTAAATACATATAGTATTCTGAACAAAATAAATGAATTAACGGCACAAGTAGAGGTTAATGGGTATGATCTTATAGCCATTACAGAGACATGGTTACAAGGAGATCAAAGCTGGGACTAAATATTCAGGGGTCTGTGACTTTTCGAAAGGACAGGCAGGAAGGAAAGAGTGGTGGGGTAGCTTTGTTAGTACGAGATGGAATAAGTACGATAGCAAGAAATGATCTTGGATTGGAAGATGTGAAATCCATATGGGTGGAGCTAAGAAGTAACAAGGGGAAGAAGGCACTGGTGGGAGTAGTCTATAGGCCCCTAGCAGTAGCTATGCTGTAGGACAGAGAATAAATCACACGATAATGAGGGCATGTAAAAAAATGCACTACATTAATCATGGGTGACTTTAATCTTCATGTAGATTGGGAAAATCAAATTGGCAGAGGTAACCATGAGCAAGAATTCATAGAGTGCATTTGAGACTGTTTCCTAGACCAATATGTTGTGGATCCAACCAGGGATCAGGTTATTTTGGATCTGGTAACGTGTAAGGAGGTAGGTTTAATAAATGAGCAGAATGTAAAAGATACCCGAGGAAACAGCGACCATAACATAGTGCAATTTAGCATTCAATTTGAGAGTGAGAAACTTAGTTTGGAAACAACTGCGCTAAACTTAAATAAGGGTAATTACAAAGGAATGAGGGCAGAGTTAGCTGGAGTGGACTGGGAGAGGGGTTTAGCAGAAAAGACGGTTAATGAACAATGGCAAACGTTTAAGAAAATAGTTCATGACTCATAACAAAGATATATCCCAGTGAGGAAGAAGGATTCAAGGAAGGTGATACACCAACTATGGTTAACCAAGGAAGTTAAGGATAGTATCAAAGTGAAAGAAAAAACATACAATGTGGCAAAGATTAGTGGTAAGCCAGAGGTTTGGGAAAGTTTTAAAAACCAACAGAAGATGACCAAAAATAAATGAAGAGGGAGAAAATAAACTTTGAGGGTAAACTAGCAAGTAATATAAAAACAGGCTGTAAAAGCTTCTTTAAATATATGAAAAGGAAGAGAGAGGCCAAAGTGAACATTGGCCCCTTAGAGAATGAGGCTGGGGAAATAATAATGGGGAACCGGGAAATGGCAAAGCAGTTGAATAAATTGCAAAGTCTTTAGGGTAGAAGACACTAATAGCATACCAAAAATACTAAATAATCATGGGACAAAAGAGGGGGAAGAAATAAATACAATAACTATCACAAGAGAGAAAGTACTAGGGAAACTAATGAGGCTAGAGGCCAATAAGTCCCCTGAACCTGATGGGTTGCATCCTAAGATATTAAAGGAAATAGCTTAAGAGATAGTGGATGCACTAGTAGTAATCTTCCAAGAATCCTTAGATTTAGATTCTGGAAAAGTCCCAGAGGATTGGAAAACTGCCAATGTAACACCCTTATTCAAAAAGGGAGGGAGACAAAAAACAGGTAACTATAGGCCAGTTAGCTTAACATCTGTCATTGGGAAAAATGTTAGAGTCTATTATAAAGGATGTAATAGCAGAGCATTTAGGAATGCATAATATAATCAAGCATGGTCAGCAAGGCTTCATGAAGGGGAAATCATGCCTGACAAATTTATTAGAATTCTTTGAGGAGGTAACAAGCAGGATAGATAAAGGGGGGCCAGTAGATGTAATATATTTGGATTTCCAAAAGGCGCTCAATAAGGTACCGCACTTAAGGCTACTTAATAAGACAAGAGCCCAAGGTGTTGGGGGCAGTATATTAGCATGGATAGAAGACAGAGTTGGGATACAGGGGGTGAGGATGGTGGGCATTTTCAGGATGGCAACCTGTAACTACTGGAGTGCCACAGGGATCAGTGCTGGGGCCTCAATTATTTACAGTATATATTAATAACTTGGATGAGGGAAATGAATGTACTATCGCCAAGTTTGTGGATGACAGAAAAATAGATGGGAAGGCAAGTGGTGAGGATGAAACAAAGAGCCAACAGAGGGATATAGACAGGTTAAGTGAGTGGGCAAAAACATGGCAGATGGAATATAATGTGGGAAAATGTGAGGTTATGCACTTTGGCAGGAAGAATAGAGGAGCTGAATATTACTTAAATGGAGAAAGACTGAAAAAAGCTGCAGCACAGAAGGATTTGGGGTTCATCGTACATGAATCCCAAAAAACTAGCATACAAGTTCAGCAGGTAATAGGTAAGGCAACTGGAATGTTGGTCCTTATTTTAAAGGGAATGGAGTATAAAAATAGGGAAGTCTTGCTAAAACTATACAAGGCACTAGTTAGACCACACCTAGAATACTTTGAATAATTTTGGTCCCCTTATCTAAGGAAAGATACACTGGCATTGGAGGCAGTCCAGAGAAGGTTCTCTGGGTTGATCCCATGGATGGAGGGGTTTTCTTATGAGGGCAGGTTGAGTAGGTTGGGCCTGTACTCATTGGAGTTTAGGAGAATGAGAGGTGACCTTATTGAAACATATAGGATTCTTAGGGGGCTTGACAGGGTAGATGCTGAAAGGCACCCCTTGTGGGAGAGTCTAGGACCAGAGGGCATATTCTCAGGGTAAGGGGGTGCCCATTTAAAACAGAGATGAGGAGGGATTTCTTCTCTCAGCGGGTAGTCAATCTGTGGAATTCTTTACTGTAGAGGACTGTAGAGGCTGGGTCATTAAGTATATTCAAGACTGAGATAGGCAGATTTTTAATCTGTCAGGGAATCAAGGGTTATGGGGAAAAGGCAGGAAAGTGGAGTTGAGGATTATCAGATCAGCCATGATCTCATGGAATGGCAGAGTAGACTCGAATGGCCTACTTCTGCTCCTACGTCTTATGGTCTAAGAGTCTCACGTTTTCTGTTGAGTTACCATACCATCCCACACACAACGACACATGTTCCTCCTGCTGAACTGTAATGAAATGTCATTTCAGGACAAGGTTAAGTCTTGTGTTTCCAAATTTGCAGGGGAGGGTAGAGTCAAGTCAGTGCAAACAGAAGACAAGTCATGATTCTCACAGTAGAGCTAGGAAGTTCCCAACTAATGAAAATATGTACATGACAAACTTCGGTCACGGTCCTGGGTGGATTCTTGGAAGGATAATCTCTGTGACCCGACCTCTTTCTTATCAAGTAAGGATATAGAGACGGATCGCTTGGAAGCACGTTGACCATTTGAGGGGTAGAGAGGCACTCGCGCATTCAGCGTTACCACCAAGTGTTGATGAACCTGTGTACACCGAAAATTCTGGGTTGACCTGTAATAAACATCAAGCGCATCCCTGTGGAAGTTAATGATGATGAATTGTCCATACCAAATGCGGCTGTGAGCCCAGGGCGGCTGGAGCGGAGGACTGCTAGGGAGCAGGAGACAAACTGTCCCTGTGCCTGCAAGGGTAGGAGCTCTGAGCAGGGGGGAGCAGAGCCTAAAGACCCACTCAAAAGGGCCAGGACTGAGCAGGAGCTGGTGGTCCTCCAGGAGGTACCCATTCGTACAATTCCGGAAAATGTTGATGCAGTAGAAACCTCACAACCTGTCGATCTATGCCACTCGACGCGAATTTGAAAACCACCCCAAAGACTTAATTTATAACTATGGGTCTATCGTGTGTATTGTGTAATTGAAGTCCAGGCTAACGACATATGTAGTTATTTCTAGAATTCAGAAAATTCTTGGTTCAATTGTATAAAGCAATTGTTAACTGAAAAGATGTACAAAGAAGGGGGGAGGGATGTGATGACTGTCACTTTAAGATCAGTTCAATTGAGTAGGGGTCACGTGATTTGTTCAACCAATGTGTGGCTAGCACGGGGGAATAAATTCTAGGAAGGGGTTTCTTGGAAAAAATGGCTGTATGAACGTGTGGCTGTATATATGCAGCCACGGAAGTTCTTGTGTAAATAAAGTTTGTTTTGTTTGTTTAAGAAGCCTCCCAGAGCATGTTTCTACATACTTGATGGAGAAAAAAATTGCAGGAATATGGGGAAAGAGCAGGGGAGTGGGGCTAACTGGATTCTTCTTCAAAAAGGCCTGCATAGTCTCAATGGGCTGAATGCCCTCCTTCTCTGCTGTATTTTCTATGAACATTTAACAATCATCAACAGCCACTGGTACAAAGGTTGCCTGAAATTACATAACTGAATAGACAGAATGCCAACCTACCAGTAAAGAGCAAATAATATGCAATGTTAATTGTACTATTGCGCTGTATTTCTTGAAACCTACCTCGGGTTCAATATGGCCAAATTCAGACTTAATAACGCAATGTGACATTGCAATATGCTAATCAGGATGGCACTAGTTTTACACCATGCTCCTTAGCACAAGCATTAAATTATAGGAGAACTTGACTCATGCTCGGAAGCATGGGCATGAATCACCAACATTTTATGCATTTTTCACAAACTATGTTTTACTTTTGCTGATTTGGTATTTATTGCACATTGTGTATGAGGAAAAAAGCTTGGTTGGTATTTAGTTATTTAGTTCATTAAGGGAGAAAAATGAAGAGACAATGTTTCTCTCAATTGTATCTAGAAAAATGTGCAATTTCCATGTGCAGCAAACTGAAAACAGGGATTGGAGAGCAATCAGATGAGTTTTCCCACACTCATTACGCTGCCACTGATATTTCCAGATCTTCTACAAAGCAAGTTAGTGCTTGCAGTAGGAACAACAACGTACAGTTATAAAGTGTCTTTGACATAGTACAACATCCAAAGGCACTTCATCGCTTTCCTTGCTATGCTCTCTGGGACGGCTAAATGGTGGGTTCCCAAAAAAGGTTGGCGGTGGGGCTTGTGCCTAGTCATCTGGAAAGGTCCCAACAGATTAAAAAAGATTGTTATCCTCCCTTCCCCACCATCAATCTTTGGACCTCGACTCCATCCAACTGCTACTCCCCAGGCATGCCCTTCGATTCCAGTGCAAGATTCTTCCAGGGAGGTGGCCTATGCTGGGAGACAGTGCAATTCAACACACTCCTCCCTGCACAATGTACCTCTAGTACATTGGGCTGAATTTTACTCTGAGGCAGTGGCCTGCCCCCAGATCCCCCAGCTTAAAATATGGGGTTGAGCCTGCCTCTGTTTTGTCGGGAAGCCCAAAATGATCTAACGGCCATTGGGCTGTCAATTAGCTCAGAGCGGGACTTCTGCATCCACCTGGGAGGAAGTCCCACATCCAAGAGGTGCTGACCAGTCAAATGATCGGCAGCTCTCTAGTACCAGCAGTGCCACTGGGAGCAGCGACCACTGCTGAGACTACAGGGAGTCCCAAATGCCAAGGAACCATGGAACTGGATGCAAAGGTAAATCAGTGGTTTTGCCTAGGCCAGGCTGGCAAGCCCCAGCAAGGGGGGGTTGGTGGTCAGGTTCAAAAGGGCAGTTGGTGGATCACACAGGGTTTGGGAGGGTGCTTTGGGGAGGCATCAGTTGGGCAAAGGATGCCCAAGCAGGAGGAACACCCACCCCATCGCCCCCACAACCAGCAACAAGACAAGTAATTTTCACCTGGCAGCAACACCAGGTGGCATGGGCTTTCGCTGGTACAATACTAGAGGCAGTGAGAGAAGTCCTTAACCACCCAATTGGCTCAAGGATGGCCGGGGTGCCCAACGCTTCCCCTGCTGGTGGTAAAATCCCAGCAGAGGCAGGTAGGTGACAGGCAAAGCATCGTCACCATCCCACCCAATTTAATGCCCCGCCCACCAGCCAGCTCTCTCCCAGGGGTGTAAAATTCCACCCACTGCCAGTTCAGTGCCCAGCATATGCTCAGCAAGGAATAGTAAAACTCATATCTCAATGTATGGAGCTATTTGACATCTAACTGGTAACTACACAGATGCAGATCCAATTAAATTGAATCAACTGTAACTATAACCAAGTAACTGCAGCAATAAAATTTGGTGCACAATTTTTCTTACACAATGGGAAGAATTTTCCTCCCATTGTGGGGGAAGTGCAGGAGTGGGCAAATGCAGGAGCGGGCACGTGCAGGCGCGCCTCTGATTGGCGCCGCCATTTTACATGGGCAGGCCAATTAAGGCCCACCAGCGTGACGTCCGCCAGGAAGCACTATGCACACCCTGTGCGGGCGGGGGTGGGGGATTCCCTTAGCCAAGAGTGCGCTCTTTCGTGCATGCGCGTGAACGAGCGCACTCATCTCCCTGAGGCTAAGTGCTGCCTCAGGGAGATCGGCGCCAAATTTAAAAATGGTCAATGTACACTGTCACATGAGTTGGGACATGTCCATCACTTTTAATCAAACTTTTATTAAATTTTTAAAAACCCTCATGAAACCTCATCCCACCCGTGGATGAGGTTTCATGCTTTTTCTGAAGCCTGTCAGGCTCCCGGCCTGCCCGCCAACCCTAAGGTTGGACATGCAGGTCCATTAATTACTTGAATTAGTTTTTAAATAGCCTCAATAGGCCGTTGACAGGTTGGCGGGCGTACAGCTGATTCGGCTGCGCCCCCGCCAACCTGAAAATTGAAATGACGTGGGGTGACGTCGGGAGCTCTGCCCTACGTCATCCTGTGTTATTTTACCCGTTGGCGAGCGGGCCCTGCCCCCCGCTCACCCACCTCAATGTCCTGGCCAATGAAAATAAACCTCAACAAAGTATAGGCCAATGTATCCTGCAGGCTGCTACCAAAGCAAAGTCTGGAGAATGTTCAAACTAGGCCATTTTAGCTGATACCCTCAGCGTTTATCAGGTTGATGATAAAATCGCATTGTGAGATAGCTATCTGCAGTTCATATAGTTCTTGCAATGCACCTAATCCCTCCACTATTTTGGAAGCCAATTAAAGGTGTCAAAAGATTAAAGGGATTTAGACTCTTGTGGGAATATCAATACCTACTTGCTCCTTTGTTATTTTCTAGATTGAGAAAATCTGCAGCCTTGCAAACTGAGGCAATTTATTTGGGTTTGTATCCCATAATCATTCTTATCTCCTCGTAGAGATTTTGGTACACTTGAACGCAATTGGTAATATTCAAGGTGAAGAGATGGCTGCTGAGCAGAGATACAATCATGAAGCATTTTGTAACAACGTTATGAAAAGTTTCTGTGACCTCCTTTATTTGCAAATCATTTTCAATTAACTAATTTTATTGCTCAGATTAATTGTTACTCCTGCTTTCTTGGTTTTTCCTGCTAGTTCATAATTATCCACTCTGACCAGATATGTATGTTTGGCCATAGGCAGGAGGGAACAATTTTTTTTCTCTGCCCTCTGCATAACAAAGTCCTAAACCTGTTCTTTATAAATAGACTTACGGTTCCACCACACTTTTCACATAGATGAAATCTTCCCCCATTGTATTATTTCCTTCATTCCATCAATAAAAACAGCACTGAAGCTTTCCCCTGGGATTTTGGACTCAGCCTTATGGTGGAGAAAGCATACATTTTTATTGCTGCAAGTTTAACTTATGATATCAGTAAGTAGAAGCATGTGCATCTGCTACATAGTGCTGGTACTGATCCAAACTATAGGACAGGATTTGGCCCTGCCAAGGTGGGGGATCAGAGGCCAATGGGTTCAAAAATACTGGTGCCAACCAGCATACCAGTTTCTTTGCATTGTCCCCGGCACAGACATTTTGGAGGAGGCAGGTTCAGAGTACTCCAACGCAGAGTCAAAGCCCTTTCAAGAGGGGGGGTGAATTGTCAAAGTGAAAAAAAAATCGCTTGTTTTACTTTTAAAACTGACTGCACTGTTTACATTAGCGATATGGAGAGAGGTGTATTCCTCAAAGCAAGCAGCTTGCATTTTTGATCTTGTTTTTCAGCTGAATGATAAAGCCGTAGATGCTACACAGTGTAAGTGTTGAAAAGCAATCATGAGAATTCTTTGCTGTAATTTTAAATTGTTTCACATGGCACAGAGAAAGTGAAATGTACTGAAGAACTACCAATATGACATGTGACAAACATGGGGAGGGGGGAGGTGGCAGTGGGGAAGAATTCAGGATTCAACGTACAGTGGCAGTGAACAGGATAGTAATCTCCATGGCAACTCACCAGATGATGTTGCAGAAGCGCTGAGCCAATAGGCTTATGGTTGTTGCTCTGATTGGCACTCACACTCTATTTGAAAGAAAGGGAATCAAGAGAAGAATAAGTAAAGAGTCATATCTTATAACCAGGCTTTTTATGAATTTTATTCCTGTCTCAATGTTCTACCAAAGTGTTGAACACACTGAGAATATTTAAGGCAAGTCAAAAGACAAACCTTAATGTCTTGCATGCAAGATTGCCAGTGCTCTGTCTCCTGAAAGAGATAGCATGATAACTGTTAAATCTCCTGTAAAACAGAACCATTTTGAATCATTTGCCGTATCAGCTTCTGATTTTACTACAAAAAAAGCACAGAGAGCATTTAGACTGTAGATAATATAGTGTAGTGATTCTAAAGTCCTGGCTCTTACAATTAAGGTCAATGGCATTCAAACACAAAATGCAAACATTCACAATAAGCCTCAATCTCTGCTTACAATTCTCACATTGAAAATAAGTAAGTTCTCAGAGCCTAAAACAGTTCAAATTTCTTAACCTAATAGGTTTCTGTCTTTAAATTATAGTCTGTCTTTAGGCTCAAAAAATAAACAGAAACCATTTCCTATTCACTATTCAGTAGCAGTAAGCAGCTATCACAATTAGCATTTCCATCTGTCTTGAAATATGATGACTTTAGAAATCTTTCATGGGTTCCTACCAAATTTGTTTCATGTATTCAATACATGAGTTTGATACAAGGCCAAATTTAATGACGTAATAATAGCACTCAATACTTTTAGTTTCCATTTTGGTAGCTTAGAGGCATTTATTATTGGTCTGATTTGAAGGTAAATTACAGATTATAAAACCAAATCCAGTAAAGTGATTTATTTTTATGGAACACAAATTCTTTGAGTTTCACTAAATAGATTAATCTCCTCCTATATCTTATAAAATCTCACTTAGCTCAAAGTCTTTATTGAGTTCCTTTTTTAGAAACATCGAACTAATCAATATAATAAATCCTTAAAATTCACAGCTGGCTCTAATTTGACATCAGAGGATCGGTAATTTCAAAATACTCCAAAAAACATTTTGTAATTTTATCGCTTTTTAATGATAATATATAAGATGATGTTGACACATTTTATAATGTAACTATGTTGTATAATAGAAGGTAAGCATGACTTGTGTTGCAAATGTCCAAAATCTTTAAATACAATTTTTCATACTGATAAAATTCAACATATTTGCAGGAATAATATTGGACCATAATTGGAATGAATCTACACAATCTGGTCTATAACCAGAAATATTGCAAACTGAACAAACTGACACCTCAAGAGTGTTAACAGAGGAAGACTCTGACATAGACATTCACACCCATTATTCCACAAGCTAATTTAACAGATTATGATCTTAATAAAGGTTGTGAATGACTAAATACCTACCTGCAAAAAAAAGCCCAACGATGTATGTGATTGAGACCATGCATTACCACAGAATGGTTTATAATGTACATTCATTTATATCGTATCATAGGTGTGTGAGGGGTGCCTTTTCACTGGAAATTTAAAGTTTCCAAAAAGCAAACAAAAATCAAATAATGGATTTTATTTTTAAAAGTATGACAAGAAGTATAATTCAAAATGGAAGCATAATTCCAAAGTTCACGTGATAAAAATAACGTACCTGAGTTTTTTGTATGCTACAAAATATGAGATGCTATCAGACCCTTGACTTTATTTCTGCTTTGGAACTCCTCTCCTCCCTATGCACCAGTCTATTCATAGCTGAGATATGATATCCACTCCCTGGCCACCCCCTATCCATCCTGCCCAATTTTATGTCATTGTAATCCCTATAAATTGCAAATTATTTTGTTATAATTCTGTACCTCAAGTATCAGACATCCACTGTAGGGTAGCATTTGTACAATCATATACTCATGTTCTGTGTTACCGGCTGTTTCCAATGCATTCAATTCATGATGTAAACCATTTTCATAAACAAACTCAAGGAGATAAATTATACATGAAAATTAAAATATTCTCCTGCATTATAAATCTTATCATCAAATAATATGACACAATATTTCTTTTCTCCTAATTAAAGATATCCAGGAGATAAACTACAGATGTGAATACGCGCTTTGTGGATTTTTAGGCTTGTAGCTACAATCATTACTGCAGATGCTGGAAATCTGAAATGAAAACAGAGAATGCTGGAGACACTCAGTGGTTCAGGCAACATCTGTGGAGAGTGCAAGGTATAGTTAAAGTTAATTGCCATTAATGATAATCAACCTGCAACATTAAATTTCCTTTCTTATTTATACAAATGCTAACCCATTTGGTGAGTGTTTCCAGCATTTGTTTTAATTTCTTCATTTTACCAGTTTATTGATACGCAGGACAAGTACCTGACCAGTCATTGTTCTGTATAAAATTTCAATGTAGCTTTTTGCATTTGTAATTCAAATTCCTCAACTTGTATTTGCAGTAAAGGGCTGCAAATTCTAACAATTTGCTTGCAAATGTGTCATTACCTGTAGAATTCCATGCATTTCTCTCTTCAGTCTACCAAGGTCATGCAGCACATCAGTGGCCTTCTGTACAGCTGGGCTACCTTTGCTAGCCGCTGATCCAGAACCCCTAGAGGGGGCTACAAAGGCTGTAAACGATTCAGTCAGCGGGTTGCCAGAGCTAAAAAGAAGCAAATGACATTCACCATCTGAAACCTGACATCAGTTGCATACTGATATGTATTAACCGCTTACAGATCAGGACAATTTTTAAATATGGTATCATGATTATAACTGTTGCAAATATGGAAGAAATTAAAACACCATGTGAACACTAGTTAGTGAATGACCAAAAAATACTATTGTGAGAAAAAATAATTGTGCTCTTGCAGAATGAAGATGCCCAAATTCAATTATTACCATCCTGTGTAGTTATATTTATTGAAAAACTTCAGTAGAAGATCATTCTGCCAATACTGGAACTGTTTGATAGCATTTTAACCATTTTTACAGTTACCTTCCCTAATTAGTAAATTCAATCTTTGTCAATGATGTCCTCATACATACAACACAGATACTATGTTAAATACCCTCCTAATGTTTTGGTCTGGATTTTGGGTTCATCGGCAAAAAGATGACGCTCATCTCTGACCTTGAAGAAAGCTGTCCACAAGATCTAACAAGTGATGTGGAATGGATTTCACATTTTTCAATGATAACTTCAGTCTTGAGTCAACTATGACATCAAGCAACAATGATGTCATCAAGCAGGCAATGCAGCCAATTACACTAAAGAATTCCCACAGACCAAAAGATCAAGTAGTAAAAAGCACTGATTATCTTTCACTGTTTAATCACTTCACAGAGATCAAAATAAAGATTGGGACATACACATGGGATTAAAGTAGAAGATAAAATAATATAAACAAACTTAAAAACATATATAATTTTTAAATCCATTATTTTTTTATATCATGATGGAGAAATTTGACATTCCAGATATATAAAAATAGATTTCAAGGTCAGGGGGGTTGTCAGCAGTAATTATGGCACCATTAAAATCCAGGTATAACTCCTTCAACTAGGCAGAACATTTTCAAGGATATTTTTCAGTGAGACTAATAGCACAAAAATAGCAGAAAAGTGAAAGGCATTCTGGATTTAGACCTGAAGTAGGAACAAGAGAGGGAATATATAACCTAAGAACAATCTTTGATAAATATCTAGAAGTAAACAAGAACATTTACATATGCTTCATGGACAACAAAAAAGTGTTTGATCATGTTTATTACCAAAAGCTAATTGAAGTGTTGCTGAAATGTGACATCGACAGTAAAGTTGTGTGATTTATCCAGAGCCGATATTGGGACCAAATAGCAAGCATCAGGCTAGACAATCAGATATGTTTCAACGGAAGAGGATTACAACAAGACTGTGTACTGTTGCCAAAGTTATTCAATCTGTACACAGAACAAATATTCAGAGAATTGGGTGTTCTTTCAGGCCAAAACATGGAGGCAAGAACATAACAAACTTGCGCTACACTGACGACATAGCTCTACTTGCAGAATTAGAAGAGGTCCTACAAAATATCGTGAATCAAGTAACCGTTATGAGTTTAGAATATGGATTCAGTATGAACACCAAAAAGACAAAAACAATGGTAGTTAGAAGGAGCATATTAGAAGAAACTTGGGTGAAGATTAAAGTGGATGTCACACTGGAACAAGTAGGTTTGTCTATTTAAGACAAATGAGAAATGGCAGATGTGATACAGAAGTTAGAAGAAGAATAGAGGTAGCCAGAAGTAATTTTGTGAAGATGAAGAATGTGTTAACAACAAGAAATCTCAAGCTTGTAACAAGGAAAAAAATTCATAAAATGCTACATCCTATCCACTCTCCTGTATGCCTCAGGAAGCTGGACAATAAGTAAAGATCTGTGAAAGAAAATAGAGGCGTTTGAAATGTGGATACTAAGACATATGCTTTAAATTCCATATACAGACTATAAGACAAATGAAGAGGTCCTTAAAATAGCAAGAACAAAAAGAACTCTAAAAATGGCAACCAGAAAATAAAATATTAGTATTTAGGCCATTTGGTCAGAGCTGAAAATCTAGAGATCGCTTCTACAGGGCATAGTTGAGGGCAACAAAAAGAGGGGTCAACCTAGGTGTGGTTGAATGATGGATGTCACAGAGCAGTTGCAGATGAGCTACAATAGATTTGTGAAGATAGCGCAAGACAGACGAGTGTGGCATACCTTGACAGCATATCTCCTGGTAGGAGCAACTACAGGCAGCAGCAATAGCACAAAAAGTGAAAGTTCACATCAATTCATGTGATTTTTAAGATTTCAGTTAGTTGTCGAAGAGCAGGGAATCTCTGACAGCAACTTCTGCTTTAGGCGTTAACAGTGCATGTGAGGATTCCGGAAGTTACTGTCAGTTTCACAGAGTGATAATGGAGAACGTTAGTTTTTCCATCATTACAACCTCAAAATTTGGATCATTGTACATTTAAGACAGTCTACTATCAATAAATGTTCATATTGTGTCACATCAGCTTTTTGCAGGTGAAAGTTTAATTTATTGCACTACACAAAGTGTGGAGCTTAAAAATCATTTTGATCTCATATATTATAACAATCTATATTAAGAACCTTGACTGAACAATGATCTTTGTTTTCAACAGGTGAACAATATAAAACATTTTTGTCACATTTACTTGGCTTTCAGGTGACAAAGGTCCTACTGTGCATGCGTTTCCAGTATTTTCTGCTCCTAATCATAAAATACTCACATCTATTTTGATTAAGTTAATTTAACAAAATAGATTCAAAGCAGCTCTGCTGCAAATAAGGTTAAGAATGAAATGTTGTACAAAGCAAAGTAAATGCTAAACACAATAGGCTTTAAAACGTAAAAGGGGTGAGGAGAAGCCAGTTTGCAATTGTCTGCTCAGCCCGTCAATGGCAGGCCGCTTAGAATCATAGAGTCATAGAGCTCTACAGCACAGGAAAAGGCCCTTCGGCCCATCGAGTCTGCGCCGGTCAAACAAGTACCTAACTATTCTAATCCCATTTTCCAGCACTAGGCCCATAGCCTTGTATGCCATGACATCACAAGTGCACATCCAAATACTCCTTAAATGTTATGAGGGTTTCTGCCTCTACCACCCTTTCAGGCAGTAAGCTCCAGATTCCCACCACCCTCTGGGTGAAAAAATTCTTCCTCACATCCCCTCTAAACCTCCTGTCCCTTACCTTAAATTTTATGCCCCCTCGTTATTGATCCCTTCACCAAGGGGAAAGGTTCCTTCCTGTCTACCCTATCTATGCCCCTCATAATTTAATACACCTCAATCATGTCCCCCCCTCAATCTCCTCCGATCCAGGGAAAATAACCCTAGTCTATCCAATCTCTCCTCATAAATAAAACTCTCCAGCCCAGGCAACATCCTGGTAAATCTCCTCTGCACTCTCTCTGGTGCAATCACATCCTTCCTATAATGCAGATTCCAGACTGCACGCAATACCCCAGCTGTGGCCTAACCAGCATTTCATATAGTTCCAGCATAACCTCCCTGCTCTTATATTCTATGCTTCAGCTAATAAAGGCAAGTATCTCTTCTCCCGCCGTCGGACATCGGGAACCTCATTGTACTACATCTGTATATCATTATAAGGCCAGCCTGCCAGAATCATCCCCCCACAGTAGATCGACCGACCAGGTCGGCGTGATGTGTTTCACAATGGTATACATAAGATTTGCACTTGGCAGGCTGCACTTTGAGGTTAACTCGGAGGTGAGTGCACAATGATGGTGCGCAGCACTCGAGAGGGTCGCCTGTTGGACTTCAAGGTTGAGACGAGTTGGGGTGGTGGGAGGGGCAAGGGCTGCCCTGCAGTTGAGGCAACTTGGGATGGGGGGGATGTGTGTGGGAAAAGGGCTGCCCTGCGGTTGGGACAGCTTGAGAGGGGGGCGGGGGGGGTTAAGGGCTGTCCTGCACGTGCAGGGTAGGGGGAAGGAAGTGGCCATACATTAGGGAAACCTTGTATGAAGTGACCATTTCTCTGCAGCTGAAACAGTTCAGCACAGCCAC
This sequence comes from Cetorhinus maximus, assembly GCF_964194155.1. NCBI lineage: Eukaryota > Metazoa > Chordata > Chondrichthyes > Lamniformes > Cetorhinidae > Cetorhinus > Cetorhinus maximus. Next base: position 51,874,749 of record NC_135896.1, on the reverse strand, counting down.
ATTGACATGTGTGGAGTCTGGCCTCTGGCATCTCTGCCCACTCAAGCAATGCAGAGGCATGAAAGTGCCACCAAGTGCTCCAGAGCTTTTCACCTCTCGGGCACAGACCTCAAACTAATGAGAGTTTTAGTGGGCTGTAGAACAGTTGAACAACTGGGCACATTGTACAATCTCCTTGCTAAAGCTGACCATGGAGCAATCACTGGTGGAGGCGCTCACAGCCCCTTGCAATGTCATCATCCCAGTTTGGACCAGTCTCCCCCATGGTTCAAGCTAACAGTGCAGCCTTGCAGTGTGGGTTAGGAGAATGCCTGTGCTGAGCTGAGAGCACAGCATGCAGTCCAGTGGGCAAAGCTACCGCCAATCGGTCACATGGAGTGGGGCAGGGGAGGGTAGGGTTTCGGGCAGTCATGCAGCGCACTAAACTCTAGCCATCCAAGTAGTGGCCACCACTCTCTGGGATGCATCAAGGGGTCTTCAGACTTAACCAAGAGAGGTTCTCAGAACATTCAAGCTAACCCATGTGTCTCTCTCTTGCGTCCTGCAGTACATCAGGAGCATGGAGCCTGGTGAATGAGCAGTATGCCTTGTGGCGTATGGAGAATGAAGATGACAGGGAAGAAAGGGATGAAGGTTCCTGGCTACACAGAGGGAGGAGCAGCACCCTCTGGAAGAAGAGGAGACCGGAGCTCCTGCAAACGCCGCTGAAGAGCCACAGCGAACCGTCACTGGTCGGCGCCTAGCTAGACCCAGGGTCCATAGATGCCACCTTTCATTCCTGCAGATGACTGAGAACCAGCGTCACTGAAGACTGCTCATGTCTAGGAACCTGGTCAGTCACATTTACTAGCTGCTGCAGGATTTGGCACATGGGGGACATGGAGGGCATCCACTGCCTGTGGCTGTGAAAGTGACCAGGGCTCTCAACTTTTATACCAGTGGCCCCAGCCAGGACTCCACAGGTGACCTATATGGGATTTCACAAGCCTCCACCCATAAATGCATCCATGAGGTTACGGATGCCATCTTCACAGGGGCTTACAATTTTGTGCATTTCGCACAGGACCAGGAAAGCCAGAATGCAAGAGTGACTGGATTTGCCCAGATCTCAGAGTTCCCACAGGTGCAGGGTGCCATCGACTGCACTCAGGTAGCACTCAGATCTCTGTCATAACAAGCAGTCAACTATGTCAACCACAAGGGTTTCCATTTGCTGAATGTGCAGCTGGTGTGCGACTACCACAAAGGCGTCCTGCAGGTCTGCGCACGATTTCCATGGAGTGTCCATGAATCCTACATTCTCAGTTGGTCACAGATCCCTGATGTCTTGCAGGGTCCACAGGGGCTGCAGGGATGCCTCCATGGGGGACAAGGGCTACCTGCAGAGGACGTGGCTGATTACACCCATGCGGCGGCCTCAGATTGCAGCAGAGCGAAGGTATAATGAGGTGACTTGCAACTTGGTGGAGCAAACCATCGGGATGCTGAAATTGAGATTCCGGTGCCTGTACCGGTCTGGTAGAGTCCTGCAATATACTCCAGAGAGGATGTCACACATCGTCATCGCCTGCTGCGCCATTTACAACCTGCTGCTGCAACAGGGAGAAGAGCTGAGGACTAGCTGGAGGTCTCCTCCAATGAGGAGGATGTCAATGGGGATGAGGGTGGAGGTGGTCCTCGAAGGTGACGATGACGGCGCTGAGACCCTCACACAGGCCAGATGAGGCAGGTGTGCACAGGAGGCCCTCATACCTGCTAGATTTGTAGAGCATTATAACGACATGCAGTGAGGAGACACCACGGATCTTCACATTGCATCTACAAACATTTGACTCCAGTCTGGCTATGGCAGCGCACATACCCTCTGTGAAAGTGCTCCTGTCACGGAGATGCAGTGGAGGCCCTAATAGTCGCTCGATTGTAGGAGGATAATCGGAGTGACATGAACACTGCACATCAGAACAAGGGAGGGAGACATTATTGGGAGTTTATTTACAATAGTGAACATTATTTAAAATTGATTAACACCCATGCCCATACTGTTCAACTACATCAGCTGTGGCTCAGTTCATAGCACCCTCGCCTTTGAATCAGAAGGTTGTGGGTTCATGTCCCACTCCCGGAAAACCAAGAACTGTGAATGTACTCGAAAGAGTTACATGCGATCTGTTGATAACTCGAAAGAGTTACATCTTCTTAACCCTGCCGCTACCTCTTGGTGCTCCCCAGACATTCTCTGGAGAGCCAACACCTAGAGGGCCCCGACCTGCTTTTAGGGTCCCGCTGTGTGGCAGTGGCACCCTCCTCAGCCTGTGGACCTGGAGCTGCTGGGGTCACATGAAGAGGGGATTCGGATGGGCTGGACACTCCCAGAGTCATCTGAGTGGATGGCCCCGGGGTGTTCACCTGCTGATCCTCCTCCCTAGGGGTGCCCAAGGGCCCCTGGCTGACTCCTTGAGGAGAAGGGGAAGCTGGATTGAAATCAAGCTGCCCAGCACCCCTCTCGCGTACACACTGTTGGAGACCAACTATGGCATCAGCGCTGGAGCTAAGACCGTACAACAGTGCAGGAGCAATGTCCTGAACCAAGGTCTTCATGGCGGCTGCCTTCCCATCAGTGCTGACCTTGGTGCGTTGGCATGTCAGCATTATCACCTCAGCCTGAAGGCGGACAGACTCCTCCATCCTGCCTTGCAATCTGGGGAGTGCAGTGGACATCCCTTTGTGATTTTCTCAAGCTTGCCTTTGCAGCTCTAGCAACTGAGACATGACCGAGTCCAGAGGCTCATCATCTGACTCAGACTCAGCAAAAGTCTGGCCTCCAACAGTCCTCCGAGTGCTGGGGACTTGGGAAGTCCCTGCCACCCATTGCTGTGGATCAGGCAGTGCGATGTGCTCACCAGATTGAGATTCCCAAGACTATTCTAAAGCTAGGTCCCATCAAGATGTGTCTCTCTGCGCTGGTGGAGGGGTGCAGATAAGTGCTGTGACGGGCCTTCAAGGAGAGTGTCTTCAGATTCCTTTTCAGAGGTTTCTTTGGGGCTGGATTGGAGGCCCTAGGTCATGGTCTCCGTCGGCCATTTCCCATATGTGCCTGCGAAAGCAAGGACAAATAATTAGTGCATGGCAGTGGCCTGGAAACAGGGCACATCACTCACAGCATGGTTGTCTGATGGATGCTACACTGCTGGGTCCTCACTTAGTAGAGCGCTGCTGACCTCACCATCAGCACAGGAATTGTCCAGATCCTTGCTGGCCAGCTTGATGGCTCTGTTTACAAAGTCCATGAGGACCTTGATTTCAGGTATTCCTCCACCAGTCTGCGAACTCTCCTTATGATTGTGTGCCAGCTTGTCCTGCATGAATAGAGATGGAGAGAGTGTAAGCAGAATGCCTGCCAGGCCAGATGATAAGTATGCCTGGCGTGTGTGGGGTGGTGAGTAGTCCCGTGGACGGGATGAGAACAACAAAGGTGTGTGTGAGAGAGTGAATGGTGATGTCCCTTGAACTAGCAGTGAGTGAGGTCCCTGTGGATGTGTGATGGGTTTGAGCATGCGCGAATTGAGAACGATGAGGAGCACGACTTACCCTGGCGGGATGGAGGAGATCATGCATCCTCTTGCAGCACTGGGTAGCTGCCCCCTTTTGCAGGGCATTGGCGCTGACCGCCACTGTCACAGCCTCTGCAGGTACAACGGGGGTAGAGGACATCACGGTGGGCCTCCTCTGCGTCCAAAAGGTGTTCAAGGGACGCATCATTAAACCTGGGGGCTGCAGTCTTTTTGCCTTTCAGGGCCATGTCTTCTGTGCAGCAGTGGTGGGCTGGAAGCACTGAGAGGTGTGCGTGGCTGCACTTTAAATATGGCGCCCGGTATGATGAAGCAGCGAGTTGATGGAATGGCTGGCAAATGAGAGCCCAACTGCCAGCGAAACGGCGTGTTTCCCGAGAACGCATAATTAATGTGGCGAGATTGGGGCAATATGGCGTGGGAAGCCGCCATTGCAGCTGGTGGGTAAAAACGTTGTCCACCCGCTACCGCACTTAGTGCAAATCTGGCACGATTCCACCAAGAGAGTGGGGATAGTGGATAGTACTGTAAATGGCAAAATGTGACTAGTGGTGTTCCGCAAGGATCTGCCTTGTGGTCTCAACTATTTTCAGTCTTTATCAAATACTTTGATGATGGGTTAAAAAGCCACATGTACAAATTTGCAGATTATACAATGATAGAATGTAAGTAAAGTAGATGGAAGAATAAGATTACAGAGATATTCATAGATTAGGCGAATGAGCAAGGTTGTGACAAATGGATTTCAATGTTGCCAAATGTCACATCCACATTGAACCTAAAAGTATAGAACAGAGTACCTTCTAAATGATCAAAAAGTTAAAAGCAGTGGCGGGCCAAAGAGACTTAGCCGTCCAGGGACATAGATCGTTCAAATGTCATGCACTGGCACAGAAAATAATCAAAAAGGCTAATGTAATGCTGGCCTTTCTATCTAGGGAACTAGAATACAAGGAAGGAGAGCATATGATACAGCTATACAGAACGCTGGTTAGACCATTCTTGAGTACTGAGGGTAGTTCTGGGCACCACACATCAGGAAAGACATATTAACTTTGGAGGGAGTGCAACTTAGATTTATCAGAATGATGCATGGGCTCCAAGGGTTAAATTATGAGGAGTGATTACACAGCATTACATGGATAAACGGCCCAACTAGTCCTTACCGGTTCTTATACTCCACTCGAGCCGTCTCCCATCTTTCCTCTCTAACTCTACCATCGAAACCCTCTATTCTCTTCTCTCCACATGTTTGTCAGGCCTCCCCATGAATATATCCATACTATTTGCTTCACCCACTTCCAAAGGGTTCCACTCTTTTGGTAAAGAAGTTTCTTCTGAATTCCCTAATGGATTTCTTGGTAACTATCTTATATTGAATGCCTCTATTATGCTCTTCCCCACAAGAGAAAACATTATCCCTGTATCCACTCTCTCAAACCTTTCATAATTTTAAATACCTCCACTGGGTCACCCAATCAGCCTTCTTTACATATTTAGACCGCAAAATTAGGGTTGTATTCCTTGAAATTTAGAAGGTTATGGAATTATTTGATTGAAGTTTTCAAAATATTAAGGAGAACAGAAATGATAAATTGAGAGAAAATATTTATGCTGGTTGGAGAGTCTAGTACAAGTCTAAAAAATTAGGGCCAGACCTTTGAAGAGTGAAATTGGGAAAGACTTCTACATCAAGGTAGAAGTTTGGAACTCTTCTCCAAGCAGCAATTGATGCTCGATCAATTGTTAACTTTAATCTTTGAGATTGATAAAGTTATCTTAACCAAATGTATTAAAGGATATGGGGCAAAGGCAGGTATGATGACTTAGGTACCAGATCAGCCATGACCTAACTGAATGGCAGAACAGGTTCAAAGGGCTAAATGGCCTACTCCTGTTCCTACGTTACTGGCCTCTGCAGAAGACCTTGGCAAAGGCACTAATTAGGATTAGATGGGAAAAAGAGTAAAAATACCAGATGGCTCACAACCTACACTGCTCTTGCACATTTCCCAGTGGTATATAATTAAGCAGCACTGCAGAGAACTGCAAATACCTTCTTGTTGGGCTGGGTGAGGGGAGAAGTAAGGAGGTCAAGGGGAAGCAAAGCATTTATGAGGAAGGAGAATAGCATTTGAACTCTACAAAACCAATCAGCAGTGTAAAGAACATCAGAAATCATCCACAGTGCCTGGCCAAATACGTCTGTCTTTCACTTCAACATTTTTTCCTCCTCTTTCTTTAATGGAGAAATCAAGTTAAAGATAGGTTTGCAAAAAAATACCAAACTGTACTTTGCATTTTGCAGAAACATTGTTTCTTCTCTGCTATACTACTCATATTATGTAGCTAAAGGATACAGATGTTTGTTTAATGCTACATATGTGAATATGACTGAATGTTCACAAATATAAATGAAGCTCATAACTGCAAAAAACATACAAACCAATTGTCTGCATGTATTTATTTGTTACAACGTTTCAGTTTTCACCCTGGATGCTGTGTGTGTGCATTCCAAAGAAAAAAATGGATTCATGTGTGCAGAATGAAAACATTCCTGGCAGTTTCGACTGATAGCTTCAGCAACAAATTGTCATTTCATAGATTCTGTCAGCGTGCCCCCACAGTGCCAAAGAAGGGTGACCTGGATATTTTCACACTGAGCTGTTTGGAGGATTCAAAAGGTCAGACTTCAAAAGTATTATTTGCCTTCGAAAAAAATGAAACGAATGCAGCAGAATTTAAATCAAGCCGAGACATGGGCAGACAAGTCTGCTAGCAGTATAAATCACCACCATTGTATGTTGGTTTGTCTCAGGTTTTTTTTTTACATAAAAGCAAAAGTTCTCAGACAGATAAAAAAAAACTTTGCGATTAGAGCATTTTTCCCCCATTTTAATCGTTGGCAGAACTACACATGCATTTCTTGAAGACACATTGACCTTTTAAGCCATGGAAATGTCAGCAGCCATCTCCTGCTAAAATCTTCAAAGGCAAATCCTTTTTCCAAAAGCCCCTTAACCCAATCCATCGATACCAATGCCCTGAAGTCTATGATGTACTCAAGTTAGTAATGCTTGACTGCTCAGAATAAAAATTTACTAATGCATGTTTTTCCTTCCTTCTCAAGCCAATGGTTTACAACTGATCTCAGGATCCAAGCCCATCTATCACACTAATGCAAAAGAATCATTTACATCAGTGGTATTTAATTACAGTCACGTTTTGTACCAAAAAACAACCACTTGGATTACGCATGAACTTTGAACTGTGCCTATTGAAACAATCAGCTGTTTCTTTTTTTTTTCAATTCTGACTCAACTAGAAAGCACAGTTGCCTGTTTTTGAATTAAATAGGCAGATTCCTAACTAGTGCAATTTGTTTCTCTTAACCTTGAAATTTTATGGGGCACCAATGGCGATGGGAGGTTATCCAGCTGTACCAACACGATGCAGACCAGGAAGTTAATATGAGTTAGATTCCTCAGTTTGTGCTTGGCTAGCTGCTCCAAAGCAGAATGGTGAGAAGGGGCCTTCATGGTCATAGGTTAGAAAGGAGAAAATTTACCATGATTTCCACTTTGATAGCTATCAAGTGACTTTTGTTTAAATTTCTTGTCCAATGTGAACAAGATTGGATAAGATGTAGTGACACCCAACCCAACCGCCACCACCACCACCACCACCAACGCCCCCATGTCCACTACCAACTCCACAACCCACGTAACACCCCTCTCGTCCCCACCTCAGTGCTTGCTTGCATTCATTGTTGAAGCTCACAGATGAATAATGGCCTTATAGATCAGGCCCTAGAGGGTGTCTGGTCCCCTCAGGACAGCAATTCAGTGTGCAGTCAATGCTTTTATTAAAGAGGAAAAAAGTGAGAAAAAAATATTAAAAATGCATTTAGTCTGCATTATTTTCCAATTATGCTTAATTATCTCTTTTGAGACTGATTAAATTGCATGTTTTAAACAGTTGAAAATAGTAAATAACTTGATTTTACCAATTCAGTTGCAGGTAACAAAATATTCAAAACTGCAATATTTTTGCTTCCGTTTCCCATTCATTTATTTTTGTTCACAAGAGCCCAGACGATATCATTGTATTGCTAGAGAAATCTGATGAAACCAGTGCTATTCGATTCCCCTGCAAATGGTAAACAGCTTTTGCCTCAGGGGAGTTTCCATTCTGAGTCAGAAGCAGCTTCCAATAACTGTCTTGAACGTGCCTCACCATTCTCTGTACACAATTTACTCGCTGCATGTTAAATGGTTCATCAGTCAGTGGATCTGGGTTTTAGGTCCTGCATATCATAATACACTTTATCCCAGGCACTGAAAACACTTCGTTGAGATATGCTGTATACCTAGGCATCAAACAGATGTTAGGTTGAAGCCATTAGCTCTGCAACGCTCATCATACACTCTTCGCTTTGGTTGGCCTACATAAGCTAAATTTAGACAGTAACAATATACAAAACTAAACAATATGCTGTTATGTTCTCAGTGTACCTGGAAAATCAAAGTAATTTAAAATAAATGTAACGAAAAATGAAACTGCTCAGGAGCTTTTTGGACACACTGGATTCATTGAGACCTGAATTTGATTTTGTCTTGACAGACGTGTGCTCTCTCCACTAAAGTTTGAGACAGAAGGTAACAAAATTACCACATTGGGTTGGAGGCAATATTTTTTTCACTATTGTCATGACTATCAAAGGAAAAAGGCTGAACTCAAACATTTAAAAAGTACTAAGGAAAGCATTCACAAATCAGTAAAGCACAAGGCAAAAGCAGACAGACTTGATACAATAAAACAAAAGAAATGTTTAGAAAGTATCCAAAGGGGAAAAATCTACAATAACCACAGGTAAACAAAATGTGTTTTTGTGACTTACAATGCAAAATTATGTTATTATATTTCATTTTAATGTCTTTGTAAAGTAAATTTGTGCTGAAACTGCAGACAGCATGTAGTTAATTCACTGTGATGTCATCCTGCTCAAAATTCACTGCAGGAAAGAACAGAGCCACCTAGGTATAATATTTAAGCTGGATTCCTTCAAAATTTTAAAACCAAGGCCTTGCCAGACTAGGAGCCAACATAGATTAGCGAGCATAGGGTGGTGGGTGAAATGGGACTAGGTGCAAGTTAATATACAGACAGTAGAAATTTAGATGAGCTCAAGCTTATGTAGTGAGCAAGGTGGGAGGCCGGTCAACAGAGCAATGGAATAGATGAGTTTCGAGCTAACAAAAGTATGAATAAAGGTTTCAGGAACAGATGAGCTGAGTCAGCAAGGAATTGGGCAATATCACAAAGGCAGAAATAGGCAGTCTCAGTGACAGAGAGAATATGGGATCACAGGCTCAGGTCAGGGTCAAAAAGATGCCAAAGTTGCAAAAAGTCTGGCCAACATTTACACACCAGCTTGCACTTGAGTGCCTTCAACAAAGCAACATAACCCAAGTATTTAACAAAAGAGACATGTGCACAATTAGTTTCAATCCCCAGCCTGTGCTGAGGTTGCTGGGAACAAGTGGACAGGAATTTTGCTCCGAGTCGCTATCCAGTGACTCCTGTTTAAAAGTGAGAATACATGGGTGGTAAGGGAAAGGGGAGTGTGGAGAACAACTGAGAGAAAAAAAAATTGTCAAGAATTTTTCTTTGATTAGTACTGTGCATCCTAAGTGACATTTTAAATTTCATTCAGTATGATAAATTGATGTTGATGTATTGTTCAGAATCTACACTGCTACCCTGTAAAGCCAAAAGTAGGAACACACAATAAAGAATGGATATCTAGATTTTCTTTCCCTCAAAGCTACAAAGGAGTCAAGAATCTTTTCCCCAAGAATAGAATAAGCTGGCACTGATGGCTTCTTATTTTTCTAGAATATGTGGCATAATTTTCTTCAAAAATATAGCCCTGGATTTTAGCTTGGAAAAAAGTTCTGAACAGGACAGGGACAGGGATAGGGTGGGGGCGGGGGAAACGTGTGGCGGCAGAGGGGCAGGTGGTGTTGTTATGAAGTTGGGAAACCCAGAAGAACATGTTTCCCCAATTTTCTGCCATAACTGCAGGGCCCCTTTAAGTGGGTTTCCAGCCCACAAGCAATCTCATTTGGGGAATATTGGGAGTGAGAGAGATTGTGGTAGTGTATGTATGTGCGCGTGTGCGTGTATGTGTGTGTGTGTGCGTGCACGTGTGTGGGTTTTTGGGGGGGTTGATGGTGCTCCAGATGCTGAGAGTAGGTTCCAACGGTGCTCCAGAGGTTTCAATTATAGGGGAGGGGAGTAGGGGTGGGTGGTTGCAGATAGGTTCATTAGTGGTTCTGTATTGGAGGTTGGGGGGAGTGGGGGGGTGGGGAGGTTGGTTTTGAGGAAGGGAGGGTCCTATGATGGTGAGTGCGGCAGTGCAGAAGTAAGGATTCAGATTGCTGCAGGTTCTAATGGGTAGCTTGTTGTGCCTTGGGAAGCATTCTTACTCCACCTAGTCCGCAATTAGTGCCATAAATGGCACTTAGCTCATGGATTCAGCCTTTCTTGTCTTCATTGAGCTGCCAAGTTTCCCGAGGGCCAGGAAACAAAAATTGAAATAACTGTTAAAATTAAGGCATGCACCCTCATTATAATATTTAAATGACCAATCTGCTTCCTGCGAGTGGGTTGGTCATTGTTCTGTCTTTGTTAAAACCAGGTGTGTTTAGTTTCTGCTCCCGATTCTTTGCCCCTCAATCTCTGACGCAGCCCCAACTTGTTTTTGGGAGTTTCAGCCCATGGTGTTAATTTTTAATGGAAATTATTACAAATACAGAGAACACTTCATTACTTTTGATAATTTTCTGAGTTACCTGACTGTCCAGCATTTTGAAATTTCTTTAAGAAAGGATCAACTGCTTAATTCACAAAACAAGCTTGGTCCGAATTCCATCACTTCCATCAGCAACTCTCAGTGGCTGTACAAATGTTACCCCTGGGATTCTTATTAACTATAAACAGCATTAAACTGTCTCTTCCAAATCCAATGTCAGCTGATGGAGAAAGAAAAAATTCTATACAGCACAGGTAGTACATGAATATAGCTGATTTATAGCAGAGATACAGCAAGGTTCAAACTAAAAATAATTTTAACTGTGTTACTCATACCTATGGAATTTTACATTTTACATTCATTTGTGAAGGCACACAGAAAATATAAAAACACGTGTTATGTAACTGCTATTACTAATTGCAGACCACAAGCTCCCCATACATCTGGAAGAATTTGCCCATAGTCTGAAAGTAATTTAAGTTCCACTTGATTTTCCCAAGTTCAGGCCAGTTTTGGATAACAGCTGCTTGTGAGCAGCCTTCTACAAATATGTGTTTTATGAAAATAGACAGTCACATAGATTTTTAAAAGGGAACCATAATGACTGTATGATATTTCTCTTCTATAACAACAAAGACAAATGTATATATTCCTTTGCTTTTAGTGGGATACAGGATTGTCACCATCTGAACTATGGCAAGACTGAACACCCTTCTACTGGAAACACTGGCCCATAGCTCTTGATTCTATTCTTGTTCCCAGCTGCTTGCTCAGGATCAATCAAATGGTTCACAACCTTGGGATATAACCCCAAGTTCAGTTTAAAATCCCATAACCACACAGCTTGCCTTCATTCAATTCCATAACAATAACCCTCCAATGTCAATGTTTGAGATCCTCAAATAATTGGGAGACTCAATTTCTCCAGTACGTTCCCAATTGCTGCCCCCACCAATCCAGCATACATAATTTCTAACTCATCCAGGTTCTGCTATCCACAAATTATCTTGCACCAACTACTGCTTTACCGATTACACAAAATTTCAGATATCCACTACTTCCCCGACTTAGTCATTGTTATGGGCGGGGATAGATGTGGGATAATTTTCCCCTTTTCTCACCTCTTGAAAGACCACAACAAGATGTATTTTAAGAGGAGTGTTTTAAACTTTGAATGCTGTGAATTTAAAGAGCAGGCACAAGCAGGATTTCTTGTAAATTTAAATCAAAAGAAAGGGTAAACATTTATTTCCACAATACCCAGAATGTAAATGCAACAAGCACCCATTCCCCAAACACACAGTCATACACACACACACACACACACACACACACACAAAGATGATATCTAGAGATGTAACATGAACTTAGATTACTAGAAGGGTAAACAGAAACAGGTCACTTCTTTACTGTCCTTAAGATAGTGGTTGAAAACATTACAAGCCTGAAGGATTCTCCCCGGTTCCTTAAAGATAAATGGAGGTTGGACGTTTCTGGCTTTTCAGTCAAAATTGTGGTTCAGCCTCTGTAGTGAAGAAATATAATCTTGCAGGAAAATCCAATTAGTGTCTCTTCACTGCCTGAGATGGCTTTCTTTTTGAGGCAGGTTTTTTTTTCTTTCTCTGGGCAAGATCTCTCTTTGAGGCATTTGTTCCAGAATCCTTGCTGGGCTGCCCTGTGGATTAATAAGGTATCAGTTCCCTCTCCAGCCAGTTTCAGTCAGTTGATCACGGCACAGATGTACTCCATTGACCACACAATAGGTCGAAGCTGAAGTAACTGACACACAATGGGAAAATGTTTGATATCCCATCAACATTCCAGGTTTGACAATCCCCACTAAATGATTTTATTTGAAATCCCATATTCATGGGGCAGCAGATCTAGCAGCTATTGTCATTTTTAAATCACTTCCACTGAAATATTGAGGGGTATTCAATTAGCATCTGGGACAATCATCTGCATTTTAAATAACTTCCAGAGATACGTGGTCATGTCTGTCTCTGTCCAAAAAAGCCACAAAAGAAGTCACCTGACTTTCGGAAGTCCATTTTGTAAAGGTGCAGTGTCCATATTTCATGTTGCTTTTTAAAACTAGTGTCCATCTCCCAATACAGTTTACAGACATATGACATGACTGTAATTTCATATTCATTTCAACATCCTTGCCCTTATTTTCAAACTTCTTTATCATCCTGCCTCGACAATTTCCTCAAGCCCTACTTCTTAGCTTGCACACTCCTCTCTTCTAACTTTGAAGACATTTTCCCTCCTTTCCACTACCAGAGGAGGAAATCTTCAACACATGCCTGCATTTGGAAATGGTCTTCTAAATTCCCTCTGCCCTGGTACATTTCTCAATTTCACATAAATATTCAAAATTGACATTTTCAACCCTCCTTCAGTCATCTTCATTAACTTTCACTTTGAACTCCTGCTCACTGACCAACGTTCTCTTTTGTGAAGCAGCCAACGACATTTCACTGTGTTGCAGGATGTTGGATAAGTTCAAGCTGTTATTATATACCCAATGTGATCCTTTCCAGGAAGTATAACAGGTACTTTTAAATTTATTTTTCAGCATTAACTCAAGGAATACACAAGAAATACATATGCAAGTAATTTTGGCACATTTTATAATTATATCTAAACAAAAATACCATTCTTTTTAAAGAACACTGTAGTTATAAAGCACCCATATATGTTCTGAGATCATAGAATATCAGCATACATAATCAAGTCTTTGCTGGTATTTTCCACCACATGAACCCCCTAGTTGCATTTTATTCACATGTTCATTCCTGGTACCATTTAGTGTTTTTTTTCCAGCAACTTTGATTTATTTTTTACATTATTTATGAAGTCTGCTTCAATTATGACCTCTAACAGAAAATTCCAAATTCTAACCCCAACCTTTGCACAAAGATGTGTTTCCTTACTAATTTTTCTTCTAACATTTCCTGGTTACCTTAAACTTATGCTCTTCAGTTTTGTCTTGATACAATACTATATACATTTATGACTTGAAAAAAGGCCAGGATTATCAGCTCGGCATGCGGGTCCATGGCCAACAAGCCAAGCATGAAATAGCGCGTGATGATGTCAGGCGAGCGTCTCGTCATTGCACACTCGCACGATATTTCGGTCAGCAGGCGCTTGTGAGAGTCGGCAGCGTGCCCACCAATAACTGAGGCCTATTAAGGCCCTTAAGCAGCTAATTAAGCAGAATTTTTCGCTGCCCATCCAACCTTACAGTTGGCGGGCAGGCGAATAGGCCAGGCGGCCTTTGATTTTTTGCGAAACCTCATCCATGGACAGGATGAGGTTTCCAGCAATGAATTAAAAAAAAATTTTTTTTAATTCATTTTTAACATGTCCCTCTTCATGCGACTGAGTCACATATGGGGACATGTTTATATTAATTGTAGATTCTTCATTTTTCATTTTAAAAATCTTCAGCTCCCTGAGGTAGCTCTGTGCCTTCAGGGAGCTTTCAGTGAGTGCACCCGGGTGCATGCGTAAACTTGAGCACTCGCGCTCCTGCCGCCCCCACCCCAGCAGCGCTGAGGTTCTCAGTGTGCGTTTCAAGCTGGCTGGCTGTCAATTGGCCAACCAGCATGAAATCGCGGTCAGAGCCTGATTGCGGGTGGCAGACCGTTTCACAGCCGCTCCTGGGCCTACCCGCCATGCCCACCCAACAAGGGGAAAATCCTGCCCAAAGCGTAGCAGTTTACAAAACAATTTGTATATGCAATGTTCCAGTTATAACAGTTGAGACGGCTGTGATTACCCTTTTGAAAGCTGGCTGCTGATCAAGGCATTCAATGAGAACTATGATTTGCCACTATTTTACTAGATGGGAAGTACCATCCATCACAAAAATACCAACATTGGGGAAGCTAAATATTTGTCCACAGCTCCCAAATATCATAGAATTGTAGAATGACACAGCACAGGAGGAGGCCATTCAGACCATCGTGAAGGGGACATGAAGTGATAGGAAGGCAGTCAAGCAAATCAATTCTAGGTCTGTGCTGATGTTGCTGACCTTGACTGGGACAACAGTAAGCCACTACAAATAACCTCAGTATTCCTAGGTTAGAGTGCAAAATTGACCTGGATTCCTGCTGCTTACTGCTATCCAGCAGCATCTGCTGGATGTGCCCTGTGTGAATCTCAGCTGAGGGTAGAACCAGGTTCAGTTGTAATAAGTCTAGCTGAATAAAAACCAGCAGCCAACATTTATCATTACGGCTCACTCATGAATAATGACCTCTAGAGCAAGGGCAGGAAGGATTCCAGTGAGGAAACACTGGAGCTATGTGGGCCAGAGAAAATTGTCAAAAGGGTATAAAATAACTAAGATGGAGGACGTGGCGTTGCTGTCCCTTTTTACTTCAAAGTTCTTGCCAGATACATTCCATATTTTCTCCATTCCACACATTTTGGAATTTCATAAATAAAAATTAATCGCTATATAATCAACAGCAATAATTAGTGAACTACTATCTCACTGAAACATGACTGTGAATTGGTAATTGATAAACAGGAAAAAAAATTTTTGCTCTGATCTCATCGTTCATTCTTGCATACTAATGAGGTAACCATATATTGGAACAGTCAATATAAACTCTGACCAATAACATAGAAGCTGACAATTAACAAAATACATTTTTAAATGTATTATTGGGACATGGGCTTTGTTGCCAAGGTCAACGTTTACTGCCCATCCCTAGCTGTCCTCACAGAATGAAAAAAAAGTAACAACTGGGAAATAAGGATACTGTTCCAAACTGGTCTTGTATACCTTAAAATGGAACACCAGAAAAAACTAGGAATTAAGAGTACTGGTCCAAACTGTTTTTTACCTAAAACGGTGGTGGTGAGCTTTCTTCTTGAAACGCTGCAAGAATATGTGGTGAAAGCATTCAAAAGTAATGTGGATAAAACATCAATGTATCAAGCTGAATAAATGATGCTTGGGCATTACTTAATATTATGCATCCCTAACTTAAGAACCTACTCCTTCACCAACTCAGGTATACAGGGTGAAGAGCAATGGTCTTGACAGAGTTAGGTGGGGCATCAGCTCCCACAGCTTACTCAAACGTTACTTTGAAGAGCCACAAGCTCCTCTATCAACCTCACTATCAAGTGTATAATGAGCCCACTTCAATTCAAAAACTTGTGCCAGTCACACCCCAAGGTGCAGTGTGTGGAACAGTGGGCTGGCTTCAGTAGCTGTGAATCAATTTAAGATATACTGGGGTCATGATAAAGTGCTATATAAATGCAAGGTTATTTCTTATTTAGCCTTGGAGAACCTCATCTGATAAGTAGGAACTAGACCTCTGCCTAATTTTTCACATCCAGGTTCATAGTGTTCATATTATAGTGGTCATGGTACTTCACCTTGAACCCAGAGGTAACAAGTTCAAATCCCACCTGCAAGATCAAATTCCATAAATCTGATTATTTGTGGGCAATCATCAGAAAAAAAAACACCATAAAAGTTGAGATCTTCTGATGAAAACCTAACTGGTTAACCAAAATTCTTCAGGAAAGGAAACCTACCACTTACCTGGTATGACATGCCTGTGACTCTAGTCTACACTGCTTGACTCTCAATTCCCTCACAAGTGACCTGGCAAATCAGGTCAATTATATATTTATATTACAATGTCCCACAATCGTCTTTTCAGGGTTACTACTTGGACAATAAATGTGACCTTGCTAGTGTCAACCATATTCCAAGAACAATTTTTTAAAAAGGCCAATCTTGTAGTTTCTCAACTGCTGCCCCAGCTAATTCAGTCATGACCAGGGATCAAACATGGGAGATTCAGGTTCAAGTGATTCAGTATCACATTGGGCAGTGCCTTTAATCAGCAAGCCTGGTGAAATATTTGGTCACCATTTGGTCAAGAGCCATAATCCTACAGAGTAACTCAGTAACCCGTAAGGCAGCCCATTCCTAATTGCTATACTGATTCTTTTTAACAGTATATATGATTATATATTCCTAAATTAAAATACAAACAGAAATCCATAAGCATCAACTCAAGAAGTAAATGGTTTTTACTTGACAATGGATGCTTAATGGCTTTTCTGAAAATTGTTTCCAAAAATTGGTTAAAGTTTAATTGCAGATTACAAGTCTTATTAACCACGTGATAACCATGTGTACGTCTCCAGTTGATGCGATGCATCAAGTGTGTTAGCGTAGTAGGTGGTGCATAGTGGCCAATCTGCTTGTCACCTCTTGCTTTCAGCTCTCACCACTGGCTACCAGTATAACCATTGCATAAAAAGAGCCCCTCCTGCCAGTACATAAACTCTTCATCAGCAAGCCCTATGTAGTGCCTCCCTTTGGTGACATACATAAACTGGATACCTTGCAGACCCAGGCTAAGCTACAGAGGAATAAGAGGAGCCCTGACATCCAGGCATGTGGCATACAAGCCCACTGTGGGTAGTGATGACACTACCCTGCTGCCCCAGCTATGGGTAAACAGCCCCACTGCCTTTTGGGTATCTTGATAGAGAAGGCAGCTGGGGGAGTAAACCCTGACAGAAAACCCAGAGTGGAGTCCTGTAGAAGGTAATCTGTCATCTACTGTATTCCAAAGTACGCCATCATTGTGACAATCTTCAAGGAAGGGGACAAGTCCAACTGTAAAAATTACAGAGGCATCTCCTTGCTTTCCATTGTAGGAGCGATCACTACAAGAACCCTTCTGATCTGACTTATTACACTTGCTGAAGAGCCACTCCCCGAATCTCAATGTGGGTTTCGGCCATCAAGAGGCACAGCCAACATGATTTTTACAGTTCATCAACTACAAGAAAAATGTCGCAAACAACATCAATCTATCTACATAGCATTCTTTGACTTGGCAAAGGACTTTGATTCCATAAATCGTGAGACATTCTGAGATTCTGAAGTATGGATGTCCTCCAAAATTCATTACAATCCTTCACTAACTTCATGATGATATGCGAGTGGTGATCCTTAACAACAGCTCCATTACAGAACCTATTGAGGTTAAGGCAGGAATCACACAAGTTTGTGTTATCATCCCAATTTTCTTTATATCTTCCTTTCTGCCATGCTCCATCTGATTAGAGCCAAGCCTCCTGCTGGAGTGCAGCTTCTTTATGAAATGGACAGTAAACTATTTAATCTCAGACGACTCCAATTAAAAACTAAGACCACCCCGACTTTAATCATTGAGCTCCTATACACCGCAGTAAGTGCTGTGCTGAAATGGATCTCAGAGAACCGTCGATGTATTTACTGAGGCCTACGAGAAGCTGGGACTTACAGTTAACATTCAGAACAACAAAATCCTCCACCAGCAGGCTCCAAATGCACACGCCCCAGCCCCATTGATTAGGATTCATGATGAGTGCCTGGAAAATGTGAAACACTTCCAGTGCCTTAGAAGTTATCTTACACAGAAAGCTGACAGTGACAAAAATCCAGCATCGCCTGAAATCTACTGGTGCAGACTTTGGCCACCTGAGGAAGCGAATGCTTGATGTACGCAACATCAAAACTAAAACCAAGCTCATGGTCTACCATGCTATCAGGATCCCTGTCTTACTGTACAAAGCTGAAACATAGACAACGTACAGAAGCACCTCAAAGCTTTGGAGTTATATCATCAACATTGCCTGCAGAAGATCTTACATATTAAGTGGGAAAACAGATGCACCAACATCAGTGTCCTCTCTCAAGCAGGCACCACAAGCATCAAGGCTACAATCATCCGCCATCAGCTTTGTGGATTGGTCATATATTTTAGATGTCAAATGCCAGGCTCGCAAAGTAGGTCTCTTCTCCCAGCTCATCAGGAAAGATGCACCACAGGAGGTCAGAGGAAGCACTTCAAGGATGTGCTGAAAGCCAACAAGAAATACACATTGACATCAACTCCTGGGATACCTTCATCTTGGATCAATCCAGATGATGGCAGAGTCTACGGGAAGGATCCTAGCATTTTGAGCCCCAATGGTGACAAAATGAAGGGGAAAAGTGAGACTGCCGAAAAGAGCACGTCATGGCCCGAACTAATAATACACGACCAGACATCCCACATGACGACAAATGCCCTACGTGCCATAAAGTCTGCAAATCCAGAATCGGCCTCATCAGCCATTTTCTGACTCATGGAAGATAATCATCCTCACTAGCGAGGGATAGCCAAGAGCCAATCTATCATCTATCAGGCAGTTTTCCAGCAACGCCTGCAGCAGGACAGATACCAAACAGTACTGGTTTCATCCTTTACTTTGGACAATACTAGAATTGCCGGAGTTGGGGAGCGGTGGAGTTCCTTGATGCTTGGGCAACTCAGAGTCTCCACACAATTCGCCCAGGCAGGTTGCTAATCTATGTACCAGGCAAGACAAACTCAACAAAGACACCAGTCCTTCACATTGCAAACTGGAACCTAAGGACCATGCGTCCTGGCCATACAGATGACCTTCTACGTTGATGATGCATACAATACAGTTGTGATTGATGAAGAACTTACCTGGGTCAATGAGGACATTGATGAGCTTCAAAAATCTAGGCTTGTTCAAAGTGGATCTCTTAAAGAAAAACATACATGTTCTTCACAAGGGGCAACACGTGAGCACGGAGTAGGTTTCACAGCAAAAAACACTCTACTCATGATGACTGAACCCCACCCAGAAGGCTCAGAGAAACTTCTTACTCTTCACTTGTCAACAAGCGTGGGGCCCAGTTAACATAGCCCTGAAGAAAGGTCATACAGACTCGAAACATTAACTCTGTTTCTCTCTCCACAGATGCTGTCAGGCCTGCTGAGTTTTTCCAGCATTTTCTGTTTTTATTTCAGATTTCCAGCATCCGCAGCATTTTGCTTTTATCTTATGGCCATTGACCATCTTGCCAGTGGTAAAATCCCAGGAAACTAAGGCATTCCATTTGAAATCATCAAAAGTGGAAAACCAGCACTGCTACAGCATCTCCATGAACTTTTGTGCCTCTGCTGGAAGGAAATATTTGTGCCTCAAGACATGCATGGTGCAAAAATAGTAACCTTGTACAAAAACAAAGGAGATCGCAGTGACTGTAACAATTACTGAGGCATCTCCTTGTTAAGTATTGTGGGGAAGTTCTTTGCTCGTGTTGTTCTGACCAGATTACAGATCCTAGCATCACGTATCTACCCCGAGTCTCAGTGCAGCTTCAGAGCTGGCAGATCAACACTTATTGACACTTTGGCACTTAATTGCCTTCATAGACCTCACCAAGGCCTTTGACCTTGTCGACTGAGATGGACTCCTTAAACTGCTATGGAAAATAGGCTGCCTGGCTGGACTCTTGGACATTATTTCTTCTTTGTGCGAGAACATGCAGTTTCATCAGTTACAATGGAGCATGGAGCATCATCGAAGGGTTTCATTACAGACAGGAAGGAGAGGCAAACTGAAATCCTTTATTTTTCTCACTGTCTGCCCGCAAGCAGATTTGCTTTCATTTTTGAAATAGACTGTGGCGTGTTTCCCCAAACCCTTTGATTGTGAAGTCAGTTTTAAAGTGACTTGCAGCAAACTCTCTCTAGGGTTAAATCAGATGTTTTATCCTCACCTTTTAGTCTATTTTGATCTTTTTTCCCACACCGTCCCTTCCCCCCACTTCACCGCCACTAGGGCCATCTGTCACTTGCTCATCCTGCTTTCTACTGTTAATGTCATCATTAGCATCTCCTTTAGCCAGTATCACCACCATCAACACCCCTTCGACCTTTTGTTTATGACATCTTTCGTAAATTCTCCTTTGCCTCCACCTATCGCTGGCCTTCTATCCAGCTTCACCTGTCCCACACCCCCTTAAACAGTATGTTTCACCACATTTTTACTTCTCTTTAGTTCTGAAAAAGAGTCATACGGACTCGAAACGTTAACTCTGTCTTTCTCTCCACAGCTACTGTCAGACCTGTTGAGTTTTTCCAGCAATTTTTGACTTTGTTTTAAATCAGAAGTATTGTTTATTCATACATTCAAACCTGGGGAATGGTCATTGCAACTACAAACAAACATAAATACACAAGAAGGAGATAGGAAAGAATAATTTTACAACTAGGAATAACCTAAAACAAACTAAATCAAAGATAGGAATATTAATTCACGTGAATGTTAAAGTCCAGAACGTCAGAGTCCAGTGAGGGTTCCTTCACGTAGGAGTTAAAGCTCAGGCGGGTTCAGCTAGTCGAAAGCAAGAGTTGCTAATTCCTTCAAAGTTGGTGATGATGCAGGAAGGTGAGGTTAGCATACAGAAACTTGGTCCACTCTACAGGCGATGGCAGGAATTTTCCAGAGAATCAGGCTTAGAGAAGGTTAGGCTTGAGGCAGACTTTGTTCTCAGCCTGGATTCCTGCTTTGGTGTTGACAGGCTGGATGTTAACAGCAGACTGCCCCTGGGAATCCAGGAATGTAACATTTAGACCTTCCAAAGGCCAAAGGAACTTAGGTCATGTGCTGTTCCCTATTGATGAGTCAGTTTCAGGTTCTATGGGCGGAATTCTTCCATTCGTTCATGACGGCGGAATCTTCTGGTCCTGCTGATATGGATGAGGATTTCAATGGCTCGCCAGCCCCGCTGCAGGGGAACCCGCCACAGGGCGCTGGAAAATTCCGCCCTACGTGTCTGGTCAAAATCCATTTTCTCCTTAGGAGACAGATGGTGCCTATTTATGCCTCTGCAGGTATAACAAGTTTCGATGGTTCTTGCCCTGTTATAAGTCCAGGTTGGGGAGACAGACTGTCTGCTGCTCCCGATTCCACAAGGATGGGGGTTGAGCTTTGTCCTGTATTTGTTGCTGGAAGTTTCCAGAACTGTAGTCAACTTGCAAATCTTGTGACCCGTAGCAGCCAAGTTTTTTGTCCAGCAAAGTCCTTTTATTTTAATAAGCAGAAAGTAAGGTTTGATTTACACAGTTTATGACCTCTTTCATGTCTTATGGACATGACACTTTCAAGATCAGCAGCAGGGTAAAGCAGGTCTGTGTCCGGGCGCCAACTCTCTTCAGCATATTTTTCTCCGTGTTGCTATTGTACGCTTGCGCTGATTTAAACAAAGCTGTCTACTTGCATGCCGGAGTTGACGACAAGCTGTTCAACATGGCAAAACTGTGCACTAAGACCAAAGTGTGTAACGTCCTAGTCCATGAGTTACTGTTTGCTGATGATGCCGGGCAGGCATTGCACGATGAATTTCACTTGCAATAGTTTGTAGATCGGTTCTCCCGGGCCTGCAAGGAGTTTTGGGCTGAGAATCAGCTTCAGGAAGACCAAATTATGGGCCATGATGTAGAGACTCCACCTGCCATCAATGTCGACAATCTCACTCTGGGGGTCGCCGACAGCATCAGATACCTTAGATCAACCACTACCAGCAACCTGTCTTTTAATGCTGAGATCAGGACCAAGATTGCCAAGGTCACAGTTGTCATGTCAAAGTTGAGAAGGTTTGTGCGGACCAAAATCAAACTAACCGAAAATACAAAGTTCCAAATGGACCAGGCTTGTGTTCTCAGCACCCTTCTTTACAGTAGTGAGGCATGGGCAACTTACGCAAGCCAAGAAAAACAGCTGAACAGCTTCCACCTCTGCCGCCGCAGATGAATATTGGGTATCTCCTGACAAGACAGAGTGCCAAACATGGAGGTACACCAGTGTGCAGTGATTTCTAGCATGTTTTCCCTCTTGAGTCTGCGGCGACTCCGTTGACTCGGTCATGTGAGCCGAATAGATGACGGCCGCATTCCCAAAGACATGCTCAATGGCGAGCTTGCTATCGGCACTAGATGAACAAGTCACCCACGTCTGCAATACAAGAATGTCTAGAAGCGAGGCTGACCGGGATCGGAGTCGATACATAGGAAGTCCTTGCTGCTGACCAGAATGCTTGGAGACAAGCAGTTAGGAAAGGTGTGGAAAAACCAGCGGGTAAAGGAAATGACCAGATGGCAGAAAAGTACACCCGCCAGAAGGAAAAAACATCAGTCAATTTCGGGCCAATACTATTATCTGTGCTAGCTGCAGAAGGGGCTGCTACTCACAAATCGGCCTCTATAGCCACAACAGACTATGTTCACTACAGAAGCGACATATACCAAGATGGACGGATGCCTAACTAATTAGCCATATACCAGATGCCTTCTAAAAGTGTTAAACCAAAGACTGGCAAAAGTGTCCACAGGAAAACAAAAACTTTCAGCAGCAATGCCTGCACAACGTTTCATGTAGCATGGAACATGAGAGACTGAAAAATTCAGTAACAGTTGAGCACTGAGTTTTCCTGTCTCAGAGGCCTCCTGATTAGGATCAAAGCCTAAAAAAAACAACCGAGTGACATGGAAACTTAAGGAACCATTTGGATCAGCATAGGTCAGGGCCATGAAAAGCTAGCCCTGTGAAAGTAGGAGGTCAGAAGTCATAAAAAGCATTTACAATATCCTCTTACTCTATGAATATGCAGCTGATTGTGTCTCATTCTTCATTTTTATGAACAGCAAAACAGAAAACAGACACAGCTAAAAATAATTTTAAGTACTCTTCTAGTTTGGTCAGTAGCTTACTTTCCTGGAAATTGGATTATTTGAAAATTAAGTCTATTGAAATAAATAACATTTTTGAATAAGGAAACAGTTGATCAATATGCTCCTTTCTTTTACCAGTATTTATCTATTTTTATTGAAGGAGACATGACATCAAAGAATTATAAACTCACACCATAGTTGTCTTACACAACTATCAAATTTTTCCATGATCTAACCCAAGACAAGATTCTATATCTAATTATGTATATAAGCTTCACTTTAAAAATATATTGAAGCCACTCAAGAGTACAAACTGCAGGAATCCTACAAATAGAAAGCAGCACATAACTGAAAGATATGCTTAAATATACAGCTCAAAGGGCAATAATAATTTGTAATAAAAATGTATGCAAATTTCACGGTGCCTTCAAGGCAGCATTATTGATTTGCCACTTCATTTCACACTGTAAACACAAATAATTTCATACCAGAAAAATTTCAAAAAGTGCAATGAATTCGCAGTTATTTTTAGATTTCATAAGCACTGTAGCTACAGTACGATTTGCAGTCATAATTTGCATATGGTTACTTACCAGCAATTCCCTTAAAGCTTTACAATAAACAAATGTAACTGCAATGTTACTTGAATTGAAGAATATTGCTTGTAGAAGCTGCTCAAATTGATTGTTAACTTTCGTACAGTGAAATTATTCTTATTAATTTCTGACTCTACTGAAAAAAAGATCAGATCCCAATTCTCTCACCATACCTGTAGTAACATGCCTGTAATAGTAAAACTACTTTTGATTATTTAAGCCAGATTATTTAAGGTACAGCAGAATCCAGCTCTTCCTATTTTCTGAATTTTAAGTATCTTTTCCCATTTAGTGACATGACTTTAATGTTTTTCCACATACACAGAAAATCTCAGGTCAGACTTATAACCTGAATAAGCAGAATCCAGAATGTTCTATGGAATAAAGAGCTTAAATCATTCAATCAATGTGGGCAACACATTAGATTTCAGGTAACTATTTGGTGTAACTACATGTACTCCTTTCTCAGTGTGTTAGTCTATAATATTCAACTTAGTTTATCTTGAACATTTCCTACAAAAGGGTTTGTTACAAATGTAATACTTTCAATATGACTATCGTGCTTTCTCTAATACAATTTTTTAGTCTTGAATTCAAAGTTAATAGGAATTAGTCCATGGTCTAAGATTCAAGGCTAGGTTTTCGCTTCTGAAGTAGGTAACTCGAGTCAGGAAATTTCCTGATTCAGCAGAACTGCCTGAGTTTAAACAGCCTAGTCACACACAACTTTTGCTCTGGCAGTGGCTGGGGCGGTGGGTGGGTGCGATGCAGAATAGATTCAGGCTGGCTGACCCCAGAAGCAGATCCTAGCAGCCGCAGGGATACCTGAGTGCCGAGGCGGGTCATTTAGAAGGCCAGCCTGACTTCTCTGGGACTTTGTCCCAGTTGTGATAAAAAGAGTTAGGCCCTCTAGCCTTCACCAACCACCCCTCCCCACCCACTCCCATGCCCCCTCCATGGTCTCCATAACAACTCAATGTCAACTCATGCCCCCCATCCATCTCCACGGTTCCTCATACCCTCCATACAAACTTAGCCAGTATTCAGCATGGGCAGACCTCAGGAGCCTTGTGGAGATGAAATAAAATAAACTTCCGAAAGCTCTCACTATACACACTTGGTAGTGCAAGAGTACCATTTATGAAGCCCATTCAAACATATTAAATCTCAAGTGGTTAGTCTCTTATAAAAGCAAACTTCTGTTCTTATCGCACATCAAAAACAGCTAATCCTTTAGTATTCTTTAAGCTGTCATTCAAACTGTGAACTCAGAACCCCTGCTGAGATAATTGTAGGCTTTAAAACTAAGCCAGGCTTGCATAATAACATAATAATAGCAATTACGGAAATGTCAACAAATACTACAGGAACTGGTGCTACACCAGTCAGCCTGTCAATCAAAGCAATCTAGTGGAGTTTTTTTTTAAAACAATCACTGACAGCTACAGACAGTTTTTTCTATAGTTTCAAGAGCGGGAGATTTAAAAAGATTCAGAACATGACAGTTAAACAGACCTTACCGCCTTTTAAGAGTGATTATGTCTACTCCATGAATTCATGGCTCCCAAATTATAGGTTAAGGCCTTTGGCAACAGCCACAATGCAGTCCATTTGGCCCGAGTACTAAAGTCAAAAAGCCCTGCTGAGTTTAGGTTTCCTCATGTGTGAATCACACCCCGCCCTCTTTCTTCTACCAGCAAAATTGGGATCTGTTGGAAATAGCGGCAAGGCTTCTTCATCCAAGACCCGCCCACCATTTTTAAAGATCCATGGAGTCTTTCTGACACCGCAAAACTCCAGCCCTCACTGTGCAAGTCACATTGGTGCAAAATTTATACTAAAAGGAAAAACCAGTGCATAAGTCACAAGCCCTGAGTTTGCAGGTTAAAAAAAAAGTATAAGGTGGCGAAAACTATGGACAGGATTTTACAGTGAGTACAGTATTCTAAGTACAAATACTTTATTGAAAGTTCTGGCCTTTAAAAGAGAATATAATCTGATATATAGTCAGAAATAGCAGTTTTCTACATGCAAGAACACAAGCCAAGGTACCAAAGGAATTAAATAAAAAAATTATTCCATCATATATTTCATGTAAATATCTTCACATTTTTGAATTAGTCTACAAATTCTACACACAATAACCCTTACAATACATTGCCAGCAATCAAAACTAATGTTGAGTCCATACTCTTGTAAACCAATGCAAAACAACAGCACAATTGTAACTAAACAATGAAGACTATCACAAAAGGTTCTGTTTGGAACCTGCCCAATACACTTAAATTAAAATGCACTTATGAAAATGCAAATATACATACATTTATAACAGCCTGGATTTTGTGGTCAGAAGTGAAGTCATGGCACTTGCTATTGATCTCAAAGTAAGCTGCCCACAAAGATCTAATGATCTCTGTACATAGATCTCACCTTTCCCATTCCAGGCTATAGGGGTCGTCTTTGTCCAGCAATATTGATGTCATCAAGTAGGCTAAGCAGCCAACTACATTGAAGAATTCTCTCAGACAGCAAACAAGGAAGTAGAATCAACTGATTATCCTTCACTTTTTAATCATGTTACACACCGATATCATTTAAAAATATTCAAACTTCCAGTGATTAGCTGAAAGTATGGCCTGACAAGATTTTAAGTTTTGAAACTTTTACTGCAACAAATAACTAAAACAATATTACTTGACTAAACGCTATTTCTTTTGAGTAGGCAGCTTATACTTTAACTACAGAAAGTGACATTCCCTAGTATCTTTATCACTCATTGCACTCTCCACAGAATTACAGTTTTTAGCAAACAATCTATAGTTACTCCCAGCTTCCAATGGGTTCCTGTATCCCTGTTTTGCCAAGTAGTAACTTCGAGTGACCATCTCCAGGCACCTTCCTCACTTTTCAGAGAGTTACGGAAATCTACCATCAGCAGTAAGGCCTGTTCTGATGAGTCTTCTTCCCCCTCATCATGCAAGAACAAATCTCCCAGAATCCCTAGGTGGCTGCAGGATGCATCCCCTCGACTAGAGACTGTTTCCCTCCCACATGAGGCTGTAGTAGTTTACAAAGTTCAGCAGCCTCATCTCTCTTCTGATCACACAGAACTGCATACTGTCTGAGAAATTCATTGGTTTCTAGAGAAGCCTGTAACCTGATCTCAAAAATAGCTTCCTCTACACTCCTTCCCCATGGCAATGTGAAACAAATTAACCTTGCATTCAGATAGAAATGTTAACTCGCTATATTTGACCCCAACTCCCCTTTCATCTTAACAGTAAATGGGCAATTCACAGCACAATTATTCACCTATACCACCTATCCTGGACTTCGAGAGACTCAGAGTGTATTCATTGCAAACTCAGATACTGCTGCCACAGTCTCCTAGAGTCAATACTTTACGCCTTCTTCTCAGTAAACAATCTTAGCCCTCCCTTGATCTCTAATAATCAAAGCACCCAGGCCTAGCATCAGGCAGACTTCAGAACAGGTCACATGACCCCCCCTTCATTACCCTAAATTTCAAGCTACATACCAAAATATAATAATCTTATAAACCTCAATTGTAGCAATCGTTTTACAGAGAGTGAAATATTATAAACAATCACCATAAAAATCACATTAAAAACAAATGGAATTTTCATCATACTGGAAAAATTGACATTCCACAAATATAAAATTAGTTTTTCAGGGCCAGAGTGGTTGTTCAGCAGCAATTATGAATTTAGTAAACTGTTAAAAACCCAGTTACACCTCGTTCAACAAGGCATAACATTTTCAAGGATGTTTACAGTGAGATTAATAGCGTAAAAGTGGAAGTTCATGTCAGTTCAAGTGATTACAGAAGATTTCTATGAGCAGGCATTTTGGGATAGTGGAGCTTCCCAACCTGCCATCTGAAGAGTCAGCAGGGCTCAGCAGCCCCACAGCCATCTAACGCTCCAAGAAGCGTTAATTGGCTGAAGACGGGGTTTATGCCCCTCACTTGGCCAATCTGATAGGGCGGCAACTCTGCAGTCCCAACAGCACCAGTGGCCAAGTAGTCCCCAGATTCTAAATCCCGGAGTCCAAGACCAGGTAAATGCGGAGTTCTCACAGTGGGAAGGGGAGGTGAAGTTTTGGGTGGGGGGGGGAAGTGGGGAGAAGGGTTTGGGGCTCTTGATGAAGAGTCCATGGAGGAGATATGGGGCAAGGAGTACCAGCAGGCAAACCGGAGGGAGGGGGCGTGGGGGGGGGTGGTTGCGGGGAGGCCCAATGTGGAAAGAGGGCCCTTGAGGAAAGTACTCCCCCACCCCTCCCAGTCGAGGCCCAGGTAATCTATCAGGTTTCCTCCCGCCAAACCCTGAACTCCATCCACCAGCCGGGCAGGAAGTGGCCGTTAAGTGACCAATAATTGGCCGCTCAAGGGCTTAAATTGGAGCAAACCGCCTGTAAAACTGTGGACAGGTTGGGAGCAGACAGATAGACAGCATGAAGAACACCTGGGGGGAAAGTCATGGTCCTTCCCACCACCTGCAAACCTGCCGGCGGGGGGCTATAAGATTCTGCCTGATTTGTGGGGTCTTCAACAGCGCACCCTCTGGGTGAAGATGGAATCAATGACAGCAACCTCTGGATTTCTGTGTTTAACTGCGCACAAGATTTTACAGTTGTAATATCGGTGAACACTGACAGTCTCACCATCATTACAACTTCAAAAGTCTGTGCCCATGTATATTAACTGTCTGATGTGAGATATATATTTTTATTCAAAACCTTTATTTCCAAATGTCATGACTTTTGGTCATACTCTTATATCAACATTTCCCATTATAATCTTATATGTCAAGGTTTACCATTCAATTTTCCCATGCCTAGTTGAACTGTCACAACTGCACCATTTGATCATCAAGTGGACCTGGATCAATGGGACAGGCTCAAGGGCTGAATGACCTCTCCTGTTCCTATGAAACTTATTTTGTAGTCTCATTATTTTTGTGAAACTTACCTCTCTTGCTCTTCCAACTCTTCTCATATCACTTTGAAGTGATTTACCTCTTCCGGATCACACTCTTCATACTTAGCAATTGTTTTCTATTCCAAACCCTCTTTCAGCCTCAGCCCCAATTATTTTTCCTATTCCAAGCGCCACTGTATACATATGACCACTTCAATCTCTTCAAAATGCTGCTTTTCATCTTTTTCCTCTCCAGAGAAAACACTGCTGCAAGAAAGTGAGAAAAGCAAACAGAAAAAGAGGAAAAGTAACAGAGAAATAAGGAAGTAAGAGCCAAAAACACAAAGATAAAGACAGTAAAGGAGACAGGGATAGAACAGAGAAAGAGAAGTTGTATAGACACAGATGAAATCAACAAAGCAAAGGGAGAGTAACAGAGAAACAGGACATAAGATAGAAACAGAAAGAGAGAAAACTGAGACATTAAGAGAGTCAGAGAGAAACATAAAAAGGTTACTGACCCAGGGGGATGATAAAGCAACTCTCCCACATTCATCCCAAATCCTTGACTGGAACCTAAAAATTTGCTCCTTTAGGACAGATACACAGTGAGCTAGTCTTCTCTGACCACCTACATTCACCATCCAGAAACCTGTTGGACTTTAGCCTAAAGTCAATCCTCAAGTATAAGGAACTGTATATGATAATATAACAGTTACATTATTGACCTAGTTATTTAGAGGCCTGTCCCAATAATCCAGTGAACTCGAGTTCAAATCCTACCACTGTAGTTTAACAATTTGACTCCAATTTTTAAAATTTGGAAATACTGTACAAAACTGGCACCAAAAAAAGTGGCCATGAGGGTTATCTTAAACCCGGCTGGTCCAATAATGTCCTTTAGGGAAAGAAATTGCCGTCCTTACCCATATGACACCAGGACCACAGTGGGGCCTCTGAAGCACAACCCAGCAAGCTGACAGTTCTATCAAGCCACGAGGGACAGTACTTCAACAAGAGGGTCCACAATCTTCTCAGGGCAACTAAAATTTCCAACCCTATCAGCAATACCTACATCCTGAGAATTAAGTTAAAAGTACTCCCAATTTCTATGCTTGCTCAGACATAAAAAAGCTCTCAAGTGATAACTGCAACTTGTTGATAAACAAGATGGCAACATTAGCTCTATGCAAATAACAGGCATTAGACAGTGACCTCAAACTACCTATGAGCAACACTACAGGAAATCTAATCTGTTTAAATAAGACTGAAACAGAATATCGCTAGTATAACAGATGGATGGCAGTAATTCAACTGAGCAGTTATGATGATGTCATAAGCCACAAGAGCAGAATTTGAGGGGTTTATAAAGCCCTAACAGAAAAGAGATTGAATACGGCCTTAAACAATCCTTGGCCAAGATTTTCCGGTCAGCGACGCGGAACTCCCGACGTCACCATGCCCCATTTAAATTTTCAGGTAGGCGGGGGCTCAGCAGAATCAGCTGTGCACCCGCCGACCTGTCAATGGCCAATTGAGGCCATTGACAGAGTCATTAAAGTAATTAATGGACCTGCCCATCCAACCTTAAGTGAATTTCCTGGGTCCTGACCTTACATCGCATCGGCACCTGACACCTAAAACGATTTTTAAAAAACAGGCCAATTAGTGGCTGGAGCGTGCTCTCACCATCCAATTAAGGGCAGAGGGTGGGCTCCTGAGGCTGGAGAGCCAACAGGAGGCCCTTTGGGACACTCTGGTTGGCAGTCCCACTATCAGAAGTGGGCGCTGTACATCCAGGTAGAGGAGAGAGAGAGAGACAGAGAGAGACAGAAAGAGAGAGAGAGAAAGACAGAGAGAAAGACAGACAGAGAGAGAGAGAGAGACATAGAGAGAGAGAGAGACACACAGAGAGAGAGAGAGACACAGAGAGAGAGATAGACACAGAGAGAGAGAGAGATATAGAGAGAGAGACATAGAGAGAGAGGGAGGCACAGAGAGGGAGGCAGAGGCAGAGAGAGAGACTCAATATGGCAGCATTCTCTGAAGAGAGATTAATAATTTTAAGAATTTAGAAAAGGCCACAGCTGCCAGGCATCCCTCCACTGGACAGCCAGCCAGCAGCACCAGCTGCTGTCCAACAACTTTGACAGGTGTAGAGGTTCCCTAGGTGGATGGAACACTGGTCCCCACCTGGTCTGACACTGGGCCTTCACCTCCATCCCTTGGGCCATGTTGGGATTGCATGCTATAACCAATCCCTGCCCTAATCTTCCCAGAATGAAAATGGCTCACAGGCAGGACCACAGCAAAGAACAGGCATGCTGGGTGGTGATGGGAAACTGTCTGCCCACCCGCCTTCAGTCCCACCTCTGCAGCCATTTAAAAATTTGGCCCAATGAATCAAGAAATGCATTGTCTTGTAACAAGTGCAATGTTATGTATATTACACACAATACATTTACAGTGACAAATCAAATTCTGCTATTAGTTATATATATTATATGTATATATTTTCCTTTACTTATATATTTCATTTTTTAAGCTGAAAATAAAAAGTAAGAGGGTATGCAATAAGGGCATGATTATGGATAGGTACCTGGTTTTTAGCAGCACTGAGGGATAGCAGTCTCAGCTTTGGTAGCACAGGAGGAACAATTCTGAGATTTGGCAGCATTGGTGTTAGGTTGATGGGATTTGGCAGCACTGTGGAAGGGGAACTTGTGGCGAAATGTTGGGTTTGTTTCAGAGGCAGCAGTGGAGGCATGGACGGGATGGTTTTCCTTTAATTACCATCATTGGGGGTTAACACTGTGAGGGACCAGAATCAACAGGCAGGGCTGAAGCTTAAGAACAAGGGCAGTAAGTGACCATGGAAACAGGATTTCAGCAAAAGACAATTCCAGTATCCAGAAGGTATAATATAAACATTTTTATAACATTAGGCTAAAATCTGATATAGCCTTTTTACATATAAGTAATCCCTGTTGAAAGACGGTGAATGAATGGACAACTGGTGGTACAGCATAAATTTCCAATTTCTACTGTGTCAGGATACAAGGAATTAGGACATGAAATTTTAAGGTAACAAAGCTCTGAACAATATGGGAATTCAAGATGAATGATCTAGGATGTGGGCTGGATATTTTTGACTAACTGGTTCCTGATCTCAAGAGAAGAAAATTGATTAAAACAGACTGACAATTACTAACAACAGTTTTGTGCTACCACCCAATATGGATTTATACCCCAATTTCTCTTTTCCAGTCACAGAGCAAAATAAATGACAGAATTTAAATTACCTTAGGGGTCAGTGATGGCAGTCATGGTAGTCATGGGTGGGAATATCCTGACATTTATGCCAGGAAGTGGCCCTGTGGATTTTCAAGGCCATTATGTTATTGTTTGGCATGGATTTACACATGACTTCACGATATGGAATATACTGCTTGGGGAAACTGGCTGGTGAGAGTGAGCCACTTTTTGTGCACTGCCTAGCATACTTCAAGAGAAACTAAAGCCTGGAAACAAGTGAGCTATCCACTCCTTCAATCAGGCTGTAGAGAAGCATAAGATAGAGGAAAGAGTTAAGAAAGTTAAATTGCAAGATAATAGTTTATTTTTAAAGGTAGCCCTATAGTTCAAAGCCACACATCTTTTTCCAGGATGGAATTCAATTATATAGCTACATATTATTTTCTTACTTGCATCCTATAAAGTTCATTACCTCTGTATACCTTATTGCAATGATTAACATAATCACAAACAATTGAGCGTATTCCCATCAGAAACATATTTAACACTTATTGATGCTTTTAAGCTATTTTATCAGTTTTTTCCCTTTTTGTAAAAAGCTATCTTGACTCCCAAAGGTTTGAACCCTCATAACCTTTGTTCCACAATTCTTTCATTTTCTTTTTAATAAAGGCATCTGGAATTAGAAGTTTACCAAAGTTCATTTAATCTGAAGAAAATGTGTGAATTATGAAAGCTGCTACAGTAATTCATGTGATCAATGTTTATATAGTCACACCAACAGGCCAGTTGTGCATACCACTACCGTACATTTTTGCATTACAAAGCAAGTTGCACGCTCCTAGTACAGATGATGATGATTTCCCTAAAAAGATTTCCCCTCTTCCTCAAACAGGCTAGTAATTACTCCACAATAAATCTGCATTTTTTAAAAATAATTTGACTGTTGGACTCAATTCACCCCATGCAAGGGTAAAGGATAATGAATTCATAGACCTGTACGTGCAGCAGATGACAAGTGGGTGTTTAGAATTCTCAGTTAAAGATAACGCCTGACAGTGACATTTGTTGTCTGACTGATGAGTCATCCTCTGTTTACGCTCAATGTCAGCTCTGGAATAATAAAGACAGCCTGGGGGTGCACATCAGTGTTTTTCATCATTGCTGCAGCTTCAGTGCAGACAAAAATACATTTATGGGAGACCATTTTTCTCACTTTCTAATGCTGCTGTCTTCCATTAAAAGGGTGGTGCAGAATCTCAAGGGAAGAACAAGCTAATCAAGTGCATCTGTATCTAGGCAACCATACCCATGATTTACACAAGCAGGAACAGCTGAGATTCTTCAGGCTGATGACCAGCCACAAGAACATCAGAGCCGATATTTCTGCCCCCTTCATTTATGCTCTCTCATCACACTGACATTCAAACCTCTTCCAGAAAACACCCTCCTCCTCCTCCATTCAATAAATGGCCACTCGAGCATATATAATACCCTCAGCTTGAATAGACACAACTGAGCAAGATTTTAACATGTAGAAAAGCTGAATTGTAATTTAGTTAGCTGTCAAACACGTTTAAAATTCCTGTGATACGTTCATCCAGAGCATTCTTTTCTGGCCATGTGTTTTGAACAGCCACATAATTCCTCGTGGAGCTTTTACGAAAGAAAGGGAGAATATTTTTTTTAACTGGAACTGTGACATCTATCAAATTAAGAATGAAACAAAAATAAAATGATTCGCTTAACACTCAATAATTCACTGTTGGGTTACAAGGTTCTCAACAGATAAAAACATTGCCACATTACAAATAATAGGCATACATGGTCTGTGTCAAACAAAAAAAAATAAGCTAAACACATAAGGGTTTACTTGTCATAAAAATAACAAATCTGATTATTTATTAATGTTTCATAAGCATTTCTCCGAAGTGTTGAAAAACTTGGCTATTCAAGGAAATATATGTTATCATTTTTTTTAATTGAACCACGTGGATAATTGTTTTTAAAATATTGTTTTTTCAATAGTGAAGATTAGGAAACAGAAGGAAAATATTCTCTGCACACTCATACAGCTGACTTGTATTCTCCTTTCAGCTCCACAATTGACAGGAATTTCACACTTTCCAGTCTCAATTTCTGTGACTTGAAAACAATCTTCAAAGTAAATCATGGGCGGAATTTTACACCGGCAGGACTTAATGGTCCCGCTGAAGTCAATGCACTTTTGGACGGCTCGCCGCATTTCACGGCCCCACCTCTGCCACGACAGGGCCGTAAAATTCCGCCCCACGCTTTGAACAAAAAATTCACAAGTAACCTGCATTACCTGTACATCTCTTGAAAGAGCTAAACACTTTCATTTACAATACAGTATATGTCAAAGCGTCTACAGTTGAATGCAGCAACTATTTATTATGTTGTGAACAATGTTATGAGTTACTGTGACTTAAACAAAATCACTTTCAAGCACATGCAACTCAATGCTGTTTTATTGGCACTCCAACAGGAAACAATGGAATATTGAGAATTCTGTAGCTGGCTCTAAACTTCAAAGTAGTGAAAGTTCATAGCCTGAAGGCTTCCAAACACCTGGCAATACATGACTGAGAGTTTTGTAATTATTCTGAACAAACAAACAAATTTTTTTAAAGTATGCAGAAGCCTGTAAGATAAAGTATCTGATTGTACATAATTCTGGTAATAACCTCGTTATAAAGACTTGCATTTATAAAGCACTTTTCACAACCACCAGATATCTCAAAGTGCTTTACAGCGAATGAAGTACGTTTTGAAGTGTAGTCAGTGTTATAATGTGGGAAACACAGCAACTAATTTGCGCTCAGCAAACTCCCACAAACAGCAATAAAATGACCAGGTAATCTGCTTTTTGTTATGCTGATTGAGGGATAAATATTGGCCAAGACACTGGGGATAACTCCTCTGCTCTTCTGCAAAGTAGTGCCATGGGATCTTTTACATCCACCCAAGCAGGCAGATGGAGCCCTGGTTTAATGTTTCATCTGAAAGACGGCACACCTCCGACAGTGCATGTTCCCTCAGTGCCGCCCTGAAGTGTCAGCCTTGACTTTTGTGCTCAAGTCCTGGAATGGGACCCAAACCCAGAACCTTGTGATTCAGAGGTGAATGTGCTACCAACTGAGGCACAGCTAAAAAATATATAAAAACTTTATCTTAAAAAAATCAAAAGCTAAGAAAGCATGACTCGACTTGAAGTTCCATCCCTTTTTACAATGATACATATTTTGACACACATTTTCATACAGTTTCTTTTTGAGTTTTAAATGATATCTTCCTTCTGCCCCCTCGATATTATGGACTACCTTAGCCAGCTGATGTCTTTATGTAGATTGCAAATAACATTCTTTAGTTACACGACAAGGTGATGGGCTTAAGCAATGGATCTCTCCATACCAAATTTCATCTAGATTTTAGAGTTTGTTAATAGAATGCTTTGTAATTTTTACCCAGCTAAGGCTGTCAAAAGGCACTATTCCTTCATACTCTACCAATCCTACTCATTTGGTATAAACCAGTAATAATGTTTACTACTCAAGTTTTGGCAAGCATCGTCCACTATAATCAACAATTCTTCCTGCGCATTTTAACTTGATAAAATCACTTATACAATAATTCATAGTATGTTAAAGACTCAGAGTTTACAGAATAGAAACAGGTCATTTGGCCCAACCAGTCAGTTTATTCTGGTGTTTATACTCCATAAGAGCCTCCTCTCACTCTATTTACTTCAACATTATCAGGTCATAACCACTGCCCCCAATTTTTCAGGCAGCAGCTGATGGTAATGATTCTGCTATTCCCATTTAAACTTTCTCTAAACCCATGTTTTGTTTCTTTACTTGTTTCATTAACATCCTATTTTGCCTTGCATCATCATACATTTAGTATCTTTTTGTTCTACCCTATCCTTTTTGTTCTTTCCTCTCCTCCCACTTTTCCTTGTTATAACTCCAACTTATTCCAGTTCTGACACCATCCAGGACAAAGCAGCCACTTGATGAGCACTCCACGCACCACCTTAAACATTCATCCCTCCAGCACCAATGCACTATATATGCCAGGATCACACTAAGACGTCTTTGACACCACCTTCCAAACACACAACCTCTATTCCCTAGAAGAACAAGGGCAGCAGGCATGTAGGAACACCATCACCTGCAAGTTCCGACCTACTCCCATACCATCCTAACTTGGAAAGATATTGTCATTCTTTCATCATCACCAGGTCAAAATTCTGGAATTCCTTTCCTAACAGCATTGTAGGTGTACCTACACCACACGGACTGCTGTGGTTCATGAAGGCATTTCACCACCACCTTCTCAATGGCAAATTAGGAACTGGCAATAAAGGTTGGCATTGCCAAGACATGCACATCCCATGAATGAATTTAAAAAATCTTACCTAGCTTCTTGTTATTGATGTGGTGATACCTTTGTTAAAGATTGTTGAAGTAAACTTTATATGTTCTATTTCGTATATATAAATAGAATAGTTAGATTGACTCACTTGTCAGTCAAGAATCTAGGGGAAAATGGGGTAGACAGGAAAGTAGAGGCCACAGTCAGATCAGCCAATGGTCTTATCAAATGGCGGAGCAGGCTCAAGGTAATGCTCCTAATTCATATGTTTGTACGTCCGTAATAAATTGAATATTCTTTCAATGCTATAAACCCATATGCACTCTCAACAAGGTTAGCCTGAGAACTGAATGCCATTCTCATTTTCAAATCTTCCATAACACCATTATCTTGGCTGGTAATGGTATTGTATAGCTGAACAATAAAGGTCAGGAGATCCCAGGTTAAATTCCTGGCCTGCGCTGAATTAACAAATGAAAATACGATGCTGTAATTGCCCTCTGCAAATCTGGGTATAGAAGGAAAAAGTTACTCAGGACTTCTATTACTAGTCCTTACTAGGGAGTGTATACATGTGGACTTAGGTTAATGTAAGGAAAACACTCAGCTATAAATCCGCCCCATGACTGACTAACCTGCCTACATTGCGTCAGCTCAAGTGAAGATTAGCCACTTGAGTGAGGTACTGGAGGGTGAGCAGTACCTGTAGAATCATGCCCAGGCATCAATTAGCAGCTTCAGGAGAAAACACCAGGGAAACAAAGACTTTACAAAAAAAATTTCAGAAGTTCTTATTAATGACGATTCTTATTGACTTAACAGCTCATTTGTTGACCATGCAACTTCTTTTGAAGAGTAATGCTCACAAGAAATTTTTAACATCAAAATAGCAAAATGTTGATAGGACTTCAACTTTTACCAGTTCAAAGTTGACATAATTTTCATCTCAATACCATTACCATTCAATATTGACAAAAGGCAAAATACAATTTTCATGTAAAAAATATCGACAACTGTTTTTTCACGCTTAGCAATATCATTCCATTTTCTGCTAAGCATTTTAAAATTAAAAATAACAAACTTGAATTTAATTGGCTCCTTTCACAACTTCAGGACACTCCAAAGGGACAACTAAAGCACTTTTGCAGTGTAGTCACTGTTGTGACATAGAAACAGAAGGTGATTCAGTCCTCAGACATGTCCTGCCATTCAATTAAATCATAGTTGACCTGTGTCTTAACTCCAATTATCTGCCCTGGTTCTAAAACCCTTAATACCTTGCCTAACATAAATCTATCAATCTCAGTTTTGAAATTTTTAACTACCCTAGTCTCAACACCTTTTGAGAAAAAGATTTCCAGATTCCCATTACCTTTGAATGAAAAAATGCATCCTAATTTCACCCTAAACGGTTTAGCTCTAACCTTAAGGTTGTGCTCCATTGTTCTGGACTCCCCACTAGAGGAAATAGTTTCTCTTAATTCAAGCATAGTCTATGCAATACAGACAAAATACTGTGGATGCTGAAAATCTAAAATAAAAACATAAAACACAGGAAAAACTCAGCAGATCTGACAGCATCTGTGGAGAGGTAACAGGCAGAATTTTCCCATCCCACCCACGGCGGGTTTCATGGCAGGCAGGAGCGGAGAATCCAGGGGCAAGCAAAAAATCGGAAATCTGCCAGCGTAAAAACAGTTTTCAATTCTCCCGATGGCAGGTTAATGGCGGGTCTGTTATCCCACCGACTAGTGACATCAACGCCATTTTCATTCATTAACATCTCATGAATGCTCATGAAAACAGCTGCTCGCCGGAATCTTGTCAGGCTTCCCAATCTTCCATCACGTCAGCAGGAAATTACCTCAGCCTCAAACCCACTTGAAAAGGAGTGGCGTGCACAAGTCAGACCTCCATTCGCTTGTCACTTCAAGGTCAGTGCAACATACATAGCCTTCCTGCCATAGCGCTGCGCCGGTCTTGTTGCGATGAATGCCACACCGTTGGAGCTGTAGGGTTTGCTCTGCTCATGCTCTTTGCCTGCGTTGTCCTGAAGGGCACTGCTCTGTCGTACTCAGGCAGGCCTTTACTTTCAGACAGTGACCAGTACTGTGGCCGAGGTTAAGGAGTGCAGTGATCTTCTACTCCCGGTGGCTGAGGCCATTGTCCAAAAGGGCACCACTGTGCAATGGTAGCCAGGCAGAACTCCACTTTCAGAAACTAGCACTTCAACCGGGAGTGAGCTGTGAGCCGAGGGTGGAGATAACGAACACAAGGTGGGCAATGGGGAAGGAAGGCTGTGGAATGACAGTGACGGAAAAGGGCAAACACAAGGGGGCAAAGGGTAGGGAAAGCTGTGAAATGGCTGTGAGGAGGAAGGGCGAACATAAATGGGCCTTTCTAGGGTCGTCCTCTAATTTGTTGTTGCCACAAGAATAAACAGCAGTCTGCTTAGAGAGAAAGGAGGAAGTCCCTGAAAGTCAAGGGCTTCATTAGCACTGTTAAGGGACTACTCAGAACTCAGTGGCTTCACATCACAGTTGCTGCATCTCAAGAATAACACATGGGAATGTAGAATTTGGGAATGCAGGCAATAGTGAAGGAGGCACAGCTGTATAATATATGGCATTCCATCAGTGAAGGCCTGTCACATGTTCACCAGATTTGACATTCCTAACAGGCCAAAGGGCATCCACTAATCAACCATGAGCAACTGATTGGTCATTATTATGCCACATCAGAGATTAAAGCACAAAGCTAGGTTGGGTCACTCGTCTCAATTAAACCTCAGCACCCCATGCAGGGATCAAGATGTTACATATCTGCACTGCCATCTTGGTCACCTCGATGTGTGTGGTAGTGTCTCAGGGACAAGGCGGCATTAGCCACCATTAAAGTAGGGCAGGAAAAATTATGGACCCTTACCGTTTCCATAGGTTTCATATTCTGAGCTTCATTTGCTTGCCCCTGGAATCATTAATGTCTTCAATGTTTCCTTTCAGATCCAGGAGTCAATGATCCTTTGTCAAGGTCCTAATGCAATGGAGGAGGCGAAGGTGGGAGTGGCGATGCTGCGCGCAGCTCCAGCAGGAGGCCAAGCCTGAGGGACATGGTCAAGGGGAGCCAGAACATGAACAGGAGGGCCAGGAGGAGACACCCAGACAACGGAGGCAAATCGCTAGACCTAGGGTCTACCGTAGAAGGCTCTCCTATTTACAAATGAGTGAGGCACAATGCTGTGCATGTCTGCACTTGTCCTAAGCTCTGGAACATCACATATGCCACATTCTTTGTGAAGACCTGACGCCATGTGGAGTTGGAGGGTACCTCCTGCCAGTGGCTTTGAAGGTGACTACAGCCCTCGATTTCTTTGCCTCTGCGTCTTTCCAGGGATCAACAGGGGGCTTTTACAGGATCTCTCAGTCTGCAACACATCGATGCATAAAGGAGGTCACAGATGTCCTTTACAGGTAGGCCCATCATTATGTCAGGTTTGCTCTGGACGAAGATAGCCAGGCTGCAAGATTCAACAGCTTCGCTGCCATCTCAGGCTTCCCAAGAGTGCAGGGTACAATAGACTGCACCCATGTGGCTATACGGGCTCCATGGCAGCAGCCGCTAATGTTTATAAACTACAAGGGCTACCATTCCATCAATGTACAACTGGTGTGTGATCATCAAAAGCACATACTGCACGTTTGTGCACGGTACCTTGGGAGTTGCCATGACTCCTACATCCTGAGTCACTCCCAGATGCCTGAGATTTTCGAGGGGCCACTACATCTGCAGGGATGGCTGCTTGGGGATAAGGGGTACCCACTGAAACGCTGGCTGATGAGGCCGTTACGTCACCCTCCGAGTCTTTCTGAGGGAAGGGAAAACGCTGCTCACAGCTTCACACACTCCATGATACAGCAAGATCATAGGGCTTCTGAAGAGGCGCTTCAGATGCTTGGACCACTCACTACAATACACTCCTCATACGGTTTCCCACACCATCGTAGTTTGTTGCATCCTTCAGAATCTGGCAATGCAAAGAGGTGAATCCCTGCCAGAGGGTGAACTGGAAGAGGATGACAGCTCATCGGAGGATGAAGATGTGGAGGCCCAGGAACCTCAGGAGGCTGCTGAGGGTCAATATGAGCATGATCACGCCATAGAGGAAGAGAGACGTGCCCATGATACTTTAATTGCTGACAGGTTTCATGGAGAGTCGTTAAGTGAAGGCGTATGGCTACATCTCTCTTAGCCCTCAATGCCACTCCCTTTCCTCTCAATGGATGTCCAAACACTCGCAGTGAGAACGAGTCCTGCATTCACACTTGCGCATTCTGGCCTCATTAATCGCCAGGCCATGATCTCTGCTTTAGTCCATGGTGCCCTGTGAGTGCACTCACTCTGGGAACTGAGAGTCCACTGAGGAACAGGAGCGATGCGAGAGAAGACTTGAAGCCTTCGCCGCCATCTAATGATGCAAACACTGCTGCGACTGAGATATGGATATGCCCAGGGATCTCCTCCTCCGATGTATGCCTTGTCTTCTGCCACTGCCACTGAGGAGACACAAATGCTGCTAGAATATCAATGCTGATGAGCTGCCCTCACTGAGTGATGTTCCTCGAGGAAGAAGAGTTAGAAACACTTACATCATACACTTCAAATAAAGACTTAAACACATCTCCCTGACATCACACAAGGATGTGGAGACTAGTTCAACTGAGGTTGACATCACAGGAATGTGAATCTCACAGTGGGACACTATCACTGAGTGGGAGGAGGGTTAAACTTCAACATAAAAGAGTTCCAATATACAAATTTACAATGCCTTCACTTGACAAAACATTCACAAAACCATCAAATGTGTTCACAAAAGTGAAATTTCTTTACAATTATAGCACACCCCTGACCCAAAAGTGACATCAAAATGGCTTAACTTTCCTAACTCCTACCGGTACGCCTGGGTTCAGCCTGACATCCACAGCAGAGGTGGAGGTATCCTGACGGCGGAGCCGCACTTTTCTCTGCCGTTGCAACGGGAACGTGAGGTGATGGTGCATGTGTACAACCCCTTCGTCCCTGTCGCCGACGTGGTCACCTTCCTCACCAGGTACTTCGATAAGGTGGGGAGCGGCACCGAGATTTGAGACGACTTGGGGATCTGGACAGGCAAACGCCTGTTTAAGGTCACGCTAAAGACCGATGGTAAGGGAGCCATTTTCCACCCTCCCTCCAGTTTCGCTATCGGGGGAAACCGGGGCTACCTGGTCTACGCTGGGCAACCCAAGCATTGTCGCTCATGCGGCAAGGCTGGTCATGTGGCGGCCAACTGCAGCGCCTCCCTCTGCAAGATCTGCAAACAGGAAGGGCACCAGACAAAAGACTGCAAACAGGCCAAGTGCTGCAACCTGTGTGGCGAGGCAAGTCACCTCTACAGGACCTGCCCCAAACGCTGCCGTACTTACGCACAGGCAGCCAAAGCCGACCAGGGGGAAGCAGAAGAAATGTTTCGTGTCACTCCAACCACCAAGGCCCCCAGGGAGCTCAACGGGACAAAGGAGGACACAGAGAGAGACAAGGTGGAGAAAGAGATTGAGGCAACAGAGAGCCAATCAACAGCACTACCCCCTGAACCTCCCAGTCCTCAGGACAGCGAATCAATGGAGGAGGAGGCAGCAGTGGAAAAGCAGCAGGGGGAGTGGCGGACGGTGAAGAACAAGAAAAGTAAGAGGGAGCAAAGAAGAAGCAAAGGCGTTTCCCAGAGAAGCGGCAAGAGGCGTCTCCCATCCAACACGGATGACAAGGGCAGCAGCTCTTCGGATGATGAAGTGCCAGAGCGGCACCGACAGAAGAGGCGGCAAAGCTCCAGGGCGTTGGAGGACGAGACACCCGAGCTCCAGAAAATTGGAGACAACAAGGAGACCAGCGCACCCCAACTTTGCCTGCAACCTGAGGAGGCCAGTGCACCACAGCCCCTGGAATCTGGGAGCAGTGAGGCAATCATCGCACCCCAGCTCCAGGAAGCCGGGAACAGCAACACCCCAGAGGGGGTGAGTTTTGGAGAAGCTTCTCCAGCAAAGGTCATCTCAAAACCCGCTCTCTACGTGAACCTCCAGATGCCACCGGAGCAGAACACGGCCAAGGAGATCTACCTCAG
Source organism: Cetorhinus maximus (assembly GCF_964194155.1). NCBI lineage: Eukaryota > Metazoa > Chordata > Chondrichthyes > Lamniformes > Cetorhinidae > Cetorhinus > Cetorhinus maximus. The sequence goes on along the minus strand of NC_135896.1, from coordinate 51,832,443 downwards.
CCCATCCAAAGTGAAGGAATTTGAGCTCACTACGGGTATGAAGGAGCAGACTAAAGGTCTGGGACTCTCAGAGACAGTGGGTTTGGTAGGAGAATAAATGCTTTAAAATGGGTTTAAAGATTGTATCCATAAATGTGCGTAGCATTAAATCTACTACGCGATGTGTTGCGACCTTGGACTACCTAGCCAAGGTCAAAGCTGACCTGTTGTTTCTGCAGGAGTGTGCGATACCGCACCTCAGCTCCTACAGGCAATGGTCACGATGGTGGTCCCACGGGCCATCGATCTGGTCGGGCGAAAACGACTCTCGTTCCTCCGGCCTGGGTATTCTGCTGCGGGGAGGCAACTTCACCGTCTCCGAGGTCAAGGAGGTGGTGGGCGGGCGACTCCTCGTAGCAGACGTAATGTACAAGAACGCTCCACTCCGGTTAATTAACGTGTATGGCCCGGCACAAGGGGCTGAGCGGCTGGAGGTTTTTCAGCAGCTCCCACTGCTGCTGGCGACCTCCAGGCCGGTCATTCTGGGCGGTGACTTCAACTGCATCATCGATGCGGCTGGACGATCCGGCAGGGCCGGCAGCAGATTGGACGCTACGTCCAGATCCCTGATGGAAACAGTTAAGGATGCCAAGCTGCACGACGTCTTCAGCAACCCTGCAGACGGAGCGCAGCGTAGAGACACCTGGTCGCGGCCAGACGGGTCCATTCGTTCCAGGATAGACTTCCTGTTTGTGTCCCGTGCATTCACAGTCAGATCCACCGAGGTCAAGCCGGTGTTCTTCTCTGACCACTGCCTCCTACTGGCGGACTGCCACTTGGAGACGGACCTGAGGGTGGGCAGGGGGGCATGGAAGCTAAATGTGCAACTGCTGACCCCAGAGAACATTGAGGAGCTCAAGAGGGATTACAAAGGTTGGAGAACCGTGAAACCCCTCTTTGAGTCCCTGACACACTGGTGGGAAGCGATCAAGGGAAGCATCAAGAGGTTTTTCATCCTCAAAGGCACCCAGAAAGCTAGAAAGGAACAGAGGGAAATGTCCCGACTCCAGAAAAAGATGCAGAACCTGCTCCGGCTGCAGTCGATGGGGGTCGATGTCAAGGAGGAGCTCCAAGAGGTGAAGGGCCAGCAAGCCTCGCACTTTGCCTCGGAGGCCTCCAAGATCATCTTCCGTTCCAGAGTCCGCTCCGTGGAGCAGGATGAGACGTGCTCACGTTTCTTCTTCCAAAAGGTACACAGAGAGCGCTCTGTGATCAGCAGCCTGAAGGAAGAAGACGGCTCAGTAAAGTCATCACGGTCCGACATTCTGAGGATCAGCAAATCCTTTTATGCCGGATTGTATGACGTGAAGCCCACGGACAGCACGGCCTCCCAGTCCTTCCTGTCCTCTATCACGGAGGTCTTAGACCACAGTACGCGGGAGAGCCTGGACAAACCGCTAACTCCTGATGAACTGACTAAGGCCCTCGAGTCCTTCGAGAAGATTAAAACCCCCGGAAGCGACGGCTTGCCGGCGGAGTTGTATTCGGCTCTGTGGGACTTGATCGGCCCAGACCTGCTAGGAGTGTACGAGAGTATGCTCCTGGCCGGTAGTATGTCAGAATCCATGAGGAAAGGCATCATCACCCTCATCTACAAGCACAAGGGGGAAAGGGAGGAAATTAGAAATTGGCGACCCATTTCACTGTTGAATGTGGACTATAAGATTCTGTCCAAGGTCATCGCCAACCGGGTCAAATCCGCTCTGGAATTGGTGATTCACCCTGACCAGACCTGCTCTGTGCCAGGCAGGAAGATCTCTGACAGCCTGGCGCTGCTCAGGGATACGATTGCCTATGTACAGGACAGGGGTGTGGATACCTGCCTCATCAGCTTGGATCAGGAGAAGGCCTTTGACAGAATATCGCACACCTACATGGGGGATGTGCTCTCCAAAATGGGGTTTGGGGAGGGAATTCGAAATTGGATCCAACTGCTCTACACTAACATCAGTAGCGCAGTCTCAATCAATGGGTGGGAAACAGATAGCTTTCCGATTAAATCTGGAGTCAGGCAGGGCTGTCCTCTCTCGCCTGTCCTTTTCGTGTGTTGCATAGAACCCTTTGCCGAGTCCATCAGGAAGGATCCGGGCATAAGAGGAGTGACGATCCCAGGCAGTGGAGGCACTCAGGTAAAAGCCTCCCTGTACATGGACGACGTCGCCGTCTTCTGCTCGGATCCGCTGTCGGTGCGCAGACTGATGCACATCTGCGACCAGTTCGAACTGGCCTCGGGAGCCAAGGTAAATCGTGGGAAGAGCGAGGCCATGTTCTTTGGGAACTGGGCTGACCGATCCTTTGTCCCCTTCACTGTCAGGGCTGACGGCCTGAAGGTGCTGGGGATATGGTTCGGAGGGACCGGGGCATGCGTTAGAAACTGGAAGGAGCGAGTGGCTATGGTGAAAAGGAAACTGGGCATGTGGGAGCGACGCTCCCTCTCCATTGCGGGTAAGAACCTTGTCATCAGGTGTGAGGTACTCTCGCTGTTGCTGTACGTGGCGCAGGTCTGGCCCATTCCAGACTCCTGCGCGACGGCGATCACTCGAGCCATCTTCCGCTTTATCTGGAGGTCGAAAATGGATCGTGTCCGCAGGGACGCGATGTACAAGCCTCTAGATAAAGGGGGAAGAAACGTGCCCAACATCGCCCTCATACTGATGGCCACCTTTGTGTGCGGCTGCATCAAGCGGTGCGTAGACCCTCAGTACGCAAACACCAAGTGTCACTACGTGCTGAGGTTCTACCTGTCCCCGGTGTTGCGAAGGATGGGTCTGGCCACGCTGCCGCGGAACGCTCCAAGTAGTTGGACCGTGCCGTACCACCTGTCCCTGGTGGAAAAATTTATACAGAAAAACACCTTTGACCACAAGTCCATCAGGCAGTGGTCAGCACGTAACGTCCTAGAGGCCCTGAGGGAAAAGGAGAGGGTGGACCCTGTGGGATGGTTCCCCGAGCAGACTGTCAAAGTCATTTGGCAGAATGCCTCATCGCCAGAACTTTCCAACAAGCACCAAGACGTAGCTTGGCTGGTGGTGAGAAAGGCCCTCCCCGTCAGATCCTTCCTACACGCCAGGAGGCTCACCCCCTCTGCACGTTGCCCTCGAGGTGGCTGTGGTGGGGAAGAGACCGTTGTTCACCTCCTTGTGGATTGTGCCTTTGCAAAGAAAGTCTGGAGAGAGATGCAGTGGTTGCTGTCGAGGTTCATCCCGAGCAGTTCTGTGACACAGGACTCTGTGCTCTACGGGCTGTTCCCAGGGACACACACCAAGACAAACATCGACTGCAGCTGGAGGATCATCAACTCGGTGAAAGAGGCGCTTTGGTCTGCCCGAAACTTGTTGGTCTTCCAGCACAAAGAGTTGTCCCCGACCGATTGTTGCGGACTGGCACAATCCAAAGTCCAGGACTACGTGCTGAGGGACGCACTAAAGCTTGGGGCAGCTGCCGCAAAGGCGCAATGGGGAAGGGTCGCTGTCTAAGACCTTTCTACCACAGCGCACCGAGAGACTGGGAACTGTTTAGAGCCCCTCGGGCTGTACAGATCAAAATGAAAGGCTGTAAATGATTGTAATATTGTTTGTACTGATGCACCTGGTGATACATTTTGTAAAAGTTTAACCTGGATTGTACCCTTGTAATGTTGTTTTTGAAATGGTTTGGAATGTGATTGAAGATATTTTATGAATAAAGTATATTTTTACAAAAAAAAAAGCCTGCTAACTGCTCCATCCTGATGTCTGTGATGACTTTGGCGGATGTCCTCTCTGGTGGCCCGAGGCCTGGAGGTCCCCAGCCTGATAAGGGTCTCCTGCTCGGGGCAGATGCACCCTTGGCGGTCTGATCAGCTGGAGTGTACGATGTCACAGGCAAAGGGGACTGTGAGCAGCTGCACACCCTTGGAGTGTCCTGAGAGGAGGCCTCCGGGGTGTCTGGATGACGCTCATCCACCCTGTGGGTGCCCAAGGGCCCCGTCCTGACTCCTGCAGGAGATGATGCACCTGGAGGGAGGTCAAGATGTCTCATCCCCATGTCACCCACATCTTGATGGAGCCCACAAGGGTGTCTGGCCATGGAGTGCAGGGCCAAGCACAAATTCGACAACGCCTGCTGGACCAAGGTCTCCATGGTGGTCGCCAGTCTTCCCATGGTGACCTCGAGGCGCTCGCATGTCAGAGCCACGACATCAGACAGAACGCGGACACACTCCTCCATCATTCGCTCTAGTCTGCTGAGTTACTGCCAAATCTCTGCCTGATGTTCCACCACCTGTCATTGCATCTCCACCACTGAGTTGGTAGCCACATCCAGAGGCTTATCATCTGACTTGGACTGAGCAAGTGGCTGGTCTCCAGCAGCCCTCCAAATGCCGGAGGCCAGGCTGTCTCTGCCTCCGACAGAAAGAGAGGCAGAGCCTAATCTGTAGCAGTGCCCCACCAACGTGTCTCTCTGAGCTGGTGGAGGGTACGTGAGCGCCATGACGGTTTTTCCAGAGCTTCCTCTACACAAGTGATCTGGAGTCTCGGACTGGCGCTCAGCTGCTTTGTGGGCCTCAATCTGCTGGTGCCTAGAAAATATAGTTTCAGTTAATGAGCATGAGCTAGATAAAACGGCATATGACTCACTGTGATTGTCAGGATCTGATGAGGTGATGGACCTGTGATCCATACTAGGTTGTGACAAAGACCAGCCTCCCCTTTCCCACAGGAGCGATCCCTGTCCTCCCCAGCCAGCTCGGCTGCAGCCTCCTCGAACTCAGTGAGGGCAATGATGTTGGACATCCCTCCCCGGGCCTGCAATCTTTTGTGCCTGTTGTGTGCCAGCTTGGCCTGTATGAAGAAGAAAGAAAGGCATGTGGTGAGAAAGGAAAAAGCAGGGGTTGGGTAAAATACATGTGCCCTGTGTGGTGAGCCAGGCCAGGAGATAGGATGTGAGCAACATGACAGATGGGATGGTGGTGACGTGAAAGTTTCCATGAGAGAATGCGTGTTGATATGTGTCCCCCACTAACGGTTGTGTAGAACCCTGAAGAGAGTAGCCGTTTGAGTGCATGATGCCATGATGAGAGTTTGATATTGGAGGGTGTTGAAGGATGACGTACACTGGCGGAGCAAATGGGACCATTCATCCTCTTCCTGCACTGGATGGCATTTAAAGCGTGGTTGCCAGCTGTGCTGACCTACTCTACAATGGCCTCCCAGATCGTAGATGCGCGGCTGTTGTGCTCCTGGAGCTATCCCTGGGATACAGGACATGCCTGTGTGCCCGCACTGCTCTAATCAAGGCTTGCAGGGCCTGGTGGGTGAAGTGGGATGCTGCCTTCTTCTTGAAGCTTTAGGCCTTCCTCTTGTGGCTAGAAGACATTTCAGCATGTATCCTGAAGACAGATGGGCTGGAGAGAGTGAGATGTGTGTGTTGGACTGGCGTTTAATTGTGGCACCCAGATCTTCAATCCCGCCAGCTGACAGCAGGCAGATGAATCAGCTCCCAGCCCACCAGGTAATTTGACCCGATACTCACCTGTGCATAGTTAATGAGCTTCCAAGCATGGAATCCGGCACAAGAGTTCCTGCCATTCCAGCCAGCGGGGTGGGTGCCACCAACGCACTTAGTCTCATAAATGGAGAATTCCACCCAAGATTTTGAGTCCAATATGACTCTTCAGTTCCGATGAAGAGTCAAATTGGACTCAAAACATTAACTCTGTTTCTCTCTCCACAGATGCTGCCAGACCTGCTGAGTTTTTCCAGCATTTTCTGTTTTTATTTCATAGTCTATGCAACCTGACTTCAAAATTTAGTTCTTTTAGCCCAAATATCATTCTGGTAAATCTGCTCAGCACATCCTCCAAAGCCAATATATCCTTCCTAAGGTGCAGTATCCAGGACCGAACATAATACTCCAGATGTCTAACCCGAGCTGGATACAACTGTAGCAGAATTTCCACGCCCACCCCCCACCACCCTTGGGATGAAGGTTAATATTCCATTAATCTTCTAAGTTATTATTGTGCCTATAAGGAAATGCGCAGCCATTGTTTTGCACAAAAAGGTCCCACAAACAACAGTGAGACGGCTGTAAAATCTGTTTAGTGACGTTGGTTAAGGGATACTAGTCAGGAATCTCCAGGCTCTTCAGCAAATATTGACATGGTATAATTTACATTCACCTGAGAGAGCAGCTTAACATTTTATCTAAAAGATGGCACCAGCAGCAGCACTGCACTCCCTCAGTACAGTACAGCAACTTTTATGCTGGCATAAAAGTTGGAATGGGGCTTGAAACCACGAACTTCTGACTCAAATGGTGAAAGTACAACTACTGAGCCAAAGCTGGCAGCTTAAGAGTGATTGCCATTTCTCCCTCAAAATACTCCCTGAAGTGTTGAATTGCTATTGTACGGGATGGTGATGGCTGCAAACGTTCAAATCTGAACTTATTTTTTTTTAAACAGGGTAATAGTTAAGTACAAATAAATTTTTTTTAATAGCATTCCACTCTGGGTAATATTTTGTGATGATGTCAAGCAAGTCATTAATTAGTACTTTGGCAATAGGTTAACAATAATCAATCCAAAGCTTTCTGAAGTTGTACCATAGAACTTTTTTTAAAAATTGCTTTTCAAAAGAAGGCAAGTGTCTATTTAATTTTAATGGACATCCTGTTTTTCTTATGTTTTGGTCATAACAAAGGATATGTGGCTCTATTTGAGGCCTCATTTATTAGCTGCTGGAGAAACCCAAGGTGACCCTTCCACACAGAACAGGTTAGTACACAAACCTCATAATTCCACCTTAACTTAGCTTTGTGGAACCTGAGCATGCGTTTACACAGGCTTTTGTCACATTTGATTTCCTGGGAGGGACTACAATGTCAATCATAGAAGATGACTCACATGAAAGAGTCCCCCTTGCCTGGGGCTACTATTCTGCTTAGTTTCTTTAAGTGGTTGTATCTCCTCACAGCTGCTTCATGCTTTCCAACAAACTAAGTTTGGACTCTGTAATAAAGATCAATACTCTTCTTATAAATAATAATGTGTACAATATATCTACAAAAGAGACAAATGAACTGTAAAAAGTAAAAAAAAGAGTAGCAAAATATTTTTTTCATGAAAAGCAAGTAACTTCTTTAGAAAGTCAAAGTACATGATTTCCCTGAAGATTTCACAACTTTCTAAAACTAATAAAAGGAACCCATGTCACACTCATCCTATTGCCAAATTGTCAGGTAATGATGACTCAGCAGTTCTTTCCTACACTGCCTCGACTAGTAAAGTAGCTGTAATGCAAATAATTTTTCTCTGTGTGATGGCTGTGGGCCAGAATGTGGACAATGAATGCCCCAGATTTGACCTTGCCTTAAGTAATTCTAATTCTTTCCCTGTCATAGCTGTGGCTTCACATCCTGCTTCTCATGAAAGATTAATCAAATGAACTGTCTCATAGGTGGTCACATGACATGATTCAAAAGCAGAGGGTTGGTATGAGCTACTAGAATGACAAGCAGCAGTGTAAAGGGATTTGACTTTAATTATATATGCTGCGAGATAAAGGGAGAAATTAGAGGCCCAGTTCAAACTGATAAAGCACTAAAGCCTACATGATGCAGCCAGGAACTAGTGTAACTCTGATGTGTTTGTAGTGCCTTAAGCCAAGATGGCTCCCAGCCTTTGATGTAAACAAGCCTAAAATAACAAAAGAGCCTGCATTCCTTTTAGCTGGAATATCAAGGGAGTGCCTCAAAATATCTGAAGTTGAAATGCTCAACAAACCTTTTGTAACATGCTTAGTTCATTGTGTATTTTCCCATTAAACAAAAATGAATCAGTTGTCCTGCAACAAGTTTAAGAATTAACGAGTAAGGAATTTCTGTCTGATACCCGATATGGCAAACACTGCTGGTGAAGCAAACACTGGTTTCTTTGGTACGGGCATCTAAGCATTCAGGCAAAATAAGGTGATATGATGATGGCTTTCTGTGTACCTCTGTGTTTTAATTCCCTTTTTTATGCTCCAAGAATGCAATCTTTTACTTTTTTTTAATATACTTTATACTGCCAATTCCCTACTCATTCTTTACTTTTAGCATTAATTTTGCTTTAAATAGCTATGTATTATCAGTAACTGATAAACGTATGTAAGCTAAGACAGTGGCAATGCCTTTTAAGCAAGCCAAATATTAATTTCAGCTTTAAGTTACTTTTGACTTTTATTCATCAAGACCTTCTCTTAAACATTCTCCTGTCTTGATGTTGATGAAGTGCTTCTTATTTACTCTTATTTGAATTAATTGTGGTTCATGCGTCACTCCTCACATTTGTACTGGCCATTATGTATAAGTCAGCAGATTGTGGATGCTACTCGATACATCAGACATCCTGGTGCTTAGCATATTGAATTCATGCTGCTTACACAGCAACACAGACTCAGTCCCCATCAATCACCATGTTTTTAAAGTAAACATAGTAACGAGTAAAATCTGTTGCAGTTGAGCCTACACTCAAATCAGAAAATATCACAAAGCAATTCTGTACTGCTACTGAAACATTGGCAAGACTCCAAACAGCATATATTTTGGTTCTTAGCCAGTAGAAGTACCTCCTTTAAGTGGCCCGGAGACTAGCTGAGGAGGGGTGTTAAACTTGTGGAGCAAAGATAAAGCACAATTAAAACACATTCTGGGAACTCAAGAATGAAAAACTACAGTTTTAGACTAAAACAAAAGTCAATTGGACTGGAATTTTTAATTGTAGCACAGAAAAATTGCTACAACAAAAACAGTTGCCTTTCTGATAAATAGCCAAATACAAAATGACACACATTGAGCTGGATTGGCTCTATTACCACTATCCTGGTTCTCAAATATTCATTTCCTCAATTGGCATAATGCTGAACGTACACATTGGAGGCGATAGTGAATTTGGTTGTCTATGTCTGCCTTCATCAAGAGGAGGCCCCAGAAAATGGAAAATGGTCCACATTTTCCAGGGTCTTGCTGTTGATCTTAATCGATGGGGCTGGCGGGCAAGGGGGGGTAGAGATGTTCTGCCGTGAGAGCTAGTTGGAAGAGGACCTCGGTTTACTTGGCGCTAAGTGAAAGACTCCTTTTCTCATATGCTTCAGAGGAGGAATCAACAATAACCTAGAGCTCAGTTTCTGAGTGGCTGCACACACACAAGAATCATCTGCATATGGGAGCCCAATGACTGAAGTTGAAGTGATTTTGGTAATGGATTGAAGGTAGCATTGGCTGAACAGTTTCCCGTCTGTTCTGTAACTTATCTCTGTGTCTGTGGTTAGTTTGCTGGAATCGAGGTGCAATATTGCAGCAAGGAAGATGGAGAAGAGGATTGGTGCAATGCCACAGCCTTGTTTGACCCCAGTCATTACTGAGATTGGGTCTGTGGTGATTCCACAGATGAGGATCACTGTTTGCATATCTTCGTGAAGTAGGTTACAGATGGTGACAAACTTCTGGGGGTAGTCAAATTTGGGGAAGGTCTTGTGGCACTGTGGGTACCATCCCTACCTCTGGGCCAGAAGCTCTGGGTTCAATTTCCACTTTTGGACTTGATGGCCATGGAAGGTGTGTGCATTACATGGCAAAAGGTTGATTATCAGCCTGTAAATCCTTCTAATATGCCAATTTGGCAGATGGTAAAGAGCGGGAGAGTTTCCTGGTCAGCCTTACTGCAGAAGGCAACGTCAAACCACTGCAATACTTTGTCAAGCATAATCATGGATCAATCCAATGAAGTCTATGGTCACCAACACTCTCTTAGAGCATGGTACCACAAGGAGGAATTTAGGTAGGACAATCCATAACCCTTACAGTTGACAGAGTCAAAGGCTTTCGGAAGGTCAAAAAAAGCAAGGTGCAGCGGTTAATGCTGGATCTTATATTTTTCTTGGATTTGCTTCAAACCCATGACCACTGTCATCTAGAAAGACAAGGAGCAACAGATACATGGGAACACCACCATCTGGAAGTTCCCCTCCAAGCCACTCACCATCCTAACTTAGAAATATATCGCCGTTCTTTCACTGTCACGGGGTAAAAATTCTGGAACTCCCTCCCTAACAGCACTATGGGTGTACCTACATCACAGAGACTGCAGTAGTTCAAGAAGACAGCTTACCACCACCTTCTCAAGGGCAATTAGGGATGGGCAATAAACGCTGGCCTAGCCAGTGAAGCCCACATCCCATAAATGAATTTTAAAAAGATTACTACTATGTGCTTTGCTTTCATTAACCTCAGAACAAAATGGTTACAACATTAAATTGAACTTAAAGGAATAGTTCACAACGGAAAAACTATTTTGTCTTGAATGGAAAACATTATTCTACAGGATGCCACACACATAATAGTGACACACAATCTCATTGCCATAAAATCCAATGGATAGGCCAAACTTTATATAATTGTCCACATAGTTTAGTCCTGTCATTTTGGCTAATATTTTTTAAAAGCATTGATGGAAATGAAACACTTATGTAAATATGTATTAAAGTAAACTTGTATACCCTATTTTAAAATATTCTTTCGGTTACATAAAACCACAGAAATGTAAATAACAGATTCTTCGGTGACTATTTTTTTGTCAATATGAGGTAGTTGGGTGGGAGCAGATGTGCCCAAATTGACATAGCTTCCCAATTCCAGTAATATGATTGGGTTGTTGATGATGATGGTTGCTGACTTACTGTTTTATAATAAAACTGAACCTTAGGTGACCTATAAAGCATAGGAGGGCCATATAAATTAATGTTCTAAAGTAAAGTGAAGTTTTTTACATAGTTATTCATTCAAAATGGTTAATTATGCTTTACATAAAAATTAAATATGCCAATCTAAAGTAATACCTAAAACCTACGCCAAAAACATTTTAAAATATTATTGGTCAATCTTAGCCTTGCTATTTGATAAAACGAGCCAATGTAGGTTTATGATGGGAACTTCAACTCAGATCTCACATTTGTTCTGGTCTTCCCTTCAAGCATTTTTCCTCAGACTTTCAAATAGAGTTAAATTATGTACACATACTGAAGTATAGAAAAAAATTACTGATATGTTGCAGAATAATGCTCAAAGTCTTCATATCAACAATTTCAGCACCAGTTTTGTATTTTACCTCATTTCAAAATATATCTTAAATTTAAAATTCACAAAAATCCCTCCATGACCTCAACCTTCCCTATCTCCTCCAGCGCTACAACTGTGCCCCAACTGTCTAGTCCTCTGACTCCAGCTTCTTGTGCATACCAATGGCAACTTAGGTCTCACTTTCTGGAATTCCCTCCATAAACTCATCTGCTACTCTGCCATCCATTAAAATCCACCTTAAAATCCAGCACCTCCTTTCTTAATCTTTAATCCTTTCAGCTGCTGTCTGCTTTTCCTCATGCTGATGTAAAATCCTTTAGGATGTTTTTCTACATTGTAAGTGCTATAATAAATGCAAGTTGCTACTGGTATACTTGTTTTGGTTTATTCAATGAATTTTTGTGCTTTGTTTCTGAATAACGATCCCTTTAATAAAGGGCTGTACTTTACAGCTGACAAAAAATGTTCACATTCTTCAAAATGCTTCTGAAATTCAGGATGTGGAGAGTTAATATTCTAACAATGTTATTTCTCATTAAATTCTCAAATGCATTCTGAACTGAAATTACAAATTCCAATCTGAACCTATGCCAGTAGAATTCTAACTCTTGTTTATTGTATTTGAGAGTCACTAAGGAATTAAGCTTGTATTTGGCTTTCCTGGAGCTGCCTGAAACTATGTCTACTCTTTCACCTTAGAGAAGTGTGCTGGGAATAGCAGGGTTTGACTTGCCAGAAATTTCATAATGGCACCTCGCTGTTTAAATGTCAATGACATACTGATATTTTTCAATGTTTTGTTAATTGCCTTATAAATAAATGAACAAAATTATACTTGGAAAGAATCATGCAAATAGGCGTTTTCCAATTTGTTATCCAAAACTTTTCTGAACTGGTCACATACTTAGTTCCTGTTTTACATTATGACAAAGGATTTTAAGTTTGCTACTTGTTTTAATTTCAGCTAACTAACTTTGAATTGTTGCCAAATTAAAATCACAATATAAATAGCAGCTAAATAAACTAGATATTGTTTAACCTTTAATCAGCATACCTTCAATTGCTCATAACCTCCATTTGCCTTTTAATGCAAATCAGAGTTGCTTGATATCCTCCCTCCATATTCTTCAATGGGGCAAGGAAAAGCTGGTTTCTTTGAATTAGTTTTTTCATATCCATCGCAAGTCTAATACATATAACGTTATAGTTTCACTAGCTGCATCCTTAGTGTTCGACTTCACTACCCTTTGATCTCATGTGGAACAGCCATATGTCTTCAACTGCTAAAGCTGCCACGAAGATGTTAAGTTGCTTCTTCAGTGCCAAACACTTGCTTTACCCTCAACAAATTTGAAATTTTCTGTGAAGGGCTAGTATATTACAAGACTTGATTTCTGATTCAATACATGAAGATTCCATTCTAACAACTCTCTTGTACTCCTGCACAGTGCACAAGAAAAAGATTTTCATCTGATATGAAAGCCTTCTCTCACATCTAATCTTTTAACAACCTTTCCATGCCAAAATCCTGGTCTTTTGATTGCCACTATGGTCAGTGCTGCTCAGAAGCTTCCACTCTTATTTCTTCCAAGTTTCAAACAATGTCATGGTCCGGTATATTATGAACTTTGGGTTCAAAATTTTTCAAGTCGTGACTGAAACAGATTATTAAAATGGCTACTACTAATCACGTGACCTTTAACATTTCAAGCTCCAGGCAGTCCTGAGTCTCAAGCAAACACCTAATAAAATATGGACATTCATTGCCATCCATGGAATTCACACATCCTTTTGTTCAAGAAAAAGAGCTACAGCATTCCAGCCTGCCCATCTTTCTGTTTCACCATGCATAAAAGAAATATCAAAACTCAATGTATATTAGACAAATGTGAATGAATCCTATTGACCTCCCATTGTAATATGATGGCCCCTCATCCAAACTAGACTGGGTGAATTTCAAGCAATACTGATCAATCCCCAACATCAAAAAGAATGAGCCTGGAAAGTAAATCAGCAGGAACATATCCTGTTTGCTTCAAGTGGCAAGCCTGAGCACATAAAAAGAAAACTGTTGGTTCGCCAAGAGACTAACAGGGGGAGCTGCAGTCAGGACCATGTCCATAACCTTGAAAGTTCCAAATCCAAACTCAAATGGGGTGGGGTAGAACAAATCCCTGAAGAAATCCCTAACATCCTATAGGGGGCAATAGAGCCAGTGAGGATTAAGGAAATGGAAGGAAAGCCAAGGGACTTTCTGGAGGCCAGAACAGGGCCACTGAGGTAGATAGGATCAAGATAGGACCCATAAAAGCTAAAGAGGCCAAAGGTAGGCCAATAGAGTTTAAAGAGGCTAAGGTAGGGCCCATAGAAGTTAAAAAGAATGAAGGGGCTGAACCAGACACGTTCTTTCACAATTTAAATAGGGACAGAGGAAGTTCTCAAACCAGCAGACAGATGGTGAAGGAGATGCCTCACCCAGTCTAACAGCAGTAGAAGCTAGCCAGCCACCCGTAGGCAGTAATGTCCCAAAGGATAGGAGGCAAACTGGGGACCAACCCATTCCTAAAGTAATAAAGGGGAAGTCAGTACCCTTTAAGGTGAGCCACACTTGTGAAAGCCAAAAGGGAAATACAGGTGCAGTTAACACAGAATTAACCACAAAATCACAACAGGGTCAGGTTCAAAACTTAAATCCACCCAAACCCAGCAGTTTAATTTCCATGGCAACTGATGATCAGGTGGCCAGGGAAGAACCCACACACCTCACACAGATTTAAAAACAATATGCCAACACTATCACCTGAGAAAGAAGAATCAATGAGCCAGATCCTAAATTATCAGACTCATGGGTTGTTGAAGCAGCCATGAAAGGGTTAAGAGCCCAACAGGCAACACAACAAAACACAGTAATTGACATATTACAAGCTTCGAAACAGAATCCAGCCTTGTGAAACCTGACTCCTCCCTAGGAGCTAACATGGAGTTTGAACTTCTCCCAACTGCTAACTGCATTGAGAATCAAATGTCTGTTGGAGTTACCACTCCCAAAACCTTGTGTAATGATATTAATGAACATTCACAAGATAACACATAACTGGGGATTTTAAGAAAATGGAATATGAGAGAAACTGTAGCAGTACCAAATTACTGAGTATGAATGTCCAACTTATGAAGAAGTGAATATGTAATTTTTCTTTTGTCTTGCAAAGAAACCATGTAAAAAAAAAATGCCATCACAGATTCAATTTTTTCCCCCAGTCGGTGGAGGCATGTCCTGTTCCAGGATATATGAACTTTCAGTCAATACTTTAAAAATTTTGAACAGACTATTAAAATGGCCACTGCAAATTATGTGACCTTTAACATTTTGAGCTCCAGGCAGTCCAGTCTCAAGCAAATGCCTAATTAAATATGGGCAATCACAGCCACCTGGGAATTCACACATCCCCCTGTTTAAGGATGGACCATCAACAAAAGAACTATAGCATTTTAGCCAGTCCATCTGTTTCACCACGGATAAAAGAAACATTGAAACTCAATGTGTGTTAATGAATGTGAATGAACCCCATGGCCTTCCATTGTATTATGGTGGTCCCTCATCAAAACTAGACTGGGTGAATTTCAAACGACAACATAGGACGTGTAATCGACACACCATCCCTTCTTGGAAAAGGACTTTGAACTTGTACAAGTCACATGGTGAGGAAGCAATTTTGTCTGCTTTTAAAATAATAGCAAGAAGCTGTTTGGCAGACAGAGTTCCATTGAAAACCATCAAACCAGATAAAGAGCCAAGGTAATAAACAGCAATACCTTGAAAGTGGGAGAAGGACTCCCTGCAACCTGCTCCAACTGCAAGTTCACCTGAGAACCAACCTCCTAGATTAGATTACAAGAAGCCTTGCAGCTTGAGAATCTTCTGCTTCACAAGACCTTCACATCAACTCATCTAGGAAATAACAGGCCTGTCACGAAAGAGGCTGAGAAATCGTAAAAAGCAATTGAATTCTTTTACCTTCATTTGTATCGAATCTTTGTGTGTGTGTGTGTGTGTGAGAGAGAGAGAGAGAGAGAGAGAGAGAGAGCGAGAGAGAGAGAGACAGACAGACGAGTGAGTGAGATGTCACGTTTTAAACATCCAGGGTAAGTGTATGATAATAAATAACTTTTATTTTAAAACTCACAAAAGCTTGCTGCTGGAATATTTAAATTGGTACAATCATTCAGAGTAGAAAAACACACACCTTTTACAAACACACTGATCACCAGCAATAAAAGGGAGCACAAATTCTGTCCATGGCATAAGCCATTCTATATGCTTCCCCTCCCCCACGTAAAACTGCATTCAAATCAGTACTGATTATCGTGTTGAATTCTAATTCTTACCCAGGATTTCAAAACTGTGCACCTCCTTAGCTACTAGCTTGTGCCAAATCCTATTCACCCATCACCCCTGTTCAAAACCCTCCACGTCCTCTCCTTGGCTCTGTAGCCTCCTCTTTCCACTAACTCAGACCTCATGAAACTCCCTCACTGGCAACAGTGCACCAGTGGTGGCTGTGCCTTTAGCTATCTAGGGCAAAACTCTGGAATTTCCTCCCTAAACTTTCCTCCCTTTTCACTTGTTTCTTTTTAATTCAAAATTTCACCTTTGACAAAGCTTTTAGCCACAGCCGCTTATATTGCCTCCTTGGCTTGGTATCAATTTTGTTTGATTGCACTTCCAATTATTTCCTGGTTGGCCTCTCCTGTCTTCCACCTGGCATAAACTTCAGGTCATCCAAAACGCTGCTCCTGTCCTAATTCACACAAAGCTCTGTTCACATATTACGCCTGTACTCGCTGACTTGCATTGGCTTGTGTTCTGACAATGGCTTGATGTTAAAATTTTCATCAGCACTTTGCAATTCCTCCATGGACTCCTCCCCCTTCCTATCATTGTAACTGCCTCTAGCCCTGCAACCCTCCAAGAACTCTGCATTCCTCCAAATCTGCTCTCTCTTGTGAATCCCCAATTTTAATCCCTCCACAATTAGCAGCCGCCTTTTCCACTGCTTAGGCTCTAAGCTCTGGAATTTCCTCCCCAAAACTCACCACCTCTGTCTCCTCCTTTAAGACGTTACTTAAAACCGATCTCTTTTAACCGAGCTTTTTGCCATCTGTCCTAATATCTTCATTAGTAGCTCCATGTCAAATTTTGTTTGAATACGCTCCTATGAAACGCCTCGAGACATTTTGCCATGTTAAAGACAAAGTTGTTGTTGTGAAGTACTTTGGGATGATTTTCTATGTAAAAAATGCTATATAAATGCATGTTTAATATCTCTCTCTACAATCCTCTGCTCTATCAGCTGAGCCATCGCAGGGAAGTGTTCTTCTCCATCATTGTGATAATGTATTCTGGGCTACTCCAATAGTGCAGCAAGTTATTCAAGTGTGTTTCCAGTGTGAGAGCCATTCAGACTTGGAGAATTAATAAAAACAGAAAATGCTGAAAAAACTCAGCAGGTCTAGCAGCATCTGTGAAGAGGGAAACTGAGTTAATGCTTCAGATCAATGACTTTTCATCAGATGACCTTTCCAGAATTTTCTGCTTTTATTTCAGATTTCCTGCATCCGCAGATATTTTGCTCTTAGACTGGGAGAGTTTCCAGTCTGATTTCAGTCGATCTTAGCTCTGGAGTAAGTAGTAGTGATGTAAATAGCCTCAACATACCTGAAGTGGGAGGGGAAAATTGGACAGAGTTCCACATCTTGAATGCTTTTCAATGACCCCTACTGGACGTGTGAAGAATTGGGTTCGGTCACATTGCTAAGTTCAAAAGTCTCTTCCCAATCAGTGCTTGGATTTCCAAATAAATAATAGACATTTGCATAAGCATCGATGGATACCTTGTTGCCATATACCTGTACTCCAGCAAGACGATAATACTTTCGGTAAAACAGAGAACATTAATAAGAACATTTAGAAAGTGGATTTTTTTGAAAGATTAGTACTGGTAAGATAAAGCTTAAAAATAGTTCTTAAAGATGATTTTATGTTAATGACCAGGTTAAGTCCAATTAAGATAGTTTAACCTAACCTAATAGCTGAAAAAAACATGTTCGAATTTGTACCTTAAGGGGTGCAGGTGATGCTTATTCTGCCTCTGCTTACTGTGTTCTCAAGGAACCAATAGTATTTCTATAGAGATAAGGGTCATGAGGACTCGAAACGTCAACTCTTTTCTTCTCCGCCGATGCTGCCAGACCTGCTGAGTTTTTCCTGGTAATTCTGTTTTTGTTTTGTATTTCTATAGAACTGCTTTGAAACACTACAGGAGTTTACAGATGATTATCCAACACCAACGCTAACTGTACACCAATTTCATGTAGTGGAGTTTTGTAGACCCAGTACAAAGCTATGAGTAGACACCCTGTGCAAACATTACACCAAAGAATGTTAAAGAAAAATGATTAACCTCCAGTACAGACTTCCCTTGCACAATTAGTGGCACACTCCACACTTAGCTGCTGAATTAGATTGACTGGCTACCATTTTCCTTCAGCTTTCACCAAAAAAAATCTCAATCTCTAAATCATAAATGTTTTAAAAAGAATGTGACAGCATTGCTTCATTTAAACAAAAGCTACATTACAGTGCATTTCACTAGAAAGTCACTTTTTACAACCTTGATAAATTTTACAGAATTTCATAGTTTGTGATGCTATGTAAAAGAGGACATTTTCCACTTAACAGCGCAGGAAAAACATTACTCACTTTGTATTGAATTTGGAGTTAACATTCTGTTCTTTTACAACTGCATTTTGAATGCTCAAATTCTCAAGGAATTATATCTAGAAATGTAATGTATGGTGAGAGCAGATTGTAATACGATCATACGTACGAAATAGGAACAGGAGTAGGCTATTCGGCCCCTCGAGCCTGTTCTGTCATTTGATAAGATCATGGCTGATCTGACTATAGCCTCAAATCTACCTTCCTGTCTACCCCTTGACTCCCTTGTCAATCAAAAATCTAACTCAGCCTTAAAAAATATTCAATGACCCAGCCTCAACCGCTCTCCGAGGAAGAGAATAACAGCTAATGGCTCTCAAAGAAAAAAATGCTCTTCACCTCCATCTTAAATGGGAGTCCTTATTTTTATACTTCTTTTCCTCGTTCTAGTCCATCCCATAATGGAAACATCCCCTCAGCATGCATCTTGTCAAGTCCCCTCAGGATCTCATATGTTTCAACACCTCTCATTCTTCTAAACTCCAATGGATACAGGCCTGACCTGCTCATAAGATAGCCCCTTCATCCCAGGAATCAACAGAATGAACCTTTGCTGAACTGCTCCTACAATTATATATAATTATATGTGTGAGTGGCCCTCAATTCACTATGTTATATGTAGTTTTGATTTCATCAACACTGAGAAACAAATAGCAACCAACACATGATATTTAACTGTTAGGTAATAGACAATCTATTATTCCAATCTAGGGTCCTGGGGTTTTAGCTTTCTTTTACACTTCCAATTGACCAGCAAAATTCTTGAACCACAAAATGAAATTGTATTTGCCAAGATTGTAACATACTTGAAAGACTTTCAAAAGAAAAAAAAAACAGGTTCTCTCCATTTGGACAGTGCGGACAAAGATGAAATACCCTTTAGAAACCTGATATGGTTGCATCCTCTGTTCCAAATTGCATACATATTTCCATTCTGAAAAAAAATATACTACTTGGCTACGTCCTAGTATGAGTTTGTTATTCCTCTGTAAAGTTGACTCACAAAATATACGAGAATGCTGTCCTGGCAGTATTCAATGACCCAAACTAATGTCCAAGAATCTGTTTTTGTCCACCTTGGGGCTAAATAAAGGGTATGAAAACAGGCTAGTACTGTACATTCCTGATCGTCTATTCATCTTGAACCAAGTGCATGCATTTAGGTCAAATATTTCAGCGATGAAAATATATTTTAATGCATACTTGGGACTTTATTTTTTTTTGTTAAAAGAAGATACATGAAATCCTGTCATAAAGCTGATAATAAAGAGCAGCTCCAGATCCTAAATCAGTGACTGATCTGTAATACAGCAGGATTTATTTGACTGCAGTTGCATGCAGAAGCTGCCCTTACAACGGTGTGGAAATATTCAGTTCTCCTTGCATTTTGTTTTGTATATATATTTACTAATACAAACATAATTTCATGCACAATGTGTTTTCTATTTTGGTTACTTAAGAGTTACTATAGTAATGATACAATACATACAGTAAGGATACGGTAGTATAATGGTTATGTTACTTTACTAATCCAGAGGACTGGACTAAGGGTTATTTCAGATTCCACTGCGGCAACTAGGGAATTTAAATTCAGTTAATTAAATAAAATAATCTGGAACAAAAAGCTAGTATCAATAATGGTGACCATGAAACTATCAGATTGCTGTAAAAACCCATCTATCATGTCTACTCATGTCCTTTAGGGAATGAAATCTACCTTCCTTAACTGGACTGACCTACAGGTGACTCAAATGTAGTTGACTCTTAACTGCTCTTTGCACCAGCTTAGCAAGCCACCCTGTTGTATCAAACCACAATAAGATGCAATAATAAAACCTTCATCAACACAGGCACCAGGCACAAAGTTACATGCATCCCAGACAACCTTGCAAAGTCCTCCTCACTAACATCTGGGATTTGTGCCAAAATTGGGAAAGCTGCCCCACAGACTATTCAAGCAACAGCCTAACATACCTTTCATACCTAACAGACTCCTCCTCATCATCATTCCTGATATGTCTTGTCCCAACAATAGGGCTGATCCACCAAGTGGTAGTACAGTGGTATAGAGTCGCGAGGAAGTGGCCTTGGGAGTCCTCAACAATGACTCCCAGTGCCAGAACACACTGCTCCAGCACTTCTATTTAAAGCAGGTTTGTCCAACTCAATGCGGCTCGCCAAACGTTTTGGACATTAAGCTGACTTGTATTTGAAAAATGCTGTAAAGCTGCTCATCCACTCACGGGCTGGCTTCTCTCTGCATTTGCTGCTGATAGGCTTACTAGCGAGCCTAGTAGCAAATGCAGGGAGGAAACAGCCTGTGATTAGATGAGCAGCAAAGAGTGGGAAGGTAAGTCTTAAAGGTAAGTCTCAGCGCCAGGAGTGCGAGACAGCTGGAACGAAGCCCCAGGTGACCCCAAGCGGAGTGCAAGGCAGCTGTAGTAGGGCCCAGGCGGACCGGAGTGGGGCACGAGGCAACCCGAGCGGGGCACACCAGCGTCTGAGTGAGTGAGTGGCTGGAGTCAGAGTATGAGGACGTGAGGGAAGAGACAGTGAGTGTGAGCGGTTGGGGGAGGGCGGGGGGAGAGAATGTGTGTAAGGAGGCGGGGGAGGGAGAGATAGAGTGTGTGTGTGGGGGGGGTGGAGGGAGAGAGAGAGTGTGTGTGTGTTGGGGGAAGAGAGTGAGTGTGTGGGGGAGAGAGAGTGTGTGTGGGAGGGAAAGAAAGTGTGTGTGGGGGGGGGAGAGAGAGTGTGTGAGGTGTTGGGGGAGAGGGAGAGGGAGTGTGAGAGGAGGTGGGGAGAAAGAGAGAGAGAGTGTGCGAGAGGGTAGGGAGGGAGAGAGAGTGGGTGAGGGGGTGGGGGAGGATGTGTGCACAAGGTGTTGGGGAGAAAGAGAGAGAGAGAGAATGTGCATGAGGAGGTGGGGGAGGGGGAGAGAGAGTTTGTGAGGATGTGGGGGAGAGATTGTGCATGAGGAGGTGGGGTATAGAGGGAGAGTGTATGAGGAAGTAGGGAGGGGGAGAGAGAGAGAGAGAGAGTTTGTGAGGAGGTGGGGGGGAGAGAGAGAGAGAGTGAGTGAGTGTGTGTGGGGGGTGAGAGAGAGTGTTTGAGGGAAGAGAGAGAGAGTGTGTGAGGGGGGAGAAAGAGAGAGAGTGTGTGGGGGAGACAGAGAGAATGTGTGGGAGGGGAGAGGGAGAGGTGTGAGTGTTGGGGAGGGAGAGTGCGAGATGTGTGTGTGGGGGGAGGAGGGAGAAAGAGAAAGTCTGTGTTGGGGGAGAGAGAGTTTGTGTTGGGGGGAGAGAGAGAGAGTGTGTGTGTGGGGGAAGAGAGTGAGTGTGCGTGGGGGAAGAGAGAGAGTGTGTGTGGGGGAGAGAGAGTGTGTGCGTGGGGGGAGAGAGAGTGTGTGTGAGAGGGAGCATGAGTGTGTGGGGGGAGAGAGTGTGTGAGGTGTTGGGGAAGAGGGAGAGGGAGTGTGTGAGGAGGTGGGGGATAGAGTGAGAGTGTATGGAGGAGGTGGGGGAGAAAGAGAGAGAGTGTGAGAGAGGGTGGGGAGGGAGAGAGAGTGGGTGAGGAAGTGTGCATGAGGTGTTAGGGAAAAAGAGAGAGGGAGAGAATGTGCATGAGGAGGTGCGGGAGGGGGAGAGAGACTTTGTGAGGAGGTGGGGGAGAGAGTGTGCATGAGGAGGTGGGGTATAGAGGAAGAGTGTATGAGGAAATGGGGAGGAAGTGAGGAGACCACGTTTAGAATATTGTGAGCAATTTTGGGCCCCAGGAAGGATGTGCTGGCCCTGGAGAGGGTCCAGAGGAGGTTCACGAGAATGATCCCAGGAATGAAAGGCTTAACACAGAGGAACGTTTGAGGTCTCTGGGTCTATACTCAATGGAGTTTAGAAGGATGAGGGGGGATCGGATTGAAACTTACAGAATACTGAAAGGCCTGGATAGAGTGGACGTGGGGAAGATGTTTCCATTAGTAGGAGAGACTAGGACCCGAGGGCACAGCCTCAGAGTAAAGGGAAGACCTTTTAGAACAGAGATGAGGAGAAACTTCTTTAGCCAGAGAGTGGTGAATCTATGGAATTCATTGCCACAGAAGGCTGTGGAGGCCAGGTCATTGAGTGTATTTAAGACCAAGATAGATAGGTTCTTGATTGGTAAGGGGATCAAAGTTACGGGGAGAAGGCGGGAGAATGGGGTTGAGAAACTTATCAGCCATGATTGAATGGTAGAGCAGACTCGATGGGCCGAATGGCCTAATTTCTGCTCCTATGTCTTATGGGGAGAGAGAGAGTTTGCGAGGTGGTGGGGAGAGAGAGAGAGAGAGTGTGTGTGTGTGTGTGGGAGAAGAGAGAGAGTGTTTGGGGGAAGAGAGAGAGAGAGTGTGTGAGGGGGGGAGAGAGAGAATGTGTGGGGGGAGACAGAGAGAATGTGTGGGAGGTGAGAGTGAGAGGTGTGTGTGTGTGGAGGGGGAGAAAGTGAGAGGTGTGTGTGGGGGCGAGAGTGAGAGAGTGCACATGGTGGGAGAGTGTGCACGCTTGGGGGAGAGAGAGAGAAAAAAAAGTGTGCATGGGGGAGAGAATGTGTGGGAGGAGAGTGTGTGTGTGGGGGTGGGAAGAGTGTATGTGTGTGTGTTGGGGAGGGAGGGAGAGAGAGAGATAGTATGTGTGTGTGTGTATGTGTGTGTTTATGGTGGGGGGGGGGAGAGTGTGTGCGTGTGGGGAGTGTGTGTGTGTGTGTGTGCATGGGGGAGAGTGTGCATGTGTGCGGGGGAGTGTGTGTGTGGGGGGGAAGAGAGCGTGTGTGCGTGCCTGTGGGGGTGTGTGCACGTGCGTGTGTGTAGGGGGAGTGTGTGTGTGGGGGGGAGAGAGAGATCATGTGTGCGTGCGTGTGGGGGAGTGTGCGCATGCGTGTGTGGCGCAGAGTGCACGTGCGTGCGTGTGGGGGAGAGTGCGCGTGCGTATGAGGGAGTGTGTGTGTGTAGGGGAGAGAGTGTATGTTTGTGGGGGAGTGAGTGTGAGTGTGTGTGATGGGGGGCAGAGAGAGACAGAGTGTGTGTGTATGTGTTGGGGGGGTGAAGAGAGAGTGTGTGCATGTGTGTGTGTGTTGGGGGGAGAAAGAGAGAGTGTGTGTGTGCGCGTGTGTGGGGGGGGAGGGTAAATGAGTGTGTGTGTGCGCATGTGTGGGGAGAGAGCACGTGTGTGTGTGTATGTGGTGAGGGGGGAGTGGGGAAAGAAAGAGAGAGAGAGAGAGACAGAGTGAGAGTGTGTGTGTGTGTGTGTGTGTGTGTGGGGGGGACGGCCGGGGAGGCGGGGTGATTGGTAGAGGGTGTGCTTCACATTAATTCCTTGGCCTGCTGACCCGAGGATGTGAAAAGCAGTATCATGTTTGTCTTCCCTGCTGGCAGCTTTACAGCGAATTTGCAGCAGAGAAGCAGCCCATTTGGCCCACCCATTTATGTTGGTGCATATGTTCCACACTAGCCTCCTCCTACCCTTCTTGATCAGACTATCTGAGTAACCTTCAGATTCCCTCTTTCTCACGTTTATCAAGTTCCTTGAATGTATCTATACTAGAATCATAGAATGGTTACCGCACAGAAGGAGGCCATTCAGCACATTGTCTCTGTGTCAGTTCTCTGCAACAGCAACTGAGCTAGTCCCACTCCTCCACCTTTTCCATGTAACCTTGTAAAATCTTCTCTTCAGATAATTATCCAGTACCCTTTTGAAAACCGCAATTGAAGCTGGCTCTACCACACTCTCAGGCAGCACTCTCATTCCAGATCCAAACCACTTGTTGCATGAAGTTTTCCTCATGTTGTCTCTGATTTTTCTGTTAATCATCTTTGGGTTCTTGGCCTGCTGCCGATGGGAACACTTTCTCCCCATTTATTCTATACAGACCCTTCATGATTTCAAACATATCTAACAAATCTCCTCTTAACCTTCTCTTCTCTAAGGAGAACAGCCCCAGCTTCGTCAATCTATCCACGTAACCGAAGTCAACCTCAGAACCATTCTTGTAAATCTTTTCTGCACCCATTTTAAAACCTTCATATTCTTCCCATTGAGGCTGAACCAGTGTTTTATGAAGGTTCATAACTTATTTGCTTTTGTACTCTATGCACCTATTTATTAAATCCAGGATTCAGTATAATGTATCAATTGCTTTCCCAACCTACCCTGTCACCTTCAATGATTTATTCACATATACACTAAGGTCCCTCTGCTCCTGCAATCCCTTCAGAATTGTACCCTTTATTTTATGTCACCTTTCCTCATTCTTCTGACCAAAATGTATCACTTCACACTTTCCTACATTAAATTTCACCTGCCACGTGTCTGCCCTTTCACCAGCCTGTCTATATCCTCTTGAAGTTTATCACTATCCCCCTCACAGTTCACAATATTTCCAAGCCTTGCATCAGCTGCAAATTTTGAAATTGTGCCCTCCACACCCAAGTCCAGGTTATTAATATAAACCAAAAAAGCAGTGTCCCCTCTATATACCATCCCTCATCAGAAGTTTTCTGTAATTCATATTTTTAAATAGGCTTGAATTAAATAATTAAACAGTTGCATAATGAAATTCTAGCTATGCTAAAGATTAATGATTCTAAATACCACATGGTTCAAAATAAAATGCCTACTGGACCTAATATTTTTCACATAAAACTGACTTTTGGGGACTCAAATGATTAATACATAGGAAGACAACGTAGTAGTAGATTTAGAAATGATGTGGCCAACACATTTTCTTAGAGCTCCTGCACGTCAAAATTTGCCACTACGCCACTGATGACTCCAGACATCAGATCAAACATGGGCAAGGAAACTTTCTACTTGTTGCCATCTACCACCCTCCCTCAGGTGATGAGTCAGTGCTCCTCTATGTTGAACATCACTTGGAAGAAGCACTGAGAATAGCAACGGCATAGAATGTACTTTGGGTAATGACACTGAAGTCTCCCACCAAGTGTGGCTCAGCGTCACCGCCTCTGACCAAGCTGACAGAGTCCTGAAGGACATAGCTTCCAGACTGGGTCTGTGATAGGTATTAGTAAAATAACACAAAAGAAAAACTTAGCTTACCACATTCTCACCAATCTACCTATCGCAGATGCATATGTCCACCATACAGTTGACAAAGCCTTGTCATCATACTGAGGATACCCTCCATCAGGTGTGGAACTACTACCGTGCTAAATTGATCCTCAGAACCATTCTTGTAAATCTTTTCTACACCCATTTTAAAACCTTCATATTCTTCCCATTGAGGTTGAACCACTGAGTTCCCGAACAGACCTAGCAGCTCAAAATTAGTCATAGATGAGGGGCTGCAGACTACCGGCAGAATTGTACTCCACCACAATCTGTACTTCATGGCCTTCCGTATCCCACAGTCTACCACAACCATCAAGCCAGGGGGATCAATGAGGAGTATAAAAGAGCATAACAGCTCCAGGCATACCTAAAAATGAAGTGACAACCTGGTGAAGCTACAATACAGGACAACATGCATACAGAAGCAGCATACTATAGCCAAAGCTAAGCGATCGCATAACTAATGGATCAGATCAACGCTCTGCAGTCCTGCCACATCCAGTAATGAATGGTGATGGACAATTAAACAACCAACAGGAGGAGGGGACTCCACAAACATTTCTATCCTCACTGATGGTGGAGCACAGCAATTCAGTACATAAGAAAAGGTTGAAACATTTCATTATATTCAGACACAAGTGCCGAGTGGATGACCCATTTCAGCAACCTCCTGAGGTCCTTACCATCACAGATGCCAGTCTTCAGTCAATTCAATTCACTCCACAGGATATCAAGAAACAGCTGAGGGTGCTGAATACAGCAAAGGCTATAGGCACCAAATGTAACCTGGCTGCAGTGCTAAAGACTTGTACTCCACAACTAGCCACGACCTTAGCCAAGCTGTATCAGGACAGTGGCAACTTTAGTATCTATCCAACAAAGTGGAAAATTACCTAAGAATATCTTGTCCAGAAAAGGGAAAATCCAATCTAGCCACTTACAATCCCATCAGTTGACTCTCAATCATTAGCAAAGTGATGGAAGGTGTCACAGACAGTGCTATCAAGCAGCACTTACTCACTAATAACCTGCTCATTGATGCTCAGTTTGTGTTCCACCAGGGTCATTTGGTTCCAGACCTCCAGATA
The DNA here is from genome assembly GCF_964194155.1 of Cetorhinus maximus. NCBI lineage: Eukaryota > Metazoa > Chordata > Chondrichthyes > Lamniformes > Cetorhinidae > Cetorhinus > Cetorhinus maximus. Next base: position 51,806,332 of record NC_135896.1, on the reverse strand, counting down.
TGGACAAAAGGGCTAAATTCCAAAGGTGTGCGTGACTACCCTTAAAGCAGCATTTGACCCAGTATGGCATCATGGATTCCTGGTAAAATTGAAGTCAATGGGAATCAGGAGGGAAACTCTTCACTGGCAAGAGTCATACTTAGCACAATGGTTGTTGGAGGCCAATCATCTCAACCCCAGAACATCTCTGCAAGAGTTCCTCAGGATAGTGTCCTTGGCACAACCATCTTCAGTTGCACCGTCAATGACCTTCCCTCCGTCATTCGATCAGAAACGCAGAGCTGAATTTTATGACATAGGCTAAGTCCCACCACCGGGGCCCTAAAGAGGGAGGAGGCCCCACTTCGGCCAGCAGCAGGACCCTTGGAAGCATATTCCTGGTGGTGGCCAATTAAGCAGTTGTTGCCAGGGTTGACCTCTGCCACCTAGAAGGACAAGAGCAGCAGATGCAAGAGATCAACACCAACTGAAAGTTTCCTTCCATGTCACACGCTGTCCTTCCCTGGAAATATATAGCCATTCCTTCAAAGTCACTGGGTAAAAATCCTGGAACTTTCTACTTAACAGCACTGTGAGATTATCCTCACCATACAGACTGCAGAGGTCCATAAAGGTGCACACCACCTTGAGTGGCAAAATGGATGGGGCAATAAAGACTGGCCTTGCCAGGGACACCCACATCCCATGAACAAATAAAGAAAAACTGCCAACACGAGGCCAGGAAGTACGGCCTTAGCCCTGAGCAGCTTATCTGCCTAAATGAAATGCTTTAGATTGCACACATTATCAAGCAGCCCAGGGCATTGAAAGAGATTTCTGACATCGCTGTCTGCAAATCTTATAGCGTAAAGCTGCAACTAATGCAAATGGAATGGAAATAACTCACTGTTGTATTTGTACCTTCCAATGGAGAATGATACTCCTATTTACTTCAAGCTCTATTGTGTACAATTATCAGAAACAGTAAGTTATATAAGAAAATAAATACAGTAGTGTTAAATGGTACTTTCAGTAGCACGGTTCAAAACAAACTTTGGTACATGAGAAGTTAATTATCTAGTGCCCTTGCATTCCTGGATAAATCAATCCCTTCTGAAAGACTGGTTGCCAGAAGCAACAATACATTCAGTGATACAGGAGTCAAATTTGTAACATTTACTTTTGTGTGCTTTAAAAACAGAAATCTGGACAAAAAATAGTTGCTAAATTAAAACCATTAGAATGTGGAGTACAATACTGGACACATCATGAAAAGGACATTGGAGGCAGTTAAACGAAATTACCATTTTTAATTTCTAAATGCTACAGGCTGTAGCAGCATACTCCTCCTCTATGATCACTTCAACAGCATCATTCATCAAACTCAAAAACATTTTTCTCAACGTTTAACACTCTAGCAATTTTAAGTCGTGGATATATAGGTCCAAACTGAGTGGAGAATGTATAGTTATATTCCATCTGTTGCAAGTAGCAATTAACCATTTCCTGACTAAACTGAACCTCTTGAAAACAATTTAAGCTATTTGGCATTTATTACATCCTGCCAGATACCAGATGCGTACAAACACTTATAGTATCCTATAGACATTCCAAAGCCATGAAAGAATCTGTCAGGACCCATTATTATTATTCAAAAAAAGGACCATCCTAAGGAATATTTTGGTACAAAGTGGCTATTTTTTTTACATTGTGTCACAATGAACCAATGCATTTTACAATACAAGTTCACCTTAAATTTTGAACAAAATTACTCAATGTTTGTGTATATCAAAAACAGTTAAGGCTTTTTTATCCACATTAAAATGGAGATTGCCAATCCGGGGCACTTATTTTTCTATTTTGAACTTGGCTTAAAGCACTTCTAGGCTAAGCATATCACTGTTTGAAATGTAGTCAAGCTTCCCTCTCCTCTGTCCCACCGTGTCTTATCATCAAACTCAGAAGAGCACCACTCAGTGTACCAACTGGCAATGTCCATTTCCTACATCAATTTTCCTCACACTACTTTTGAGTCAGAATGTATGGCAGCTTCATGGTGCAGGTCCACAACCACTTGGGGAGGTTGAGATTAATCAAATTCATTTCATGAGGAAACCTTCAGTGGACAGAGAAAGTCTTTCAATCCATCATTCTAGATTTTACATAGCAATACCCACATCCCATGAGCAAATTAAAAAAAAACTTAAATCGAGGTCTCTCAAATGAAAGAACAGTGTACCAACCAACCATGCTGTGTTGTGTTTGCATAGTCATTGGTTCACTACAATAATCCAAATAACTTTATATAAAAATAAGCCTACTTGCATCTACATAATCCTAAATCAGTGAGAGTAGCTGTATTGATTTAGGAATTCAGAATTTTATAAGTGCTTTGGTAAGTTCATAATTTAAAACATGTAGGAAGGCAGGGTGTGAAAAGTAATTTTAATTTAAGGCAGGGAAGGACACTAATGTCTCCACTTAATACTGAAAAACGACATATAATAAGGTCTGTCAAGACTTTTGTAACTATCAATCTCAATACCACTGGGAGACACATGAAGCCAGACCTCCTCTTCCTGTAAAACCATTTCTTGATGTCACTGAAGGCAAGGATCCATGAGAATTTCCTTCAAAAACAATGGGGGTCATGACTTACCGGCCCAAGAACCACTCCGGAATTGTGCGAACCTAGGAAACTGTGTTACAGCCTGGGCATGCAGATTTCACAGAAATTAGCATGATTACTGAGGGTTTCATTGTTTTGGCAGTTCTCAAGTTAGTCTTAAATTGTAGTTGCCTTTGTTTTCTATGCAAGTCTAGAACATACCCAGTTGAGGTGGCACAAAGCAAGCAAGGCTGGAAGCCCACGCTCATATATCTCCTCGTGGATTATATGTTTGATATTTGTTTAAAAAAGTCAGCATAGGAATACCTTGTTTTAAGGAGTAGATACATTCCTGGAAACAACTATTTAAAATAAAACCATTTATATCAAAGCAGCTTTCCCCATTTAAATGGATGTAATATCAGGAGATTCGTGCCAAAACTTTTGGCCCCAGTACATGAATTACATCATTTTTATAAGCCAAAAAATAGACAAAACACAAAGCACACAACTTGCAATTCAGAAAAACAATTAAAACTCACCAATGAGGTGGTAAGGATATAGTGGGAGACCAAAGATGGAGGGTTCTCTTCTGTCTCACCTTTTGCTTTGAAGAATGGTCGAGTGGATTTGCTGAACCTTGTCGTAAATTCAGGACCACCAGATGGGGAAATGGGAGATTGGGGAGTGCGGAATAGGAAATAGGAGAATGGGGAAGATTCGGAGCTGGGAAGTTGGTGGAGGAGGGGGGGTTGTGGCTGCCAGGAGCGAGGCTTAGAGTTGAAGGGGGTGGAGCAGTTAGGTATGAGGGGCACACTGGGTTGCTGAGTTGGGGACGGGAGATTGAAGGATGCAGAGTGCGGGACAGGGGGAGATTTGAAACTGGGGATTGGCAGCAAGACTTGGAGCTGACAAAGATCAGGGTGGGGGAGGTGGCTATGAGAGAGCATTGGGGCCACTGAGTGGGAGATTGCAGAATAGGGAGGTAGAGGAATTGGGGAGACTCGCAGCCACTGCTCCTTTTCCCATCACAGCCAATCCATGCGACAAATTCAAGTCCCGCCCATCCGTCCGTCCCTCCCTCCCGGACAGGGTCAGAAGCTCCACTCCGCTCTCTATTTCTAATCTCCATATCGCTGGGCTCGGATGGGACACATTTAAATTCTCCTCTCCCGATGCAAGCATCGCTCCCACTCGGCTCCAAGCTTAAAACGCGCACCCGGCTAGGCCAGACCACACCTACTATGCAGGAAAGGGGGAATGGAGGAAAGGACAGAAAGAAGATAAACCACCTGCGCAAAACAGCAAGTATCTTCAAGATGTTTCATCACTGGTTTACTATATTTTAGGTTGGTGTCTGCTTAACCAACAAAAAGTCATTTCTATCCCACAATTGATATTGTGCTCCTCCCAAAATTGGAAAATAGCTTCTTTCTCTCTGTTCACAAACCTGTTGAAATGTGTTTTCCCTTTGATTACTTCAGTAAGACAGTTGGCCTTTCTAGATTCTCTGTTCTTATTTCAGATTTCAAGCTTTTGTGGTTTTGATACTTAAATTTTTCTTCTTTTTTATTTCTTTCCCTTATCTTGATTGGTCCATTAGTCAGGTTATTCTGATTGCTTAATTGGATTGTTGATCAAGCTGTAAGTTTTGGCAAAATACATTATAACAGGGCAAGCAGTATGTAAAATGGTAATAACTTTTTAACTACGTTATAACGAAATAACATTATTTGGAACTGCTTAAACTGGGGTACAGCTGTTGTTAGGAAACACAGTTTAACTAAGTTATATTTGTACTTGTGGGTGTTAGGAATGAGTTTTAGCATTAATGTTTAAGTTTGATTTGTATTTCTGTATCTGTATGTTAAGAAAGGTCAAATCGAGTTTTAGTTTCACTTTAACAGGTGCCTGCATTTCTAATGAGTTTGACGACTGTGGCAGCTAAGTTAAACAAACAAGAGTAGAGAAGCTGGGCTGCTGCCTCACAACAGGGCTCCAGAGAGGAAGGTCCCTCCTACAGACACACAAAGAAAAACTAAAGAAACAGGATTTTTAAGTTCAGTTTGAAGACAGCTGCCAAACAGAAGCCACCTAGAAGGGACAGATAGCTAGTCCCAAGCTAAAATTGGTTGAAAGTAGCTGCCAGAGAGAGACTGCAGCAAAAGGGACAGATAGCAAGTCCCAAGCTAAAGAAGAAAGTCTCCAAATCTAATGAAGTGGAACAGGAGAAAGTCCCAAAAAGACCTTCTAGTCAAAGGGAGGACAGGAGCCTGGAAAAGGTCCTGTTAAGTGAAGTTAAGAGTGAGGGGCAGAGAGAAAGGCTCCATGCCTCAGATTTAAAGAGACAAAAGCTGCAGAAAGCAGATTTAAAGCGAGAACAGCATGTAAGACGCAAGAAGGTCCAAAGAGACAACTAAAGGTCTGTAACTCTTTGCTATGAGCATGTGAAGCAGTGGTGAACTGTTGACAGCTTGGTCGGTGAGAGACTGTGCGTGGAAGACAGCTTGAATGTATGTGGCGACCCAGGGGAGAGGAACATCGGAAGGAGAGTTCAAAACCCTGGAGGTGAACCCTTGCAGAAGGCGTCTGAGAGAAAGTGTTGGTTTGGGAGAAGGTTCCAAAGCAAGTTCTTGGAAAGTGGAGATTGGAACCTCTCGTGTGAAAGACGGAGTGCAGTGAGACCAGTTGACTCACAGTGCGACATGCATCTGGGGGGAGCTGAGCAGAGATCCATAGCATCTGGTTGAGGTGGCATCTGTCACTTGGTTTCAGAGTGTGGTGTGTCTGACCACAGGGTTTCCATTGGTTTACATGGACTGTGTATTTACTGTGAACATTAGAGTTTAAGATAGCTTTGGAGCTAGTGTTACCCTTACAAATCTGTATATATCTGTAAAAGGTATAGTTGTGGGTGAAGGAGTATTGTAATATAGTTAATATCTTCTTGTTTAATAAATGTTTTATGCTTTTGTTAAAAGTTCATTACCTGACTCCAGTGGCTCTGTTCAGAAGCCTCCCTCCACACATCTGAACAAACAAAAATAACAGTCAGGATCTATTAGGCTGGGTTCCACCCTGGGATCAGGCTTGTCCAGTGGTAACCTCAGCTGGAGACCATAACACTGTATAAAATACATTTTCAATATAACTATAAAGCCTGATTTATCTCGCCATTTAACTATAATTATTTTTAAGCTCACAGTCACACAGATGAAAAGACTTTGCTGGAAGCCCAAAATTTAGTTTAATAATATTTACATCAGTAGTAATTTTGTAAATATTTTCCACAATCAGTAGAAAATTGCCACAGCAGTTTAGCCTGTAATGCTTTTATTAACATTAAAAAGCCAAAGTATTTTTGGTAAACCTCATGATACAGCTAGTACAAGAAGCAGGAACGCAAGGATTTTCCATAAAATATGGTTTCTTTATTTCCAATGCATGAAACTAACTGATGCATTAAGAGCTTCAGTTTCATGAGGAAACAAAATTGTATTTCACAGTGAGGAATTGAGCTTCCTTGACTTGTTTACCTGAAAACTATTTTCCATAAGAACAACAGCTGTTTGTTGCTCATTCAAGCCCTAACCAGTGACAGTGTTAAGAAATGGGTTATTGTGGGGGGGAGGGGGGATGTGTGGGGGTGGTGACGAGGAGTGGAGGAAGCGGGGGAATCTAGGCCCCATCATTAATTTTGTATCGCATCACTGACAGGTTCAGCAATAATAGCCTCCTTAATTAAGATCCTGTTTAAACCAGCTTAATTAAGATCCAGTTTAAACATGGCTGAATCCTGAAACATAAATAACCCATTTTTGAAAGCTGTAGCATTTTGATCAGAGTTTATATGCATGGCAAAGAAAAATAACCAATTGGTAAATTACACAACCTTCAATCCTGCAATTTAGCAAAAAAAAACCAGATTATTTAAAGGCAAATATATTTCAGATTCTTCCAAAATATGCTTCTGCCTTTAGGTAAGACTTGGGTTTTGAATTTCTTATCATGATTTTCTATCTACTTGTTAATATATTAAGTGTTACAAATTATGCGCACAATCTTTTTCAGCCATCTTTACTGTTCTGTAGAACCTGAATGACAAAAATACATGCATTCTTTTAATTTTAAGATGGTAATTCAGTAAAGGTGATTCTGGTATTCCAGGGCTTTGTAGCAAAATTATCAAGAATAAAGTGAACATTTGAACTTGAAGCTGGTATTCAAACCTTATGACATCTCCATTTCTTTTAGCGCAGTTGCTCTGTGCCACTTTTGGGTGGATTTCAATCTAGTACCTAATTCAACCAGGAATCTCAACTGAAAACAAGAAGCCACTACATATTTTATTTGTCCAACATTAAACGGAGATAGGATAGGCAAATTTTATTTTTGAGTTTCTAGCAGATATATTTTCCCTTTAGTTTTGCACAACTGTTGATTTAATTATTAATTTTTCCTTCATTTTAGATTTCACTGTTTTCTCCTATTTTACAGTAGGGTGAATTAGGTTTCTTTCATGAAGCACCTGACAGAGTGTCACTTAAATCACTTCAGTGTTTTTTGTTTGAGGGGAGGGAGGCTATATTAGTCATTCACAGGATGTGGGCTTCGCTGGCTGGGCCAACATTTATTGCCCAGCCCTAGTTGCCCTTGAGAAGGGGGTGGTGAGCTGTCTTCTTGAACCACTGCAGTCCATGTGGTGTAGGTACACCCACAGTGCTGTTAGGAAGGGAGTTCCAGGATTTTGACCCAGCGACAGTGAAGGAACGGCGATATTTTTCCAAGTCAGGATGATGAGTGACTTGGAAGGGAACTTCCAGGTGGTGGTGTTCCCATCTATCTGCTGCCCTTGTCTTTCTAGATGGTAGTGGTCGTGGGTTTGGAAGGTGCTGTCTAAGGAGCCTTGGTGAATTCCTGCACAGCAACTTGTAGATGCTACACACTGCTGCTACTGTGCGTCGGTGGTGGAGGGAGTGAAAGTTTGTGGAAGGGGTGCCAATCAAGTGGGCTGCTTTGCCCTGGATGGTGTCAAGCTTCTTGAGTGTTGTGGGAGCTGCAAGTGGCAGGCAAGTGGAGAGCATTCCATCATACTCCTGACTTGTGCCTTGTAGATGATGGATAGGCTTTGGGGAGTAAGGAGGCGAGTTACTCATTGCAGGATTCCTAGCCTCTGTCCTGCTCTTGTAGCCACAGTATTTATATGGCTGGTCCAGTTCAGTTTCTGTTCAATGGTAAACCCCAGGATGTTGATAGTGGGGGATTCAGTGATGGTAATGCCATTGAATGTCAAGGGGCGATGGTTAAATTCTCTCTTTTTGGAGATAGTCATTGCTTGGCACTTGTGTGGCATGAATGTTACTTGCTACTTGTCAGCCCAAGCCTGGATATTGTCCAGGTCTAGCTGCATTTGGACATGGACTGCTTCAGTATCTGAGGAATCGCGAATGGTGCTGAACATTTTGCTGATGATTGCACACATCCCCACTTCTGACCTAATAATGGAAGGAAGGTCATTGATGAAGCAGTTGAAGATGGCTGGGCAAAGGACACTACCCTGAGAGCCTCCTGTAGTGATGTCCTGGAGCTGAGATGACTGACCTCCAACAACCACAACCATCTTCCTTTGTGCTAAGTATGTCTCCAACCAGTGGAGTTTTCCCCCCGATTCCCATTGACTCCAGTTTTGCTAGGGCTCCTAGCAATCGGTCAAATGCTGCCTTGATGTCAAAGGCAGTCACACTCACCTCACCTTGGGAGTTCAGCTTTTTTGTCCATGTTTGAATCAAGGCTGTAATGAGGTCAGCAGCTGAGTGGCCCTGGTGGAACCCAAACTGGATGTCAGTGAGCATGTTATTGCTAAGCAAGTGCCGCTTGATAGCACTGTTGATGACCCCTTCCATTACTTTACTGATGATTGAGAGGAGACTGATGGGGTGGTAATTGGCTGAGTTGGATTTGTCCTGCTTTTTGTGTACAGGACATACCTGAGCGATCTTCCACATAGCCGGGTAGACGCCAGTTTTGTAGCTGTACTGGATCATCTTGGTTAGGCGTTCGGTCAGTTCTGGAGCACAAGTCTTCAGTACCATTGCCAGAATATTGTCAGGGCCCAAAGCCTTTGCAGTATCCGGTGCCTTCAGCTGTTTCTTGATATCATGTGGAGTGAATTGAATTGCCTGAAGACTGGCATCTGTGATGCTGGGGACCTCCGAAGGAGGCCCAGATGGATCATCCACTCGGCACTTCTGGCTGGGGATTGTACCAAATGCTTCAGCCTTATCTTTTGCACTGATGCATTGGGCTCCTCTATCTCTGAGGATGGGGATATTTGTGCAGCCTCCTCCTCCAGTGAGTTGTTTAATTGTCCACCACCATTCACGACTAGATGTGGCAGGACTGCAGAGCTTAGATCTGATCTGTCGATTGTGGGATTGCTTAGCTTTGTCCATCACTTGCTGCTTATGCTGTTTGGCATGCAAGTAGTCCTGCGTTATAGCTTCACCAGGTTGACACCTCATTATTAGGTATGCCTGGAGCTGTTCCTGGCATGCCCTCCTGCACTCTTCATTGAACCTGGGTTGATCCCCTGGCTTGATGGTATTGGTAGAGTGAGGGGTATGCCAGGCCATGAGATCACAGATTGTGTTCAAGTACAATTCTGCTGCTTATGGCCCACAGCACCTCATGGATGCCCAGTCTCGAATTGCTAGATCTGTTCGAAATCTATCCAATTTAGCACGGTGGTTGTCTACACAACACGATAGACATTATCCTCAATGTGAGGTGCGACTTCGTCTCCACGGTGGTCACTCCTACTGATACTGTCATGGACAGATGCATCTGTGGCAGGCAGGTTGGTAAGGATGAGGTCAAGTATGTTGTTGGTTCCCTTACCACCTGCCACAGGCCCAGTCTAGTAGCCAGCTTGGTCAGTAGTGGTGCTACTGAGCCATTTTTGGTGATGGACATTGAAGTCCCCCACCCAGAGTACATTCTGCACCCTTGCCATCCTCCAAGTGGCATTCAACACTGATTCATCAGCTGAGGGAGGGCAGTGTGTGGTAATCAGCAGGAAGTATCCTTGCCCATGTTTGATGCCATGAAACTTCATGGGGACTGGAGTCGACGTTGAGGACTCCCAGGGCAATTCCCTCCCAACTATGCCGTCACCGCTGCTGGGTCTGTCCTGCCAGTGGGACAGGACGTACCCAGGGATGGTAATGGACTTTATCTGTAAGATATGATTCCGTGAGGATGACTGTCAGGCTGTTGCTTGACTAGTCTCTGAGACAGCTGTCCCAATTTTGGCACTAGCCCCCAGATGTTAGTAAGCAGGGTCGACAGGGCTCACTTTGCCGTTGTCGTTTCCGGTGCCTACGTCATTGCCAGGTGGTCCGTCTGGTTTCATTCCCTTTTTGAGGCTTTGCAGCAGTTTGATACAACTGAGTGGCTTGCTAGGCCATTTCAGAGGGCATTTAAGCTGTTGGTCTGGAGTCACATGTAGGCCAGATTTCCTCCCCTGAAGGACGTTAGTGAACCAGATGGGTTTTTACAACAATCGATTCATGGTCATCATCAGACTTTTTGATTCCAGATTTTTATTGAATTCAAATTACACCATCTGCCGTGGTGGGATTCGAACCCAGAGCGTTACCCTGGGTCTCTGGATTACTAGTCCAATGACAATATCACTACGCCATCGCCTCCCTGTTGGGCAGCTGTGTGGGAAAGTGTGGAAATAAGAATTTAAGAAACAAGGTAAGGTTGAAAATTAGAAAGACAAGTCCTTCCCCTGTGACAAAAACTCTTTGATTGTCCTTACTGGAATAGCAAATTAAATTCACCATCTTCTGTTTCCTTGGCCTCAAGCCAAGCTCCCTCACAGAATACTCACCATGTAAGCCATTGGAATACTAATTTTTCTGGCATCAGAACTGCACTGCTGAATTCACTCATGTTCATGTTCCTTCGTTCATAAATTTCAAGCATCCTCTTTTGATTGAATCAACACTGAATACAAACTCAAAACATTCTTCAACCAATTGTGTAATCTGACCCCTATGAGCAATCTTCAAAAAAACAAAGCAGCAATTTTCAGAAAGATAAATACTAACTAAATACCCCAGATGGCAGCATATATACAACTATCTGTAGGCAGCTTTTTGTTTTGTGCTTGTGCATAATGATATGTGTTATCAAGCTGGATCACTGGCAGCAAATGGGGGGGACTATCAAAATAACGCATAAAAATAGACCTTTGGGATACATACAACCAACAATTCAAGTTTATTTTACATATGCTTGAACATTTACACTGGCCAACTCTCATTGTTCAATACTGCACTTCCTCCTTGAGCCAGCAAATAATACACTGAGATGCCGACATCTTTGTGCACGCTATTCCAGTTGTCCTACAATTTACTGACATGAACTGAGGTTCACTCAGAAACTAAGACTAGAACTTATCAAATTCGAATCAAGGGCATCAGCCAAGCCTAGGATTCAGGTTTGTGATTATCTGGTTGGGCCCAAAGTGCCACAGCCCAAGCCACCAGGCCTTTCCTGGAAAGTCAGCTGATAAATACAGAATATAGGTCAAGGATTGACATTTTAGAAGAGATAAATGACTGAGCGTCACCTGTTGCTTGCCAGGAGTGGGTGTCAACAACGAAACAAGTTTTGTTTTCTTTCACTCCCAGCTTACATTCTATTACAGGTAGAGTACCTCAAATCCGGCAAACTCAGGACCGAGTCTGTGCCAGATTTCAGAACTTGCTGGTTTCCAGAGGAAAAAAAGCAGAATATCCTAATTCAAATCATAATACCTTAATTCAGTGAATAAGGGATACAAAAAAACCAACTGATATGATTGCAAAATACTTTAGGTTAATGACCATGTTGCTGCTAATATTAATTCACTTCTCACGCATTGGATTTAATAATTCTTTCATGCCTCCCCACTTCCCTACATCAGCGCACCTGTTTAAAATGAGAAAAGATCAAACTGAAATGTTAAAAATGCCCCGTGGTTGTAGCTGAAAACTAATTGTTTTTTTATTCATACAAAGTTGTACAGTACTCTTTAATAACTGTCTTTGAACTGACATGGGCCAGTTGCAATGAGGCAACCAGTGTCCATGGAACTTAAAGGCTTCTGGGAATCAAGTGCAATGTTAGAATTTAAGCTTGTGGTCTTCTATTTGAGTGGCATTAATGGCATCAAAACTCAATACAGGTAAAAGCAAAATACTGCGGATGCTGGAAATCTGAAACAAAAACAAAAACACTTGGAAAAACTCAGCAGGTCTGTCAGCATCTGCGGAAAGGAATACGGTTAACGTTTTGAATCTGAATGACTCATCAGAACAGGTACCCTGTACTGTAGCAAGAGGAGGCATATATCCTGATCCCAAGTACAATACATAGCTAAATATTCTACCTCACTGGATTCTGCGTGTCTCTTTTTCTTCCTGGATGTCTTCAATCACGCCTGCACTTGGTCGGGTGGGATCAAGGCTCGCTGGAGCGCGGGAAACATCAAGCACACAAAGCCAATCAGTACTGAGCAACTCCTCAGACTTGTGTGAGCTGGGTCAGGTGGGATCAAGATACGCTGGAGCGCAAGAAATGTCAGGCATGTGAAGTGGATCAGTACTTGGCAACACCCCAAACTTTTCCGACTCGGGTCCGGTGAGGTCAAGGTTCACTGGAGCGCAGGAAAAAATGTCCAGTTTTCGGACACCGCCAGTTTTTGTGTAGCTGGATTTTAGGTACTCAATAATAATAGTACTACAATACAAAAAAAACCGAATTAAGCAAAACACTCTTTACTTGTTTGAAAATTATTGCCTTGTTTCTGCTTTTTAGGCACAGTCACTACTTAAATGACAAATGAGGTGTATGGGGTGTCATAATTAAACTTAGGCCTTATCTGGCTGTTACTCACGGAAAGTGTAAATTTCAACTCCAGGCTCACATTGGTCCAGATTTTGCAGTGACAAAGGAACTGTGCTCGCCGTTCGCTGCACCGTTAGCTGCCCACTAAAGCTTTTGAGCAGAGACTTCCTGCCATTGGGCATTTGATCTAACGCAGCGCCCTCTACACATAGTGAGGCTTTTCGACCAGATTGAAGAATCCATGCTGAAACATGGGGCCTAATTTTAACTATGTAAGTGAATGGGTTTTGAATGAGTTAAGCTTTCTTCCAGGCTTTAAGCCAAGAAATATTAAAGTATGTATAGAAAACAAAATAAAGAATGAAAGTAAGATGGGAGTAAGAGAGGGATAAAAGAGACAGAAGGTTTTTAAAAAATGAAAAATCTCCTATACAAAATTATGAAGGAACAAAAATCCACATTTGGAAAAATAAATTTTCAATGCCATGGGAATAATTATGACTTACCAAATCATTAAAAATTTGCTTACACCTAAAAGCATCAGCCCTAACCTTTCTGTGTTTAATGGGTAACGAATGGATAAGTACCACAATTTCACACTCTTACATGGACTTCAATGCTGAGTCTATCGACACAATACTGGTGTCACACAGCCTGGAGAGGAACAAGGTGACACAGACAGCAATGTTCAGATGTTCTTGTTTCACTGTGTAGGTGTGCGCTCCAGAAGCTGTTGTCTGATTTACTCCATAATAAACAGAGAACATTGTTAGCCTCGCCTTCTTCTCAACATCAAATCCAGGTCAATATGAACATCAGTTATTTTGGGAAAAAAAGGAATTTGCTGCATTTATAATTTACATAAAATCATGAGATATTCAACCATACAGAATGGAATACGGATCTAAATGCCAATACTTTTACAAAATCTGAGTCAGATTTTAGCCAATGAAGGAGTTAAAGTACAGAACATACAACCTAAAGTAATAATTACATTGGGACTGTAAGTTCCCACAGATGTGTTTTTATCCAATTCCTTTCATTGTTTCTTTGTAACACAAAGACTACAATTCTGAAGCATGAAACACAGCTATCCCATAACGGCAACAGACAATGCATGCTTCTGCAAAATCCACCAACACATCATGTACAACTGCAGCAACGTAAACCAACATGTCAAGAAAAAAGTGAAATAACCCTTTGACTATTCTCTGAAATAGCCACACTAAAGTCATTCAGGCTGTTCCCTCCTAAATTTCCTTTTCCATCAATAAATTATGGATCAGAAGAGAGATTACATTTATAGAAATTACTTTTGCAAGAGTACCCTAAGTTAATGGCTGCTGCTGAATTTACAAGGTATTCAGACAGGGCAACTGAAATGAAAGCTCTGAAATAGTCTGTTTCCCATGTAAGCCCCAGGGAATTAAATCACACTTTCCCAGATTAGATTCCCCAGCTGGTATATGATACAGCAGAAATGCTCTGGTATTTTTAGCTGGTGCTTTCTCTCAAGTCCAGATCAGGCAAAAACAACCATGGTCATGTATTTCCATGTAATTCTTTTAAGAGGGACTGTCTGGTAACAGGAATAAAAACAACGTTTTTTATGAATTAATTCTGGATAATATTCATGAACGCAGTGGCTAGTGCAGGCAATCAGTATCTTTTACTACACTAACGTTCTTTGCCATAATGTGCAGTTGTTCATTTAAACCTGGGAGCGATCCTCATTATGCAATGTAAGTATATTCTCATCTGTTTCTTTATACGCAAGACAGCATTCAAAAGTGTTGTATAACTACCAGCATTGCTCAACTCCTGAACAAATGTAACAGTATAGCGTTCTGCCAACCAGCTACCCATTTGCAACTGCCACATGATATATTTAGTGTAAAGAGAAACAAAATAGCAGGGATGGTCAGCCATTAAACATGTGTGCCAATTCAGCAAAGCCATCTTTGAAATTCAACACTCAACCATCCTACACACGAAGCTCCACTGCATCATTCTGTAGAATAATCAATTTTTTTAGACTGTGCGGTATTCTACTCACATGCCACAGTAATACAAGCCTACTTAAATGAGAGGCACAGCAGCTGCCAGAATATAGAGCAGCTAAAAATAAAGCAATGACAGACTTAGTCTTTGCAGCGCAACAGTCACAAAGGAGCTGCTATTCGGTTTCTCCTCTGTCACTATGCAGGCGCACAAGCCCTCAGAAGCATCAATTAACAGTGAAATGATTTGCGAATAATACTTCCAATTGGATAACCTGTTTTAAATGCTTTAACCTAGGGCTAACTTTGAATCCAAATAAACAACTTTTTCTGTTTTACTTGTGCAAAATCAAAAAATGATCACATCAACACTGCTCTGAAATGTGTGGTAAGTACTCTTACTACTAGATTTGTGGCATTTTGATGCAGCATTTTATTTGGTTTTATTCTATAAATAATTTACAAATGGAACAGAGTGCACCTTTAAATAAGACTTTTTATTCCATTTGGGAACGATGTGACCAATCACCAAAACTTTCACTGAACATTTTAAAGTTAAAAGTATGTTATTTCTTTGTATTTTATAACTATTTACACTTTATATTGCATGGAAAAATGCAATTCTTTCAAATGAAAAGCTTTCAATCCATATAGAGAGCAAAGATGTGCAAGTTCAATAAATTAAGAAAAGTGCTTAGAAATATTTAGTAAAAATAATAAACCACCCTAAAAAAAGGACCAAAAATATATTATTTCCTACAAGATTCCTTAAGTGATTTTGTATTTTTAAATTTCTACCAATGTGGAAGATTTAAATTCACAAATGTTTATGTATTTTAATAAATGATTTTTGTATCAATAAAAGCTGTATTCAGCCAAATGTAAGAGATTGTAAGCTTCAGATCAACCAACTACTAAAATAAAATGTTCTTTTAAATAGAAGAAAAAATGCATAATTTTCATTGGTCATTTCTATGCCCCAGTGTGAACCTTTTTATTCCTAATACACAAATACTTAAATCAGCATTTGAAGTAGTTATTACACTACCATTCTTACTGTACATGAGATTACCCTATCGCAGGCTTATACCAATATCAATCTTGATTGCAATAGCCCCTAGAAATAAGAAAACTGAATAGATTACGATGTGCATTTGTGAATTACTGTACAATGCAGGAATTGTAAGAAGTCATTCATCTTTGCTCGATGAAAGGAGCTTGATGACAGTAGAGGATTGTTTCTGACTTACAGCAGCACAGGCGTGTAACATGCACCAATAACAACTGTTCCTTCAGGAACGCCACTGGGAATGAAGGCTACATCACATGACTGTCTAGTCCAGTAACCAGTCAAGCATAGTTAATTCCATCTGTGTCCACATGCCTTGACATTCCATTCACTGTCTCACAGAGTTTTCAATCATATCGGAGGCTTTGCCATTATGGAAATATATATATATATTTACACAAATATATATAGAAATATATACTTGTTCATCAACAAAACAAGGGACAATAGTAAGAAAAATCTAATTAAACACATGCAGAAACTAGTGAATATTTTATACAAATTGTAGAAACTCCAACAAATGTGCTTCAATCAACATATAAACGCACAAAAAGATTAGCCAAAACTGTGTTTTTCAATCCTTGCTACTTTGTTCTGTGAAACTACAGCACATTTTAAAACACAACCTCATGTCTGAGCACCATTTCATCATTAGCCAGAGTATAAAATTGTAGTATAAAATAATCCAGAGATTAGAAAGGCAGGTTCATCAATGTCAACACATCTTTGAAAATGTTTATCTTAATACTTACAATTTGAAATTATGTCAAATCAGAAGTGGAATGCAACCTATTGCAGCCAGTTTTAATTCAGCTAATAAAAATCGGTTGGTGGAAGATCTTATGAATCAAAGTCCTACATACTGCACAATGACTAGTCTCCTCTTTATTCCATGTTGTAGCTAGATCCTTGAGATCACAAAATAGTAAACATTGGTACAGCAATATTAAATATTAAAATACCCATGACAAAATTAATTTTGTGTGGGGAAATATCAAAATTAATCAAAATTTCAGATTTGATGCAGAGCATATGATTTGGCCAGATACACCACCTTGTAAAGTGTGCCAAAGGCTGTAATAAAGCTACACACACAGATGGAGACAGTTAGAAAACCAGAAATAAGCTGGCTTGCTCCCAGTGTTTCCTTGTTCTTAAATAATCCATAATGTAGAGGTGGGAGTCAATTGCAAGAAGTGAATCCTATTCACAGCAGGGATTATAACAGAAAGGTTGCACACAGCTGTTGCAAGCAGCTAAATAAATACATATACAGTATATATAAAATTATATATTTTATAAACTTTAGTAAGAAACTGAAAAAGGAAAATAAGTGAATAGGTTATCCTATGCAATCTTCTGCACTTTGTAATAGATGGATATAAGGTAACAGCGACTACCAGAAGACCTTCTCTCTCAATTGGAAGCAATGTGATGTAGGAATACAAAAAAAGGGGAAATATTCATGAAGCAAGATCCATCACTTGCCATTTTTGGGATAGATGTCGTCAGTTAATGGGTACTCTTTTAAAGAGCACTTTTGTTTGAACAGACAGTATTTACTCAGGCATCAATTTCCCACATATCCTATAGCGTTTGCATAATATAAACAATTAGATAATGGAATGTTTTGCTTACTGTTGGGTTGTTTCTATTAAATATTTGAGGATTCTTAGAACATTTACACTCAAATAAAATCAATTAGCAAATTCAGGGCTGGTGCACTGAAATGTCATTCAACTCCTGGTAATAGCTCCTGGTAATAGTATTGTACATTTGACAACTCTTCTTGCAGAACATATCTAGTTATGGACAATGGCATTATCAAGTTGAACATTTAGTGTCAAAAAAAAAATTTAGATTGATGAGACATAAAATCTATATAAACTGAGTAGTAAGACTCCTTGTTAAAGTCTATTTCCTTATCTATCCAGATTCAGCCATTCCCAAACTGTGAGCTGTACACATATAAAAGTAAAACAGATTCATAATAGGTTAGAGAATGCTATTCATAAAAAGATGTTCACCTCCATGTAATTATGCCTTGCATGAGAAAGAGAATGTTTACATATTTTGTAAGATATAAAAAGCTTTCAACACTCCAAAACCAAGATCTTTCTACTGAATCTTTTAAAATGTTTTTATAAATTCCTTTAGCAAATGTAGACCAATGTATAGGACAACTATCAGTGATTAAATTTAAAATGATGCAGCAATAATGTTGTGATGAAGATTAGCATACATACAATTTGCACATGGCATGCTATTTTATATTAAAAACTCATGTTTAAAAATGCCTTCCAAATAAACTAAATTAACAACTTTATTGGAATACCTGCAAAATTAAAAATTGTTTAATTTTCATCCTAAATTGTGTTCAGTACTGTAAGTGTGCTCCAGATTTTGAATTAAACATTTGTTTGAAAAACAAACAAATGCAATGCTTTCAAATTCAGAGGGCACTCAACATGTGTTAGCCACACTAAAAATAACATGCTCTGCTGGCTCATCCATAAGTCTGGCTTGCATATTTTTCAGACATTAGTTTCACAAGCATCACAACTGTCTTCAGGATAACTTATCTGTTAAACTCTGCTTCTTGAAAACCTTGTTGCTTCAAAAGATTTGCTAAGTACGTAAACTTATTCTATACAAAGTGGGATTCTTTAACCACTGCACAGTTCTTTTTTTACATGAACTTCATTGCAGGTAAAACAAAAATGAGAAAATGTACAATCACCATTTGTTTGGTAACTTCAGTAATCTGATGACCATAAAAAGGTGTGCTTCTGCACGCAAGATTAATTTTCCCTGTAAGTGTCTTATTTTCATAACTGCAGTTAGCATATGAGCTCAAGATTGATGCAAGCATGCACATTGTACCCTTTCCCTTCTTGCAAATACCTGGTTTATACCACAGCTGTGGATAATAACCAGAAATATTTTCCATATTTTCAAAGACATAACACCTGTGGTTACTGAAATGTTTTCCAACCAAACCCTCAGTCCCAGAAACTAACCACTTCCCTCCTTTACCCTTTTATTTTACCCATGTCACATAGCTAGTTTGCAATGCTTCTTGTGACTCGTTTATCCTTTAACACATTTTCTGCCATATTATCAAATTAAATAGGGCAGTACTAGCAGTATTGATAAGACTCTGTATTTCATAGCTAAATATAGGCCAAACAGGATTCAATGTGAATGCAAAGCAGCTAACACAGAGATTTAAAATATAAAGTTTCAACCAAGAAGTTTTAAAAAACTGACATCTATTTAAAGTTCAATACTTACTGGTCACAGATCCACAAAGCCAGATTTTTTTTTAAATTCAGAAAAATATCTAGTTATCTAATGGAATATATTGAAGGGCCCTCTACTTTTGCAATAATTGCTATAATAAATAAATGAGAATATTTAGAAGGCAGGCTTGCAATAGATATCAGCATAGTATAAAAAACAGTATATGAAAAATACTCCCAAACGTGATGTAACATATATCCCATTTAAGTCATTACTTTTCACAGCTACTACGCCAGGAGAGTCCAAATATTCTTTGTTACAACCCAATTTAATACATTGTTTAAAATATAATATTCACTTGGCTGTGCTGCTTATTTAAACTTTTAAAGAACATTCTTTAAAAAAATGGAGTTAGTCATCAATATTTTAACCTCCAACATAAATCTCTGTCATCTGAACCAGCTGTTGCAGTGTTCAGCACACACTGCTTTTTCTCACCACCAGGAAGAGATCATTATTCCTTGTTCATGTAGTGAATTCTGGGTTGGTTTCAATCCAGGCTGCTTGTGTTCTGTAGCATTTCTATAAAACTTTCCAGAGATTTCTGGCTCATAAAGAAGTAAATATGTGTTTTGTTTACGAGCCAAAGTCTCTGGAAAGTTTTATTGCACTGCTACAGGACACAAACTGGCTACAATTAGTTATTGAAATTTCCCAGAATGCATTACACAAAGGTGAAACAACAATGTCCCCCAGTGGTGAAACTATTCAATGTTACAAGTAGGCTGTCTATACAATAATTCTAAAGTTAGTACTGACATTTATGACCTTTAATGTATGATTCCTGTCAAAGCACATTCTATTTGAATTTTGCCTTTCAGAATTGTACAAAAGCTTAAGGATATATTAAATGGTTTCTCCATTGCAGTGAGATCCAGTCAATGAGCCTCATCAAGGGTTCTTCTATCGAATGTTGTGGAAGGTTCAAAAAAAAATGACCAAAGGAATATTTGTTTTTAAAAGGATATAGGTCTGCATTGTAATAGTACATAAAGAGTATATAAACACTATAAACATATAAAGGCTCAAGCAGCATACCAACTTGACCTAATAATGCAACTTTCTTGGAAAATGCAAATTTTAGAAAATGCAAATTGATGATTTCTTAACATAGTTTATAAATCTTTACAGCATGTTTCCAGTGATCAAATTATCTTATTTGGCAAGTGTTTATTCCTCAACTAATTTCATAAACATTGCATCAGGATGTTTTACTTTTGCAAGATTGTATTAGAACTTCTAAATATAAGTAATACAATTCCGATCTGTATTTTTATTAAATGTGTTCCTTTTTCTTTTAATCTCATTACTCCATGAGTCACTCTCGGGAAGTGTAGGAACAGACTGCACCCAAGTCTCTACCTAACTGCCCTTCAGCTAGCTGGTTTCACTGATGTTTTTCACTAAGTATTTGGAAAAACAGATAAGTGTCCATGCAAAACTTTACTGTGAAATATGATCCAGAGAAAATGTGGTCATGCTGATTCCCAGCCATTGTAGAAAAATGCTCACCAAAATTGCACTGGAAAGTTTTTTTTTGGCAGTGAACTTTCATCAGCAGACTATTACCTTCAGGTGTCTTTTGAAACCTAAACATAGATGCAGGAACTCCTGACTAGATCCACCTGCAGTAAAGAGGCATCAAAAACACCCAAACATATATTGAGACAAAAATAAGTGCTGAAGGTGAAAAATTCAGTCACGTATAAAATATGTAAAAACAGTGACTGAAATTATTTCACTTGTAGAAATTGTGCATTCCTCCACAATGTTTGGCTCCACACTATTTTGGAAGAACCACTACAAGGCTAATCAAAGGGCTTGGATTAAAGCAGTAGGGCTGTTAAACAAATTAAATTATTAAATATTTAGAGTTACGGTTGCAGTCAGTGTTAGCCCCAGAGGTAAGTCACTGGATAGTTTGCTAGCTAAGCAACAATCCTAAAAAAATCCACAACACAATTTTTGTGATACATTTATTTTTTTAAAAAAGGAACATTACAGATACAAGTATTTTACACTTATAATCATATACACTTATTAGCAGAAATAACAGGGTCAAAGGAAAAGCTGCCTTTAGGAGAATACTTTCAACAGGTTGTGTTTATTTATTAGCTCAATGTTGTAAAAGAAATCTATTGCTCAACAACTCTGAACTGATCAAGTTCAATATATAAATGAATTACTAAGTGCACCCACCCATATCCCTTCTTCTTGGAAAACACCAAGATACTATTACATCAGCAACAGCATTGCATTCTTAGCTACAGTCTTTTACCGAGGGATTTCTCTAAGGAAATTTTTCATAAGTCACCCAAATATATGAAAGACATAAAATGGCAATGAATTTATATAGAAAGGGCTGCACCTGCAGGTACTTTTTCCTTTTGCATCTGCTTTCTGAGCAGCTTTATAATACTGCTTGTATTCCACAGTTCCACCAGTGGCATGCATGATGCAAATATTTAAACTATGTTACAAATAGCTATAGGTTGAGCTTCTTCAAAAATCAGGAGTCCTACAGTGGGGAAGGGAACATAGATGAGAATAACTACAGAATAAAAGAAATGGCAACTCAGCAAAGCAAAATATAGCCAAATAGGATTATGCTGTACACTTAAATGATCATATTTAAAACTTGTTGGACTGCAGAAAATTTCAGGTCATGGCATGCAGCATTCAAGTAGCAACTATTACTCAGACAAGGCAATTTTTTCAATGTTAAACACATCATATGGGGTTAACTTCAATAAAGTCGAAAACAAAGAACTTTCTGACAATAGGAACTTTTGTTTAAATCTCAAATGGAACATTCATTTAACTTTTTCTGGGAAGTGTTCTATGTTGTTTGAACTGAAAATTTGAATAAAAGTAATTTATTTTCTTTATGGGCATTTCCAACTCAGCAAACTTCTGGTGTAACCCCAGCACATCTACTCTAATTAGCAAAATTACTTACATAAGATGTCAAGTCAGTTGGAGTTAAGTAATGCCATAAAACATCAGTAAAGTTGATGCCATTAAATTAATCTGAGGATACATACAAGAGAGAGCACATAAAATAATTTTCTTGCAATTCTTAAGCAACAGCATGGAAGTCTGAAAATCACAATAAAACTTCCTAAAAGAGTGCAGAAATTGTACCAAAGCTTAATGTATGGATTACATGTGGATTCCATACATGTGAAAAAGTAAATGATACATTAATTGTCAAGCATGGAATATTAGGTGTTCTAGTAAGCAATTGCAAATATGTGCAGTATGCTCCTCTCTGTACTCCAGATATACTATGCCTTCATACATTGTTTTTTGCTAGTTCCAAGAGAAATTAATTGTCTTTCTAATCAACTGATCCATAATATGTTCCAATGAACCCAAGTATTATATAGTATTCTGTTTGTGAACTTTGAGTTTTGACGTTTACATTCCATTGCTTTAGAACTGGAGTGTGCATCAATATTAATTCCTCTATTTTACAATGGCAAACAACATGTAACGTGGATACAGCTAGTCCATCCTTGGCAACATCTAAAAATATTATCTTCTACTCTTAAATCAAGTCAGACCTAAAACACTTCAGATCTAAAAGTCTGCTTCTCCACTGAATTGGTGTGAAACTCTTCATAAAATGTCAAAAGTATATATTTTTTTAAAAATCACAACAACTTGATATATATCCAGATACTGTCTAGCTTTCTCTCTGTACTATCATCCACTCTTTACTGTTCATCTTCCACTTCTCCCGCAAGCCCTGCAATTGCCTATTCTGATGATTGCTTTTATTAATTGTTTTTGTATCATGGGTCATTTAAAAAAATTTAAGACTTTGTAATACACTTGCACATACCGACACAGTACATTCTATTAAATATACAAATTTCATTGCACAAATATTGGGCCAACTTTTTTAACTCAGTACTCCTTCAGGTATTTTTCTATTAGACCCCATCTTTTTAGATATATAAATTCAAAGCAAGTAATAATTTTATTACCTCTCTACAGTATTTGTTTGATGCTTCACTAAGTTTATGGTGTGTAATATATGCTTTGTTCTTTGAAGTACTGGGCTCATCATTTGAAATACTACAGAATTTCTGTTTACCATGATAAATGTGAAACAGAACAGCAAATGGATAAACATACATCAGCACAAAAATATTCTTGGTTCAAACTAAAACACAAAACTAATGCATCATTTCAAATTTTAAGAGAATTACTATCCAAATCTTCAAGCGTCCAGTTTCTGGTTAAACATGATCATATTTCTATTTAAATCTATCAGAATAGTCAAGAATATATTAAATATGATGTAAAACCAGGGCATTAGAAAGCTGAAAAGATCCATTTCAAATGATGTGTATATCAAAATGAAAATTTCAGCTTTAGTATTGGTGGTGGAGAAAGTGGACAAGTAACACCCTCTATGGATCTGCTCTACATCCAATTATTCTTAGAAAATTTGAAAAACTAACTTAAATATGGTCATTAGTTGGTAAATTATTTCAGTTATATTGTTGCTTAAAACCTTACTGGAACTTATTACCTAGACCATATTGTGAGAACATGTAATTTGGCAGAGGCCAAGATCAAGGCTATAAGCAAAATGTCTTATCAAACATCAACAATAACTATTAAAAATCCTTGTAATTAAAATATAAAAATAACTCCCAACTTTGTACCTTCAGAATCAAAACCTACTGATGAAGAACAGCTGTGTAAACAAACTGGTCTGGAGCTATAAATCTTGAGTGCACAAGCCCTCGATTAAAGATCAAATAGGGTTCAGTTATTCTTTGAAAACAGTATCAGCTATCACATTAAGGAACTTAATTTTGTGCTGTTAATCATTTATGGAATATATGCAGCTTAGCAGCAATAAGGAACTATTAATACCAATGTGAAATTGCCAGGTTACAGTACAAGGGTTTTGATAATTTACGGATAAAACATTTACAGTGGGTTTGATTAAAAAATCCAACAGCACATTTCAGCTCTCATCACATTTCCCTAATCCTTCAATTAAAAGTGATACATTTGACTGTTAGCTTTGGAATATGTTCTAAAGATGCAAAAAGGTTGTGATTCAAAACAAACATAAAAATATCACACTGCATCTCCAGTTAATTAAGTCTACTTTCACACCAACTTCCTCTTTAATTTTCACCATTAACCTTTCAAAAGTGAGAAATGAGTACTTCAAATATTTCAATGTTCAGGGAAAGTGCATTTTTCAGATATAAAAACTCAATTGTGCACACTAAGAAAACATTAACTGTAGCAGTCCAGTTGCAGTATCCACTGCATTAAGTTTTTTTTAATATGTACTTTGTGGAAACATACCTTGTGATTAGACATTAGGACAAACTACCAGAAGTGTAAGCCTTGCAAATGTGTAAAAGGCAAGGAAATAGTATTCATTTTTATATCTGAAGAATGTTTTTTAACATGAATAAATATTGAACTGCTGGTTTTAAAGTGCATATGATCTGAAGAGATAAATTTAAAAAGCATTTTATTCAGAATAAGAATTTGCTGCGTAGAATGCAGGATACAGTTCCCTGTACCAGCACCACAGCCCTTGCTTTCTTTATTAGCTCAAAGTGTAACAGCTGTTTTTTGGTCTGACATCTGTGTTCAAACTTGTTGCAATTACCTGGACCACTACAGTTAACTAACTGCCATTGATTTCACACAGTAACATTCAATCACTTTAAAGTGCCTTTAATCTCAGAACAATTATTTCATATTTTGTTTCAGTGGAACTCGTCAGGTTTTAGACCATTAAAAAAAAGTGAATGGAAAAACCTGAATCAGCAGGTTTTTGAAGATAAGCATTCAGGTGATTTATAAAAATGTGGGCTCTTTGCCAAGACAAATATTGCGATGATAGTATTTATTTAATTAGAAGAAAGACATCTCTGACAGAGATTGTAGTAATGTAACTTTTAAAGCAATAAAGCAAACATTTTCTCACAGGTATCCACATCCAATTTGTTCACATTTCTTACAATCTGTAAAGAAATTGACTAGTCAGGGAGCTTATTCATTGAATTTATTACAATTTATTCAGCTCCAAGGCACATTACAGTCTTCTGTTACTACAGAAATGTATAAAGAACAAACAGAGCAGTTTTGTCATATACAGTACAGCATTTTGCTCTACTATTTAAAGCATTCGTGCATCCATAAAGCAAAAAAAAGTTATAAAAAATTCAGATCACTGAATCATAAAATGAAATATTTTGCCCTTGGAAACTAATAAAAAGAACCCCTCACCTTTTTTTAAAAAAAGTCACTTTATAGGAGACTATCCCCAGGGCTCGTAACATAACTAACTGTAACCATTCTTTGTAACAATTTGTTTGCATTTCTGCAGACGTCAACACTGGCCTTGGCAATTCAGCGAAGTGCATACATTTACAAAAACACACCAGCAGCGTTAATTGCTAAGTGCTATGATTTTGTACCTAGCCAACACACTGCCATCAATAAGTGAAAACAGTATTAAGCAATAATATCTGATATTCTTTAAACAAAACCAGGTTCATCCTTCAAATGAAGAAGATTACATACCTTGTTTCAAAATATAGAAACATACGACGGAAATGAAAAATGTCTATACATAAGACTAACTTTTTAGTTCTTATTCACATTTTACTTCAATTACTGAAGTTTAAAAATTACGGGTCTCTTTCTTTTTTGACCTTAACGTCCCCTGCTAAGATTGTAGCAATCTCTCCTTGCATGAATGCCCAAGGGACGTTTGAACCTACTAAAGGGCATTTTTCTCCACTGGGGCAATAAACTTCTCCATTCGCCCCCTGAGCCTTGATGCTCTCCCGAGAGCATGGGAAACAGAATTTATGATTGGGCACTGATGGACATTGCACAAAGTGAGTATCCTCCAAACGTTCATGACAAATGGTGCAGCACAGGGGCCCGTTGTTGGCCATCGGTGAGTCTGGAATGTTTGGGGGGTGAACGGGGTCTATGCTGGGATTGGGATGGTTGTTAGGAGGGGCCACGGACAGAGCAGCATCCCCGTTCCTGGACACCATGCGGCGCTGGCCGCCCCCTGAGGCCGGGGAGACCGGACTGTTGCTGTTCCTCCTGGTGCTGGTACTCGTGGTCGAATGTACGGAATTGTTGCTGTCCTTTGGCGAGTGGGCATTTCCAAGGGTGTCAGCCACGGACATGAGGGCGGCCATGGGGGACTGCCCATTTTGGGTGCTGCATTCGGGGGGGGTGGTCCGGTTAGGTGGCAGAGCGGATCCCCCGTGCGCCACGCCGCCTGATCCAAAGCTGCCAGATGCCGCCATAGTGAGCTTTAAGGCTTCGTTCTGGTTGGACAGCCACTGCTGCTGCCGCTCTTCCAGCTTCACGCTGCCTGTTTCCGAGTCGGGCTCGGGAGACGCTTTCCGCTTGCGCATCCCAGTTCTGGAGCTGTTAGGCGGGGGCCGAGGCATGTTGCACAGAGCGGTGGGTAAGATGGGGCAATTGGCGTCTATATGGGGCTGGGGCAACATGTCGGCCCCCACTACCTCCTTGAAGAAACGTACCGACTCGGGCAGCAGGTCACCCAGGAGGCGCCAGTCCCCCGAGCCATGTTTCTTCTCGTACTCTAAGTACTTAAAACCGGACGATAGGCCTCTGCTGAAATCCTTCATACAGTCCTGGTACATCTGCTTGGCTACGCCGGAGGCGCTGGAGAAGACATTGGCCGAGCCGCTCGGATACTCGATGAAGATCTTCAGCTCGAAGTCCATGCCGGGCTTAGAAACGGCATCGAAGGCGAAGACCCGGCCCAGCAGAGAGTGATCCTTCTTGAAGCGTACATCAAAAGGGTTGCAGTTGGACAGGGTGAGAAGTGTCTCCCGCACGATTTTGGGCTTGTTGGCCCAGTCCTCGGAGCGGTTTCTCAAGCTCTCGCCCAGCTCGGCCAGGGTCTCGGCGTTTCGCTGTTTCTCCTTCAGTTCCCTCTCCTGGTCGCTGCTGGACACCGATCCCGGCCGTTTGTTTACATCGCTCAGGACTTGGCTGCTGACCGTCACCGATGTCCCAGCCAGGCTGCTGGATGGAGACGGCCGGCCAAGCATCCCGTGCGGGGCCAGAGCTCCTGCAGACGGACCGTTTAAGGTGGTCTGAGGCAGCAGGTTGGGCGGCACTGTGACCGGGCCCGGGGGCACGATGCCGTGATTTCTCCGTGATGAATTAGGACTCTGTCGGTTCAGTTCTGGCGGGATGTCTTCGGGTTTAGGGAATCCATTGGGTCCGTTCAGGCCATTGGGAAGCCTGCCAGCGTGGGCGAGGCTCGGGTACTCGAAGCGAGGTCTCTCGCTCAGGGAATAGCGATCGAGAGGCGGCTGCGGTGCCTTGGACGAGCCGTCGACGTGGTTGAGCTGCTGAGCTGCCTCTTTGCTGCTGCCCAAGGACTGCACTTTGACAGGAGGCGGCCCCGGCGAGCGGCCCTCCTGGAAGCCGTGAGCCCGCTTCAGCTGCCGCGCCGTCTCGATGACAAACTCGATGCGATCGGCCCCTTCGTAGTTGACGCAGCCCCGGCACACGGGCTCGGTAAAATCCCAGATCATGGCCCACGGCATGCGGGGAAGATCGCAGAGGTAACACGACTGTCTCCGGGACGAAGACACCTGGGCAGCGGACATGATGTGAAAGCTGTGGGGATTGAGTGTATATTGTGGGTTTCTCCGCGGTGGCCCTTCCTTGTGGTGTTATGGCCGGGCCCGGGCTCCCTTGCTTTCTTTGCCTTTCTCCTGCTCTTCTGTCTGCTTTCTCTTCTCCTCCTGCTCGCGCCACCCAGCTCCTCCGAACACCACGTGACGTCAGCCGCCGTTCTGCAGCCCGCAAGAAGGCTAATGCGCAGACGCACCATTCCCTCCCCCTCCACAGCATGTGGCTCTGCAAGGCCGAATACATTTCGGTATGAACACAAGCATCCAAGTCTCACTCTCCCCCTCCCCCTCCACTAACTTAGACGAATCATCATGAACATTATTTACTCGAATATACCAAGCAATTTCTCACGCGGTAGTAGTGGAATAGTAACGTGTTATGGGTCCTGGCCCAAAAATGTTTCAAAGATGAATACTAGAAACTTCCCATTTTAACAATTCAGTTACCAGAGTACATTATGGGAGTTTATACAACTAAAAATAACTATAAAATAGTTCAGTTGTAATTCTAAACAGGCAAAAGGACAAAAGTTTTACTTAAAGACAAAGACACCAATTAGTATATGCATTTTAAATCCCAGGCTTCAATTAAACTACGAAATTCCAGCACCCCAGTCAGGGCCGAATAGAACTGAAATAACATTTCTTTTGCTGAGCAATTGGCCTCTTTAACTGCAACATGAGGCAAGTATTAGAATGACGAGAAACAAAACTGCGATAAGAGGATCTCCTTTAACCGTCATAAAGGCTCAACACTTATGATAATAGAAAGTAGTTACTGTATAAAATGTATATTTAAATTGTGGGTGTTAAATCAGACTAGGTTTTCCCCCGCCTCTCAGCTGCAGCTCCAATCCCGCCCCATGACGTCAGGGCCTGTTCTATTTCAGTTCCCTTCAGAATGTCGCAACTCCCCATCGTTTTGCACCAAGTCACTCAGAGCGAGCTACTAATTCTGTACTGAAGCAGCTCATCTGTTTGTAGACTCCCGCTTTATTCGTAGAAATCTATTCATTACAAGACATATTTTTAAGATCATCCCCAAATTAATACAAAGTTCTTAGTACTACAATCTCATCATTTTGGAACTAAATGAACTCCAACCGATTTGAGTAGTGTCGGCGAGGCTTGATGGGAAAAATGGTTAAAACGAGTCATCGTCACGTCAGAAAAGTATTAAATCATTTCATAGGCTTAAAAACTCGCTAAATATATAGCCAAATAATTATGCAACTTCCACCCACATCTAACCAACCTAGTGTCAGTTTCCTGTTGTGCAATTTGCTATGTGTAAACGGCAATCTAAAACGATAAGCTCTCTCCCAATGAACGCTTCTATTTACTTTTTATGAAAGTAGGTGCCCGATGGTGCGTGCCCTGAGGTGAGGGAGGTGCTGCTTGTTTTTCCAGTATGGTTTAATCATTAATATGGATGTGGGCCATCAACTTCGGAGGCTACGTCAGCACTATGAAATAAATATAACCGTTTGGTTACTGTTTAATAAATGTAAAATTTAACGCAACTTGTAATGGCTATAATATAGGAATATAAAAATGAACAGAAACAATGCCAGTTGGAAAATTTTATCTTAAAAATTGTATCTAATTTCCCCTTACCGTATTTCAATTCCATGAACACTGAAATCGAGCCATACTTGACCAACATACTATGCTGTAGATTGCATTCAACTTTTTCATTTAAAATAATTCCAAAAGTAAAACTACTTTCTGTAGCGCTTCTAAAGTCAAACTTAAATCCCAATACACCCCTTTCCAATCGGGCTCCACATAAAATAAGAAATGATCCGTGTAGCACCCACTCATACCCATCCTGGTGACCCTCGATATTTTAACCGGAGTAAATACAACTTCACCAGATAAGGACTTAATCGCTAAAAACTGACAAAACGGCAAAGTTTTTGAAAATATTACAACAGTGCGGTTTTGAGCATAGCTGTACAATTGAAATTCGGACTCTGAAAACGACCCATCAATATTTCACAGGAATATACAAAACATAGTTTCAATATTTGCGAGCATCATACAGTTCTACATTGATTTAAAGGGGTCTAACAAGTTGAGGAGAATTGTTTGTCCTCTATTCTGAATAAAAAACAAGCATGTTTCTCAGGCCTGAAACAACATCACAAAAATGAAAAGCCCACCTTGCAGGGTCTTGTCTCGACAGCATATTGAGTGGATCATTCGACGTATTTATCGCTTTTCCAATTTTATGTGCCTACTTTTTTTTAAACACACTGCAATTCACGATGCAGAATTAGAATTCCACATAATTGAAAACGGGGCAGAGTTACGACATATAAGTCATTGTTGCGGCTGAACTTTTGGCATGAGATATTCCAGAGATTAAATTTACCTAGAACCATTCCATTCCCGCCCCCCACGAGAGGATGGAGCAATAACGTGCATTTACCCATTATCATTTATTTGGGGAAAAAATGATGTTATGACCTAATTTAAACAGTAAATCAATGTTTTAAAGTAATACATGTTATTTTGGGCTGTTCGCTCACAATTCTTAAGGATTGATCATCCAGAGAATGCTACCGAGGCATAACACTGGGTTTTCTATGTCATACCTATTTACGATCATTGTTACTGGACCACAGAACCCTTTTAAGCCACCTTGTTCAACGCTGACAATGCGACGCGGAACGAAAACTAGGGAAGCATTTGCACAATCCCTACTTTAGTAGAATTAGTAAATGCCAAGACTAATAGTTAATAATTATTTACATAAACATTTTTAAAATGTCCTATGTAGTGCAACAGATAAAGGCTTTAAAACTAATACATATGGGAAGATAAATGAAAGAAAGGAATGCAATTAGCCTTGAAAAAATGAAATGTCCACCTATGTTAACCCCAAAAATGTTTTTAAAGTTGTTTTGTGGCTACAGCAGGATCTATTTTTAATCATACAGTCAGCAGGATTTTGGCAGATATATTGAAAATCCCCTTAGCAGCTGTAGATAATTTAATCCACAGGTCAAATTAAAACGTGTAGTTCATCTCAAATTGGAAAGTTTGATGTAATGATACAATAGAGCATAGGAAAATTTTGTTTCTGTTACTTAATGTAAAGACAAAAGTGCATTTTAAAACCATTTTTGACTTTGAATCAGACACTAGGTGCATAGTAGTTAGGACATTGGGCACAAAGTACATTAAGAAACTGTCGGAACTGGTTTCAAATTCTTCCCAGTCAGCTGCAACGGGAAGTTTTCTCATTATGCAAGTAGCAAAGTCCTAATTTAAAATGAGTTAGATTAATCTAAACCCCATTCTTAATGTGCAACAGGCAACAGACTCAGCACTAAATTGGCACAATACTGTGTTATTCATCTGTGCATATGGGACTATTTTCCTATTATGTGTCCATCATGGAATGCCTCTGTTTAAAGTAATAGTTATTATTTACTGGTCCAGAGACTACAGAAAAACACTAATCAATTAGAACGATTGCTTAAGTCACAGAGAACCAATAGTTTTTTCGATGGTCCCAAAATACATTAATTTTCTATGAAGTTAAAGTTAAAACATCCAGCTAGCTCCTTAACTTAGCATTGCAGTATCTTTTGTTTTAGGTACAGACAACTTGCACATTAATTCTTCCTTCTTACAAGGGGTTTTCAAGGTGATCACCTATGTAAAAAGCTAGTGTTATTAATTAAGATACTCCCCACATTTGTAACAAACTTTATAAATAATATAATCAGAATATACACATTTGATGCAGACATGCATCACTTCTCAGTGGAGGGAAGTGAAATGCCAAAGTCAATCCACTTGACTTAAAAATGATTTTATTTCCACTCTGTGTCTTTTCTTTTCTTGGCCATCTACAAATACATTGAGGATCCTTTACATTATTTGTTTTGAATATTTATGTCTGTACTGGGCAACACATTTCACTGTTACCCAGTGTCAGCATTAAACACTCCCCATAACAGGTATTTTACAACCTAGATAAAAAAGAGTGGAGTTCCCCTGATTCTATCTCAACCCATAGTAAATTAAATCTACTGAAACAGTATCAATTCTCTCATTGCACACCATTTATCTGAGGTCTGAGTGACACTACAAATTGTATGCCAATTAGTTGATTTGCTATGCAGTTCTTAATAAAGTTTTTTTAGATGTATCTCTCTCTTCCTTCAACAGTCTGGTTTTTTCTAGCTAGATTCTGAAAAGCCTGTGCACTTTCAGTGGATTGCAGAACCAGAGAAGGTTACAGAGGTAGGAAGGGGCAAGGCCATGAAGAAATTTAAACATGAGAATCAGAAATTTAAATTGGAGGTGATGAGGCACCAGCATTATTAACAAGAGCATGGTTGATAGTTGAACAGAAGCTGTAATTAAAATCATGCAAAAAATGAAGAGGGAAAGAAAGATGGGACGAAGATAGAAACATTAAAAAAGTAAACCTTTTTAAATCTACATCAGTAATTAAAATCTGAAAGAATATGACTCCACACTTGTAAAGGTAAATTTTCAGTGCCACAGAGATGGTTTGGCAGTAATTAAGCTCATCACTCATTAAAAATTCACTTACACTTAAATGGATAAGCCCTAACATTTTCTGGTGTGTTTCTGCAGCATCTAGGGTGTAAGCACCACAACATCATGCCCTGCATGTGTTTAAATGCCAAAGTTCTCGGTGAGGTACTGTTAGAATAACTCTTTTGGAGGACCAGGTAAAATCAGACAGCAACGTCCTCATTTTCACGTTTAACTGTGCATGTGTGGACTATTTACTCCATAATAAGTAAGCGCTGATAGCCTCACTGTTATTCTTATGGCAAAATCCAGGCCTGTATTATCCTTTAGACCTTTACTGAATATAAACAGAACACAGGTCCAATGAATCAGAATGTTGATAGCAATACAATCTTTTCCATACATACTGGAGTTAATACAAAATAAGTATAAATCCATGTTTTCAGCCTTACTGGTAATCATTCCTGACTCCAGTTCAGTGCACACAATTGCCATCCTTTAACTGTTCTATGCAGAATCATAGTGCAAAGCTATCAATAAGGCTGCAATCTCTAAAGCATGCATATCAAAAATTAATTCTCCTGGTTTCTATCATGAAATATTATCACATAGTCACATAGAATTGATACTGATCACAGGCTGGAGATGCACATCACCCACCACCTGGCAGCATTTCAGACCAATACACATCAACCCCAACACAATGGTGCATATTATTTATATATTTTGCTCTGCTAGATTTTTCTAAAGATATTTCTATTTTACTGAATATAACCAGCAATATAACTCAGGTCAGTGGTAAACTGACAGTTCCGGGTGTTAACTGACTCAGTCCTGTACTGGATGTTTCTTTACAGGAGGTGCAAACCTGACTTGCAAGTACTGCTGATGATGTTCAGAGTGGAAGACAAACCTTGAGAGACAGAATATTATAGTTGGCACCACTGCATTCAGGCCAACAGGCAGTCAGAGAGCTTGACAGTCACAGACCAAGGCACGTAGATACTGGCAATACACAAACAGAATAGATTGGGTTTGCAGGTGTATACCTATGGTAAGTTGTAACACATTCAGAACTTGATCTTGGATAAGAAGTCAAGAAATACAGCAACAGTCCCACAGTTAAGAGATAGGCAACAGCTTGTAGATACAGTAAATCCTCACTTTAAGTCGCCCTGCTGAACGATGTTTTGTTTTAAAGCTGTTTATTCTTTAGGGCCTGTTTCTCTGAGTTACGTCCCAATTTCCATTTTTACATCCTCATTGCACGTTGTCATCATAATCAAACAGTGCTGTCAGGAGGTTTGGCTGAAACCTCAAGAGTTGGCTTGGGAGTTTCCGAGATCAGGCCTACTTCCGCCCTGTTTGCTGCCTTGCACCTTTCCCTGATCCTGCCTTGTTAGCTGCCATGTTCCCACCCTGCTTTGCCTCGCTCATTGACCCGCTCCCATCCTGCCCACTGCCTCACTCCTACCCAGCTTACTGCCCCGCTCACCGCCTCACTCCAAATGGTCAATAGTACTATCGATTTGCTGTTACCATAAACTGGGGAGAGACTGACTGGGTATCAGGAAGGGGGGGTGGACTGACTGGGGATAGGGAAGAGGAGGGAATGGCTGGGGATCAGGGGAAAAGCTTGCTGTGGAACCTAACTCCAGTTTATACATTAATTATGGGAAAATCTGATTCATTTAACATAAGTGTAACTTAAGACATTAAGTGAGGAATTAGTATAGTAGCTGATCCCATGCTGATGAATGATATAAAAGGACAGTGGATGAAATTATGTTGTACATCCCAGGTGACTGTACAGAGGAGGCAGAGTGAGACTGTTAGGACAAATAAGTATGCTGCCATAGGCGCTGGGTGGTACAAAACTGCATCATGGATCAGAGACAGTTCTGGTGGCAGAAAAGTTGAGGAAGACAATAAGAGACAGTAAGCTGCAGTTACACAGGAAGTCAAGCATAATTTAATAAGCAGCGGAAACTTGCCTTTCTTTTTGGTTAGGGAGAAAGGAGTCGAATTTATTTGCTGCCCATAGTGAAAGTAATCACTGCTGAGCAATGAAGCATTTTGTTCACTTTTGTAGTACAGCATGGGCCAAATGCACAGCAAAACAGCTTTTAATCTGCCCTAACAATATGCCTTAACCCCAGCATCAGAAGAGCATCCACTACCAGTGTGAATTTTCTGTTCCCCACTGCAAGCATCCTTATGGCCAGACAGGTAAGATTGCCAATGTAGATTTAATGCCAAATTATGGGCAGTTTTATGATGTGGGCCCATGCCCACTTAGCATTAGGTTGAGTGTGTGGAAACTGACTTCACATATAACTTCTAAAGCCAACATTGTAAAGAAACTTTCATTACCAGTCTGACTGGGTTGTTTGCTGTTACATAGCAGACTATTCACATAATGAAGAAACCTAGTTTTGCTGTGAATAGCTTTTGTTTTTCCACAAGCATACAAAAAACCCTTAAAATAACGCTATGCTCTGTAAAAATAATATAACTTTATTTGTATCTTTATTTCTAGTAACTACATAAAGTCATCTATCCATGCTTCTTATAGACACAGCAATCCACCTCTACGCCCAAAGCCAAAAGGCACAATTTTCCATCTCTGAAAACTCTAACTGATAGGCTGCCAAAAATATGGTAAGTTCAAACAAGCTGTATCCCCAACTCAACAAATGTTTCGCAAAGATGTGGCCAAGCAATACCCCTGCTTCTGGCCTCTATCAGTGATTAATGGCATTTGCAAAACAACCAAAGCTTTATGTTACAATTTCACAACATTCACAAGGAAGAATAAATAGGCAGGGAAGGACATGACTGAAAAATCAATAATAATATGGAGAATGGAAACTCACAAGCCCAAATTTCATACTGAAAAGGAGGTAAACTGCTAGATAGTTTATAACCATGTCTTAAAAATACATATATTAGACATTGTTATGACCAGGTGAGAAGGGGTGAACTGGTCCCCCTCTATTCAACCTCCTTGGTTGGTCACAACACAGGTTTAAGTTTCTTTTTCACAAGGATTTGCCTTTTCCAAATCAACATGTATTTAATTATTTAAGCTGTGAGCAATAAAGATCCAATCAAACAGGTTTTCTTGAGTCAAAGAAAGAACAAATTTATTAACTGCTAAACCCAAGAAAAATACTAAAAATGCAATGTCTAGCATTCGGCTCTCATGCAAACATTAGGGCCCACACACACAAACACACACGTATCAGAAATAACAGGAGTCAGAGTCGAATAAAAAAAGGTAAAATAACATACGGTTAAGTGTCCTTTGATGGTCCTTGAGGCATAGGTTTTAAACGCTGAGGCCAATTTAGGTTAGCTGGTTTCTTGGTTGCGGACAGATGTAGATGTTGCAATTATTATGAGATCTCGGTTCGCTGGTAGGGTTCTGGTTGTGTTAGCTTCTCATACCAGGTAACACATTTATTCCAAAGAGAGAGAGGGAGAAAGCAGTCTTCAGCCTGTTTCCTCCGCTGAAGACTTTTTTGACACCGCTCATGTCACTTGCAATCTCTCTCAGGTAGCTGGGAAACCTTATCTTGAAATACTTTGTGTGTTTTCAAGAGCTTTTGAGTGTGTCTGTCTGCGGCAGCCATTTTCTCAATATCCAGTATTTTGCATTTTTAATGTCGCTTCCTTAGACAATTACGAGTTTCGATAAGTGTCTGGATTATAAGAAATGTCTCTCTCTTCACACTCCCCTGAGGGTGATTTGTTTGTTTCTCATCATCATCTTGGAATGTGGCCTTACATTTTTAAACAGTTAGCTCTGTTTCAGTTCAAATTGCAAATTTGCAATCAGTTGAAAATTGAAAAATCATACTTTCAAAAAATAAAAGGGCATAGCCTCATGACAACATGTAGGTATGCAAAGTACATCAACCATTGTGGCTGGAAAAAATAAATGAATGCAGGAAATATGCAGTAAGATATGCATAAAATAATCCAGAAAAAATAATGGCACTTGGAAAATTATGGACTAAGCTACTATGAAAGGTTTGTTAAAGGCAAAGCTCTGATAAAAGGACACAGACCTTTAATATTAACTCTGTTTCTCTCTCCACATATGCTGCCAGGCCTGCTGAGCATTTCCAGCATTTTCTGTTTTTATTTCAGATTTGCAGCATCTGCAGAATTTTGCTTTCATTAAAGGCATTTGTACTTAACTAACTTGATTGAGTACTTTGAAGTAATGGATAGAGTTAATGAGGGCAGTGAAGTTGACATAGTGTATATGGACTTTCATAAGGGGTTTGACAAAGTTCCACACAACATACTTGTAAGCAAAATGAAAGCCCATGGGATTAAAGAGATTGGAAGCAGACAGTAGTGATGAATGACTGTTTTCAGACTAGAAGGAAGTACACAGTGATGTTTCCCAGGGTCGTTATTAAGATCACTGATATTTTGGACATATTAATAACCTGAACTGGGTACAAAGGGCATAATTTCAAAAGTTTGCAGATGACACAAACTCGGAAATGTAAGTAAAATTTAGGAGGATAGTAACAGACTTCAGAAGAGCACAAGATAGATGAATTGGCAGGCACATGGCTGATGAAATTTAACAGAGAAATGCAAAGTGATACGGTTTGTTAGAAAAAAATAAGGGGAGGAATGTAAACTAAATCGTACAATTTTAAGTGGGGCTGAAGAACAGAGACACCTGGGATGTGTGTATGCAAGTCTTTGCTGGTGGCAGGACCGGTTGAGAAGACCATTAACAAAGCACATAGGATTATTGGCTTTATTAATAGAGGTATAGGATACAAAACAAGGAAATTATGCTAAACTTATATAAAATACTGGTTATGCCTCAACTAGGGTATCATTTTCATTTCTGGGCACCATACTTTAGGAAGGATGACAAGGCCTTGGAGTAGGTACAGAAGAGATTTACTATTATGTTACCAGGGAGGAAGGACTTCAGCTATGTAGAGAGACTGGAGAAGTTTCTAACGATTGTTCCTCTTGGAGGCATTCAAATAGTTCAGTAGCTAGAGGACACAGATTTAAGGAGATAAGCAAAAGAACAAGAGGCAATATAAGGAAATTATTTTTTATGCAGTGATTTGTTGTGTTCTGGAATGCATTGCCTGAAATGGTAGCAGATTCAATAGTAGCTTTCAAAAGGGAATTCAATACTAGAGAAAAAAAATAGTACTATAGGGACAGAGCTGGGGAGTGGGACTAATTGGATAGCTCTTTCAAAGAGCCGCACAGGCGCAATGTGCCGAATAGCCTCCTTCTGTGTATTGTTATTCTGATTCTATTCAATAGTAAAATAAAATGCATGATTCTGCATTTCGAAATACAGAAATTATATTTTCCAGTTACAATAATTATTGAAAAGATGATTTTTTTACATATTAATTTGTTTTTTTAACATAGATAACATTCAAATTTCATTTAATTAAAAGTGCACAATTTAGATTTTTTTTAAAAAGCACTCGTTTTACTCATTTGGCAATAGATGAAGAAGCATTTCATCATTAAAAAGACAGTGGATAAAAACATTGTTCATTGAATAACTAATATGATAAATATATTCAGGATTGCTTAATACGCTTTACCTTGTTGGAATAGGGAATGGCAATGAAAAACTCTTTAATTGTGTAGCACAAACTAGCAAACACTCCATCACAGATAATGGGGTTGGTTTTATACAAGCCATTCTTTACAATTCATGCCAGGCATAATTTTCCTGAAATTCTTCCAGCTGCCTGAGTAACAGACAATTTTCAATCCATTTGTACTGGAAACTGGTGAGCAGCAGAGGGGGAAAAGTAGATACTCTTGATCTCTGTGTTGGTTGAAAATCCCTGAATATTTCTACGAGTAGCCCTTTTTTTCCAATAATGAACCCATTGTGCTTTTAGCTATAGTGCACTTGTCCACAAAAATACCACCTAGAATCCTTCAAGCTCAAAAGAGAAATAATGCTCATATCTCCATTGTAACCTATTACAATAGTGACATTTCAAATTTTCAAGTTAATTCAGTAAGGAAGACAAACTTAGCACTATACATCTTTCTAGAAATAATTATTGGATAGGATATTTTAAATGAACGCTTCCCTGTAAGAATGGATGGGTTGTTAAAGATCAGAATTCTATTTATTGAAAGTGAACTAAACATTACTCAAGTATTTCATTTCAAAAAAGTGTACTTTTAGCCATCTTCTAAACCACACTAACAATATAAATTTAAAATCTGTTTGTGCAATCATCTTAATGGGTTAATTTTTAGCTTCCGCTAAGTACATGGAAAATAGCCAATTGAAGAATGATGGGAAATGAAAGCTTGCCAAATACAAACTGCCAGCATTAAGCAGTCCTGACAGCTATGCTTCTTATAAACTTGGCAGCAGTTCAAAGTGCTTTTTCAATTGAAATGCTGGAACCTTGCCATGTGCATACAGATTTGCTTTGCCTCTTCTCATAAGGAACTGATAAATGCTGTTACGGTAACCATAGAAACACAAGGATATCAGAATGGCCTTGTGATGTAGCCTCCTGTCTCTTGTTTTGAGAAAAAAAAAGTATTGAGTCCACTACGATTATGTGTTTGCACAACATTTATATATAGTGTTAGAAAGGCTTAAAGTCAGACAGCATCAATGGCTTTGCAGCTGGAAGATATATTTTCAGTTAATTCCTATTAAGGGAAAAACTACTGCTGTGCATGTGCAGCTAAGTCTTTTTTTTACCTGGACCTGTCTGGATGTCTGCCTGCAGTTGTCATGGCAACACTGGTCTTCTCGACAGCACCTCTCTCACTTGCTGGAGTTTCCTGATTATTTAGAATTTCTTCCAAAAAATTCCTATTTCCTGTAGTGGCAGAGAGAAAAATAAAGTTCCTGTTACCCTCAAAATTTGCTGAAGTAAATAAATAATCTGATTGCTCAATCTTCTGTAGATCTAGGACAGGGCACTTGAGATACCCTAAATGGAAACAAACCCTAAAAGGTTGTTTAAATTAGCAGCACTGACCACATTAATTTGGCATGAAAATCAAAACAACATAGAATCTTCAATATAACTGCAGCAATCTTATGACAATTCACTTCAATGAAAGTTGTGCAAGGCCACCTTAAATATAACTGCAATTAGTACAAAGCGAATGTTAAAATAATTACAAATAGTCCATTTTTTTAGACTTAAATTTTAAACACAGCAGCACTCGCAAAAAAGTTAAGCATGTACAGAGTGCTGCTTTCATTGACCAAAGATTGATCAGAGCTAACTGCCCACTGCTCATAAGCTTCAGCTTCAAAATGGCACCATTTCACCTGAGAGAAATAGTGTGCTTATAAAAAGGCAGGTACTTTCTTTTAAACCAAGAGTCGTACAATGCTTTCCAAAATAGCAATAAATATTATGTATAATTAATTATATATTAAAAACAGCATCGGCTTGCATCATTTTAATTGCATTTCACCTGTAGGTGGCACTATGAGCATAGCTTAATATTGCCTAATGTTACATGACTGAGAAGCAAGGAACATCTGAACTGAAAGACAAAAGTAGAGGTGGAAAAGCAAAGAAAACACAGTCTGTAGAAAAGCCCAGAATTACATTAATCAAAGGACTAGGATCTCACCTACTACGCCCTGACATCCCCAGATCCCCAATATTGAACTGTTATTTGACAACCGTTTCTTCTTGCATACTGAGCAGCTTCTCAAGAACTGGCACCCCCATCCCCTTACTGAGTAGTTTTGTGATAACTAGGACTTCCCCACCCCACCCAACATACTACTGAACAGAATCCTGATAAGGCACACAGTTCCCACAGAGAAGATTTGGCAACTGTCCCATCCTAAACGAATTGTCTTCCTCCCACACCATGCAGTTTTCCCTTTGTCCTCTCCTTCACCATCTTATTCAATTATCACCTCTAACACTGCTTGGCCTGAATACTGCTATTGATATTGACTCCCCATGGGTACCACAGCAGGAGATCGATGGGTAATAGCATTATCTGTCCAGCAGGCCTGCATTGCAATGTAGAAAAATAGAATCAAAATAAAATCACCACCAACATTTTTAAGTAGCACCTCAATTTTTCCCATTTTTATTTGCACTGTGGGTGTTGAGAACCCTTTGCATGTGGGGTTTGTGTAACATAAATATAAAAGCAAAATACTGCAGATATTAGAAATCTGAAATTAAAACAGAAAATGCTGGAAATACTCAGCAGCTCAAGAAGCATCAGTGGAGACGGAAAGAGAGTTAATGTTTCAGGTCTATATATAACCTTTCATCAGAACATGCCTTATCAGGATTGTGTTGCAACTGAAATGTTAACTGTTTCTCTCTCCACAGATGTTGCCAGACCTGTTGAGTATTTCCTGTATTTTTTGTTTTAATTTGAGTAACAACATGATATGCAGCTGCTGTGGTGCTCTCGGTTCCAGGCACAATACAAATAGCTGTCTGCTTTACAAGCTCCACACAGTGGTAGCATGATTATATTTCTATCAAAATTGTCTTGTGGTAATTTCACTTTGATTTTAAGATCAGTCTCAGTATGCAACAATATTTAATGATTCCACGACCCTCCTTACTTTTTTTTTAAATTGTACACTCTCCTTATAGTTCTGCAGTTTAGAGAACTGTTCCGGGTGTGCTCTGGTCCTCCCCATTTGAAAATTCTGAATTAGTGTTTAAAAGCACAAAACTACTAATTTAAGAAAAATTAAATCTGACTGCGCACACACACATTCAAAACTGGTATGCTGGGGTTTGGAAGGCAATCTGAGAGACTGCATGCATAGTTCTGATTCAAAGTTGGAAAGAATGCAAAGTTATAAAATTATAAATTATGTAATTACCCAAAGCTGCATTTGATGCACTCAATTTTAAAGTGTTTTAATTTAATATGCAAATACAAGACATACATATGTAAATTGGATTTCTAAGTCTTGGTGGAACTTGAAATAGCTACATCATACACAGAGGCCTGAAGCCAGTGGGAATGGAATATAGGTTTTGTAGCAATGCATTATACAGGTGCTCATCTGTTTCCCAGATGAAACTGAGAATGAAAATATTATGAAGCATAATTTGACACCGATACACATAAGGAAATATTAGAGTAGTTGACCAAAAGCATAGTCAAAAACGTAGGTTTTAAGAAGTGACCTAAAGGAGGAAAGAGATAGAGAGGCGGAGAGGATTAAGAATGGATTTCCAGTGTTTAGGGCTTTGGCAGCTGATGGCAACGCCACTGTTGTCAGTGTCAAAAGGAATACATTTTCATGCTGGGTAGTTTAATCTTGAGCATTTACATTGAAGCATTATATTAGATAGAAACTAGCAGAGACTCACAAAACATTTGCAGTCAAACTAGTATCCTTAAAACATAAGTAGGAGGAACATATGGCCCCTCAGGCCTGTTCTCCCAATCAATACAATCATGGCGGATCATCACGTTGAAACTTTCCAGCCAGCTCCCACTTAACTAATTCCATCATCATATCTACTTCTCCCATACCATCCCCACCCATGCCATTCCACCCTTCCTATGCTACCCCACTTATGCCATCCCCACCCTCCCACTGCTCCCTTGCCAAACCCTTCCAATGCCATTCCATCCTTGCCGCAAAACATTTATGGACAAATTAATATACTTAGCCAATTTCATCATCACATTCAACCCTCCCACACTGTTCCCTTCCTCCCATACCATCCCATCTTTCACATGCCATCTCCTCCTACCCAGTCATCCCATGTCATTCTTGCCCTACCATGCCATCCCCATGTTATGCCAACCCCAAGTCATCCCCTCCCTCCCATGCCATTCCCATTCCATCCTTCCCATATCACTACCCCCATGCCATTCCCAGCTCATCCCTCCTTTGCCATGCATTTCATCCCTCCTATGCAAACCCTCTGATGCCATCCTTCCTCCAACTCCTCCCATTCAACCCCCATCCCCGGAAATTCCATCCTACCCATACCATCCCCTCTGATGCCATCCCCTCCTTCTCACCCTTCCCATGCCATGCCATCATTTCCCTCACCACTCCATCCTTCCCATGCTACTCTGCCCATGCCATCCCCATTTCATACCATCCCTCCCTTCCATGTCATGCTATTCCATCCTTTCCATGCCATCACCTTGCTCACCATTCTATCCTTTCCATGCCACCTCTGATGCCATCCCCTTCCTCTCACGCCATTCAATCCTTCACATCCAGTACTTCCCATGATATTCCGTCCCCTCCCTCCCATGCCATACCAATCCCATGGC
Organism: Cetorhinus maximus; assembly: GCF_964194155.1. Taxonomy (NCBI): domain Eukaryota; kingdom Metazoa; phylum Chordata; class Chondrichthyes; order Lamniformes; family Cetorhinidae; genus Cetorhinus; species Cetorhinus maximus. The sequence goes on along the minus strand of NC_135896.1, from coordinate 51,763,966 downwards.
TTTCCATCCTTCATGTGCCACACATCCCTTGTCATTCCTATCCCATACCATCCTCATCAAACCACATTCCCATAATTACCCTGACCCTTGCTCCCACCCACCACCCTGCAAAGCAGCTACTCCTTGGCTGATGTAGAATGTCAGTAGGAAGACGATTGGCTCATCATGTCTGTACTAGCAACTCTCTGAATACAAACATAGAAAAATAGAAGCTCGAGTAGGTCGTTTGGCCCTTCAAGGCTGCTCTGTCATTCAATATCATCATGGCTTATCCTCTATCGCAACCCTATATTCCCGCTCTCTCCCCATACCCCTTGACGCCTCGAGAATCTAGAAATCTATCTATTTCCTTCTTAAATATATTCAGTGACTTGGCCTCCACAGCCCTCTGTGGTACAGAATTCCACAGGTTCACCACTCTCCTGAGTGAAGAAGTTTGTCCTCATATTAGTCCTAAATGGCCTACCCCATATCCTGAGATTATGACCCCTTCTTCTAGACACCCCCAACCAGAGGGAACATTATTCCTGCATCCAGTCTGTCGAGCCCTGTCAGAATTTTATATGTTTCAAGAATGATCTCCTCTCATTCTTCTAAACTCCAGTGAATACAGGCCTAGTTGGCCCAATCTCCCCTCATAAGACAATACTGCCATCCCAGGAATCAGTCTGGGGAACCTTCACTGCACTTCCTCTATGGCAAGTATATCTTAGATAAGGAGACCAAAACTGCACACAATACTCCAGGTGTGGTCACACCAAGGCCCGGTACAGCTGCATTAAGACATCCTTGCTCCTGTACTCAAGTCCTTTTGCAATGAAGGCCAACATACCATTTGCCTTCTTAACTGCTTGCTGCACTTGCATGCTTGCTTTCAGTGACTGGTGTATAAGGACACCCAGGTCCCTTTGTACACCAACATTTCCCAATCTGTCACCATTTAAATAATACTCCGCCATTCTGTTTTTCCTACCAAAGTGGATAACTTCACACTTATCCACGTTATACTGCATCATGTATTTGCCCGCTTACTCAACTTGTCTAAATCGCCTTGAAGCTTCTTAACATCCTTCTCACCACTCACATTCCCACCTAGTTTTGTGTCGTCAGTGAACTTGACTCCCCTGCCTTTTTTTGCCCTTTACAAATCCATGGTGGCCCCCTTACATAACTCAAACCTCTGAGTGCCCACTGATTTTTCCTCTAACATTTGCTTCAAAAGCCATACTCACCACTCATGTTAAACTGACCAGCCTATAGTTACTAGGAAGGTCCTTACCCACTTTCTTGAGAAAGGGAGTCACCTTTGCCACTCTCCAATCCTCTGGCACATCCCTCGTATCTTGGGATGATCGGAAGATTATGGCAAGCCTTCCTGCTATCTCCACTTTCACTTCCATTAGCAAAATGGCATGTGAGCAATCTGGACCAGTCAATTTATCTACTCTTAAGTATAGTCAGCCTTTCCAGTACACCCTGCCTATCAATTTTCAACATACCCATCACCTCTACTGATATTTGTCAGTATCCTCTTCATCCTGAAAACTATCAAATTAAAATCCAATAGGATCAGTTATGCCCAAACTAAACAAAAGGCAGTGCTGACTCTCAAAGTGGAAGATGATCTCAGCTTCACTCCTTAATACAGGGGTGGAGGGGTATCTTCCCGGTCAATCCTACTGCAATCGTGACTGTCCATCCTTCCCATGCCATCCCCATCCAATGCAATGCCATCCTTCCCATGCCATTCCCTCCCATCCCATCCCCCCACCCCCTCCCATGCCGAACATACCCATCATCAATCCCCCCAGCCAAGGATTATTATCTTATTATTGATCCACTGCTGTTTCTTTGTTCAACAGCCACACCCACCTTACCACTGCCACCACCAACCATTTCTCCAATGCCGTTCATCCGCTCCCTAATCACTCCAGCCATGGTAACTGTGTTCTTGGGCTCCCCTTCCCTTCTGCTCTTTTTCTCCACCAACCACCCCTGACACCCCACCGCCACCACCAAATTAACCCATGGACCAATCTGTGGGGGGTCTCAACTTGCAACAAGTTCTGTTTCCCTATCACCCATGAGCTCACTACCTACATTGTCTCCAGGTCAAGCAACATCTTGATTTTAAAATGCTCCTCCTTAGTTTCAAATCCCTTCATGGCCTTGCCCCTCCCTATCTCCTCCAACTCCACAACCCTCTGATGTATCTGCACTCTAATTCTGTCCGCTTGTACATCCCCAATCTGCCTGGAGACGAGCCCATGTGACCTGGCTGCCATGAGGATGGAAGCCCAGGTCAAAACCTATTGAAAGGTGCAGGTTTTAACACCTGCGGGAGAATTTTCTCCCCGTCGGGCAGGCGGTTCGGGAGCGGGCGCGCAGCCAATTAAGGTCCGCCCAGCGTGACATGCACCCAGAAGCGCTTAGCACTATCTGTGCAGGCGGGAGGAGGAGGGAGAGTCGGGGCCTGCATTCTTTCGCGCGTGCATGAGAAAGAGCACAGAAATCTCCCTGAGGCAGCTCCGTGCCTCATGGAGATTAATTTCACTTGGAAAACTTGAAAAATAATTTTTTTAATTATTCAGACATGTCCCCTCATGTGGCAGTGTCACAAATGAGCTGGGACATATCAATGAATTTTACTAAAAAATTTTATTACAGTTACAAACCCTTCATGAAACCTCATCCTGCCTGTGGATGAGGTTCCATGAAAAATGCAGAGGCCGCCTAGGCTCTTTGGCTGCCCGCCAACCTTAAGATTGGACAGGCAGTCCTGTTAATTATTTCAATTGGTTTTTAAATGGCCTTAATAGGTCTTTGACAGTTCGACTCCGGTGCGCGCGGGCCGAACTGAAGATCAGAATGACGCGCAGTGAAGTGGGGACGCACGCCTGATGTCATCGCGCATCACTTTATGCGTCGGCAAGCGGGGCACGCCCCCGCACGCCGACCAGAAGATTCAGGCCCTGGACACAAAGGAGGAGGCAGCTGATCTTGTTCAGTACTGACTCTCAGAGTCAGTCAGGCAGAAACATTTGGAGAAGACGACCAAGCAGAATGCTGGTAAGGGCAGATCCCTTATTCAAAGAAATGGGGTTTGTGGAAAATTGAAGAGCAAGGAGTCACCAGAGGATGCCTTGCTACTGAAAGTCCATTTGATTATACTCAGAAGATTGAGTGAAGTGCCTTTTTTAAAAAGGACACTGTTAGATTCAGCCTGGTGGAGCAGGTAGACGAGATCTTGTCAAAACCTGGAGGAACTTAGGACTTTATACACAAGACTATATTTCTGCTGAGAGTGTGGTGTAGCGTATCAACGTAGCGTGGGGTTTTCGGTTGTGTTAAGACATTAATGGGGAATACTTTTGCTGTTGCTTAGCATATTAGTTGTCTACTAAGTAATGTTTAATCAATGTTGATTTTAGTTTGTTTGCTACAGGAAAAGTCTTGAAATGTGAAGAAATGTCATGCAATTCTTCATGTCTGTCATAGGAAATTCACATCTCTAAAAAGTTATCGGTCTCTCCGGGAATTGTAACACTGTGGCATTTACTTCTAATTGGCTTTAATTTTAACTTACATGCACTTTCCCCTCCCATAAAAAGGGTAATTTTTTAGATCTGTCTGTCTAGGCCCGTAAATTGTGCAAATGAGCTGACTGAAGGAAAAAAAAGTCGGCTAGCCCACTTACACTTTAATCTACCTGAAACTCACCAATACCCATTTTGGCAGTAATAACTCCAACTGATAAAAATCTAGTCTCTTTTATTTTATTAGTGTATTTGTGGCTAATTCAAAATGGCTTCTAAGAACTACATTTTGGGAGACATTTTCTGCTGACTTTATTTGCCTGCATCAGATTGAATCCACAATGGTTACGGGTATGAGAACTACCATTTTAAAAACAGGTGATATAGGTAGGATTAAGGAACCTGTTCTGCTAAGGGAGTATGAGCTGCTGGGATTAAATGTAAAAGCAAGACACAAAGGTAATAATCCCTGGATTACTACCTGAGCCACAAGCAAATTGGCAGAGGGTAAATAAGATCAGACAATAAAATTTGTGGATCAAAGACTAGTGTGGGAAAAATGGGTTTTGATTCATGGGCCACTGGAGAAAGAGGAAGCTGTACCATTGGGATGGCCTGCACTTGAACCACACTGGGACCTGGGACCTGGAGCCTAGCAAATCTTATAACTAGGGGTGCAGAGAGGGCTTTAAAGTAATAGTCACGGGGAAGGATTCACGTGAGAGAACATTTAGAAAGTTAATGGGAAAGGACAAGGCAATAGTGCAGGGTAGCATTACAGGGAATGATAATCAGAGTGTGACAGAATGGGACAGGGTGTACAAACATAAGAGTGCACCAGCAAATTGTGAGAGTAGAGGGAAAACAGTAAGAAGACAAAATTAAAGGCTACTTATCTGAATGCATGCAACATCTGTAACAAGATGTATGAAGTAGTAGTACAAATAGAAGTTATAAATATGATCCTTAGAACATAAGAAATAGAAGGAATAGGCTATTCAGCCCTTCAAGCCCACTCCACAATCCAATGAGACCATGGGTGATCTTCTACTTCAACACCATTTTCCTGCACTATCCCTTGTATCCCTTGATGTTTTTAATATGTAGAAATCTATTAATCTCAGTCTTGAACATACTCACCGACTGAGCCTCCAGAGTCCTCTGGGACAAAGAATTCCAAAGATTCAAGACCCTCTCTCTGAGTGAAGAAATTCCTCCTCATCTCAGTCCTAAATAGCCTGCCCTTTATTCTTAGACTGCGGTCCCTGGTTCTAGAACCCACCTCAGCCAGGGGAAACATCCTTCCTGAATCTACCCTGTTGAGCCATGGAAGACTTTTATGGCCTGAATCTTCTGATCAGTGTGCGGGGGGTGGGCCCCACTCACCGATGCATAAAATGATGTGCAGTGACAGCGGGCATGCGTCCCGACGTCACCATGTGTCATTCCGATCTTCAGTTCGGCGGGCGCACACCGGAATTGGCTGCACGCCCACCGAACTGTCAAAGGCCTATTAAGACCATTTATCAACTAATTGAGCTGATTGTCTGGGCTGCCCGTCCAAACTTAAGGTTGGCAGGCAGGCGAAGAGCCCAGGCAGCCTTCGCATTTCTCATGAAATCTCATCCACGGGCGGGATGAGGTTTCATGAAGGGTTTATAAATTAAATTAAAAATTTTATTGAAATATATAAACATGTCCCAGCTCATGTGATTCTCCCCTATATGTTTGAATGAGATCACCTCTCATTCTTCTAAACTCCAGATAATAAAGGCCCAGTCTATTTAATCCTTCCTCATAGCACAATCCCTCTGTCCCAGGAATTAGTTTAGTGAACCTTTTTTGCACTCCCTCTATGGCAAGTATATCTTTCCTTAGTTAAGGGGAGCAAAACTGCACACCACACTTCCAGATGTGGTCTCACCAAAGTTCTATATAATTGGAATATACTTAGGAAGGGTCACCGGCTTCACCAGGAAGTGTCACCAGCTGCAGAAGCTTGAGCTCCTGGTTTCAGAACTCGAGCAGTGGCTGGAGTCACTGTTGTGCATTCACGAGGCTGAGAACTATATGGATAGTACATTTAGGGAGGTGGTCGCACCAAAGGTTAGGAGCGTGCAGGCAAGAGGGGGAATGGGTGGTCGCTAGGCAGTCTAAGAGAACCTGACAGGTCGTGCAGGAATCCCCTGAGTCTTGCTTGCTAATTGGCTTTCCATTTTGGATACTGGTGAGGGTGATGGTTCCTCAGGGGAGTGCAGCCAGAGCCAAGTCCGTGGCTCATCTGCACAGGATGGGAGAAAGAAGAGTGGAGGAGCAATAGTCAGGGGATCAGGCAGGCGTCTCTGTGGCAGTAAACGTGACTCCAGGATATGTGCTGCCTCCCTGGTGCCAGGGTCAAGGATGTCACGGAGCGGCTGCAGGACATCCTTCTGGGGAGGGTGAGCAGCCAGAGGTCGTGGTTCACATTTATACCAACGACATAGGTAGGAAGAGGGATGAGGTCCTGAAAGCATATTTTAGCGAGTTAGGAAGAAATGAAAAAGCAGGACCTCAAGAACAGTAATCTCAGGATTACTCCCAGTGTCACGTGCAAGCGAGCATAGAAATAGAAGGATTGTTTGATTGAACACATGACTGGAGAATTGATATAGGAGGGAGCACATCAGATTTCTGAGGCATTGGGACCAGTTCTGGGGCAGGTGGAACGTGTACAAGATGGACGGGTTGCACCTTGACAGAATCGGGACTAACATCCTCACTGGGAGACTTGCTAGTGCTGTTAGGGAGTGTTTAAATTAGCTTGACAGGGGGGAGGAGTGAGAACCTGAGGGAACTTGAAGGAAGTAAATCTAGTAACAGGAAGTAGAAAAGTAGCAAGCTAAATCAGAAGGCAGGCGAAACAAAGTTGTGCATTAACTATGCTTAAAATGTAGAATAATGTCAAAAAGACTAAATTAAAGGCACTTTACCTAAATGCACACTGCATTCACAACAAGGTAGATGATTTAAAGATGCTATGATCTAATTGCCATTACAGAAACATGGCTACAGGGTGACCAAGACTGAGAATTGAATATTCAAGGATATTCGACATTTAGGAAGGACAGGCAAAAAGGAAAAAGAGATGGTGTTGCGCTGATAATAAAGGATGGAATCAGTATATTAGTAAGGAAAGATCTCAAATCTGAAGAACAAAATGCACAATCTGTTTAGGTGGAGCTAAGAAACAGCAAGTGACAGCAGTTTATAGGCCACAAATAGTAGCGGTAGTGTGGGGCATGGTATTAACTAGGAGACTGGATTAGCATGTAGCATGGGAAATACAGTAATCATGGGTGATTTCAATCTGCATATAGACTGGGTAAACCTAATGAATGCTAATGCTGCAGAGGACAAATTTCTGGAGTGTGTTAGGGATGGTTTTCTAGAGTAGTACGTTGAGGAACTGACTAGAGAATAGGTTATTTTCGATCTAGTATTATGTAACAAATAATAATCTTGTTGCAAAAGAACCCTGAGGGATGAGTGACCATAATATAATAGAATTTTACATTATGTCTGAAGGTGAGGTAGTTCAATCTGAAGCCAGGGTGTTAAATTTGAACAAAGGAAATTGTGAAGGTATGAGGGGCAAATTGGCTGAGCAGGATTGGGAAAATACATTCAAAGATATTACAAGACTATACATAGGCAATGTATAGTCTTTAAAGAACTAGTACATAGTTTACAGTAAATATACATTCCTTCAAGGCACAAAAACCCAGAAGGAAAAAACAGTCAACTGTGGCTAACAAAGAAAGTTAACAATTGTACAAGACTTTTAAAAAAGGCCTATAAAGTTCCCAGAAATAGTAGCAAACCTGAGGATTGGGAGGATGTTAGGATACAGCAAAGGAGTACCAAGAAATTGATCAAGAATGGGAGACTAGAATATGAATGTAAACTAGCAAAAAACATAAAAATGGACTGTAAAAGCTTCAATAGGTACGTAAAAAGAAAACGTTTGACTAAGACAAATGTGGGTCTATTATAGGCAGGGTCAGGAGAATTTATAATGGAGAATAGTGAAATGGCAGAGAAGCTAAATGATTACTTTCTGTCTGTCTTCACTGAGGAAGATACAAGAAACCTCCCAGAATTAGAGACCCAAGGGGCCAGGGAGAATGAGAAATTGAAGAAAATTAGTATTAGTAAGAAGGTTGCATTGGAGAAACTAATGGGACTGAAGGTTGATAAGTCCACGGAACCTGATATTCTACATCCCAGAGTGTTGAATGAGGTAGCAATGGAGATGGTGGATGCATTGGTGATCATCTTCCATAATTCTATAGATTCTGGAATGGTTCCTGCAGATTGGAAGGTAGCAAATGTCACCCCGTTATTCAAGAAAGGAGGGAGAATGAAAACAGGGAATTGCAGACCTGTTAGCCTTACATCAATAGTAGGGGAAATGCTAGAATCTATTGTAAAGGATGTGATAAATGGACAGTTGAATAATAATGATCTGATTGAGCATAATCAACATGGATTTATGAATGGGAAATCATGTTTGATGAACCTGTTGGAGTTCTTTTGAGAATGTTACCAGCAGAATTGATAAAGGGGAGTCAGTAGACGTAGAATATTTGAATTTTCAGAAGGCTTTTGATAAAGTGTCCCACAGATCAGTTAGCAAAATTAAAGCACAAGGGATAGGAGGTAATATACTGGCATGGATTAAGGATTGGTTGACAGACAGGAAACATAGTAGGAATAATAGTGTCATTCTCATGTTACCAGACTGTTACTAATGGGGTACTGCAAGGATCAGTACTTGGGCCCCAGCTGTTCACAATATATATCAATAATTTGGATGTAGGGACCAAATGTAATATTTTCAAGTTCACGGATGACACAAAGCTGGATGTGTGTTGTGAGGAAGATGCAAAGCAGCTTCAAGGGGATTTGGACAGACTTAATGAGCGGGCAAGAACATGGCAGATGGAATATCATGTGGAAAAATGTGAGGTTATCCACTTTAGTAGGAGGAATAGATGTGCAGAGTATTTCTTAAATGATAAGAGATTAGAAAGTGTAGATGTACAAAAGGACCTTGGTGTTCTTGTCAATAATTCACTGAAAGCTAACATGCAAGTGCAGCAAGCAATTAGGAAGGCCAATAGTATGTTAGCCTTTATCGCAACAGGATTTGAGTACAGGAGTAGCGAAGACTTGCTTCAATTGTAGAGAACCTTGATTAGACCGCGCATGGAGTACTGTGTGCAGTTTTGGTCCCCTTACCTTAGGAAGTATATTATTGCCATACAGACAGGCAATGAAGGTTCACCGGGATGGTGGGACCGTCCTATGAAGAGAGATTGGGGAAACTGGGCCTCTATTCTCTAGAGTTTTGAAGAATGAGAGGTAATCTCATTGAAATCTACAAAATACTTAAAAGGATAAAAGATAGATACAGGTAGGATGTTTCCCCTGGCTGAGGAGTCCAGGGGACACAATTTCAAAATAAGGGGGAAGCCACTTAGGACCAAAATGAGAAGGATTTTTTTTATTCAGAGGGCTGTGAATCTTTGGAATTCTCTACCCCAGAGGGCTGCGGAAGGTCTGTCATTGAGTATGTTTAAAGCCGAGATTGACAGATTTCTAAATACCAATGACATTAAGCGATATGGGGGGAAAAGGCACTGAAGTGGATGATCAGCCTTGATCGTACTGAATGACGGAGCAGGCTCGATGGGCTGAATGGCCTACTCCTGCTCCTACGTTCCTAACTGCAGTAAGACATATTTACTCCTATACTCAAATCCTCTTGTAATAAAGGCCAACATACCATTTGCCTTCTTAATTGCTTGCTGTACCTTCATGTTAGCTTTTAGTGACTCATGAACAAGGACACCCAAGTCCCTTTGAAGATCAACACTTGCCAGCCTCTCACCATTTAGGAAATACACTGTATTTCTGTTTTTCCTACCAAAGTGGATAACCTTACATTCCTCCACATTCCATCTGTCAAATTTTTGCCCAATCGCTTAGCTTCTCCAAATCCCCTTGAAGCAGCTTTGCATCCTCCTCACAACTCACACTTCCTCCTGGTTGTGTGTCATCTGCAAACTTGGAAATATTACATTTAATCCCTACATCTAAATCATTGATATAGATTGTGAATAGCTGGGGCCCCAGCACTGGTCCTTGCAGTACCCCACTAGTCACAGCCTGCCAACCTGAAAATGATCCATACATTCCTACTCTGTTTTCTGTCCGTTAACCAGATCTCAATCTGTGCAGTATACTACACCCAATCCCATGTGCTTTAATTTTGTTTACTAACCTCTTGTGTGGGTCCTTATCAAAAGCTTTCTGAAAATTTGAATATATCACATCCACAGGTTCCCCCTTATCAATTCTGCTAGTTACATCTTCAAAAAAACTCCAACAGGTTGGTTAAATATGATTTCTCTTTCATAAATCCATGTTGACGTTGCCCAATCCTACCATTATTTTCGAAGTGTCCTGTTATCACATCCTTTATTATAGATTCCAGCGTTTTCCCCACAACTGATGTTAGGCTAGCAGGTCTGTAGTTCCCCATTATCTCTCTCCCTCATTTCTTAAACAGTGGAGTTACATTTGCCACTTTCCAATCTGCAGGAACCATTCTAGAGTCTGTAGAATTTTGAAAGATAACCACCAATGAATGCATCTACTTTCTACACAGCCACCCCTTTCAACACTCTGGGTTGTAGATCATCACGTTCAGGGGATTCATCTACTTTAAGTCCCATTAATTTCTCTAGTACTTTTTTTCACTAATATTAATATCTTGCAGTTCCTCATTTATACTAGCCCTTGATTCTCCATTTTTCTGGGTGGTTTTTAGTATTTTCTTGCATGAAGACAGACACAAAATATTTGTTTAGTTTCTCGCCATTTCCTTATTCCCCATGATAAATTCTCCTGACTCCGCTGGTAATGGACCTACATTTGTTTTTGTTAATCTTTTCCTTTTTACATACCTATAGAAGCTTTTACAGTCCTTTTATATGTTTATCGCTAATTTACTCTAGTATTCTATTTTCCCTTTCTTAATTTTTTTCTTGGTCCTCCTTTGCAGATTCTAAAATGCTCCCAATCCTCAGGCTTACCATTTTTTGGGCAACTTTACACACCTCTTCCTTTGATTTAATACAATCCTTGATTTCTTTCTTTGCTGGGTTTTTGTGCATTAAAGGAATGTATTTTGTTGTAAACTATGTATTAGTTATTTAAATATTAGCCATTGCCTGTCTATCATCATACCTTTGAACGTAGTTTCCCAATCCACAATAGCCAATTTTCCCCTCATACCTTCATAGTTTCTTTTGTTTAGATTTAAGACCCTAGTTTCTGATTGAACTACATCACTTTCAAATTTTATATAAAATTTATATAAAATAATATATATTATGATCAATCTTTCCTAAAGGCTCCTCTGCAACAAGATTATTAATTAGTCCTTTTCCATTGCACAATATTAGATCTAAAACAGCAAGTTCCCTAGTTGGTTCCTCAACCACCTCGCATACATTCCAAAAATCCGTCCTCCACAACATTAGTACTGATTCGGTTTACCCAGTCTATCTGTAGATTGAAATCCCCCATGATTACTGTATTACCCTTGATACACACACTTCTAATTTCCTGACTTATACTATGATTTACATTACCACTGCAGTTTGGTGGCCTATAAACAACTCCCACTAATGTTTTCCGCCTCTTAGTGTTTCTTAGTTCAGCCCAGGCTGATTCTACATCTTGACCTTTAGAACTAAGATCATCAATCACTGCCCTCTTTAATTAATAGAGTTAACTAACCACCTTTTCCCAGCTCCCTGTCCATCCTGCATGTCACGTACCCTTGAATATTCAGGTCCCAGCTTTGGTTTCCTTGTAGCCATGTCTTTGTAATGGCTATGAGGTCACACATATGAATTTCTATTTGAGCTGACAACCATCTGTTTTATTGTGAATGTTGCAGGTATTCAGATACAGAGCCCTTAATTCAGTTTTTTTCCCCCGGTAAACTCTGGCCCAATCTGCCAGTACATTCTTAAGTTTTATCATAACATATATTGCTACCTTGATCTATTGTCTTGTCATTTCCCTTAAACTTACTCAATCTTCCCCGACATGATTCCTTCTCCCTACTATTTAGTTTAAAGCCCTCTCTACTTCTCTAGTTATACGACTCACTTTCTCGATACCCTTACCTGCATGACTCGCAGTCACACCCTCCTGTCCCTGACCACTGACCAAATGAGATGAAGCTAACCTAAGGTGTGTGAGTGCCTTCTGGAACAAAGTGCTCAGGTAACTTTACCCTTCCCTGATGCATTGCAATGACTGCAGCTCAGCCTCCAGCTCATTAACTCTGAGCCGAAGATCCTGTAGATAATTAGTATAGATGTGGTTGCCATAGACTGCAGTGGCATCCAGGAGCTCCCACATGCTGCAGTCATGACACATTACCTGTCCTGCCATCATTATTGTGTTAATTAAATGTATTTTTCTTACTTAATTTATAGTCCTCTTCAGTAAACTCCCTCACTCACCAAACTCTTGGCTTCACACACTGTGCAGACAAGCAACACACAGGGACTTCTGTATTTATACTCTCTGAAAAACAATGATGAGTCAGCTCTGCTAAAGCTCAGAAATCAGTTTAAGATAGCTACCTAATTAACTTGTTATAGCTGCCCTCAGAGAGCTTGTATATCCCTGTTTAAGACCGGAAGAAACTTAGCTTACCTATTAACTTAAACAGTAATTTTTAGTCAACCTCGCGGAGGCTGAGCGTCAACTCGCAGGCACTTCCTCCTACCTCTCCCTGGACCATGACCCCACCACAGAACATCAAGCCATTGTTTCCAGAACTGTCACTGACCTCATCTCCTCTGGAGATCTTCCTCCCACAGCTTCCAACTTGATAGTCACCCAACCTCGGACGGCCCGCTTCTACCTCCTACCCAAAATCCACAAACAGAACTGTCCTGGCAGACCGATCGTGTCAGCCTGTTCCTGCCCCACGGAACTCATTTCTCATTATCTTGACTCCCTTCTCTCTCCCCTTGTCCAGTCCCTTCCCACCTACATCCGTGATTCCTCTGATACCTTACGTCACATCAACAATTTCCAGTTCCCTGGCCCCAACCGCTTCCTCTTCACCATGGATGTCCAATCCCTCTACACCTCCATCCCCCACCAGGATGGTCTGAGGGCCCTTAGCTTCTTCCTTGAACAGAGGCCCCAACAATCCCCATCCACCACTACTCTCCTCCGTCTGGCTGAACTTGTTCTCACACTGAACAATTTCTCCTTTAACTCCTCTCACTTCCTCCAAATAAAAGGTGTGGCTATGGGTACCCGCATGGGCCCCAGCTATGCCTGTCTTTTTATGGGGTATGTGGAACATTCCTTGTTCCAGTCCTACTCCGGCCCCCTCCCACAACTCTTTCTCCGGTACATCGATGATTACTTCGGTGCTGCTTCATGCTCTCGTCGGGACCTGGAAAAATTTATTAATTTTGCTTCCAATTTCCACCCCTCCATCATTTTCACATGGTCCATCTCTGACACTTCCCTTCCCTTCCTTGACCTCTCTGTCTCAATTTCTGATGATAGACTGTCCACCAATATCCATTACAAGCCTACCGACTCCCACAGCTACCTCGACTACAGCTCCTCACACCCCGCTTCCTGTAAGGACTCCATCCCATTCTCTCAGTTCCTTCGCCTCCGTCGCATCTGTTCTGATGACGCTACCTTCAAAAACAGCTCCTCTGACATGTCCTCCTTCTTCCTTAACCGAGGTTTTCCATCCACGGTCGTTGACAGGGCCCTCAACCGTGTCCGGCCCATATCCCGCGCATCCTCCCTCACGCCTTCTCCTCCTTCCCAGAAACATGATAGGGTCCCCCTTGTCCTCACTTATCACCCCACCAGCCTCCGCATTCAAAGGATCATCCTCCGCCATTTCCGCCAACTCCAGCACGATGCCACCACCAAACACATCTTCCCTTCACCCCCCCTGACGGCATTCCGTAGGGATCGTTCCCTCCGGGACACCCTGGTCCACTCCTCCATCGCCCCCTACTCCTCAACCCCCACCTATGGCACCTCCCCATGCCCACGCAGAAGATGCAACATCTGCCCCTTCACTTCCTCTCTCCTCACCGTCCAAGGGCCCAAACACTCCTTTCAAGTGAAGCAGCATTTCACTTGCATTTCCCCTAACTTAGTCTACTGCATTCGTTGCTCCCAATGCGGTCTCCTCTACATTGGAGAGACCAAACGCAAACTGGGCGACCGCTTTGCAGAACACCTGCGGTCTGTCCGCAAGAATGACCCAAACCTCCCTGTCGCTTGCCATTTTAACACTCCACCCTGTTCTCTTGCCCACATGTCTGTCCTTGGCTTGCTGCATTGTTCCAGTGAAGCCCAACGCAAACTGGAGGAACAGCACCTCATCTTCCGACTAGGCACTTTACAGCCTTCCGGGCTGAATATTGAATTCAACAACTTTAGATCTTAAATTCCCTCCCCTCATCCCCACCCCGTTTCTCCCCCCTCCCTTTTTTTTTCCAATAATTTATATAGATTCTTCTTTTCCCACCTATTTCCATTATTTTTAAATCTAAAACTAAAGCTTTGTTAGTCTTTCCACCCCACCCCCACTAGAGCTGTACCTTGAGTGTCCTGTCTTCCATTCTTTCTTAGACAATATTAGCACCTTCAACACCTCTTTGATCCTTTTGTCTGTAACATCTTTTGATTATCTGCTCCTATCACTGCTTGCTTATCTCCACAATCACCACACCCTCAACTTCTCTCTCTCCCCCCGCCCCCCCACCTTAAACCAGCTTATATTTCATCTTTCTCCTAACTATGCTTCAGTTCTGCCGAAGGGTCATGAAGACTCGAAACGTTGACTGATTTCTTCTCCACCGATGCTGCCAGACCTGCTGAGTTTTTCCAGGTAATTCTGTTTTTGTTTAGTAATTTTTAGTTAATTGCTAAATGTAAACAATGTAGAGACAGATTAATTCTTAAGAGCCCCTCACTCACCAAACTCCCAGCTTCGCACTTTGTGCACTCTAGCATATCAAAAGACCTTCTGGATTGTGAGGTAGCCGGAGCCAGATGACCTGTGGGGTGCGCAAGGCTTTGCTTCAAGAATTCTTGCCAGCATGATATGAAGGCCCTAAGTATTGACTATCACACTTGGGAGTCACTGGTTGGTGAAAGCGGGAAATGGCAACATCTCCTGTGGGCTGGCATGCACTACCACAGCGGCCAGTGACTACAGCAGCTTGGCAACAGGCACCAACACAAAAAACAATAACTCATAAGATCACGTAGCAGCTTCATGTGTGCACTTGCGGCAGAATCTGCCTCTCAGATGCCTTCACAGCCATCAGCAAAGGTGCACAAAATGAAGTCCCACCTGCCTTCCCCGCCTCTAAATGCATTGTTTGCTGCGTGCCCGTTGTCTCTTGTGGATGGACGGATGCCAACAACAGACCCATTTTCTTTCATCTTTAGGACAAAAGTAATTACTGAATCTCCAGTGCTAAAGTGACCAACCCTACTACAGTAAACTTGGTATCATCCGGCAGTCTACCAGCTGGAATTCTCTATTAACTGAAATTTCTGATATTCCCCTAATGCACAACCTCACTTGACCAACTGGAAGCAATTATGAAGTTATCCGGAATCTATACCTGTATACTGTATTATTTTATACTTTAATTTGTGTGTTAATGTACTGTTGAAGATTTAGAAGTAAAAAGAATACTGTTCTTTACTTTTTGAGTACTTGCATATTAGTTCATGCCACAAGTATTGCTCTGTGTTCTATTGGTAAATGGAACTCTTTGTTAACCAACACTTTTTGTTAACTGACACCCGTTCCCTGCGCATGTCGGATAATGAAGATTTTACTGTATTAAAGTCATTGTTGAATAGAACCCAAGGTCTGTACTTTGGCAGGAATCTCTATATCTACATAAGGATTCCAGGCAATAGGATGATTTGGACTTCGAGTGTTCATAAAGCTGGTCTTTGGTGATAAGGCAACAGTTGGCCCAGAAGAGGACAAACAGCAGCCTTACTGTGGCCTGTATTAGAGTGCCTGTAAGTTCACAAAATCCTGCTCAACAAGTCTGGTGACAAGGTGTACAGATAATGCGTCGACCCTTAGGAGAATGTCCTACCTGAAAGTATTTGGACGCTTAGAGATTTGCACTAAGGTTGGCATTCTGAGAGATCGAGTTTCAATACTGAGACAATACAGTAGAATTTGTCCCAGGGATACTACATTACTGTTCAGCTGATTCATAATGTATTTTGCAGGTCTTGTGCATCTGAGAAGCCAAGTCTGATTATCTGTATCCTCCCACATCTCTGCAACTATATTCCAGAGGGAAGTTAGTGTGACAAATCCTAGCAAAACATCTGAGTTTGGTCTGTGGAAAATTTGGAGGAAGGCCACTATTTTTGGATCTGGACAGACATGTCAAGAGCTTGTTAATGCACATTAAACGTTTCAGCATATTTAAGCTTTTGTTCCAAGAAATCTTCTGCCTCAGGGCCTTCTATTCCCACACTTTATTATAAAATCCTGCCTTGAATCATTGAAAGTTCAACATGGTAAATCTAGTACAAGCCCTTTGTAGATACCGTCTGGGTAGAATGAGCTGCTTTCCTACCTATCAACCACATGTGAATGAAAAGGCTCAAATAATACATAATTTATGCAGAAATCAATCCTTTTGACTGTAAGGAGTTTAAGATTGGAAATTGAGGATCTTCAGACTCTCAGGTTTCTGAATCAGGATATGACTGCATGAAATCTACTGAGCAGTTGATGAGTATATTTGGATGCTCCTGGAGGAGCACCTGCATATTTTAATAATGAGGGTGGAGAGCCACTGATTTTCTCATCCAGCTTAAATCTAATAAAGGATTAATAATTCTTCATATCTATCGTTTTACCTAAGCTAAGGCATTATTGGAGACTGCCAAAATGGTGGTTGACCTGTGCTTGGGGACACTCTCCTGCTGCCTGTGTTTCCAAAGGAGGCAGAGTTGTACCTATTGATATGTTGTTGTAGAACCAGTTCAGATATAAATGGGACAGTGTAACAGTGGGCCTCTAGTTTAGCTGAGATATGTCCTCACTGAACCTCTTTAATCTTGCTGTAAACCTTCTAAAGATACTCAAGCTGGTTAACAGTAATAGCTATCACTGGTAGTGGTAGCTATGTGACACCCAACCATAACACAATAGCAATGGTGCCATGCACTACTTTGAGACAAGTGCAAGCTGCTGTTTGGGACTTGATGCTGGAAATTCCAGATCTAAGTTTTCAGTCCTTCCTTTTCAATGCTCGTCTTTTTTTGCCCTATCTTTTTTGGTTTATTATGGAAGTGTTGTGTCCTTGCAAGTATCTTTAGGAAAACTTAGTTATAAAATCATTATGGCATGAAGAAGGCCATTTGGCCCATCGAGTCCATACCAACTCTCTGTAGAGCAATCCACTCAATCCCATTAGCCCCACTCTATCCCCGCAGCCATCTAAGTTTATTTCCCTCAAGTGCACATCCAATTTCCTTTTGAGATCTTTCATCTCCATTTCCACCACCCTCAAAGACAGTGAGATCCAAGTCATTACCACTCGCTGCGTAAAAAAATTTTTTTTCTCAGATTCAGCTTTGCATTTCTTGCCCAAAAGCATATATCTGTGTCCCTTAGTCATTATACTATCAGCTAATGTGAACAGCTTTTCTGTGTCAACCTTATTTAAACCTGTCAAAATTTTGTACACCTCTAACAAATCTCCCCCCAACCTCCTTTGTTCCAAAGAGAACACTCCCAGATTCTCCAATATAACATTGCAGTTAAAAGCCTGCATCCCTAGAACCATTCTGGTAAATCTCCTCTGCAACCTCTCAAGAACCTTACCATCCTTCCTAAAGTGTGGTGACCAGAAATAGACACAATAGTCCAGTGGTGGCCCAACCAGAGCTTTATACTGGTTCAGCAAAATTTCCCTCCTTTTGTACTTAATACCTCTATTTATGAAGCCTAAGGTCCCATATGCTTTGCTAACCACTCTCTCAACATATCCTGCCACCTTCAAAGATCTTTGCACAAGAATCACATGTCCTTCTATACTTGCCATTTAGTTTATATTGCCTCTCCCTATTCCCTCTGCCAAAGTGCATCACCTCACATTTCTCTGTATTGAATTCCATCTGCCACTTGCCTGCCCATTCTGCCAGCATACCTATCTCCTGTTGCAGTTGATTGTTATCATCCTCACGGTTTGCCAGATCTCCAAGCTTGGAGTCATTGGCAAATTTTGACCACGTCTTGCTGTTTTCTGTCCTTAAGACAATTTTTTATCCAAGCTGACACTGAGCCTCCTATTCCATGAGCCTTATCCAAGCTGACACTGACCCTCCTATCAGCCTCAATTTTGTTAACCAGCCCTTTACATGGTACTTCGTCAAACACTTTCTTAAAATCCGTACAGACAACATCCATTGCTTTCCCTTCATCAACCTTCTCCATTACGTCATTAAAAATTCAATTAGATTAGTCAAGCACAAGAAGCTGTTTACAAATCTCTGCTGGCTCTCCTTAATTAACTCAAACCTTTCCAAGTGCCTGTTGATTTTTTACCCTGATTATTGTTTCTAAAACCCTACCCACCAATGATGTTAAACTGACTAGCTTGTGGTTATGAGAAATGTCCTTACACCTTTTCTTGATTAAGGGTGCTACATTTGCCAGTCTCCAATCCTCTGGTACTGCCCCCCTATATAGTTAAGATTGGAAGACTACAGCAAGCTCTTCCACTATCTCCACCCCCATTTGCTTGAATAAACTGGGATGCACGCTATCCAGACCAAGTGACTTAACCGTTCTAAGCATAGCCAGCCTTTCCAGTACATCCTGCCCATCAATTTTCATCCCATTCATTACCTCTACCATCTCCGCTTCTACTGATGTTTTGTCAGCATCCTTTTCTGTAATAAACACTGATACAAAGTACTCATTAAGTATTCTAGCCTTGCTCTGCCTCTTGGCCCCTGATAGGTCCCACCTGCCATTTTACTATTTACATGCCGGTGGATAGAAGCTTTTTGGATTCCCTTTTAGGTTAATTGCTATTCTATTTTCATATTTTCTCTTTGACATGTTGTATTTTCCTATTCATTTCCCCTTTCAACTAATTGTATTTGGCCTGACCCTCGCCTGGAAGAATCCACCTGACATGCATTATACTCCAACTTTTTTGTTTCATCATATTCTCTATCGCCCTTGAAATCCAAGGAGCCCTCGCTTTGGTCCCCTTACCTTTCACCCTTGTTATCTGGCCAGTATCTGAAACGTGACTTCCTTAAAGATCATTCATTGTTCTACTACAGTTTTTCGTGTCAATATTTGGTTCCATTTTACCCTGGCTAGCTCCTCTATCATCCCATTGAAGCTAACCTTGTTCCAGTTTAGAAGTTCTACCTTAGATTGTTCCTTGTTTTTTTTTCCATTACTAATCTAAAACTTATGATAAAATGATACCCACAATCACTTGATCCACTTGGCTCCCCTCATTCCCCAGCACCAAGATCCAACAATGCCTCTTTCCTAGTTGGGCCAAGAACATACTGGTCAAAAAAGTTTTGAATACATTTCTGAAATTCCTCCCCCTCCTTATCCTTCACTCAAACATTAACCCAATCGATATTTGGGTAATCCAAGCCCCCCAATATCACCACTCTATAGTTCATGCACATCTCTTTGATTTCCCCACAAATTTGCTCCTCTACCTCTCTTTCACACTATTTGGAGGCCTATAGAACAGCCCCCAGTCATGTGATCACCCCCTGTTTGCTTCTCAACTCTAACTAAATGGATTCTGTCTTTGGTCTCTTCAAGACAGCCTCCACTTCCAATACTACAATGCCTTGCTTGATTAGTACTACCCTTTTTCCCTTTCCTATCTTTTTAGAACACTTTGTATCCTTAAATATTAAGGGCCCAGTGCTCACCACTTTTAAGCCACATTTCCATTAGTGCCACTACTTCGCATTCCCGCACTGCTATTTGTGCTTGTAACTCACCAACCTTATTCACTACACTTTATGTGTTTACATAGATGCATTGTAAACCTGTCTTTGAATTCCTCCTAGCTCCTATTTAGGATAGTCCTACTTCCAAGTCTAACAATATCCAAAACACACACTCCTTTATGCACCTTATTCCTCTCTTTTATTTTTATATGTTCGTTCCCACATCCCTACCAATTTAGGTTAAACCCTTCCCAAACACACTTGAAGCAAGTGATGCAATTATTGATGCATAGTTTGATGGTATATTTTATGAATTTATGATGACCATCTATTGAGAATGGACAAAAGGAAACCTAATTACTGGCATTCATAAAATATCGCAAAATACCTCAAAGTGCTTCATACAATTAAGTATTTTTAGAGCAAAGTGACAGTCAGGAGTTTAAAGCCAACAAAAAAAGTTGTGAAATTAAGTTCAATAAATCATTGTGAGATTAGATGTTATTTCTTTTAATATTTTGGGGGAATATGTGTTATTCTGTAAAGAAGGCTGGATGTGTGTGTGTGTGTGTGTGTGTGTGTGTGGTTTAATTAAGCTGGGCAAGAGTTTGATAGGAGTCAGGTTGTCTGGGGTATTGGAAACATGAAAAGGGTAGAGGTGTTAAGTTGAGGCACACATAAATAGTTTAGATCTAATGTTTGTATTGTTTTGGTAGGTTGAGAGGCTGTTTGAATTTCAAAAGGGAGTCAGAGGCACAACGTAAATGTTTGCAACTTGCAGCAGTCCATAGGTAAACAGTGGTGGGGATATATTTTTATTGACTCAAAAGCAAAAACAAGATGGGAACATGAAAGATCTTATATTTGGAAGGGTTTGAGTTTCAAAGAGGTGTGAGAACAATGGGATTG
This sequence comes from Cetorhinus maximus, assembly GCF_964194155.1. NCBI lineage: Eukaryota > Metazoa > Chordata > Chondrichthyes > Lamniformes > Cetorhinidae > Cetorhinus > Cetorhinus maximus. Next base: position 51,743,411 of record NC_135896.1, on the reverse strand, counting down.
AGATGAAAGGAAAATTAGAGTTACTGCGGATAGCTGGTTTTTAGCTATTGAGTTGGAGAGATGGCTGTATAGCTGTTAAGCTGGAGATGGCTGGAGCTGTTTGAGCTGTTGAGAAGTCTTGGGCTGCAGCAAGCAGTTTTATTCTGAAGTGGATTCCATACCATAAAGTAAAGAGTGTAAAGGTCATGCAGTACACCTTTACTGAAGCTACAGCAGTTTGCCTTGTGTGATATTACTGGATGTTTCAGATTTAAACATCTATAAGGGAGTGGTGCCTGGAAGGTGTTTACTTGTGGGTTTGACCAAGTAGAGTGTTTTTGGGGAATGTTTTGTAAGACTAACTGTAATTGTGTAACTGTAATCTTGTGTGCTAAGTTTTCTTTTCTTTCTTGTTAATAAAACATTTACTTTTAATTTTTACAAACCCAAAAGTGTTACTGGACTTCTTACTGCTGAGATCGTTACGTCTTCTTGTTGTCAGAATACAAAAAAAAGTCTGTGGCCCGTAAGCCAAGTTCCCTTTGGGATTTGGTTTGTGTAGCAAATAACACCGGCTGTGGTCATAACAGTGATCAACCCACAATGGCCATTGACATGTCCCAGAATGCCACTCAGTTGTGTAAATAACAACATGCAACTAGAAGACTCACCAGCAGCTTCCCAGGGTAACAGGGGATAGGCAATAAATACATGCTTTTCAATGTTGCCCACATTCCAGGGATCTTTTTTTTAAATCAAAGAGCAATGGGGATTCTATCAGTTTGTTTCTTTTCTTTATTTTCATGAATTACATCCCACAAAACCACAGTTGAAGCAGAAAACCTACATTCTGCAACTTGCAGACAGGTGCAAAGATTTTAAAAGCAAATTACTTCAGGAGCAGGAAATTCATTGCCAGACCTAGGCGAAATCAATTGATGTATAGTTGACGTATTTGCCTTTACAAAATGGGCAGAACTTTAGATTGGTACCAGAATAAATGTCAATATGTTTTTCAAGTTAAGCAAGTTTTCTACAAATACTAAATGGAAGGCAGTCAGACTACTACATTGTTTAGAGAAAATTCACTGAAGATGAATGAAAATCATAACAGAAAAGAGCATTATAGACAAGGCTATTAAACTTGATTCTCAAAAGATGTTTGAGAACAAGAAACAGCCTGGAACCATAGTTGAGAAAGGATTTTGAGGTGTGATGAAACCAAAACCTCCATGGTAAAGGAGATACAGACACACATTTTCACTTGTACATCTCCAGCAGTATAGGGGGTCAGAAACAAAAAGATGTTAGCATAAAAGAGATTTAGATCCAAAGAATGTATTTAAACAATCAATAACAAAAATATGCCAAAAACTGTGGGAAATCTCATCCATTCTTTGAGAAAAATAATGATTAAAGCTAACAAATACCTAAACTATTGTAAAAGCAAAAAACTGCGGATGCTGGGAATCCAAAACAAAAATAAAAATACCTGGAAAAACTCAGCAGGTCTGCAGCATCTGCGGAGAGGAACACAGTTAACGTTTCGAGTCCGTGTGACTCTTCAACAGAACTAAGTAAAAATAGAAGAGAGGTGAAATATAAGCTGCTTTAAGGGGTGGGTGGGACAAGTAGAGCTGGATAGAGGGCCAGTGATAGGTAGAGATAGCCAAAAGATGTCATAGACAAAAGAACAAAGAGGTGTTGAAGGTGGTGATATTATCTAAGGAATGTGTTAATTAAGGGTAGAAAGCAGGACAAGCAAGGTACAGATAGCCCTAGTGGGGGTGGGGTGAAGGAATCGAAAAAGGCTAAAAGGTAGAGATAAAACAATGGATGGAAATACATTTAAAAATAATGGAAATAGGTGGGATAAGAAAAATCTATATAAATTACTGGGAAAAAATAAAATAAAAAAGGGGGGGGGTGGTGATCGGAAAGGGGGTGGGGATGGAGGAGAGAGTTCATGATCTAAAATTGTTGAACTCAATATTCAGTCCGGAAGGCTGTAAAGTGCCTAGTCGGAAGATGAGGTGCTATTCCTCCAATTTGCGTTGAGCTTCACTGGAACAATGCAGCAGGCCAAGGACAGACATGTGGGCATGAGAGCAGGGTGGAGTGTTGAAATGGCAAGCGACAGAGAGGTCTGGGTAATGCTTGCCGACAGACCGAAGGTGTTCTGCAAAGCGGTCACCCAGTCTGCATTTGGTCTATCCAATGTAGAGGAAACTGCATTGGGAGCAACAAATGCAGTAGACTAAATTGAGGGAAGTGCAAGTGAAATGCTGCTTCACTTGAAAGGAGTGTTTGGGCCCTTGGATGGTGAGGAGAGGGGAAGTAAAGGGGCAGGTGTTGCAACTTCTGCGGTTGCATGGGAAGGTGCCGTGGGAGGGGGTTGAGGTGTTGGGGGTGATGGAGGAGTGGACCAGGGTGTCCCGGAGGGGACGATCCCTGTGGAATGCCACCAGGGGGTGAAGGGAAGATGTGTTTGGTGGTAGCATCATGCTGGAGTTGGCGGAAATGGCGGAGGATGATCCTTTGAATGCGGAGGCTGGTAGGGTTATAAGTGAGGACAAGGGGGACCCCATCATGGTTCTGGGAGGGAGAGGAAGGTGTGAGGGTGGATGCACGGGAGATGAGCCGGACACGATTGATGGCCCTGTCAACCGCTGTGGGTGGAAAACCTCGGTTAAGGAAGAAGGAAGACATGTCAGAGGAACTGTTTTTGAAAGTGGCATCATCAGAACAGATGAGACGGAGGTGAAGGAACTGAGAGAATGGGATGGAGTCCTTACAGGAAGCGGGGTGTGAGGAGCTGTAGTCGAGGTAGCTGTGGGCGTCGGTAGGCTTGTAATGGATATTGGTGGACAGTCTATCACCAGAAATTGAGACAGAGAGGTCAAGGAAGGGAAGGGAAGTGTCAGAGATGGACCATGTGAAAATGATGGAGGGGTGGAAATTAGAAGCAAAATTAATAAATTTTTCCAGGTCCAGAAGAGAGCATGAAGCAGCACCGAAGCAATCATCGATGTACCGGAGAAAGAGTTGTGGGAGGGGGCCTGGAACAAGGAACCTAAACTATTGTACCAGCTACCTTAACATGCAAATTCCAAACTGCAACAAAGGAAAGAAATTACAAAACCTATAAACTGTGATATAGAAGAGGTTAGTGGGTCAAGTATAAAATACACAAAGGTCTACCAGAAAATAACAGGAGAGATGCTAAACAATATGGAAGCAGATACTAATACTATTACAGCAAATGTAAAATTTCAGAAACATTAATTAAAATATCAGTGTACTAAAGGAACAACTATGAAAACATTTAAAAGATTATAACTAAACCTGTGATGATGAATAAGATAACCATGCAGATTAGCATCTGAATTTGAAGGTCAAGGAGGCAAAACAATCCTTGCAGCAAAAATGCAAACATTCAATGGGTATGAGAAAAATGGTCATTTAAAATTGCTGATAGCATTGTTTCATTGCATCATACAGGCATCTTTTCAAGATTCATGTGTGAAGCAGTTGAAACAAAATTAATATTCAAATAGTCGCTTGGTAGTACAGAACTTGAGCACTGATGTCTCTTTTATCACCAATATTCAAAATTAGTATTTGTAGACCACTTAGCATGCCCAGGCTATAAGAGAAAAGCAAGTTTAAGACAGGCACTTTGCAATGGCAAGCGAGTAAAAACTGGAGTTCAATTATCAACATAGGCTGCTCTTGTAGCTGGTTAGAAAGTACCACGGGCAGAGACAGACCAGTTCAATGTTCTGTCGCGTTAAAGACTATTGTATTACTTTTAAGGCTGGAGGGATGGAAGTAAATTAATTTTTAAAATACAGAAAGTTCCAGACATAATGGGCTTGAATTTGCTGGAATGGGGAATCTTATGCCAAACCCAGTTAGTTAGAAATTTTCCTGTACTCTTCAGTCCAAATTTTTTTTTCCCCTGAGTTGCTGGAAATGTGAGATGGTAACAAGGCATCAGGCACCTCAGTGAATGATAGGACCAACAGAGTATTTCCTCAATGAGATTAGGGGATTGAGAAATAAACAGAGGAAGGAAGCTGTACAATTCTGGTCACCGTCTGATAAGGATATAGAAGCACTGGTGAGGATAGTAAAAAGATTTACAAGGATGATATCAGAACAATGAGGCAATGATATCAGAAAAGGATAAAGAGGATGTGTATTTTCTCTCTTGAAAAAGAGAAGGCTGAGAAGTGACCTAGCAAAGGTATTTAAAATTATGAAATGTTTTGATACAGTGGACGCAAAGGGGGTGCTTCCAAAACAAGATAGTTACCAAGAAATCAAGTAGAGAATTTAGAAGAAACTTACCCAATGCAGAACTTACTACCACAAGGTGTAGCTGAGGCAAAGATGCATTAAAGGGGAGCTACATAATCATCTGAGGGGGAAGGAATGAGGCATTTGCTGATAGAGTTAGATTAGGAAAGATGCGAGGAGGCTCAAGTAGATCGTAAATGCAGACATGGACTGGTTGGGGCAAATGGGCTGTTTCTATATGCTGTAAATTCCATTTAATTGTCATGGATAAATTCAACATCAAATCAGATACAGATACAGAAATAAAGAGAAGGAACAAACAATTGGTTTGAGAGAGAGATAAATGAAACAGAAAGATAAACATGTTTATTAAAAGTGACTTTTTAAATCACCAACAATTATCTCGAGCATTGCTGAAAAAAGAGACGTGCTATCTAAGCTTCTCATCATGCTTTCATCAGGATAGCTCACAAGAAATTACCAACAGTAACGGGTGAACAACAATTTATACTGCATGAGAAGACTGTACTGATTGGTTGGCAAGTAGACTCTGATTAGTGGAGCATTGTCATGGAGAATGCAGCATGGAACACTTTAAACTGCCCAGCTTTGTTCAAATTCAAACCAGGCAGGTCGACCCTGATTGGTCAAGGCATTGCCTTGGGGAATGAGCCAGGGGATGACAGTTCCCTAAGCTTTAGTTTATTTGAAAAAGGCACGATGTGTGGATATGTTCCTTCTGTATGCAAAGGACAGGGCCCTAATGTGTGAATATGTGGTTTCTAGCATGCAGAAGTGAGCACACAGCAAGCCCAACAGGCAATCTTAAATTGGTTTTCAGTGCAATTCTTAGCACAATCAGGATTATTTAACAGGTGTTGTCCAATTTCAGAATTACATCTAATGTTAGACACTATGTTTTGAGTTTGCAAGCATGGGCTGGTTGGGTACGGTCAGCATTTTGCCTGTTGCAAACAGCCGAAGGGATGTGCTGTTTGATAAGATTTGCCAATCGTTGGGATATATGGCCTACCTTCTACTGGTCAATGTATCCGTTGGGATCCCTACAGTTCCACGCACTATAAGATTGGCCTCATTGGCAACCTCGTAAATAGAGCATGAGCCATTTGCTCCGTGCAAGCTTGGTACTGAAATAAGGTGCATCAAAGCCATCTTGCGGATAATGGCTACCCTGATCAGATCATCGTTCGCTATATATCGCACAAACTCATGAATGGGTCTACGGTCTCCACTTTCAGACCTGTAAAGTGCCCAGTCAGGTTACCCTGGAAGGTTAGGTGTCTCAAAAATTTGAGTAACAGGTGAAGCTAGCCATTTCATGCTGCTATTGTGCAGTAGCAACACAAGTGGTATTCTCCACTAACAGGATGCTGCCGTCAAGCCAAAAAGCTGTTCTGCCTATCACAGAAATGAGCAATGTGGTATACGAATTTCAGTGCCCTTGTGATGCCAGGTATATGTGGTGAGGGTCAACCAAAGCCAGTCATCAGTGGTCAGGGACAGGAGGATGTGACTGGGAGTGAGACAGGTATGGGGAGCCAGAAGATAGAAGTAGAGGAGCCTCAGCCCTTGCACTTGTCCAACAGGTTTGAGGTTCTTGCAGCCTGTATGGATGAAAGCGAGAGCTGCAAGCGGATGAGCAAACTGACCATGGCACTGTACTACAGGAATCAATTCAAGTGGGGGAGTTAATAGGAATGTAGAGGTAGTGAGGGCAGTATAGTCAGTGGGATAGAAACAGTATTCTGCAGCCGAGAGCGAGTCCAGACGGCTGTGTTGCCTGCCTGGTGCCAGATTTCAGGACATCTGCTCAGGGTTGGAGAGGAACTTGCAGTGGGAGGGGGAGGATCCAGTTGTCATGGTCCATGTAGGTGCCGACAACATAGATAGGACTAGGAAAGAGGTTCTGCTTAGTGGTTATGAGAAGCAAGGGGTCAAATTAAAAAGCAGAATCTCAAAGGTAATAATCTCTGGATTAGTAACTGAGCCACGAGCAAATTGACATAGGGTAAATAAGACTAGAGTGATGAATGGGTGGCTCAAAGACTAGTGTAGGAGAAATGGGTTTCGATCCATGGGGAACTGGCACCAGTACTGTGGAAAGTAGGAGCTGTATCATTGGGACAGTCTTCACCTGAACCTTGCTGGGGCCAGTGTTATGGTGAGTCGTGTAACTAGGGTGGTAGAGAGGGCTTTAAATTAAATAGTGGGAGGAAGGGATCATGAAAGAAGAAACAAGGGGGTAATAGAGCAAAGGAGCAATTTGGGTAATGATAACCAGAGTGTGGCAGAAAGCAACAGAGTACAAACTTAAGAGTGCATCAACAGATAAGGTTGGAGAGTGCAAAAATGGTAATGCACACAGCATTCATAACAAAATGGATGAATTGTTAGCACAGGTAGAAATAAATATGTATGACCTGATAGCCATTACAAAAACCTGGGGCTGAATTTTACGTGCCCCTGGCGCAAGCATTATTCCCGCAAGGGGGGGGGCGGGGGGGGGCATAGGTTAAATTGGATGGGCACCCATCCCATCACCTTCCCGCCTACCTCGGAGCTCATCCATATAATACAGCGGGCAAATGCACTCCAAAATCGACAGTCTGCCTGCCATATTAAAATGACCAAGTAAGGGTCAACTAGGCTTGTTATCAAGCCTATTGATCCAAATAAAATTCTGCCCATGCCATAATACACTTGGCGTGGGCAGCAGGGCCGGAGCGGGAAGCCCGATTTTTAACCTGAAATAGTTGAAGGGCGGGAAGGAAGGGGTGAGGGGGTTGTTTTTCAGGGGCTGCCCTTTGGCAATCGCGGGGCAGCCCCCCTCAGACGTAATGGTCCTCACTTCGTTCCTACCCACCCCATCTCCTAAATCCATCCTCTCCCACCCCGCAAATGCCCCTGTCCTTATCACTCATAAAGCCTCCCGGCCCAAGACCCCGGACTTACCTCCTCCAGGGATCCTACACTTTGGGCTCCACTCCTCACCTGCAGTCCCAGAAGCAACCACTGACACCTTTCTGGCACTGCTGGTACTGATAAAGCTGCCAGCCAGTCAGGTTGGGGTGGAAGTCCCACTCAGCACTCGTTAATGAGCCCTGCAGCACTTTATGGCTCCAGGGCTGCTTAGCGTGGAGCCACATGGTTTCCCTGGGGTCATGCTGTCCACCCCCACCCTGTATTATTCAGCTCATAGCTGCAGGGTGACCAAGGCTGGGACCTAAATATCGAAGGGTATTGAAAAGATAGAAAGCTGGGAAAAGTTGGTGGGGTAGCTTTGTTAATTAAGGATGTCATTAGTACCTTCGCTCGAAAGAGCAAGAGTAGAATCACTTTGGGTAGACTAAGAAATTGGAAAGCTAAGAAGTCACTTGTGGGAGAGGTTTATCGGCCCCCAAACAGTAGTTACACGGTGAGATAGGGCACACAGGAAGAAATAAATGGAGCATGTAAGAAAGGTACCACAATAATCATGGGTGACTTTAATCTACATGTAGATTGAGCAAATCAGATTGGCAAAGGTAGCCTGGAACATGAACTCATAGAATGTATCGGGACAATTTCTTAGAGCAGTAAGCAGTATGGTCTAGAGCCAACAAGGGAGCAGGCTATTCTGGACCTGGTGATAAGTAATGAGACAGGATTAATCAATAACCTCATAGTAAAAAAGCATCTAGGTGTCAGTGATCATAACATACTAGAATTTCATGTTCAGTTTGAAGGGGAAAAGTGAGAGTCTAGGAGAAATGTGAATCTAAGACTACTGCTTTAAACCTGAATAAAGGTAATTATAAGGGTATGAAAGCAGGTCAAGCTAAAGTGAATTAGGAAACTAGGTGAAAAGGTAGGACAGTAGAGATGTAGCGGCGGACTTTTAAGGAGATATTTACTAACTTTCGGCAAAGATTTATCCCAGTGAGAAAGAAAAATTCTTTGAGAAAGATGCATCATCCATGACTGAATCAGGAAGTTAAGGATAGTATCAAATTGGAAGAAACACTGTACAAATCTGCAAAGATTAGCGGTAAATCAGAAGATTGGTCAAATTTTAAGAACCAGCTAAGAATGCCTAAAAAAAAATAAAGAGGGAGAAAGAAGAGTATGACAGAAAGCTAACTAGTAATATAAAAGCAGATAGTAAGAGGTTCTATAAGTATTTAAATACGAAAAGAGTAACTAAAGATAGTGTTCGACCTCTAGAGAGCGAGCATGGGGAACTGATGATGGAAAGCAAGGAAATAGCAGAGGTGTTGAACAGGCATTTTATGTCTGTCCTCACTGTAGAAGATTAGAAAACTTCCCAAAATCAAGAGGTGAATGGGAGGGAGGAACTGAGAACAATCATTATCACTAGGGAAAAGATGCTGGGAAAACTATTCGACCTTAAATTGACAAGCCCCCAGGACCAGATGGCCTGCATCCTCTGGTCTTAAAAGAAATGGTTGCAGAGATAGTAGATGTGTTGATTATAATCTTCCAAACTTCCTTAGATTCTGGAAGGTTCGTGTTTCTCACGTGTCAGTGCAGACTCGATGGGCCGAAGGACCTCTTCTGCACTGTGAGATTCTGTGATCCCAGTGGATTGGAAAATTGCTAATGTACCATCCTTATTCAAGAAAGGAGGGAGACAAAAAGCAGGAAACTACAGGCCAGTTAGCCTAACATCTGTCAATGGGAAAATGCTGGAATACATTATTGAGGAGGTTATAGTAGAATACTTAGAAAATCATAATTTGATCAGGCAGAGTCAACATGGGTTTATGAAAGGGAGATTGTATTTAACTAATTTATTAGAGATTTTCTGAGGAAGTAACAAGCAAGGTGGATAAAAAGAAACCTGTAGATGTGTACTTAGATTTCCAGAAGGCATTTGATAAGATGCCACACAAGATAAGATTGCATGGTGTGGGGGATAACATATTAGCATGGATAAAGGGCTGGTTAGCTAACAGGAAGCAGTGAGTAGGGATAAATGGGTCTTTTTCAGATTGTCAAATAGTAATGAGTGGAGTGCCACAGGAATCAGTGCTGGGACCTCAACCATTTACAATCTACATCTATGATTTGGATGAAGGCACCGAATGTATGGTAGCTAAATTTGCTGATGATACCAAGATAGGTGGGAAAGTAAGTTGTCGAGAGGAGGTAGGAAGTCTGCAAAGGGATATAGAAAGGTTAAATGAGTGGGCAAAAATTTGTCAGATGGAGTATAATGTGAAAATGTGAACTTGTCCACTCTAGCAGGAAGAATAGAAAGCAGTGTGCTATTTAAATGGAGAGAGATTGCTGAACTCAGTGGTACAGAGGGATCTGGGTGTTCTGGCACATGAATCACAAGAAGTTAGTTTGCAGGGACAGCAAGTGATTAGGAAGGCAATTGGAATGTTGGCGTTTATTGCATGGGGAATGGAATATAAAAGTAGGGAAGTTTTACTGCAGCTGTACAGGGCCTTGGTGAGACATCTGGAATACTGTGTAAGTTTTGGTCTGCTTAATGAAAAAATATATAATTGCTTTCGAAGCAGTTCAGAGAAGGTTCAATCCATTCATTCTTGGGATGAGGGGCTTATGAAGAAAGATTGAACAGATTGAGCCTATACCCATTGGAGATTAGAAGAATGAGAGGTGATCTTACTGAAACATATAAGATCCTGAGAGGATTTGATAGGGCAGATACAGGGAGGATGTTTCCACTTCTGGGACAGACTAGAACCAGGGGACAGAGATAAGAATAAGAGGTCTACCGTTTAAGATGGAGCTGAGGAGAAATTTTTTTCCCTCAAAGGGTTGTTAGTAAATGGAATTCTCTTCCCCAGAAAGCAGTTGAGGCTGGGTCACTGAATTTATTCAAGGCAGAGTTAGACAGATTTTTGCTGGGAGTCAAGGGTTTCGGGGGGGGGGGGGGGGGGCAACAAAGTGGAGACCACAACCAAATCAGCCTCAAAGGTAGTAATTAATCTCAAGATTAGACCCAGCGACATGCACTAGCAAAAGCAGAAATAGGAAGATAGGGAGGTTTGAAGCATGGTTTGAGGCAAGTTACAAGAGAGAAGGTTTCAGATTTTTGGAGGCATTGGGACCCGTTCTGGGTCAGGAGGCACCTATTCAAAAGGGACATGTTGCACCTCAGTCAGACTGGGATCGATGTCCTCCAAGGGAGGTTACGAGCATGGTTGGGAAGGATTTAAACTAAATTGACAGGGGTATGGGCACCAGCATATAGAAGTAGAAAAGAGGAATAAGGTGCATAAAGTGAGAATGTTGATAGTACTAGAGAAGGAAGCAGTACCATATTAGATTGGAGCAGTTAAGAAGGACTAAGAGGAATATAAAGATAAATCTACAACGTATCTAAGTGCACAAAGTGATGAATAAGGTTGGTGAACTACAAGCACAAACTGCTTTGTGGGAATATGATGTAATGACATTAACAGAAACATGGATTAAAAATAATGAGGACCGGGTGCTTAATATTACAAGAATACAGTGTTAAGAGGGGCAAAAGGAGGGAAGGGGAAAAGGGAGGTGGGTGGCTGTACTGATGAGGGAAGCCATTAGGGATTAGTGTCTTTGAGGGGCAAAGACAGAATCCATTTGATTAGAATTGAGAAGCAAGAATTATATGATCACACTACTGGGGGCTACTTTAAAGGCCTCCAAACAGTAAGAGAGAAATAAAACAGCAAATCTGCAGGAAAATCAGGGACATGTTTAAGAGTATAGGGTGGTGGTACTGGAGGACTTTAACATTATTCCAATTGATAGTTGGTGAAGTAAACGGAAAGGAGTAGGAATTTCTGAAATGCTTTCAAGAGAACTTGATCGATTAGAATGTTCTTGGTCCAACTAAGAAGGGATCATTGTTGAATCTTGTGCTGGGAAATTAGGTGGGCCAACTGGAGCAAGAGTCTATGGGAGAACATTTGGGGAGAGTTATCATCAGGTCATAAGGTTTAGATTAGTAATTAGTAAAAAGCAAGAAACAATCTAAAGTAGAACTTCTAAATTAGAACATGGCTAACTTCAATCAGATGATAGGGTACCCAGTTAGGATAAAATTGGATTAAAAAATTGTAATGGAACAATGGGTGACCTTGAAGGGAGATGTTTCAGATGCAGGTTAGGTACATTCCAACAAAGGCAAAAGGTAAGGGAACCAGAGCCAAGGCTCTTTGGATGGCAAGCGGGATAGAGAATATGATGAAACAAAAAATGGGGGTGTATGATATATTCCAGGTAAATTCTTCAAATGAGAACCAAGCCATATACAATAAAGAAGTTCTAAAAGAGTCATATTTGACTCGAAACGTTAACTCAGTTTCTCTCTCCACGGATGCTGCCAGACCTGAGTATTTCCATCATTTTGTTTTTATTCCAAATACAATAAGTTGAGAGGGAAAGTGAAGACAAAAATAAGATATAAATATGGAATACAGAGTAAAACTTCAAAGTTTGCTAGTGATACCAAACTTGAAGGTGTGGCAAACAGTGAGGATGATACTAATTGACTGCAAGAGGACATAGCTAGGCTAGCAGAATGGGCAGACAAGTGGCAGATGGAATTTAATACAGGGAAATGTGAGGTGAAGCATTTTTGGCAGCAGAGTTGGGAAGTGGAAATAGTACCAACAAGTGCGTAGGGACAGAGAGGCCTGGGAATTCATATGCACAGATCTTTGAAGATGATAGGACATATTGACAGAGTAATTAGCAAAGTATAAAATAGAGGCATCAAGTACAAAAACAGGGAAGTTATGCTTAACTTTTATAAAGCTCTGACAAGGCCACAACTACAGTACTGTGCCCAGTTCTGGTCACCACACATTGGGAAGGATGTGAAGGTTCTTGAGAGGACGCAGAGGAGATTTACCCGAATGGTTCCAGGGATGAGGGATTTTAGCTACAAGATTAGATTGGAAAAGCAGGGGTTGTTCTCCTTGCAGCAAAAGAGGTTGTGGGGAGATTTGATAGAGGTACAAGATTATGACACATTTAGATAAGTTAGACAAAATAAAGCTATTCCCGTTAGCTGATAGTACAAGGACTAGGGGACAAGATTTAAGATTTTGGGCAAGAGTTGCGGAGGGGATGTCAGGAAGAACGTTTTTTATGCAGTGAGTGGTAATAACTTTGAGGGTGGTGGAAGCAGAGACGATCAACTATTTCTACAGGAAACAAGATGAGCCCTTAAAGGGAATAAACTTGCAGGGCTATGGGGACAGAATGGGGGAATGGAACAGAGCCAGCACAAACTTAATGGGCCAAATATGTCAAAGATGCTCAATAGCTTGCTTGAAAAGATGCATTTTGAGGAAGTGTTTCCAAGGAGAAGCTGACAATTACTTTAGAAAAAAATACAGATCCAATTCAGAAAAAGTGCAAATGTGAACAACGGAGGAATTAGTGGTTTAAAGTTCTTTATGTTCCATTTTGGGTATCACATAATGTTTGTTTTATAATCAAGAAACTAAGCTTGAGAGCTATCGGTGAAGTACACCAATGTCGAAAAGAGAAGAGGATGATGGGTGTCTTAAGCCACCTGTAATTTTCATGGGACAGAATTTTGTGTGTTTTCTTACTGTCCGTGATCAATGTGTTTTGTATGTGAGGTGTGTGTATTTTTCTCACCTTCAGAGTGGTTGTCCCAATTTAAATAAGCCCGGCAGCAAGTATTTATGAGACATTTAAAATAAAGAAGGTTATTTATTATATCACACTTGCCCCTGAGGTTTAAAAAACTGCAACATCTCACTCACTTGACTCACATACATTATCATTCACAAGAAAATTAGATACAGGTGACACAAAAAAATCCGATTACAAAGTATGTTTGTCTCAATCTTAAACAAAAAACTACTGCGGATGCTGGAAATCAAAAACAAAAACAGAATTACCTGGAAAAACTCAGCAGGTCTGGCAGCATCGGCGGAGAAGAAAAGAGTTGACGTTTCGAGTCCTCATGACCCTTCAGCAGAACTGAGTAAAGTTAGGAGAGGGGTGAAATATAAGCTGGTTTAAGGTGGGGGGTGGGGTGGGGGGAGAGAAGTTGGGGGGTGGGGTGGTAGTAGGGACAAGCAAGCAGTGATAGGAGCAGATAATCAAAAGATGTCACAGACAAAGGAACAAAGACGTGTTAAAGGTGGTGATATTATCTAAGAGAATGTGCTAATTAAGAATAGATGGCAGGACACTCAAGGTACAGCTCTAGTGGGGTTGCTGCATTGTTCCAGTGAAGCCCAATGTAAACTGGAGGAACAGCACCTCATCTTCCGACTAGGCACTTTACAGCCTTCCAGACTGAATATTGAATTCAACAACTTTAGATCTTGAACTCCCTCCTCCATCCCCACCCCCTTTCCGTTTCTTCCCCCTCCCTTTTGTTTTTTCCAATAATTTATATAGATTTTTCTTTTCCCACCTATTTCCATTATTTTTAAATCTATACCTGTAATGCCCTGGCAGTCCTTCCACCCCACCCCCACTAGAGCTGTACCTTGAGTGTCCTGCCATCCATTCTTAATTAGCACATTCTCTTAGATAATATCACCACCTTTAACACGTCTTTGTTCCTTTGTCTGTGACATCTTTTGATTATCTGCTCCTATCACTGCTTGCTTGTCCCTACTACCACCCCACCCCCCAACTTCTCTCCCCCCACCCTACCCCCCACCTTAAACCAGCTTATATTTCACCCCTCTCCTAACTTTACTCAGTTCTGCTGAAAGGTCATGAGGACTCGAAACGTCAACTCTTTTCTTCTCCGCCGATGCTGCCAGACCTGCTGAGTTTTTCCAGGTAATTCTGTTTTTGTTTTGTCTCAATCTCTCTTTCATGGCAGGTCTGTAGTTTCTTAGATGAGTTGATGCTTTTAGCTGAGGTGAAACTCTTGTAAGCAAAAGTTTCTCAGTAAACTGCGAGGCTTCTTGTAGTTGAATTTCCAGGATGTTAGTTCTAAGGTGAACTTGAAGTTGGGACAGATTAGGGAGAGACTTTCTCCCACATTCAAAGTATTGCCGTTTATAACCTTGGCTGCTGAGTTAGTTTGATGGCTTCCTGATGGTGTCTCTGTCCCTGCTGTGCTGATTCCTGCTGTTTTAAAAGCAGGCAACAAATATGGCTGACTCACCCATGTGACCTGTCCAAAGTCCTTTTCCAAATAAGGCGCATGGCCAGGTCGATTACACATCCACTGTGATGACTTTCACATGTACCTTGAAAGTTTGAGACAGCTAGTGTCTTTGTACTTCAATAACCCATTCAAACTGAAATTACCCTTTTGAATTAGTTGTAGGGAAAGGCAATGAGTTAACATTACTCTGGAAAATTCCTTTTGTTCCCATAAGACAGGGAAGTATTCCAATCCACAAAAATGTCAGGTGATCCTCAGTCAGCCATCTTGCTGTAACCTTTTGTGTTATTTGAAATTGAAGCATTGACTGAGAGTACATAACATACAGAATCATGACAGTAACATATAATAAAAGTCTCCCAAAAAGCAGACAGATTCTTGGAATGCACGCAAGATAATTTTCTAATCCTGCTAAGCTTCCAAGGAGGGACGCAGTATTTGATCTGATTGTGGGCAATGAAGCAGGATGAAAAACTAAACAAACAATGGAAGGTAAGAACAAAAAAAATCTGGAAAAACTCAGGTCAGGCAGCAGCTGTGCAAAAAAGGAGAGCTAACATTTCAGATCAGTGACCTTTCACCGGAAAGGTATAGAAGCTGCCTGACCTGCTGAATTTTTCCAACTTTTTCTGTTCTTACTTCCGATTTCCAGCATCCGCAGTATTTTTGCTTTTGTAGCAATGGAATATATTCGAATACAAGATGGATAAATATATAGGTTAGATACTTTCTGACTGAAAATTAAGGAGACATAACGTGCATTTGCATTTTTTGAATAGAGCATTCAAACGGGATGAAAACTTGACACCTTTCTAGTAGCGACCAAGCAATATGTTTATATTACTAGTAAAACTGGTACGATGGATGGGGTTTCATTGTTAAAAGGTGAAGTTCAAAGAAACTGGTGAGACAATGAGAATTTGAATTCAAGCAGTGGTGGTAGGTATAACTTCAGTAGTTTTTTGGTGTGCAGGGCAGAGGCAATGTAAGATCAAAAGGCAAAAGCAAGCCTCCAACTGGCTCCACAGTGAAAAGAACCTCATTTTGAATTCGTAAGGTGAAAATGCTTTGCCTGGCGTTTGGTTAAGTCTTTGGGTTGCTGTTGCCTTAATGGAGATTAGTTTGGGAATTTATTAAAAGTTATGACAGTAGTAGTTTGTAGCCACGTGTATATATATTTTAACCTGTGTAAATTAATAAAATGTTTTAATTAGTTTAATGTAAAACCTCAAGAACTGATGGCCTGACTCCTGAATTTAGAGTCACATCTCAAACGTAACACTTAAAATTATAGCTTATGACAGTTGTTTAAAGTTTTCCTCTGGGATTTTTAAAATAACTCAGCTGTACCAACTGCATCGGTAATAACAATCATTGTTGCCAAGGAATGTAGGGCTGATGGGATGAGATGGGGTGGGGTGGGGTGAGATGGTGGCGGCGGAGACTGAACAGTGTCAGGGGTTCGAAATTGTTGAGGTTGTTTGAAGGAGATGAGCTGTGCCAGGGGTGCAGAAGGGGGGCAAGCAATGCTGGGGTTGCTGTTGACTATTATCTGGAAGTGTGGGGGGTGGGGGCGCGGTGGGCTGTGTCAGGGGTGAGCTGTGTTGGGGTGAGGTAGGTGAGCTGTGTCGGGGGTCAACTGTGTCGGGGTGAGGGAGCTGTGCTGTGTCAGGGGTGAGGGGGGATAAGCTGTGTTGGAGGTGAGGGGGATAAGCTGTGTTGGGGATGAGAGGGGAGGTGAGCTGTGATGGAGGTGAGGGAGGTGAGATGTGTTGGAGGTGAGGGGAGGTGAGTTGTGTCGAAGGCGAGCAAGGAGGTGAGCTGTATCGGGGGTCAGCAGGGAGGTGAGCTGTGTCAGAGGTGAGCAGGGAGGTCAGCTGTATCGAGGGTGAGGGGAAGTGAGCTCTGTTGGAGATGAGGGGGGAGGTGAGCAGTGTCGGGGATGAGCATGGAGGTCAGCTGTGTTGAGGATGAGGGAGGTGAGCTTTGTCGGGTGTAGGGGTGCAAGCTGTGTCAGGGTTGAGGGGGTGAGCTGTGTTGGGATTGCGGGGGGAATGAGCTGTGTCGGGAGCGAAGGAGAATGAGCTGTATTGGGAGTGAGAGGAGATGAGCTGTGTCGGAGGTGAGGGGGCTGCGCTGTGTCGGGAGTGAGAGGGAGTGAGCTGTGTCGGAGGTGAGGGGGCTGAGCTGTGTCGGAGGTGAGGGGGCTGAGCTGTGTCGGAGGTGAGGGGGCTGAGCTGTGTCGGAGGTGAGGGGGCTGAGCTGTGTCGGAGGTGAGGGGGCTGAGCTGTGTCGGAGGTGAGGGGGCTGAGCTGTGTCGGAGGTGAGGGGGCTGAGCTGTGTCGGAGGTGAGGGGGCTGAGCTGTGTCGGAGGTGAGGGGGCTGAGCTGTGTCGGAGGTGAGGGGGCTGAGCTGTGTCGGAGGTGAGGGGGCTGAGCTGTGTCGGAGGTGAGGGGGCTGAGCTGTGTCGGAGGTGAGGGGGCTGAGCTGTGTCGGAGGTGAGGGGGCTGAGCTGTGTCGGAGGTGAGGGGGCTGAGCTGTGTCGGAGGTGAGGGGGCTGAGCTGTGTCGGAGGTGAGGGGGCTGAGCTGTGTCGGAGGTGAGGGGGCTGAGCTGTGTCGGAGGTGAGGGGGCTGAGCTGTGTCGGAGGTGAGGGGGCTGAGCTGTGTCGGAGGTGAGGGGGCTGAGCTGTGTCGGAGGTGAGGGGGTGAGCTGTGTTGGGGTAAGCAGGCTGAGCTGTGTAAGTGGGAGATGTGTCGGAGATTAGGGGGGGAGAGTGAGCTGTGTCCGGGGTGAGGGCGGTGAGCTGTGTCGGGGTTAAGGGGGATTAGCTGTATCGGGAGTGGGGGAA
The DNA here is from genome assembly GCF_964194155.1 of Cetorhinus maximus. Classification (NCBI taxonomy): domain Eukaryota; kingdom Metazoa; phylum Chordata; class Chondrichthyes; order Lamniformes; family Cetorhinidae; genus Cetorhinus; species Cetorhinus maximus. The sequence goes on along the minus strand of NC_135896.1, from coordinate 51,726,127 downwards.
GAGGTGAGCTGTGTCAGGGTTGAGGGGGGTGAGCTGTGTCAGGAGTGGGGGGGTGAGCTGTGTCGTGGTGAGGGGGTGAGCTGTGTCAGAGTTAAAGGGAGGTGAGTTGTGTCGGAGGTGAGCAGGGAAGTGAGCTGTGTCGAGGGTAAGGGGCAGTGAGCTGTGTCGAGGGTAAGGGGCAGTGAGCTGTATTGGGGGTGAGGGAAGGTAAGCTGTGTCGGCAATGAGGAGGGTTAAGTTATGTCCAGGGTGAGCAGGGAGGTGAGCTGTGTCGGAGTTGAGGGGAGTTGAGTTGTGTCAGAGGTGAGCAGGGAGGTAAGCTGTGCGGTTAAGGGGGGTGAGCAGGGAGGTGAGTTGTGTCGAGAGTAAAGGGAGGTGAGCCGTGTCGAGGACAAGATGGGTGAGGAGCCGTGTCGAGGACAAGATGGGTGAGGAGCCGTGTCGAGGACAAGATGGGTGAGGAGCCGTGTCGAGGACAAGATGGGTGAGCCGCCGTGTCGAGGACAAGATGGGTGAGCCGCCGTGTCGAGGACAAGATGGGTGAGCCGCCGTGTCGAGGACAAGATGGGTGAGCCGCCGTGTCGAGGACAAGATGGGTGAGCCGCCGTGTCGAGGACAAGATGGGTGAGCCGCCGTGTCGAGGACAAGATGGGTGAGCCGCCGTGTCGAGGACAAGATGGGTGAGCCGCCGTGTCGGGGACAAGATGTGTGAGCCGCCGTGTCGAGGACAAGATGGGTGAGCTGTGTCGAGATGAGGGGAAGTAAACTGCATCGAGGGTGAGGGGCGATGAGATGTGTTGAGGGTGAAGGGAGGTGAGCTGCATCGGGGGTGAGGGGATGTGTGCTGCGTCGGGGGTGAGGGGATGTGTGCTGCGTCGGGGGTGAGGGGATGTGTGCTGCATCGGGGGTGAGGGGATGTGTGCTGCGTCGGGGGTGAGGGATGTGTGCTGCGTCGGGGGTGAGGGGATGTGAGCTGCGTCGGGGGTGAGGGGATGTGAGCTGCGTCAAAGATGAGGGGAAGTGAGCTGAGTTCGAGGTGGGCAGGGAGGTGAGCTGTGTCGGAGCTGAGCGGGGAGGTCAGCTGTGTCGGAGCTGAGCGGGGAGGTGAGCTGTGTCAGAGCTGAGCGGGGAGGTGAGCTGTGTCGGAGCTGAGCGGGGAGGTGAGCTGTGTCGGAGCTGAGCGGGGAGGTGAGCTGTGTCGGAGGTGAGCGGGGAAGTGAGCTGTGTCGGAGGTGAGCGGGGAAGTGAGCTGTGTCTGAGCCGAGCGGGGAGGTGAGCTGTGTCGGAGCCGAGCGGGGAGGTGAGCTGTGTCGGAGCCGAGCGGGGAGGTGAGCTGTGTCGGAGCCGAGCGGGGAGGTGAGCTGTGTCGGAGCTGAGCGGGGAGGTGAGCTGTGTCGGAGCTGAGCGGGGAGGTGAGCTGTGTCGGAGCTGAGCGGGGAGGTGAGCTGTGTCGGAGCTGAGCGGGGAGGTGAGCTGTGTCGGAGCTGAGCGGGGAGGTGAGCTGTGTCGGAGCTGAGCGGGGAGGTGAGCTGTGTCGGAGCTGAGCGGGGAGGTGAGCTGTGTCGGAGCTGAGCGGGGAGGTGAGCTGTGTCGGAGCTGAGCGGGGAGGTGAGCTGTGTCGGAGCTGAGCGGGGAGGTGAGCTGTGTCGGAGCTGAGCGGGGAGGTGAGCTGTGTCGGAGCTGAGCGGGGAGGTGAGCTGTGTCGGAGCTGAGCGGGGAGGTGAGCTGTGTCGGAGCTGAGCGGGGAGGTGAGCTGTGTCGGAGCTGAGCGGGGAGGTGAGCTGTGTCGGAGCTGAGCGGGGAGGTGAGCTGTGTCGGAGCTGAGCGGGGAAGTGAGCTGTGTCAAAGGATCTCAGATTGGAATATATAGAATCTATATGGGTGGAGATAAGAAGTAATGAGGGGGAGAAGACACTGGTGGGAGTAGTCTATAGGCCCCCAAACAGTAGCTATACTCTAGGACAGAGAATAAATCAGGAGATAATGAGGGCACGTAAAAAACAGTACATTAATCATGGATCACGTTAATCTTCATGTAGATTGGGAAAATCAAATTGGCAGAGGTAGCCTCGAGCAAGGATTCATACAGTGTATTCGGGGCAGTTTCCTGGATATGTTGTGGATCCAACCAGGGATCAGAATATTTTGGACCTGGTAATGCATAATGGGGCAGGTTTAATAAATGATCTCAGAGTATAAGATACCCTAGGAAACAGTGACCATAATATGGTAGATTGAGCATTCAGTTTGAGAGTGAGAAACTTGGGTCGGAATCAATTGTGCTAAACTCAAGTAAGAGTAATTACAAAGGAATGAGGGCAGAGTTGGTTGGGGTGGATTGGATTAGGATTTTAGCTGAAAATCGGCTGATGAACAATGGCAGACATTTAAGAAAATAGTTCTTGACTCACAACATAGATATATCCCAGTGAGGAGGAAGGATTCAAGGAAGGGGATAAACCAACCAATGTAGATAAGGATAGTATTAAATTAAAAGAAAAGACACACAATATGGCAAAGATTAGTGGTAAACCAGAGGATTGGTAAAGTTTTAAAAACCAACAAATGATGACCAAAAAATTAATAGAGAGAAAATAAACTTTGAGGGTAGACCTGCAATTAATATAAAAACAGACAGTAAGAGCTTCTTTAAGTATATAAAAAGGAAGAGAGAGACCAAAGTGAACATAGGTCCCTTACAGAATGAGGCTCGGGGAAATAATAATGGGGAACCAGGAAAAGGCAGAGGAGTTGAATAAATACTTTGCTTCAGTCTTCATGATAGAAGACACTAATAGCATAAATAATCGAGGGGGACAAAATAAACACCATAACTATCACTAGAGAAAAAATACTATGGAAATTAATGGGGTTAAAGGCTCATAAGTCCTCTGGATCTAATGGGTTGTATCCTGGGGTATTCAAGGAAGTAGCTACAGAGATAGTGGATGCACTGGTAGTAATCTGCCAAGAATGCTTAGATTCTGAAAAAGTCCCAGAGGATTGGAAAACTGCCAATGTAACACCCTTATTCAAATAGGGAGACACACAAAAAACAGCTAACTATAGGCCAATTAGCATGAATCCCAAAAAGCTAACTTACAAGTTCAACAGGTAATAGGGAAGGCAACTGGAATGTTGGCCTTTATTTCAAAGGGAATGGAGTATAAAAATAGGGAATTCTTGCAAAACTATACACGGCACTAGTTAGACCACACCTAGAATACTGTGAACAGTTTTGGTCCCCTTATCGAAGCAAAGATATACTGGCATTGGAAGCTGTCCAGGGAAGGTTCACTAGGTTGATTCCGGGTATGGAGGGATTTTCTTATGAGGAGAGGTTGAGTAAGTTGGGCCTGTACTCATTGGAGTTTAGAAGAATGAGAGGCGACATTGAAACATAAAAGATTCGTAGGGGGCTTGACAGGGTAGATGCTGAGAGGTTGTTTCCCCTTGTGGAAGTCTGGGATCAGAGGGCATAATCTCAGAGTAAGAGGCCACCCATTTAAAACAGATGAGCAGGAATTTCTTCTCTCAGAGGGTAGTTAATCTGTGGAATTCTTTACTGCAGAGGGCTGTAGAAGCTGGATCGTTAAATATTTTCAAGGCGGAGACAGACGGATTTTTAATCAGTAAGTGAATCAAGGGTTATAGGGAAAAGACAGGAAAGTGGAGTTGAGGATTATCAGATCAGCCATGATCTCATTGAATGGCAGAGCAGACACGATGAGCCAAATGGCCTACTTCTGCTCCTACGTCTTATGGTCTTATGGATCAGGGGAGGTGAGGTGAGCTGTTAGGAGGGTATGGGGAGGTGAGCTGTGGCAGGGGTCAGGGGGATGAGCTGTGAGTGGGGTGAGCTGCGTCGGGGTGAGGGGGCTGAGCTGCGACCGAGATGAGGTGGGGTGAACTGCGACGGAAGTGAACTGTGTCCGGGGTGAGGGGAGCGAGCTGTGTCGGGGGCGAGGGGGGCGAGCTGTGTCGGGGGTGAGGGGGGGGGCGGTGAGCTGTGTCGGGGATGAGGGGAGTGAGCTGTGTCAGGGATGAGGGGAGTGAGCTGTGTCAGGGATGAGGGGAGTGAGCTGTATTGGGGGCGAGGGGAGTGAGCTGTATTGGGGGTGAGGGGTGTGAGCTGTATTGGGGGCGAGGGGAGTGAGCTGTATTGGGGGGTGAGGGGGGTGAGTTGTGTTGGGGTGAGCTGTGTCGGGGAAGGGGGTTGAGCTGTGTTGGGAGTGAGGGGGTGTGGTGAGGTGTGTTGGGGGTTGAAATGTGTCGGGAATGGGGGGGGTGGGCTGTGTCAGGAGTGAGGGGGGTGAACTGTGTTGAGATGAGGGGCTGAGCTGTGTTGGGAATGAGGGGTTGGTGAGCTATGTTGGGAGTGAGGGGGCAGTGAGCTGTGTCGGAAGTGAGGGTGGGTGAGCTGTGCTGGGATGAGGGCTGAGCTATGTCAGGGGTGATGGGGGGGGTGAGCAGTGTTGGGTTGAGGGGGCTGAGCTGTGTCGGATATGAGCTCTGTCTGGGGTGAGGGGGCAAGCAGTGTCAGGGCTGAGTTATGTCGGGAGTGAGGGGGGTGATCTGTGAGGGGTGGGGGGGATGAGCTGTCTTGGGGTGAGGGGGGAGAGCTTTGTCTTGGTGAGGGGAATGAGCTGTGTGTCAGGGGCGAGGGGAGTGAGCTGTGTCAGGCGTGAGGGGAGTGAGCTGTGTCGGGCGTGGGTGGGGTGAGCTGTGTCGGGAGTGAGGGGGTGGTGAGCTATGTCAGGGGTGAGGGAGGTGAGCTGTGTCGGGGGTGAGGGGGCTGAGCTGTGTCGGGGGTGAGGGGGCTGAGCTGTGTCGGGGGTGAGGGGGCTGAGCTGTGTCGGGGGTGAGGGGGCTGAGCTGTGTCGGGGGTGAGGGGGCTGAGTTGTGTCAGAGGTGAGGGGGCTGAGTTGTGTCGCGGGTGATCGGGCTGAGTTGTGTCAGGGGTGAGGGGGCTGAGTTGTGTCGGGGGTGAGGGGGCTGAGTTGTGTCGGGAGTGAGGGGGCTGAGCTGTGTCGGGGGTGAGCGGGCTGAGTTGTGTCGGGGGTGAGCGGGCTGAGTTGTGTCAGAGGTGAGGGGGCTGAGTTGTGTCGCGGGTGATCGGGCTGAGTTGTGTCAGGGGTGAGGGGGCTGAGTTGTGTCGGGGGTGAGGGGGCTGAGTTGTGTCGGGAGTGAGGGGGCTGAGCTGCGTCGGGGTGAGGAGGCTGAGTTGTGTCGGGGGTGAGGGGGCTGAGCTGTGTCGGGGTGGGGGAGGAGGCTGAGTTGTGTCGGGAGTGAGGGGGCTGAGCTGCGTCGGGGTGAGGAGGCTGTGTTGTGTCGGGGGTGAGGGGGCTGAGCTGTGTCGGGGTGGGTGAGGAAGCTGAGTTGTGTCGGGGGTGAGGGGGCTGAGCTGCGTCCGGGTGAGGAGGCTGAGCTGTGTCGGGGGTGAGGAGGCTGAGTTGTGTCGGGGGTGAGCGGGCTGAGCTGTGTTGGGGGTGAGCGGGCAGAGTTGTGTCGGGATGAGGGGACTGAGGTGTCAGGGGTGAGGGGGCTGAGCTGTGTCGGGGTGGGTGAGGAGGCTGAGTTGTGTCGGGGGTGAGCGGGCTGAGTTGTGTCGGGATGAGGGGACTGGGTTGTGTCAGGGGTGAGAGGGCTGAGTTGTGTCGGGGGTGAGAGGGCTGAGTTGTGTCGGGGTGAGGGGGCTGAGCTGTGTCGGGGTGAGGAGGCTGAGTTGTGTCGGGATGAGGGGACTGAGTTGTGTCAGGGGTGAGGGGACTGAGTTGTGTCGGGGGTGAGGGGGCTGAGCTGTGTCGGGGTGGGTGAGGAGGCTGAGTTGTGTTGGAGGTGAGGGGGCTGAGTTGTGTTGGGGGTGAGGGGACTGAGTTGTGTCGGGGTGAGGGGGCTGAGCTGCGTCAGGGTGAGGAGGCTGAGTTGTGTCGGGGGTGAGGAGGCTGAGTTGTGTCGGGGGTGAGCGGGCTGAGTTGTGTCGGGATGAGGGGACTGAGGTGTCAGGGGTGAGGGGGCTGAGCTGTGTCGGGGTGGGTGAGGAGGCTGAGTTGTGTCGGGGGTGAGCGGGCTGAGTTGTGTCGGGATGAGGGGACTGAGTTGTGTCAGGGGTGAGAGGGCTGAGTTGTGTCGGGGGTGAGGGGGCTGAGCTGTGTCGGGGTGAGGAGGCTGAGTTGTGTCGGGATGAGGGGACTGAGTTGTGTCAGGGGTGAGGGGGCTGAGTTGTGTCGGGGGTGAGGGGGCTGAGTTGTGTCTGGGGTGAGGGGGCTGAGTTGTGTCGGGGATGAGGGGGCTGAGTTGTGTCGGGATGAGGGGACTGAGTTCTGTCGGGATGAGGGGACTGAGTTGTGTCAGGGGTGAGGGGGCTGAGTTGTGTCGGGGGTGAGGGGGCTGAGCTGTGTCGGGGTGGGTGAGGAGGCTGAGTTGTGTTGGAGGTGAGGGGGCTGAGTTGTGTTGGGGGTGAGGGGGCTGAGTTGTGTCAGGGGTAAGGGGGCTGAGTTGTGTCGGGGGTGAGAGGGCTGAGCTGTGTCAGGGGTGAGGGGGCTGAGTTGTGACGGGAGTGAGGAGGCTGAGCTGCGTCGGGGTGAGGAGGCTGAGTTGTGTCGGGGGTGAGGGGGCTGAGTTGTGTCGGGATGAGGGGACTGAGTTGTGTCGGGATGAGGGGACTGAGTTGTGTCAGGGGTGAGGGGGCTGAGTTGTGTCGGGGGTGAGGGGGCTGAGCTGTGTCGGGGTGGGTGAGGAGGCTGAGTTGTGTTGGAGGTGAGGGGGCTGAGTTGTGTCGGGGGTGAGGGGACTGAGTTGTGTCAGGGGTAAGGGGGCTGAGTTGTGTCGGGGGTGAGAGGGCTGAGCTGTGACGGGAGTGAGGAGGCTGAGCTGCGTCGGGGTGAGGAGGCTGAGTTGTGTCGGGGGTGAGGAGGCTCAGCTGCGTCGGGGTGAGGAGGCTGAGTTGTGTCGGGGGTGAGGAGGCTGAGCTGTTTTGGAGGTGAAGGGGCTGAGCTGTGTCGGGGTGGACGTGGTGAGCTGTGGCAGAGGTTGGGGGGGGTGGGATGGGCCGTGAGGGGGTTGAGTTGTGTTGGGTACGAGGGGGGTGAGCTTTGCCAGAAGTGAGCTTTGTCGGGGGTGAGAGGGGGTTGAGTGGGGAGGTGAGCTGTATTCAGGAGTGATGGGGAAAGGTGGTGGGCTGTTTAAGGGGTGAGGAGGGGATGACTTGTGTTGGGGATGAGGGCGACTGAGCTGTGCCAGGGTTGGGCTGTGTCGGGGGTGAGGGGAGTGAGCTTTGTCGGGGGTGAGCTGTGTTGGGGTGAGGCTATGCAGTGTCAAGAATGAACTGAGGCAGGTGTTGGGGGGATGAGCTGTGTCAGGTGGGGTGAGGCTATGTATTGTTGAAGGTGATCTGTGTCGGAGGTAAGCCAACTGTGGCTGGTGTTGGGGTTTTTGAGGGGGGAAGGAGCTGTGTCACCCGGAATGTCCAAAGGCTCCATCTTGAAAAAGTGAGGGAATCATTTAAATGTCAATCAGCAGCATGCACTTCCGCTCCGCCGCGAGCTGGGAGATCTGAGCCATTAAGTTCAAATTGCATCTGCAATAATCAGTGATTTATACGCACTTTCCATAGTATCTGGTGTGAAACTTGTTATTTCTCTAAATTTTTCTGGTTCATCTATGTTTTCCTCCTGTTTTTATTTATTTACTTCCCTCCTTCTCAATTTCTTATCTTTTATATAAAGCTGCATGATCAATTATCTGTTACTATATTATACGCTTCAGTGCCCCACAGAGCATGATATTTGATCCCGAAACCTACTTTATCCTATCAAAATCTGCAATGTCTTGTTCAATCTTATGTAAATCTGGGATCAAATTGTAAATCATCATAAAGCCTCAAGTGTGTTTACCTCGTTCCAAAGAAATATTGTAACAGGCACTAGATTATGAACTAATGCAACTAATTTCATTGTAATATGCAAAAATTCCTGTGGAACAAATAAATAAACAAAGCTTTGGAAAATACAAAAGGAAATTCCTAAGGCCAAATCTTCCGTGGAGCGGCAATCAATCAATCACACTATATTAAAACTCAGATTTAAAGTCGGAGACTTCGGATGGTTCCGACTTACTTAGCAGAATAGCAGGATAGGTTGGAAGGATTAAACCCAGTTCTAACTCCTGGGTAATTATACTCATGACTCCCCCAACACCACTCCGCCCCCCCACAAACCCCAACAATAATACCAAAAGTTTGGTTCAGTCAAAACTGTGATTTACTCAACAGATGGACTGTCATACGCCTCTGCCCCACAAGAACAAAGTTTGAAAGATCATACCCCATGGAGCACATGACAATCTAACTAAATTAATGTAGCACACTATATTAAAATCTCCCACAATTTAACAGCTAAGTATATCACCACTTGGGACACCATCTCCAACAGACCTGTCCCTTCCCAAATTTTTGTTTGGAGCAATCGAGTCAAAATTTCCTTTCAAATACTATGGCCCAGATCTTCCATTCTCCAGAGGGTCGTACCATGGAGGTACCCCGGAAGATGTGCTCGGGGACCCCTCAGAAGTCCCCATGCAAGAACTGCAGGGAATTGCTGGGAAGTTTCAACTTCCGTTGGGCAATTATCCTGTGCCTGGAACCCTCCAAAACTCCAATTTAAAGTCAGAGACTTTGGTTGGTTCCAACTTACTTAGCAGAATAGCAGAAAAAGTTAGAAGGATTAAAACCAGTTCTGACTCCTGGGTAACTATACTAGTGGCCCCCCAACACCCACCCCAACCCCGGCCACCCAAACCCCCCTGACAAGCCCCCTAACCGCCTGACTCCCCACCGACTAACCCGCCCCCGTCCACCCGCCCAACCACCACTGCCCCCTCTGAGCCATCCTACCAGCTCACCAACTTACCTTACCACACTTACCTTGTCTCCCAGCTTGTCAAAGTGGCTTTGGGACATTTAAATTTACCAGCATACGGCAGCTGGTGCCGTAAAAAGGAAGCGTGGCTTTGTTTCATATGACTGCTACTGAAGAACTCCAGCAGCAGGAAACACCCCACAATTTTCAGCAGGACCCGGTCGGAAGTTCAGGCAGGAAATGTGGAGCTCTGATCTAAGATAGGAATAGCAATCTAATGGTGATTGTTACTCCACGTAAGATTTGGCCTTAAGGATTTCCTTTTGTATTTTCTAAAGCTTTGTTTATGACAAGCAAACATTTTTTTTATCATTGTTCCTGTTGTATGTATCATAAAGGGAGAAGAAAATCATGGCCAGCCAACATTATTTCAGTATCTATGTATCTGAATTGAAGGCAAACGGAGTGCAGCTGAGGAAACAGAGTGGAGACTTGGAGTTTGGTGAGTGGGGGAGTTCAGTGAAGGGGGAAGGAGGTATTCATTTCCTTTTTCTATCTTTCTCACCCTGTAGGAATTGGTTTTTGTTCTACTACAGGGAAAGCAGCTAGCTGTTTGGCAAGTATCTGGTGAGTGGTTAAGATCTATTCTATTCCTAAGGTTTAAAATAGTATAACAATTGGTGGTAAAGTTAATAAAACAGATAAAAAAATGTTAAAAAGTGAATAATATAATTAAATAATTATTTAAAACACATTAAGCATGGCAGGGGACAGGTGATGTGTCAAGGCTGCAGCACGTGGGGTCTCCTGGATAACATTGTGATCCAGGGCAAACACGTCTGCAGTAAATGTTTGCAGCTTGAGGAAATTCGGCTCAGAGTCAATGAGCTGGAGGCTGAGCTACAGACTCTGCGACACATCAGGGTGGGGGAAAGTTACCTGGATGCTTTGTATCAGGAGAGAATCACACCACTTAGGATAGGGTCTTCTGATTTGGTCAGTGGTCAGGGACAGGAGGGTGTGACTGTGAGTGAGGCAGGTAAGGGGACCCAGAATGCAGGAGTGTGAGCCTCTGCGATTGTCCACTAGGTTTGAGGTTCTCTCAGCTTGGTTGGATGAGAGCGGGGACTACAGGATGGATGAGCAAACTGACCATGGCACTATGGTACAGCAAAACATTCAAGTGGGGGGAGCACAAAGGAATGTAGTGGTAGTAGGAGACAGTATATTGAGGGGGATTGACATTATTCTCTGCAGAAAAGAGCGAGAGTCCAGACAGCTATGTTGCCTGTCCAGTGCCAGGGTTTGGGACATCTGCTCAGGGCTGGAGAGGAACTTGCAGTGGGAGGGGGGAGGATCCAGTTGTCGTGGTCCATGTAGGTAACAACGACATAGGTAGAACTAGGAAAGAGATTCTGCATACAGAGTATGAGGAGCTCTGTACTAGATTTAAAAGCTGAACTTCAAAGGTTATAATCTCTGGAATAGTAGCTGAGCCATGAGCAAATTGGCATAGGATACGTAAAATTAGAGAGATGAACATGTTGCTCATAGACTGGTGTGGGAGAAGCGGGTTCCGGTTTGTGCAGTACTGGAAAAAGTGGGGGCTGTACTGTTGGGATGGTCTATACCTGAACTGTGTTGGTACCAGTGTTCTTGCGAACCGCATAACTAGGGAAAGAGGGAGGGTTTGAAATTAAATACTGGGGACAAGGGATCGAATGTGGAAAGATGTGGCATATCAAAGAGTAGAGGCAAGGTAAGAGAGGAAAATAGCAATATGGGAAATGAGGGTCAGAGAATGGCAGGAAGGGACAGAGAAAAAAAAGCTAAGAATGCACCAAGAATCAAGACTAGATGTCACAAAGATAACAAAAAGGCAAAACTAAAGGCTCTGTATCCGAATGCGCGTTACATTCATAACAAAATAAACGATTGATAGCGCACGTTGAAGTAAATAAAAATAATCTGATAGCCATTACATAGACTTGGCTGCAGGATGACAAGGATCGAGTCCTGAACATTCAGAGGTATATGACATTCAAGAAGAATAAGAAGCTAAGGTGGGGGGGTTGCGCTTTTGATCAAGGATGGCATTTGTGCAGTAGTTAAAGATGACCTTGGTTCAGGAGATCAGGATGTAGAATCAGTTTGGTGGAGATGAAGAATAGTAGGGGAAAGAATTCACTAGTGGGAGCGATCTACAGGCCCCCTAACAGTAATGACAATGTAGGAAAAGTATCCAAGGAGAAATACTGGGTGCTTGTGCAATGTGACAGGATTAATTAATGACCTCAGGGTAAAGACACCCCTAGGTAGCAGTGACCACAATTTGCTGAGTTTTACATTCAGTACAAAAGGGAGGAGAGTGGGTCTAAGACTAGTATTTTAAATTTAAATAAAGGCAACTATGTGGGCATGAAAGCTGAGCTAGCTGAAGTGAACTAGGATACTAGGCTAGGAGATAGATCAATAGAGAAATAAGGGCAGACATTTAAGGGGATATTTCAGAATAAGTATGTACCTAATATAAACAAAAGTTCTCAAGAGAGAACCCACGAGCCACTGTTAATTAAAAAAGTTAGGGAAAGCATCAAACTTAAGGAAAAAGCATATAACTGCGCAATGTATGAGAGGGAGCTAGCTAGAAATGTAAAAACTGACAGCACGAGTTTCTGCAGGTATTTAAACAGGAAAAGAGTTGATAAAGAAAATATCATTTTTTCCGGTATTACTATGGGATACTGTGAAGCAGGCTTGTGGGGGCTATGTGCATGTTGTGTGTGTGTGTGTGTGTGTGTGTGTGTGCGCGTATGTGACTAATTTAATTAAACTGAAGACGGTCAGACTGCAAGGTTTAAATCATCAAAGGAAAAGGTGTAAAAGCAGGCACTTTGAAGTGGAGATGGACACGATAAGATGAGATCCCAGTAGACATAGCCTGAATGGATATTTGCATTAGGAGGTAAATGAGGAATGAATTTTTAGTTGTTGAATTTCAAAGAGACCTAAAGGAAGTTTTACAACTGCCAAAGATCATAAGTTAATAAAGCAAAGTTAATTAAGTTTATTTTTCCCGAAAGTGCTGGCCATAAAGACAACATGAAAGATTTTTAGATTCTGGGAAAGGTAACTTTCAAAAGAAGGTCAAGAACAATAGGTTTAAAAGATAAAATGGGAGAAAATATACTTAAGGAAAGATTGAAAGCTGTATGTGATGAGTGGCCATGTGAGGTCTTGAAGGGTGAGCTGTGCGAAGACAGACCTGTGAACAAACAGCCTCTCGCCATCCCAGAGAAGTGCTTGTGTATTCTAGAATGCAAAGTTTGTTACAAGCCTTGGGTTTCCATTGTCCAGTGAAAGGGAGAGAGAAGCTAGTAAGGTACCTCCCTTTTAGCAACAGTGGGTGCCTTGCGGTAATATTACTGGATGTTTAAAAGATTTAGAATCTATAGGGACTGTTGCCTGAAAAGGATGTTTATTTGTGAGTCCAGCTAAGTAGAAATCTTTTGGGAAATGTTATAAGACTAAATTTAATTGTGTGACTGTAGTATGTGTTTAAGTTTTCTTTTGTTAATAAGTGTTTTAATTTAATATTTAAAATCTCCAAAAGCGGTATTGGAAACATTACTTCTGACTTCAGTGTACATACCTTCTCGTAATAAATACAAATTGCAAAATCGTTGTAATAGCCTGACCAAGTTTCCCTTTTGTATTTGATCAGCCTGTCAAATACCACCTGCCATATTATAACAGTAAAGTGAGTGCTGATCCTCTGGAGAGTGACAGTAGAGAGTTAACAGTAGATAATAAGGAAATGGCGGATGAAATAAAAAAATATTTTGCTTCTGTCTTCACTATAGAGGATGTAAAAACATTCCAGTAATAGCTGTAAATCAAGAGGTGGAGGGGAGAAAGGAACTTGGCGAAATTACAATCACGAGGGTAGCAGTACTGAGCAAACTGATGGAGCTGCGGCCTGACAAGTCTCCGGGTCCAAATGGATTTCATCCTGGGGTCTTAAAAGAGGTGACTAATGAGGTATTAGATGCGTTGGGAGTTAATTTTCCAAAATTCCCGAGATTCTTGAAAGGTTCCATCAGACTATAACCCCCCTATTCAAGAAGGGAGGGAGGCAGAAAACAGGAAACTATAGACCAGTTAGCTTGACATCTGTCCAGTCGATCATTGAAGATGTTATAGTTGGGCACTTAAAAAAGCACAAGGTAAACGGGAAGGGTCAGCATGGTTTTGTGAAAGGTAAATCATGCTTAACCAATTTATTAGAGTTCTTCGAAGGAGCAACATGTGCTGTGGATAAAGGGGAGCTTGTCAACGTACTGTACTTGGATTTCAAGAAGGCATTTGATAAGGTGCCAAATCAAAGATTATTGTGGAAGATAAAGGCTCATGGAGTAGAGGGTAACATATTAGCCTGGATAGAGGATCGGCTGGCTGCCAGAAATAAGAGAGCATGCATAAATGGGTCTGATTGGCAGGATGGAGTCCACAAGGGTCTGTGCTGGGGCCTCAGCTTTTTACAAATTACATCAATGACTTAGATGAGGGGAGCGAAGGCATGGTAGCTAAATTTGCAGATAACACAAAGATATGTAGGAAAGTAGGTTGTGGAGAAGACATAAGGAGTTTGCAGACAAATATAGATAAATTGGATGAGTGGGGAAAAATCTAGCAGATGGAATATAATGTGAGAAAATGCAAAGTTGTTCACTTTGGCAGGAAGAATAAAAAAAGAGTATTACTTAAACGGAGAACGACTGCAGAATTCCGAGGTGCCGGGGATCTAGGTGTTCTTATGCATGAATCACAAAAAGTTATTGTGCAGGTAAAGCATGTCATCAAGAAGGCTAATGGAATGCTATCCTTTATTACAAGAGGAATTGAACAGAAAAGTAAGGATGTTATGCTTCAGTTATGCAGGGCATTGGTGAGACCGCATCTCGAATACTGTGTGCAGTTTTGGTCTCCTTATTTAACAAAGGATATAAATGCATTAGAGGTAGTTCAGAGGAGGTTTACTAGATCGATACCTGAAATGAGCAGGCTGTCTTATGAGGATAAGTTGGACAGGCTGGGCTTGTTTCCACTGGGGTTTAAAAAGAGTGAGGGGTGACTTGATTTAAGTATGTAAGATCCTGAATGATTTTGACATGGTGGACATGGAAAGGATGTTTACTCTTGTGAGTGAGTCCAGAACTAGGGGACACTGTTTGAAAATTAGGGGTTACCCTTATAGGATAGAAATGAGGAGAATTTATTTCTCTCAGATGGTTGTGCAACTCTGGAACTCTGCCTCAGAAGCGGTGGAAGCGGGTTGACTGAATATTTTTAAGGCAGAAGTAGAAGGATTTTTGTTAGGCAAGGGAATCAAAGGTTATTGGGGGTAGATGGGAATGTAGAACTTGAAACACAAACAGATCAGCCACGATCTTATTGAATGGCAGAACAGGCTCGAGGGGCCGAATGGCCTACTTCTACTCCTATTTCCTATGCTCGTATGAATGGTCTTACCACACCAAAATAGTAAACATCCAATTTCACACTCAACATACAGAGCACAAAGAAATAAAGGCCATTGTCTAATATCCCACAATCTACTTCAGCTGAACTGACCAATTGTTAATTTTGATATTATCCTGTATATTCAGACATGCATCATTCCTCCTTGTTATGATGCCTGCTGAATAATAATGCTCGCTAAGGCTGGAGTACAACCTTGTTTCACCTGATAGGCAACACCTGAGACTCGAGGATTTTAAGAAAATAACAAAAATAGCAAAATAGGTAACTCTGAAAATGGACTTGTATTTTAGGAAGAGGGAAGAACTGAGCTTCTTTACACATGGAAATCTCCAAATGAAGCCCAGCAATTGAAAACTCTCACAAACACTCCCACAGAAGCTGCAGTGTCATTAGCAAATCAAATGAGAGAAAAAATTGCAGTGCAAACAATATGTGTACACAAAACTGTGCATGGAATGCTTCACTAGTAAGGAAGAGAGTAGGGGTAAAAAGCAGGGCGGGGAAGAAAAGACAAAAAGGCACATGGTTATCAAAGAAAAATACAGGAATAGCAAAGAGAAATTCAGGGTCATCAGAAAAGGAGCAGAATAAACCTAGAAAGTGAATAGGCAGCAAGTTATTTGACTATCAAACCTACCAACAGGGAGGCCCTAATTCCACCCTTTCACCCCAGGTCAGAGAGACAGACTAATTACACAGTTCCCATGCTACCCCAACTGAATTCTGTTCACTCAGCAAAAATCAGGGATGAAATCTGTAGCTTTCCACATCTGAACAGTTCAGTGATACACCACTCACTGAGCCAGTCAAATACTGTTATATTGATGACATTTTTATTGAACAGTTTCATCAGTTCTCACAAACTGATTGAAGTATCAGTGAAACATTTCAATTAGGGCGAAATCGTCCCAGATTTGCAGCGAGTGCGGTAGCAAGCAGATAAAGTGTCATTTTACCTGCCGGATGCAACGGCTGATTTTCACACCATATCATCCCAAACCTGCCACATTATTTATACATTCCCAGGAAACACGCCGTTTCCATGGCAAGCGGGATCTCATTTGCCCGCCCGCCATCTCCTCACCGCTTTATCACACTGGGCGCCATATTTAAAGTCCAGCTGTGCGCATCACATCTGAGTGCTTCCAGCCCGCGACTGCAGGGAAGATGTCCACAAAAGGCAAAAAGACTGCAGCCCCCAGGTTTAGTAACGCGTCATTAAAACGCCTCTTGCATGCCATGGAGGCCAGCCAGGATGTCCTCCACCCCCCGCTTTGGCCGCAGAGTGGGCAGCAGCATGACCAACCAGGCGTGGGAGGCGGTAGCAGCTGTGGTCAGTGCCAATGCCCTTCAAAAGATAGCAGCGACCCACTGCCAGGAGAGGATGAATGATCTCCTCCGTTCCGCCAGGGTAAGTCACTCTTCTCATTACTCTCAACTCAAACCCTCGCAAACCCATCACACATCCACAGGGATCTCACTTACTACCAGTTCAAGGGACATTAACCATTCATTCTTTCACACTCACCATCACTGTCCTCATTGCGTCCATGGAACTCACCATCCACACATGCCAGGCATACTTCTCATCTGGTCTGGCAGGTGTCCTGCTTACACTTTCCCCATCTCTATTCATGCATGATAAGCTAGCACACAACAACAAGGAGTGGTCGCTGACTGCTGGAGGAATGCCCAAAATCAAGATCCTCACCGACTTTCAAAACACAGCCACCAGCTGGCCGGCGACAATCTGGACCAGTCCTGTGCTGATGGTGAGGTTAGCAGTGTCCTACCAAGTGAGGGTCCAGCAGTGCAACATCCCTCAGACAACCATGCTGTCAGTGTTTCACAGGCCACTGCCATGCACTAATCATTTTTTCTTGCTTCCGCAGGCACATCTGGGAAACAGCCAAAGGAGTCCATGACCCAGGGTCTTCAATCATTGCCCGAAGAAACCTGTGAAGAGGAATCTGGAGGCACCCACCTTGATGTCCCATGACAGCGTTCACCCACACCCTCCACCAGTGCAGAGACACATGCCTCGGTGGGACCCAGCTTTAGAATAGCCTCGGGATTACAATCTGGTGAGCAAATCACACTTTCTGATCCACAGCAGGCAGCGGCAGGGACTTTCCTGGCCTCTAGCACTCGGAGGAGCGCTAGAGGAGGCCAGATAGACGAGCCGCTGGACTCGGTCATGTCACAGTTGCTGGAGCTGCAAAGGCAAGTTCAGGAACATCAGGAAGGGATGTCCGCTGCACTCCTCAGATTGCAAGGCATGATGGAGGAGTCCATCTACCTTCACTCTGAGGTGATAGCCCCGCCTTGCGAACGCACCGAGGTCAACACTGGTAGGATGGCGGCTGCCACGGAGACCTTGGTCCAGGACGTCGCTACTGCACTGCTGCACGGGCTCAACTCCATCGCTGATGCCATAGTTGGCCTCCAACAGTGTGTACGCAAGAGGGGTGCCTGCAGCTCGATCTCACTCCAGCTATCCCTTCTCCTCAAGGAGTCAGCCTGGGGCCCTCGGATACCCATAGGGAGGTGGATCAGCAGGTGCACACCCTGGGGCCATCCATCCACTCTTTCTGTGACCTCAGCAACTCCAGTTCCACAGGCCAAGGAAGGTGCCACTGCCACACAGCAGGACCCTGAAACCAGGAGGGGCCCTCCAGGTCTCGGCGCTCCAGAGGACACCTGTCAAGGTCATTACAGATAGAGCGTTGCAGTCAGCAAGTTGCCTCCATCTCTGTGGATGTTGTGGCAGCACCAAGACATAGCAACAGTGTCAGGGAGGTTAAGAAGATGTAATTGCACAGTCCGGGCACTGGTGTTAATCTCTTGTACATAATGTTCACTATTGTCAATAAACTCCCAAGAATGTCTCCCTGTCTATGGCTCCTTGTTCTAATGAGCAATGTTTGTGTCACTCAGATGTGAAACCTTTCCGCACAAGATAAAGGCAGGTGTCTCAGTCCAGGGCCCCTTCCCTGGTCTGAAGGCTGCACAAAGTGATGGTCCGGCCTCACACTCGCTGGACACATTAGTGATGTCTGCACCTCGACAGTGCTCATCATTGCTGCCAGAAAGTCGTGGGCAGGCACCACAGAGTTGGTCATTCTCTATGTGTGCTCTCAGCACATTTAAGGTGGGGCTGGCCCCCATCACTTCAACGTTTGTGACCAGTGATGCCGTGGTCCTGATGGGTTCAGGTGCTGAAGGCGGACAAAGGATCAGATGGTTCTAAAGTTTCAAGGTTGTGTCTCTATGATATGACCCTGATCACAGAGCGCAAGCGAACTGCCCTCAGCCAGACAGGAGCCAGACATTATCAGAGGCTATGTGAAGATCTATGGAGTGTCTGCACTGCATGTCGTCATCATCCTCCAGCAATCGAGAGACTATATGAGGGCCTTCACTGCGTCTCCATAACAGGAGCATTATCACAGAGGGTATGCATGCTGCCATAAACCAGGCTTGAGTAAAACGTTCATAGATGCAATGTGAGGATCTATGGGGTCTCCTCACTGCATGTCGTCATCATCCTCCACAAATCTAGCAGCTATAAGGGCCTCCAGAGCATGGCTGCCTCATCTAGCCAGTGGGAAGGCCTCACCCCATCATCGTCACCTTTGAGGACTTCCTCACCCTCATCCCCGTTGGCGTCATCCTCATTGGAAGAGACCTCCAGCTCCTCCTCAGCCAGTTCCTTTCATCATTGCAGCAGCAGGCGACGACGATGCATGACACCCTCTGTAGACTATATTGCAGGGCTCCACCAGACCGGCCCAGACACCGGAACCTCATTTTCAGCATCCCGATTGGTCTGCTCCACCAAGTTGAGGGTTGCAGCTTAAGCCTCATTATACCTTCGCTGTGCTGCAATCTGAGTCAGCCATGGCCTCTGCGGGTAGCCCTTTTCCTCAAGGAGCCATCGCTGCAGCTTGTGGACCCTGGAAGACTTCAGGGATGTGAGACCGACTTGAGGATGTAGGAGTCGTGCACACTCCCTGGAAACCGTGCGCACACCTGCAGGATGCATTTTTGGTCACACACCAGCTGCACATTCAGCGAATGGAATCGCTTGCAGTTGGTGTAGCTGATCACGTGTTACGACAGAGATCTGAACGCCACATGAGTGTAGTCGATCACACCCTGCACCTATGGGAAACCCAAGATCTGGGCGAATCCAATCGCTCTTGCATCCTGGCTGTCCTGGTCCCGGGCAAAATGCACAAAGTTGTGTGCCCTTGCAAAGATGGCATTCGTGATGTCATGGATGCATTTGTGGGTGGAGGCTTGTGAGATCCCACAGCGGTCACCTGTGGAGCTCTGAAAGGAGCCACTGGCATAGAAATTGTGCGCCACGGTCACTTTCACAACCATTGGCAGTGGATGCCCTCCATGTCCCCATGGCACCGAATCCTGCAGCAGCTGGCAGATGTGACCAACCAGTTCCCTAGACATACGCAGTCTTCGGCAACACTGGTTCTCAGTCATCTCTAGGAATGAAACGGGGTGTCTACAGACCAGGCACTGACCAGCGATGGCTCACCATGGCTCTTCTGCAGCGTGTGCAAGAGCCCCAGCCGCCCCATCTTCCAGAGGTTGCTGCTCCTCCCTCTGCGCAGCCAAGAGCCTCAGTCGCTCTCTCCTCTGTCGTCTTCGCTCTCTGTAGGCCATCAGGCATACAGCTAGTTCACCAGGCTCCATGCTCTTGATGTACTCCTCCTGCAGGTTGAAAGAGTGGATTAGCATGGGTGTACTACGAACCTGTCCTAGTTAAGTCTGAAGGCCACTTAAAGCTTCCCAGAGAGTGCTGGCCACCGCTTGGATGACCAGAAATTAGTGTGCTGCATGGCTGCCTGAGACCCCGCCCACCTCTGCCCCACTCCATCCAACCGATTGGCTGCAGCTTTGTCCATTGGATGGCATGCTGTGCTCTCAGCTCAGGCATTCTCCTAACCCACACTGCAAGGCTGCACTGTTAGCTTGAACCATCAGGGGGACTGGTCCAAACCGGAATGCTGACACTGCAAGGGGCTGTGAGCGCCTCCACCAGTGACTGCTCCATGGCTAGCTTTATCAAGGAGATTGTACAATGTGTGCAGTCATACAACTGTTCTGCAGTACACTAAAATGCTCATGACTTTGCAGTCTGTGCCGGGGGTGTGGTGGGGGGAAGAAAGCTCTGGAGCACTTGATGGCACTTAGATGCCTCTGCATTGCTGCGTTGTTTGAGTGGGCAGATAAACTAGAAGCCAGACTCCAATCATATCAATGCCTATGCTTGAACTGTCTCAGTTGCAGAGGAATGGTCACTTTATATAAGGTGCCCCTAATGCATGGCCACTTCCCTTGCCCACCCTACCTCCCATGCCAAATGCTTGTGCGCTCAATTCAACCACAAGGCAGCCCTTGCCCCTACCACCCCAACCACCCCCCCCACCCACCCACCACATGCCTCAAGCTTGAAGTCCAATAGGCAACCCTGGCCAACGCTGCACACCGTTGCTGTGTACTCACCTCTGAGTTCCCCTCAAAGTGCCGTCCGTCAAATGCACGCCTTTTATATGCTCTTGTGAACCATGTCGGAGTGCTTTCCTGCCAATGTGGACAGGCGATCCAGCGGTGGGGGACAATTCCAGCAAGCTGGCCTAATAATGATATGCAGACAATGAAGCTCCTCATGTTCAATGGCAAGAAACACGGCCCACCATCGACGGGCTGAGCAGATGATTGTAAACTGGTTTCACGCCATCGTGAAACCGATTGCGCCATATTGTCCGCTCACGCCACCAAACGCAGCCGACGCTGGTGGGCATGGAAAATCCCGGTCTTAGGTTTTCAATATACTTTTTACTTGTAATTAATTGAGGTAAGTAACAAAGAACAGTGTTTATATGGTAAAATAACAACTTGTATTTATATAGCACTTTAGTATAGTACAATGACCGAAGGTGCTTACAGGGAGGTGTCATCACATATGTTTACTCTGAGCTGCGTAAGGAAATATTATGACAGCTGATCAAATGTTTAGTCAAAGAAAACATGCAGGTACAGCAAGCAATTAGAAAGACAACTGGCACATTGGCCTTTATTACAGAGAATTGAAATGCAAGAATGAGGAAGTCTTTCTACAATTGTACAGAGCTTTGATGATACCACATCTGCAGTACTGTGTACAGTTTTTGTCTTCACATTTAAGAAAAGATATACTTGCATTTGAGGTGGTACATTAAGGTTGACTAGATTGCTTCCTGCGATGCGAGAGTTGTCCTACAATGAGGGGCTGAGTAAACTAGGCCTATACTCTCTGGAATTTTGAAGAATGAGAGGTGATCTCATCCAAACAATCAAGATTCTGAAGGGGCTTGACAGGGTA
The DNA here is from genome assembly GCF_964194155.1 of Cetorhinus maximus. NCBI lineage: Eukaryota > Metazoa > Chordata > Chondrichthyes > Lamniformes > Cetorhinidae > Cetorhinus > Cetorhinus maximus. The sequence continues at coordinate 51,705,337 of NC_135896.1, read as the reverse complement.
GATTCTGAAAGAGTTTTTCCCCTGGTTGGGGGATCTGGAACAAGAGGGGACAGTCTCAGGTTTTAAGGAGCATCTTAAAGGAGGAGTGAGGGGTAGAGGTGTAGAAGGAAAATTCAAAAGCTTCAAAAGGGCCCAGACAGCAGAAGGCACAGCCTTCAATGGTGGTCCAAAGGAATACGGGGATACAAAGATGTCAGAATTAGAGGAACATAGAGTTCTCAGAGGGTTGTAGGGCTGAAAGAGGTTTCAGAGATAGGTAGAGACAAGGCCATGCAGGGATTTCAACACAAGGGTGAGAATTTTAAATTTGAGACGTTGATGGATTGAGAGTTAAAGTTGGTTAGTAAGCATAGGGGTGAACGGAGAAGGGAATAAGTGGGAGCTAGGAAACGGGTAGCAAAGATTTTGATAAGCTCCAGTTTACAGAGGGCGAACAATGGGAGACCAGCTAGGAGAACATTGGAATAGGAGGGTCTGGAAGTAAAAAGGCATGGATGAGGGGTTCAGCATCAGGTGGGCTGAGGTTGGCAGGGAGACAGGTGTTATTACAGAAATGAAGGAGGCAGATTTGTAATGATTAGGAACTGGGGTTGAGAGGTGATGGCATAGTGTCACTGGACGAGTTATCCACAGGCCCAGACTAATGACCGGGGGCATGGGTTCAAATCAAACCATGGCAGCTGGTGGAATTTAAACTCAATTAATAAAATCTAGAATTGAAAGCTACTCTCAGTAATGACCACCATGAAGCTATCATTGTCATAAAAATCCAACTGGTTCACTAATGTCCTTTAAGGAAGGAAATCTGCCATCCTTACCTGGTCTGACCGACATGTGACTCTAGATCCACAAGTAATGTGATTGACTCTTAACTACCCTCTTAAATGGCCTAGCAAGCCACTCAATTCAAGGGCAATTAGAGGTGAGCAACAAATACTGGCCTTTCCAGCGATGCCCAAATCCCATGAAAGAATAAAGAAAAAAAAGCTCATATTGACAATAATGAATAAAAAGACATGTATACAGCAAGAACCTTAACATGCTGATTGGTGTGGCACAAAGCAAACTTGACTGCAAGAACAATCCCAGAGATGAAATAAATGTAACAAATGTGAATCTCAAAGTTTATTAACCAGGGCTTTCATAACACTGAGATTAGCTGTAATAGCACTAATATAACTTTCACTGTGACCTAATATTGTTTTTAAACTGCTGTAATTTGATAAATTGTATAACCAATACTATATTCATCCATCTTTTCCCGAATGCTGCTGAAAAATTAAGCCTGAAAATACTGAGTTGCATAAAATGGAGAAACAAGCATTCACCCAGCAAAAATTTAGAGCTAAAACTTTTCAGTTGCTGGAGCTGAAAAAAATGTATATTATGATCCTTTTTCTATCATTGACAATGACAGTTTACAATTTATCTCCAATTAATACAGGTTGTGGATTCTCATATAATCGTAAAGTATGACATCATACAGAAACACCAAGCAAATGAGATATCTGATGCAGTCTAAATTTAAACAGCATGGAATTCCTTCTGGTTTAAATTTATTGCAATGTAATTTTCAGACATATTCAACAGGAACTAATTTTCATCTATAACAATAAATTGCAGCAACAAAATTTTTATCAATGGCACCCTGTTTTGACATGACCCAACCTTACTGATGGCATGACATTGTTTCATATCCATAGAACACAGGGCATTCATCTATCGTTTTTAAATCTCCAACAGAAACAGCATACCTGATAACTTCATGAATGGACAACTGTTACTATTTCTATTGTAATCAAAGATGACCAGGATCACTCAACAATACCACTGGCTACTCCTTAAACAAATAAACAAGTGGTGTCAGTCATTGATAACTCTGACATCACTATGTGGAAAAGCACGTACTTATCTTTAATAGGACTTTATGGCAAAGATCTTCTGCAGCCTAAGACCAGATCTTTGGCCAGTACAATTAGCTAAATACCCACTTTGCTTATAGTGACTGACTGACTGACAGCCTCAGCTGGAACTGTAGTTATTTTGGGTGACTCTTTTTTATAGCTTTGCCCGTGCTCTTCTGCTTCACTTTCTTGGGTTGTTTTATCCTGGGATTTAGTGCTTGCTGTGATATTTTCAGTTACTTATCCGTTCGTAGTGTCATGAACCCTGGGCTTTACAAGAGGGTTATGCTTTAAAATGTCTCCTTTAACTTAAGGTGAACAGAACATTCTGAAAAGGGTGATGGTGGAGTCATAAGCACCTGATTGGAGACATACCCATGTGATTTGTTACAATGGGGCTAGAAACTCAAACAGAAACCTACCGAAATGCCAAGGAGAAGCAGTGAATGTTTTGTATTAACAGCCAAGCAGGAGAGTGAGAGTTTGTTTTCTGTTCAAAAGGAAGGAAAAAAAGGAAACAGAAAGGATTAAGGAACAGAAAGTTGCTGAGGTGGGCCTTGCAAGTGAAAATTGGATCCAGAATACTCAGGCCGAGTGGAACGATTTTCAAGGGGCACTGCACTTGACTTAGCCTGGTGGGGAGAAGTGAGCCTGCTGGAGAGCTCGGAGATACTTTGAAACTGTTCCTGTAATGCTACATATCTGCCACAAGTGCAGTGGAGGGCAAAAGGCGTTGTAAGATGTATCTTAATTGCATTAGTTAGATGATACAAAAGTGCCTTTTCTTTAGTTTGATGTACTTGTTTCATGTTATGTGATGTTTAATCTATCTTGATTTTAGTTTGTTTACAGTAAAAGGCTCAAAACATGAAATCTTGTCTTTTAGTCGCTGGGAAATTCGTCTCTTTTTTAAAAGTTGTCAGTCTCACGTTTATGCTGGCATGAGTTTATCTTTTAAGTATGATTTGACAATGTAAGATAATAAAGTGCATAAATAAATGTATTAACAGCTCAGCAACTATTGAACATAATGCTTTCAGCTGCAAATGATTAGGAATCAATTCAACCTATGGGTCATCTATTTTAAGATTAAAAGGAAAATTTTTCTAACTATTGAAATATGACTGTAATTCAGCACACCTTAGTTAACTCAACACACCTTAGTTAACTATTCAATGCTGCTGATGAAATAACTAGGTTCCTGTATGACTCACGATATGGATCATGAGCTGTACTTCTTATTCATATGGCATAAAATGCTATACCACCTAGGTTCAGCTGTTTTCAGCTTTGAGAAACATTTTTTTGTAATTTGGAGCCAGGCGATCTTCCTGCACCTCAGCATTGTGTTGTTTATTCCCGATCTATTATTTTAAACATCAGGTTTGTAATTAACACATCAAACCTCTGCTAGCAAAGGTGCAAATTGTGGTGCAAATACAGTCCAAACTGTGATGTGTTTCATCCCTGTCAAGGAACTATGTTCGCCGATACTTCATTTAACACTTGCTGAATTTGCTGAAAGCAGCAACTTAAACCCCTACCAGTTACTTTATACAATAACTCTAAGTACTTAAACAGAAAGTTCTTTGCTTATTCTTTTTCGGCATGCCACAAAATTTCATAGTGATGAGGCAGGCAGACAACCAACTTAACTCCAATTTCTCCAGTCAGTCATGAAGCAACTGTTAGGAAGTTTGCATGAATCTAGGCCTGTAGCTTATCCTGTGGTTAACAGCAGGCCACAACCCATGTTCATCCACTTGTCATCAAGCAAATTAAAGCACCAACACACTGCACCACCACCTGGTCACCAAACAAGGGCTAGTTTGAAAAAAAAAGCCTGCCTTTCAAGGTCATGAAGCCTTACCTGTAGATAATCCATTTCAACAACAATTTGTATTTATTTGGTGCCTCTAATGTCCCAAAGCAATTCACAGGAGTGTTATAAAAGATAATTTGACACTGACATCTTTTCACAACAATATTTCCCAGTGTTAGTTGGGCAAATAATGAAAATTAGCTCGGCCTCTGCTGTTAAATGCCATATACTTCTCTGTGCTAAATTTTATCAGCCATATGTCTGTCTATTTTACTGGTCTGTGATAGTCCGTGCCCTCCTGAATTCCATTACTAACCTCCTCATTGTATATTACATTTCCGAGTTTTGGGTCATCTGCAATCTTTGAAATCATGTCCTGTATACCCAAGTCCAGGTCATCAACATACATTGAAAAGGTCAGTGGTCCTGATGCCAACCCCTGGGGACACCACTGTATATTTCCCTCCAGTCAGAAACAAAACATTCACCATTACCCTCTGCTTTCTGTTCCTTAACTAATTTTGAATCCAAGCTGTACTATCCTTTTAATCCCATGGGCTTTCATTTGGCTGACAAATCAATTATGTCGAACCTTATCATACCCTTTTGCCTTGGAGGTGGTACAACAAAGGTTCACTCAATTGGCTGGAGTCAGAAAGTTCTCCTACGATAAGAGGCTGCATAAATTGGTTCCATACTCTCTGCAGTTTAGAAGAACAAGAGGTGATCTCATTGAAACATACAGAATTCTGGCGGGGGGTTGGTAGAGTGTACACAGAGGTTGTTTCCCATTGCTGGGGAATCTAGAACATACCTTAGGATAAGGGGCCAATCATTTAGGACTGCAATGTAAAGACATTTCTTCACTCGGAGGGTTGTGAACCTTTGAAATTCTCCATGCTCTATCATTGAGTATATTCAAGACTAGGATAGATTTTTTTAAAAAACAAAAAACTGCGGATGCTGGAAATCCAAAACAAAAACAGAAATACCTGGAAAAACCCATGAGGACTCGAAACATCAATTTTGTTCTTCTCCGCCGATGCTGCCAGACCTGCTGAGTTTTTCCAGGTATTTCTGTTTTTGTTTTAGATTTTTTTTATCTCTTAGGGAATCAAGGATTAGGGGGAGAGGGAAGAAAAAGTGCAGCTGAGACAGATGATCAGCCAGGTAGTACTGAACGGCAGAAGAGGCTCAAGGGGCCAAATGGTCTACTCCTGATCGTATGTTCTAATGTTCAGGCTTCCATAATAATAGATTCATGCATTCTCCTGACATCTCATGTCAGGTTAACAGGCCTGGAGTTCCCAGTTTTCTCTCTCCCTCCTTTCTTGAATAGTGGTGTTATATTTGGTCATTTCTAATCCGCTGGAACTATCCTAGAATATAGGGAAAATCATAATCTGTGCATCCACTGCCTCTAGTTACCTCTTTTAGTACCCTTGAATGTAGGCCATCAGGCCCTGGGGATTTGTCAGCATTTTAGTCTCTTAAGTTTCTCCAATTATTTTCTCTGCTGATATTAATTACCATAAGATCCTCACCATATTAGCCCATTGGTTACCCTCCATTTCTGGTATGTAATTTGTGTCTTCTCTTGCGAAGAAAGACACAAAATATTTGTTCATCTCAGCCATTTCCTCAATTCCCCATGATAATTTCTCCTGTCTCCGCTTCTAACGGGCCAAAGCTCAAGTTAAATACTCTCCTTTTTATATACTTGCAAAAGCTCTCACAATCTGTTTTATATTTGTCTAATTTATTCTGACATTCTATATTTGCTCATTTTATCAACGTTTTGGTTTCTAAAACTCTCCCAATTCTCAGGCTTACTACTACTCTTTGCAAATTATAAGCCTCTTCTTTTCATCTAATAGTATTCTTAACTTCCCTACAGGCCAGGGACAAATCTTCCCACTGAATTTTTGTTTTTATATGAAATATATTTTCATTAAAAATGTTGAATAATTTCTTTAAATTCTTCCCAATGTTTATTTGTCGCCATGCCTTTCAGTCTATTTACCCAATCAAGTGTGTGTACAGGACATAGCTGGGCAATTTTCCACATAGCTGGGTCGATGCCAGTGTTCTAGCTGTACTGGAACAGCTTGGCTAGGGGTGCAGCAAGTTCTGGAGCACAAGTCTTCAGTACTATTACCGGAATATTGTCAGGATCCTTGGCCTTTGCAGTATCCAGTGCCGTCAGTTTCTTGATATTACGTGAAGCGAATCGAATTGGCTGGAGTCTGGCACCTGTGATGCTGGGGACCTCTGGAAGAGGCCGAGATGGATTATCCACTCAGCACTTCTGGCTGAAGATTGCAGCAAATGCTTCAGCCTATCTTTTACATTGACGGGCTCCCCCATCATTGAGAATAGGGATATTTGTGGAGCCTCCTCCTCTAGCGAGTTGTTTAATTGTCCACCACCATTCACAACTGGTTGCGGCAGGACTGCAGAGCTTAGGTCTGATCTGTTGGCTGTGGGATCGCTTAGCTCTGTCTATCACTTGCTGCTTATGCTGTTTGGCATGCAAGTAGTCCTGTGTTATAGCTTCACCAGGTTGACACCTCATTTTTAGGTATGCCTGGAGCTGCTCCTGGCATGCCCTCCTGCACTCTTCATTGAACCAAGGTCGATCCCCTGGCTTAATGGTAATGGTAGAGTGGGGGATATGCCGGCCATGAGGTTACAGGTTGTGTTCAAGTACAATTCTGCTGCTGCTGATGGCCCACAGCAACTCATGGATGCCCAGTCTTGACTTGCTAGATCTGTTCAAAATCTATCCCATTTAGTACAGTGGTGGTGCCACACAACACAATAGATGGTATCCTCAATGTGAAGGCGGGACTTCATCTCCACAACGACTATGTGGTGGTCACTCCTACCAGTACTGTCATGGATCGATGCATCTGCGGCAAGCAGGTTGGGTGAGGATGAAGTTAAGTATGTTTTTTCCTCTTATTGGTTCCCTCACCACCTGCCACAGACCCAGTCTAGCAGCTATGTCTTTTAGCTTATGTCCAGCCAGCTCAGTCAATAGTGGTACTACCAAGCTACTCTTGGTGATAGACATTGAGATCCCTCACCCAGAGTATAAATGGTGTTCAACATGCAGGAGCACTGATTCATCAGCTGAGGGAGGGCGGTACGTGGTAATCAGCAGGAGGTTTCTTGCCCATATTTGACCTGATGCCATGAGGCTTCATGAAGTCCAGAGTCAATGTTGAGGACTCCCAGGACAACTCCCTCCCAACTGTATACCACTGTGCTACCACCTTTGCTGGGTGTGTCCTGCCGGTGGAACAGGACATACCTAGGGATTGTGATGGTGGTCTCTGGGACATTATCTGTACAATATGATTCCATGAAGATGACTATATCAGGCTGTTGCTTGACTAGTCTGTGAGACAGCTCTCCCAATTTTGGCACTAGTCCAGATGTTAGCCAGGAGGACTTTGCAGGGCCAATTGGGCTGAGTTTGCCGTTGTCGTTTCCAGTACCTAGGTCGATGCCAGGTGGTTCATCCAGTTTCACTCCTTTTTGGTTCTGCCCATTTCAGAGGGCATTGGTCTGGAGTTACATGTAGGCCAGGCCAAGTAAGGACGGCAGATTTCCATCCGTAAAGGACATTAGTGAACCAGGTGAGTTTTTTTTTTAAATGACAATTGACAATGGTTTCATCATCATTACACATCAAATTCCACCATCTGCCATAGCAGGATTTGAACCCAAGTCCCCAGGGCATTACCCTGGGTCTCTGGATTACCAGTCCAGCGACAATACCACTGCACCATCATCTCCCCATAGTGGAGCCAATCCCAATTTAGCAATTCCCTCTTTCTCCAGTACTGGTGCCAGTGCCCCATGAACCGAAACCCCTTCTTCCCACACCGCTCTGAGCAACATATTAATCGCTCTAATCTGCTTAACTTTATGCCAATTTGCATGTGGCTCAGGTAGTAGTCCAGAGATTATGACCCTTGAGGTTCTGCTTATTAATTTAAAATCCAGTTCCTCAAACTTCCTCCATGGAACCTCAATCGCAGTTCTACCTATACCTTTGATCCCTATGCAGACGACAACAACTTAATCCTTCCCCTTCCCAGTCCAAGTTCTTCTCCAATTGCTCAAAGTCTAACTACTAAAGATATCTGTTTTTCATTAGGTATCCCTTTACTCCTATTTATTATGTCAACCAGATTTTTCTTTAATTTTCTCTTTAATGTTGGTGTCCTCTTAAATTAATTTTAACTTACCCTCTTAGATCCAATTGATTATTCTGATTAAATATATATTTACTGTTGTCCTTTGCTTTAAATTACTTAGCACTTCCTTTGAAGTTAGAGCTAAATTAATTTAAAAGCATTCAGTGAACCCTGAAAGGCTACGTCAACATGGAGATGGGTGGAGCATAAGGAGGTTATCTGGTTTCATTTCATCTGAGTGTTCTGCAACAGGGGAAGAGGCTCAATACCGAAAAGGTGCTGCTGTTATCAGGCTCCAGGCAGTTAGGGCCTCAGAGAAGTTCTGGGGAGCTGAGAAGATGGTGGAAGGTCATTGGTTCCATGCCAGGCAGTTCGGGCTCAGGGAAGCCCTGGGAGACATTTATAGCTAAGTATAGCAAGGGGACTAGAGTTCAGAGAAACCCAGGGGCAAGGCCAGCTTACTGAAGCTAGCAGTCTGTGAAAGAGTTGGAATTGTGCCGGTAATTAGAGGTGGGAGTGCAGCTTTGTACATCCTATGGAACGCAGACTCAGGGAAAAAGATTGACCCATCAAGAGGTGAGCAGTCGTTGAGGCAGTCCAAGTCAAAGCGGTTTTTGAGAGAATTCAGAGGCTAGATCTTCAAATGTGAAGAGCTGAAATTGCTCATGTGGGAGACAAGAGTTTTAACAAGATATTGTGACTCACAGCGGTCACTGATATTTGGGTGAGTTGCTGAGGAATCCATGGGATCTGTCTTGGTCACATCTGCCATTTAATGTTCTGTGTGGTGTGTTCGACCATAATTTGCCTGCTAATTTATATTTACCTCAAGTTAATTTTGAATGTTAGAGCATAAGCTAGATATTGTAAAATTGGTTTACTTTTCTGACTTTGATCAGTAAAGTTAATTTGTTTGTTTAAAACCATAGAATCTTGTGGCTTTATTCTCCTAGCGGGTAACTGGGATTTCAAATTTTGTCTACTTGAAAGTTAGTGGCCCCTAACCAGATCATAACATAATGAAGAGTCTCAGTTTCCTCTAGTGTCTTCTCAATGATTGTATAAGCTTAGCATTACTTCTTGAATTTTGTACTCAATGTAGAATCTCGCATGCTTAGGTTTTTTTGAAGAATGCAGTTTTATCAACTGGATTGTTCATACTACCATACTCCCTGTGATACCACACTTTTTTAGCTCAGCAAACCTCCAGCCTAGATGTTACCAAATAATGCCCTTCAAAAACCATTATATACACAGCTTCCGTTGCTTTTCATTTATCTAAACACTCTGTTATTTCCTTCAAGAACAATATTAAATTTGTCAGACTCAACTTCCCTTTTATAAATCGTGCTCACTGTCCTTACTTAACCCATGATTTTCTGAGTGGGGATCAATTGTATTCCATATTATGGCAATTAGAAGCTGGTCCATTCTTTATATTAGCTTTATATTTATACCTCATGCTTCCTGAACAGAGATGTTGCGTTGCCACCCTTCCAGTTCTCAACAACAAACAATTATACTTGCATATCACCTTTAACATCATAAAACATCTCAAGGTATTTCACAAAGCATTATAAAGCAAAATACGACACCAAGCTACATAAGGAAATATTATGTCAGGTGACCAAAAGCTTGATCAAAGAGGTAGATTTTAAGGAGCATCTTAAAAGGAGGAGAAGGATGCAGAGAGACAGACAGGTTTAGGAAGGGTATTCAAGAGGTTAGGGCCTAGGCAAGCAAAGCACGGCTACCATTGGTGAAGCAATTATAATGGTGATGCTCAAGTTGACCAGAATTTGATGAGCACAGATATCTCTCAAGGTTGTGGAGCTGAATGAGATTATAGAGGTGCGAAGGGCATGGCCATGGAAGGAATTGAAAAGGAGGATGAGAATTTTCAAATCAAAACATTGCTTGACCAGGAGCCAATGAAGATCGGCAAGCATAGCAGTGAAAGATGAATGGGACTTGGCGCAAGTTAGGATGTGGGGAGCAGAGTTTTTAATGACCTCAAGTTTACGAAAGGTAGAATGTGGGAAGCCAGCCAGAAGTGCATTGGAATAGTAAAGTCTAAAGGTAACAAAAGTATCAGTGAGGATTCAGCAGCAGATAAGCTGAGACAGGGGTGAGGTTGGGTGACATTCCATAAGGTGAAAATAGGTGGTCTTAGAGATGGCACAGGTGTGTGGTTGGAAGCTCATGTCAGGGTCAAATATGACACTAAGGCCACGAACAATCTGGTTTAGTCTCAGACAGTTGCCAGAGAGAGGGATGGAGTTGCTTGCGGGGGAACAGAGTTTGGAGCAGAGAGCGAAGACAATGATTTCGGTCTTCCCAATATTTAATTGAGAAAAAAATTCTGCTCAACCAGTACTGGGTGTTGGATGTGCAGTCTGATAATTTAGCAACAAAAGAGTTTTCGAGAGAGGTGGTGATGAGGTAGAGCTGGGTTTTGTCAACGTACGTATGAAAATTAATGTTGTACTTTCAGATGGTGTCACTGAGGGGCAACAAGTAGATGGGAAATAGGAGGGACTAAGGGTAGATTCTTGGGGAATACCAGAGGTAATGGTGCAGGAGTAGCAAGGGAACTCATTGCAAGTGATACCCAGGCTACGATTATATAGCTAAGAATCTTAAATTCAAATAAAGTCATTTCCACAGGTATGAGAGGAGAACTGGCTGCAGTTGATTGGGTAAATAAACAGTGGGAAACTGTGATGAAATGCACAGTTTGTGGGATCAGTGGGGAAGCTTGTGCAAACTGTTGTCTGCGTGGGTGTTTTGTCAAATGCTTTGTTGGTTGCACCAACTCTGGTCTTAAAGATTATTTAAGACAGTCCTTAACTGAAAGAGAAACTGAGGCTTCAGATTTTTGGAAACTAGGGTGTGACCTTAGGTTGCTGGGGAAACAGAAGCAGGCTGAAGCCAGAATAAAAGACAAAGTCATGGAATGATCTTAGCAATGCCATTCAGTGCAAGCAGGCAGTGAGGAGAAAGTCGTGGCATAGCTAGAAAAGGAGACCAAAAAGGCTGGACCCATGAGCAGAGCTGAAGGGGATCTGGAAAACTGTGCCTTTTGGTAAAAATTGTACCCATGGAAAACAGTGGAATAAAGCTGCTGTCAGATGGGACTTGGTGGCGAAAGCCTCGAAGTAAAGAAACTGGAACTCAAACCGCGGAAAACAGAATTTTGAAGGACTTTGTGGCTGAAATTGTTGCCATATTTGCTGAATGAACTACCTGAGAAATCAAAGATCCATCTTTATTATATCCACTTTATAAAGTGCAATTTACAGCTTATATTGACTACAATTTGCCTGTTAATTCATGTTTAATTTATGTTGATTTTGGTTTGATTATTAAAGTGAAAGCCATAAAAAGTGACATTTTGTCCATTTTTTTGTTGGGGTCATTCGGTAAATTTGGTTCTTTTTAAATTGGTTGGTCTCCATGGGGACTTGTCCAGGATAGATCGAGTTAGGCTGTAAAACTTGTTCACTGGAATTTTCCAGAATTTAAACAAACAAGATTTCACATTTGCTTTGGCTGCATTCACTGGGAACCAACATGAATACTTTGAATGCTCAGGCCTTGGTGAAAAGAAATAACTTTTGGTGCCTTGGAACAGTTGACAAAAGATAATTTGAAGGCTGCAACAGAGGAAATTGGGGTTAGCTTAAAATTAAAAGTGAAGAAGCAGAGATGTTTAAAGAATTGGCTCATCATATGATGCTCGAAAAAGAAAAGGTCCTTTCTGCTAGTAGTCAAGTAGAACTAGCCAGACTTCAATCAGAAATGAAAAAAAAATGAATTCGAAAGAGAAAAGCTAGAAAGAGCGGAAGGGAGTAAGGTAAAAGACAGAGAATTAGAAAGAGAAAAAGCACACTTAGAAAGGAGAAATTAGAATTGGAAAGAGAAAAGAGAAAGGCTCAAAGTACATGCATTGGAGGGGAAAGGTGACAATGACCCAGGAGCAAGCTCTTCATAGGTTTGATTTGGCAAAGAGAATTTGCTTGGTCCCTAAATTCATTGAAGAGACAATGGAAAGATACCTTTGTGTCATTTGAGAAAATTGCCACAAAACTGAAATGGCCTTAAGAAAACTGGACTATGCTCATACAGTCTGCATCATAGGGTAAGCTTTGGAGCTGTACTCATCTCTTTCAAAACAGCATTCATATGACAGAGTAAAGACTGCTGTCCTCAATGCCTACAAGTTGGTACCAGAGGCCTACACTCAAGAGATTCCAAATTATGAAAAGAAAACAGGACAAGACCGAGGTAGAATTTGCTAGAGAGTTGGAAATAGTGTTCGATAGGTGGGAAAGATCGATGAAGGTTGAACAAAACTTTTGAGAGTCATAGGGAAGTAATTCTGATGGAAGAATTGAAAAATAATGCCCTTTGGGAATAAGGTCCCACCTAGAAAAACATAAAGTTTGTAAAATACATGAAGCTGCAGTAGTGGCAGATAATTATGAATTGACTCTCAGGCATATTCATGACAGGCCTCAGTTTGGAAACAAAGAAATTAGAGAGATTATGAGGTTTGATAGAAAAAGAAAATCTGGCTGTATTGAGGAAATTGGCCAAGGTGATGAGACTGATGCTCAAGTTAGTAAAAGAAAAAGTCCGGAGGACAAGTTTGGTTCAAGGGACTGACATGCTGTTCTTGTCATAAAAAATGACACGTGAAGGCTGGGGGTTGAAAGTGGAGAAACAAGCCTGTAGCATTTGTACAATAACATGGTGTCCCTCCAGAAGCTACAAGCCAGTAGCTTCTCCCACATTTACTGATAAAGTAAATCAGGGTGCAAGAAACTATAGTAGTTTTCTGTTTGAGGGTAAAGAGCCCCCACATTTTTCTAGTGAGGCAGGCAAGTCAATTGTCATCCTTAAAGATACAGGGACAACACAGTCAGTGATGTTGGCAGGTGACATGAATTTCCCTCCAGATAGTTCGCTGAATGCAAAGGTATTAGTTCAGGGTATTGATAGAAATTATTTACCAGTTCCCTTGTAATTTAAAATGTGACTTAGTCACTGGTTCTATTACTGTTGGTGTCATTCCTAGCTTGCCTATTGAAGGTATGGATTTTTTACTAGGAAATGACTTGGCTGGGGATAGAGTATTGGTGTCTCCAGTGGTTTCAAGAAAGCCCCCTGAAGCTGCTGCAACTAAGATTTTACAAGAAAAGCTGGGTGATTTCAAGGAATCAATTAATCTTTTTGAATCTGCTGCTAAGATTTATGTTCTTACTAGAGATGCTTCAGAAGAAGTAGAAACTTGGCTTGCTAATTTAAAAATGACATTGGAGCAGCATGTTAAGGAGGAAAAATAATGGCAGTCAGGGAGGCCTTAAGGTAATTTGAACTGAAACTGCAGGAAAAGCATGAACAAGATGTGGCAAAGCAGATAGCAACACAAAAGCCAAAGATAGTACTCAAAAGCCAAAATTGAGAAAAAAATGATTTGAAAGAAACAGAGAATCCTGGGTCTCGTGTTAACATCACAGAGCTGCAGGGAAAACTACTTGTTCTTGAGCACAAATTAGGACTCAGCAAGTAGAAGCAGCGGCAGCTTCCAAAACTTAATTGGAAAAAGTTTGAGCTCAGTTGAATACTGAAAGTAAGAGATTAATAGAATTATTAACTAACTAATTAATTAACTAAAGAAAAGATTATCAAGCCTTCTTAGCTGAACATCAAAATAAAGTCAAAAAAGTTCTTAAGGCAGCTAAAGACATCTTTTTATGCAGAAAAATGCACTCCTTGCACAAAAGGAGGCAGAATTAAACATGTGTCTACTGGAAAATCAAACTGAATGGTCCGATCATAAAGAAGAACATACAGTTCAAAATACTCCTGAATTTAAACAAGATGAGGCAGATTCAGCTGTTGTGGAGGACAATTCAGACATCTGTTTGGCTGAAACATTTTTCAAAAACATGGACAAATAAAAACGTGCAGACATGGAAGAAAGTTGGGATCAGGAGCGAGAACCTGAACCAAATGGTTCAGAATCTGTTTTCAAAACTCTGAGACTATCGCCAGAGAAAGCCGTGATGGCATTCTGATGTCTGACTACAAAGAAGTACTGTGGAAATTGCTGAATTCAGAGAGTAAGAAGCAACATGACCAGGAATTTCTCCTTGGGTTCCTGTTTACTGCAGCCAGTACACAGAAGCCAGATGAACTGGCAATGTTTCTCTCAACAAGATTAACTAAACCAAACAAATTCAAAACTTTGGGCCCCTCACAAATGCTGTCCTGGGGCAGAGAATACAGGCTTTTCTGTGAAGATTTTGTAAGGCAACCACAAAGAGGATGAGCAGTATTATATGCTGGACCAAGAAAGTCACAGCACATCCGAAGGAGGTCACAGCACGTCCAAAGGAGAAAACTAATAGATATTACTACAAATATATATACAAATATCCAGCTAAAGAAGTGTGACAATACATTAAAAAAAACTGGAGTGCAACATTTTAAAGAAGAACATGGAAGAAGTACAAAGATTATTCAAAATGAAAAGGGAAATCTTTTGAGAAGAGAAATCTTTTGAGAAGACTGAAAGAAAATAAATCAACCATCAGTAAAACACACAACACACTCGTTTGCAGGAAATTGTCAACTCTGAGAATTCATGGAAGTTGAACACTAAATCCGAAACGTCACATTTTCTTGGTTTTGTTATTGGTAAAGCCCTTATAATTTTGTAAATATATGTATAATTGTGAAATGTGATAAAGGGAAAATATTATTTGTACAGTGTGCAATAAGCTGTTTTCTAACATGTTTATGATGTTAAGAAACTGCTGTATTTTAAAAATGTTGTAAAGAAACCATGACTATAATAAAGCTCTTCTTTACAAAGCCGGAAGGGTGATGAAATCTATGGTTTCCATGACAAGTAGGAAAGCATATTCGAACTGTTATTTGTAGAGGTGGCTTGTCAAATGTTTTGTCAGGTGTAATAATTCAGGTCTCAAAGATTGTTGTTTTTTAAGACAGTCCCAAACTTAGAGAAACTAAGACATCAGGTTTCTGGGAACTGGGATGTGGCCTCAGGTTGCGAGGGAAATGGAAGCCAGTTGAAGCCAGAAAAAAACAGAGCCATAGAAAGCTCCTGGTGGTGCAGTTCAGTGCGGGCAGGCTGTGAGGAAAAGAAAATCAAGGCACAGCTGGAAAGGAAGACCCAAAAGGCTGCGCCCATGAGCAAAGCTGAGAGGAATCTGAAAAAGTGTGCCTTTGGTGGAAATTGAACCTCTGAAACTCGCAGAGAGTAAAGCTGTTGTCATTGGATGGATTTTGCCACCAATCCCTCCAAGTGAAGAAACTGGACTATACCTGAGGAAGACAGAGTTTTGAAAGAACTTGTGGCTGAGATTGTTGCCAAATATGTTGAATAGACTACCTGGGAAATCCGAGGGATCAATCCTTGTTTTAAAAATGCTATTTAAAGTGTAATTTATAGTTTATATTGACTACAATTTGCAGGTTAATTCATGTTTAACATATGTTCATTTTGATTTCATTGTTAAAGTTATAAAAAGCAAAATCCAGCCTTTTGGGTCTTTCTTTCTAGTTGCACCACGACTTTCTTCTCCTCACTGCCTGCCTGCACTGAACTGCACCGTCAAGATCATTTCATGGCTCTGGGTTTTTTTTTGGTTTTAACCGGCTTCCATTTTCTTAGCAACCTAAGATCACATCGAGTTCTTAAAAACCTGAAGTCACAGCCATTCCAAGAAATCTGGTCTAATCAGGTAATTAACCAGAAAATGGAATTCATAGGATGTATTCATAGCTTCTAAATGTGAAATATGCCGAAGGAATGAGGTAGGATATGGAAGGATTGCCCTAGGTAGTGAATTAATTGAGTAAGGCATTCAAGAGTCTTTGATGAAGTAATGAGTCTACAGCAGTCTATTGAAACTAACTTTGACCCAGAAGCGGTAGAGTAAGGAAAAATTGTAATTTCTTTCACATATCTAGGGAATCTGTAATTGTTTTTAAGAATAAGGTCTTTTTTGAGTTTGCATCAATTGTAAAGCGATCAATTATAAATTTCTTGGATAATAAGAAACACTGGTCCATGTGACCAAGCGACCCTTAACCTGGATGCAGTACCAACAGGTAGGAACGGAACTTTAGACCAGAAGCCAGTGGCTGGCAGACACAAGGGAGAGCTGCAGAGAAAAAAGGATAGCTACGAGCAGAGGAGTTGGAGGGTGAAGACACAAAGATAATGCGGACACAAGGATAAAGCTGACAAAGACAAAAAAGACGAACACACAGATTTTTGAGAAGAAGCAGCAAATCACTGTCAAAAAGAGGTCACTTTTTTGTTTTTCTTCAGAAAAGGAAACAGGGGCTCCTGGAGACACTGTACGAGCTGGGTGAAAAGGTTTAAAACCTGGAAAGCTGTGTGAATAGCTCAGAGACAGTGCAGGGTGTTTTCCCAGAAGTGGCCAAACCTACATAAACCAGGGTGTTACTGGTTAGAGAGTTGAAAAAGTACTCTGGAAAGCTACACCATCAGCACTGTCATGAACCAAGGGAGAAAGCTGCGTAGAGGTGTGCCTTGCTGATGATAATCATAACCGTGAAACTTGAAGGTAAAAGCTGTTGTCAGATAGGGCTCCTGATCTACCCTGTGTGAACAAAGAACAGCATACAGTGGAATTATGTAGCTACATAGTGCCACATTTGTGCAAGGAGTGATGCAGGTGCAAGTAGTTGCATAGTGCATGTCTTTGCTGTATCAGCTATTTAAAGTCATTTTTACCTTTCAATTTGAAGTATCATTTGCCTTTTAATTAATGTTTTATTTATGTTGATTCTGATTCTGATGAAGTAAAAGTTGCAAAAAGTGAAATCTTGTTGGTAATTTCTTCACTTGGGTGTCATTTGGTAAATTTGGTTATTTTGGTGAGGAGGGACTAGAGATGTACTTCATCTCTTTTGAGAAAATTGCCACAAATCTGAATTGGCAGAAAGGACAGTGGACTATGTTCGTACAAACTATTTCAATGGGCAAGGCTTTACAGGTGTACTCATCTCTTTCAGCACAGCACTTGCATGATTACAAGGAAGTAAAGGTTGCTATACTCAATGTTTGTGAGTTGGTGCCAGAGGCCAATAGGCAAAAATTTAGAAATTTGAGAAAGAGAAAAAGCCAGACCTATGCAGAATTTGGCAGGGGAAGGAAACAAAGACAGACAGGAAACAAAGAGTAGGATAAACAGGTCTTTTTCCAAATGGCAGGCAGTGACTAGTGGGGTACCACAGGGATCGGTGCTGAGACCCCAGCTACTCACAATATATATTAATGATTTAGGTGAAGGAACTAAATGTACCAGTGAACCAAATTTGCAGATCACACAAAGCTGGGTGGGAGCGTGAGCTGTGAGGAGGATGCAGAGATGCTTCAGTGTGATGTGGACAAGCTGAGTGAGTGGGCAAATGCATGGCAGATGCAGTATAATGTGGATAAATGTGAGGTTATCCACTTTGGTTGCAAAACAGAAAGGCAGGTTATTATCTGAATGGCTATAAATCGAGAGAGGGGAATGTGCAACGAGGCCTGGGTGTCCTCGTACACCAGTCGCTGAAGGTAAGCATGCAGGTGGTAAAGAAGGCAAATGGTATGTTGGCCTTCATAACAAGAGGATTCAAGTACAGAAGCAGGGATGTCTTGCTGCAATTATGTAGGGCCTTGGTAAGACCACACCTGGAATATCGTGTGCAGTTTTAGCCTCCTTATCTGAGGGAGGATGTTCTTGCTATACAGGGAGTGCAGCGAAGGTTTACCAGACTGATTCCTGGGATGGCAGGACTGACATCTGAGGAGAGATTGAGTCAGTTAGGATTATATTCGCTGGAGTTCTGAAGAATGAGGGGGGAATCTCATAGGAACCTGTAAAATTCTAACAGGACTAGACAGGGTAGATCCAGGAAGGATGTTCCCGATGGTGGGGGAGTCCAGAACCAGGGGTCACAGTCTGAGGATACGGGGTAGACCATTTAGGACTGAGATGAGGAGAAATTTCTTCACCCAGAGTGGTGAGCCTGTGGAATTCGCTACCACAGAAAGTAGTTGAGGCCAAAGCATTGTATGTTTTCAAGAAGAGGTTAAATATAGCTCTTGGGGCGAAAGGGATCAAAAGATATGGGGAGAAAGCAGAAGCAGGCTACTGAGTTGGATGATCAGCCATGATCATGATGAACGGCAGAGCAGGCTCAAAGGCCCTTTGAATGGCCTACTCCTGCTCCTATTTTCTATGTTTCTATGAAATGGCATTCGATAAGTGGTGTAGGTCATTGAAGGTGGAACAGACCTTCGATATCCTTAGAGAGATGCAGCTGCTGGAGGAATTCAAAAATAGTGCCCCTTTGGGGTTAAGGACTCAGCTGGAAGACCACAAAGGCCACAATGGGAAGCCTTGATAATGGCAGATGATTAAGAGTTAACTCATAAGATGATTAATAACAGGCCCCACTTTGGAACCTTCCAGAGAAACTGGAAATAGGAAGGTCGATGAGATAAGAGGTCAGGCTTCTCTGAGAAAGGTGGAAATAGTAGACCACGGTTAGCAGAAGAGAAGCTTCGGAAGGCAGGTTTCATTTAAGGGGACCACCATGCTACTTTTGTCACAAGAGAGTTCATGTAAAGGCTGAATGCTGCAAGTTAAAAACCAAGTCTGTCGCATTTGTACAGTTAAAGGTTGTTCCTCCAGGTGATAATGTCCTGACCAGTAAATTCACAAAAAACAGGAATATCTCCCACATTCAATGAGAGGATGAATCAGGTGATCAGGGGAGGCAGACAGTTTGATTACTATCCTTAGATATAGGATCAGCACAGTCACTGATATTGGCAGGTCACATGAAGCTTTCTCCAAAAGGCTCACTGAATTAAAAGGTATTGATTCAGGATATTAATGGAAATTGTTTACCTGTTCCTTTGTATAAGATTAATTTAAAATGTGGCTTAGTCACTGGTCCTGTTACTGTGGGTATCATTCCTACTTTACCCATTGAAGGTGTTGATTTCTTGTGAGGAATTGGCTTGGCTGGGGATAAGGTATCGCTGTCTCCAGTGGTTTCCCAAAAGCCCATTGAGGCTGTTGAAACTGAAGTTGTACAGGAAAAGCCAAGTGACTTAAAAGAATCAATGACTTTCAGTAAACAGAATATGAAAATTAATGTTTCGACTAAAGATGTGTCCAAAGAGTCAGACCTTTAGCCTACTATTCTAAAAACAACATTGGACCATCCAGCTGAAAAGGAAAACATAACAGTTGTAGATGAGTTAAAATCACCTGAATTAAAATTGCAGAAAAAGTGTGAGCAAGAGGCAGCAAAGCAGAATCAACAGCACTCAAAGTTAATGATGAAACAGAGGGAAACATGCTTTGAGGGAAAGTGGAAAAGCTGAGTCCAGCACTGATGCTATAGAGGTGCAAGGAAGGATACGTGTTCTTGAGCTTAAGTTAAAACTTCAAAATAGAGAGGCATTCATTCTTGCGAGAAAGGAATGAGACAAAGCTTGCAGTGGGAGAAAGCAAAAAGAAATTAAGAAAATTTGGGAACTAAATAAAAAGGATTATCAAACTTTCTTAGCTGAATATTGACATAACATTAACAAAATTCTTAAAGCAGCTAAAGAGGATCTTTCTTGACAGAAGAATGAACATCTTGCACAAAAAGAGGCATTGTTAAACCTGCACTTCCTGGAAAAGAAAACCAAAAGGTTTAATCATGGACTATAACTTGAAAATAAAAGCTGAAAATAATCCTGAATTTAAGCTGGATGAGGTGAATTTAATTATTATGAAGCACAATTCAGATGTTTGGCTGATTAAAAACTTTTTTCCAAGGTTTGGACATGGAAGAAAATGGAGGTCAGGAGTCAAAACCTGAACAGAGTGTAGAGTCTGTTTTAAGAAGTGAAAACCCTGATGATAATGTATTTGTATTATAATGCCTTTAAAGAAGAATGAAGGAGATTGCTGAATCTAGAGGGTAAGAAGTGGTATGGACATGGAATTTCTTCTAGAATTCAAATTCACAGCCACCAGCACCCAGAAGCCAGATGCTTTGCAGCAATGTTGATCTTGACGAAGTTAACCAGACCAAACAAACTGCAAAACCTTTGGGCCCATCACGAATGCTAATCCAGGATCCTGACTGTATATAGTCTAATACAGGTTTTTTAAAATGCAACATAAAAGGTTCAAGACCAAGGAGCAAAGGCAGTTTTGGTGCATTTTGCTGCAGCCATTTACACTAAAAATTGTTGATGTTGCCAGCTGAAACAATATGATTGCGGATGCTTTGTCAAGAGTTTAAAGAACAAGGAGTGGAAATGTTTTAAAGCCAGGTGAACATATTGGGTTTTATAAGATTGTAAAATAACACAATGTTTGTAATGAAACTTGTTTTGTAATTACGAAGTAACATTGTTGTTACCTGCGTAACATGTAATACGTTAGTTGTTAAAGTGTTTGTGATGTCACGAACTTGCTGCTATTAACTTTACTACGATAAAGCTTTTTTTCAGGAGGGGTTAACAACCTCTGACCTGGAAGCAATACAGTAAAGAAAATTTGCAATTTCTTTAAAATGTCTAGGGAATTTGTAATTGTTTTTCAGAACGTTTGAAAGGATTTTTAAGAGTTTGCATCAGTTGTAAAGGGATCAATTGTAATTTTCTTGGATTATACAGATTCCCTATACATTTTAAGGAAATTAAAAATTTTCCTTGCTGTACTGCTTCCTGGTCAAAGGTAGTCACACCTTACATGTACCTATCTGAATTATTCAGAGCAACTTCAACAGTACTATCTTTCCGCCCCATTTGTCACCTCTGGCACCTACCAATTCCAACAAACGTGGGTTCTGCATCCATATATTTGACAATGACACACATTTCTACCTCTCAATTCCTCAACTGCCCCAGTGCTGTCAGAATCCCTGTCTAAGAAAATGTTGTGAATTCTTCCAGTCAAACAACAGCTTCATAAAAAAGACTACAGATATAGTCTCTGTCGGACAAGTCAGTTGTTTTTCTTCCACTAAAAAAACTGAATTATCTCAGAAAAAGAGTACATCATCAACCTCCAGTCATTGAGCTAAGCAGAGAACAGCATGATCCCTAAACACTGATTCTTATGCCTGAAATAAAATGAAAAGTGGTGGCCAGTTAAGGAGGAATACAAAACTTGCTTAGTTCAGTGGCAGTCGGTTTGAAATAAATCCACATAGCTTCCACATACTGTTTTTGGAATAATATAAACAGATACACCTTCTTTCAGGCAGATATAGTCTTCCTGGGACTATATTTAATATTGCAACTAATGTGACTTAAACCTCATGCATGATCTTTCAAAGTAGCAACATGATTCTACTGTTGTATTAACACGATCTGGTTCACTAATGCTCTTTAACGTAATCTGCCATCCTTACCTTGTCTGGCCTACATGTGACTCCAGACCCACAGCAATATGTTGGACTCTGAAATGCGTTTAGCAAGCCACTCAGTTCAAGGGCAATTAGGGATGCACAACAAATGCTAGTCTAGCCAGCGACACCCACATCCCATGAAAGAATTTTTTTAAAAGAGTGAACGGGTGTCAGAAAGATATAATGTTATCGGAATTTACTGTAAAATAGTGGGATGTCTGTGTGTGTGTGTGTGTGTGTGTGTGTGAGTGAGAGAGAGAATTAGTTGGATTAAAGTCAGCTGGTCTGAAGGCTTTGATGTTTTAGAAGATGAGCTAGGTGTGAAATGTTAAGTAGGCAGACATAGGAGGAAACGGACATTTGCATTTTTAAATAAACCAGACTAGATTGTTTTCAACTCGGGGTGAAATGTGTCACCTAGCCAGGTGAAGTTCAGAGACAGTGTGTTTATTTTTCCCAAAGATTACTGGTAAAATTACAATGATAGATTTTTATTGCATTGAATTAGAGGCAAACAAGAAGGAAAAATCATTGGAAATGAAAAAAAACTGGAGCTAGAGGCAGGAGATAAAGAAAGGGAAAAAAGAGAGATTATTTCAAAAAGAAAAGGAAATGCGAAAACTTGATCTCCAGAGGGAAAAATTAGCAATGGCAGAAATAATGAAGGAAAGAGACAGAGAGTATCAGCTTAAAAAGCTGGATTTTAAAAAGGAGACATCAGATGCTGAGGAAAGTTCTGATGATGAAAAAACCTTTAACCTAAAACCCAGTGGGGAGATGTTTAAATTTGTATAAGCTCTCCCAAAGTTTGAGAAAAGAGATGTGAAAGCATTCTTTATTTCATTTGAGAAGATAGCTAAACAGATGAAATGACCACAGTTAAACTGGACATTGTTATTACAATCCAGGTTGGTGGGTAGAGCACAAGGTTTATGCTTCACTGTCAGAAGAAATGTCGGTGAACTATGATGTGGTTAAAAAAGGGCTATTTTGAGTGCATATGAGTTGCTTCCTGGGGCATACAGCCAGAAATTTAGGAATATGACATAACAATCTGGGCAAACTTATATTGAGCTTGAAAGAGTAAAACAAAGTAATTTTGACCGATGAATACGGGCATTAAAAATAAAGACAACATATGCAGCTCTTAGAGAAGTAACTTTTTTGGAAGAATTTAAAGATTCAATTCCTTCGGTCGTGAGAACTCATGTGGAGGAGCAGAGGGTTCAAACAGTAAGACAAGTAGCAAAATTAGCTGATGGTTCTGAGTTAGTTCATAGAGTTAAACCTTTCTTTCGTTACCCACAAAGTGGTAAGGTGAAGGGAAGGTGGGTAATCAGGAAAGAGAAGGTGGAAATTCGCAGGAAGCTTTTTCTCAGAATAAAAAAGGAAAGTGCTGAGGGTAGAAGTGATATTTGAAAATCGAGGTGTTTTCATTGTAATAAAAATGGACATACAAAATCTGTGTGCTGGAAATTACAGGAAACATCTGTTGGAATTATAGGGGTGCAGAAAAGTACTGGAAGTAAAAGTATTGTGGGTTTTGAGGTTCATGCACAGGAAAAACCAGTGGTTTGTGTACAGATAAAACAGGAAGAATCAGTGATAGGTAAAGAAGTGGAAATATGTTCACAATTCACCCAAAAGAATTCAGAGGAGCAGGTTGCAGAAATGTTTAAAGATTTTGTGTGTGAAGGGAAAGTCTTTCTATCTGTACGGGGTGGAGTAGGTAAGGGCGTTAAAATTTTAAGAGACTCGGGCTAGTCAATCCTTAATGTTGTGAGATAGTGACATTTGTTGTTCAGAGGGAGTATTGCAGGGACAGGTGATAATAAGGGGGTTCATGGAGATGCTAATCCTATTCCATTGTAAAAGGGAAATTTAAAGAGTGAGTGGAAAACAGGTGAGGTGATTGTTGGAATAGTGGAAAAATTGCCCATTGCAGGGCTCCAATTTATTCTGGGTAATGATATAGCTGGATCACAGATGTCGGGGATGCCATTGGTAGTTGAGCAGCCTATAGAAGTGTTTTCAACAGAAGTGTTGCAAAAGAACATCCTGAATTGTTTCCAGATTGTGTGATAACGAGACCACTGGCTCACAGATTGAAACAAGAAAAACAAGAAGGACAAGCAGTTCAAAAACAGGAAGAAGGTATTAAAATCCAATTAGCAGGCAGAGTGTTTGATAACATTGGTCAGAAAGACACAGCAGAGGAATAGCAGCTGAAGTGTTTAACTCAAGGAGGTTAGTGGAGTTACAGAAAAGATTTTCTACTACAACATTTATACCAGACAGCTTACTCAGAAACAGAGGAAAAATGTATTCCAGAATGTTATTACCTTAAGGGTGATATTTTAATGAGAAAATGGAGGCTGGATCATATCTCAGCAAATGAAAACTGGAGGGAGATACATCAGATTGTTATCCCATTAGGATATAGAAATGAGAATCTGAGGATTGCCCACGAAATTCTAACGGGGTGACATTTAGGAATTAGAAAGACACAGGAAAAAGTGCAGAAACATTTTTGTTGGCCTGGATTGCATAGGGAGGTAGTAAAATTCTGCAGAACATCCCACACATGTCAGGTGATAGGGAAACCACGAGCAGTGTTTAAGCCAGCACCTTTAATCCCAATTCCAGCATTTGGAGAACCTTTGATTAGGGTCATGATTGATTGTGTAGGACCCCTCCCTAAGACTAAAAGTGGAAATCAGTACTTACTGACAATAATGGATGTGTCGACAAGGTTTCCTGAAGCAATAAATTTAAGAAATATTACAACAAAAAAGATTCAACTAATTTTTTTACGATTTTTTGGTTTACCTAAGGAAATACAATCAGATCAGGGTTCAAATTTTATGTCACAGCTGTTTAAGGGAGTAATGAACAGTTTAAGGATAAAACAGTTTAAGGGAGTAATGAACAGTTTAGGGATAAAACAGTTTAAGTCAACAGCTTACCATCCAGGCTCACAAGGAGCTTTGGAAAGATGGCATCAAACTTTAAAAACTATGATGAGAATGTACTGTCAGGATTATCCACAGGATTGGGATGGGGGAATTCCATTCTTGTTATTTGCTATTAAAGATGTTCCTAATGCATCGACTAGTTTTAGCCCTTTTGAACTAGCTTATGGTCATGAGGTAAGGGGACCACTGAAGTTGATTTATGAGAAATCGGTGGGTCAAAATTCAGAAACTACTCTCTTGGGTTACTTATCAAACTTCACAGAGAGATTGGACAGAGCATGTGAGTTGGCTAGGGAACATTTAAAGATATCACAGCACGTGATGAAAGTGAAAGCAGGCAGGAAGGCTACAGCTTGGAATTTTATTGCTGGAGAGAAAGTGATAGTGCTGTTACCAGTACTGGGTGACTCATTAAAGCCAGGTTTAGTGGGCCTTACAGGAATGAAAAAAATTGAGTGAGGTAAATTATTTCATAAATACTCCAGATAGATGAAAGAAGCAGAGGGTGTGTCATGTAAATATGCTTAAAAAGTGCTTTGACAGGGATAATGAGAAAGAGGTAGAAATGCTGGGTTCTGAAATTGATATTCCTCTAATCAAATTGGATAACGAGGGGGTACTTGAAAACTTAAATGTAATATTGAGTTACCTTCTAGGCAAGCGTCAAAGTGATTTGGAAAAGCAATTGCAGTCACACAAAGCTATTTGTGGAAATAGGTTGGAGAGGGCAGCTTTAGCTATACCTGATGTCTCTGTAGAAGTTTCATCTTTGATAAGGCAACATCCTTATAGATTAAATTCAGCAAAGTTATCACAAGTACAGAAAGAAATTGACTTCATGCTTCAAAATGATATCACTGAGTCTAGTTGCAGTAACTGGAGTTCACCTATTGTACTGGTACTAAAACCGGATGGAACATAAAGACTGTGTGTGGACTATCGAAAGATGAATGCGGTGACAAAAGTGGATTCATATCCTATACCACGGTTGAGAAAGTAGGACAATCAAAATTTATCACAAAGATTGACTTGCTAAAAGGATATTGGCAAGTACCGTTATCGGAGAGAGCCACGGAGATATCGGCTTTTGTGACACCAAATTGACTACATCAGTTTAAAGTCATGCCATTTGGTATGAAGAATGCACCTGAGACATTTCAAAGACTGACAAAGTAATTGCAGGTCTAAGCAATTGTGCTGTTTACAGTGAAACTTAGTTTTCAGTCAGACATGGGATGAGCATTTACACCATCTGGAAGAATTATTTACTCAATTACAAGAAGCTAATTTGGTGATGAACTTGGCTAAAAGTGAATTTGCAAAAGCGCAAGTTACGTATTTAGGCCATACCATTGGGCATGGTAAGATGGCTCCAAGAGATGTGAAAGTCAAGGCTGTCATGGATTTCCTCATGCCTACAACAAAATTAGAAGATTTTGAGATTTCTGGGCATGAGTGGGCTTTATCTGAAATTTATACCAAATTTTAGCAGTGTGGTTGCTCCACTGTCTGAACTATTAAAAAGGAACAAGAAGTTTCAATGGACACTGGAGTGTCAGCAGGCGTTTGATAGTTTGAAAATTGTATTAACTATGAACCAGTTTTGGCAGTACCCAATTATGCCAAGCAATTTAAATTGGCCATTGACGCAAACGATATCGGCATTGGGGCCGTACTGTTACAAGATGACACTGGAATTGAAAAACATGTCCGGTATTTTTCACAGAAGTTGGATGCACAACAGAGAAGATATTCAATGGTGTTAGTATTGCTACATTTTGAAATCTATGTGGCAAACAATTCAGAAACAATTGTTTACAGACCACAATCCTTTTAAGTCTCTGGACAAATTTCGAGACAAAAGTGCAAGGCCGTTCAGGTGGAGTTGATTACTGCAACCATTTAATCTACAGATTGTACATGTAGAGAGATGAGAAATTCTGATTGCAGAAGCATTATCAAGAGTTGACGCCTAAAGGGAAAATTAGACATTTAAAACCTGGACACTGAACTGAAATGACTTCCGTTGATACGAAGGATTTGTATATATATATTATGTTAATGCATGTATCTGGTAATGTAATAGTGTAAGTATATAGATAAGTATAGGAGATAGTATAAGATGGGTTAATAAAAATGAAGCGTCTTTTTAAATAATGCCGGTTCATTTTTTAATAAGGAGGGGAAAGTCATGAAGATATAATAATGTCATTGGAATTTATGGTAAAATAGTAGTATCGGGGGGGTGTGTGTGTGTGTGTGTGTGTGTGTGTATGAGAGGGAGAGTGAGACAGAGAGAGAGAGAGAGAGAGAGAGAGAGAGACTTAAACAATAGCTTAAACTATGTCCCACAGTTTAATTATTTTTCATGGCAGTCTGTCATATGCCAAAATCCCTATACACTGCCTCCATTCTCTTTAAAATATTTTAAATTATAGAACAGGCTATTAAAATAATTTACTGATTCAGTTAAATTTGCTTCCAGCAGACCTTTGGAATATGGCGTCAGTTAGAACCATTCTGAAAGCACAAAATCAGATTGCATTTCAACTGAAAATCGCAGAATGTCTGCTTGGTAGTGACGAACAAAATTAATAAATTTAGAATTTTCATCAAGCAATCTTACATTTACACAATGTTACTCTGAAATAGTTGTTCACAAGTACAACCTTAAGAATATTTTAGCTCACACTCTTTCTCATTCTCTGTAGAGAGCATCTGGGTTCTGACTAGTGCCTTCCAATATGGGTGCAACTGAGAATGGTAAATCATCAAAATGAAATAAATCAAACTATCATTCTGTATATTGGTGCTAAAAAAGCTCCTAGCCACTGTATTGCCCAATTAAGACAAAAACTCATTTGCTTAAGCAGTCACTAGGATTTGTATTCTGCAATGTAATGGGATTAATTTGCAACTGTCATTACAAATTATTTTAATGAAAACAAGCACTGAAAAAGTGCAAAAATGTTAAACATTGGTTGGAATAAAGAGAGCACTTCTATGAGCCATATCAGTCTCAAGCAAATACAATATCTCACTGTTAACTGCAACACTACCAAATAACATTGGCAGATGAGTGAGAACTCATGTGTAAAAGGTTAAAAAATAGAAATAAGGATACATTTCATGAGATTTAATCATATATATTATGCCTTTTTCCCTTATACTGTAAGCATATGAATAAGATTCCATTGCCTATGCGCTTGTCAGGTTAAAGTCTCTGCTTTTCCCGGAAAATGATTAAAAAGAAAGCCATGGGAAAATGCCCTCACAGCCATGGGAAAAAGGAGCTGAGGTGGAAAATCAGCCATGCTGTTATGGAATGGGGAACAACCTCAAAAAACCGACTCCTGCTCCATTTCTCAAGTAATGTGGGAAACGCAACAGTCAATTTGCACACACCAACCAGCAATGTGATAATGATCAGGGCACCTATTGTTTTATGTGTTCGTTGAGGATTAGCATAGAACAGGACTCTGGGAGAGTGCCCCTCAGAGGGCAGATCTTGGTTTAATGTCCCATCTGAAAGACAGCATCTCAATATTCTCTCATTGCTGCACTAAACCATCAACCTACATTATATCCTCAGGTTTCTGAAGTGAAAATTAAACCCACGGCAAACTCAGACAAACTGACTTTTAAAGTATTAGAGGTGCTGACAACCATATTGAAATAAAAGTCTGAGAGTTATCATTAATTATATAACAAATCACAAAATCAGAGAGTAGTTACTGCACAGGAGGAGGCCATTCAGCCTAATGTATCTGTGCTGGCTTGCCCAAGGAGCAATTCCCCTCGCGCCACTCACCTGCCTTCTCCCAGTAGCCTTGCACATTCTTGCTTTTCAAATAATAATGTAATTCCCTCTTGAATGAACATGCTTCTGCCACACTCTCAGACAGTGCATTCCATGTCCTAATGACTTGCTGCATGAAATGTTTTTCCTCATATTGCCATTGCTTCTTTTGCCAATTACCTTAAATCTGTGTCCTCTGGTTCTCAATCCCTCTACCAATGGAAACAGTTTCTCCCTATCTACTGTGTCCAGAGTTGATTTTGAATGCCTCTATCAAATCTCCTCTCAACCTTCTCTTCTCCGAGGAAAACAGTCCGAACTTCTCCAATCTATTTATGTAACTGAAGTTCCTCATCCCTGGAACCATTCTCATGAATCTTTTTCACACTCTCTCTAATGCCTTCACATCCTTCCTAAAGTGCTGGGCCTAGAACTGGACACAATACGCCAGTTGAAGCTGAACAAGTTCCATATAAGTTTTACATAACTTCCTTGCTTTTGTACACTATGCCCTATTAATAAAAGCCTAGGATGCTGTATGCTTTATTAGCCACTCTCTCAACCTGTCCTTCCACGTTCAATGATTTATGCACACATACACCCAGGTCTCTTTGCTCCTGCACCTCCTTTACAGTTGTAACCTTTTTTTGTTTACCCATGTTCTTGGTACCAAAATGAATCACTTCTCACTTCTCTGCATTAAATTTCATCTGCCACATGTCCAGCCATTCCACCAACCTGGCTACATCCTTTTGAAGTTCTAGACTATCTTTCTCACTTCCAAATTTTGTCGTGTCTGAAAATTTTGAAATTGTGCCGTCTACACCAAGGTCTAGGTCATTTATATCAGGAACAGGGTCCCTAACACCAGCCTCTGGGGAACTCCACTATAAACCTTCCTCCAGTCCGAAAAGCATCCATTAACCACTACTCTGTTTCCTGTCACTCAGCCAATTTCATATCTATGCTGCTACTATCCCTTTTATTCCTTGAGCTCTAACTTTGCTTACAAGTCTGTCGTGTGGCACTTTATCAAATGCCTTTTGGAAGCCCATGTACACCATATCATCAGCATTACCCTCTCTGTTACCTTAAAATAACTCCAACAAGTTAGTTAAGCACAATTTACCTTTAACAAATCTATGCTGGTTTCCTTAATTAATTTACATTTTCCCAAATTACTATTAATTTTGTCCTCAATTATCATTTCTAAATGCTTCCTCCGCCACCACCCACCCCCCCACCCCCCCCACCCCCCCCAACACACTGAGGTTAAACTGCCTGGTCTATAGTTGCCGGGCTTATTTTTACATCATTTTTTGAACAAGGGCGCAACATTTGCAATTCTCCGGTCGTCTGGCACCAAATACCATTGAGTCTAAGGAAGACTGGAAAATCAATGTCTCTGCAATTTCCACCCTCACCTCATCAGTATCCTTGGATGCACCTCATCTGGTCCTGTGCCTTGTCAGCTTTAAGTACAGGCAGCCTATCCAAGACTTCTCCATTATCAATTTTAAACCCTTCAAGAGTCTGAATTACCTCCTCTTTCATCATGACCTGCCCAGCATCTTCTTCATTGGTAAAGACAGAGGCAAAGTATTCATTTAATACCTCAGCCATGTCCCTTGCCCTCAAGGGCAAATCCCCTTTTTGGTCCCTAATTAGCCCACTCCTCCTTTAATCACTTCAACTATTTATTTGCCTGTAGGAGACTTTGGATTTATTTTGGTTAATTGCCAGTCTTTTCTCATACTCTTTCTTTGCTTCTCTTATTTGTTTTTCCAATTGCCTGCTGAACCTTCAATATTCAGCCTGGGACTCAGTTGTATTATCCACCTGACATCTGTCATAAGCACACGTTTTCTTCTTCATCAGTTAGACAACTTCAGTTAATAAATACTTTTGCACTCTTTTTGCACTCAACTAAAATTATGTTGCAAAAAATAATTGAGATTTTAATGCTTTGAGTGCGGCAGAGAAGAGTGAACAAAATGAGGTAGATTTTTGTCCTTACCTGCTAGGTATTAAGCAGCACATAGGTGGAATGGATCAGCCTAGCAAGATCATCTAGCAGGGAGGATTGCATGCTCTTTACAGAGCCTGTTTTGTTTCTCTTCCATTAATTTCAATGGAAGGAAAATCCAAAGGATTCTGTTACTGGCATGCATTCCTCTATGCCAAACTTTCCTGTGATTCACCTAGGCAGTAAAAATAAAAATCCACTCCTCCACTTGCACCACAATTATTGATGTTGTGTTATCTGTGGCACTACATTATTTGGAAGCAAACTGTGGAGCTTGTGAAAACTACATAATTTACTGTTCTCAACTTTGTAAGAAAATTTCATTGGCTTACAATGGATCACAATCAAAATGCCAGGTTTATGAAGGAAGTACTACATCAGTAAAATTTTACTGTCTGATTACAAATGGGAGGCATTGCTGGCAACCCAGGAAATGACTGCTGAGAGGCAGCAATCTGTCTAAAATGTTAAAACACAAAATGGCTCCTTCCTGAAGGGGCATTTGGGTGATTGCACCATAACCACCTTGCCATTATCAGCAAATAAATTTTGCCCACATCATAGCCAGATGAAATTACCTTTGAATCTGACTGCAGCGCTTTCCTTAATTACTTATAAAAAGTGAAGCCTTTAAATTTAGTTTCTCTCTTGTTGCAGATGGCCATAGCTTGGTACTTGGATGGTGTGAATGTTACTTGACATTTATCAGCTCAAGCCTGAATTTTGTCCAGGTCTTGCTGCAGGCCATCAGGAACTGTTTCATTATCTGAAGAGTTATAAATGGAGCTGAACACTCTTCAATCAGCAGAGAAGATCCACACTTTTGACCTTGTGATGGTGGGGAAGGTCATTGATAAAGCAGTTAAAGATGGCTGGGCTTAGGATACTGCCCTGAGGAACTCCTGCAGCAATGTACTGGGTGATTGTTTTCCAACAACCAGAGCCTTTGTGCTAGGCATGAATCCAGCCAGTGGGGAGCTTCCTCCCCGACCCCATCCCCGAGTTCCATTGGCTTCAATTTTACTAGGGCTTCTTGGTTCATTCATTCAAATGCTGCCTTAACGTCAAAGGCAGTCACTCTCACGTCAGCTCTTTTGTTCATGTTTGGAACAAGGCTGAAATAAGGTCTGGAGCCAAGTGATCCTGGAAAAACCCAAACTGAGCATCAGTGACCAGGTTATTGGTGACGGAGTGGTGATTGATAGCACTGATGACATCTTTCATCACTGCTAATGAGGTGGTAGTTGGCTGGATTGGATTTACCTTGCTTTTTGTGGACAAGACATGCCTGGGCAATTTTCCACATTGTTGAGTGGATGCCATTAACTTGAGCAAATAAATTTTGCTCCACATCATAGCCAGATGAAATTACCTTTGAATCTGACTGCAGTGTTGTAGCTGTACCAGAACAAACTGGCTAGGGACATGACTGGCTCAGGAGCACATTACAACTGAGATGTTGTCAGGCTCCATAGCCTTTGTAGTATTCAGTGCACTTAGCCATTTAATACTATGTGGACTGAATCGAACTGGCTGAAAACTAGCATCTATGATGGTGGGAACCTCAGATGGAAGACGCGATGCATCATCCATGAGGCACTTCTTGCCAAAGGTGGCTGCAACTCTTCCACTTTGTCTTTTGCACTGACATGCTGGGCTCTTCCATCATTGATGATGGGGATATTCATGGAATCTCCTCCCGTTAGTTGTTTGATTGTCCACCACCGTTCATGTCCGGGTGTGGCAGGACTGCAGATCTTTCATCTGATTCATTAGCTGTCGGATCACTTAGCTCTTTCTATAACATGCTGCTTCCACTGTTTAGCATGCGTGTAGTCCTGTGTTGTAGCCCAAGTTGGCATCTCATTTTTAAGTGCTGCTCCTGCCATGCTCTCCTACATTCCTCATTGATCCAGGATTGGCCCTTTGGCTTGATGACAAAGAGTAAGGGATATGCTGG
Organism: Cetorhinus maximus; assembly: GCF_964194155.1. NCBI lineage: Eukaryota > Metazoa > Chordata > Chondrichthyes > Lamniformes > Cetorhinidae > Cetorhinus > Cetorhinus maximus. Next base: position 51,673,167 of record NC_135896.1, on the reverse strand, counting down.
GCCATGAAGTTACATATTGTAGTGGAATACAATTCTGCTGCTGATGGTTCACAGCACCTCATGGGTGGCCAGTTTTGAGCTGCTAGATCTGTTCTGAATCTATCCCATTTAGCATTGTGGTAGTGCCACATAACACAATGAAGGGTATATTCACTATGAAGATGGGACTTCATCTTCACAAGGACTTAAGGAGATATGAGGGCATATTACCAAAACAAGAGGTTTAGGGAGGAAATTCCAAAGCTTAGGGACTTAGCAGCTGAAGGCAGAGCTGCAAATTGTGAAATCAGGGATGCAGAAGAGGCCAGGATTTTTTTTTATTTATTCATTCATGCGATATGGATGTCAGTGGCTAGGCCAGCATTTATTACCCATCCCTAACTGCCCTTGAAAAGGTGGTGGTGAGCTGCCTTCTTGAACCACTGCAGTCCATGTGGTTTAGGTTCACCCACAGTGCTGTTAGGAAGGAAGTTCCAGGATTTTGACTGAGCAACAATGAAAGAACAATGATATAGTTCCAAGTCAGGATGGTGTGTGGCTTGGAGGGGAACTTGCAAGTGGTGGTGTTCCCATGCATCTGCTGCCCTTGTCCTTTTAGATGGTAGAGGTTGCAGGTTGGAAGGTGCTGTCAAAGGAGACTTGGTGAGTTGCTGCAATGCATTTTGTAGATGGTACACACTGCTGCGACTGTGCATCAGTGGTAGAAGGACTGAATGTTTAAGGTGGTCGATGGAGTGCCAGTCAACCAGGCTGCTTTGTCCTGGATAGTGTCGAGCTTCTTGAGTGTTGTTGGAGCTGCACTCATCCAGGAAAGTGGAGAATATTCCATCAAACTCCTGACTTGTACCTTGTAGATGTTCAACAATTGTAGGAATGCAGAGATCTTGGAGGGCTGGAAGAGGTTACAGACATATGGAAAGAAAAGCCATGGAGGGATTTGTAAATGAGCAAAAATTTTTAAATTAAGGCATTGTCTGACCAGGAATCAATATAGGTCAGCAAGCACAGGGGTGATGGGTGAATGGGATTTGGTGCGAGTTAGGATATTGGCAGCAGAGAATTGAATGACCTCAGGTTATTTTCATTGGAAGATAGAACACAAGTGATGTAACTGATAATGGCAACATGTATGGCCATGTGGATGCAATCTATGAATCCTTGTATTTTGAGGAATTCAGAAACTTGGCAAAATTAGAAGGTTCTGTGATGTTACGACCATTTGTCCATGAGGAACTCAATGGATTACTTTGCTCCAGCATACAAAGCATCAGTGATGGGCCTATACATTTGTGCACAGCTGATTAGCTAACAATACTGTTGTTCCACTGGCAGTCTGTAAGACCCTAAAATAAAGTTTCATGACAGCTGTGGTCTTCACAACCAATTAAATGCATTACATATACCACATGTGGAATGTGGGTAGGGTTGCAACATGTGGCATTGATAGCCTTCCTCATGAAGCACAGCTTCTGAAAGCAAAGTCCCAGGAGCACATTAATGTTTTATATTCTTTTGTACTACTCAGCCAGTCTATCCCCACTCCACTGCACCTCTCTTCTTTCAAAAGGATAGAAGGTATCCTGGGAGAGCCATTGTCATTTCCTCAGAACTTGTATGAGGAGGGATGGGAGGGGTGAGGAATGAGTAAGAAAAACTAAGCACCTCAGCAGAAGAAGCTGATAGTGAAACAGGAGTCAACAGTGGACACATAAGACGAAAATCATCTGAGAATGAATAAATTCTTTCATAGCAGCTGCTGAGCCACTTCAATTGACTTCTGCCTTGCCTCCCAATAACTTGGATGCCTGTTTTCTAAGAATGTGATTTACATACAACATTAACAAGATGGTGATGACAAATATGGTACATAAGATATCACTACCACCTCATTTAAAATACATATAGAAATTTTACACAAAACTGGGAAGGAGAATAAATAGACAACACTTCAGTCTAACAGATTCTCACCCCATTTCTCACCCAGCACAATACTGCTTGACAATGGGTGGTAAAAGTATGAAACTTCAGGCTATGTCAATTAATTTAAGAACAATACAAGGGATACACAGAAGAGATGGTTTATATCATCTGCGCTAACTTCAATGATGAACAAGCATAGAAGAAATAGATGCCTTCAGCCAAAGGGACAAACATTGCAGGTTGCATCATACTCATTGCCTTGAAGTTAAATCTTTCCAAAAAACATTTGATCATCTGGTCCTGATCCTGGTCAGATGGGATGCCCAATAGATCATCCACGATGAGACTGCAGAAGCCGAGATCAAGTTTGAAAAAATTAGTCCTTACGTAGAACAGATTTTACCTGACTCGGCTTTCTTCCATGGACCCTGGCAGAGTACAATTGCAGTCCCATTTGTTAGTCCAAACTGGAAGGATATATATGACACTGCACGTGTCAAATTAAGTATTTGGGGATCACTGGGATTTCTTGCAGCAGTATTGTATTGGTTCAAATCAAGTTCCTGGTAATGAATGTGCCTCTTAGGGCAATAATAGTTCAAACATGAGGAAGCAGCTAACTGCTCAAAATACTGTCAGTATAAATGATTTTATATAATAGCGTGAAATACACTGGATGAAAACTTAAAGTTGGATTTCACTCAAATGACTACTTGTAACCATACTACAAAAGCCAAGAAAATCACCTCACTTTGCTCTCAGTACTAAGGTCAGTCTCCAGCACATCTGAAAGCAGGGTGAATAAAATGGAAACATAACTTGCCTCTGAGACAGAAAAAAAAATCCTGTACAGTCATCAAATGCCGAGTAGCTTATTCCAGGGCTTGGTTCTCATGCAGAAAGTATCCCTTAAAAGAAATCTAACAATGCCCTGATCTGTTAATTATGTCTTGAAGGCTTTTACCAAACCAACTCAGGAATCCTTCCTTGTGAATTAATCAATCCTGTATTCAATTATGATCTCAAACCTCATTAAAGGGCTGAAACCCGCAGTTCTAACCCAGACAAGAGTGGGTAGTACAAACCGTGCCAAGCGTGCATATGCTGCATATGCACCACTCAAAGACTTTTGATTAAATTAATATTTTCTTGTGGTGGCATTCTGCATTGCTAGAAAGCAATGTAAGCATACTCATAACATCAAAAGCAAAGGTGGAATACTTAAATAGTTCACATTGGCCCACCCACTGATATATTCCACAAGTCTAGACTCCCAGACTATTGGAATTTGCAACTACTGGTTTGATGATTCCAAACATCAGGAGTACTGTTAAACAATTTTGTTCACACAGATAATAGAGCTATCTGACTATACACTCATTTTTTAGATTTGATGCATTTCAGTTTATCTCACTATGTGGCAGCAATGCAAATGCTCAAAATGTATTTCTAATTATATTAAAGCTATTTGATTTAATAATTTATTTTCCTCAGAAATCTATACAACCAATACGTGTAGCAGCCACAACACAAAAATCCCAACATATCACCGTATGAGATAACTTAAGCTTTACATTCTCTTAATTCTCAAAGTACATAACCTGTTCATGGCTTAACCCTTCAAAGTATTATTTGACAACCAAAAGAACAATGTCATGTTAGGAGCCAATTGTAAATGCCAAATAAATTGTTAATAAATTTGGACTGGCTGGTGAAACATGAATGGATTAAGACTGCTGAGTGTCAGCCTACAGTGAGTTGTAGATGAGATATCCCATGTCTTTTGTGATAGTAAGCCAACAATCGCCATTTCTTGGTGCTGAGCAAATCATGCTACCAAGATTTCCAGTTGAAATCTGCGATGGCAGATACATGGCATGACTGTTATAATCAGTATAAATTTACAACAAAATGTTGAAATTTTAATTTTATGAATTCACAAATTCAAAAATAATTCTTTTGTTACACAGTACTTACAGCAGGCATGTTGGTGCAAATACAACTTGCCTGTTATATGCATTGGTCGAGAAAACATAGTAGCATTAAAAATGAAAAATATTATTTTTCAATACCATTTAAAATTAATTTGCCCAGCATCTTCCCATTGAATTAAAATGATTTACAAGGGTGAAATGGCATAAAAATGACAAACTAGGAAATGGTGAAGAGTGAAAATAGGAATCAGTAATATTGGTGGTGGTTTGCAGGCAAACCCAAATGTACGAACATCAGATCAAAGATTCATATATTAAGATAAATTGCAATATCTGAAACAACGTAGCACATTCTCAATTTCAGCATAGAAAAACAATCATGCAGCAAAATTATGGAACTCTAATTTAATCTGAAATTTATTTGTTTAAATAGTATCTAAGGAATGAAGTGAGATCCCTACATTTATAGAGGGCCTTGTTAAATATCAGTTCATATCTAGACTATTTCAGAGGAAATAAAGACTAAGGGACATGAAATCTGCCACAATAAGCCTCTTTTATTACATTCAAGGCGCAAATGTTTAGTAAAGCGCAGCAATTTCTGCCCAAAATAAGCAATGCCATAACTTATTATTTAAATAGAAAGAAACTTCAGAATGCTTCAGTGCAGAGGGATCTGGGTGTCCTCGTGCATGAATCGCTGAAAGCTAATATGCAGGTACAGCAGGTAATAAAGGAAGGCAAATGGAATTTTGGCATTTATTGCTAAAGGAATAGAGTGTAAAAATAGGGAAGTATTGTTGCAACTGTATAAGGCATTGGTGAGACCGCACCTGGAGTACTGTGCACAGTTTTGGTCCACTTACTTGAGGAAGGATGTAGTTACATTGGAGGCGGTTCAGAGGAGGTTCACTAGATTGATTCCAGAGATGCAGGACTTGTCTTATGAGGACAGATTGAGCAGTTTAGGCCTATACTCACTAGAGTTTAGAAGGATGAGAGGAGATCTAATTGAGGTATATAAGATGCTAAAGGGGATTGACAAAGTAGACGTAGAGCAAATGTTTCCCCTTGTAGGGCATTCTAGAACGAGAGGCCATAGTTTTAGGCTAAGGGGTGGTAGATTTAAATCAGAGATGAGGGGGAATTACTTTTCTCAATGGGTCGTGAATCTGCGGAATGCCGGGACGCTGAATAAATATGAGGAGATAGACAGATTTTTACTTAGGAACGGATTGAAAGATTATGAGGAGAGGGCGGGAAATTGGAGTTGAGGCCGAAATGAGATCAGCCATGATCATACTGAATGGCGGGGCAGGCTCGAGGGGCTGAGTTGCCTACTCCTGCTCCTAGTTCTTATAACCTGCAGCTTTGAAATTGAAGTTAATGCAAATGACTAAAGGTTATCATTTTTGGCCAGTAGCAGTGTTTGCCCATTATATAAGAGGTGAGGACTTCAGCTCAAAAACTGTCAATGAACATGTGATAGTGACACTAGAAACGTGAGGCAGAATTTAGATAAGATGATGGGGATTTGCACACCGATTGGAGAACCAGTTGGAGCCCCACACCTCTTTTCCACAGGAAGTCCGACACTATTTAATTCCAAACAGGAATTTACCTGAGCAGCATTGGGCCTCCCACTGAATTAAGGCCCCAACTGGGCGGAGGCAAGCAGCTCTCCACTACTGAGAGTGGTGGCTGCTGCTGGTAATGTATTAAGAACCTCATTTCAAAAAGAGCGGGGAGGCTTCATTTCAAAAAGAGCAGGGAGGCTTCGTTTCAAAAGAGCGGGGAGACTTCATTTCAAAAAGAGCAAGAATGGGTGATGTGTTGCTACTGCAGCAGGGAGGCTTCATTTTAAAAAGAGCGAGAATGGTGCTGTGTTGCTACTGCAACATGTGGGCGCTGCTGGGCACCAAGGGGATCCAGGGCGAACCCATCAGCACTAAGTGATTACAGGTCGAGGAACTTTGGATCCAAGTCGAGGGGCTGGAGTGCGAGCTGTAGACACATCAGGGAGGGGGAAAGTTGCCTGGATACTTTGCTCCAGGAGGCGGTCACACCCCTCATATTAGGTCATTCCAATTTGGTCTGCGATCAGGGACAGAATGATGTGACTGCAGGTGAGGCAGGTATGGGGACTCAGGGGGTAGCATTCGAGGAGCCTCAGCCCCGGCAATTGTCCAACAGTTACATGGACGAGAGCAGGGACTGCAGGGGGGATGAGCGAAATGACGACGGTACCATCATACTGGGAGATTTTAAGTGGTTGGGGGGAGGGGAAGAATAGGAACGTAGTAGTGGTAGGGGACAGTATAATTAGGGTGATAGATACTGTTCCCTGCAGCCGTGAGCATGAGTCCAGAAGGCTGTGATGCCTGCCCAATGCCAGGGTTAAGGACATCTCCTCAGGGCTGGAGAGGAACTTGGAATGGGAGGGGAGGGATCCAGTTGTCGTCGTCCACGTTGGTGCTAAAAACATTGATAGGACTAGAAAGGAGGTTCTGCAGGAAGAATTTGAACAGTTAGGGACTAAATTAAAAAGCAGATCCTCCAAGGTAATAATATCGGGATTACTACCTGAGCCACGGACAAGCTGGAGTAGGGTAAATAAAGTCGAGGAGGTAAATGCGTCACTCAAAGATTGGTGTGGGAGAAATGGGTTTCAGTTCATGGGGTACTGGCACCAGTACTGGGATGGAAGGGAGCTATTCGGGTGGGTTGGGCTTCACTTGAACTGTGTTGGGACCAGTATCCTGGCGAATTGAATAACTAGGGCTGTACAGAAGGCTTTCAACTAAATAGAGGGGGTGGTGGCGATGGGAGTGTGTGTTCTGGAGAGGGGATACGTACGCTTACAAAGCGAAAGGAGATGGCAGCATTGCAGGGCAGCTATTTCGGTAATGATACCCAGAGTGTGACAGGAAAGGGCAGAGTGTACAAACATAAATAAACAACAGCAAAAAGGGTCGAAGGGGGAAAAAATGGTAAAAAGGCTAAATTAACAGCTTTTTACTTAAATGCACATAGTATACGGAACAAAATTAATGAATTAACGGCACAAATAGAGGATAATGGGTATGAGACATGGTTACTAGGAGATCCAAGCTGAGAACTAAATATTCAGGGGTATGTGACTTTTCGAAAGGGCAGGCAGGAATGAAAGGGTGATGGTGTAGCTTTATTAGTACAAGGCGCAATAAGTATGATCATAAGAAATGATCTTGGATCAGAAGATGTAGAATCCATATGGGTGGAGGTAAGAAATAAGAAGGGGAAGAAGACACTGGTGGGAGCAGTCTATAAGCCCCCTAACAGTAGCTATACTGTAGGACAAATAATAAATCAGGAGATAATGAGGGCATGTAAAAAAGGCAGTACATTAATCATGGGTGACTTTAATCTTCACGTAGATTGGGAAAATCAAATTGGCAGAGGTAGCCACGAGCAAGAATTCATACAGTATATTTGGGACAGTTTCCTAAAATACTATGTTGTGGATCCAAGCAGGGATCAGGCTAATTTGGACCTGGTAATGTGTAATGAGGCAGGTTTAATAAATAATCTCAGAGTAAAAGATTCGCTAGGAAACAGTGACCATAGGATGGTAGAATTTAGCATTCAATGTGAGAGTAAGAAACTTGGGTCGGAAACAACTGTGCTAAACTTAAATAAGGGTAATTAAAAAGGAATGAGGGCAGAGTTGGCTGGAGTGGACTGGGAAAGGAGCTTAGCAGAAAAGACGGTTGATGAACAATGGCAGACGTTTAGAAAAATAGTTCATGACACACAACAAAGATATATCCCCATGAGGAAGAAGGATTCTATGAAGGGGATAAGCCAACCATGGTTAACCAAGGAAGTTAAGGATAGTATCAAATTGAAAGAAAAAACATACAACGTGGCAAAGATTAGTGGTAAGCCAGAGGATTGGGAAAGTTTTAAAAACCAACAAAAGAAGACCAAAAATAAATAAAGAGGGAGAAAATAAACTTTGAGGGTAAACTAGCAAGTAATATCAAAACAGACTGTAAAAGCTTCTTTAAATATATATAGGCCAAAGTGAACATAGGCCCCTTAGAGAATGAGGCCGGGGAAATAATAATGGGGAACCAGGGAATAGCAGAGGAGTTGAATAAATACTTTGCATCAGTCTTCACAGTAAAAGACACTAACAGCATTCCAAAAATACTATATAATCAAGCGGCAAAAGGGCAGGTGGAAATAAATACAATAACTATCACTAGAGAAAAAGTACTAGGGAAACTAATAGGGCTAAAGGCTGAAAAGTCCCCTGGATCTGATGGGTTGCATCCTAGGATATTAAAGGAAGTAGCTACAGGGATAGTGGATGCACTGGTAGTAATCTTCCAAGAATCCTTAGATTCTGGAAAAGTCCCAGAGGATTGGAAAACTGCCAATATAACACCCTTATTCAAAAAAGGAGGGAGACAAAAAAACAGGTAGCTATAGGCCAGTTAGCTTAACATCCATCATTGGGAAAATGTTAGAATCTATTATAAAGGATGTAACAGCAGAGCATTTAAAAATGCATAACATAATCAAGCAGAGTCAGCATGGCTTCATGAAGGGGAAATCATACCTGACAAATTTATTAGAATTCTTTGAGGTAACGAGCAGGATAGATAAAGGGGAACCAGTATATATAACATATTTGGACTTCCAAAAGGTGTTTGACAAGGTACCGCACATAAGGCTACTCAATAAGGTAAGAGCCCATGGTGTTGGGGGTAGTATATAAGCAAGGATAATGGATTGGCTAACTAATAGAAGACAGAGAGTTGGGATAAGGGGGGCATTTTCAGGATGGCAACCTATAACAACTGGAGTGCCACAGAGATCAATGCCGGGGCCTCAATTATTTACAATATATATGAATGACTTAGGTGAGGGAAGTGAATGTACTATCGCCAAGTTTGCAGATGACAAAAAATAGGTGGGAAGGCCAGTGGCGAGGATGACAGAGTCTACAGAGGGATATAGACAGGTTAAGTGAGTGAGCAAAAACTTGGCAGGTGCAATACAATGTGGGAAAATGTGAGGTTATGCACTTTGGCAGGAAGAACAGAAGAACTGTATAATATTTAAATAGAGAAAGGCTGCAGAAAGCTGCAGCACAAAGGGATTTGGGGGTCCTTGTGCATGAATCACAAAAAGCTAACATACAAGTTCAGCAAGTAATAGGGAAGGCAAATGGAATGTTGGCCTTTATTTCAAAGGGAATGGAGTATAAAAATAGGCAATTCTTGCCAAAACTATACAAGGCACTAGTTTAGACCACACCTGGAATACTGTGGACAGTTTTGGTCCCCTTATCTAAGTAAAGATACACTGGCATTGACGGCAGTCCAGAGAAGATCCACTAGGTTGATCCTGGGTATGGAGGGATTTTCTTATGAGGAGAGGTTGAGTAGGTTGGACCTTAACTCACTGGAGTTTAGAAGAATGAGAAGTGACCTTATTGAAACATATAGGATTCTTAGGGGGCTTGACAGGATAAATGAGAGGTTGTTTCCCCTTGTGGGTGAGTCTAGGACCAGAGCACATAATCTCAGAGTAAGGGGTTGCCCATTGAAGACAGAGATGAGGAGGAATTTCTTCTCTCAGAGGGTAGTCAATCTGTGGAATTCTTTACCGCAGAGGGCTGTAGAGGCTGGGTCGTTTAAGTATATTCAAGGCTGAGTCAGATTTTTGATCAGTAAGGGAATCAAGGGTTATGGGGAAAAGGCAGGAAAGTGGAACTCAGGGTCATTAGATCAGCTATGATCTCATTGAATGGCGGAGCAAATTCGATGGACCAAATGGCCTACTTCTGCGCCTACATCTTATGGTCTTATGGACCACCACCTAATCCCTGGAGAGAGATAAGTGGGGTGGGGTGGAGGTCGCAGGCAAGGGGGACCAGATGCAAGAGCCAGGGGGTGGCTTTCAACAGCACTCCCCTCTTCCGAATGTTGGGTCTCTCGATCGGGGACTGAGTGTCTGTGAACGAGGGATTCCCCCCCTCCCCCCAAAAGACTACAGGCAAACCCGGCAGAATTTGCTGGATGGCTCTCGGGAGGTGCATGGAAATTGGGCAAGTCCCGTTGAGTGCCTTAGCCACCATTAAATTCCGGTGGACTCAGGGATAATTGCTCTCAAGAAGCTCACTAATGAGTCTAATTGACATCCTGCCACCAGTGGGCAGGATTCACACATTGTACCCTTCCCACCCACCACGAAATGCAGGACACTTTTCCCACCACTGGGAATCAGATGTAGGAACTCCTGACCAATTCTCTCCACCACCACCGCATCATGGCCGCTCCAGCAGGCCCCATTAAATTCTGCCCGTGAACGGACTTATCTAAATATTATCCATTTGGGGCATGGGGCTCACTGAATCACAAATCTAATTAAATAGACAGATTTAAGATCACATGTGAGATACTCCATTATAATCTATCATATAGAATAAAAATCAAAAATATTATACCCAGCACATACTTCATAGTCACAAATATTACTTCCTGTAATATTTTTTATGTTAATGTTTACAATTTTTCTTTCAACTTTGGAAACAACAGCAACAGCTTGCAATTATATAGCATATTAACATACAAAAACATCCCAAAGAGCTTCACTGAGCCTTAAAGAAAGAAAGTGAGCCAAAGAAGGAAATATTAAGAGAGGTGACCAAAAGCTTGATCATATACGTGGAATATAAGGATAGTCACAGGGTTCCAGCTGGGAATTTCACAGATAATGGGCAGGATGATTGAAGCTATGATCACCAAAGGGGATTGGGGAAAGAGAAAGCACACAAAGCCAGAGTCAGAAGAGCTGAGAGTTCAATAATGGGGCATTGTAATACCATTGAACGTTACCAAGATAGGGAGAGACAAGGCCATTGAGGTATTTAAAACACAAGGAAGTAAATTTTAATTTAGACGTGTACTAGGCATCAACGTAGGTGAGTGAGGACAAGGCCAATGGGCAAACACAACTTTGTAGCGGCCATGATATGGGTAAGAGAGTTTTGGACAAGGCAAAGTTTACAGAGAGTTGAGGTTGGAAAGAACTGGCATATTCAATTTTGGAGGTGGCAAATCATGGGTGAGGATTTCAGCAGCAGACGGGCTGAGCTGTTTGGAGGATTGGAGAGAAGGAAAAAGGAACACAATGTTACAAAAATGTGTTGAGAGGATGTAGAGCCTGGAGCTAAGCTGAGGGCTGAATATGACATCAAGGTTGAAAAGAATCAGCTTCAGCTCCAGTGAATGATCAAGAAGGAAGATGGAGTCACTGAGCATGCAGAGTACATGGCAGCGAGCAAAGACAATGGTTTCGATCTTTCCGATAGTTAGCTGGAGGAAACTGAGGATCATTAAAGACTCAGTGCCAAAAAACAGTCAGGCAGCAGAGTTACTGTGGAGAGGTTGAAAAGGTTACTGGAGCTAAAGTTCTGGATGTCATTAGTGCACATGATTTTTTACCATTTAGCTTGAAAAGGAGAAAATTTAAGCTTAAATATTTTAAGGTGGGAATATGATGACAGGAGCCAGCTGGCAATAGGGAAAATGGCAGTGGGGCAAGAAATCTGATGCTGCAAAAAAGATTGCAGGTGGGTTTGGGCTGCAGGCTCATGGTCAGGAATGTCATGCTATGTTGTGGCTTGCTTGATTGAAAGTATCCATAGAATTACATGGAGTATACAGCAAAGAAACAGGCCATTCAACACAACCAGTCCATGCTGGTCTTTATGCTCCATTCGCGCCTCTTCCCATCTTTTCTCATCTATATCTATAATGGTAACCCTCTATTCCCTTCTCCCTTATATGCTTTTCTAGTTTTCCCTTAAATACATCTATACTATTCACTTCAACCACTCCCTCTGTGGTAGAGAATTCCACATTCTTACCACTCTTTAAGTGAAGAAATTTCTTCTGATATGCCTATTGGATTTTTTGGTAACTATCTTGCATTATTGACCTCTATCATGCTCTTTCTCCCAAGAGGAAACATTGACTCTGTATCCTCCTATCAAAGCTTTTCATAATTTTAAAGACCTCTATTAGATCACCCGTTTCACCTTATTTCTTCAAAGAAAAAGAAACCGAGCCTTTCTTGACATGTATAAGCACACGAACTGCACACAGTACTCTTCTTAAGCGTGGTCCAACCAAGGTTCAATACAACTTTAGCAAAACTTCCCTACTTTTCAATTCTATCCCTCTAGAAATAAAGCCTAGTCTCATCACTGCTGCTCCATCAGCCAATTGCAATCCCCAATGCCGTGCACTAACAAATACAGCATTCCTGATGAAAACTTGGATCCAACTTTTAGTTTAACTAACTTTAAGCTCTGTCAGCCCTTTTCAATATATAATGCCCTCAAACAAAGCAGAGCTGGTTCCCAATCATGAGTGGAAGTGGTACTTCCACAAAGAGGAAGATTTTCTCCATGGGCTTCCAGATCCCATAACTTATTTTGTAGTGCTACCAGACACACTCACCCCCACAATACACCAAAGTTATAATTTCAACATTTGCAGATGACACCAAATTGGGAGTGGGGGAAGAGAAGGTGTAGTTAACAGTGAGGAAGAATGTGAATAAATACAAGACTATTTAATAAACTTGCAGAATAAACATGTAAATATAAATGAATTTCAACATAGGTTGGTAAGGTGCATTTTGGTAGTAATAATAAGAAAGCTACATACTCCTTGGAAAGTAAAAATCTAAATGAGTTTCAGAGGCAAAATTAACGAGGGGTACAAACGCAGAAATTACTAGAAGTAACATAAGAGATTAGCGTGTAAAATTAAAGCACATGGGATTGGGGGTAGTGTATTGAGATGGATAGAAAACTGGTTGACAGACAGGAAACAAAGAGTAGGAATAAACAGGTATTTTTCCAAATGGCAGTGACTAGTGGGGTACCGCAGGGATCGGTACTGAGACCCCAGCTATTCACAACATAGATTAATGATTTAGATGAGGGAACTAAATGTAATGTCTCCAAATTTACAAATGACACAAAGCTGGGTGGGGGGGTGAGCTGTGAGGAGGATGCAGAGATGCTTCAGTGTGATTTGGACAAGCTGAGTGAGTGGGCAAATGCATGGCAGATGCAGTATAATGGGATAAATGTGAGGTTATCCACTTTGGTTGCAAAAACAGGAAGGCAGATTATTATCTGAATAGCTATAAATTGAGAGAGGGGAATGTGCAACGAGGCCTGGGTGTCCTCGTACACCAATCGCTGAAGGTAAGCATGCAGGTGCAGCAGGCGGTAAAGAAGGGAAATGGTATGTTGGCCTTCATAGCAAGAGGATTCGAGTACAGGAGCAGGGATGTCTTGCTGCAATTATATAGGGCCTTGGTGAGACCACACCTGGAATATTGTGTTTAGTTTTGGTCTCCTTATCTGAGGGAGGATGTTCTTGCTATACAGGGAGTGCAGCGAAGGTTTACCAGACTGATTCCTGGGATGGCAGGACTGACATATGAGGAGAGATTGAGTCAGTTAGGATTATATACGCTGGAGTTCAGAAGAATGAGGGGGGAATCTCATAGAAACCTGTAAAATTCTAACAGGACTAGGCAGGGTAGATGCAGGAAGGATGTTCCCGATGGTGGGGAAGTGCAGAATCAGGGGTCACAGTCTGAGGATACGGGGTAGACCATTTAGGACTGAGATGAGGAGAAATTTCTTCACCCAGAGAATGGTGAGCCTGTGGAATTCAGTACCACAGAAAGTAGTTGAGGCCAAAACATTGTACGTTTTCAAGAAGGAGTTAGATATAGCTCTTGGGGCGAAAGGGATCAAAGGATATGGGGAGAAAGCAGGAGCAGGCTATTGCATTGGATGATCAGCCATGATCATAATGAATGGCGGAGCAGGCTCGAAGGGCCGAATAGCCTACTCTTGCTCCAATTTTCTATGTTTCTAAGTAGTAATGCAGGCTAATTAAAGACATGAAAAGCAAACAAAGGATTTGGGTTTAATTCTAGGGGACTAGATGTGAAAAGGAGAGAAGTTATGCTGAACTTTTATAGCATCTTTGTTATCCACACTTGGAGTATTGAGAGATGTTCAGGTCTCCATACTGTAAAAAGGATAGGAGAGCTTGTGGGGAAGATGCAAAAAAGATTTCCAGGGATGATGTCAAAAATGGGATGAACAGTGAGGGAATCTTTTCCTTAAAAAAAAGGCTGGAGGGTGGGGTGATCTGGTCGGGATTTTAAGATTATAAAAGGGTTTAATAAGTTGGGGAGAGAAAATGTTTCCACCTGTGAAGGCAACACAAATTAGAGACAATAAATATAAAATGGTCACTAATAAATCCAATAGGGAATTTAGAAGAAACATCTTTACCCGGAGAATGGTTAGAAGATGGAACTTGTTACCATGAGTGGTAGTGGAGGTGAATGAGTGAGTAAGGAAGAGGAGGTTATGCTGATAGACTTAGATGAAGATGGATGGGAGGAGACTCGAATGGAGCGTGAACACTGACAGGGACCAGGTGGGCCAAATTGCCTCTATGTGCTGTGCATTCCATTTAATTCTTTGCAACCCCACTCTTATAACTCTTAGATATCTACATCTCAGTTCAGCAGTACCTTTCCAGCACCGTCACAACCTATACCAACCACCCCCAAACAACAGTACACTTAAACCTCTGAATCCCCTTCCAACAATTCAAACATTCTCTCCACAATATGCTCAAGCCCAATATGCCCCCTTGCAGTGCTCAAAAACCTTGAATCACAATCATAAAACTACCAAGTCACATGCCTCACCCGCCTACACGGACTCCCTTCACTCCTACCTAACTGCAATATCTTTCCTGCAGTCTTCCTCTGAAGCCTGGGTTTTTAAAACGGTAGAGAAGAAAATATCTATCTACTTAAATGGAATCATAATGGTAATAATAAAGACTACTGGTTTATGTTTTGATGCAAACATGCACATAATCATGGAATACAAATCAAAAATTCCACTAACATATCACAACATTGTGTAAGGAAAACACAATTTGACATATTCAAATCACTAATTCAGTAGCCCTGATAACATACTGCATGTTACATGGGATAAAGCTGTGAAAACTCTGACTTAGTAAGAATTAAGACAGAGATCTGCTCGGAATATGTTAAAAGTGTTGCATATCGTCCATACTTCCTGCCAGTTTAATTAGTACTTCCTATAACACTTTCTTATCATGCTTCAGCTTCCTATTTTAAAATCCTATTTCTTATACTTAGCTCTCATTTGGTAATTTCTCCCATGTCTCATTCCTGTCTCTGGGCCCACTCAGCTCATGTTGTAACCCCTGGCACAACAGCACTACCTGCTAAGACATGTGAAAATTGTCAGCAATCAAACTGCAGACATCTCTTCCAGCCAAAGAACAGGACAGCTTTTTGCAGAGTAGGAGCAGGTGGCCAGCAACACCTATTCCTGCAGGGAGCTGGATTCTGTTATTACCCCAGGCTCTCTCTGCCCACTGCTCCTAAACCCAAGAATCTTCCTCAGTTGCCAGGTCCCTTTGACCCACACTACTACTAAAACTGAAAGCATGCACCAGTGATGATTACACATGCAGGTAACCTCCTGTCCAGTACTCCAGAGTCCAGCACCATTCCTGTGGTCTCATATCTTGGCACCTGGTACTTCCTCCCCATGTATGGCATACACAAGGAAATTCCCAGTTAGCCATACACTCCATTTCACCCCCTTAAGTTCTATCAAATACTATCATTTCCCAAAACGGTTTCTGAGCCCCCAAACTTTAACTTTCCATTATTTGTAAACTCTACGTGAAATCTGTTGCATTTCTTCCTCTGTAATCTTCCAAAATTGTCTAGATTTTGGAAACATCCCAGCAGATTGGAAAACTGCAAATGTAACACCTCTGTTCGAGAAAGGAGGGAGACAGAATGCAAGAAACAATAGGCCAGTTAGCCCAATGTCTGTCATTGGGAAAATGCTAGAATCCATTATTAAAGGGGAAGCAGCAGGACATCCAGAAAACCATAATACAATCAGGCAGAGTCAACATGTTTTTGTGAAACGGAAATCTTGTTTGTCAAATTTATTACAGTTCTTTGAGGATGTTGGATGAAGAGGAACCAGCAGATGTAGTGTTTTTGGATTTCCAAAAGGCATTCAATAAGGTGCGACATCAAAGATTACTATACAAGATAAGAACTTATGATGTTGGGGGTAGCCAACGGATAGAGGACTGGCTAACTAACAGGAAACAGAGAGTCAGGATAAATGGGTAATTTTCAGGGTGGCAAACTGTACCTGGTGGAGTGCCGCAGGGATCACTGCAGGGGACTTAACTATTTGCGATCCAGTTATTCGGAGGTTTTGTAGCTAAATTTGCTCACGATACAAAGATAGACAGGAAAGAAAGTTGTGAGGAGTATATAAAGAAACTGCAAAGGGGTATAGATAGGTTGAGTGAGTGGGCAAAAATTTGGCATGTGGAGTATAATGTGGGAAAATATGAGCTTGTCCACTTCAGCAGCAAGAATAGGAAAACATTATTCAAAAGGAGAGAGACTGCAGGATCCTGCAGAAAGAGGGACATGGAAGTCCTTGTACATGAATTACAAAAAGTTAACATGCAGGTACAACAAGTAATTAAGAAGGTAAATAGAATGTTAACCTTTATTGCAAGGGGGGATGGACTATAAAAGTCCGGAATCTTGCCACAACTGTGCAAGGCATTGGTGAGGCCACACCTAAAGTAATGCGTACAGTTTTGGTCACCTTACTTAAGGAGGGACACACTTACATTGGAAGCAGTTCAGAAAAGGTTCACTAGGCTGATTCCTGGACTGAGGGGTTTGTCTTATGAGGTGAGGTTGAGCAGGTTAGGATACATTCATTGGAGTTTAGAAGAATGAGTGGTGATCTTATTGAAACACTTAAGATTCTGAATGGGCTTGAGCAGGCTAGATGCTGAGAGCATGCTATCCCTCATGGGGGAATCTAGAACTGGGGACACAGTTTAAAAATAGGGAGTCTCCCATTTCAGACGGGATGAGGAAGAATTTTTATCTCAGCAGGCCATTAGACTTTGGAATTCTCTTTGCTAGAGAACAGTGGAGACTGAGTAATTGAATATATTTCAAGGCTTTGATTGACAAGAGAGTCATGGGTTATCAGGGCCAGGCAGGAAAGTGAACTTAAGGCCACAATTAGATTAGCTATGATCTTACTGAATGGTGGAGAAGGCTCAAGGTACCAAATGGCTCTCTCAGGCTCCTGCTCCCATTTCTTATCTTCTTATGTTATGTATCCTTGGCTTAAAAGATGTGAAAAAACAAAAATCCATATGTAAAGGAATATTTAATAATCAAGGCTCGTCCTTTGTGGTTTTCACGGAAAAATGCAGCCAGTAAAAATTCTACAAAACCATTTGACAAACATGGCAACTAACTCATCAGCACTCAAGAACCTTGAAATAGGAACCAGAGATCTCTAATTTTATTGGAATGTATTACTGGAAGAATCCACGAGCAGGTTTTACCTATTTTTAAGATAGTTAATAAAAGAACCAGAAAGGAGGTTTCTTTAAAAAAAACATTTTATGTTATGGTGTGGAATGCAATACCTGAAACGGTTGTGGAAGCAGACTTTACATTTTCAAAAGAGAACTGGTTATACACTTGAGAAGGAAAAAAATACAGGGCTAAATGGAAGGGGAATGGGGCTAACTGGAAAAGCTCTTTCGAAGGTCCAACAAAGGCTGAAGGGGCTGAATGACCACCTTCTGTGCTATATGATTCTATCCTAAAGTATACTATCATAAACTATCCTCACTGATGAAAAACAAAAACATTTTTAACCTTCGTTAAACTTCTCTTACCCAACAGTAAAATACAAATCAGCAGGTTTATAATTCACCTCAAAACAAAGATTGTGCAAAGCACATACATGGGGGAGAATTTTTAGCTCGTCGGGTGGGTGCGCGCCCAACCCGACTGAGCATAAAATGACGCGCAATATTTCGGTCAGCGGGCGTGCGCCAGAGTCAGCAGCGCGCCTGCCGACAATTAAAAGGCCTATTAAGGCCGTTAAAAGGGTAATTGAATGAAATTTTTCACTGCCCATCCAACCTTGTGGTTGGTGGTCAGGCAAAAAGGTCGAGCGGCCTTTACAATTTTTAGGCAACCTCATCCACGGGTGGGATGAGGTTTTTAACAGCAAATAAAAGTAAAACAAAAATTTTAAAATTTATTAATAACATGTCCCTGCTCATGTGACAGAGTCAAATGAGGGGACGTGTTTTATAACATTTTAGAAATGTTTATTTTTAATGTTTTAAACTGTTAATCTCCCTGAGGCAGCTCTGTGCCTCAGGGAGATTTTCAAGCGTGCACCCACAGCAATGTGCGAAGTTCGCACTCGCCTTCCTATTCGCACCCCACCCCCCACAAACAGGCAGTACTGAACGCTGCCACTCTCATTTCAGGCTGAACAGGCCTTAATTGGCCCTCCAGAGCGTGAAATCACGGTCCGGCCCCGACCCCTCCCACCAGCTCCCGCCGAGCCCGCCCAATGAGGGAAAAATCCTCCCAATGAAATAAAAATAAAACAATTGAGTTCCCAAACCTTTCATATGCACAGCTGCTTCTGGATACTTCATTACTAATTCAAGGTTAAATTTCACCTCCTTCTTCTTGGTTATGCAAGTTTCCCAAAGATGTTTCAGAATCTTACCTCAGTTTAGCGCTCCCTTTACCATAATCCTAATGAACAAGAACTGAATTTGTTCCAGATTAGTCAATCTGAGTTTCAACATTAGAAATGGAATCCTGACATTGTGTACAGCTGAAGTGATATTTCGCATGATTCACATTAGAACATTTACTACTATTACGCAATGCAACATTAAATAATTTAGTGCTTTGTGTCTACCAAAATGCATGTCAGTCCTGAGTTACCATCATTCTGACAACACCAACCAATGCTGGTCGGAAGGTATAATCCCTCTACACATCGACTAATTTCAAACAGCACTATTTCTCGGATTCCATTTTCTATTAAAATTTTGGTGGCCTCAAATGAAATGTACTTTCATAACTTACTCAGCGACTACCATTTCTAATTTTTTTTTTTGCGCCGTACCTTGTCCATCTTTAGAAATCACTGCATTCACTTTGGCCTTCTGAATGGCAGACTTTGTCTTCTTTTGCTGAACTTGAACATCCTTAGACATTGGTACAGGGGCACATCTACGAGGAGCAGGCGTCTGCAGAGAACCTCTCATGCCAAATCCAGCAGTAACAGATTGACTCCGACAAACTGAAATTAAAGTCAATACTTAAGGGCAAATTATTAATTTTTGACTTAATTCTATTGTAAAGGTATTCTTGCATTTGAAGCTCCAACTTCTTATGGTGTGATTTATTTATTATGAAGGTAGTAAAACATTTATAACGCAATTAATAAACATAGCTTGTAACTGGAGTACAGAAAGAAGGTCCCAATCAATGTTGTAATTGCTAGTACAAGAGTTGCGTTCGGTGCCCTGGGACAAAAAGGGAAAAATCATCCAGGTTTTGTGTGTCTGATCCCCATCCTTTTATGCCTATTGTGAATGTCCAGAGAGAACAGAAGTTGGTTGTCCTGTCTCAGTTGTCAAATATTAAACCTATACTTAATATTATTGCGCATACAATAAGAACCTACATGAGAGAGGTGCCAAAGGGACTATCAACAGATCTGCATTCCTATATGAGTCAGCACTTTCAGAAAAGGAAAGGGGAAATTCAGAGGGAAGAAATAGAAAATAAATCATGACAAAACTAGAAGAGAAATTAAAATAAGACCTACATTGAAGCCATTTTTCCTCATTCATGCATATAGGGCTTATTACTATCAGTTTTCAAAACCTGTGCATGCTTCAGGCTTGAAAAAGATAGGATCTGGGGTATACCATTTACAAACAGTCCATCTTCTTCCTAGAGAAGAACTCAATATTCAAAGGCATTCTCCTCTTTAAAAAAGGAACAGTAGCTAATCGATTGAAGATAGATCACTACTTGCTCTAGTCTCCAATTGAAACTTATTAAGGTTTGAAGAAGGGGAAAGATATATTGAGGACGGCACGCACATATAGCTTCATATTCAAATTGCTAGTTTATTTGGACTCCTTTTCCTCCTTTACCTACAAAGCAATTAGATGATCTGTAAAGCAAGATTTTGCACAGAATTCTATCTGCAATTAATCTCAATGCAGTTCTTGAAAGGTGGTAAAAATAGCAATTTAATTGAAGCACTCAAAATGGTAGGTGGGTCAGCAGCCAGAGGTTATAGATTTCTGATAACTGGCAAAAGAACCAGGGAAGGGGGGAGTGGGGAGATGATTTTTTTTTTAAAATAAACACTGCAATGATGATCTCCAGTGCCTGAGAGAGCAGCAGTAGCTGATTCAATAGTAATTATGAAAAGGGAATTGCATGCAGAGATATGGGAAAAGATCATGGAGTGGGACTAATTAGATAGCCTTTAAAACAGCCACCATAGGTATGATGAACTGAATACTTCTTTCTGAGCTGTAAGATTTTATGAACTACAGTCTGTACACTGGCTATTGGAAAGCATCACATCCCACCACTTGATTATTTTTTCTTTGAAAGCAAACTTGATATTCACCGTCACCAAACTGCATGCTCAGTCCTTTAAGGCAACAAATTGTTTTATTTATACAAGATAGACGCAGAAACACTGAATAGTTTATCCAGTAAAACATAGATTTGTCTGCATACCTTGCTACATAAAACAATAAAGACATCACTCATTTTATCTCTAAACATTTTTTGAACAGGTTTACTTGAGTTAGCCAGAAACTAGTTTAGCTCCCCTTGTTTACATGAAACCCGCTTAGAGCTGAAACACTAGATGAAAACTGGGCCTAGGCTGTCCAGTTCTTCAATAGGAAGTTTCTGACTGAAATGCCCCTCAAACAGAAATCCAGCCAATGACATTGCCCCTTCTTGAAGTCATTACTAAGGCTCAGACCTATCTTTTTGATTTGTCAGCAAGTAACTTGGTGCCACACCTGCCAGATAGCCTGAAGAAAAGCAGTAAAGGGCAACATCTTTCATAGTTACATTTAATTGAAAATCCAATTTTTGACTACAGCAAAGCAGCTTATGATTGAAATATTGTCCAGGGTTGATTAATTAATTAACACGGCAGGCACCCATTGTATGGACCATACAAAAGCTTGCACCATGTGAAATCCATTCCAGTCAACTGCTTATTTGAAAGTTGTGCTTTTCGTTGGGAAGATGCTCTGTGTATCCTTGGTATTAACCTCTTTATGCTGCTTACACCATGCATGGCAATTCTAGCAATACAAAATGTAAGTTAAAAATTCAACATAGGGTCCCAATAATTGTCAAGGGGGAAAAACTTAGCTGGAATTTTTGGAAAAATTATAAATGCAAGTATTAAAATTTCTACTTTGGCAATATTGTAAGTGTAAACAACTGAAATGTCTTCTCTCCCTGTTTTATTAAACCTTGCTGCTACTATTATTTAGAGTTGAAATAAACACATATAAATTGCACAAAGCTTTAATCTTTCAATTAATTAACCATTTACACTGCGACCTTAGTATGTTGAGAAATCCTTACTCTTCATAAAGTGTCATCTCAAATAGTCATGTAGGCATGGAGACTTAAAGCATCAGGTAAGCAGTGCTACAAGAGCGTAAATCTTACAATGACAGCTGGAAAGAAAATATCATTTTTCCAATATTAATGTGGGATACTGTGAAGCAGGCTCGTGAGGGCTGTGTGTATGGTGTGTGTCTGTGTGTGTGCACGTGTGCATGCGTGTGTGACTAATTTAATTAAACTGAAGACAGTTAAACTGCAAGGTTTAAATCATCAAAAGGCTGGGTGTAAAAGCAGGCATTTTGAAGTAAAGATGAATTAGCTAAGATGGGGTACAAGTAGATACAGCATGAATAGGAGTTTGCATTACGAGGTAAGTTGAATTTTTAGCTGTTCAATTAGCTGTTGAATTTCAAAGGAAAATAAAAGGAGGTTTTATAACTGGCAAAGATCATAAATGAATAAAGCAAAGTTATTAAGTTTATTTTTTCCCAAAAGTAGTGGCCATAAAGACAACATGAAAGATTTTTATATTTTGGGAAAGGTAACTTCCAAAGAAAGTGAAGAACAATGGGTTTAAAGAAGAAAGAGAAAAAACATATTTAAGGAAATATTGAAAGCTATATGAGGTGTGTGTGGCCATGTGATCTTGAAGAGTGTGCTGTGCGAGGACAGACCAGTAAAGTGAGCAGCCTTTAGCCACCCCAGAGAAATGTTTGTTTGTTACAGAAAGCAAGGTTTTGTTACAAGCCTTGGATTTCCATAGTCGAGTGAGAGGGGGAGAGTAGCCTGTGAAATACCTCCCCTTGGCATCAGAGGCCTTGTGGTAACATTGCTGGGTTTTTTTTATAGATTAAGAATCGATGGGGAATGTTGCCTTCAGAAGGGTGTTTATTTGGGTATCTAGTTAAGTAAAAATCTTTTGGGAAATGTTATAAGACTAAATTTAACTGTGTAACTGTAATCTTGTGTGTTTAAGTTTTCTTTTCTTATGTTAATAAATGTTTTAATTTAATATCTAAAATCTTCAAAAGTGGTGGTGAAATCTTTACTTCTGACTTAAGTACACATACCTTCCCGTCATAAATACAAATTGCAAATTGTTGTGATAGCTTAACCAAGTTTCCCTTTGGGATTTGGTCAGCCCGGCAATTACTGCCTGCCATATCATAACACAGCTTCTATACAAAAATACCAGAATACTGATGCAACACAAATCACATATTCACTTAAGCAAGAAAATAAAAATAATTAAATTTAGGAGACACAATAAAGAGGTAATCTGAGGATTTATATTTGTGTTCTACACTACATTGTACAGTATAATCGAGCTACCCGACATACTATTCCATTTTCTAAATCAATAGACAGAACCATAGTGCCCTCTATTGCATAAAACAAAAAATATTCTGTTGTTGAGGAAAGTTAGAATAACATGCCAAGCATTGATTTTTTTTTTAAGGTTTCCTATTAACTCTTTAAATTGAATAGCAAATATTTTTGAGATAAATGAGCAAACCAAACTATGACATTCTGAAATTATACTGGCTACAGTTAGACAATTTTACCAGAAATGTTATGAATATAATAGTGAAACTGTATATAACTGCTGCAAGAGTTAACAATATGTATCTTATAAGACAAATGTTGAGCTTATGATTCTGTAAAGTAATTTAGATCATGGTTTGTCAGATAAACTGTTCATTAAACCATAATAATTAAAAATGAAATTAAAACAATTTTCAAAGTGAATATTGGATAATTATTAGGAAGAGATAATATAGTAAATTTTCATGAGTCATTATGATCAAGGTGGTTTTTGGTGAAATTCAGTTTTCATTATATAGTATTATGAGATCTTTGCTGATGTTTTAGGATCAAATTTTGCAATTTTGTGCTTTGCTCGTCATGACCACAAAATAATCAATATAGTGTATGAATGTCATCTGCACTTTGATGGTTCAAATTATTTGGAACTAGTTAGATTTATGTTTTTAAATCATTACTTGTTTATTTTCATGAAAACGAATCAATAATTGCTTTAACACTAGCATCTTTCTGACTACACACTTGTTTCAATGTTATTCTTTTTTTTTGAACAACGAGTACACTTTGCACCAGAAGGGGAAATGACAGACATGTAGGCTTGAAGGAGTAACTGAAACTGACCCAGGACTATTCTAGTATCGGGTAGTTATCTCCTGGCAGAATTCGGCTTTCTGTTTCTTCATAACTGATCCCTCACCCTACTTGGCAAAGAATGGACACTATTTTTTTCATCTCATGTGCATCTGTGTATCAATTTTTACTTGGATAAGCTAACAGCCAGGATGGTGAAAAGTGAATACATTCATTATAATGCTGTGAAGACAACGATTTTAACATAGTATTTGTGCCATAATTCTGAATAAACAGATAGATACAATTTCTAAGAGCTTTTCAAAACCTGAATAAAAGTTTATCAAATCAATTTAACATTAATGTTACCTACTATGAGGATTAGAAATTCTAATAGTCAAAAGCCCAGGGATTGTAACTGCACAATGATTTGGTTTGGGGATATGATGGTTGTGCATATTTTTATTGTTTTAGAAGCCAGGATTTACCTCAGAGTATTAAAGTAGTGGCCGTCAGTGGTAGAAATAGTACAATACTGTTGAGTGAACCCATAATTTTGCTCCTAATGTACACATTGAAATTCTGGACCAACATAGCTATCAAAAAATAACGCTCTTGAATTTTCTTGGTGGTTTTGCATAAAATTAACTCCAAACAATACTGTATTCATTACAATATCAATGCATTCTTTTAAAATGCAGATTTGAAAAGAAACCCAACTGCAAAAATTTGTATAATTTTTATGCCAGATTTAATATTAATAAAAAGATTCCTATTCTTGTGACTTCTTTGCAGCAATAATCAAAATTATTTATTATTTATTTTATGAAAATAAAACTCATTCCTATAAATTATGCCATAGCAAGCACTGAGCAAAATTTCAATGACACTGAAGATTTGTTTTTATTCTGCAGTATTGTAATAGACCAAGAAAATATTTCTCCATCTCACACAAAACTGTTTGCTCTTCTCACCCAGTGCTGTTGCAGAGGAGTCAGATGGCACATCTCTGAGAGAAACATAATGGATGTTGTTGCTTGGCAACTGCTGGAGCCCTTGATTCAGAGCCTGTGTTGCACTACAATGTATTGCTGAACTCTGTGTCATCTTGTCGGAACGTGTTGGAGGTGCATCAACAGGATGGATGTTGCTTGTTGTGAATGCTGAAGTCAACATTCGTGACTAAAGGACAAACATAAAAATAACCTATTATGGTCAATGTACAATAATATAGCATAATTTTAACTTATTATTAAGCACTGCAAGTAAATGTGAAGCAAGGTTCAGAAAATTATATATGTGTATCATCTCAGTTTAAAACAGCTTAAGTAATATACAATTGTAACATTAATTCTGGCTACGGCCATGTAGTTGGTGAATCATAAAGCAATGAACACAATTTTCAGGTGAACAATTTGCAAATCTGCACTTCCAAAGAGGAGAACGGGACCACTGATCCATTTGGTAAACATTCATTGTACAGACCGAGAAAAAAAAAAATCATTAAATGGAAAATCAAAATTACCCTTGTTGGTATTACATATACTCACTTGAACAATGTTCACTGAAATCAAAAATATCCTGGCAGATTTCTGGTGGAATGGCTCAAGGTGAGTCAAGCAACATGCATGTTATAATAATAGGAGTTTCAACATAATGGGGCCACTGATTTACGCCAGTGTGACCACATAAGTTAAAGTAATACGTATAGGAAATGTGCATTTTATACAATAATTGCAATGTATCTATTAAAAAACTTACAGCTGCATGCATGTCCTATCAACTTTGATTATAAATTCCTATATTCACATTTATAATGGAAAGTGCCTATGCAAACTTATCACAATTATCAAGGGAAATTAGGAGTGGGCAATAAATGCTGGCTTGCAATTGACACCCAAATTCCATAATAAAAAACAAAAACCCTCCTGCAGGTGCTGCAGTGTGACAAGTTACATAGCTAGTTTCCATTATAAATGTTGGCATCGAACATGAAAATAAAAACACTAAAATAAAGGTAGAACATATGGCTTAAAATAGCAATCAAATTATATCTGCATGCCCCAGTCGAATTATTCCCCCACTACAACCTTACAACAGGTATAACACCATGGGATACTGCTATGATCTTGGTAGAGACCAGTAACTTTTAAAAGAAATTCAAACTCCAGTTATTAACTGAAATATTTATGCCACAAGATTTCACGTTTTAAACAAAAAAAATTTTATATGTGCAAGAGTTGAACAAAACAGATACCACTAACTTAATGCTATATTTCGTAAACACTTATACTTTAAACCTGAACATCACAACAGCACACTTCTGATTCTACTTTTATTTCCACCCAAGAGTTCCCCTATGCTTTACAGGCTCTTCAGAGTTCCTTCTTTTCTCCTGGGGCCAAACTAAGGTGTGCCACAGTCCTCAGGAATCCACTTTGATTCTCCTCAGTGTTCCCACTATTCTCAAAAGTATGAGACTTCCTGGATCTTTCCATTAGCATCAAGATAGGTGAACCCTCCAAACTCTCCCTCAACATCTCACGATTGTGGACTCCTCAGCTCAAACATGGGCCTCACTGTATTCTTGCTTAGTGACACCAAATCAAAAACACCACTGATTTCTAATAGCCCTCTGCCACTGACTCCAGCTGCTTTACAGCCCCTGGCAGTTTCTCTCCCTGCCTTTCTCAAAGCTGCTCCCAAGCTGACTGCCTGTTTCTGTGAAAAGTCACCCAGATAAAAACCCAAAGCCAAAAAAACTCCCTGCAGTCTATCTCTGTGCAATGTGGCACACCTGGGGTGTCCCATTAGCAACTTAAACTGACTATCCCCAATTTCCAAATATTCCCTTTGTTCTAGGAAACCAGATGAATAATTTAAACCCCTTATTGAGACAGCTGAAGACATCCTGTCTCTACTAAGATGATCAGAAATGTGGCCCACTGTTTAGGTTTTTCCACTTCCAACTTTGATTGATTTGTAATTACTTGAAGTTTGTTTACCAGCTTCTCAAGCTAGGTGTTTTCAATTATCTTATGTTTAAAAATTTCATTCACAAACTAACAGTAATATTTCTAAAACATATGAATCATAAAATTAGACGTACTTAACAAACTAACATCCATATTAAAATTTTTCATACGATGTACATGTCCAGTCCATACTTCCTATGTCACAATTTTGAATCTTATAATTTTAAAATCAGCATTTATAGTGACAAATACTTATATCAACATCTGTATTTAATAATGGCAAAAAATTGTATGTCGGCGTTATGTCTTAGGACCTTGATTAGCACATTACATGTAGGTTCCTGTTTGAAAGAATGTGAGAAAATTGCTGAAGGTTATGAATATATTATGTAGGGAAAGGGACAAATGACTACAGATGCTGTTTTAATGTTACAAAGTATGTAAGAACACATTCCAGAAGCAGGAATGGCAGATGGGAACACAACCTAAATGAGAAAAACCCAGGGAGGCAGATGAACAAAGCTTAATATGGCAAAGACCCTACTGCTGTCGTTAACTGAGAAAGGAGGCCGAAAGAAATAGATAAAATGACTCAGGTCCTTATACAACCAGGCAATAGACCATGTACAACACCATCTACCTATGTCAAAGAAAAAACTTGCATTTATATAACAATAATAGCTTATATATCTGTAGTGCCTTTAGTGTAATTAAATGTCCCAAGGCGCTTCAGAGAAGCATTACGTAACAAAGTACGACACCGAGCAACTGAAGGAGATATTAGGTCAGATGACCAAAAGCTTGGGCAAATAGGTAGGTTTTAAGAACTTAACAAAGGAATGTGGAGAGATTTAAGGAGGTTATTCGAGAGCTTGGGGCCTATGCAACTGAAGGCAAGACCACCAATGGTGGAGCAATTAAAACTGGGCATGCACAAGAGGCCAGAGAAAAGGAGTCGAGAGTTGTGGGGCTGGAGGAGATTACAGAGTTAGGGAGAGGGGAGGCCATGGAGGGATATGAAGACAAGGATGAGGATTTTAAAATCAAGATGTTGCTTAACTGGGAGGCAATATAGGTCAGCGGGCAGGACTTGCTGCAAGTTGAGACACGAGCAGCAGATTTTTGGATGACTTCAAGTTTACAGAGGGTAGAATGTGGGAGATCAGCCAGGGGTGCTTTGGAACAGTCGAGTCAAGAGGTATCTAAGGCATGAATGAGGGTTTCAGCAGCAGATGAGTTGAGATAGAGGTGAAGTCAGGCGATGCTAGAAATAGGTAATCTTAGCAATGGCACAAATATGAGATTAGAAGCTCATCTCAGGATCAACTGTGAGATCAAGGTTGCGACAAGCTGGCTTAATCTCAGACTGTTGCCAGGGAGACAGATGAAGTCAGTTGCTAGGGAAAGGAGTTTGAAGCAGGGACCAAAAACAATGGCTTCAGTCTTCCCAATGTTCAATTGGGGGAAATTTCTGCTCATCCAGTACTGATTGTCGGATAAATAGCCTAATAATTTAGCAACAATGGAGGAATCAAGAGAGGTGGTTGTGAGGTAGAGCTGGGTGTTGTCAGCATGTGTGTGAAAACTAATATTGTGCTTTCGGATGATGTTGCCAATGAGTAGCATGTAGTTGAGAAATAGAAGGGGGCCAAGGATAGATCTTGGGGGCGCCAGGGCTAACGGTGAAGGAGCAAGAGAAGCCATTGCAAGTAATTCTTCAGCTATGATTAGAAAGGTAAGAATGGAACTAGGCAAGGGCAGTCTCACCATCTGGAGAGGCGTAGGAGGAAGATGGTGCGGTCAACCGTAGTCAAAGGCTGCAGACAGGTCAGGAAGGACAAAGGAATATTTACCTTTGTCACAGTCACATAAGATGTCATTTGAGACATTGATAAGAGCTGGTTCGGTGCTGTGGCAAGGACGGAAACCACATTGGAGGGATTCAAATATGGAGTTCCAGGAAAAATGGGAACAGGTTTGAGAGGCGACAATATGTTTGAGGACTTTGGAGAGGAAAGGGAAGTTTGAAATGGGAAGGTAGATTGTAAGGACGGTGGGGGTCAAGAGTAGTTTTTTTTTTGAGGAGAGGTGTAATGATGCCAGGTTTAAAGGAGAGATGGACAACACCCAAAGGGAGAAAAGTTTATAATATTGGCTAATATGGGGGCCAGGAAGGATTTTAGATGATCAGCAGTTTAGTGGGAACAGGAAGTAGGTCTCGTGGACAGGATGAGCTCAGAAGGGGCATGGGGGGATATAGGAAAGAAAGAGAAAGATGCAAGTTCAGGGCTAGGGCAGGGGGGAGCATTAAAGGAAGTTTGGCCAAATGGACTAGTGGAAGGGAGGAACGCAGCAGAGGCAGCAGATCGGATTGTCTCGATGTTAGCGAGAAAGGGGTCCTGGAGCTCCTCGCACTTGTTGGTGAGGCTGGAGGAGACAGGGAATAGGGGTTTAAGAAGACAGTTTGCAGTTGTGAAAGGAAGTTTTATCTTTGCGTTCCAGGACAAATTTTAAGCAGTTTTAGCAGTCGCAGGCAGAACAGATTAGTATCTTGTATCTTACTTTCCTGAGGAGATCCCAAAGCAGGAATATTGAAAGGAAGATATGGCAGCAAATTCACATACAGCAAGGTCCCACAAATGGCAGTGTTGATTGAAGGATGACTGCTGGCCAGGATGCTGAGAAACCTTTGAAAAGCCACCATGAGATTTCTTGCATCCATCTCAACAACCTTGCAGGGCCCCTGTTTAATGTGTCATCCAAAAGGCATTATCTTTGATAATGCAGCATTCTCTCAAAACTGCAGTACTGTGTCAGTCTGCATTGTCTATTCAAGTCCTGCAGTATGGTGAAAACCAGACAACGTTCTGCTCACTGCAGCGCATTAGCATGTGGTTTGTCAGAAATCAATCAATTTAGATTTTATGGCTATCATGTTTGGAAACTGTTGAATTCAGAAGATACATTTTTGGATAAGCTATTAGTTTATACTGCAGAAATACCTGAAGCTCTAGTTGCTGTTCTTGCAGTTTCTCCAAATGGCACAGTCGTTGGTTCAAGAGCATGTTCAACTGTGTCTCCAGCTCTCTGACTCTTTCTTGATGTTCTTTGGACCTTGGATCCTGAGCCCAAGCCTTTGCTTGCTGTTCTATAACCTGCTTCATCTGGTGATCCATTTCCTGGAGTTTAGTCCCCAACTCAGCCACAGTAGAAAGCTTGGTTTCGAGATCGCTCTGGGCCTAAATTTAACAAATTACAAATAACTTGAAAGTTACAACAGCTATTTCAAAAACTTAAATTTTATTATAGAGAACAGCAAACACGATTACATCGATTTCTCAAATGGTGGTCTCATCACACCCAAATAATTTACGTGGTATTTGATGCTATTTGCATTTTATTCATGCAATTTTTTTAAAAACGTTAATTCTTGGGGTGTGAGCATCGCTGTCAAGGTCCTCATTTATTATCCAGCCTTAATTAGACTGTGAAGGTGCTGGTTGGCGTAATTCTTAAACCGTTATCGTCAGTGTGGTAAATAACAACCTAACTTGAAGCTCAAACCCAAAACCCAGGAGTAAAAGTTTCATGCTCTATCAACTGAGCTCAATTTGTTACAGTTTGGCCCCCATAACAGATTAAAAATCTTAGATTTCCATCGGCATCCTGTCAACTTTCCCCATAATACACTTCTGTATCAAAACTTATAATGGAAATTGCTATATACATTGCTATGTACATGAGGGAGACAGTGGTGCAGCGACAATGTCGCTGGACTAGCAATCCAGAGGCCCAGGGTAATTCTCTGGGAACATGGATTGAAATCCCCTCCATGGCAGCTGGTGGAATTTAACTTCAATTAATAAATCCAGAATTGAAAGCGCGTCTCGGTAATGGTAATTATGAACCCATCATCAACTGTCGTAAAACCCAGCTGGTTCACTAATGTCCTTTAGGGAAGGAAATCTATCCTGACCTGGTCTGGCCGACATAGGACTCCAGGCCCACAGCAATGTAGTTGACACTTAGCTGCCCTCCGAAATGGCCTAGTTCAAGGGCAATTAGGGATAGGTAACAAATGCTGGCCTTGCCAGCAACGCCCACATCCCATGAAAGAATAAAAAAAATTTCATATTGTAATTACACTCTCTTCTCTTCAGGGGAGTAGAAATACAAGCGAGCAAGTTTACACAGCACTTTCCATTATTGTGGACATAAAAATTTATAATGGACATGGAGAAACAATGACAATCTCTTTTCCATAAGTGGCTGAATTACATTAACATACCCCGATATAATTATCATCCTGCCTCTTCCCCTGCTTCACCTTGAGGCTACATTTGAGAGATTCCCTGTGTGCAATGCCATAGTAGACATGGTAGATCAACTAGTATTTAATTATTTACTCCCCTTTCTAAAATAAATAATTTTTCCTCCCCCTTGAAGCCCTTCAACTCCTCTCAACCCATTATGTTCTAACCAAGTGAACACAGAAGTAACCAACTCTTGTGCCTGTCTTGACACTCTTTGAAGAT
Source organism: Cetorhinus maximus (assembly GCF_964194155.1). Lineage (NCBI taxonomy): Eukaryota > Metazoa > Chordata > Chondrichthyes > Lamniformes > Cetorhinidae > Cetorhinus > Cetorhinus maximus. The sequence continues at coordinate 51,642,030 of NC_135896.1, read as the reverse complement.
GCACAAGAGTGGACTAAATAATTCTCCCTTCTCAGTGCATTCACTGTGGCAAGTCCAGCCAATATTTGGAATTTTTTGCATATGGAAATCATAATTGTGAATTCAGACTCTACCATTCTAAGGCATAACATGTTTACATGACATCAGGCACTGCAATCACCTTAATTACCAGTTTTTTTAAAAAAGAGAGTTCATAAATATTTGAAGATTAAACGTAATTCACCGATAAATGGTTGCACAAAACAAAGTAAACTTTTCTCTTAGCTCCATTGCCAGTTTTCTCCTTAAACTGCAGTTCCCCAGCCACTCCACCAACAAATGCAAGGAGCTCACTGACTTCACTGTCGTTGAAGTTCCTCTTTTACATCCTTCTTTCACCTTGCCCTCAAGCCAAGCTTCCCCCAAGGACTCCCCTAAACCTAGTCTTGAACTTTCTCTCTGATGTCTCTTCATGCTAATTCCAAGTGCATCTGGTTCAAGAGATGCATCTTCTGCTCTCTTATTCTCACTAAACTGTTGGCCATCTAACTTCTCTCTCTAGCCTTCATGCTAGATGTTGTAGTAAACTGTTTTAGATTTTTTAAGATGGGGATGTGGAGATGATAAAAGTTTTGAAAGGGAGGAAGAAAGGTAAACAGTTTACTACAACATCTAGCATGAATCTAGGTACCTTGAATTTGGTACATGGTCAGAGACAGACTCGTATGACTGCGACTGAGGCAGGTATAGGGATACAAGAGGTAGCACTGGAAATTGCAGTCCTTGCAATTGTCCAACAGGTTTGAGGTTCCTGTAACTTGTATGGATGATAGCAGGCACCGTGGTGCAGAGGGACACTCAGGTTGGGGAGTTAAAAGGAATGCAGTTGTAGTCAAGGACAGTATAGTTCAGGGAATAGATATGGTTCTCTGCAGCAGAGGGCTGAATTCCGAAGGCTGTACCTGCCTGCCCAGTGACAAGCTTAAGGACATCTCCTTGTGACTGGAGATAAACTTAGAGTGGGAGGGGAAGGATCCTGTTGTCGTGGTCCATGTGGGTGCAACCACTTAGGTACAGCAGATGGGAATTTCCAGACTGACCAAATCCCAAAGGAAACTTGGTCAAGCTATCACAATGCTTCTGCAATTTGTATTTATTATGAGAAGGTATGTACACTGAAGTCAGAAGTAAAGAGTCCACTACCACATTTGGATATTTTAAAGATTAAATTAAAGCATTTATTAACAAAAGAAAAGTTAAACGCACCACATTACAGTTATACAGTTAAACTTAGACTTATAACAGTTCCCTAAAGATTTCTACTTAACTAGATTCCCAACTACACACCCCATTCGGGCAACAGTCCGACAAGCACCCACTGTTGCTATAAGGGAGGTATTTCACAGCGTCTCTCTCCCTCTCACTCAACAATGAACTCCAAGGCTTTTAACAAAACTTTGCACTCTGGACCAAACCAGCACTTCTCTGGGATGGCTAGAGGCTGCTTTTTCACAGGTCTATTTCACACTGTCCACCTCTCAAGGTCTGACAGGGCCACTCACCATACAGCTTTCCATCTTTCTTTAATATATTTTCTCCCTTTTGGTCTGTAAATCCCATCGTTTCACCCTTGCTTTGGAAGTTACATTTCCCAGAATATAAATATCTTTCATGTTGTCCTTATGGACAGCACTTTCAAAAAACAAACATAATAACTTTGCCTTATTAATCTTGCCAGTTGGAGAACATCTTATCATGTCCCTTTGAAAATTCAACAACCTCTCAACTTATCAACAAAACGCAAACTCCATTCACACTGTATCTGCTGAGACTTCACTTTAGCTCACCCATCCCTATTTCAAAATGCCTGTTTTACACTTAACCCCTTTGATAATTCAAACCTTGCAGTCTGGCCATCTTTAGTTTAATTAAATTAGTCACTCACACACACACACACACACACACACGCCTGCTTCAGTATCCCACGGTAATATTAGGGAAAAAAATGATATTTCCTTAACATAAGAGGTTCTGCTAAGGGACTAGCTAGTGGCTAAATTAGAAAGCATAACCACAAAAGTAATCTCTGGATTACTACCTGAGCCACGAGCAAATTCTCACAGGGTAAATAAGATCAGATTGCATGGCTCGAAGGTTAGTGTGGGAGAAATGGGTTTTGTTTCAAGGGCACCGGCAGCAGTACTGGGGAAAGAGGGAGCTGTACCATTATGACAGCCTTCACCTGAACTGCGCTGGGGCCAATGTCCTGTTGAATCGTATAACTAGGGCTGTAGAGAGGGCTTTAAACTAAATTGTGGGGGGGGGGGGGGGGCGAAGGTTCACATGAGGGGAGATTTGAAAAGTTAAAGAGAAAGCACAAGGCAATAGTGCAGGGTAATGATAACCAGAGTGTGACAGCAAGGGACAGAGTGTAGAAACATAGTGCACCAGCAAATAAGGTCAGAGTAGGCAAAAATGGTAATAAGACAGAATTAAAGGGCTGAATTTTAGATTGATTGGGCAGGGGCATGCCCAACCCAATTGGGCGTGAAATCGTGCAAGATGACATTGGGCGAACGGCCCGACGTCATCACGCACTCGCGTGATATTTCACTCTGTGGCCCGCACAAAAGTTGGAAGCACGCCCGCAGACAATTAAGAGGGCAATTAAGCCCATTAACAGTGGAACTGTCTTCTATTTTTCGTCGCCTGTCCAACCTTTCAATTGGCGGACAGGCGAATCAGCCAGGTGGACTTTACATGTTTTATATAACCTCATCCAAGGGCGAGAGGAGGATTCCGTAATGAACTAAAAAATAAAAATAAAAATCTGGGCAGCATTTTTATCATCTATATTTTCAGGTGCCTGATTGTGATGCCCAGACTTTTTTTTCTGCTTTTTAAAACTTTATTGGAACATTTTTGGGCCTGCAGCTCCCTAAGGCAGCTCTCTGCCTTCAGGGAGCTTTCTCTCAGTGCTCACCTGTGCCCATGTTGATGTCATTGCCCACCCTGCTCCCATCCCCGCCCCGGCAGCGCTGAGCTTTTTGCGGCACAGAGCCGATCATGGTCGGCGGTCCATTTCCCGGCTGATCCCGGGTCTGCAGATTGTACCCACCAGCCAAGCTAAAAATTCAGGCCAAAGTCTCTTTATCTGAATGCTCACACAACAAAATGGATGAATTGATAGCACGAATAGAAATAAATGGGTATATGTGTTGTGAATTTCTAGTTCATAATACATATATTTAAGAACACAACTTTCAGATATAGGAATTAAAGTTTTAGCTGTAGAAATTGCAGGCAACTGGTTGAGAAACTACAAAAATAATGCTGATGTAAATGTAACTCAAACAAGCCTGGTTTATTACACTTAAAAGGTAGCCTTGTGTTTATCTTGCAAGGTCAAGAGTTGACAGTGAAAAACAATTAAACAATGAATGATCCATCTATAAGCTTGAAATGGAGCCATGGTGTCTGAGGGGAGGGCAATTACATCTATTAGAAATGTAAATTATTCATATGGGTTACAGAGTCAAAGAGTTGTGTTGACGGTGAAATAGTTTGCATTTCTATTTGAGAACATTCCAAAGCATTTAACGTTTCCATAGAAATAATGATTCAGCGTCGAAACTTGGTTAGAAGGTTCTTTTTGTTTAATTTATCTTGTGTGGATTTGCTAACAGAAGCAACCAGTTCAATTTCAGAAGAGACTTCTAAAATTTCAGAGGTAGTTGCCGATTTGGTCTGGTGTAGGCTGCAACTCATTGAGTGGAGAGAGCCAAAGGAAATGAACGTTAGTCAGGCCTGCATTTAAGCAGAGAATACACTGTATATACTCAGAGTATATACAGGGCAGTTTCTTAGAACAATACATTCACAAACCTGCTAGGCAACATGCTATTTTGGACCTGCTGAGATGTAACGAAACAGGATTAATTAAAGATCTCATAGTAAAGGATCCTCAAGTCAAGAGCGATCATAACATGGCAGTATTTCACATTCAGTTTGAGAGTGAAAAATGTGGGTCAGTAATTGGTGGCTTAAACTTAAATAGACATAACCAAAAGGGTATGAAGACAGAGTTGGATCAAAGTGGAATGGGTAGCTAGGTTCAAAGGTAAGGCAGTAGAGAAGCAGCAGCAGACATTAGAGAGATATTTAATAACCCTCAACAAAGACATATTCCATTGAGGAAGAAAGACTCAACCAGAAGGATGCAGCATCTGTGGCTAACAAAGGAAGTTAAGGGTGGTATCAAACTGAAAGAAAAGGCATACAATGCTGCAAAGGTTAGAAGTAGGGCAGAAGATCGGGACAATTTTAGAAACCAGCAAAGGATGACTAAAAAAATAAAGAGGGAAAAAATGGAGTATTAGAGAAAATTAACAAGAAATATATAAACAGACAGTTTACAAAAAGCTTCTGCAAGCATTTAAAACGGAAAAGTGTAATTAAAATGAGCATTGGTCCCTTAGATGGTGAGGCCGGGAAATTAATGAAGGGAAATGAAGAAATGGCAGAGGCTTTGAACAAGTATTTTGTATCCGTCTTCGAGTAGAAGATACAAAAAGCATCCCAGAAATATTAGAAAATCAAGAGGCAAAAGGGAGCGAGGAACTTAAAACAATCACTACCATTGGAGGAAAAGTACTAGAAAACTGGGGCCTAAGGCTGACATGTCCCCTGGGCCTAATGGCCTGCATCCTAGTGCCTTAGTAGAAGTGGCTGCAGAGATGCATTGGTTGTAAGCTTCTAAATTCCCTCAATTCTGGAAATGTCCCAATGGTTTGAAAAACTGCAAATGTAACATCCCTGCAATGTGGGAAGTCGGGGCACTTTCAGTATCCATGGTGACCACGTGTTCAAGAAGTGTCTCCAGCTGCAGCTACTTGAAATCCGCGTTTCAGATCTGGAGCTGCAGCTGGAGTCACTGTGGAGCAAGCGCAGGGCTGGGATCTTCATGGATAGCACAGACAGTGAAGTGGTCACACTGCAGGTAAAGAGTGCACAGGCAGAAAGTGAATGAATGACCACCAGACAGAGTAAAGGCACTAGGCAGGTAATGCAGGAGTCCCCTTGATTCATCTCCCTCTCTAACAGATTTTTGGTTACTGCTGGGGGAGATGGTTTCTCAGGGGAATGCAGCGAGAGCTGAGTCTGTGGCACCGTAAATGGCTCAGCTGCACGGGGGATAGAGAAAAAAGTGGGTGAGCAATAGCGATACAGGATTCTACTGTAAGGAGAACAGACAAATGATTCTGCGGCCGCAGACGTGAGCCAGGGTGGTATGTTGCCTCCCTGGTGCCAGGGTCAAGGATGTCACTGAGCAGCTGCAGGACATTCTGAAGGGGAAGGGTGAACAGCCAGAGGTCGTAGTCCATATCAGTACCAACGACATAGGTAAAAAGAGGGATCAGGTCATGCAAGCAGAATATAGGGAGCTAGGAAATAAATTAAAAAGCAGGACCTCAAAAGGTAGTAATCTTAGAATTATTTCCAGTGCCACAAGCTAGCAAGATCAGGAATAGGAGAATAGACCGGGTGAATGCGTGGCTGGAGAGAGGATGTAGGAGGGAGGAATTTTGATTCCTGAGGCATTGGGACCAATTCTGGGGAAAATTGTACCTGTACAAGCTGGATGGGTTGCACCCCAACAGGACCGGGACCAACATCCTCGCAGGGGTATTCACTAGTACTGTGGGGAAGGGTTTAAACTAGAGTGGCGGGGGATGGGAACCTGAGTGGGGAGACACAAGAGTGGTAAACAAAGATAGAAGTGAAAGACAGAAAAGTAAAAAGCAAAAGTGGAAGGCAGAAGAAACAGGGACCGGCAGCAAATAGGGCCATAGTACAAAAAAATGTGTAAAAAGACAAGTTTAAAGGTACTGTATCTGAATGAAAGGAGCATTCACAACAAGGTAGACGAATTAACAGCGCAAATAGATGTAAACGAGTGTGATATGATTGTGATTATGGAGACATGGCTGCAAGGTGACCAAGGCTGGGCACTGAATATCCAAGGGTATTCGATATTTAGGAAGGACAAGCAAAAAGTAAAAGGTTGTGGTGTGGCATTGTTAGGTCAGGATGAAATTAGTGCAATACTGAAAGAGAATATCAGAAAATCTAGATATAGAATCAGTCTGGGTGCAGCTAAGAAGCAACATGGGGTGGAAAACATTAATGGGAGTTGCCTATAGGCCTCCAAACAGTAATGGTAAGGTAGGGTACGTTATTAAACAGGAAATTAGAGATGCATGTAACAGGGGTGCTAAAGTAATCATGGGCGACTTTAATCTACATATAGACTGGGCAAACCAAATTAGCAATAATACTGTGGCGGATAAATTCCTGGAGTGTGTACGAGATAGTTTCTTAGAGCAGTATGTCGAGGAACCAACTAGTGAACAGGCTATCCTAGGTTAGGTTTTGTGCAATGAGAATGGGTTAATTAATAATCTTGTTATGGTCACTGTTCCCTTAAGGGCCCCGCACGACATGATAGAATTCTTCCTTGGGCTAGAAAGTGAAGCAGTCCAATCCGAAACTAGGGTCTTAAATCTAAACAAAAGAAACTACAAGCGTGAGTTGGCTAAGATAGATTGGGGAACTTCATTAAAATATTAGCAATGGCTAATATTTAAGGAACGAATGTATGCATTGCAACAGTTTTATATTCCTTTCTGGCGCAAAATCACAACAGAAAAAGTGGCCCAACTATGGCTAACAAAAGAAATTAAAGATAGTATTAGATCCAAAGAGGAGTCATATAAAGTTGCGAGAAAAAGTAGGAAACCTGGGGATTGGGAGCAGTTTAGAATTCAGCAAAGGACGACCAAGAGATTGATTAAGAGGGGAAAAATAGAGTATAAGAGTAAACTTGCAAGCAACATATTGAGGACTGTAAAAGCTTCTATAAGTATGTAAGAAAAAAAGATTGGTGAAGACAAATGTAGGTCCCTTACAATCTGAAACAGGAAAATGTATAATAGAGGACAAGAAAATGGCAGAGCAATTGAACAACTACTTTAGTTCGGTCTTCACAGAGGAAGACACAAATAACTTCCCACTAATGCTAGGGAATTGAGGGTCCAGTGAGGAGGAGGAATTGAAGGGAATTAGCATCACCAAAAAAAAAGTGCTAGAGAAATTAATGGGACTGAAAGCGGATAAATCCCAAGGGCCTGACAATCTACATCCCAGGGTACTAAAAGGGGTGGCCATGGGAATCGTGAATGGGTTAGCTGTCATCTTCCAAAATTCTGTAGAGGGTGGCAAATGTAACCCCACTATTTAAAAAAAGAAAGAGAAAAAAACAGGTAATCACAGACCAGTTAGCCTAACATCAGTAGTAGGGAAAATGCTAGAGTCTATTCTAAAGGATGTGATAACAGGACACTTAGAAAATATCAACGGGATTGGACAAAGTCAACATGGATTTATGAAAGGGAAATCATGTTTGACAAACCTACTGGAGTTTTTTTGAGGACCTAACTTGCAGAATAGATGAGGGAGAACCAGTGGATGTGGTGTATTTGGATTTTCAGAAAGCTTTTGATAAAGTCCCACATAAGAGGTTCAGTGTGCAAAATTAAAGCACATAGGATTGAGGGTAATATATTGGCATAAATTTAGAATTGGTTAGCAGACAGGAAACAGAGAGTAGGAATAAATGGGTCTTTTTCGGAATGGCAGGCAGTGACTAGTGGGGTACCGCAGGGATCAGTGCTTGGGCCCCAGTATTCCCAATATATATCAATGGTTTGGATGAGGGAACCAAATGTAATTTTTCCAAGTTTGCTGACGACACAAAACTTGGTGAAAATGTGAGCGGTGAGGAGCATCTTAAGAGGCTTTAAGGGGAATTAGACAAGTTGAATGAGCGGGCAAATACATGGCAGATGCAGTATAACATGGATAAGTGTGAAGTTATCCACTTTGGTAGGAAAAGCAGAATGGCAGAGTATTATGTAAATGGTGATAGATTGGGAAATTGATGATGTACAAAGGGTGTCCTTGTACACCAATCACTGAAAACAAGCATGCAGGTGGCAGCAAGCAGTTAAGAAAGCAAATGGAATGTTAGCCTTCATTGTGAGAGAACTTGAGTGCAAGAGCAAGGATATCTTACTGCAGCTATACAGGGCCTTGGTGAGACCACACCTGGAGTAGTATGTGCAGTTTTGGTCTCCTTACCTTAGAAAGGGTATACTTGCCATAGGGGGAGTGCAGTGAAGGTTCACCAGATTCCTGGGATTGCAGGATTGTTGTATAAGGAGAGGCTGGGCAGTCTGTATTCACTGGAGTTTAGAAGAATGAGAGGAGATCTCACTGAAACGTATAAAATTCTGACAGGGCTAGACAGACTGCATGAAGGGATGATGTTTCCTCTGACTGGGGGAGTCTAGAACCAGGGATCGCAATCTCAGGATACGGGGTAGGCCGAGAGCTGTGGAGGCCAAGTCACTGAATATATTTAAAGAGCAAATAGATAGATTTCTGACTCTAAAGGAATCAAGGGGTACAGGGGGAGAGAGCAGGGGTATGGCGCTGAGATAAAGGACCAGTCATGATCATTTGAATGGCGGAGCAGGCTCAAAGGGCTGAATGACCTACTCCTGCTTCTATTTTCCATGGTCAAGAAAGGAGGGAGACAAAAAGCAAGAAACTATGACCTAATATCTGTCATTGGAAAAATGCTAGAATCCATTATGAAAGAGGAAGTAGCAGGACATCTGGAAAATCATAATACAAAAACAATGCAAGGTATCACCAAAGTACAATGTTGTTATGCAATTTTTTTTAAATAGAAGCAGGGTAGGTAATTCGGCCCTTCGAGCCTGCTCCACAATTCAATATCATGGCTGATCCTCTATCTCAACGCCATACTCCTGCACTCTCCCCATACCCCTTGATGCCTTTAGAGTCAGAAATCTGTTTCCTTCTTAAATATGTTCAGTGACTTGGTCTCCACAGCCTTCATGCTAGAGAATTCCATAGGTTCGCCACCCTCTGACTGAAAAAGTTTCCCCTCATCTCAGTCCTAAATGGTCTACCCTATACCCTGAGACTGTGATCCTTTGTTCTAGACCGCCCCCCCACCACCCAGCCAGAGGAAATATCCTCCCTGCATGCAGTCATCCATCCTTGTCAGAATTTATGGTTCAATGAGATCTCCTCTTATTCTTCTAAACTCCAGTAAATACAGGCCTAGTCAGCCCAATCTCTCCTCATACAACAATCCTGCCATCCTAGGAACCTTCACTGCATTCCCTCTACGGAAGGTATATTCTTTCTTAGGTAAGAAGACCAAAACTGCGCACAATACTTCAGGTGTGGTTTCACCAAGGCCCTGTACAGCTGCAGTAAGACATCCTTGCTCCTATACTTAAGTCTTCTCACAATGAAGGCCAACAAACCATTTACTCAATAAAGAATAGGATCCAGCAAAAACAAAATCAACAGAATGGTTATGATTCCCCAACAGGACATTGCACAAACCGCTGCAGAATTACTGCGAGCCAACTATTCCTGTATGTTCATATTTAATGATTCAGACAAGATTAAAACAAACTACTACAAAGTTCCACTATGAATGGATAGGCAAAGCAACCAGTTCCTAGGTCACGATCAATGCTATATTTGGCCAGTTACCAAGAAACATTTTTGTGTGTATGAAAATAGTGCTGCTAAATACTGGTCACTGATAATAGTTTTCACATAAAACTACAAAGGTTAACATTAGCAGAATGATATAACTGCAATTTGCAATATACAACTTATTACTGGTAAAATGACAAGCCATTTGGTCACACAGCATATATTGCTGAACATGCCACATATAGATTTCACCAACCTTGAGGAGAGGTGCAGTAGCAACAATGGCTGCTGCAGTGGCAGCTGCCGTAGTTGTGACAGAATTGAGGTGATGATGGGTCTCTCTCACATCATGTGTAAAAGACTCCTTATCTTCAACAGAGGGTTTGCGCAGAAGCTGTACTTTCACCTTTTTCCCTATATGGCCACCCTGTACCTTTCTGTGTTAGGTGGAGAAAAACATAACTTGGGTTAGGCAGAATTCAGAAATGTATCCAATCATTTTATTTTGTTATTCTTATATGGGATGAGAGCGTTGCTGGCAAGGCCATCCTTAATTTCCCTTGAGAAGGTGGAATCTATTGACTCCATTGTCACTGTCCACTATATTTCCCATTGCACAAACAATTCCATTACAAGCAGAAATAGAGACCCACACTCATGTAATGGGAATATTTCTGCAATATATTTGTATTAGCATAGGCAATTTAAAATAATTCAGTCAACAACAACTTGCATCTATTACAAGTGTGATCAGTGTTTTTATAATGCAGATATACACAAGTGTTGCAATTAGTGCCACTTGGTAGTTCATTGTTGTGCTCTCTACAACATAGTGACTAATAATTGTCAACCCAAGAAAATTAATGACTGGCTGTAAGTGCAGGGTTAGTTAAGAAATAGTTTAGGATTAATTACTAGCAAATCCTATTTCTCCTATTTGCAGAACAGAAGCACACAATTTATGTTCAGTTGAAAAAGACTTGATAAAGACAGGAGTGTCTAATGTAGGGGTGCCAATTAATGGATATTTTAAACCTGTAGTATGTTGTTCAATGCAACATGCTTCAACATTTTCTTCTACAAGACTATCTGAAAAGACGACAACTTTGACAGTTCTACAACATAAGCACAAATTGATAAAGGCTATTTAAAACAATTCAGTCAACAATTTGCAATTATTATGTGTCAATCTAACTTTTCAAAATAAAAATGAAAGAGATATTTACAACATTTAAAAGTCAAAAAATGTCTAACCCTCCAGGATTCAGTAAGGTCTCAGGTTTCATTGGCATATTAATAGAAAAACTCCTTTTTCCCACGAAAATGATTAATTGATTATAACCAATTAGCCTCTCAGTTCAGTGGCATGTGCTTTCATAATAAATTTGGTGCTGTCATAATAAATTTTTCTCCCAAATCAGACTGAATGTATCACAGCTCAGCATTTTTGGAAGAAATAGAAATTATTTTATATGTAGGTAAAAGCAAAATACCATGGATGCTGGAAATCTGAAATTAAAAAAGAAAATACTGGAAAAACTCAGCAGGTCTGGCAGCAGCTGTGGAGAGAGAAGCAGAGTTAACATTTCGAGTCCGTATGACTCTTAAATCTACTTTGTGTCAACGTTTAGCATTTTAACTTTGGGAAACATTTAGTGATATTTTCTTACAAGACATTCATATGTTGCATACTGCAATGAAAACTAAAAGCGCAAATCAATTAAAATGCCATTTTGAAAATCTGATCAATATTTTATTCACCAATGTAATCCAATATCAAAGTTTTGCAACATGTCATATTAAAAAAAGCTTGTGCCATTGAATCTTTTACACTTCAAAACTTTTGCTTTCTACAGTAAATTCTGGTTATGCTGGAATTGAATGAATCAACTGCATAAGTACAGTCTGTGCTTCTGTTCTTAAATAAACATTATTTATCTCATTAAAATATGAGTTTGTAAAACAAAGCACTAGATTTATATACGCAATTCAATAAAACAAAGGAGGAAATGTACTAAATATCTTCATATTTACACACTTGACTTTTAAATATAAAGCAGAACATAAATCAGAACTAAGCCAATAAAGCAGAGAAATTCACAATTATGTTTTGCACCAATAAATTTCCTAGTGTCAATTCTAGGCACCACACTTTAGGAAGGCGGTGAAGGCTTTGGAGGGGTTGCAGAAGAAATTTACTAGAATGATTCAAGGGATGAGAGATTGCAGTAATGTGGATAAAGTGGAGAAGTCTGGATTGCTCTCCTTAGAGCAGTGAAGGTAAAGAGGAGTTGGAATGGAGTTGCTTAAAATCATGAAGAATTTAGATAGTTTCTATTTACTTAGTCTATTTCCAATACAAGGGTCAATATAACCAGAGAGCACAGATTTACTGAGTCTAACAAAAGAAAGAGACGACATGAGAAATAACTTTTAGGCAATGAGCAGGCAGGATTCAGAATGCATGGGTGTTGAATACAGATTCACTAGTAGCCTTCAAACAGGAATTGAATAAATAATTAAAGTAGAAAAGATTACAGGGACATTGGAAAAGAGGGAGAAGTGGGACTAACTAGATTGCTCCTCACAAGAGTGACCACAGACTCGCTAGGCTTATAGCCTCCTTCTATATTGTTCTGTGCTATCATTCTATGATATTGTCCACCAGTAATTATTGAGTAGAATATATCTTTAATTGTACACGATGAGGACAGAATTGGACAAACTTCACAGCTTTGATTCACAGCACAAGCTACTGTCCAGAGCAACAAGTGCATCTTTAGGCAATTGCTTACATACATGATTTACATTTGCAAAGAGATATAGACAGGTTAAGTGAGTGGGCAACAAGGAGGCAGATGGAGTATAATATGGGGAAGTGCAGGATTATTTACTTTGTCAGCGGGATCATAAAAGTAGGATATTGTTAAAAAGCTTAAAACTTGTAAATATTGATGTTCAGAGGGATTATGTGTACTCATATCAGGAACACAGCAAGTTCCTTGAATATTGGCTTTTATTGAAAAGAGATTGAAGTAAAAGAATAAAAAGACTTGCGACAATTGTACAGGGCTTTAATGAGACCACACCTGGAGTACTGGGTGCAGTTTTGGTCTCCAGTTCCCAACGAACCTCGGGTCTAACGTGCAAGCGCCACCTGGGAACTGGCCACACATGCACAGTTCGGTTATTTTAACTTATTCGGGCCGGGGACCAGCCCTGCCCGCCTGCGCAGAATGGAGAAGAGAAAACAGCATGAAGAGGCAGGTCAGATGACCTGATACGGGGTACCATTGTAGTGAGTATGTCCCAGGGAGCAGGACATTGGAGAAGGACAGGGAGAAGGCCCCGAACCAGGGATGGGGACAGGGAGAAATCCCAAAAGGAAGTCCCAGATAAGGGACTAAAGGCAGGTGCCAGACATAGGTCCCATTAAGTCAAGTTAAAAGAAAGGGACAGACATGGGCTCGGAATTAAAGAAAGAGCTGCAGGGAGCAGACTTTAAGCAAAGTGGGCACGAGAGAAGCCCTTATGGTCCGAGAAGGCAGCCGAAGGTTGGTGGCTCCATGCTGCAAGCCATTGGGGCAAAGGTACCCTTTTGGAGCAGTGGTGTTCTGTTTGGCATGGTCGAAGATCTGAAATCCTGCGTGGAGTGTGAAGCTCGAGTGTAGTTGGATATCCAGGGGAAAAGAATCTCAGAAGGCGAGACTGAAACCCTGCGAGGTGGATCATTGTTGAAGACATCCGAGTGAGAGTGACTTTTGAAGAGAATTCCAAGGCGAGATGTTCAAATGTGGAGATTGGAAACCCTTGTGAGAAAGAAGTTGTTTCAGTGAGATTGGTCAGCTCACAATGTGACAAATGTTTGGATGGGTTGTTGAGAAATCCATGGAATAGGGTTTGGTTGCATCTGTCATTTATTCTGTAGTGTGGTGTGTTCGGCCACAGTTCACCTGTTAATTCACATGTACCTCATACTTACCCTGAATGTTGGAATATAAGACAGATATTGTAAATTGTTTTATCTTTCTGAACTTTTGTTGTAAAGTTTATTTTTGTTTATTCCAAACCTGTGGAATCTTGTGGTTTTACTCTTAGTAAGCGTCTTGAATTTTAAGGTTTATCTACTTTAAACAAAACATTTTGGTCCCTAACCGGATCAACCCCCAACAGCTTGGGATCTGGCCAAGGAAAGTAACATCTCCATATTTAAGGGTGGATATGCACTGGAGGCAATACAACGAAGGTTCACCAGATGAGGGGGTTGTCCTGTGACCAAAGGCTGAGTAAATTGAGTCTGTCCTCGCTGGAGATTAGAAGAATGACAGGTGATCTCATTGAAACATAAACGATTTGGAAGAGGCTTGATAGCGTAGACACTGAAAGGCTGCCCCCCCTAGCTGGGGAATTCTGAACACAGAGGGGTACACAGTCTCAGAATAAGGCACTGATCATTTAGGACTGAGGTGAGGAAAAATTTCTTCACTCAAAAGGTTGTGAATCTTTGGAATTGTAGTGGTACTCCATCGTTGAACATATTCAATGCTGAGAAGATAGATTTTTGGTCTCTCACAGAATCAAGAAACATGGGAAGTGAACAGGAAGTGAAGTTGCAGTGGAAGATCAACCATGACCAACCATTGAATGACGGAGCAAGCTTCTATTTAAGTTCTTATGTATTTCTAAATGTTTTACAGTTTTAATAAGAAATGTTGACAGAAAAATCACGATATTAGCAGGTATTACCTTTTATTGCCTGCAATCAAATATATTTGTATGTGGATGTGTATATTTTCTTACCCTTGGAGTGGCTGAGTCAATTTAAATGAGCCAGCAGCAAGCTTTTGTATTTTAAAAATGAAGAAGGTTAGTTTATTCCTCACACCCTTGTCCCGGAGGTTAACAATGTGACTCACCCACACTATTACACACATAAAAACGAGATACAGTTGAACATAAAACAGTAATTATAAAAATGGAATTTAACTCAGCCCCTATTTTGCTACAGGCCTGATGTTTCATAATTAAGTTGTTACTTTTCCTGAAGTGGAAGTCTCAAAAATGCAGGGATTTCTCAGTAGTTATGATGGTTCCTAGAGTTGATCTGCCCAGAGGTTGTTTTCACAGGTAGGCTTGAAGATAGAACAGGTTAGAGAGAGAGAGGCTTAGTTTATCTTGCAAGATATTGTACGTAGTTACGGGTGATGGTGTAGTGTTGCCGTCACTGGACTAATAATCCAGAGACCCAGGGTAATGCTCTGGGGACCCAGGTTCGAATCACGCCATGGCAGATGGTGGAATTTGAATTCAATAAAAATCTGGAATTAAAAGTTTAATGATGACCATGAAACCAATGTCAGCTGTTGTAAAAACCTATCTGGTTCACTAATGCCCTTTCGGGAAGGAAATCTGTTGTCCTTACATGGTCTGGCCTACATGTGACTCAAAACCCACAGCAATGTGGTTGACACTTAAATGCCCTCTGAAATGGCCCTACACTCAGTTGTATCAAACCGCTAACAAAGTCTCAAAGAAGGAATGAAACCAGACCGACCACCCGGCATCGACCGAGGCACCAGAAACGACAACGGCAAACTCAGCCCTCTCAACCCTGCAAAGTCCTCCTTACTAACATCTGGGGGCTGGTGCCAAAATTGGGAGAGCTGTCTCACAGCCTGACAGTCATCCTCACGGAATCATATCTTACACCAGACATCACCATCACCATCCAAGGACAGACTCAGCAGAGGTGGCGGCACAATGGTATACTGTTGGGAGGGAGTTGCCCTGGGAGTCCTCAACATTGACTCCAGACCCCATGAAATCTCTTGGCATCAGGTCAAACGTGGGCAAGGAAACCCCCTGCTAATTACCATGTACTGCCTTCCCTCAGCTTATGAATCAGTGGTTCCTCCAAGTGGTGTTCGACATGGGTGGCAAGGGCGCAGAATGTACTCTGGGTGGGGGACTTCAAAGTCCATCACCAAGAGTGGCTCGGTGGCACCACTACTGACCAAGCTGGCCGAGTCCTAAAAGACATAGCTGCTAGACTGGGTCTGCGGCAGGTGGTGAGGGAACCAACAAGAGGGAAAAACATACTTGACCTCATACTCACCAACCTGCCTGCCACAGATGCAACTGTCCATGACAGTATCAATAGGAGTGACCACCGCACAGTCATTGTGGAGAGGAAGTCTCACCTTCACATTGAGGATACCCTCCATCGTGTTGTGCAGCACTACCACCATGCTGAATGATTTCGAACAGATCTAGCAACTCGAGACTGGGCATCCGTGAGGCACTGTGGGCCAACAGCAGCAGCAGAATTGTACTAGAACATAATCTGTAACCTCATGGTCTGGCATATCCCCCACTCTACCATTACCATCAAGCCAGGGGATCAACCCTGGTTCAATGAAAAGTGTGGGAGGGCATGCCAGGAGCAGCACCAGGCATACCTAAAAATGAGGTGTCAACCTAGTGAAGCTACAACACAGGACTACTTGCGTGTCAAACAGCATAAGCAGCAAATGATAGAGCTAACCAACGGATCAGATCTGAGCTCTGCAGTCCTGCCACATCCAGTCGTGAATGGTGGTGGACAATTAAACAACTCACTGGAGGAGGAGGCTCCACAAATATCCCCATCCTCAATGATGGAGGAGCCCAGCACATCAGTGCAAAAGATAAGGCTGAAGCATTTGCTACAATCTTCAGCCAGGAGTGCAGAATGGATGATCCAGCTCGGCCTCTTCTGGAGGTCCCAGCATCACAGGTGCCAGTCTTCAGCCAATTCGATTCACTCCATGTGATATCAAAAAACAGCTGAAGGCACTGGATACTGCAAAGGCCATGGCCCTGACAACATTCCAGCAATAGTACTGAAGGCTTATGCTCCAGAACTTGGTACACCCCTAGCCAAGCTGTTCCAGTACAGCTACAACACTGGCATCTACCCGGCTACGTGGAAAATTGTGTCCTGCTATGTCCTGTACACAAAAAGCAGGACAAATCCAACCCAGTCAATTATCGCCCATCAGTATACTCTTGATCATCAGTAAAATAATGGATGGGGTCATCAACAGTGCTATCAAGTGGCACTTGCTTAGCAATAACCTGCTCACTGATACCCATTTATGTTCTGCCAAGCCACTCAGTTCTTAACCTCATTACAGCCTTGGTTCAAACTTGGACAAAAGAGCTGAGCTCCCAAGGTGAGGTGACAGTGACAGCCCTTGACATCAAGGCCGCATTTGACCAAGTGTGGCATCAAGGGGCCCTAGCAAAACTAGAGTCAATGGGAATCAAGGGGAAAACTCTCCACTGGTGGCAGACATATCTAACACAAAGGAAGATGGTTGTGGTTGTTGGAGGTCAGTCATCTCAGCTCCAGGATATCACTGCAGGAGTTCTTCAGGGAAGTGTCCTCTAGCCAATCATCTTCAGCTGCTTCATCAATGATCTTCCTTCCATCATAAGGTCAGAAATGAGGATGTTTGCTGATGATTGCACAATGTTCAGCACCATTTGTGACTCCTCAGACACTGAAGCACTCCATGTCCAAATACAGCAAGACCTGGACAATATCCAGGCTTGGGCTGACAAGTGGCAAGTAACATTCACACCACACAAGTGTCAGGCAATGAACATCTCCAACACAAGAGAATCCAACCATCGCCGCTTGATGTTCAATGACATTACCATCACTGAATCCCCCACTATCAACATCCTCGGGGTTACTATTGACCAGAAACTGAACTGGACTAGCCATATAAATGCTGTGGCTACAAGAGCAGGTCAGAGGCTAAGAATCCTGCGATGAGTAACTCACCTCCTGACTCCCCAAAGCCTGTCCACCATCTACAAGACACAGGTCAGGCGTGTAATGGAATACTCCCCACTTGCCTGGATGAGTGCAGCTCCCAGAACACTCAAGAAGCTTGACACTGTCCAGGAAAAAGCTGTCCGCTTGAGTGGCACCACATCCACAAACATTCACACCTCCTCCACCACTGATACACAGTAGCTGCAATGTGTACCATCTACAAGCGGCACTGCAGGAATTCACCAAGTCTCCTTCGACAGCACCTTCCAAACCAACGACCACTACCATCTAGGAGGACAAGGGCAGCAGGCACATGGGAACACCACCACCTGGAAATTCCCCTCCAAGTCACTCACCATCCTGACTTGGAAAAATATCGCTGATCCTTCGCTGTCGCTGGGTCAAAATCCTGGAACTCCCTTCCTAACAGCACTGTGGGTGTACCTACACCACGTGGAGTGCAGCGGATCAAGAAGGCAGCTCACCATCTTCTTAAGGGCAACTGGGGATGGGCAGTAAATGCTGGCCCAGCCAGCGAAGCCCACATCCCGCGAATGAATAAAAATAAACTTTGCTGCTTAGCTAGCTTCAGCTTCAATGGCTTTGCCTGTTGGACTCTCACACTCTCTCATGTGAGCTCTGTCTGCATCTCTGACGATGTCACTTAAAAAGCAGTTTGAATTTTCTGCTATATCTTTAGCAGGGAACCAAGATGGCCATGGTATCATGAGACCTTACATCAGTGTTGAGTCATGGTCCCAAATAAGGGATTGTGTTAAGTTAATTAATATCTGGAAGTCTTTTCCTACCTGTGGATTTTTTAAAACCTTTAGATCGGACGAGTCAAATTTGCATTTTTACAATGGCGTCGATCAAATTTCATTTATCTCCTGGCTAAAAGCACAGTGAGTCAGATATCAGAAAAGATATCCTTGCCCTCTTGAGAGATAAGATGGTCTCATCCACAAAACTGTCTCATCACTTTGAGGAGCCATCTTAAGTTCCAGGTTTACTTATTTTTAAAATGTAGTCTTTTAAAATAGGTCTTTAAAGATTTATAATACCATCATGCAGGTACAATGTCATGACAGTACATACAAGGGCTTTTCATAAACATAATTTTTAATCCTCGATGAATGCTAGTGTAAGCAGCAAGAAAAACTAAACACAAAAAATGCCACGAATTGTGGCAACCTTTCTTGAGAATTAAGGTTTAGCTTTCATGAACAATGTTACTCAGTCTATTTTTACATAATAAATGTATGAATTATTGATGAGGAGAAATATTTATTTTGTAGACTTTTATAAGTTACTTGCACCAGGAGAAAGAGGAAGTTGCTCTGTTGAGATGGGCTCTGCTTAAACTGTACTGAGATCGTCATCATTTGTCCCTCGATTCGAAGATGACATCCATTCAGGTCGTGAGTTTCTGTCATGGATCTTTATGTCATTGAACAGACGAATTCTCAAGCCGCAGATCTTTGGGCACATGGGGCAGCACATCCCACGTAGTGAGATCTGGAGTGCAGGATTTGCTTCCTTTTCTTTCCTTCCCTGCCACCACTCTGCCTCATTATTAAAGTGTTTGGATTCAAAGCATAATGCAGCTTGATGGACAAGTTGTCGACATTTTGAGAGACTGATAGCAAGATTCTCCCAGTCATTAATGTCAACGTTGCCACGCTTCAAGGAGAATTTCAGATTGTCTTTGGAGCATTTTCTTTGTCCTCCCCTGGAATGCCGGCCATTTGAGCATTGAAATAATGTTCAGAGAGGTGGTCACGACACAGCTTAGGATCCTGGAGGCAGAAAGGGATGGGTGACCATCAGGCAGCCCAAAAGAACTAGGCAGGTAGTGGAGGAGTCCCCTGAGGTCCTGCTCACCAATTAGTTTTCCGTTTTGGATACTGGTGAGGGCGTTGGTTCCTCGGAGGAGTGCAGTCAGAGCCAAGTTTGTGGCACCACAGGCAGCCCTGCTGTACAGGAGGAAATAAAGAAAAGGGAAAGAGCAATAGTATTAGGGGATTCATTAGTTAGGGGAACAGACAGGCGTTCCTGGGCCAGAGACATGGCTGCAGGATGGTATGTTGCCTCCCTGGTGCCAGGGTCAAGGATGTAGCGGAGCAGCTGCAGGACATTCTTCTGGGGAGGGTGATCAGCCAGAGGCCGTGGTCCACGTTGGTACCAATGATTTAGGTAGAAAAAGGGATGAGGTCCTGAAAGCAGACTTTAGGGAGCTAGGAAGGAGATTGAAAAGCAGGACCTCAAAAGCAGTACTCAGGATTACTCCCAGTCCCACGTGCAAGAAATAGGATAATTGAGCGAATAAACACATGGCTGGAAAGCTGGTGTAGGAGGGAGGGCAACAGATTTCTGAAGCATTGGGACCAGGTCTAGCGAAGGTGGGAACTGCACAAGCCAGACAGTCCAAACCTGAACAGGACTGGAACGAATATCTTTGCTGGGAGATTTGCAAGTGCTGTTGTGAGGGGGGTTTAAACTAGATTGGCAGGGGGATGGGAACTGAGGGCAAACCCAGAGCAGGGAACTGGAGATGGAGAATTAGTGAGTGATTCTGAAAGACAGAAGCAGCACAGGTTAAAAAGTGTACAACACAGGCATTTGGCAGTGTTAAAAGGTGTATATATGTAAATGCAAGGAGCATTGTAAATAAAGCCAATGAGCTGAGAGCACAGATAGACACATAGCAGCATGATATTATCGTTATAATGGAAACTTGGCTTAAGTAGGGGCAAAAAATGGCAGTTCAACATCCCTGGATATGGAGTTTTCAGCTAGGATAGGGAGGGGGATAAAATAGGTGGGGGTGTAGCATAATTGGTTAAAGAATCAATTATAGCGGTGAGGAGGGATGATATACTAAATGAAGCATCACATGAGGCCATATGGATCGAGCTCAGAAATAAAAAAGGGGCAGTCACACTTGTAGGAATGTACTATAGACCCCCAAATAATGGAAAGGAGTTAGAAGAAAAAACTGTAGACAAATTTCTGAGTGCAAAAACAATAGGGCAGTAATCGTTGGGGACTTCAACCACCTTAATATCAATTGGGATATGAACAGTGTGAAGGGCACAGAGGGTGCAAAATTCTTGAACTGCATTCAAAATAACTTTTTTAAGCAAGGACATAACAAGCCCAACAAGAGGGGGCGCAATTCTAGATTTAGTCCTAGGAAATAAAGCTAGGCAAATGGATGAAGTAACCCTGAGGGCCATTATGGAGATAGTAAAAATAACATCGTTAGATTTAGCATCGTTATGGAAAAGGACAAAGAAAGGACAGGAGTAAAGTTCTAAGTCGGGGAAGATAAATTTTACAAAGTTGAGAGGTCAGCTGGCGAGAGTAGACTGGATACAGCTATTAGAAGGAAAACCAGTGTCAAATCAGTGGAAGGCATTCAACGGCGAGATTCTACGGGCACAGTGTGGACATGTCCCCAGAAAGAAAAAGGATGGTACTGCCAAATCTAGAGCCCCCAGGTTATCCAGAAACATACAGGACAGGATAAAGCAGAAATAGAAAGCTTAAGACAGTCATAAAAGGCGTAATACTGTATAGAAAGTATTGGGATGAAGTAAAAATGGAAATTAGGAAAGCAAAGGGAGGATACAGAAAAATATTGGCAGGTAAGATCAAAGCAAACCCTAAGATGTTTTACCGGTACATTGAGAGCTATTGAATAACTAAGGAAAAGATAGGGCCTATCAGAGATGTACATGGTAACTTGTGGGTTGATGCAGAAGACGTGGGCAGGGTTCTCAATGAGTACTTTGTCTATGTCTTCACCAAGGAGAGAGATGATGCAGACATTCTAGTTAAAGAGGAGTGTGGAATATTACATACAATAAGCATAGTGAGAGATGAAGTACTGGAGGGACTGGCATCCTTGAAGGTGGATAAATCACAAGGGCCAAATGGTTTGTATCCCAGGCTGTTAAAGGAAGCCAGGGGGAAATAATGGATGCTCTGAGGATCATTTTCCAATCCTCACAAGATACAGGCAAGGTCCAGTGGATTGGAGGTCTGTGAACGTTGTACCATTATTTGAAAATGGTACAAGGATAGGCCAGAAAATTATAGGCCAGTGAATCTGACTTCAGTGGTGGGCGAATTATTGAAAACAATTCTGAGAGGCAGGATAAACTGTCACTTAGAAAGGCACGGATTGATCAAGGATAGTCGGCATGGTTTTGTTGGGGGAAGATCGTGTCTTACTAACTTAATAGAATTTTTTGAGGGAGTAACAGGGAGGATTGATGAGGATAGTGCAGTGGATGTTGTCTACATGGATTTCGGTAAGGCACTTGACAAGGTTCCACATGGCAGACTGGTCAGGAAAGTGAGATCTCATGGGATACAGGGAAAGGTGGCAGGTTGGATCCAAAATTAGCTCAGTGACTGGAAACAAAAGGTAATGGTCAATGGATGTTTTTGCAAATGGAAAGTGGTTGCCAGTGGTGTTCCACAGGGCTCAATGTTGGGGCTCTTGCTGTTTATTGCATATATTAATGATTTGGACTTTATTGAGGGAGGCATGACTGTGAAATTTGCAGACAGCACAAAAATTGGCCGGTTAGGTGATAGTGAAGAGGATAGCTGTCACCTCCAGAATGATATCAATGGTTTGGCTGAGTGGGCGGAGAAATGGCAAATGGAATTCAATCCGGAGAAGCGTGAGATAATGCATTTGGGGAGGGCAAAGCAAGGGAATACTCAATAAAGGGGAAGTTATTGAGAGGGGTTGAGGAAGTGAGAAACCTTGGAGTGCATGTCCACACAGGTCCTTGAAGGTGGCAGGACAGGTGGACAAAGTGGTCAAGAAAGCGCATGGAATGCCTTCCTTTATTGGGCGAGGTATTGAATACAAAAACGGGGATGTAATGATGGAACTGTATAAAAGGCTGGTTAGGCCACAGCTGGGATTTTGTGTACAGTTCTGGTTACCACATTACAAGGAGGACATAATTGCTCTGGAGAGAGTGCAGAGGAGATTTACAAAAATGTTGCCAGAGCTTGAAAATTGCAGCTATGAGGAGAGATTGGCTAGGCTAGGGTTATTTTCCTTAGAACAGAGGAGGCTAAGGGGTGACCTAATTGAGGCGTACAGAATTATGAGGGGTCAAGATAGGGTAGGCAGGAAAGACTTGTTTCCCCTAGCTGAGGGGTCAATTACCAGGGGGCATAGATGTAAGGTGATTGGTAGAAGGATTAGAGGGGACATGAGGAAAACCTTTTCACCCAGAGGGTGGTGGGCATCCGGAATTCACAGCCTAAGTTGGTGGTTGAGGCTGAAACGCCCAACTCATTTAAAAGGTACCTGGGTCTGCATCTGAAGTGCTGTAACCTGCAAGGCGACAGACCAGGTGCTGGAACGTGGGATTAAAATGAGCAGCTAGTTTCTTTTCCCTCTTGTTGGCCGGCACAGACACGATGGGCTGAATGGCCTCTTTCTGCACCATAACTTTTCTATGGTTCTATGGTTTCTATGCATTTGATATTTCTCACAGAATGCTGTGTGTTCCTAAGTTGTCATATGGAAACTAACAGGGAAACTGGAGAAATAGAAAATTTGGTAAAGGGAAAAATGATGGCTTGAGGGAAAAGACAGATGTGGGTTAAGTTAGCGAAAGTGATAACTTAGAGCCTTGAAGTGAAGCAAAGAAAGTAGTATATTCCCATTGTCATAAACCTGAAAATGTCAAAACGGCTTGTTGGAAGCTAAGAGGTAAATCAGTTGCAGTAGCAGAGATGCTCAAGAAGTCTTCAGAAAAGACTGATTTACAGAAGGTATTGAATGATAAAACAGTGATACAGATGAAACGTGTTCCCTCAGAACCTAACAGAATGGGGAATATGGCTCAAGATTGTCAAGGAGATTCTTTCTTGAAAACTGCTAAATTGAATTAGGTTATTGGAGGTTTTAGAGGTTTTGTCTCTAAGAGAGAAGTATTCCCTTACTCCTCTGACGAAACAAGTAAACAAATTAACATCTTAAGGGATATTGGGACAAATCAGTCATTGTTGATGATCCAAATTGTGTTCCAGATTGTGCAAAAAGTATTAACAGGGGCTATTTATGGGACTTATGAACCGGTTCCCTTGTTTAAAACCAAATAACTAAGTGACTTAGTAAACTGAATTGTTATGGTGGGAATTTTTCCTAGTTTACCCATGGAAGGGATAGGTTTTATACTGGGGAACGATTTGGCAAGTTTGAAATTCTTACTACCTCAGAGTTTCAAGGGAGCCAGCTGAGGTGAGCGAAACAGAGACTTTGCAGGAGGAACATCCTGGACTGTTTCCCAATTGCATGGTAGCTAGGGCCCAAACTCGTTAAGGTGAGACAGGACGAAGTGGAAAAACCACTAGCCCAGGACCAAGAAAAGTTAGTATCAGAAATACAAGAATGTCATAGGCTGCATGAGGAATTAGGCTCTACTAAGGAAAAGCTGATTAGGGTAGAGAACTAACTTTCACGCACAAAAGATGAGTTTGCTAATGAAAAATAAGAAATGGCAAGAATGCTTGAGTGTCGGTCACAGGAAGCAGAACACGTAAATGAGGACCTGAAATGTCTAAATGATAAACCCACACAAGCAAATTCAACAAAGATAGATCTTCAATTAAAACTTAATGAGCTTTAAGTATCAGAAGTCTTTATTAAGTATTAAGAACAGTTGGCTGAATGCCAAAATAAAAACCAAGACCGATGAACTACTGGAACTTCGTTGTGAAAAAAGCAATGAAATTCTTGAACTCCAATGCAATCTGGGGAACAAAAAAGATGAAATGTGCAATATGGAAGAGCAGATCCAAATTTTAAAAGCAAATAAGGAAAATTTTAAGAAACAGATTGAGCCTCTAACGAGTGAATTGAAAGAGTCTATGGAGCGGTTAAAGAAAAGATTCCAAAATGAACGGAATGCCCATGTGAAGTTGTTGAACTTGTATAAGGTTTCAGCAGATGACTCTGAAACAAAGGTAACTGACCCCACCAGGGCAGTTGGCAGAGTAGAACAATCCCGACTCAGGTGAAAATCCAGGCCTATAAGAGCTTTCACAAGTATATAAAAAGGAGAGTAGATAAAGTAAACATTGGTCCCTTACAGCAGAGACAGGAGAAATCATCATGGGAATAAAGAAATGGCAGAGATGTTAAACAAATATTTTGTGTCTGTCTTCACAGTAAAATACATAAATTACATACCAGAAAAAAAGGGCAACAAAGGGACTAATAGGAGTCAGGATCTTAAGGTAATTAATATCAGCTGAGGACAAGTATTAGAGAAACTTAAGGAACTGAAAACCAACAAATCCCCAGGCCTGATGGCCTACATCCTAAGATTCTAAAAGGGTAATTGAATGCAGTTGGTTTTGATTTTCCAAAATTACCTCGATTCTTCAACGGTCCCAATGAATTATAAGTTAGCAAGTGTAACACCGCTGTTCAAGAAAGGAGTGAGAGAGAAAACAGGGAACTACAAGCCAATTAAGCCTGACATCAGTCACTGGCAAAATGCTTGAATGTACTATTAAGGAAGTCTTAACAATGCACAAACAAAATAATATGATCGGACAAAGTCAATGTGGTTTTGTGAACGGGAAACTGTATTTGATGAATCTATTAGAGCTTGCTGAAGATGTAACTAGTAGTGTAGGTGAAGGGGAACCGGTAGATGTATTACTCTTGGATTTCCGAAAGGCATTCAATAAGATGCCACACAAAAGGGCTCATGGAATTGGGAATAATACATTAGCAGGAATGTAGGATTGGTTAACAGACAAGAAGCATACAGTAGGGATAAACGGGCATTTTCGAGTTCGTTGGTTATAACTAATGGAGTGCAGCAAGGATCAGTGCTCAGGCTCCAGCTATTTATAATCTATATGAATGACTTAAATGAAGAGACCGAGTAATATAATTAAGTTTGCTGACTATGAGGAGGACACAAAGAGTCTGCAAAGAGATATAGCCAGGCTCAGTGAGTGGACAACAAGGTGACAGGTGGGAATATATTGTAGGGAAGTGTGAGGTTATGCACTTTAGGAGCAAGAATGGAGTACCAGAATATTTTTAAAAGGCATTAAACTTTGAAATGTTCATGTTCAGAAAGATTTAGG
Source organism: Cetorhinus maximus (assembly GCF_964194155.1). Lineage (NCBI taxonomy): Eukaryota > Metazoa > Chordata > Chondrichthyes > Lamniformes > Cetorhinidae > Cetorhinus > Cetorhinus maximus. The sequence continues at coordinate 51,616,478 of NC_135896.1, read as the reverse complement.
TGTACTCATACAAGGAACACTAAGTTAGCATGGAGTTACAGCAAGCAATTAGGAAGACAAATGAAATGTTGAGCTCACGGTATTGGGGATAATGTATTAGCATGGATTGAGGATTGGTTAGTTTACAGAAGACAGAGTCGGGATTAATGGGTCTTTTTCAGGTTGGAAAGACGTAACTAGTGAAGTGCCACAAGGATCAGTCTTAGGTCCTCAATTATTTACTATCTATATTAATGACTTGGAGGAGGGGGCAGAGAGTGATGTACCCAAATTTGCTGATGATACAAAAATAGGTGGGAGGGCATGTTGTGATGAGGACATAAGGAATCTGCAAGGGGATATAGATAGAGGTTGAGTGAGTGGGCAAAAATCTGGCAGATGGGGTTTAATGTAGGAAAGTGTGAGGTCGTGCACTTTGGTAGGAAAAATCAAAAGGCAGACTATTATTTAAATGGAGAGAGACTCCAAAAAAGTGCAGCACAGAGGGAGCTGGGTGTTCTTGTGCATGAAACACAGAAAGTTCGCATGCAGGTGCAGTAAGTAATTAAGAAGGTAAATGGAATTTTGGCCTGTATTGCTAGGGGGGTTGGAGATTAAAAATAGGGAAGTCTTGTTGTAACTGTACAGGGTGTTGGTGAGGCCGCACCTGGAGCACTGTGTACAGTTTTGGTCCCGTATTTAAGAAAGGATATACTGGCGTTGGAGGCAGTTCAAAAGAGATTCACCAAGCCGATTCCTGGGATGAAGGGGTTGACTTATCAAGAACGGCTAAACAAGTTAGGCCTTTATTCATTAGAGTTTAGACGATGAGGGGTGATCTTATTGAAACGTACAAGATTCTGAGGGGGCTTGACAGGGTAGATGTTGTGAAGATGTTTCCACTAGTGGGGGAATCTCGAACTAGGGGACATAGTTACAGAATAAGGGAGCACTCATTTAAAACTGAGATGTGAAGGAATTCCTTCTCTCAGAGGGTAGTGAATGTCTGGAATTCTCTACCCCAGAGAGTTGTGGAGGCTAGATTACTGAAAGTACTTAAAGGGGAGGTAGGTAGATTTTTGAAACATCGGGGAGTTGAAGGCTATGAGGAGCTGGCACAAAAGAGGAATTGAGGCCTGGGACAGATCAGCAATGATCTTATTGAATGGTGGGGCAGGCTTGAGGGGTCGAATGGCCTATTCCTGCTCCTATTTATTATGTTCCTATGTTATGTTTTTTGCAAGGGGAATGGAGTACAACACTAAGAAAGTCTCCTACAATGGCTTTGGGCTTTGATGAGACCACAAGTGGAGTACTGCCTGCAGTTTTGGTCTCCACATCTAAGGAAGAATATACTTGTATTGGGGGCAATACAGCAAATGCTGATCCGACTGGTTCCTGGGATGAGAGGATTGTCCTATGATGAGAGGCTGCGTAAATTGGGCCGACACACTCTGGTGTTCAGAAGAATGAGAGGCGATTCTCATCGAAATATACAAGATCCTGAAGGGGCTTGAAAGGATAGAGCTTGTTTGGCTGGGGAATATAGAACACAGAGGCACAGCTTTGAAACATCCTGAAGTTATTAAGGGTGCTATCCGAATGCAAGTTCTATCCTTTCCTTGTTTATTTCCTTTTTAATCCAAACCCATGAACGTCACCATCTAGAAGGGCAAGGGCAGCAGACACGTGGTAATACCACCACCTGCAAATTCCCCTCCAAGCCACACACCATCCTGACTTGGAAATACATCACCATTCCTTCCTGTCAAAATCCTGGAACAGCACTGTGAATGGACCGACGCCACATGGACAGCAGCGGTTCTGGAAGGCAGCTCACCACCACCTTCTTAAGGGCAATTAGGGGTGGGCAGTAAATGCTGGCCCAGCCAGTGACACTCACATCCCATGAACGAATATAAAAAAATCAGTTACACTCATGTGAAAAAATAGCAATTTACCAACTTTGGTAGAATTTGGCTAATTAAGGGAACATAGATTTGTCAAACATAAATAGGGGTCAAAACATAAAAACAAAAAACTGCGGATGCTGGAAATCCAAAACAAAAACAGAATTACCTGGAAAAACTCAGCAGGTCTGGCAGCATCGGTGGAGAAGAATAAAGTTGACGTTTTGAGTCCTCATGACCCTTCAACAGAACTGAGTAAAATTAGGAGAGGGGTGAAATATAAGCTGGTTTAAGGTGGTGGGGGGGGGAGGGGTTGTAGGGACAAGCAAGCAGTGATAGGAGCAGATAATCAAAAGATGTCACAGATAAAAGATCAAAGAGGTGTTGAATGTGGTGATATTATCTAAGAGAATGTGCTAATTAAGAATGGATGGCAGGACACACAAGGTACAGCTCTAGTGGGGGTGGGGTGAAATAAGACTAACAGGGCATAAAAGGTATAAATTTAAAAACAATGGAAATAGGTGGGAAAAGAAAAATCTATATAAATTATTGGAAAAAACAAAAGGGAGGGGGAAGAAACGGAAAGGGGGTGTGGATGGAGGAGGGAGTTCAAGATCTAAAGTTGTTGAATTCAATATTCAGTCCGGAAGGCTGTAAAGTGCCTAGTCGGAAGATGATGTGCTGTTCCTCCAGTTTGCGTTGAGCTTCACTGGAACAATACAGCAAGCTAAGGACAGACATGTGGGCAAGAGAGCAGGGTGGAGTGTTAAAATGGCAAGCGACAGAGAGGTTTGGGTCATTCTTGCGGACAGACCGCAGGTGTTCTGCAAAGCGGTCACCCAGTTTACGTTTGGTCTCTCCAATGTAGAGGAGACCGCATTGGGAGCAACGAATGCAGTAGACTAAGTTGGGGGAAATGCAAGTGAAATGCTGCTTCACTTGAAAGGAGTGTTTGGGCCCTTGGACGGTGAGGAGAGAGGAAGTGAAGGGGCAGGTATTGCATCTTTTGCGTATGCATGGGGAGGTGCCGTAGGTGGCGGTTGAGGAGTAGGGGGTGATGAAGGAGTGGACCAGGGTGTCCCGGAGGGAACGATCCCTACGGAATGCCGCCGGGGGGGTGAAGGGAAGATGTGTTAGGTGGTGGCATCATGCTGGAGTTGGTGGAAATGGCGGAGGATGATCCTTTGAATGTGGAGGCTGGTGGGGTGATAAGTGAGGACAAGGGGGACCCTATCATGTTTCTGGGAGGGAGGAGAAGGCGTGAGGGCGGATCCGCGGGAGATGGGCCGGACATGGTTGAGGGCCCTGTCAACGACCGTGGGTGAAAAACCTCGGTTAAGGAAGAAGGAGGACATGTCAGAGGAACTGTTTTTGAAGGTAGCATCATCAGAACAGATGCGACGGAGGCGAAGGAACTGAGAGAATGGGATGGAGTCCTTACAGGAAGCGGGGTGTGAGGAGCTGTAGTCGAGGTAGCTGTGGGAGTCAGTAGGCTTGTAATGGATATTGGTGGACAGTCTTTTCCCGGGACAGCGTGTTTCCCGGGAATGCATGATTAATGAGGCGGAATGAGAAGGATCCAGCGTGAAAAGCTGCCATTGCGACCAACGGATAAAACGTCCTTTCTTCTGCCCACTATCGTACTTAGTGCACACCTGAGACGATTCCACCCATAGTGCATGTAGATTTTGATAAGGTGATTCCCAAAAGGCTTGTTGCAAAAATTTAGGTCCATAAGAGGAAATGTAGCAGCATGGATAGAAAGTTGATTGATGGACAGGAACACAAAGGCCAGAATCTTATCAGCTCTATAGAGGCAGGACCAGGAACAAAATTTGAAAATAGCACAGCAGCTCAACTCCCGATGAATTGCCGCCCTAAGCGATCTTGCCAGAGGCAGGCTCAATGCAACGGTAGATACCCGCAAAGCAGTGATGAGTAGCCAATTAAGTCAAATGGGGGCAAGTTCCTGATGCCACCGGGATCTTCCTGACATTTGATGAGCCACCACTGAGACCAGAGCCCAGCAGGTGCCTGGAGGTGGCCTCCCAGTGGCAGGCCAGGCGGCCGACAGTGCTTCCTCCCAATCCCCCATCAGAGCCACTGGAATAGGAAGGTGACAGCCGGGGCCATAAAGAATCCTGTCCTGCCAAACAATTGTAGCTACTTATTTTTGAATTTTCTGAAATCTATTTCATGGCGCCCTAACAGTGCCCTACCTACTTCATCAGCCCCCACCTCTCCCAGATGGGCTGCCAGCCATGCAGAGCAATGGGCCCTCTGATTGGGCCTCCTGCCTCGGAAACCCACCACAGTCCTTAGTTGGATGGTGAATGCAGAGGCGGCCTCCTAATTGGTCGCCTCCCTTAAGATCATGATGCCATGCAACCAGCCAACACCAGTGGGGTCAGGAATTGTTTTTGGTCCCAATGTCAGGAGAATTTCAAAGTTGGTAAGATTCCACCCGAAAAGTTAGTGCAAATAGATGTTGCTCAAATTAGTGAAGAATCGAAAGTTTGTGCTCCAGGATCAATACTAGATGGGTCTGTTATTTTTGTGGTATGTATGGATGATTTGAACCCGTGCCTCGGAGCACAATTTCACAAAAGTAAGGGGCTTGTCAGTCAGGAAGACCATAAGCAAATTTCAGGGGGACAGACAGGTTTGCCCAGTTCTGATGAAAGGTCACAGACCTGAAACGTTAACTCTGTTTCTCTCTCCACAGGTGCTACCATACCTGCTGAGTATTTCCAGCACTTTCTACTTTTATTTTAAGTTAACAGATGGGCAAGTAGATAGCAAACATCATTTAATGTAAATAAAAATGTGAGCTAATATATTTTGGCTGTAGAAACAAGATTTGGGGATATACATTCAATGGAAAGATGCTGAAGCATCTGGGGCTTAAGGGTTCAATATTATTCCCTCAATGTACAAGCACTGATGGATGAGGCCAAAGAAGAGGCCAATAGCATTTTAGATATTATAAATAGAGTACAAGAATAAAGAAGTAAAGCTATACAAGCTATTATTTAGGCCACATATGGAATGCAATTTCAGGTCCCCCAGAAAGGGCATTAAAGCTACAGTGCACATAGCAGAGATTCAAACAGAATGATGTCAGTTCATCAGTGGAGACATGAGGTACTTAAACAATTGCAACTGGAGCAGAATAGGCTAAGAGGATGTTTAATACAATTTCTAAATTTTTTAAGAGCTTTGACAACCTTAATAGAGAAAGTCTACTTCCTCTGGTTGGGGAGTCAGTGATAAAGGATCACTAATTTAAAATTGTAACCAAAGAGAGCAAGCAAAGGCAGAGGGTTGTTGGTATATGAACTTTTGCAACAGGCAGTGACTGAGGCAGGGAATGATTGCACCTTCTGAGGGAAAATTGGATAAATATTTCAAGCAGGCTATGTGAAGAACATGGGGCAGTATGATTAATTTTGAATTACTCTAGCAAAGAGCCAGCAAAGAAAAAATGGGACAAATGGCCTCCTGTACTATGAACATGCATAGTTCTCATTATATCATCTCACTTTTCTCTGTATTAAATTTAAACTAACATCTAGTTTCCAAATCTATTAACCTGCTTACGTTCCTGAAGTCACTTAAGATTCTTCTTTATTCATATTCATTGTTAGGTCACCTACAAATTTTTATTTTGCATCCCCATTTCTAAGTTCACATAATTTTACATGGGTCTTGCACACTCCAGCTGCATATCATCATTCACTAAGTTAAGATACAGGACCACAGTACATCAGCAAAGTGAAGTGAATTGACTGAGAGCCAGAAACTGACATATACACAGATGAGACAAGACACAGGAAATGGGAGAGCTCCAAAAAAAAGTGATAAACATTGACAAAGGAAGATGGACAGGAACAAAGCTGAAAACAGCTCGATGGAGAACAGTGTGCAAGGCCCACTCAGAGGGGAACAAAAAAAAAATGACGCAGAAAAATGTTAGAATGTTACAGATCAAAAGACTATTATGAGACACCATATTTTTCTGTCCATGAACAATGTCAGAGATCAATGACTTATAGCAAATTCACAGAAAATGCATTTTTAATTATACACCATGCACAGAAGAATGCTTCTATTATGGTGATGGCTCCAAAGCTTACACAGGCCCAGGTTTTGCTGTGAGCAGTTCACCTCGTGTACAGTTGCCCACAGACTTAACAGGCTTGGCAGCAGAGATTTCTAGTTATAGGACATCAGTTTGAATTCAGCACCCTCTACAGATGATCTGTGGTGTCTGTGAGCAAGAAAAGCAGCATGAAGGCTTCTCAACCAATCAGACAGAAGCATCCTTACATTAACAAAGCAATAAGTACCAATTTACATTTAAATCACTGAACAGAAAGTGAAATAAAGATTGGGACATGTACATGAGATTAAGGGAAATACACAAAAGTGAAAACACAAAAGCTGTAAAAACTTATTCCAATTTTATATTTTTAAAAATCTGTAACATTAATTTTCTTCTGAGGGAACAAGATTCCATTCTGTCAAATTAATTTTTCAGGTCTAGAGAGGTCATTCAGTATCAATTATCACCTACTATGTTGTTAAAAACTGAGTTACTCTTGATTCAACAAGCCCTAGCTTTTATAGCTGTTTTTAAAGGGAAGAATGGTGGGTAATTCAGCTAAGTTCATACCATGACCAGTGATCTCTGTGCAAGTTCCATTGGCAAATACTGCAATGGAGCAGGCTGTAGAAAACTTTTAACTGATAGCAATTTGCAGATTTCAGCATTTAACTGTGCATGTGCATGCACCAGAAGCTCTGCCAGTTTTACTCAGTAATAAGAACGAATGCTGACAGCTTCATCATTATTTGTACAGCAAAATCTGGGCCATCAAGTTAATGCTTTAACACTCCTAATGTTGATTAATGCTGAAAAAAAAGAGACATGCTGACGAAACTTTTCATCTTGCACTCATCAGGATAGATGCGCAATAATACCAAATCTCAAAGGGAACAGCAATTTGTACTGTGTGAGAAGAGGGTGCTGATTGGTAATATCCTAACTCCTAATATTATGAAATAGCACACCTGACAACTAACCGAGGACAATATCACAGAAAAGCCACTGCTTCAACGTCAATGAGTTTCACTATTGAACGATAAGAGCCAGGAAAAAAATGGATATGGCAAACTCACAGATGCAATGACCATTATCTTAATCCGATCGTTTTCTACATAAAATTAGCAGCCATGGCTCAGTTATTAGCACACTTGCCTCTGAATCAATAGGTGCAAGTATTCAAGACCCACTCCAAAGACCTGAACACAAAAATCTAGGCTGATACTCCTGTACAGTTCTGAGGGGGTGCAGCCCTGTCAAAGGCACAACCTATCATATGAAAAATTAAATCGAGACCCCGTCAGGTCTCTCGGGAGGGCATAAAAGATCCTGTGACACTATTTCAAAGAATAGCAGAAAAGTTGTCCCTGGTATCCCGGTCAATATTTATCCCTCAAATCAACATTACTGAAGACGACAGATGATTTGGACATTATCACATTGCTGTTTATGGGAACTTGCTGTGTGAAAAGTGTCTGCCATGTTTGCTACAACAGTGATTACACTTCAAAAGTACTTCCTTGGTTGCAGAACACTTTAGGTTGAGTACATGAAAGACATTATATAAATCCAAGTATTGCATTAAAATAAGATGGACTTCAGTAAAGAGTCAAATCTGATTTGTGTAAACAAATGAAAAGGATACAGGTAGCATGTTTCAAAACCAGCAACCTCAGGACCGAGGTCATGCCAGATTTCAGATTTTGTCAGATTACAGGTCGAGCGGTTCGGGCCATGGGCAGTTCAGTCAAACTGGGTCAGGTAATGTCAAGGGTCATCCGGAGCGCAGGAATAAACTGGTGCGCAAGCAGTGAAGGGGATACCTAGTCAGGCACCACACCGCACCAATGTAGCACCTGGCCAAATTGTCCAGGTAAATTTTTTTTTCACTCAATTAAAATTGATGCATGACACATTCTAAAAATGTTCAGTTTTCAAACAACTCCAGTTTTTGGAGCCAGCACATCCACAACTAACAAAAACATATTTTACCTTTCGCCCATTAAAGTAACTTATATTTTTTCTCAAACTGCATGTAGAATTCACCATGTTGAGCGCGGATTTAGCTGAAGATGAAATCATGTTCTGATTTTTGCTTTGCCCTAAGCGCTCCCATCCAAAAACAGTATCACAAAATATTAAAATTGGCACCCAGCAACTTACCGCTTGACAATAGTTTTCACTGCTTCTTTCTGTCCTCTAGTATATTGGGAAATCAAAACATCATTTCCTACAAAAATGAGAATTCAAATTAGTTTTATGCAAAGCTACTATAGCAAGTCACATAAGCATAATTAATCCTAAACAGCTACCTTAATACAGATTATTTTATGTCCAAGTTTGTACAGAATCAAGATCAGTGGGCAAAGTAGAAGTGCCCCTCTCTCCACCTAACCTTATGCTTGTGCTAAGAAAGGGCTAGAGGAAAACATTTCTCTCAAGATATTTTCTTTACCTCCATTCTTTAAACTGCTCCCTGCCATCCCAACGCCTACCATTCCCAACCAACATGATGAGATAACCTACGAGCAGAACTTTGCAATCACACAGTTGGAAATTCATGATAGCAACTTTATATTCTAATTTGTTTCCTTCATTGTAGAGAACAACCTTTGCCTCCTACCAGGACATCCAGGTGAAATTAGGAACAACTTCTTCTTGAGTTCTCTGCCCAAAGGCACGTCCAACCCACAATGCCACAGCCTCCACCACAGGTAGGGCAAGGAGACAGATCCTGAATCCACTTCAGCCAGAATAGAGCTCAAACCCATGCTGTTGGCAACAATCTGATCCACAATGGCTGTCCATCCAGCTGAGCCAACCACTCCACCTCCACCCCCCACCCCACCCCACCCCAAGAAGTAATTAGGAAATAGCAATCTGGGTCTACATGTAGATCTGGACATATTAGCCCAGAGCCTCCAATTTCCGAGGAACTCAGGGGAGGGGATGGTGGTGTTGGTGGTCATACCCCAATGGTACCCTAGAAGATGCTCTGGGAGACACCCCGGAAGACCCCACATAAGGACTGCACAGCAACTGCCCAGGAAGTTTAAAATTCCGATGGGCAATGACCCTGCACTGGGAACCATCTGGTACCCTGATTTAAATCAGATTCTTCGGATGGTTCCGAATGGTTCCATTAGCAGAATAGTTACCCAGGAAAAGTTAGAAGGGTTAAGACCACTTCTAACTCTTCCAACAGGGTTACAAGGGCAGAAGATGCAAAGGAACACCGCCACCTGGAAGTTCCCCTGCAAGTCACTCACCATCCTGACTTGGAAATATATCACCGCTCCTTCACTGTCACTGGGTCAAAATCCTGGGACACCCTCCCGAACAGCACTGTATATGTACCTACACCACATGGACTTCAGCAGTTCAAGAAGGCAGTTCACTACCGCCTTTTCAAGGGGAATTAGGGATGGGCAATAAATGCTGGCCTAGCCAGCAATGCCCACCTCCCATAAATTAATGAAAAAAGGTAGAAGAAAAGGATAAAGTGTCAGAGAGATGAGGAAAAATAAAAATAAATCAAGGAAAGAAATGTTGGTGGATTAGGCAGACAAGTGGCAGATGAAGTTCAATGCAAAGAAGTGTGAGGTGATCCATTTTGGCAGGATTAATATGGTGAGACAGTATAAAGGGAGACACTCTAAAGGAGAGACCCCAGTGTAAATGTACAAAGGTCATTGAAGATGGCAGGGCATGTTGAGAGAGCAGTTAGTAAAGCACATAGCATCTTAGGCTTTTTTAATAGGGGCATTGAGTACAGAGTAAGGAGGTCATGTTGAACTTGTTTAAGACACTAGTTAAGCCTCATCTGGAGTCCTGCGTTCAGTTCTGGGCGGCATACTTGAGGAAGGATGCGAAGGCATTGGAGATTCACAAGAGTGATTCCAGGGATAAAGAACCGTAGCTATGAGGATAGATTGGAGAGGTTGGGACTCTTTTCCCTGCAGAAAAGAAGGCTAAGAGGAGACTTGATAGAGGTATTCAAGGTTCTGAGAGAAATGGACTAGCTAAATAGTGTGAAGCTATTCCCACTCAGGAGAGCATCAAGAGCCAGAGGGCACAGATTCAAAATAATTGGCAAAAACATTGTGATGTGAGGAAAGATTTTTTCACCCAAAAGGTGGCTGGAATCTGGAACAAACTTCCTGAGAGGGTGGTGGAGGCAGGTTTGATCGAGGTATTCAAAAAGGAATTGGATTGCTACCCGAAAAGAAATAATGTGCAAGGTTATGGGGATAAGTCAGGGGAGTGGGAAGAGGTGGAATGCTCTTTCAGAGGGTCAGTGCAGACTCGATGGGCCAAATGGCCTCCTTCTGCACTGTAAAGGTTCTGTGGCTCAGTGAAATTTACTAAATTTGGTAGGTTAAAAGTAGAGACTGAAGTTTGTCAAATTTCCAGGACCTGATATTTTAAAACCCTGAGGTGGAAACAACGTAGGTGCAGAAATTGCAGAAGCTTTAATCATAATCTTCCAGCCGGCTCTCGGTTTAGGAATTTGTCCCTTAAATTGAATGAGCAGGAAAGAGAAACCAGGAAACTATAGATCTATTAGTCAAAAGTTTGTTGTTATCAGAAGTTACTAGATTCATTCATTAGAAGCAGGGTGACTGAGCATTTGAACTGATCAGAGCCAGCAAAGATTTGTAAAGGGAAAATCATGCCAAACTAACTGAGCTGAATTTTCTATGTAATTCAATTGGCAAGATGTGACTAGTAGTGTCCCTCCCAGGGATCTCTACTGGAGCCTCACTTTTCACTACATTTATCAATGACCTAGATGAAGGAATGGGGTGTCATAAATCCAAGTCTGCTGACAGCACTAAGTTTGATGGCACAGTAGCATAAACAGGAACAGAAAGTTTCAAAGGAACATCAATACATAAAGTGAGTGGGCAATAGCATGGCAGATGAAATTCAATGTGGGAAGTGAGAGATTCATTTGGACACAAGTAAGATAGGTCAGAGAATTTTCTAAATGGTGAGAAGCTAGGAACTGTGGAGGATTTAGATATATATAGAAATCACTAAAATCTAGTGGACAGGTACAAAAAAATTAAAAGGCTCATGAAATTGTGGTCTTTATCATAAGAGGAAAAGGTGTGCTACAGTTGTATAAAGCTCTGGTTAGGCTGCATCTGGAGTACTGCATTCAGTTCTGGACATCTTACCACAGTAACGATATACTGCCCTTGGAGGGGATGCAGAGCAGATTCACAGGACAATAATACAGTTAAAAGGGTAAAACTTTGGGGGCAAATTGCACAGTTTAGACATAAAATTTCCTGAGTTTCGACAATTAAGGAGTAATCTCATTGAAGTGTTTAAAATAAATAAAGGATTAGATGGGGTAGAGAGAGAAAATGCTTTCCACTGCTGAGGGAATCCAGAATAAGGGACATAACCTTAAAATTAGTGCTTGGCTGTTCATGGATGAAATCAGGAAACAGGCTGAATTTTGTTAGTGCAGCAGAAGTCCCCAGACAGGCCTGAAAGCGAGTCACAACCCCACTTCAACTGTCAGCGGGATCCAGGACCGCATCTTGTTAGTGGCAGCCAGCTGCTGGGGCAACCATCCCTATGAAGGACGGCTGCTTGCCCCCAGAAGCTGCTGGCGAGTCAGAGGGATGGCAGCATAGCAGCGTGAGCAGCACCACCAGAACGGTTGTCACTACTGGGGCTGCACCTGGAAGGACAGCCACAATGGAAGGACGGCTTCCTCCCAACCAGTTAAAAAGGGTGTGGGAATGTTGGGGCCAATCAGGCAGGCCCTGGTGAGGGATTGAGAGGTACAGGGAGATTGGTGAGAGGAAGCGACGCCGCTGCTTTGGGCGCAACTATTGCCATGGGGGGGGGGGGGGGTCACTTCTTGGGCCAAGGAGTGCCCGAAAAGCAGTTCCCTCATCCCGTAAGCCTGCTGGGAGACTGGCAAAGTTTACCTGGTGGTTTCCCCAAATTGTGGAGGCCATTTGTTGCTTGTAGAATTCCAGCGATGTCAGGGCCTTAAATAGCCACTTAAGTGGCTCAATTGGCCTGTTGGGGGAAGGGGGGGGTGTGCTGACAAGATCGTCTGGTAGCCGGAAGCTGGCAGACACTCCACTTCCTGCTTTCCCTTGCCATTTTACAGGACCCTGCCTCCAACCCATACCCAGAGGGCTGGTAAAATTCAGCCCTATTTCTTCACACACAGGGCTAGTGGGAATCTAAAATATTGTCTCCAAAAGGCTGCTGAGACTAGATCAATTGAAAATTTCAAAACTGAGATCAATAGATTTTAGTTAAGCATGAATTATAGGAGAAAGATACATGACAGGTGAATGGAATGAAGATACAGATGAGTCCTAACGTAACTGATTGGCAGAACAGGCTCAAGGGGTTGAATAGTCTACTCTTGTTCCTATGCTTTTAATTTCAAAATTAATCAAATGTTGCTACACAACCAATATCAGACTTACAGCACAAAATTCTTCCAAAAAGTAGCAGAGAAGTTTATCATCTGCCCTTGAAATTGCATTTCCAGTGGACTAATCATGAAGCTGAATTTACAGCAATCAGAAGCAAACTCACAACCTGTGCCATACTGCTCTATTAACTGAAAAAGGACACAAGCAGTGGGTGACACATTTTAAACTGAAAAACTGTAAATCACCAGTCCATTCCACATATTTACATTCTCAGAACATGCCACTAAGCCAATTTGAAAGTGTGCGCTCTTGATCATACCTTCGTGTCTGCTGCCATCTGCTGGTATTGTCCTGCATGTTGCTTGTTCATGATTTGAACTTGAACACTGTTTTATAAGTACAAAGACAATCAGTAAATTTTCCAAAATTTTTCAAAGACTTGCATCAATTCTACAATAATATAAAAGCAAAATACTGTAAATGCTGGAAAAACTCAGCAGGCCTAGCAGCATCTGTGGAGAGAGAAAAACAGACTGAATGTTTCAAGTCCATATGACCCTTCTTCAATTCTACAAAACTGGAATCAAGAAAAGATTTTCAAAACAAATTACTTTCTTGTTCTTCCCCATTCTTTGAGAGCATTTATTTCCCACATTGCAACAATGACTACATTTCAAAAAGCACTTAATTGGTTGTAAAATACCTTCGGTCATCCTGACATTTTTAAGTTTGGTCTATAAATCCAATACTTACTTTCTTTAACTGGGGAGTCTAGTGTTTCTATACCAGTGTATCAGTGTCACATGGCAAATGCCAAACAGTCTGCAGGAGGGACAGGGAACAGCCGGAAGTCATGGTCCATGTTGGAAGCAACAACATAGGAAGGAAAAGAGTTGAGGTAATGCAGTCAAACTTTCAACAGCAGATCCTCAAAACATGGCAATCTCAGGATTACTCTCAGTGTCACAAGCTGTTGAGGAGAGGAGTAGTAAAATAAGCCAAGTTAATGGGTGGCTGGACAAATAGTGCAGGAGGAAGGTGGAAATTCCTGAGGCAGTGAGGCTACTTCTAGTGCAGGAGGGTTATGTACAAGATGGATGGGTTACACCTAACCAATTTCACTGCACCAAGGTTAACTTATGTTGTGGATATAAAAACAGACAGTAAGAGCTTTTTTAAATATAGAAAAAGGAAGAGAGAGAGGCCAAAGTGAACATAGGCCCCTTAGAGAATGAGGCTGGGGAAATAATAATTGGGAAACCAGGAAATGACAGAGGGGTTGAATAAATACTTTGCATCAGCCTTCATGGTAGAAGATACTAATAGCGTTCCAAAAATACTAAATAATCAAAGGGCAAAAGAGGGGTGAGGAATAAATATAATATCTATCACTAGAGAAAAAATACTAGGGAAACTAATGGCGCTAAAGGCCGATAAGTCCCCATGACCTGATGGGTTGCATCCTAGGATATTAAAGGAAATAGCGACACAAATAGCGGATGCACAGGTAGTAATCTTCCAAGAATCTTTAGATTCTGAAAAAGTCCCAGAGGATTGGAACACCACCAATGTAACACCCTTATTTAAAAAGGGAGACAAAAAACAGGTAACTATGGGCCAGTTAGCTTAACATCTGTCATTGGGAAAATGTTGGAGTCTATTATAAAGGATGTAATAGCAGAGCATTTAGAAATGCATTATCTAATCAAGCAGAGTCAGCATGGCTTTATGAAGGGGAAATCATACCTAACAAATTTATTAGAATTCTTTAAGGAGATAACAAGGAGGATAGATAAAGGGGAACCAGTAGATGTAATATATTTGGATTTCCAAAAGGCGTTCGATAAAGTACCGCACATAAGGCTACTCAATGAGGTAAGAGCCCATGGTGTTGGGCGTAGTATATCAGCATGGATAGAGAATTGGCTAACTAATAGAAGACAGAGAGTTAGGATAAGGCGGCCATTTTCAGGGTGGCAACCTGTAACTAGTGGAGTGCCACAGGGAGCAGTGCTGGGGCCTCAATTATTTACAATATGTATTAATGACTTGGATGAGGGAAGTGAATGTACTATCGCCAAGTTTACGGATGACAAAAATAGATGAGAAGGCAAGTGGCAAGGATGACACAAAGAGTCTATATATGGATATAGACAGATTAAGTGAATGGGCAAAAAGTGGCAGATGGAATACAATGTGGGAAAATGTGAGGTTGTGCACTTTGGCAGAAAGAATAGAAGAGATAAATATTATTTAAATGGAGAAAGGCTGCAGAAAGCTGTAGCAGAGAGGGATTTGTGGGGTCTTCATGCATGAATCCCAAAAAGCTAACAAACAAGTGCAACAGGTAATAGGGAAGGCAAATGGAATGTTGGCCTTTATAGTAAAGGAAATGGAATATAAAAATAGGGAAGTCTTGCTAAAACTATACAAGGCACTAGGTAGCCCACACCTAGAATACTGTGGACAATTTTGGTCCCTTTATCTAAGGAAAGATGTCTTTGGAGGCAGTCCAGAGAAGGTTCACTAGGTTGATCCTGGGTATGGAGGGATTTTCTTACGAGGAGAGGTTGAGTAGGCTGGGCCTGTACTCATTAGAGTGTAGAAGAATGAGAGGTGACCTTATTGAAACATACAAAATTCTTAGGGGGCTTGACAGGGTAGATGCTGAGAGGTTGTTTTCCCTTGTGGGACAGTCTAGGACCAGAGGGAATAATCTCAGAGTAAGGGGTCGCCTATTTAAGACAGAGATGAGGAGGAATTTCTTCTCTCAGAGGGTAGTTAATCTGTGGAATTCTTTGCCACAGAGGGCTGTTGAGGCTGGGTCGTTAAGTATATTCAAGGCTGAGATAGACAGATTTTTAATCAGTAAGGGAATCAAGGGTTATGGGGAAAAGGCAGGAAAGTGGAGTTGAGGATCATCAGATCAGCCATGATCTCATTGAATGGCGGCACAGACTCAATGGCGAATGGCCTACTTCTGCTCCTACGTCTTATGGTCTTATTAGGTGGATTTAAATTAATTTGTCAGGAGGAGGCACACCAGATTGAAGCACTAGAGAGAAATAAAGTGCAGAGCACTAGGGTAGACAAATGGAATTAGAATAAAAAGCACTGTAGAATAATAAAGAAAAATAGAAGGGATCAGACAGGGGAGAAGTGCAAGGCAGACCAAGGTGGATATGGGGTACAAGTATGTAATAAATGCATAGAGCATGGTCAGTAAGGTTGGTGAGCTGCAGGTACAAATTGCCACATGGGATTATTGCTGAAAGAAGAGACATGCCTAAGCCTTTCATCTTGCACTCATCAGGACACTCGCAAGAATACCAATATAAGGAGAAAACAACAATTTATACTGAATGTGAAGAGAGTGCTGATTGGTTGGTAAGTGGAGTTGCCATGGAGTGTGCACCACTGATGGTGACTGGCAGTTAACTGCCAAGCATTGTTTGAAATTTAAAGCAGGCAGCTTGACCCTGGTTAAGTGAGTGGGCAAAGATCTGGCAAATGGAGTACAATGTGGACAAATGTGAAATTGTTCATTTTAGCAGGAAGAATAAAAAATAAGCTTATTATGTAAATGGTGAGAAATTGAGGAGCTCTGATTTCAGAGGGATCTGGGTGTCCTGGTGCATGAATCACAAAAGGTTTGTTTGCCGGTATGGCAAGTAATTAGGAATGCTAATAGAATGTTGTCATTTATTGAGAGGGGAATTGATTACAAAAGTAGGAGGGTTATGTTTCAATTGTACAGGGCATTGTTGAGGCCACATCTGGAGTACAGTGCTGGTCTCCTTATTTAAAGAAAGATGAAAATGCATTAGAAGCCGTTCAGAGAAGGTTTACTAGACTAATACCAGGAATGGGCGGTTGTCTTATGAGTGGAGGCTGGACAGGCTCGGCTTGCATCCACTGGAGTTTAGAAGAGTAAGAGGCGACTTGACTGAAACATACAAGATCCTGGAGGGATCTTAACAGGGTAAATGTGGAGAGGATGTTACCTCATGCCGGAGAATCTAGAACTAGGGGTCACTGTTTAAAAATAAGTGGTCACTCATTTAAGATAGCAATGGGGAGAAAATTTTTCTCTCAAGGAGGGTTGAGAGTCTTTGGAACTCTCTGTCTCAAAAGACAGTGAAAGCAGAGACTTTAAACATTTTCAAGATCGAGCTAGGTAGATTCTTGATTAACAAGGTTATTGGGGTAGGCAGGAATGTGGGTTGAGGTTACATTCAGATCAGCCATGGTCTTATTGAATGGCGGAGAGGGCTTGAGGGACCTACTCCTACTCCTAATTCGTATGTTTGTATGCCCTGATTGGTCAAGGCGTTGCCCTGAGGAATGAGTCAGCGAGTGGCTGTCACTTACTTTGTTTAGCTGAAACAGGCACAATGTATGTACATGTTCTTTCTGTCTGCAAAGAACAGGGCCCTGTGTATTAATATATGTAATTTCCAGTACACGCAAATGCGCCACACTGCGAACCCAACTGACAATTTTAAGTTGGTTGTCAGCACAATTCTTAGCTTATTGAGGATTATTTAGCAAATGTTGTCCAATTGTGGAATCACATCTAATGTTCGATACTGTATTTTGAGTTTTGCAAGCACAAGCTGGTTGATATCAAGCAAACTCATGAAAGAGCCTAAGGCCGTCACTTGCGGCCCTGACAATTGCCCAGTCTACCTCAGATTACCCTTGAAGGTCAAGGTATCTCAAGAATTTGGGCAACAGGTGAAGCTAGCTGTTTCACGCTGCTATACAGTAGCAACACAAGAGGTATTCACCACTAACAGGATGCTGCCATCAGGCCAAAAAGACGTTCTGCCTATCACACAAATGAGTAACGTGGTATATTAATTTCGGTGCCGGTGTGATGTTCGGTATGTAAGCCATTCGTCCCAAAGACTGGCAGGACATATAAAGTAGCATGGCCCAGCCCGCTGCAATCGGCAGGCTACAGACCATACCCAACCAGCCCATGCCTGCAAAACTCAAAACACAGTGCCCAACATTAGATGTGATTCCACATTGGACAACATTTGCTAAATAATCCTCAATGAGCCAAGAATTATGCTGACAGCCAATTTAAGGTTGTCAGTCGGGCTCGCAGTGTGGCACATTTGCTTGTACTGGAAACTACATATATTAATACACAGGGCCCCTTTGCAGACAGAAAAAATATGTACATACATTGCGCCTGTTTCAGTTAAACAAAACAAGTGACAGCCATTCGCTGACTCGTTCCTCAGGGCAATGCCTTGACCAATCAGGGTCAGGCTGACTGGTTTAAATTTCAAACAATGCTTGGCAGTTAACTGTCAGTCACCATTAGTAGTGCATTCTCCATGGCAACGCCATTTGCCAACCAATTAGCTCTCTCTTCACATACAGTATAAATTTTTGTTTTCCCTTATATTAGTATTCTTGCACGCGTCCTGATGAATGCAAGATAAAACGCTTAGACATGTCTCTTTTCTCAGCAATACTCAACTTCTGTGCTACCAAACGACGACATGGGATTATGACAATAGTAGCGATAACTGAGACCTGGCTCCAACAAGGGGAGGATTGGGAACTTAATATTCCTGGTTAATAGATAGTCAGGAAAGTGAGGGAGGGGTGGCAGTATTGAAAAGGAATGATGTACTTGAATGTCCAAAGACAGAATCTATTTGGTTGGAATAGGAGCTATAGCTCCAGTAGCTATAACAGAGCTATTATTGCGCTGGGTGATTACTATATGTCACCAAATAATAGGAAGGAGGTAGAAGAATAAATTTGCAGGAAAAATCCATACAAGAATTATAGATTAGGGGGAAATGGGAAATTCAATTATCGTAACATAGACTGGTAAAATGACAGTGTTAAAGGCAAAGGGGAGGAATTCCTGAAATGTGTACAAGGGGACTTTCTTGATCAGCATGTTTGCAGCCTAACAGAGAAAGAAGCAGTTCTGGGTCTGGTTCTGGGTACTGAAGTGGGGCAAGTGGATCATGTTTCAGTGGTGAAGTTTTTGGATTACAGTGAGCACAATATTAGGATTTGAGTAGTTATGGAGAAGTACAAAGAGCGATCAAATGTAAAAATGCTCAACTACATGAGGACTAATTTCAGTGAGTTTAAAAATATTCTGGTCCAGGTGGATTGGAATCAAATACTGACACATTAAACAATAAATGAGCATTTGGGGCCTTCAAAGAGGAGATCGATCCGGTACCAACTAGTCACGTTCCAACAAAGGCAAAAGGAAAGGACCCCAAAGTTGGAGCTCCCTGGATGACTAAAGATATAATGAGATACAAACGAAACAGGAAAAGAAAGCTTATGCTAAATGTCAGACCCATAATACAAGGGAGAACCAGGTCAATATAGAATATACAGAGAATTGAAAAAGGAAATTAGAAGGGTAAAATGTAGGAATGGATTAAACAATATTACAAACGCAAAACACTGTGGGTGCTGGATATCTGAAATAAAAACAGAAAATGTTGGAGATGTTCATCAGGTCTAGCAGCATCTGTGGAGCGAGAAACAGAATGAACAGAGTGATAACCTTTTAACAGAGATAACTCTGTTTTGCTCTCTCTTCAGATGCTGCCAGACCTGCTGATCATTTCCAGCATTTTCTGTTTTTATTATATGAGAATGGATTAGCAGGTAACATAAAAAGGGAACTCATAAGTCTTTAATAAACATATAAATAGTTTTTAAAAAGTGGTCAAAGGAAGGACGGGGCTAATTAGGGAACAAAATGGAGATATTCTAGTGGAGGCAGAAGGCATGGCTCATATACGAAATGAGTACTTTGCATCTGTCTTTATAAGAACATAAGAAATAGGAGCAGAAGTAGGCCATATGGCCCTCAAACCTTCTCCATCATTCAGTAAAAATACAGCTGATCTTCTATCTCAAATCCACTTTCCCACCCTGCCTCTTATATCTTTGGTTCCCTTAATGTCCAAAAATCCATTGGTCTCACTCTTAAATATTCTCAACGATGAGTATCCGCAGCCCTCTGGAGTACAATATAAAGATTCACAACTCTGAGTGGTGATTTCTCCTCACCTCAGTTCTAAATGACCGACCCCTTATCCTGAGACTAATCTAGACTCTCCTGCCAGGGAAACAGCCTCTCAGCCTCTACTCTGTCAATCCCTCGACAAATCTTTTATGTTTCAATGAGAACACCTATTGTTCTTCAAAAATCCAGAGAATATAGGTGCAATCTCTCCTCATGGGCCAACCTGCTCATCCCAGAAATCAATCTAATGAACCTTCATTGCACCCCCTTGAAAGCAAGTATAAGCTTCCTTAGGTGCAGAGATCAAAAGTGTACACAGCACTCCAGATGTGGTCTCACCAAAGCCCTATAAACAACAAGACTTCCTTATTCGTATCCTCTAACTCCCTTGCGATAAAGGTTAATACACTATCTGCCTTCCTAATAGCTTGCTGTACATGCATATTAACTTTGTGCTTCATGTACAAGGACACCCAATCCCTCTGAACATAAATCTTTGCTTCTATTATTCCTACCAAAGTGGATAATTTTACATTTCCTCATTTGTGCACTTCTTGTCCACTCACTTAACTTGTCTATATCCCTTTACGTACTTCTCACAGCTTATTTTCTCACAGACTTGTATCGATAGAAAACTTGGGATACATTATCTGAAAAGGAAATATTTGCAGGGCTACAGGGCAACGGCTGAGCAGTGGCACTAGGTGAATTGCTCCTTCAGAGGGCCATCACGGGCACAATGGGCTGAATGGCCTCCTTCTATGCTGTTACCATTCTATGATTCTATAACAGTATACTTGTTTCCCTTATCAAAATTATTGATATAAACTGTAAATAGCTGAGGCCCAAGCAAAGGTCCTTATGACACCCCACTAGTTGCAACCTGCCAACCTGAAAATGGACCATTTATTCTTACTCTCAATCCAAGCTAATATATTACTTCAAATCCCATGAGCCCTAATCTTGTATAATCATGTCATCAAAAATTCACATGCTTCTGAATGCACCAGCTCTAATATTTTTTTTGGCATGTTTATTGGACAACTAGTGAGCAAATGCCCCAAGTTCAGCCATTACATTTATTTCAGTGTTGAGTCTATTGACAAGGATTATTATCGCACACCCTATGGAGGAACAAGATATTTCCAACAGCAGATTCCAGATTTCTGCATTTAAATGTGTGAATGCCAGAAGACGCCATCTGACTTTGTACTATAACAACAGTAAGTGCCAATAGCCTGGCCGCTATTCTCCCTACAATCCAGGCCATCGCGTTTAATTTTTTTTTAAACTTAGGTTACTAAACTGTTTGAAATACTTAGCACATCAAAATCTCTTACATCTGTGTGCACCTTTCTTCATCTCTTGCCATTTAAAATTCCTATAATTTTATAATAGAACTGCTCTTGCTAGCTTTGTACACTGTAATTACATCCTCCTATCACTGGCAGTGCTGCAGCGCCTCTGTAATTGAATCTCTCACCTCAAACCCGTCCTACAGAAAAACTTATATACTCCAACTAACTCTACTTCTGTTTTTTTTTTCAAAATATGGGAAGTTTTGCTTTTTAACTATGAATAACATGAAAATTAAACTAGTAGGACAGAATGCATGGCTTTAAAATGGGGATCTTTAAATCTATGAACACAAATTAAAAGTTTTGAAAGAAAGGCATTAAATCAATTGATTCTTCCCCTGTACACTGTAGACTTGAAAGAGGTAAACATTTTAATTTAGATACCTGTGAGACAGACAGATAAAATGGGGGGGGGGAGAGAGAGAGAGAGAGAGAGAGAGAGAGAGAGGGGGGGGGGGGGGAGCGAAAGAGAGAAGACAGAGACAGCCAGAAACATTCCCAAGAACCAATCACAATCACAAGCAGCAAATTTTCCAACTGTAGAGATCCCTTACAAAGGTACAAACCAGTGCTGCCAGGTTTGGGACACCCACATGTCCTCCGCCCAGTGCTGTCCAGCTAATGCCCTTCCCCTATTGAGATACAAGGAATCTATCAGTAAGTTGTGCAAAACCTCAGGTTTCCTCTCAATGCTGCCAAACTCCAGAAGCTCCAATGCACTCCTGAACGCCATTCCAGTTCAACTAAAACCAAAGATCATTTCTCAGGTCTACCAAGCAAAGGATTCCTCCAGGGTAGCAAAACCCCATCAGTACTATTAAACACTGGGGTCTAGAATTTACTTGAATTGAGCTTCACTACAACAAACAACAACAACTCGTATTTATATAGCACTGTTCTAATAAGCATTTTCAAGGCAGGCGGGGGAAAGAGAGGAATGATAAAAGCTCTGAAAAAGTATCTCACAGACTCGAAACATTAACTCTGTTTCTTTCTCCACAGATGCTGTCAGACCTGCTGAGTTTTTCCAGTATTTTCTGTTTTTACTTTAAAAGAGGAATGAGATGGAGAGATTAGGAAGGGAATTCCAGAGTTTAGACCTTGGGAGCCAAAGGCACACTGCCTGTGAAGTTCTTGGGAAGACAGTAAGATATTCAGCAAGAAGCATTCAGAATCAGAACTGCACTTGCTGTTAAAATATGGATTCTTTTTATAGACTCAATGAGTAAGGTCTCCAAGTCTTTAAATGGAACAGGAATAGACCTGAGGCAGACTTCTACGAGTTCCCTTCGTTTGCTTCTCGGCGCAATCCTTTCTCCACTTGGAACTCGAACCAAGAAGTGTTTCTCTCAGTAACAGGTGCCAAGAATCCGCACTGAAACTTTTGCTTCAGTGTCAACACACATAACCCGTATCAGACAGCTTTTGAGAACTGCGGCTCCAACAACCACAAGCTTTGTTTATTTCCTGGTCTGGGATTCCCGCGAAAGCAGATTATCCAAAAAATGTATTTAAATCAGTGAACATTTTTAAACCAGCATTGGCCTATTTTTAGTTTTCTTCTAGACTCCCTCTAGCGATACATGTGTGTATGGTAGCCTGAAGTGGACAAAATGCACAATGTAATTTTCAACACACTACATCCCTCCCCTTCTTAATGAATGAGAGGCATAGCATGTTTCAATGGTTTGTTTCCAAAAGTATAAACAATAAACTTAAGCATAACTTGAACATTCAACTTCACCAGCAACACAATTACATATGCAAACTTTTCTATTATTTAACAATGCACTCAGTCATATACAAAAAGAGATGAAAGATTTAATCAACTAAAAATAGTTCACTTCATAGTTACTTAAGTATGGTAGATGTTTTCACTCACAAGTAGGGTATCGTCTGATATCAGGTGTAGTCTCATTTAACTCATTGTTTATCTGAGATGTTGATGTCAGAATCGGATTCAATGCTGATGAATGCATTTTCTTTGCTTTGAAGAATGATGCATTTTGTGTGATGATTTGCGAACTGTGCTTAACAATAATCAATGGTCCTTTTGTGTTGGTTACAACAAATGGCTGGATGTCATAAGGGGCTGTTTGCTTTCAAATACAATCACCACATTTCACAAGCACTATGTCCTGGCTTTAGCGGTGCAGTTCTAAATTCCATGCTTCTCTCTGCATTTACTTCTATCAATCCTTTTGTTCTTGATCGCGTACATGCTAATCATTAGCTCTGCGGGTAGCTCAGGACAACATGTGTGTAGGATGTGCAAAGATGAGTGTAGCTGGAGGCTTTCCAATAGTCAAGTGAAGATTTGCTCTGCAATTGCAAAGAAAGCAATAAGAACTCCTGCTTCCACAACTTGTGCTCAGCTGTAGCTATATATATCACTTGTTTCAAGGTACGTATAAATCTCTCAATATCTTCATTAGCTCCTGGCCAACTGGGTGTGATTTTGCAATGACTGAAACCCAGGTTCGCAAATTTTCTAAACTCGTCACTGTTGAATGGGGATCTATTGTCACTTCTCACCATTTTCAGCGATTCCAAACAAGGTGAAAATCTGGTGACGCTTTTGATTGCCGGTTTTCGTTGAAGTTGACCTAACTATTTCCACAACTGGGAATCTGCTGCAGCTGTCACAGATGCACAGGTGATCATCAATGGAAAAATCTGCGAAACCAACACCAACTTCAATCCATGCTCCTGGAAGTAGTTCAGACATCTTGGGAGAATCACGAAAATTTTACATTGTGGTTGCTTGACATGGCAAACACTGATTAATTTTGTGCTCTACTATGCGGTCAATACCTGGTAACCATACCTTTTCCTAAGGAGTTGCTTGGTTTTGACAATTGTCAGGTGATCTTCATGTACTATACTGACAACACATTTCATCAATGAGTGCGGAATGAAAATGCAGTTGCTGCGTAACACGAAATCAGATGTGGTTGTAATGGTCAGCTGATTTCAAACATCGTGAAGATCTTGTACTGTGTGAGCAATTTCATTTGTAGACACTCGCCTGATCATGTCTTTCATGTCTTTATGATTCCATTGCCATCATACACAGTTCCAATGCCTCATCTTGCTTTGTTGCCACTTTGATATTAGCTAGTTTAGTGACTTTAGCACATTTAGGCTTACACAGTTTAGATGTTGTTTGGCAACATTTCCTCACAACTGACTGTCGGCAACAGATGTCACCAAAGATAGTCCACTGGGTTGACTTTGCCTGGCTGATACTCAATTTGGAACTCATACTCCTGTTGTTGGAGTACCCAGCACTCTAATTCGAGTGGGTGGCTTGCTGTGTGGTTTGTTGAACAAGCTTACTAGTGGCCTTCGGTCAGCTATTACTTCAAAATCGTTTCCATACAAGTAGAGATGAAAGTGTAAGATACCCCATGTGATTGAGAGTGCTTCTTTCTCTATTTGCGAATGATTTTGCTTGGTGGGTGTTAGCAATCTGTTTACCATTCAATGACTAGTGGTTTACCTGTCTTGTCTTTCTCCAAAAGACCACACCTAAGCCAACCGGACTTTCATACAGGACTAGTTAAGTGCTTTTATCAGAATCAAAATAGGTATTTGTGCAACTTGCTGACAACAGAGATTTGATCTGGTGTACAGCCTGTTTCTGTGATGTGGTCCACAACCACTTGGTGGTCCCTTTTGTCAGATCATATAGGAGGGTAGGCAATGAGGAGAGCAGAGAGTACAGGAATGAAGCGACTACAGTACATGATGGGTCCCAGCAGACTCTGGATTTTCTGCACGTTTGTAGGATTTGCAGCATTTGCAATGAATTCAACTTTCCGTGATACTCCTTCACTGCTGAACACATGACCAAAGAATCCGATTCTGCTTTCACTGAACAAGCACCTGTCTCTGTTCAAGGTGAGGTTATACTCTCCAAGACGTTGTAGGCATGCATGGAGGTGTGTCTTGAGTTCTCTTTCAGTGTGACATAGATGAAAATGTCATTGCTGATGTTCAGCGTGCCTTCAAGTCTTTGAAGAGCAGGCTGAATGATGTACTGAAATACCTCAGCTGCTGAGTTGGTTCCAAAGTTGAGCCTCTTGTATCAATAAAGTCCAATGTGAATGGAGAATACTATAAGATACCTTGATTCTTCTGAGGGCTTGATTTGATGGTAAGCCTGCATCAAGGTCAAGTTTAGTGAAATGTTTAGCATTGTTCACTTTCTCCATATCACTGATTGTCAGCGTCAAGTGTCTTTCTCGTCGAATGGCTTGGTTAGATGACCGCATATCAACAAAGATTCTAATCTGGTTCTCGCTCTTTGGTTTCTTGACGGCCTGTATGGGTGAGGGCCAAGGGGTAGGCTCATCCCCAACTTTCTCAATAATCTCAAGATCAAGTGGGCGCTGAAGTTCATTCCCTGTTTGTTTTCTGACATGAAATGGTATTTGTTGTCATCGATGCACAACTGGGGGCACATTAGGGTCTACTTGCAGCTTGCATTTAGCACCTTTCAATTTGCCAATAGCAGTGAAGCAGTCAGCATATAATTTGAGAATGCTGTCAGTACACATAGGAATTGCATATGTGACTGCAATCATGTGCAGATCCGTTGCTGTGTGGGAACTGCTAAGTGTGTCACGTTCTCCAGATATGATATAGAAACAGCATTCATTCTAGTGTCTTTGGATGAGACTGGTGTTTCAAAAGTCCTGAGAACTTTTGGGTGGCTTGTCACTGTTGTAAGGGAAAATTTTCGTATTCCCTGGTGACTTCCTTTCTTTTGTAATCTATTCCTCCATTAGTAAAGTCAAGGGCTCCATATGCTTACTAACAGTGTTCTTCACTTATGCTACCACCTTCAAATATTTGTGCATATCCACCTGAGGTCTTCTGTTCCTGCATCCCCTTTAAAATGCCACCATCTAGTTTATTTTGCCTCTCCTCATTCTTCCAATGGTTTTGGAGTTGCAGGACCCAAAACTCATGGATACCAGCATCTACAATGATTACTTATGATACATGGCACAGAAACAAGCCATTCAGCACAAACAGCCCATGCCAGTGTTTATGCTCCACTGGAGCCTCCTCTCATTTTTCCTCATCTAAATCTATCATTGTAACCCTCCACACCCTTCTCTCTCATATGCTTGTCTACCTTCTCCTTAAATGCATCTCTACTATTCACTTCAAACACTCCCTGTGGTAGCGAGTTCCACATTGTCATCCCTCTTTCAATAAAGCAGTTTCTTTTGAATTCCCTATTGGATTTCTTGGTGGCTGTATACATTGATGGCCTCTAGTTATGCTCTTCTCCACAAGAGGAAACGTGGTCTTTGTATCCAGCCTAAAAAAATGTTTCATAATTTTAAAGATCTCTTTAGGTCACCCTTCAGCCTTCTTTTTTCAAGAGAAAAGAGACCCAGCCTGTAATCCTTTCCTGTTATGTATGTCCATGCATTTCTGATATCATGATAGTTGTCTTTAGACCATCCATTCTGCTATTCAGAACGCACAAAGATCCAGAGTCAAATGGAATATAGCAACTAGAGTCCACCTGCCAGATTTCAAAACATCATTCCCTAGCAGACCTCCAGCACTTCCTCTTAGAGCACTACACTAGAGAAACCACAGAGGCAATACCAGGTTGTTCAGGAGCAAGCCCAGGATCATAGTCAACCATATTTCCCTGCCAGGGGCAGGCTTTCATGAGAAAAGAGCCACCCTAGTCCCAAGTGACAAAAACAGAAAATGCTGGAAAAACTCAGCAGGTATAACAGCATCTATGGAAAGAAATACAGAGTTAATGTTTCAAGTCTGTATGACTCTTCTTCAGAGACATACGGGTCATTTTGAGTCATACGGATTCGAAACGTTAACTCTGTCTTTCTCTCCACAGATGCTGTTAGACCTGCTGAGTTTTTCCAGCACTTTGTTTTTGTTTCAGATTTCCAGCATCCGCAGTATTTTGCTTTTATCTCAGTCCCAAATGACTTCTGTAGATCATAAGTAGCCAACCACCTCCTGTGTTCCTGGTACTTGAATGTTATCCAGAAGTAGTATGGGATTATTCTTTTATCAAAAAAGGTGTGTTTAGTTATGCAGGGGGAGCATAATCTTTGAAAATCACTGTAAGGGGTCATATGTTTTTATGTTGCAAAAAGGATAACGGCATGAGGGAATGCACCTTCATTTGAAAGTCACTCACCACCACCTTCTCAAGGGCAATTAGGAATTAGTTACAAATGCTGGCCTTTCCAGGAATACTCACATCCTCATGAAAACATAGAAGAAAGGTTTTAATGTTCACAGAAGATGAGACCTTTCGCACTTACAAAGCACCGTTAATGTAGAAAAAATCCCAAGGTGCTTTACAGAGGAATAATCAAACATATAAGTACGCCAAGAAAAGATATTAGAAGGCAGAACGAAAAGCTGGGTTGAAGAGCTGGATTTTGAGGAGTACTTTAAAAGGAGGGGCAATTGGAAAGTCAGATGGTTTTAGGGAGGGAATTCCAGATCATAGGGTCAAGACAACTAAAGGCACAGCTGTCACAACAAGTCAAAGGCAAGTGGGGGGATTCACATTTGTCAGAGGAATGGAGAGTTTGGTAAGAAGCTGTAAGGTTAAGTTCTACTCTTTGACTACCTTTTAGACCTCTGGTCCGCCCATGTTGTCAGACTGCTTGTCCGGCATCCAGTCCTGGAAAAAAACCTAACTTCTCCAGCTAAACAATGGAAGACAAAAGACATTGTCTTCAGGCCTCATACCAAACACTGTACCCTTGCCACCTAAGCAATTTTAGTCTAGGGTCTCAGTCACTGTCACTGTCTCAGGCTAAGCCAGACTGTTTGCAACTGTGACAGCCTATTTGACCTTAAGCTAACCTCACATCCATTCCATCAAAAAGATGGTCTACTTGCACCTCCATATCATCTGGCTCTGCACCTATCTCAGCCCATCTGCCTCATCCAAGCTTTTGCCATCACCAGAATTGACTACTTCAATAGTCCACCACCCAGCCACCCATATCTTCCAAAATTTCAGCTCATCCAAAAGGCTGCTTCCTATACCCTATTCCACATCAAGACTTGATTACACATCACCCATTAATGTTGATCTATATTGATTGTCAATTCCCCAATGGCTCAATTTAAAATTCATCCCTCCGTTTAAATCCTTCATAGTCTCCAGAACTCTTCAACCCCACTCCCCCACCCCGAATCTCCCTACTCTGACTCTGCCCTCTTTTGCATCCTCTCTTCTGATACACCATTGGCAACACCTTCCTTAAAATCCACCTCCTTGGCCAAGCTTTTAGTCAGCCTCTCCTAATACCTCCTTCTTTGGCTCAGCATCCCATTAAATTCCATTGTTGCGATGTACTTTGAGACAGTTTATCTGCATTGAATCAAAGAATTGTGACAGCACAGAAGGCCATTCAACCCATCATGCCTGCACTCCTGCACTTTTCCAAATGAACAATTCCCTTGGTGCCATTCTCCCGCTTTCTCCGTGTATCCCTGCACATTCTTCCTTTTCAGATAACAGTCTAATTTCCTTTTCAATGCTTCTATTGAACCTGCCTCCACCACACTCTCAGGCAGTGCATTTCAGGCTTTAACCACTCACTGCATCAAGAAGTTTTTTCTCACATTGCTTTTGCGTCTTTTGCCAATTACTTTAGATCTGTGCCCTCTCATTCTTCATCCTTTCAAGAATGGGAACAGTTTCTCCCTATCTACTCCACCCCAATCCCTCATGATTTTAAATAATCTCAAATTCCCTCTCAGCATTCTTTTCTCCAAGGAAAACAGTCATAACCTCCAATCTAAGCACAAAACTGAAATACCTCATCCCTGGAACCATTCTCATGAATCTTTTCTGCACTCTCTCAAATGCCTTCACATCCTTCCTAAAGTGCAGCATCCAATACTCCAATTGAAGCCAAGCCAGTGTTATATATAAGTTCAACATAGCTTCCTTGCTTTTGTACTCTATTGCCCCTACTGAGAAAGCCCAGGATGCTGTATGCTTTATTAACTGTGCTCTCAACCTGCCTTGACACTTCCAATGATTTATGCATACATACACCCAGGTCCCTCTGCTCCTGCACTCCCCTTAGAATTGTACCCTTTATTTTATATTGCCTCACTGCATTTTTCCTACCAAAATGAAATTTAATGCAGAGAAATGTGAAGCGATTCATCTGTCACTTGTCCGTCTAGTCCACCAACCCGTCTAAGTCCTTTTTAAGTTCGACACCATCCTCCTCAAAATTCACAATACTTCCAAGTTTTGCATCGTTCACAAATTTTGAAATTGGGCCCTGCACATCTGGTTCTACGTCTTAACATATTTCAGGAAGAGCAGGAGCCCTAAAACTGGCTCCTGAGGTTTTCCACTGTAAACCTTCCTCCAGTTCAATAAACAACCGTTCACCACTACTCTCTGTTTCCTATCACTCACCTAATTTTGCATCCATGTTGCTACTGTCCCTTTTATTCCGTGAGCTCTAACTTTGTTCACAAGTCTGTTGTGCGGCACTTTATCAAATGCCTTATGGAAGTTCATGTACACATGACAGCATTACCCATATTAACCCTCCGTTACCTCATCAAAAAACTCCAGCAAGTTAGTTAAACACGATTTTCCCTTAACAAATCCATGCTGGCTTTCCTTAATTAACCCACATTTGTCCAAGTTACTATTCATTTTGTCCTGAATTGCTGTTTCTAAAAGTTTCCCTATCACTGAGATTAAACTGACTGGCCAGTAGTTGCTGGGCCTATCTTTACACCGTTATTGAACAAGAATGTAACATTTGCAATTGTCCAGTCCTTTGGCACCACCCCTGAGCCTAAGGAAGATTGCAAAATTATGGCCAGTGCCTCCACAATTTCCACTCTCACTTCCCTCAGTATTCTTGGATGCATCTCATCTGGTCCTGGTTCCTCATCAACTTTAAGTACAGGCAGCTTACCCAATACCTTCTGTTTATTAATTTTAAACCCTTCTAATGTCTGAATTATCCCCTCTATCATCATGGCCTGGGTAGCATCTTCTTCCTTGGTAAAGACAGATGTATAGTGTTTACTTAATATATCAGCTATGCCTTCTGCCTCCATGTATAAATCCCCTTTTGGTCCCAAATCGGCCTTACTCCTCCTTTTACCTTTTTACATGCCTACAGAAGACTTTGGGGTTCCTTTTTATGTTGGCTGCCAGTCTTTTTTCATATTCCTTCTCTGCTTTTCTTATTTGCTTTGCCATCTCCCCTCTGAACCTTCTATATTCTGGCTAGTTTCCAATTATCTTTTCTACCTGACATCTGTCATAAGCACAACTTTTCTTCTTTTTCGTAATTTCTATCTCTTTTGTCATCCAGGGAGCTCTGGCTTTGTTTGCCCTACCTTCCCCTTTCGAGGGAATATACCTTGACTCTCTCTTATTTGAAGGTAGTCCAGTGTTTGTCTATCGTTTCTCCTGCCAACCTTTGACTCCAGTTCATTTGGCCCAAGTCCGTTCTTACCCCATTGAAGTTGGCTTTCCCCAAGTTAATTATTCTTACTCTAGAATGTCCTTTTCCATAATCAGCCTAAACCCTGTGCTACAATGATCACTGTCCCCTAAACATTCTCCTACTGATACTTGATCCACTTGGCCCACCTCATTCCCAAGAACCATGTCAAGCAATGCCTCCTTTGTCATTGGACTGGAAACATGCTGTAGAAAATTTTCCTGAACACACTCTAGGAACTCTTGCCCCTCTCTGCTCTTTACACGACTAAATGTGTTCCTCTACATCCTTCCCAGTGGTTGGCAGCCTACAGACCATACCAGGCAATGTAATTGCACCTTTTCTGTTTTTTATCTCTAGCCAAATAGGGTCCATCCTTGACCCCTCTGGGATATTCTCTTTCTCCAGCACTGCAATGTTCCCCTTAATCGATGCCACCACCCCTCCTCCTTTTCTCCCTTTCCTATCTTTCCTGAGAACTAGTATCCAGGAATATTTAATGCCTGACTGTCCTTCTTTGAACCAGGTCTCTGTTATTACCACAACATCATATGTCCACATGGCAATCTGCACCTATAACTCACCAGTTTTATTTATCTCACACTCCACGCATTCACATACATGCACAGTAACTCTGATTTATTCTTTATTATTTTGTCCCTTGCTCTATCCTACCTATTAACTAACTATTCCTTATTTTAATGCTATCTATCTCTCCCAGTATTATGTACACCTTGGTATTCCTCTCTGATATTATCTTCTGGTTCTCACATCTCTGCCAAGTTAGTTTAAATCCTCCCTAATAGCACTAGCAAAGCATCCCACAAAGAACTCAGTCCCAGCTCTATTTAGGTACAACCTGTCCAGCCTGTTACAGGTCCCACCTCCCCCAGAGCACTATATAAATGCATGTTGTTATTGTCACTGCAATTTGTCACTCAAATATGCTAAAACAGTGGTAGGTATCCAACCTACAAACCAAGCCATGCCAATCTGGCCCTTGAAACCCAGACAACTCTGTCTTATTTGTGCTTGTATTTTTTTCTTTGCTGTTTTGTCCTATTTGAATTTAGTGGGTCTGATAATTTTGAAATAACTCTTTACACAGCTGTTGTCTCATTAATAAATAAATTCTAAATCAGAACACCAAGATACATTAGTATCAGCAATTTAAGATTAATAACTTGGGATGTACGAAAATTAATTATAGGAAATGTAATCTTTAACCTTGTATGTACATCCCTCCCCTGCCTCTCATTCTCAAATACAAATGTTCTTTAGACTGAGCTGTTAAAAGTTTCTCTTACAGAGTGTGCAAGCTGTGGTGCTCTGTGGCATACACAAGTAATTGGTTTGAATATTTTACATAAGACTCTTAACAACCAGCAAATGAACAGACTTTCAACCAACCAAACTGGACTGAATTATAACAGATTTTTCAATGGAGAAAGTGCTACTAAACTCAATTTATAGGTAATTAAATATTTTCTTACCCATTGTGGTAACTTGTTATAGTTGGTTTCTTTTTGAGTCTGGTCACCAGTTGATTTTGTTCTATAATCATGTACATGTGCTGAAATCAAATCAATATGAATAAATTAATAAGCATAATCCTTACAAAAGAGCCACACATAAAGCTTAATCAAGAATAGACAATTTCCATGAAATGCAAAATAACAGGAAAATGTTTTCAAAATATTCACATTTCTTCTTTATTTTAAGAAGTTCCAAGATATAATTAAACAAAACTAGTGGAGCCATATAATCCATAGTACTCATAATTAATAAAATATAAATAATTTGCTATGTTGATTTCCATAAAATGACAATAACCAAATTTAGAAAAAGACCAGATTTGCTTTCAAGAGGTCTGCTTCTCTTTAATTTTATTTTAAATGCAGTAATTTCAATACAACAAAACTTGCAGAACTGTTTATTACTAATCCATTGTATCCCTAGGGTAATGCAACATATATATTTTAAAATACATGGTGGTAAACAAATAAAAATGCTGGAAATACTCAAGGAGTATTTTCAACATTTTCCTCCAGATTTCAAGCACCTACAATATTTTGCTTGTGTGTGGCTGGGATGCAATCATTAAGACTTGCAAACATGTTTTAAAAAAGAAATAAAACAAATGGCCTCATCTCCTTGAATGATGTAAGCAGGGTTCTCCAGGCTTTGAAAGAAAATAAGTACATAATTTTGTCATTTCAATTGATTATCACTTAATTAATTTCAGGAATCAATAATATGGATAGCAATGTAATTCCAAATAACTACTGCGCAGTCTCCTTCACAACACAGTGATGATTTAAATTTGCACTGTCGTCGGAGATGAAATGCGACCACGTTGAGACACAAATATCTTTGTTTTGACTAAAAGATTTTGGAAGGCCGCTGGTGAATTAACCTATACTATTTGCAACATTTACCAACTGAGCAAATAAAGAATACAGTTTAATATGTGTAGCTTTTCGTTTTGGTGATTAGGCAAAACAGGTCTTGAACGTGGGAATTTGTGACAAGAGGTCCGGTTGCAGGTTCTTCTACTAGCTAAGAATGTGCTTTATGCAATGGCCATTGTCACACATCAACATCTCAAATTATCATGCTGAAAATCAAAAATTCACAATTCTGTTATAGAGGTATTCTGCCAAAATTGTGATTTTAAATTCTGAGTATAGCTGTACTGAAAAAACTGTAACGTGAACAGTTACTCTGGTTTGAGTGGCTCACTAGCTGTGACCAACTTTACTACAGCTACACAAAGCCCTGGTTTGACCACATCTTGAGTTCTGTGAACCATTAAGGCATTGCACATTAGTTAATGATACATTGGCTTTGGAAGATTCATTAGAATGTTAGCGGGGTTCCAGGGTTGGACTATGAGGTGAGATTACATAAACAAGGCTTGGATTCACTGGAACATAGAAAGTTAAGGGGTGATTTCATTGAGGTTTTCAGAATTTTGAAAGGATTTGGTAGAGTTAGAAACTGGTGGAGTTGTCTAGGGCAATGTGACATAAGTTTAAAAATCACAGGCCATTCAGAAGAGAAGTTAGAAAATACTTCTTCACGCAAAAGGTGCTGGAAGTGTGGAACTCCTTCCCACAAAACAAAGTAGATACTAACTCAATTAATCATTTTAAATTTGCAATCGATAGATTTTTGCTAGCCAAAGATATTAAGGGATATTGAGCCAAGGCAGATCGATGGAGTTAGGATACAGATCAGCCACGATCTCATCAAATGGTGAAACAGGCTTGAGGAGCTGAATGCTCCATTCCTATTCCTAAATACCCAGGTTACCTTAAAAGGTTAATTGACTGCAGTCACTAGTCACTAACTCCATCCCTCTCTGTGGCAACTGTCTGAAGCTAAACAAATGATTGCTTACAACATTGGTGTCATGTGTGACCCCAAGATGAGCCTCCAATTGTATATCTGCACCATCACTAAAATTGCCTATTTCCACCTCCATCTCTCATCTGCTGCTGAAACCCTCATTCTTGCTTTTGTTACCTCTTGACTATTCTAACATGCTCCTGGCCAGTCTTCCACTTTCTACCCTCCATAAACTTGAAGTCATCAAAAACTCTGTTGTCCATACCCTGTTTCAACCAAGGTCTGTTCACCCATCTACATTGGCTTCAAGTAATGCTTCAATTTTAAAATTTCCTTCCTTATTTTCAAATCCCTCTCTATCTCTTTGATCTCCTCCAGCTCCACAATGACAATGCATCTGTGAAACAAATTGGGACATTTTAATGCATTAAAGACACTATATAAATACAAGCTGTTGTTTCCATGCCCCTGAAACCACCCCTGCCCTATCCCCAACACAAATCACCTTGTATACCTTCAAGATTGGAGAGAGAAAAAAAGTTGCAATATTATTTTATATATTTATTACACAGGATATCCAGTATACAGAAACAAGCCAGTCAACCGAAGTAATTTATGCTGGCACCTGCACTCCACTCAAACCTCTTCTCTTCATTCATCTACATAATTCTATCAGAATAACCCTCACATGATTGTCTAGCTCCTGTTAAATGCATTAAAATGCATTCCCTCCAACCACTCCCCGTGGTAGCGAGTTCCATATTCTCATTCCTCTGGGTGAAGAAGTTTCTTCTAAATTCCCTATGGTATCGAGTGTTTCTACTTTAACCAAATGTACTGATGTCTTTGGAGGGTATGTATTTCTTTAGAATAAGTAAGAGCCCCAAAATGTGAGGAAGACTATTTGTAGAGATGCAATGTAGACCCATGGGCGCCTCTGCTGTAATTATGAATGCATTAATTCAACATCACTCAAAGATTTCCTTCGAACATCCAACCTCGCTATGTGGCAGTACCTTCTTGCAAATAATAGTTTCACCCATGCGCTGTTGGAAATCAATAGAAAATAGCATTTTACCAAATTAAATTCAAGTTAACAGATTGAACACTGGAGAAGAATGGACATTGACCTGGTAGAGTCTCTCCTCCTGACATATCTGCATTAGATGCTAATTTGTCGCTCCGTGGTTTATTCACTGGCAGAGCGGGTGGAATGTAAATTGATTCCTCTGCACCGGAAAGAGAAGTTACTTCACGCAACTTTTGCACCGACATTCGGTCTCTGTTGGCAGTCCCAGGATAGCAGGCACGGCCCCCTTCCACAACACTGACCGGTAACTCCATTCGCGCCCTCCCCCTCCAATTTCCTTTGCTACCGGAGATGAGCTGTGTTTGGAGATTTGCGGCCGTCACTCAACCTAAGCCCAGGCCCTCCAGTCAGCGGCTGCTTCCTTCTTCGCAAACACCAGGAGTTTAAAAGTAATAAACACAAACTAACCACTGGTCACCTCGCCGCACCTTTTTTATTCCATTGGCACAAAAAAAAGTTTAAACAATATTAGAAAAAAACGCGTTAACCGTTTCAACGGCGCCGAGTGCTCTGGCAGCTCGTACACAAACGGGTGAAACCGGGTCTTTGCCCTGCAGTTCCCGCGGAAGGCGGGCTTAACAGCGTCTCCAGGGGCAACGGCCGGACGGGCTCTATCTGTTTTAACGGACTGCGGTGGAATCGCGGCTCCGGGGAGGGGGTGATTGCTGGGGACCCCTATCGGGGATTGGGGGGGGAGAAATGTTGGGGACCCTGGAAAGGGGGAGGGGGAGATATGTTGGGGACCCTGGAAAGGGGGAGGGGGAGATATGTTGGGGACCCTGGAAGGGGGGAGGGGGAGATATGTTGGGGACCCTGGAAGGGGGGGAGGGGGAGATATGTTGGGGACCCTGGAAGGGGGGGAGGGGGAGATATGTTGGGGACCCTGGAAGGGGGGAAGGGGAGAAATGTTGGGGACCCTGGAGGGGGGAAGGGGAGAAATGTTGGGGACCCTGGAGGGGAGAGAGGGGGAGAAATGTTGGGGACCCTGGAGGGGAGAGAGGGGGAGAAATGTTGGGGACCCTGGAGGGGAGAGAGGGGGAGAAATGTTGGGGACCCGGGGTGGGGGGGGGGGAAGAAATGTTGGGGACCCGGGGTGGGGGGGGGGGAAGAAATGTTGGGGACCCGGGGTGGGGGGGGGGGAAGAAATGTTGGGGACCCGGGGTGTGGGGGGGGGGAAGAAATGTTGGGGACCCGGGGTGGGGGGGGGGGAAGAAATGTTGGGGACCCGGGGTGGGGGGGGGGGAAGAAATGTTGGGGACCCGGGGTGGGGGGGGGGGAAGAAATGTTGGGGACCCGGGGTGGGGGGGGGGGAAGAAATGTTGGGGACCCGGGGTGGGGGGGGGGGAAGAAATGTTGGGGACCCGGGGTGGGGGGGGGGGAAGAAATGTTGGGGACCCGGGGTGGGGGGGGGGGAAGAAATGTTGGGGACCCGGGGTGGGGGGGGGGGAAGAAATGTTGGGGACCCGGGGTGGGGGGGGGGGAAGAAATGTTGGGGACCCGGGGTGGGGGGGGGGGAAGAAATGTTGGGGACCCGGGGTGGGGGGGGGGGAAGAAATGTTGGGGACCCGGGGTGGGGGGGGGGGAAGAAATGTTGGGGACCCGGGGTGGGGGGGGGGGAAGAAATGTTGGGGACCCGGGGTGGGGGGGGGGGAAGAAATGTTGGGGACCCGGGGTGGGGGGGGGGGAAGAAATGTTGGGGACCCGGGGTGGGGGGGGGGGAAGAAATGTTGGGGACCCGGGGTGGGGGGGGGGGAAGAAATGTTGGGGACCCGGGGTGGGGGGGGGGGAAGAAATGTTGGGGACCCGGGGTGGGGGGGGGGGAAGAAATGTTGGGGACCCGGGGTGGGGGGGGGGGAAGAAATGTTGGGGACCCGGGGGGGGGAGAGAGAAATGTTGGGGACCCTGGAGGGGTATTGCTGGGGTCTCCTGTCAGGGGGAGGGGGGGTATTGCTGGGGTCTCCTGTCAGGGGGAGGGGGGGTATTGCTGGGGTCTCCTGTCAAGGGGAGGGGGGGGTATTGCTGGGGTCTCCTGTCAGGGGGAGGGGGTGTATTGCTGGGGTCTCCTGTCAAGGGGAGGTGGGGTATTGCTGGGGTCTCCTGTCAGGGGGAGGGGGAGTATTGCTGGGGTCTCCTGTCAGGGGGAGGGGGGTAT
Source organism: Cetorhinus maximus (assembly GCF_964194155.1). Classification (NCBI taxonomy): domain Eukaryota; kingdom Metazoa; phylum Chordata; class Chondrichthyes; order Lamniformes; family Cetorhinidae; genus Cetorhinus; species Cetorhinus maximus. The sequence goes on along the minus strand of NC_135896.1, from coordinate 51,579,578 downwards.
TGCTGGGGTCTCCTGTCAGGGGGAGGGGGTGTATTGCTGGGGTCTCCTGTCAAGGGGAGGTGGGGTATTGCTGGGGTCTCCTGTCAGGGGGAGGGGGAGTATTGCTGGGGTCTCCTGTCAGGGGGAGGGGGGTATTGCTGGGGTCTCCTGTCAGGGGGAGGGGGGGTATTGCTGGGGTCTTCTGTCGGGGGGGCAGGTGCCGCTGGGGCCCCCTATCCTGTTATTTCTTCTGGAGCCGAAACTTTTGATTAAAATTCAAAAAGGGCTCGAGCTGCATCCGGGCATTACTGGACCGTTAATCCCAGCTCCCCGCTTCCAACAAAGCAAAACTAGCCCGGATTTCCCAGTTGACGCTTTCGATTGCCCCCGCATTATTTACACATCTTTCTCTTTTTAAAAAAAAATCTGTTTCAACTGAAATCTGGTCCTTGAACTTCTATAATCAATGGTCAATGATCGTACAGTGGTGGGTTATTTTACTTTACTGATGACGCTAGTGAATGTGCGAGTGGGAGTTCGGATTTGAGGCGGGAAGACGCTCCGGTAAGTCATGGCTCCAGCGGTATTTTCGTGAACAGAGGTGAAACGGGATCGAGCAGCCGCAACCTCTTTTTTGACAACCACTCACAACCCATGTGGCTGGAAAGGCTCCGATGTGTTTTTACTGACTGTAGCCACAGCTCCAACTCCTTGTGGGAGGATTTTGTACGGTTAGAAGTGCATCCGTCGCTGGTTGCTGCACAGGTGATCGGCCCCTTTAGAGTTGAGTCCATGTTCCCAGCAAACTGGCTCTTTCTCTGGTTATAGGGAATCTGTGGGCACTGCTTTTGTGAAGGTTAACCACCGGGTGGATCACATGGCCTGTTACTATTCCATTCCTCACCCCGCAATGAAATGGAGCCATGTGCAGTTTTATTTAGCTCCATTATTTTCTCAACTCAAGAAGAAATGTAATCCAGGGCGTTGTGGGAGCCATTAATTTCCTTCCAACCAGCTTCCTGTAAGGACTCTATTCCCTTCTCCCAGTTTATCTGCCTCTGTGAAACCTGTTCAGATGATCTTCCATTCAAGTTACTGAAATGGTATTTTTCCCTAGCTGAAGATTCCGCTCCACCATGGTTGACTGCTCTTTCTGGTGCTTATGCCTTATCCCCTCTCCCCCACCCGTGATAGGGGCCCCCTTGTTCTAACTTTCCATCCCACCAGGCTGTGCACTTGTTAGATCATCTGCCAGTTCCACTACCTACAATATGATCTCACCACCAAAAACCTCCTCCCATCTCAACATCCCAAAGGCTCCGTTTCCTCCACTGCATCCTGGGTCCCCCCATCCCATTGCGTCCTGATTCATTCTTGGATCACCCATACCACCTGCTGTCCTTCCCACACCTTTCCATGAAAGTACTCATCCTGTGAGAAGCAATTTCACATATACTTAGTCTTTGCTGGTCTTGGTACAATCTTCTCTACGTCAGTGAAACCAAATACTGATTTGCTTTGTTGAATTCCTCTCTCTGTCTGAGCATCCTGTCACTTGCATTTTAATTCTCCACCCTACTCTGACCTGTCTAGCCTTTGACACTGTTCCAAATTAAGACTTGTATTTATATATCACCTTTCACGACCATCAGCTGTCTCAAAGCACTTTAGAGCTAATGAAGTATTTTTGAAGTACTTCAAAGCTTGAGGAGCAACACCTTATCTTCCTACTAGGCCCTTTCCAGCCCTCTGATCTTAAGACTGACTTTATATTCAGACCTTAACTACAATTCTTAATTTTCTCCTGACATCTACGGGATGGGGCAAGGAGCCAGTTGGTACTTAAGGTGGGGAGCCCAGTTAGAACTGCTGATGGTTGGCAGAGTTTTGTTGCTTCTGTTTTTCTTCCGCCAGGTGCCTCAGCCATTGAAGCCTACTTCATTTTGTCAATTTTTTATGCTTCCCTTTCTACCTATCCTCCTTTTACTGTTCGCACACACACTGCCATTGTCCAAGCTAAATAGCATGTACAGTTTAGACCCATACTTTATGCAAAGGTGGCAAAGTTGTGGAATTAACTACCTTGGGACATGGAGCCAAATAATGTGGGGCAATATCAAGGGTGAATTAGACAGCTGTGAAGGAGTCAACAAATATTAATTTTTGGGACCACCCAAATGGACTGCAGAGCTCTTTTTAGTGCTTTTCTATATCTCTGGTTACATTACAAATTGTTTTTTAAAGAACCATATTACATAGAATGTTCAGCACAGAAATAAGCCATTTGGCTTGACTGGTCTACGCCAGTGTTTATGTTCACATAAGCCTCCTCCCACCCTACCAGCATAATCTATTGTCCCTTGTGTTTATCTAGCTTTCCCTTAAATACATATATGTAGTTCAGATCAACTCTTTATGAGAGTGAGCTCCAAGCTTTAGGTAAAGAAATTTCTCCTTGCAAACTACCCTTCCATCTCCAACCTACCTTTCCTCTCCAAAGAGCTTGTCGCTTCCTAAGTACATGCCCATCTTTCCTGGAGCTCTGTGTTGAATTCCCCTCGTCAGGTCTCCACTCCAGCCACAGTACTAAAACGGCTCTCGTCAAAATCACAAATGATATCCTATGTGACCATGACAAGAAAGGTAAACAATCCCTCCTCGACTGCTCTGCAGCTTTTGACATGGTTGACCACAGCATCCTCCTGCAACGTCTCTCCAGCAACTTCCAGCCATACCCATAGCCAGAAAATTACCCGCAATGTCTTCTCGTCTCACTTCCGCACCATAACCATTGGGCCTCTCGTATTTCTCAACTACATGCTTCCCTTTGGCGACATCACCTGAAACCATGATGTCATTTTTCACATGTACGCTGACCAGCTCTACTTAATCATCATCTCATTTGATTCCTTTGCTGTTAAATTACCAGGCTGCTTGGCTGAGATCCAGTACTAATCAGAAATGTCCTCCAGTTAAATATTGGAAAAACTGAAACCATTGTCTTTGGTCCCTGCTACAAACTCCATTTCCTAACTACCAACTCCATCTCTCTGCATGGTAACTGAGGCTGAATCAGCCTGTTCGCAACTTTGGTGTCATATTTGACCCTGTAATGAGCTTCAATATATCAATGCTATTACTAAGACCATTTATTTCCAATTCAGTATCTCTGAACTCCTCCACACCTCAGCTCATCTGCCACTGAAATCCTTAACCATGTCTTGGTTATTTCTGGACTTGACTATTCCAATGCATTCCTGATTCCCACATTCTACCCTCTGTAAATTGAGTCCATCCAAAACTCTACTGCCAGTGCTCTAATTCACAGCACGTCCCATTCACTCATTACTGCTGTGCTCACTAATCTGCATTGGATCCCAGTTAAGCAATGCCTCAATTTTAAAATTCTCCCTCCATGGCCTCACCCCTCCCCATCTCTGTCATCTCCAGCCACATAACTATCCAAGATAGCTGTGCTCCTCTAATTCTAGTCTCTTCAGCATTTCTGATTTTTTTTTGCTCCATCACAAGTAGTTATGCCTTCAGTTGCCTCAGCCTCAAGGTCTGGAATTCCCTCCATAAACCTCCCTACCTTTTAGCCTTTTTCGATTCCTTCATCCCACCCCACCCCAACTAGGGCTATCTGTACCTTGCTTGTCCTGCTTTCTACCCTTAATTAGCACATTCCTTAGATAATATCACCACCTTCAACACCTCTTTGTCCTTTTGTCTGTGACATCTTTTGGTTATCTCCACCTATCACTGGTTCTACTTGTTCCACCCCCCTTAAACCAGCTTATATTTCACCTCTCTTCTATTTTTACTTAGTTCTGTTGAAGGGTCATTCGGACTTGAAACGTTAACTGTGTTCCTCTCCGCAGATGCTGCCAGACTTGCTGAGTTTTTCCAGGTATTTTTGTTTTTGTTTTGGATTTCCAGCATCCGCAGTTTTTTGCTTTTATATTTATGGCCCCTCGTTTTGATACCACCACCAAGTAGAAACGCTTTATTTATGTTTACCTTATAAATACCTTTAATAATCAAAAAACTTCTATCAGGTTAACTTTCAGCCTTCTCTTTTCTAAAGCAAAGGGCTTCAGTCCTTTCAGTTTTTTGCTGATGGGTATAACCTCTCGGTTCTGGTATCATCCTTGTGAATCTTTTTTGCAATTTCTCTAGTGCCTCTGTATTTCTTTTATTATATGGAGATCAGAACTGCACACTGCTTCAAATGTGGTCTAATCATAATTCTATACAAGTTTAACACATCTCTTTTCAATTCTAATGTGTGTCTATACTAAATTGTTGTTTTATTGCCAGATACAATAACCCTTCCCAAGACCAGAAAAGCATAGTTGTAATGGCACAAATATCAGAAACAGACCAAATAAAACAGGTAAATTTCATTGAGGTTTACTTTAATATTGAAAGTTAGTAAACATATTTAAGTGTTACTACAGAAGGCAACACAGATTTAATACCATAACAATGTTCCTTTTTTCTTCCACCTGCACAGTTTAAAGAATTTCTGGGCACATACAACAAACTGACTGAGCACTGCTTTATGGACTGTGTAAAGGACTTCACAGCTAGGGAAGTGAGAACAGAAGAGGTATATTCTGTACTAATTGTATTTTCAATGAAGTAGTTTAAAGCCAACACAATTATTTCTCAATGTGACTTCTATTCAACCACTCTTGTTTTGAGAAAGCACTGAAGAATCGTACCTTCACAAATGCTTTCTAATATTCCCCCACTTATTAGATCTTTAAGCAAAACTACATTTTTATTTTAAATTAATTTGTTTAGGGTAGTTCAATTGAAAGGTAGTGTTGTCATTTTGTGAGCCTTAAATGCTTCTTAAAATAATCTGTGCATGATGTACAATGAGGTTGCTGTATATCAAATGTGATATGGTACTCAAAATCAGGGAATGCTTCTTTCTAAACTTTTTGAATATGGTTGGGGGTGAATTTTGCAGCCCCCTGTCAGCATATTTGAAAGCAGGGGGACACATCAAATAGAGTGGGTGGGTAGCCCAGTGCCCCCATAATACAAGGTAGGGTCAGACAGTCCTCCCATCCTTAGGCTTATTGAGGCCCTTAAAGAGGCCAATTTATTGACCTAATTTCTGCCTCTGCCACTAGAACACATGTGGCTGAGGATGGCAATCAGCCTCTCAGATTTCATTGCTTGGGCTAAGGGTGGGAAGGAAGGGTGAGAAGGTACCTCCTTTGAGCGTGGGGGTCCCCTGCGCTCATCAGGGTCACCTCCCACAAGATAGTACCCCACTTTGTGCCTTCCTGCCTGACCAAAATACCCAGACTCAACTTGTAGTTGCAGCAGTGGACACTGCTGTGTTTGGACCCTGAAGAACAGAAGTCCCACTTTCAAATCATTAAGGCTACCCCAGCATATTATCACTGCAGGGCAGCCAGATTTGAAGTAGATAAGATGGCAACCAACTTTTTGAAGGGGGAACTTCCAGTTGTACAACAAATGTCCTTAATGCTTTTTCTTCCCTGAATTTTTGTTTTCACAAAGATCAGGGATGTCAGTGTTGAATTTGAATACTTTTTTTCTTTTTTACAGGGGGCGGGTAGGGGTCAGACAGTCGTCCCATCCTTAGGCCTATCGAGGCCCTAAAGGGGCCAATTTATTGACTCATTTCTGCCTCTGCTGCTAGAATACATGAGGCAATCAGCCTCACAGATTTCACCATCATCATCAGCCTTCCAAATTCAAGGGGAGCAGAAGCTCTTTCACTCTAACCCAAGAACCTTTTTATTTTCTGCAACCCCCAAACAGAAGGAGAATTGAAAACTAGAAAGTCTAATGGATCAATATCATAGAAAACCAAGCGGACATAAATGGTTTTATTGTACCATTGGAGAAGGAAACTTTTTCTGTGGAAATGTCAGAATTTTCCTTTAATATTTCCAAAGACAGTTGCAGGCCATTCATCTCATTGAGTATGAGATCTTGGTTATTAAGGGACAAAAAGTAAAATAACTAGAGCCCACCATGAATGTGAAATGCTACATAGTTCACAAAAACGTATGTAACATCGAGTACATTAATTATACCAATCACTGAAAATTGCTTTTTTTTAAAAATAGGGTAATGTGAAACTTCCATAAAGTGATATGTTAAACTTTATTTTCTGGACAGGCACATGACTTATCCAACTGCCACACAATTACAGAATATAAGCCATTACAAATCTCCAACTACCATGATCTATTTGGGTGAAAACTTTACCTTCATGATTCACGGTAGCTAAGTTTTAACTCAACAAGTGTCTTCTGTATTTCATTATAAGTTGTAGGGATTTCACTCCAGCCAGTTAAATCAAAATCATCGTTGGCATTCTCTTGAAACATGGGGTGGGATTTTATGGTCCCATTGAAGTCAGTGGACTTGCACCTTGCTCCTGCCGCAATGGGGCTATAAAATTCCACCCCTGGAATATTGTCATAAGGCAAAAGAAGCACCAACCAAAGGCCATCCTATTTCATGACCCTCACAGGAATAGAGAAAGAAGCAGGAGAATTATCCTTGAGGGCAACTCCTGTAATTAATGCATAAGACTTAAGAATTGAATTTGCTAAACCTTGAAAGTAGCTCGTCTCCCTCTTACCCTTTTTGAGTCTCCTTATAATCATTAGCTATCAGGAGAAATATCTCCATTTATTCTGTCACCCAAACCAGCATTTCACATACACTGACTTTTTGACTGGTATGTGTGAACAAATATCTTTGTGATGTGTTACATTTCTTGAATTGTCCCCTAGTCACGATGTTCAAACATATTGGGCACTGTTCTGAAAACTGCTTTGTACTGGTGATAATACCTGTTGTGTATATTTTTGCATATGTAAACGGTTTACATGGGATGGGGAATATGAAGGTTTACATTTACACTGGAAATGTATACTAAAAGAAGCTGCACTTTCAATTTACTAGGTTTCTTTGCAATATATTTTGGTATAAGCTTTTATTTTCAATGCAGGTAACCTGTTCAGAACATTGTCTACAGAAATATTTGAAGATGACCCAAAGAATATCAATGCGCTTTCAGGAATATCATATTCAACAAAATGAAGCTTTAGCAGCCAAAGCAGGACTGATTAGCCAACCTCGGATATAAAAATGGACCAATTGAGAGTCAGGGTACAAATGGAGTATAAAACAGTGTTGCACTAGTAGAAGAATGGCCACAAACACTGGTGCCTATTAAAATGCAAATGAAATGAACATTCTTATAATCAAGAAAAGATAGATGGAAACAGGAATTCATTATGTCTGATGGACCAACGCTTCTGGTTTATTTGAAAGTGAATGGTACACATTTGAATTGTTTGTAAACTTAAGTCTACAGTAATCACTGAGGTTAAAGTCCACAATGATGATGGAATAAACTTTATTGGAGCTGAAGATGGTGTAAACCTTTTATTCAACGTCATCTTCTACCAAATTCTGTGCATTCATACCTGCAAGAAAACGCTGATGGTGGGGGGTGGGGATAGTGTGAGGAAGAGAAAATCACATTTATTGTAACAAACAAGAAAATCATCAAGACATCTTTCTGTTCTGTGTTTAAAAAGAAATAGATGGTACATGTATTCATTTTACTTTATACTTCTGATAAAATGTTTAAGATATCCAGTTAGAACCATAGTTATATATATTTGGAAACTTCTAGACTCTGTTTCAGTAATACACTTGCTTTCAAAATACAATCCTTTCATTCAACCCAATGCACCAACAGCACAGCAATAAGAACACTAACTTTAATCTTCACACTATTTGCCCATTGCCCTCATATTTTGCCAAATTTCCAAGTACCTACCGCTTTAAGAAATAGATTAAAAACAAGACCAGTTGTCTCATTACCAGCCCACTTGCTAAGCAAAATGCTTTATAGCTATTAATCACAAAAAAATCTTTTGTCTGAAGAGAGGTTATCTTATGTATAGCCAGTCTTGTTTGTTCATGCTAGTTACCCATGTTTTCCACTGTAATTCATATTTGTGATTTATACTGTCTTATGGGAGGGTTATAGAAAAATACTAACCACTAGTTAAGAATTGGTTAATGTACTCCATGGGTAATGGTCAATATAGTTTCATATATTTGGTACAATCCTTAAGTGTTGCAAAAATACTTTTCAAATAAATACATAAATGGGCCTTGTACCTCATTGAATGGTACAAGTAGGATTCTCTAGTTTTTAAAACAAAGTGAGCACTTAGTTTTACTTGTGACTTCAATTGATTATTTGCCCCTTAGAGAAAAAATATAATTCCAAATAACTTCTACACAGACAACTTTGCAATGTCACTGAAGATGAAGCTATTTTAAAATATTTTTTTTTAACTGTAGGACCTCTGATAAATTAACCTAGACTATTTACAGAGTTTACCAACTGGCAAATATTAACAGTTCAATGTTTTTTGTTTTGCTAATTAGACAAAACCAGTCTTGAACTTGGAGATTTATGACAGAATACAAGAAATAAGAGCAAGAGTAGACCACACAGCCCATTGAGCCTGCTCTGCCATTCAATACAATCATGGCTGATCTTGGGTTTCAATTCTACTTTCCCACCTGTTTCCCCAATTCCCTGAGAGACAAAAAAAATCTAATCAACCTCAGCCTTAAATGATGGAGCATCCACAACCCTCTGAGGTAGAGAATTCCAAAGATTCATAACCTTTTTAGTGAAGTAATTTCTCATCTTAATTCTAAATGATTAGCCCCTTATCCTGAGACTCCATGTTTTGGATTCCCCAGCCAGCGGAAACAATCTCTCAGCGTCCAAGCCATCAACTCCCTTAAGAATCTTGTATGTTTCAATGAGATTGCCTCTCAACCTTCTAAACTCCAGAGAATATATTCCCAATTTACACAACCTCTCATCATAGGACAACCCCATCGTCCCAAAGATCAATTTAGTGAACCTTTAATGTACTGCCTCCAATGTAACTATATTGCTCCTTAAATATGGAAACCAAAACTGCACACAGCATTCCAGATGTAGTTTCACCAAAGCCCTGTTGCAGGTTTTCCTATCAGCTAAATTGCAACTCAGCCAGTGCTTCACTTTTTATATAAAAAAATCTTCAATACGTTAATACAAATTTAAAATTTGGACTTGATAAGTGATCATATTCCTCTGAAAATCTTTTTAAATGTTCCTTAGTGGCCAACACTAGGGTAATTAGATTTGGAAATATAAAAAGCAAATCTGTAGGTTGTCTACTATATAACATTTTTGTATCTTTAAATTAAACATTTCCTTTATTTTCAAATAATAATCAGTACATGCAATATATTTAAGGAAAAAGAGTGAACAAGTTTACAAATATTAGAAATGAATATTGTCATACCTGTCTAACAGCAGGCAATCTTTGGATAAGCATTTGGAACACTGGGTGTGGTAATGTCTGCTGGAGAACCTGTAATAGTTGCTGGGGCTGACCACACACAGATACAGCATTGCTTAAATGGTCAACTCCTTTCTCATAATCACCTGAAAATCAGCAAAGTAGTGGTTAAAGCTATAGACAAGTAACATCGAGGTTGAGAGTTCAAATACCACTTTGGTAAATTGTCAAACTGAATTCAATACTTGTTATTTTGTGGGTTGATTTTAGATTTGCTTCAGGTGTTTCAAAGGATGTGGTAAAGTATGACGGCTAAAGTTAACAGAAATTACATGTAACACTTACAGGTGGTGTCCACCATACATAAAACTTAATATATTATAGATATGTACACATTTTCTGAATTGAGCAAGATAAACATGCATTAATGATGCTCCACTTGAACAATGGTGGAATGGTTTAAATTTCAACATTTTGGAAAAGGAAATATTTGCTTCACCACATTACTTGGGCCTGATTCAACTTAAGGATCATCCCTGTGTGGGGTTAAGTTGAGTATTTAAGGATCCGCTGGACTTCATGTAAAATTATTAACTTATTAACACCTGCACTCAAACACTGAAAATGTATCGACATGTCATTACATTCTGCAGGTCTCTAAGCATATGTGTGCAGTTGTCCTTTGGTAGCGGGAATGTAATCTATAAACTATCTTGCCAGCTGTGAACCTTGCTCAACAGCCACTGCCCGGTTAGACTAATAGTGCAGTGATAAGGCAAGCCAAGTACCTGAATCAATCAGGAAATGGATACTAATTGCGTTACATACTTGGTAGGTCTGACATATGATGTAAAAATAAGGATTACCATGTTCCAAGTTATTATGCACATATATCTCTGAAAGTCAGCTGACAAATGCTAAAATCCCAATAGACTGCTACATGTGGATCTCCCACAATCCAGAAATAATTTTGTTGCATTGTATCTGCTTGCACCTATTTATGCAGTCCAATGGAACTGAAACAGCTGAAATTTACTTACTGTATTGCCATCCTTCCATCTGAGAGAAAATTTGGGGAATACAGCTGGTAAGGCCAAATGAGATCATCTGCTGTACTTCTTTTGATTACTGGAGAAGCCAATTCTGGAAAGGCAAAGTCTGCCACAAGTGCCACACATGAAGTTGCTCCTTGCAGTAGTGCAGGATAATCTCTGCTGACACCTTGTTTGCAGGGCTGGCATCTGCTTCGGAGTTTATGAAACAAAATGTTGTGGTGGCAATCTCCTGTCCACAGGTGTCAGCAGAGCTTCCCACTTGTCGTGATTGATATTGAGGGCCCTCGTGTCTCTTGACAGCATCCTTGAATCAAAGCTTTGGGCACCCTGCTGGTCTTTTGGCATATGTTACCTCCCAGCATGTTTGCCCTAGAAAGGATTGTTTCATTGGTGACTTTATCCTTCCATGTGATGCCAAGGATGCATTATAGACACCGAAGATGAAAGTTATTGAGCCTTTCTTCTTGATAGGTGTAAGTTGTCCAGGCTTTGCTGCCATACAGCAATGTGCTGAGGATACAGGCCTTGTAGTACCTTGGTCCTGCGGGTCAGGTTGTTGTTTTCCACGTCCATTTTGTTAGTCAGCCAAATTTGGTGGCTGCCTTTCCAATGTATATCCTGAGCTCTTTGTCGAGAGGCAGGCTGTCACCATAGATCCAAGGTGGCAGAATTTGTGGACTAATTCCAGCGGTATGTTAAGTATGATCACAGACGAATTCACAATACCCTGTACCATAACTACAGTTTTCTTGACACGGATAGTGAGGGAAAACATGACGCAAGCATGGGTCAGACCATCCATGAACCTTTGGAGCTAGTCTTCTAGGCAACCAGTGCAGCATCATCAGCATACAGAAGTTCTCTGATCAGGACATGCCACACTTTTGTCTTGGCTTTCAGTCTTGATAAGTATACCCCTTCCATGTCGGCAAGGAAAGCATAGGTCAGTAAGACACAGAAAAAGATACCAGAGTAGAAGCCAAGAGGAAGCCCTGTTGTGGTGCACATAATTGTGAAAGCACCACAACAGAGTGAGAATCTTCAGAGAACCGCCAATTTTCTCTAATATCCAGTACAGGCCTATCATAGTCATGGTGTCAAATGCTTTTATGAAATCCACAAAAGCAAGGTAGATGTTTGATGCTCTGTTCATGTCTCGAAGCTGATGTAGGGAGAAGATCATGTCTACCATGGATCTACCTGTTATAGAGCCACATTGTGCCTCCAGTTGGTTCTGTTGGCTAGTCGATGGAGCCTTGTTAGAATGATTCTGGAAAAGGCCTTCCCAGTGATGGTGAGGAGTGCATTGCCCTGGTAGTTGTTGCAATCCCCTCGATCGCCTGTGTTCTTGTATAATGTGATGCTGTTTGCATCACACAGCCTGTGGGACAGGGCCTTCTCTCCAGCAGAGGAGGAAGAAGTCATGGGGGTATGGCAGCAGGTGGGGTTTTCCATACTTGAGTAACTCAGTTGATATTCATTCTATCCTTTCCAGGTGCTTTCCTTGCTGCTAGGGAGTTGGTACTCAAGTAATGAGGGTTCTACATAAAGCTCATACATAATGAGTAGCTGCAGAAGGTCATTAAGCAAAGGCAGCAAGATATCCATATTTCATGAGAATAGCTCGGAGTAGTGCTGTACCCAGCGGGCAGTTTGCTTGTTCCTGTCAATGAGTACTTCCCCATCTATGCAGACTTCACTGATATTGTGCCAGTACCTACTACTCACAAATTATTTTCACAGAACATCTAGTGACATAAGCCCAGAGTTGCCTAAATGTTGGGCCAACAGATCAGAGATGACAGAAGATTGGATGGTGAGTAAGAAAGACACCAAGATGAAGGCAATGTGATGGCAACCAAGCTGTGGAGCAGAAATGGGCAGGGGAGCAATGCAAGGGTTGAGGACACATTTGAACAGTGAGTTTTTTGGAGGGGTTTCACCTATAACTATAGGGAACAGGAGCCACATGTGTTGTAGCAGATCTTGGGGAAAGACAAGACAGACAGGCAAGTCCAGTATTCAACTGAAGGAACAGAAAACCCTGACATATTTGTTTTGATTTTCAAGTCCAGAATGATTGTGTGGCCAAATGCCAGTGGTGAAATTAAGCAGGAATTAAAATCTAGCAGCAGCACAGGAAAGAGAAATAGGAATTGGAGGCCACAATTCAGCCAGGTCCTGATTTTTATTGAGCCCTGGTTTTTACAACAATTAGGATGTCATAATATTTGTTGAAAAGCAGAATGCTTAACTGCACTACAGATCAATACCACAGCAGCATCTTTAGACATAACTGATGCTGGATCCAAATATTCGCACTTTTAAAATGGATTTTGCCAACGAAAGTAGAGGGAGGAAAGATACTTAACAAAATGAAGGCACAGCTTGGTACATGGTTACTGTACAACTTTGGTGTCAATACAAAATCTGGTCTAGTTGTGAAAAATATATAATGAGCAATAACATCGATGGTTTACCTCTTGCCAGCAATTCTTCTCCCAACTGGACCTCTTCGAGAAAAAATTTCTGTACTGCTTCAACATCTTTCAGATCAGGTAACTGAATTTACAAGCCAATGAGAAACATGAGTCACAACAGTATTTAATTCTAACATTTACTTCAAAACCCAAAATGAAGATAATGGCTAGATAAATCTATAACTTACTCCGACCGTTATTCACGAACATAACATGATAATTTTGTCTTATATAGCTTAACCCTACAATATAATCTATTACCTTCATGTCACTATATTGCAATGTCAGCTCACTAATTCCTACGACTGATCAGTTGACACTATGTGCAGCACATAAGAAATGTTACATTATCGGAGGTGCATTCCTTCAAATGAGACATTCATCTGAGCAAGCAGACCGGGTCTCAGCTTATGTTCAATTGTGTTAGTTGAAGAGCAAAGGGTTTTTCAGTATCTTGGCCTACATTCTTCCTTCTAGGCGACACCACCAAGAACAGCTTAGCAGATATTTATTAAATTTGTTGTATTGCAAGACCTTGCTGTGCACGAACTGGCTGCCATGTTTGCTGCATAACAACAGTAACTACATTTCCAAAGTAATTAATTGCATGTGAAGAATTTTATGGAATGCCCCAAGGACATGGTAAAGCTGTAATTACTTTTATTGCTTTTGGTTTTACAGACCTCCAATATTTTCTAAAAATCGTAAAAACTTTATAACTCTTCTGAGAATCTCATCATGGGACACACGTTAAAAATGAGGAAATCAGTATAAGTCAGTTGCAGGTTTTTCACCTAATGCAAATACAATTGTGAAATAAGTAACAGGGAAGTTCTTTGAAGCAGTATAAACTTGTTAAAGAGAAAATTAGAGGCATTTGAAGAGAGAAAAGATCAAGGAATGTGGAAGAGAACGCAGGTGAGATGGAGCCATGGAAAAGGAACACGTGTTGGATCTGATGGGTTATTGAGAGATTATTAATGTCATTTGTGATTACACAACACATAATGTCTGATGTACAAATGAAGGTCTATCCTCTTTTTGTGTATGGATTTAACAAACTAAAAAATCCACCATAATATACATCTTGAAATGTCTAGCATGCTTTTTGGCCACTTTGTGGGCTTGTTCCACTATCATAACTATTTTGGTCACTAAAATAATTGTTCTTTGTCTACTATGATGACTATTCCTGAATGGGCTTTTTACTCCTGTAGTCTGTTGTCCTTCTGGTGTATACTACTTCAATTACCATAAAAGGTCCACAAGCTGGATATGCTGCCTCATTTAATTGTATTTCTTCACCTCTATCTCTTCCCCCTGACCCCAGTGCCCACACACCAGCTCAGGATTCAACCATTTCCATCCACCTTGCACTCTCCAAGCTCATCTCCATGAAACACATCACCTGATTCCTCAATCTACCCCCCACAACTCCATTTCCTGGTTCCATGCGGGCTGACACTAGCAAAGGTTCTTTTTGGCACCTTCAAGCTCCACGACAAAATCATCATCTCCCTGCTCCTTAAAAACTCAGCTTAGCCCATCCACTCCCTCTATCACAAATATAATCTCCCTTTCCTTTATAAGCTCCTCAAACATGCTGTCATCTCTCAACTCTGCCCAATCTCCCAAAACTCCATATTCAAATTTTCCCAGTTCAACATCTCCCCTTCTCATAGCACCCAAACATCTCTAGCCAAAGGTATGAATGTCCTCCATGACAACATCTATGGTACATCATCCCTCCTCATCCACCTTGACTTTGTTTGACACCCAGACCCAAATGAATTACAACTTCTTCCAGTTTTACATCTGGCAGACTGAAGCCATCATCTTTGGCTCCAGCACAAACTCCCAAGCTTTAACTCCCATATCCTCTTCATTACCAAGGCAACTTCCTTCATTTCTACAACAGTTCCTGCCACCAACTCTAGATCAGACTGTCACCAAAATGCTCATCATCTCACACTACTCTAACCAAACCCTTACTGGTCTTCCATCCTCAGCTCTCCAGGAACTCCAACTTGTCCCAAAACTTTCACACATGTATCATCATTCACATGTCCACTTGCCCATTAGGTTTTTCAACATCCTTGACTAACCTTGGCTTTCTGTCCCAAACATATTTAAATCCAGAAATACTGCCTCTTTCAATGCTGTATTCCTTTATGAATACATTGTTCCTCGGACTCTGGCCTTTTGTACATTTCCATCTCACCAGTGGTGGCAGAACTTCAGTTATCTCTGTACTACTCCATGGAACTTCTTCCCTTAGCTTACCCTACCTCTGGACCTCTCTTTTCATCTTTAAAAATCTCAAAATCCACCACAACTAATTTTCATTCATGCCTAATCCCTTTTTCTAGTTCAATGCCCATTTCCTTAACACCTATTTGTGAAGTGTCTTGGAACATTTTCTATGTTTAAAGGTGCTTTTCAAATTCAAGCGGTAATACATGTTATAAAGCTTGTCAATTTCATATACTGCTGTATGAGGTCTGTGTCTTTATAGATTCAAAGGTTAAAGCAAAATACTGCAGATGCTGGAAATCTGAAATAAAAACAGAAAACGCTGGAAAAACTCAGCAGATCTGACAGCATCTGTGGGGAGAGAAACAGTTAACGTTTCGAGTCCATATGATTCAAAGGTTATTCTGCATCAGCATGTCACATATGTCCCATGATTTCTTGTTGCAATTTGAATTGAGTTTATTTTCTTATTCCTAAATAAAAACATCATTTAAAAAGGATCAGCATTGTATACCAATCCCTCATAGTAAGCAGAATTAATAGATACCCAGGATATGAATTAATTAACTGAAATGATAATAATGTAATTCAGAACAACAGTAAATCCAACATGCTCCTCAGCTACATCAATTCTAAACCAATAATAAAAGACATGCATTTATAAAGTGTCTTTCACAAGCTCAGGATGTCACAAAGCATTTTATAACCAATGAAACAATTCCTTTATTCCAGCTATTGTTAACAAATGTTCCATATTCTCCTCTAGCACATCAATATTTTCATTTCCACTATCATTGATAGAACTATTTATTCAAAAATCAGAAAATGCCGGAAAAACTCAACAGGTCTAGCAGCAGCTGTGGAGAGAGAAACAGAGTTAACGTTTGACCCTCCTTCAGATCTGAAGAGAAGTGGAAATGTGATGAAATTTATACTGTTTTGTGGGGCAGGGGGGGGGGGGTGCAGGCGGAGCTGAATAGAAGGCCAGTGATAGGTGGGGACAAAGGAGGGATTGACAAAGATGTCATGAACTAAAGGACAATGGGATTGTTAATTGTAGTGGTTAGTGCTAAAAAAGGTGCTGATAGTGGCATAAAGGCAAGAAAGCAGAATGTGATAATAGCAGAACAAGGGTAGCAATGTGTGAAAGAACATCATGGAACAAGTAACAGATGGCCCTGTAGGGGATGAGGAGGGGGTGGGGGAAGAAAAAAGGATAGAAAATGGGTTAGAAGGGGGGATAAAACTACAGATAAATTAATTTAAAAAGTGAATGAATAAATGAATAAAAATAAAATAGAAGGCTGTCAAGTGTCTAATTGGAAGATGAGGTGCCGTTCCTCCAATTTGCGCTGGGCTTCACTGGAACATTGCAGCAGGCAAAGGATTGACATGTGGGCACGAGAGCAGGATGGTGTGTTGAAATGGCAAGCGACTGGAAGGTGTGGGTCATGCTTGCAGGCAGACCAGAGGTGTTCCGCAGTCACCCAGCCTGCGTCTGGTCTCCCCAATGTAGAGGAGACCACATTGCGAGCAGCGGATGCAGCAGATTAAAATGAAGGAAGTGCAAGTGAAGCGCTGCTTCACTTGAAAGGAGTGTTTGGGCCCTCGGATGGTGAGGAGGGAGGAAATAAAGGGGCAGGTGTTGCACTTTCTGCAATTGCAAGGGAAGATGCCGTGGGAAGGGGATGAGGTGTTGGGGGTGATGGAGGAGTGGACCAGGGGGTCCTGGAGGGAATGGTCCCCAAGGAATGCTGACAGGGGGGTTGAGGGGAAGATGTGTTTGGTGAGGGCATCATGCTGGAGTTGGCGGAAATAGTGGGGGATGATCCTTTGAATGCAGAGGCTGGTGGGATGAAAAGTGAGGAAATCGGGGACCTTATCATGATTTTGGGAGGGAGGGGAAGATGTGAGGGCAGAGGCACAGGAGATGGGTTGGACACGGCTGAGGGCCCTGTCAAGCACAGTTGGGGAAAACCTCAATTAAGAAAGACATGTCAAAAGCGCCGTTTTGGAAAGTGGAATCATCAGAACAGATGCGACAGAGGAGAAGGAACTGGGGAACGGGTTGAAGTCCTTAAAGTCCTTTATGGGTGACCGTTTTGCGCAACACCTCTGGTCTCTCCACAAGCATGACCCAGACCTTCCTGTTGTTTGCCGTTTCAACACCATCCTGTTCGTGCCCACATGTCCGTCCTTGGCCTGCTTCAATGTTAAAGCGAAGCCCAACGCAAACTGGAGGAACGGCACCCTATCTTCCAATTAGGCACTTGACAACCTTCTGGACTTAACATGGGGCAGAATTTTCTGCCTGCCAGGCGGGCTGGCCCGATCCAATCTCCAGCGGGCGGGGAGCCAATCCCCGCCAGAGAAGTGGGCCCCACCGCCATTTTACGTGGGCGGGCCAATTAAGGGCCACCTAGCGTGACGTCCGGCGGGAAGCGCTGTGCGCTTCCTGTGCGGGCGGGGGGGGATTCCCCAAAAGCGAGAGTGCACTCTTTCACGCATGCGCGCGAAAGAGCGCACATCTCCCTGAGGCTAAGTGCTGCCTCAGGGAGATAGCTTACACTTTTAAAAAGATTAATAGAGAAAAAAAAATTCCCTAACATGTCCCCCTCATGTGACAATGTCACATGAGATGGAACATGTTCATAAATTACAGTAAAACTTTATTAAACTTTTTAGAACCCTGCGTGAAACCTTATCCCACCGATGGATGAGGTTTCATGCTTTTTCTATTTGCCGCCGGGGCTCCTGGCCTGCCCGCCAACCTTAAGGTTGGACGGGCAGGTCCTTTAATTGTTTAAATGATCCTGTTAATGGCCTCAATTGGCCATTGACAGGTCGGCGGGCGCACAGTTGATTTTGCTGTGCCCCCACTTCCCTGAAAATTTAAATGGGGCGGGATGACATCGGGGATTCCCCCGACGTCATCCCGCGTCAGCGAGCATTTTACACCCCCTGCTCGCGACGGCAAAATTCTGCACATGGAGTTCAACAACTTCAGACCATGAACACTCTCCTTCATCCTCACCCCCTTTTTTCACATTTATTTTATTTTTTATTCACTTATTTTTATGTATTTATCCGTGGTTTTATCCCCTCTTTATCCCATTTTCAAGCCTTTTTTTTTCCCCCACCACTGCCCCCTCCCACCATCCCATCCCCTGCAGGGCCCTATGTTACTTGTTCCATTATGTTCTTTCACACATTGCTACCCTTGTTCTGCTATTAGCACATTCTTCTTTCTTACCTTTATGACACTATCAGCACCTTTTTTAGCACTAACCACTACCATTAACAATCCCTTTGTCCTTTAATTCGTGACATCTTTGTCAATCCTTCCTTTGTCCCCACCTATCACTGGCCTACTATCCAGCTCCACCTGTGACCCCCCCCACCACACAAACAGTTTAAACTTCACACATTTCCACTTCTCTTCAGCTCTGAAGGGTGATATGGATTCGAAACATTAACTCTGTTTCTCTCTTCACAGATGCTATCAGACCTGCTGAGCTTTTTCAGCATTTTCTGTTTTTGTTTCAGATTTCCAGCATCCACAATATCTTGCTTTTAGTTATTCAAAATATTCATTTAATGTCTACCTCATGCTTTCATCCAGATTCAATTTTCCCCTTAATCCATAAGCAACTGGATTCATTTTAGCCATTCTTTTGCTATTAATATGCTTTTAAAAGTCCTTACTATTTCATTTTATATTACCTGCTAGCCCTTTTTAATTCCCTTTTAAGCATTCAAATCTTGCCATTCACCATGACAATACATTCCTCGTGATTTTCTTTGGCACTGTTAGTCCTAATTTTATTATACACTTCCCTTTGTGGTTTGGTTTTAACCTCTCTACATCTTCACAGAACTCATCTTTTTGATGTATGCATCTTTTTGATGTATTCTAAAAGGCAAAAAATTGTCTTCCGCTCTATCCATCTCATATTTGAAGATTTCCTACTACTGATTGGTTGTCCTTTTGCTAACTTTTTTACCCAATTAATTTGGATCAAGGTTCTTAATGCACTGAGCTTTGGCTTTTCCCACTTCAACATTTTATTTCTGGCTTTTCATTATACTTTCCTATTCTTATATTGAACCTAATAATTTTGTTGTCGCAGTTTCACAATTGTTCTCCTACTGTAATATCAAGTTTTTTGCCTCAGTTAATTTTCCAGAACAAAACCAATCAATGCTTCCTTCATTGTTGGTTTAAAAAAACTGATCTAGAAAGCAAAGTTACCCAATATTATTGCACATCTCTCGGAACCGTCCATAAATTTCTCCTGTTATCTTCAAAATTTTGTGCCCTGTAATGTGTGATGATTGTACTAGCACCCTTCTTGTTCTCAGCTCTATGCACATTGATTTTGTCTCAACACATTGGCCAGAAACTCACTAAATTCTAGTCTTCTGGTAGAATGCTTCCTTAATATTACCAACTCTCTATCTCTGTTGAAAATGTTAGAACAAGGAATATTGGCCTGGATTTTGGTGTAGTAATGACAGCAAAACTTTTAGTGTTTATCATTACTCCACTGAAACTGACAACAATTTCTGAGTCCACAAATGCACAGATTAACACAGAAATCCAGAAGTTGTTGTCAGTAATTCTATGTTTCTCCCCCCATGTTTCCACCCCCACATCCCCACGAAATTATGGAATTCAAAAAAAGTTAATGCGAACTTCCACCCTTATGCTGTTAGCTTTGCTGTAAAAACCCTTGAAAAAGTTACACCTTTTGAATGAGGTGTAACTGGGATTTTAATGGCATACCAACTTCATAATTACTACTAAACACTCAGTGTGGCCCTGAAAAGCTAATTTTATATTTGTGGAATGTCTAATTTCTCCATACTGATGAAAAAATCTACCTTAGTTTTTTTTTAAAAACTAGTGTTTTTCTTTTTTTTTAAAAGTTTTTTCTTATTTTAGTTTCTTTCTTAATCCAATGATGCTCATTTCTTTCACTAGGTAAAATTTTACATTAAAAATGTAGGTAGGAATTTAACTGCTTTTAATTTCCTGGTTAACTTTTGTGATTTACTCCCTCTCTGTTTGCGGACATCACTACTCCAGCATGCCAAGACCTCCCCTTGACTTGGTGCCAAATTTAAACAGCTGCCAGGAAAGAGGAAAAGCAAACCATAGAAATCATTAGATTTCTGTGGGCAGCTTTCTTCAAGGTCCATAAGACCATAAAGCATAGGAGCAGATGTAGGCCATTCAGCCCATCAAATCTGCTCCACCATTCAATGAGATCATGGCTGATCTGATAATCCTCAACTCCACTTTCCTGCCTTTTCCCCATAACCCTTGATTCCCTTATTGATTAAAAATCTATCTCAGCCTTGAATATACTTAATGACCCAGCCTCTACAGCCCTCTGCGGTAAAGAATTCCACAGGTTGACTACCCTTAGGAGAAGAAATTCCTCCTCATCCTGTTTTAAATGGGCACCCCCTTACTCAGATTATGCTCTCTGGTCCTAGACTCTCCCACAAAGGGAAACAACCTCTCAGCATCTACCCTGTCAAACCCCCTAAGAATCTTATATGTTTCAATAAGATCGCCTCTCATTCTTCGAAACTCCAGTGGGTACAGGCCCAACCTACTTAATCTGTCCTCAAAGGAAAATCCCTCCATACCCGGGATCAACCTCGTGAACCTTTCTGGGCTGCCTCCAATGCCAGTATATCTTTGCTTAGATAAGGGAAACAAAATTATTCACAGTATTCTAGCTGTGGTCCAACTAGTGCCTTGTATAGTTTTAGCAAGACTTCCCTATTTTTATACTCCATTCCCTTTGAAATAAAGGCCAACATTCCCGTTGCCTTCCCTATTACCTGTTGAACTTGTTGGTTAGCTTTTTGGGATTCATGCACAAGGACTCCCAAATCCCTCTGTGCTGCAGCCTTTCTCCCATTTAAATAATATTCAGCTCCTCTATACATCCTGCCAAAGTGCATAACCCTCACACTTTCCAACATTTATATCTCATCTGCCAAGTTTTTGCCCACTCACATAACCTGTCTATATCCCTCTGTGGACTCCTTGTGTCAACCTCACCACTTGCCTTCCCACCTATTTTTGTGTCATCCGCAAACTTGGCGATAGAACATTCACTTCCCTCATCCAAGTCATTAATATATATTGTAAATAATTGAGGCCCCAGCACTGCTCCCTGTAACACTCCACTAGTTACAGGTTGCCATCTCGAAAATGCCCCCCTTAACCCAACTCTGTCTTCTATTAGTTAGCCAATCCTCTATCCATGCTAATATACTACCCCCATCACCATGGGCTCTTATCTTTTTAAGTAGCTTTATGTGCGGTACCTTATCGAACGCCTTTTGGAAATCCAAATATATTACATTTACTGGTTCCCCTTTATCTATCCTGCTTGTTACCTCCTCAAAGAATTCTGATCAATTTGTCAGGCATGATTTCCCATTCATAAAGCCATGCTGACTCTGCTTGGTTAGATTATGCATTTCTTAATGCTCTGCTATTACATCCTTTATAATAGACTCCAACATTTTCCCAATGACAGATGTTAAGCTAACTGGCCTACAGTTACCTGTTTTTTGTCCCCCTCCCTTTTTGAATAAAGGTATTACATTGGCAGTTTTCCAATCCTCTGGGACTTTTCCAGAATCTAAGGATTCTTAGAAGATTACTACCAGTGCATCCACCATCTCTGTAGCTATTTCCTTTAATATCCTAAGATGCAACCCATCAGGTCCAGAGGACTTATTGGCCTGCAACCCATCAGGTCCAGGGGACTTATTGGCCTTTAGCCCCATTAGTTTCCCTAGTACTCTTTCTCTAGTGATAGTTATTGTATTTATTTCCTCTCCCTCCCCCACTTTTGCCCCTTGATTGTTTAGTATTTTTGGAATGCTATTAGTATCTTCTATTGTGAAGACTGATGCAAAGTATTTATTCAACTCCTCCGCCATTTCCTGGTTCCCCATTATTATTTCTCCAGCCTCATTCTCTAAGGTGCCTATGTTCACTTTGGCCTCGCTTCCTTTTTATATATATTTAAAGAAGCTCTTACGGTCCATTTTTATATTACTTGCTAGTTTACCCTCAAAGTTTATTTTCTCCCTTTTTTTTCTGGTCATCTTTTGTTGGTTTTTAAAACTTTCCCAATCCTCTGGCTTACCACTAATCATTACCACATTGTATGTTTTTTTTCTTTCAATTTGATACTGTCCTTAACTTCCTTGGTTAACCATAGAACCATAGAACACTGCAGCACAGAAAACAGGCCATTCGGCCCTTCTAGTCTGTGCCGAAATATTATTCCACTAGTCCCATTGACCTGCACCTAGTCCATAACCCTCCAGACCTCCCCCATCCACGTAGCTATCCAATTTATTCTTAAAACTTAAGAGTGAGCCCACATTTACCACGTCAGATGGGAGCTCGTTCCACACTCTCACCACTCTCTGAGTGAAGAAGTTCCCCCTAAACCTTTCCCCTTTCACCCTAAAGCCATGTCCTCTCGTGTTTATCTCTCCTAATCTAAGTGGAAAGAGCCTACTCGCATTTACTCTGTCTATACCCCTCATAATTTTGTAAACTTCTATCAAATCTCCCCTCATTCTTCTACGCTCCAAGGAATAAAGTCCTAACCTGTTTAATCTTTCCCTGTAACTCAACTCCTTAAGACCCGGCAACATCCTAGTAAATCTTCTCTGCACTCTCTCAATCTTACTGATATCCTTCCTGTAGTTAGGCGACCAGAACATGATTAGTTTATTTCCTTCCTTGAATCCTCCTTCCTCACTGGGATATAGCTTTGTTGAGAGTCATGAACTATTTTCTTAAACGTCTGCCATTGTTCATCAACCATCTTTTCTGCTAAACTCCTTCCCCAGTCCAATCCAGCCAACTCTGCCCTCATTCCATTGTAATTACCCTTAAGTTTGGCACAGTTGTTTCCGACCCAAGTTTCTCAATCTCCAAACTGAATGCTAAATTCTACCAGTGGCAGTGGTCAGTGGCAAGCATCCTTGCTTCACCACTGACCATAAAATCCACACCATTAAGTCTTTAGTCCTGTCCAAACCAAAGTCACGTAGTTAAAACTGCTGTAACCGTTTTATAAAACATGGTAGTGCTCATTGTTTATATTCTCTTCGAAGTACAGTGCAGTTACCGCAAGTAAGTTGTTGGGGTTTTACAGTGTCTTATATTTTATTAAGAAGAAAGAGTAAAAGGATGAGAAATTGTAATTTAGTGTATCTCAGCTCCCTGTCACTTAGGTTCACATATAGGGGATCATTCTCTCCACACTGGCAATGAGCCAATCCTATTCACTACTGAATCAGGAATCAGTCAATTTGTTTTACGATTGATTAATTCGAAGCAAAAAAAAGCTAACTTCTGAACATAAAATCATTGCTAATTTTATTAAGGATAATAATTTTAAAAACTTGGACACGTTTCCCTTTTTCTGTTTAATTCCAATCAGAGCAGATTTCACTCCAGTCAAATTTCTTAGTCCATAAATCTAAGATCCAGAACTAAATTTTCCTTTTTGAATAACTAAATATAGCAATAAAATGGACATCCTGGGATATGTACACTCCAACATTTTGTTTGGCTTGGCAACTGCTGCCATATAATATGCCATTACAATATTTCTTAAATATTTTTTCCACCCAGTTTTCTTCCATTTGTTCCTGAGGCATGTTAGATTTATACACAGTTCTCTAATACTTCAAGCAGTTGATCATTCTTCATGTATCAATGTAGACAACGAGTGTCAGCTGCTATTAAAATATAAACTGCACCACAGTGTACACCAAGCTTTCCTCCACCCACATACTTGACAACAGGTATCATTGGATAACAATGAGAAGCAAAAACTGTGATTGATTCTCCTTGTGCCCACCCTCTACCTACTTTATAATCAAAGACACTGATTCTAATTTCAGCAAGTTCTTACTGCCTTTAGAGGATATCAGATAATTCTGCAGACACTAAGGATTGAACCTGGAAAAGTTCCTGGTCCAAATACCTGCTGCTCGCTCAATTCCCAAAAATTTACAGAGTATAATGCTGCACATCACTATGAGTAGTTAATCTTACCTTGCCAATACAACCGTTTTCTTTATCTTGTTTCTTCTGTTTTCTTCTTCCTGTAAATTTTGAGAATCAGAATAGCCATTTAAAATCATGGAAATATAGAATGCAAAATGAAATCCAATTTCTGAACTTCGAAGTAGAACACAGACGAAGTTAAAGGAACTTCCTTATTAAGCCACTGGAGAGCTGGGAATATAAGTTTTGTATATGTTTATATTCATTCACTGGAATTGTAAAATAAATCAACTGTGATCATTTACATTAGTGAACAATTATACTTGCCAATTACAGCATCACTAATTCATTTTATATATTTTGAAGCACATGAAGTAAGATCAAACCTATTCTTTCCTCCTGTAATACAGTTTGAACCTTGTGATCTTCCTTTACATCATTATAAAACTCTGGCCAAGGAACAACTGTAGCATAGCCAGCAAGGCAATATTCAATTTATCTTATTCTTATCTACTAAAGAAAGATATTTCTTATCTGAACAAACTTGTATTTTAATAATCAGAAAGAAAATGGTGGTTTTTGACCTCGATAGTTATTCAAAACGTCCCGGAGTTTTGGTTCAAATGTTCATTAAAATTTAACTATGTGGTTATCTAAAAGCACAATGTTTCATTATGGTTCTAATGATTAAATTATATACATTTTGCCCTTAAACAAACAGATTATTTTGATGCCAGTTCAAGACTACAAAGTTTCATTTCACATTGTAATCAGAGCTGAAACAGTATATGTTTACTTCAATTAGATAAGCATTCATCCAACATTCAGCCAAGTGAAAAGTTGCATGGCAAATAAATCTCGAGGGGAAAAAATGGAATATGTCAAAGCCACACATAATGCTTTGTAGTCTTTGGTAATTATAAATTCCAGATCACCAATTTACTTTTACTATTGTTCGGACATGTAATTTAGTTTTAAAAAGTTTACTGGTGACTGACTTTTTAAAAAATAATCACTTACATAGAACTCATGGGTACATGCAGCATTACACATTAAAATGTAGATCTAAAAGTAGTATACGTATAAAGTGTACATAACACTACTCTTTCTTTCCATTAACAAATCCCAGGTCTCAAATTGAGAGATAAATTCATGCAACTTCCGCTGAACTATTGAGTGAAATCAAATTAAACTTATTTTAGTGCCCCTCCTACCCTTGAACTGACAAGAATCCACTATAACAATGGCTCTGTCATGCTAAAGGAAAAGTCTGTTGTGATAATAAAACTTCAGTACTGCTACAAAACATAGGTGATTTACTCTAGAGATAATCAAAAAAGGTTACCAGCATGCCACCAATTCTCACTTTACAGTTTATATTGTGGGCTTGATAGCTTCTAACTGAATTCTGCAGCTGAGCAATAATAGTTAATTAAAATTTATCAAAATTACAACAATTGTCTTCTATTAAAACTTCAACATTGATATAATAGTTATATTTTAAGTTACTGTGCATTGTAGTAGTTTGCACTCTCTCATCCATTAATTGTCAACCTTGAGAAAACAAGGAAAAGGAAAAGATGGGAACCAGAAAAAAAGCAGGGAGAAAACAGAAGTTGGCAAATTACTCTGTCTAATCAAAGAATCAAAAGTTTGTATCAAAGGAATCTTAGAAGGAAAACAACTTTCTCACCTTAACCTTCTCAACTGGAGAACACCACACAGCATGAGGGAAGAGAGTGGAGCTTAAAAATGGAAAGTGGGACAGAAAGGGAATTTTAGTTTTATTTATAAAAAATACACTGTGGTCTGCTATAGTGTGGAACTCAGTATAAACTGGGTCCCCTCTTGGACCCCAAAGTTTTCATTTAAATAGTATTTGTCCAGTCTGGTATTAGAGCACACAAGTCAGGAAGGCTTCCAGATAAGTAACTAAACTCTGCTGAGGCAGCAAAGGAATTTCAGTTGACCTCAACACCACTGTTTTAGCAAAGAGACAAACTTACTAGTACTGCTGCTGGCTATCCAGTGACTCCTGCTGGATAGCGTATGTATGCGTAAGCCTGAGTATTAGGCACCAGCAAAAGACACTGCTTGGAGGGGCCCAATGCATACACATCTTCCTAGCCTAGGAGGAAATGTTAATTGATGTAGGAAACAAAAATACCCCAATAAAATTTATACCCAACCAGATGTGGTTCTCACAAAATACACTGGGGCTCCATTATAAAACAGTCTCATCTATAAATGCAGTCTAGAGATATGGACCCCCTAAACCACGTTATAGCAGGGTCCCAGTATAAATAAGTCAAATGTTAAGTGTTGAACTTCGAATATACAACACAAATATTATCAAGATATGCTTTCCTTAACTTAAAGAGCCGCTCCACTGGCATCTTCATGTGTACAGATCATTCTGAGAAATAATAAGAGTAGTTATGCTATGATTCAATCTTCAACTTAATACTACTATATTAAAGTTGATCACAAATCAACCTTTAAAAACTAAAGGTACGTCTAAAACAAAGGCCAGTTTACAAAATCATCCTGTTGAATGTGTTTCTCTTTACCTTAGTCTTGTAACCATGTGTTCACTATGGTTAACCAATGAGGCACTCTCATTTAACTATCTGATGGTTTAATTACCAAATTGAGCAAATTACTGCAGATACTGGAAATCTGAAATAAACACAGAAAATGCTGGAAATATTCAGCAGGTCAGGCAGCATCTGTGAAGAAATACTTAAGACAATCATAATTTTAGAACCAGCCGAAACTCACGTTATAAAGCAGATTGTGCTGCAAGGAAGGTGCTTTTATTCCAGTTCTGACCCACGTTCTTTAGAGCAGCTGCACTCTCCTGTAATTTAGCAAGTTCATCCACGCTGGAAAAATCAATTGAGGGAACGATGCCGGGGCCCCCCGCGGGCTGTCTGTTATTCTAAATAAATTACATTTATTCCTGTAACTGAGCATGTCTCAGCAGCCTCCATGCTAAATGCAATGTTGTTGAGTGTTGGTTAACAGGACACAACCACCTGCAGTTATACAAACATCCATTTGTCGTTGGTAACTGGGGAGACGGCGAGCGAGGCCCGAGGGCAACACTTACTTTCGCGCAACTTTGCTCTGAAATCGGGGGCGCTTCTTCTTTTTCTGTCAAAATATATACAATAACCGATGAAGGCTGCTCCAAAGACGCCGGCCACGATGGCCCCTGTCTTACCGATCAGCAGCATTCTTGCCCACTGTCAGCTCCTGTCCGCAACCCGACCCGGAAGTGGAACCCTGTACCCTCATCCCCAGCTTCCGCTAACACATACTGGCAACAAGTGCGGTGGTTCGAGAGCCCGGGCGGGCGACGCCATCTTTCTGACTGGAACAATCGGCGGGCTCACAGGATAATTCTATCTCTCTCTCTCTCTCTCCTAAAGTTCCATGCCCTAAGAGGAGGTTGGCGACCATGGACTTCCATGTGTTGGTCCATGGTTATGCTTGGCAAGGTACTGGAATGGTTTGGCGTTGCCTTCTGCAGGTGGGCTGGAATTTCTCTCCTTACCGCCTGCCACTGGCATATTGGAAGGATTTACAAGGTGATACTCAACCTGTTTGACCATGTTAGGAACGCATCTGCCTCATGTCTTGGAGTGAGACTTAAACCCTGAGCTTCTGGCTGAGAGGCAGGGATGCTACCACAAGACCTCCCCTACATGGATAATTAGGAATGAGAAATCCCAAGCTAACAATTCAATTATCAGTAGAATCCTGTCCTATTTGCTGCAGAACCTTCCGGGCACAGATCCACCAAGCGTACCAAACACACCAGACGCTGAACTTGGGCATCTTCACCTTCAAAAAGGACAAACAAGAACAGGAATGAGGAAAGCCACTCAGGCCATCCAGGTTGATCCCTCCGGAGAGATCCTGGGACCTTCCTCATTCCAGCTTCCAGCCTTTCCTAAGGGCAATGGGACAGGCTAGCACACCTCCACTTCAACAGCAAATAGCACGGTTGTACTGCCTCAACTCCAACCTCATTTTGCTTTCCAAAGCCCTTGTTGTCATCTCTGAAATCCATACCTCTTTCCCAAAACTCCATGCATGAATCCCACCAACTAGCTTTCTGACCACCATCCTCTCCACCACAGTACCCAAACACTCCTATCAATGTCACAAATGACATCTTATGTGACAAAGACAAACTATTCCTTTTTGACCTCTCTGCAACCTTCCACATGATTGAACCCACTATCATCCTCCAACAACACTCCATTATCCAGATGGGTGGTACTGCACTTGCCTGGTTTCATCTGTAGCCATCTTATGTTAGCCAGAATATCACCTGCAATGGTTTCTCTTCCTGCTCCTTTAGCATTACCCCTGGTGCCCCCCAAGTATCTATCCCTGATCATAATAAATAGGAGTATGAGTAGGCCATTTGTCCCCTCGAGCCTGCTCTGCCATTTAATAAGATCATGGCTGATCTGATTGTGGCCTTCACTCCGCTTTCCTCTCTGCTCACCATAACCCTCGACTCCCTTGTAGATCAAAAATCTGTCTACCTCAGCCCTGAATATATCCAATAGCCCAGCCTCCACTACACTCTGGGGAAGAGAATTCCAAAGACTAACAACCCTCAGCAAGGAAATTCCTCTTCACTTCAGTCTTAAATAGGAGACCTATTATTTTTATACTGTGCCCCCTAGTTCTAGATTCCCCCATGAGGGGAAACATCCTCTCAGCATCTACCCTGTCAAGCCCCCTCAGAATCTTATATTTCAATAAGATCACCTCACTTCCTTCTAAACGAGTATAGGCTCAAGCTACACAATCTATCATAAGACAACCCCTTCATCCAGGAAATAGCCTGGTGAACCTTGTCTGAACTTTTAATGCAAGTTTCTCTCCCCCCCTAAGGAAGGAGACCAAACTGTACAAAGTACTCTAGGTGCAGTCTCACCAGTGTACAGTTGCAGCAAGACTTCCCTATTTTTATACTCCATCCCCCTTGAAATAAAGGCCAACACTCCATTTCCTTCTGTCATGGAAAGACTTTGTGTGTTCCTTTCTATTGCCTGTGATTAATATATGTTTGTATGCAAAAGGTGTGCATTTCTTACATACAGTGATTGTCCCAATTTAAATAATTCCAGCAACAAAAAGCTTTTTGGAGTGTTTTTTTTTTAAAAGTTATTTGCCATCACACACTTGCCCTGGATGTTTAAAACACAACATCTCACTCACTCAACTCAAACACACTCAGGTTAGATACAGGTAAAAGTTTTTAAAATTACAAATTTATGAGTGCCTTAGTCTCTTTCATGGCAGGCCTGTGGTTTCTTAGATGAGTTGATATTCTATCTTAAGTGAAGGCCTTGTAAGCAGAGGATTCTTAGCAAGCTGAAGGCTTCTTGTAGTTGAATTTCCAGAAGGTTGGTTCGCAAGTGAACTTGGAGTTGGAACAGATTGGGGGGAATCCTTCTCCCACTTTCAAGATATTGCTGTTTATCACCTTGACTGCTGAGATGACTTGCTGCTGGAACTCTGCCTGCAGAATAGTTTCTTGCTGTTATTTTAAAAGCAGACAACAAATGTTTTATTCACCATGAGAATTGTACAAGTTCAAAGACGTTTTTCCTTAAAAAAAAAAGGGGGTGTGTGTTGATTATACATCATGTGTTGTTGTTTGGCACCTTGAAATTCACCCAGTCTAGTTTGGATGAAGGACCATTATAATACAATGGGATCCATTCACATTCATCTAGAACATTGAGTTTCTATGCTTCTTTTGTCCACAAACAGAAAGACAGACCAGCTAGAGTGTCATAGTTCTTCTGTTGATGGTCCATCTTTAAACAAAGGAATGTGTGAATTCCCCAGATGGCTATGAATGTCCACATTTAATTAGGTATTTGATACACAGGACTGTCTGGAGTTCAAAATGCCAAAGGTCACATGATTTATAGTGGCCATTTTAATAGTCTATGTCTGTTCAAAATTTTGAAGTATTAAATTAAAAGCTCATAATATACTGGAACATGAAACTTCTTAACTACTTGCTGAATCTGCATGCTAACTTTTCACAATTCATGTACAAAGACACCTAGATCTCACTATACCACAGCATTCTGCAGTCTCTCTATTGAAATAATATTCTGCTTTTCTATTCTTTCTATCACAGTAGATAACCTCAACTTCCAAGATTATGCTCCACCTGCAAAATATTTGCCTGCCCAATTAACCTATCTATATCCATTTCAGACTCTTTGTATCCACCTCATTACTTGCTTTCTGACCTATCTTTGTATCATCAGCAAAATTGGCTACAACACAGTCACTCCCTTCATCCAAGCCATTAATATAGATTGTAAACAGTTGAGACTGTTTTACCAGCATAGATCCCTATGGCACTCCACTAGTTAAGCTAGTTTACCAACATGAAAATGACCTGTTTATCCTGACCCTGTTTCCTATTAAGGAATTCAGGTGTGATAAATAATTTAACAACTGGACTGTCAAATTATAGCAAAGTAGAAAAACTTATTAAGCATAATATGTCTTTGTCAACTAGGCATTAATTAACTAAAGTTTAACAGGATATACTTACCTGTTTTGACTAAGCACAACAGAGCATGCAAAAACCCAGACTGGATGTATCCTGTAATCTTCTCTTTCTGACTTCTTAAACTCTTGTAATCTCTTCAGACTTCTGCACCCTGTTCAGCCTTCTTCAACTTCTTGGATCCTGGGTAAAGATTATCCTTCTTGCTGGATCGGTTTTCTCTCCACTGCAAAGAACATGGTTTCAACCTCCTTTCTTATACCCTAAACAGTTAATTAGTCCCCTCTTTTACAAACCATTTGAGCCAACTGACCAGTTACCAGGGCACATAATTGATTTTTAATTGGCCCTGAGCATCTGATACAAAACAAAAACAGAATTACCTGGAAAAACTCAGTAGGTCTGGCAGCATCGGTGGAGAAGAAATCAGTTAACGTTTCGAGTCTTCATGGCCCTTTGGCAGAACTGAGTATAGTTAGGAGAAAGGTGAAATATAAGTTGGTCTAAGGTGGGGGGGCGGGGGAGAGAGAAGTTGAGGGTGGGATGATTGTGGAGATAAGCAAGCAGTGATAGGAGCAGATAATCAAAAGATTTCACAGACAAAAGGATCAAAGAGGTGTTGAAGTTGGTGATATTGTCTAAGAAAAGTGCTAATTAAGAATGGAAGGCAGGATACTCAAGGTACAACTCTAGTGGGGGTGGGGTGGAAAGACTAACAAAGTTTTAGTTTTAGATTTAAAAATAATGGAAATAGGTGGGAAAAGAAAAATCTATATAAATTATTGAAAAAAAGGGAGGGGGGAGAAACGGGGTGGGGATGGGGGGAGGGGGAGTTTTAGATCTAAAGTTGTTGAATTCAATATTCAGTCCGGAAGGCTGTAAAGTGCCTAGTCGGAAGATGAGGTGCTGTTCTTCCAGTTTGCGTTGGGCTTCACTGGAACAATGCAGCAAGCCAAGGACAGACATGTGGGCAAGAGAACAGGGTGGAGTGTTAAAATGGCAAGCGACAGGGAGGTTTGGGTCTTTCTTGCGGACAGACCGCAGGTGTTCTGCAAAGCAGTCGCCCAGTTTGCGTTTGGTCTCTCCAATGTAGAGGAGACCGCATTGGGAGCAACGAATGCAGTAGACTAAGTAGACCTGCTGAGTTTTTCCAGGTAATTCTGTTTTTGTTTTGGATTTCCAGCATCCGCAGTAGCTTTTAGCTTTTTGTTTTTATCTCTGAGCATCTGATGTTAGCTCCTAATCTATACATCCCTAAGAAGATTCTCATGCTTCCAGAACATTTCATCAATCAGTTCTAGCTCTAACCAGACCAGCACAGCTTTATGCAGTTAGAGGCACATATGTAAGCCAAGGTTACAAAGGTTCAGGAGGTGTCAGCTGTGGCTCAGTTCATAGCACCCTTGCCTCTGAATCAGAAGGTTGTGGGTTCATTTCCCACTCCTGGAAACCAAGAACTGTGAATGTACTCGAAAGAGTTACATGTGATCTGTTGATAACTCGAAAGAGTTACAAAGGTTCAGTCAGATTCTAAACTATAGTGTTTAAACTGATACATGTGTTAAAGCTAAATAATTTTAACGCATGCTTTATTTCTTTTACAAAGCATAATTCTAAGGCATAATTTTCTCAGAAAACTTCCCGCCTTGAAGATGAAATATACTTACTCATCCCTCACTAATTACTACTTCCCATAGGTTAATGAAGCTACCTCTAAACTATTAGTTGTTTATTCAGTTTGTGGACCAAGCATCACAAATAGCAGAGCAACAATGTCCTGAGCCATGGCTGCTGCCCGGCATTATAGACAGTTTCCAAACATGATCTTCCCTTATTTTATTACCTCTTTGTTCGTTACTCTGTTTTATTTTGACTAAATGATGCTGTGAGGTGGCCAACCCTTCTATTATGGATTTCAGAATTAATGTGGGGAATTTTGTGGAGGCAATGGGGGTTTCGGCCACTGGCTGGAGAGCCCGCACAGGACATGCGCTGTCTCCTCCAAGAAGGTCCGCTGATATTAGGTGCCAATCAAGCAGTTGAGAGATCACCATTGGGCTTCCTACGGGATCAGGACCCTAGGGCAGAAAGTCCACAGAGAAGAGGCTGGCAGATTTTTGATCAACCACCAGGGAGGCAGGGGCTATTGCCGGAACGACACCCATCAGAGGCCCAGGGTCGCAGAGTGACTCAGGCCAGAGTGAGTGATGGTGCGAGAGATTTAGCGGTTTGATCTTGTCAGCAGCCAAGATCTGGCTTTCAGCAGGCCCTCCCCCCACCCCCCTCCCTCCTCCCCTTCTCAATGGTGTGTCCCTCGCGCAAACACTGAGTGTCTTAGAATGAGGGAATCCACCCCCCTGCCTTTCTCCCCCCACCTCCCCGCCTTTCTCCCCCCCACCCCCCATTAGTCCACAAGCAACCCACACAGATTTGCATGTCATGCTCCCTGTGTCATGACAGGCTCGCCTGATGGTTGGGTTAATGCCAGCAGCAGCAGGAAGAGACCCTTAATTGGGCATTAATTGCCCCTTAAGGGCCTCAATTGGCAGCTGGGCAGGATAACTACCTCTGGGCCTTCCCACCACGGACATAATTGAGGGGTCTCCACCCGCCACCATCCTGCCTGATTAAATGCCCTGCCCACCTCCAAACTCACCATGGGGGAAAGAATAAAATACTGGCCAATGAGAGATGGGTATAGAATATCCAAACTGTGCAACCACTTTGAGCGTCTCCTCTTGCATTGAAAGGTTTATCCTTTGCTCAGTGATGTTATGGACCTGTAGAAGGAACGATACATCACTCCCTATTCGGGTAGACTGAGCTGGTTTAAAACAACAGGTGGCCTTTTAATGGGGCATGACTCTTTCCCATACCACATTTCATGGGCATTGGTGGTTACACAACAGATTCACAACTGGAGATATACATGTCTAGCATGGTTTTTCTATACTTCTGAATGACCATGTCACGTGTGGATGACTCCTGATCCAATACAAACCACAAGCTACCTTCTGAGGATTCCTATCATCATATCGACACAATTAAACTCCTCGTTCTGAACAGCACTCAATATCCAAGCTGTCCCATGTGTAGTTTTGGTTGATTAGAATTTTTGGGGGAACACATAGGATAGATTAATATTCCGTTCCAAGATTCTGATGGGTTATAAACCTCCCATTCATTGGAATTGTTTCCAGATTTGATACTTTTTCAACATAGTTTGGAGGGTCCTATTTCCCCTTTCTGGATTTGCTATAGTCCTGACTGACCCTGTGCTTTAATCAACTGAAAAATAGCATTCTCATTCCTAGCATCACTTTTACATACATGAGCTGTCCTTTTCCTCCCACACTGCGGCAAGCTACCAACCCATGGTCTCTTCTATTCATCTTCAGCCAGTTTAATCATCACTGAGCCATCTCCAACTTTTCCCATTCCAATCCTTTTGTGCCAGCTGGGATAATGAAGGCTCTTTTGTACCAGGCGCATCAGGACATTCATACTCTGTCCTCAATCCTTCACCCTCTCTGATTGTTACTTGTGGCATTTTCCAAATACAATCACAACAATGTCTTTAAATATTTGATTGAGTGGGGCAATCTATACACAGCTTTTTCAACATAGTTTGGATGATCCTATTTTGCCTTTCTTATACTCCTGAAGACTGGGGTTGGTGGAACTTTGCAATTTGTGCTCAATCCCCATGATTTCTTGTAATGAAGTGAATTATTTTCTGGTGGAGTGTGACCCATGATCACTATCTACTTGTAATATCAGTCCTGACCTATAGATCACCTTACCCAAAAATATCCTTTGTCTTTTTGCAGGAGTGGACTAAAGCTACAGTTTAATATATCATTAATAAATTCTCCAGCTCTCCCTTTATTTGTATTCAACTTGTGGATAGTTCTTATTAAGTATTCTTACTCCCAAGCCCTTAATTACCCCAATCATTTTTTAAAAGTTCTTTTTACTTCAACTTTACTCATTTTGACCAATACCAGTGTGTTTAATTCTGTCATTGTTTTAAGTCAGTTTCACTATAGAGTATGTGTCAGTGCCTTGATGATCTAAAAAAATGTTTCATTCTAGTGGCCACATTAACGAGTTCAAGTCAAGCTGTTTGTCACGTAATTGTGCATGTATGAGACCCATTCTTCAGTGCATTTCACCATGCATTTCTACATGTTAGTTGCTTTGTATGTAACAACTCACATTTGCACACTCAGACCAGTATCCCAATATCATGCCACACAATCTCAACTCTCAGGTGATCTTATCAAAAGATCAAAAGGAGCATCTGTCTTGAGATCTTTGCTTATCTCCCCTGTAAGGTCCCACTAGTGGCCAAACTATCAAATTCAGTTCTCTTAAGACGTTCACAGACAGGGACACAAGCATGTCCAAGAGAAAACCAGCCATTTAATAATCTCATCTATCTACACTTTCCTAATTTTCACTAGGATGTACATCGATGCTAGATTGATATACCTACTTCACTGAACTACACCCAAGGTGAGTTATTCCGATTTCCTTTTGTTGCTGGGTAATTTTTCCTAACTATCTTTTATTCTAAGTGAGCCATCTCAATATTTACCATTCCATCTCATTCAGGAGACAGGGAGAGACCTCACTGTTCAGTACAATGTTCCTAAAATATCTTGAAACAGAATCTAACATTTGATACAAGGCAAATTGTTTGTTCTTCATTTTAGACAATTTTTTTTTCACTCGAAATGACCCACTAAATTGTGCCCGACTTTCTTTTTCTATTTCAAAATTATTCCAAATTCAAATAACAGTGCTGTTAAATTCAAATAACAGTGCTGTTGGGCTCACAGGCTTTGTCAGTGTTCAAGTATGTTCTTCCCAAAACAAACTTTTTTTTAATACCCAGAAACCACTGTAAGGAACAATTTATAGCTTTAAGTTTAATTTAGTAGTGGTATTGTCATTGGACTAGTAATCCAGAGACCCAGGGTAATACTCTGGGGACCCGGGTTTGAATCCCGCCCTGGCAGATGGTGGAATTTGAATTCAGTAAAAAAAATCTGGAATTAAAAGTCTAATGATGACAAGAAACCATTGTCGATTGTTGTAAAATCCCATCTGGTTCACTCATGTCCCTTTAGGGAAGAAAATCTGCTGTCCTTACTTGGTCTGGCCTACTTGTGACTCCAGACCCACTGCAATGTGTTTGACTCTTGAATGCCCTCTGAAATGGCCTAGCAAACCACCCAGTTGTATCAAACCGCTACAAAGTCTCAAAAAAGGAATGAAACCAGATGGACCATCCGGCATCGACCTAGGCACCAGAAATTACAACAGCAAACTCAGCCCTGTTGACCCTGCAAAGTCCTTACTAACATCTGGGGGCTAATGCTAAAATTGAAAGAGCTGTCTCACAGACTAGTCAAGCAACAGTCTGACATAGTTATCCTCACGGAATCATATTTTACAGATAATGTCCCAGACACCACCATCATCATCCCTGGCCAAGTCCTAAAGGACATAGCTGCTAGACTGGGTCTGCAGCAGGACAGACCCAGCAGAGTGGCAGCACAATGGTTTACAATCGGGAGGGAGTTGCCCTGAGAGTCCTCAACATTGACTCCAGACTCCATGAAGTCTCATGGCGTCAGGTCAAACATGTGCAAGGAAACCTCCTGCTGATTACCATGTCCTGCCCTCCCTCAGCTGATGAATCAGTGCTCCCCCATGTTGAACACCACTTGGAGGAAGCACTGAGGGTGGCAAGGGTGCATAATGTACTCTGGGTGGGGGACTTCAATGTCCATCACCAGAAGTTGCTCGGTAGCACCACTACTGACCGAGCTGGCCAAGTCCTAAAGGACATAGCTGCTAGACTGGGTCTGTGGCAGGTGGTGAGGGAACCAACAAAAGGGAAAAACATACTTGACCTCATCCTCACCAACCTGCCTGCCGCAGATGCATCTGTCCATGACATTATCGGTAGGAGTGACCACCACACAGTCGTTGTGGAGACGAGGTCCTGCCTTCACACTGAGGATACCCTTCATCCTGTTGTGTAGCACTACCACCGTGCTAAATGGGATAGATTTCGAACAGATCTAGTAACTCAAGACTGGGCATCCATGAGGCACTGTGGGCCATCAGCAGCAGCAGAATTGTACTGGAACACAATATGTAACCTCATGGCCCAGCATATCCCCCACTCCGTCATTACCATCAAGCCAGAGGATCAACCCTGGTTCAAGAGTGCAGGAGGCTATGCCAGGAGCAGTACTAGGCATACCTAAAAATGAAATGTCAACCTGGTGAAGCTTTAACACAGTACTGCTTGTGTGCCAAACAGCATAAACAAGTGATAGAGCTGAGCAGTCCTACAACCAATGGATCAGATCTAAGCTCTGCAGTCCTACCACATCCAATTGTGAATGGTGGTGGACAAATAAACAATTCAGAGGAGGAGGAGGCTCCACAAATATCCCCATCCTCAATGATGGGAGAGTCCAGCACATCAGAGTAAAAGGTAAGGCTGAAGCATTTGCTACAATCTTCAGCCAGAAGTGCTGAGCGGATGATCTATCTTGGCCTCCTCCGGAGGTCCCCATCATCACAGATGCCAGTCTTCAGCCAATTTGGTTCACTCCACGTGATATCAAGAAATGGCTGAAGGCACTGGATAGTGCAAAGGCCATGGACCCTGACAATATTCCTGCAATAGTACTGAAGACTTGTGCTCCAGAACTTGCTGTGCCCCTAGCCAAGCTATTCCAGTACAGCTACAACACTGGCATCTACCCGGCTACGTGGAAAATTGCTCAGGTATTTCCTGTACACAAAAAGCAGGACAAATCCAACCTGGCCAATTGCCACCCCCATCAGTCTACTCTCGATCATCAGTAAAGTAATGGAAGGAGTCATCAACAGTGCTATCAAGCGGCACTTGCTTAGCAATAATCAGCTCACTGATGCACAATTTGGGTCACTCAGCTCCTGACCTTATTTCAAACATGGACAAAACAGCTGAACTTCCGAGGTGAGGGTGGCTGCCCTTGACATTAAGGCCGCATTTGACAGAGTGTGGCATCAAGGAGCCCTAGCAAAACTGGAGTCAATGGGAACCGGGGAAAACTCTCCACTGGTTGGAGTCATACCTAGCACAAAGGAGGATGGTTGTGGTTGTTGAAGGTCAGTCATCTCAGCTCTAGGAGATCACTGTAGGAGTTCCTGAGGTTAGTGTCCTCAGCCCAACCATCTTCAGCTGCTTCATCAATGACCTTCCTTCCATTGTAAAGTCAGAAGTGGGGATGTTCACTGATGATTGCCCAATGTTCAGCACCATTCATGACTCCTCAGATACTGAAGCAGTCCATGTCCAAATGCAGCAAGACCTGGACAATATCCAGGCTTGGGCTGAGAAGTGGCAAGTAACATTCGCACCACAGAAGTGCCAGGCAATGATCATCTCCAACATGAGAGAATCCAACCATTTCCCCATGACATTCAATGGTATTACCTTCACTGAATCCCTCAGTATCAACATCCTTGGGGTTACCATTGACCTGAAACTGAACTGGTCTAGCCATATAAATACTGTGGCTACAAGAGCAGGTCAGAGGCTAGGAATCCTGCGATGAGTAACTTATCTCCTGACTCCCCAAAGCCTGTCCACCACCTACAAGGCACAGGTCAGGAGTGTGATGGAATACTCCCCACTTGCTTGGATGAGTGCAGCTCCCACAACATTCAAGAAGCTTGACACCATCCAAGACAAAGCAGCCTGCTTAATTGGCACCACATCCACAAACATTCAGTCCCTCCACCACCAACGCACAGTAGCAGCAGTGTGTACCATCTACAAGATGCTCTGCAGGAATTCACCAAGGCTCCTTAGACAGCACCTTCCAAACCCACAACCAATACCATCCAGAAGGACAAGGGCAGCAGATAGATGGGAGCACCACCACCTGGAAGTTCCCCTCCAAGTCATTCATCATATTGATGGTGAGTGAAATATATGCCATTCCTTCACTGTCACTGGGTCAAAATCCTGGAACTCCCTTCCTAACAGCACTGTGGGTGTACCTACACCACATGGAGTTCAACTGCTCAAGAAGGTAGCTCACCACCACCTTCTCAAGGGCACCTGGAATACTGTGAACAGTTTTGGTCCCCTAATATTTAAGGAAAGATATACTGGCACTGGAAGCAGTCCAGAGAAGGTTCACTAGGTTGATCCCGGGTATGAAGGGATTTTTCTTTTGAGGAGCGGTTGAGTAGGTTGGGCCGATGCTCATTTGAGTTTAGAAGAATGAAAGGCGACCTTATTGAAACATATAACGTTCTTAGGGGACTTGATAGGGTAGATGCTGAGAGGTTGTTTTCCCTTGTGGGAGAGTCTGGGACCAGAGAGCATAATGTCAGAGTAAGGGGTCACCCATTTAAGACAGAAATGAGGAGGAATTTCTTCTCTCAGAGGGTAGTGAATCTGTGGAATTCTTTACTGCAGAGGGCTGTAGAGGGTGGGTTTTAAGTATATTCAAGGCTGAGATAGACAAATTTTTAATCAGTAAGGGAATCAAGGGTTATGGGGAAAAGGCAGGAAAGTGGAATTGAGCATTATCAGATCAGCCGTGATCTCATTGAATAGTGGAGCAGACTCGATGGGCTGAGTGGCCTGCTTCTGCTTCTATGTCTTATGGTCTAATTAAGGATGGGCAATAAATGCTCAGCCTGCAAAGCCCACATCCAGTGAATGAATAAAAAAAAAAAACGGGTATTAAGGTGAAACCTGGTTTTAGTATCAATTAGAGGTTTTTGTGAACTGAGTGGTAGGAACTCTGGGGCCCTGTTTGTATACATGCATTTTTAATGAGGTTTTACAACTCTTTAAGTGAAGAGATAGGTTACCAAGGAGTTAGTAGTTTAGTGAAGTTAAAAAACAACAAAAAGTAGGAAAAAATGTGCTGTTGCCGAGTGACAGGAGTCCAGAGACACACAGAGACACAGGAAAACACAGGAGGGAGTTCAGTTAAGGTCTAGCCTTTCAAATAAGAAGTCCTGCGAGCCTGCTGGGGTACTGAGTTTAGGGAACTCGTATGTTTGCCCTGAAGTTGAAGTAATAATGAGTTTAGATGGTGGTTTTCAGGTGTTTCAGGGAGAGATATCAGCTGAAGAAAAACATCTAGTGGATGCGCAGAAGTCTGCTGGAAGAAAACTGTTTTAAACTGAGCTAACCCAAGCAAGAAACTTTGGTGTCTAGACAGTGGTAACATTTCATTGGGTTTTTGTGTCTGTAAGGGTTGCTGGGATAAAAGGAGTAGTGTGAGTTTGAATCATTTTCTGGTATCTGTAATGAAATCTTTCCAACCTTTTTGTCTAGTGTAATATAGTTCATTTTTTCTTGATAATAAACATTTTATTCTTTGTGTTAGAAGTATACTGGCAGAGTCTTGTGATTGTGTTCAGTAACTGACCTCCACGGTTTCTAAAATAATCAAAGTTAGGATCTACCAAGCCAGGTTTCACTCTGGAATCTGACTTGCCCAGTATTAACATCAGCTGGGATCATAACACTACCTAGATTGTTTTTCATTTAGTTTTTTTTGAAAATCAAAATTTTGTTTATTTCCTGAAACTTCAAATAAACTTCCCTTTGAGTGCTCAAAATAGCAACTCATATCAATTTATTCCATCAATTCCAATTTCAGAAATAATTATCCCCAGGCTTGGTGGTTTGAAATGGTGCTTTAACATCAGACAGCATATATTATATGGAAGTTTCCTGCAAACTGAGTACAAGCACTTTGGCCTGTAACTTCCCAGCTCAGCAGTGTCAGATTTGGGGGGT
The DNA here is from genome assembly GCF_964194155.1 of Cetorhinus maximus. Lineage (NCBI taxonomy): Eukaryota > Metazoa > Chordata > Chondrichthyes > Lamniformes > Cetorhinidae > Cetorhinus > Cetorhinus maximus. The sequence goes on along the minus strand of NC_135896.1, from coordinate 51,538,952 downwards.
ATCCCAAAGATGCGCTAGGGAATCCCTCTGGGATGTTCCCAGGTAAAGGTCTGCATGACAATTGCCCTGTGCTGGGAACCATCTGAAAATGCAGTTTAAATCGCAAACTTCGTATGGTTCTGCCAGGGTTATACCAATAGCTACTCAGAAAAAGTTAGAATTAAAACCTCTTGCAGCTTCTGACTAACTATTGTAAAGGCCCAGACCTACCCCACGGGACTCCCCCACACCCCTGACAGCCCCCACCATGGGACTCGACGCCCCCAACCCCTCGAACTCCAATACCCCCCAACCCCCCTGAACTCCAACACCCCCAGACCTCCAAATCCCACCCACCCCCTCCCCCCCCACGACCTTGGCCCCACACCCCACAAGACTTCGGAACCCCCCCCTCATGTTCCCCCTCTGGACCTTGGACCTCCCACACAGCGCCCCCAGACCTTGGACCCCTCCCCCACAACCCCTGGACCTCCAACCAACCTCCTTCCCCTACCGCGGACCCAACCCCCAACTCCAGACCCCCACAACCCCATAACCACCCCCTCCCCGGACTGTGGACCCCCTCAACCTCGGACCCTCCCAAAGCCCCCCTGACTTCGGACCCCCCACCCTATGACAGTCCCCAACACCTCATCTCCAACAACCCCCATCTCTGCAGCTGGGATTTAGCCCAGGTACGTTATGTCCACAAAAAACAGGACAAATCCAACCCGGCCAATTATCGCCCCATCAGCCTCCTCTTGATTATCAGCAATGTGATGGAAGATGTCGTCGACAGTGTTATCAAAGGGCACTTGCACAGCAATAACTTGCTCACTGACACTCAATTTGGGTTCCGCCAGGGCCACTCAGCTCCTGACATTACAGCCTTAGCCCAAACGTCGACAAAAGAGCTGAACTCCAAAGGTGAAGTGAGAGCGACAGTCCTTGACATCACAGCCACATTTGACTGAGTGTGGCATCAAGGAGCCCTAGACGAAATGAAGTAAGTGGGCATTGGGGAAAACTTTCCATTGGTTAGTGTCATACCTAGCACAAAGGAAGACAGCTGTCGTTGTTGGAGGTCAATCATCTCAGTCCTGGGACATTGCTACAGGCGTTCCTCAGGGTAGTGTCCTAGGCGCAGCCATCTTCAGCGGTTTCATTTCACCTTTCCTCCATCATAAGGTCAGAAGTGGGGATGTTCGTGGATGATTGCACAATGTTCAGCACCATTCACAATTCCTCAGATACTGAAGCAGTCCATATGCAGCAAGACTATTCAGGCTTGGGCTGATAAATGGCAAGTAGCATTCGCGCCATACAACTGTCAGGCAATGACCAGCTCCAACAAGAGAGAATCTAACCATCTCCCCATAACATTCAATGGCATTACTATCACTGAATCCCCCACTTTCAACATCCTGGGGGGTTACCATTGTCCAGAAACTGAATGGCACCAACCGTATAAATACTGTGGCTACAAGAGCAGGTCAGAGGCTGGGAATTCTGCAGAGTAACTCACCTCCTGAATCCCCAAAGCCTGTCCACCATTCTATAAGGCACAAGTCAGGAGTGTGATGGAATACTCTCCACTTGCCTGGATGAGTGCAGCTAAAACAACAATCAAGAAGCTTGACACCATCGTGGACTCCATGAGTTGAATGAATCAGCTGCTTGATTGGCACTCCGTCCAATACCTTCAACATTCACTGCTTCCACCAGTGTGTATGATCCACAAGATGAACTGCAGCAACTTACCAAAGCTGCTTCGACAGCACCTTCCAAACCTGCAACCTCTACCACCTGGAAGGACAACGGCAGCAGATGCGTGGGAACAGCACCACCTGCAAGTTCCCTTCCAAGTCACACATCATCCTGACTTGGAATTATATTACCATTACTTCACTGTTGCTAGGTCAAAATCCTTGAACTCCCTTCCTAACAGCACTGTGCATGTACCTACACCACATTGACTGCAGCGGTTCAAGAAGGTGGCTCACCACCACCTTCTCAAGGGCAATTAGAGGTGGACAATAAATGCTGGTCTAGCCAGCGATGCCTGCATGCCATGAACAAATAAATAATTTTTAAAAATTGGAATAATAATCCATCAGGGTCACAGTCACACAGGATATAATTTGTAACTTTCATTCAGGCTATTTCAGTGCTGCGGCAGGGAAAGCACTTGATTTCAGAGATCCAAACACCATGCTTTAGGAAAGCAGGGGCATGAACTTGAACAATAAGAACATAGTAAGAAACTGGGAGATAAGATTTGAAATGACATGGTAGTTTGCAAGGGCAAATCTTTCTGGGTGAATCAGCTGAGGTGGGCTAAATGGCCTTTTTTATCTTACATCACTGTCATCTATTAGGATAACTTAATAAGGAAAGCAATCAATTGTTGCTATTTTTGTCTATTAACCTAACAACAGCACCTGCTTGTATGAAATGCTTCAGTGTGAAACTAACGAGGTGCTGAGTTACTGTTTAGATGATACTACTAGAAATCCAGGCGAGGGTTCAGAACTAGAACCAACAGCATCAAGAGTCATTGAATTAAGTGATTAGCCCACTGGATGCAAGATAAACAACACTCAAGCCATTGTTTCACCCATTTTCTTTAAGGAGATTTTCAACAAATACTAGTTGGTAAGGTGTATGTAAAATGAATGAGACTGACAGAAATTGAATACATTTATCAGATTTTCTCAAATTCAAGATTCCCACTTCCAATCAGTTTCTAGACCCTTAAAGCTATACTGCACCTAGTTTGATGTTACTATTCTCATTGCTCACTGTCCGTCTTTCATTATGAATTAACAGCAACATCACATCAAATGTAAGGCATTATGAATACAATAACAAGCTAAGGGCCGATCCAAGATGCACCCTTCAATTGAGTAAAATTATCACCATGTCTCCTGACCACATAATGTCAAACCAAAGATTGTGTATTTGCTGTAACATCTAAAATGACAGGTAGACTTGGCCGATGTCGACAAGGAATACGCTTTGATGCCAGGATGACATTACTTAAAATTGTAAAAAGGTGGCTCAGATAGTCATTGGCCTAAACTATTCATTCTACACAAATACTAGTTGGTAAGGTGTATGTAAAATGAATGAGACTGACAGAAATTGAATACATTTATCAGATTTTCTCAAATTCAAGATTCCCACTTCCAATCAGTTTCTAGACCCTTAAAGCTATACTGCACCTAGTTTGATGTTACTATTCTCATTGCTCACTGTCCGTCTTTCATTATGAATTAACAGCAACATCACATCAAATGTAAGGCATTATGAATACAATAACAAGCTAAGGGCCGATCCAAGATGCACTCTTCAATTGAGTAAAATTATCACCATGTCTCCTGACCACATAATGTCAAACCAAAGATTGTGTATTTGCTGTAACATCTAAAATGACAGGTAGACTTGGCCGATGTCGACAAGGAATACGCTTTGATGCCAGGATGACATTACTTAAAATTGTAAAAAGGTGGCTCAGATAGTCATTGGCCTAAACTATTCATTCTACACATCCTTTCTTCACAGATGCAACCTGTGTATCCATAATTTTCCTGTTAATTCAGATATCCAGCATCTGCAGTACTTTGCCTCTTAGTTTCAAGGACTTCTGAAAAAGGTACATGGCTGTTCTTCAATCTTCCTTCAAAAGTTTACTGCTACTCATTTATTGCATTAATATACTCAGTAACGAACTTGTTGCTTCCTCATAAAATATATTAAAGAAATAAGCACTTCTAAGTTCAATGGAAAACGTGCTCAATTACAACTATGGCTTACCTTACGTAAGTGATAATGTGCTTGTCAGCAGTACAGGAACAATTATTCATGACAACAGCATTTGTTCTGTTCAGCATTCAGATCTCTACCTGTCAGTGAAGACAGGATGCTGCACAAGCATTAAGAGTCAGAGAACCAGAAAGTACTTGGGCGGTGCAGGGGGAGGAGGGGTAGGCAGGTTATTGCAGGGATAAGATCGAGATAGGCAAGGCCATGTTAAGTTTTAAACATGAGGATGACAATTTTAAACTTAAGGCATTGGGAAACCAGGAACCAAAACAGGTCAGTGAGGTCAGGCATAATGGTTAAACATGACTTGATTTGGGATAGGATATAAGCTGGACGGCTTGAGATGGCATGCAAACTTTGAAGCATGAGGATGGAAGTCCCAGGGAATCATTGGAGCAAGGGAAATTTTGAGGTGATGAAGGCATGGCTGAGGCAGGGAAAAAGCTGTGCAATGTTTCTAAAGTGGAAGTAGGTGGTCTCATCAAATACGAGGTCAGATGCTCAACTTGGAGTAAACAGGCCACGAAGGTTGTGAACATTCTGCTTCAGCCTAAAACAGTGGCCCTGGATGGGGTTGAAGTCAGTGGCAAAGGTATAGAGTTTGTAATGGCGGCCAAATACTCTGGCTTTGGCCTTTCCAAATCTAACTGAAGGAAGTTATGGCTCATATAAAACTGTCAGCAAAGCAGTCTAAATGTAGAGTTATCTGAGAGCTTGAGAGAGATGGTGGAGAGGCAGTTTCAGCAGCATACATGTGAATGCTGATCCCCATCTAATGTTGAATTTGCCAAAGGGCTGCCATATAGGTGAGGAAGCAGAGGGGAATCCAGGATACATATTTGTGGGACTCTGGAAATAACTGTGCAGGAGTGGAAAGAAAAGCCGCTGCTGAAGATGCTCTCTGGTTACAATTGGACAGGTAATAATGGAACCAAGCAAGGGCAATACCACAGAGCTGGACAATGGAGGAGAGGCATTGGAGAGGGAAAGTATAATGCGCATGTCTAGGGCTGCAGAGATCAATGAGGAGGAGGAGGATAACGTATCAGGACACTATCTCTTTTTCAAAATCTAAGCAAGGATGTGTGAGAATTTCAGCATCTTAATGGTTTAAGTTCTTCATATTTTGTGTTTTGTAAATGGTTAATGAAATGATAATATTTAAAACATTACTGGAAGTGGAAAATAAATAAATTGAGAAGATCATTTCTGCTGGAATGTATGTTTTCCTTGTAGGAACATACCACATGAATGATTTCATTTTCTTTTCGAGGAAATAAGTGATGTGCCACACTACTTCTAATAGTGATTGAGCCCAATATCTTATTCGTATCACCACATTCCAATTTTCCAGCAAAGCAGGTTCTCAATTTCATCTGAGTCACTAAGGGAGGTACTAAGTTAATGAGCACGCCACTTGAACTTTTATTATGTGCCACTTAACCAGACTGAGAACAGCAATGGCATGGGGCTTAGAAGTAGGTTGCCAGCCCACTTTCTTAGCTAGGGAATGGTGCATCATGCAGAAAATGTCACAAAATGTGACAAAAATAATTCAAAGCAGATTTCTTAAAACTTGGCCTTTATTAAACTCTGTACTGAGCTCCATTTTATTTCACATTACGATACACCAGCTTTGCAAGTGGAAGAGAGAAAAAAAAAGTTTGCTCTGCTTTTAGAAAGTTTAGCCATTGTCAAATTATTCTCTCCCACTACAAGTGTGGAAGAAAAAAATCCATTGTAATAACTACTACAATTTCACGCTGTCAAGAAATACAAAAAAAATCTCAAACATAAAATGAATGGACATTGATTTGTTAGCAGTTCTATGGAATACTATTACAATCCACCTCAGGCCCAATGCTGTTCTGAACCACAGTATCATAATATACAAACAGTCTAGAGCATTCACACTATTACTCTACAGTATATTAAACATTGGGAAGGGACACCAACTCCTTACAATGTACAGTACAAGTATGGATAAAAATTGATAAAATAATCACATCTGTACACAATATATGTGCAAACTGTATCCTTTAAATACATGGTTCTGGAAGAGTTGAAATATATACAAAGTATGCAATGGAGTCACCATGGCTGTACCCATGGACTGAAAATTCTACACAGCCACCTAATGGTAACCATAATTCCTTGTAGTTTTTGTTGTGCTATGCTGCTTTTAATTGTACAATGTTTGGATTGTAGATAATTTGGCATAGTTTCAAAGGTTGGACCAACCAGCCTTGTTTAACAGGGCAAATAATACACATTTTACCATTAGGCAGTGTGACCATAAAGCTAAACAACTGAACCTTACAGGATACGTAATTCAGGGCAGGCCACCCTGCTTTTGAAATGATTTGAAATCGTAATTCAAGGTTTGTAACATCTTGTAAATTAGAGCCAACAAACCTGGAAAACTGAACCAAGTCTGAAAATATCTTTCTTTCTTGTTTAAAAATACATAAAAAATACAAGTATTATGTCCATTGCCTTGTCTGAATAAATATACTTCACAAGTTGCAAGATAATACAATTTTTTTTATTTTACACAAAATTCTCAGATCTAGAAATTTTTGTTAAATAACTTCATTGCTGTGATATATTTGAAACTTTTTTGTAATAAAATAAAAACTCTGCAATTACATATAAAAAGAGACAAAATAGTCTTGCTACAGAAATTAGTCTACTGAAAACCAGCTTCTCCAATGACTGTAAACATTACAAAATTTAAATAAGAAATCTCATTTGCATAACTGTGTGCTCAAAATCCAACAGCAAAATAGCGGAAGACATTTTTCATTACAGTTTCAGTTTTCAATACACTAAATTTCCTGTAACAATCTATTTTGTCCCATTTCCAAATTACACAAAATAGGGCACTCTGCTCACCGTGTACTTTGGCAGTTCAACATAGCTAATGCTCCCACAACTAAGACTGAATTGGAACTACTAACCCAACATATGAACTGTGCTTACTGGGCTCATACTTTGCATCATCCGTTCCATTACCAACAAAGCTTTCTTCTGGCGCAGTTATTGTTCTGCGTGTGTCTTCCGAAGAAAATGGTCACATTCATTTTATTAATTCACTGAGAGGCTTCCACAAAGTGCTTTATCATGTAATAGAGTGGACAGTAGTCATCAGTGAACCATGTCGCATTTCCAAATTACATTCAACTCTGTGCCTTGCAGTGCTAAAGGAACTGGAAGTTAACCAGGTGGAGTAGGAAACATTTACTTGAATCCCACTGGTAATGCACAAGTCCAATCAGCTGAGTGTTTCCTATGTTAATGTTCCAGGGTTTATAGCACTTGTGTCATGGCAGCAGCTGCTGTGGAAAGGGATAGTGAAGGTTGGAGGGGCGTTTCATCACCTGCACTCTACTGCCACACTATTCTGGGCTGGTGAAGAGGAAGTAGGACTCATTCCAGTTTCTGAAGAAGCAGACGATGTGCCTGGAGCTGCAGATGTAACTATAGGGTAAAAGATCATATAAATTAGCAAACAGATCTGCATAAAATATTGTACAATGTCAGTATATGCACTGATAATTATTATAACTGGTCCTTGTAAGATCTCAAAGTTTATAATAGGTTGTCTTGTTCATTGAACTTTCAACACGCCGTCCCAAAGGCTGACAGGTTCAGACTTGATTCTCCACAAGTTAAGTGCCCAATCCAGATTATGTCATCAGAAGACGAGCCCAACAGAAAATCAGATGCTTCCCCACAAGGAGAGGTGGGAAAAAAAGCTCATAAAACCTGGTGAGTCACCAGGTGCTGTTTTGCTGGCTCACCAGCAACATGAGATGAAATCTGGGAAGTCTGTCATCTTCTTTAGGGAGGGAGCATTAAAAGACAGAAAATAACAAGAGTAAGAAACACATTTTTAGATCTTACCACAGCATGAAAATGAACAATATGAAGAAATATTAAATATAAAGACTGAATGACTAATGCTATTTTGGTTAGCTTCATGTTGAATATTATGTAATCAATTTCAATTACATTACTATATAGTAACAATGATAAAAAATGTCGATCTCAATTGAAAAAAAAGCAATATTATCAGTTAGCTTGAGGAAAAATAGGAAGGAACGTTCGAGACTCTTTTGTGTTTAAATTAATCTCTTCATTGTAAGATTTAGATTGGGTTGGTCATTGTTTAGCAGCTCAGAGAATGTGACTAGAAACAAAGGGAACATTTTTGTTCCCAGGGATCTATACTGGGGGCTCAACTTTTCAGTATAATTATTAATGATGGTTGAAGGAGCTAGAGTGCTGAATACCCAAGTTTTCAAATGACACTAAATTAGGAGTAAGTTGTACAGTTGAGAGAAGGAAGTTACGAAGGAACATAAACAGATGAAGCGAATGGGAAAAATTAAGTTAGATGGAATTCCAGAAATCCAAGGTCATCCACTTTGGACGGAGAAAGAGAAGTCAGAACATTTTCTTTATAGTGAAAGACGAAGAGGAGCAAAGGAGCAGAATTTTGCCTTTGGCGGGCAGGCTTGGCAGGGCCGGGCAGGAAGCCGACCACCAGCCGTGATCGGGAACGGACTGCAATTTCACACTGGCTAGCCAATTAAGGCCCGCCCAGCGTGAAACACCAGCAGCAGCACTGCCTGTGCAGGGAGGGTGGGAAGAGATAAGGGTGAGCCGGCTGAGCGCTTCACAATCTCCCTGACGCACAGTGCTGCCTCAGGGAGATGAAGCGTTGTTAAAAAAGAAAATAAAAATGTAATAAAACATGTCCCGTCATGTGAGCAGGGACATGTTATTAATTCAATTTTAAAACTTTTATTTTACCCTTATTTGCTTTTGGAAACCTCATCCTGCCCGCAGATGAAGTTTTCAAAAAAATGCACAAGGCCACTTGGCCTTTTCGCCTGCCCAGCAACTGTTAGGTTGGGCGGGCAGTGAAAAATTTAAGTTAATTGATTACTTAATGGCCTTAACAGACCTTTTAACTGTCAGCGGGCGCGCTGCCAGCTCCAGCGCGTGCCCGCTGACCGAGCTATCGTGCGACTGTGTGTTGACGTCGGCACGCGCCTGCCCGCCGAGCGAAAATGTTTTGCCCAAGGGATTAGAATGTTCATGTAAACAAGCCATTAAAAGTTAGTGCACAGGTTCAAAAAGTAATCAAAAACTCAAATGGAATGTTGGCTATATCGCAGAGCTGGAATATAAAGGGGAGGAAATGATGCTTCAATTGTATAGAACCTTAGTGTGACCCCACCTGGAGTTAAGTTTGGGTACCACACTTAGGAAGGATACATTGACCTTGGAGGGGGTGCAGCACACATTCAGTAGAATGATACTGGTTTGAAAGGGTTAGATTTTATGTAAAGGTTGCATAAGCTTGGTTTATATCACTCTAGAGAGTTTAGAAATTGGGCTGTTAAAAATGGGCAAAAGATTCAATAGCCTTGATGCAGGGAATCTAGTCCTTCTGGTGGAGAATTGAGAACAAGGAAGCATAATTTTGAAATCAGAGCTTGGCCAATCAAGAGTGAAATCGAGAAGCACTTTTTCCACAAGAAGCATAGTGGAAAACTGGAATACTCTAACCCAAAAGGCTCTGGGCGCTGGGCCTATTGAAATTTCAAAAAAGAAATTCATAGGGGATGGGATATATATAAAAAAGTGCATAAATGGAGTTTAAGTACAGGTTGGCAATAATCTGACTGAGTGGCCGAATGGCCGACTCCTGTTCCAATGTAAAAAGAATATGAAACATTGTTATTCATGCTACTGAGCAAGTCATAAATTATATTGGATATTACCTTCTCTTTCTTTCTTTTTTAACCGTTTTCTCCTCCTGTCTATGGATGCTACTTCAGATTTCAAAGACATGTAATATTTTCTGATCTCCTGTAATTTATCTTGTAGAAAGGCTATTCGTTCAGCACTTGTCAGGTTGTTAAGGTCAGCTGTTGAAAAGATGAATGATTAAATCCACACACACATTTTTAAAAACGTTTCCAGTTAAATTACAATAAATAGGACAGGATCCAAATGAATTGTATATTATTTATTCTTCATCAACACAAACTAATTTTCAATTTCATTTCCAGGAAAGCAACTTAATACCCAACTTTTAATGTCTTTCTTTATCCATTATCAATCACACCAAGGCGTCATTAACATTACTACTATTGGTCAGTTCTGTGGTTACAAACAGCACAAGGATGGATAAACCTAAAAATGCATCAATTTTACTAGACAAAAACTCATCTCACATTTCTAGTGCCAACACATTGTCAGACACTGAGGTTGTGACCATGGGGTTCAGTTTGAGGCGGATTGTAATGCATGAAGTATAAATAGATGAAATGCTCTGAAACAGGTTAACTAACTAAAGAAATGCAAAATACCACAGTTGCTGCAAATCTAAAACATAAAATACAATGTGCTGGAAACATTTGGCAGGTCAGATAATGTCTGTGGAGGAAAAAAAAGTTGACATTTCTGGTGTGGATGCTTAGTCAAAATACAGTCATTAATTGTTGCTGCCCCTCTAGTAAACTTGTGAATGCTGCAAGCAATTAACAGGAAGTACAGGTGTGTTGATCCAATAGACCAATCAAAACTCTGGAAGAACATAATAATTGTTCATTCAATTCCCATGGTCCAATCAATTCAAAGGATTAATGGAGGCATAGGTCATATGACTGCCATCAGATATCTAATCGGATCCATGAAAAGCAGAACCGGCCAGATTGTTCGGAGCACAAAAATTAAATATTTTGTGTTCAGGCATTGGCTATCTGGTGGGTTAATTTTAAACATCAGCATCATGTTAAAAGCTGCATATCAGAAGCATTAAAAAAATGACAAATATGGAGCACCTTCCCAGTATAACAGCCCTCTAGTCGCTACTCTCACCTCCCAAAAAAGTCACTTCAATTGCCTCCTATTAGAATGTGCGGACACTTCGAAACAAACCACATAAACCTCATGCATTTCCATATCTGAACATTTTAGAGATAACCAGAGTCATTTTCCATAGAATATACAGCACTGCAAGAGGCCATTTGCCCAAGCTGACACTTAGTGCACCACATAAGCCTCCGCATCTAAATCTATCACTTCTTTGTCATATAATTAACTAGCTTCCCCTTAAATGCATCAACACTATTTGCCTCAACTACTTCTCGAGGTAGCGAGGTCGACATCTCACCACTCATTAAGTTCCTTCTGAATTCCCTATTTGATTTCTTGGTGGACAATCATATATTGATGGCCTCTAGTTTTGCTCTTCTTCACAAATGGAAACACACTTTCTATTATATCAAAACCTTTCATAATTTTAAAGATCTCGATTAGGTCACACTCATTCTGCAGTCAATCTCATGCTGGATTCACTCCAGCATCAACTTGGTAACATAAATAAAATGATCAACATGACATGATTAGAGTAATTTAGAGTTGTTTACGGCACAGGAGGCCATTCAGCCCATCGAGTCCATGTCAGCTCTCTGTGGGTCATGCCAGTCAGTCCCTTTGCACCGCTCTATCCTCGTAGCTCTGCAAGTTTATTTCTTTCAACCGCCCATCCAATTTCCCTTCGAAATCATTCATCATTTCTATTTCTACCAACCTCGTGGCCAGCGAGTTCCAAATCATTACGACTCAATGTGGAAAAAAGTTCACCTTTACATTTCCCCTGCACATCTTGCCCAAAATCTTAAATCTCTGTCTCCTGGTCCTTGTAACATCAGCTAAGGGGAACAGATTTTCCTTGTCCACCTTATCCAAATCTGTTATTATCTGTACACCTCTATCAAATCTCCTCAGCTCCAAGGAGAGCAATGCCAGCTTTTCCAACCTAACCTTGTGGCTAAAATCGTCTGTCTGATATCGTTTCAGTAAATTTCCTCTGCACACTCTCAAGGAGCCTCATATCCTTCCCTTAAGTGTGGTGGCCATAACTGGAGGCAATACTCTAGTTGTGACTGAACCAGAGCTTTATTAAGATTCAGCATAACTTCCCTACTTATGTACTCAATGCCTCCGTTATGAAACGCAAGATCCCTTATGCTTTGCTAACCACTCTCTCAGTACATCCTGCCACCTTAAAAGGTCCATGCATGTGCAGCCCCCAAGTCCTCCAGTCTCTGCACGCTCATTAGAAGTGTGCCATTAATTCTACATTGACTCTCCCTATCCCTTCTGCCAAAATGCAGCACCTCACACTTCTCTGTGTTAAATTCCATCTGTCACTTGGCTGCCCATTCTGTTAGCCTATGTCCTGTTGCAGTCAATTAGTATCATCCTCACTGTTTGCCACACCTCCAAGTTTGGTATCATTGGTAAATTTTGAAATTTTACTCTGTATTCCAATGATATCTCAAAAAAGCAGTGGTCCTAGCACTGAACCTTGGGGAAACAGCATTGTCCACCATCCCCCAGTCTGAAAAATAACCATTAATCAAAACTCGCTGTTTTCTGTCCTCAACACAGCTTTTTTAAAATCCAAATTGACATTGACCCTCCTATTACGAGTCACAATTTTGTTAAGCAGACTTCTTTCTTGAGATCCATATAGACAACATCCATTGCATTCCCTTCATCAACCTTCTCTGTTACTTCATCAAAAAAATTAATTAGAATAGTAAGCACGATCTGCCTTTTACAAATCTGCGCTGGTTATCCTTAACTAACCCAAATCTCTCCAAGTGCCTGTTGACTTTCCCCCCTGTTCATTGTTTCTAATACCTTGTTTATCACTGACATTAAACTAACTGGCCTGTAGCTGCTATGAATACCCTTACACACTTTCTTGAATAAGGCATTTGTCATTCTCCAGTCCTCTGGCATCTCCCCTGTATCCAGGGATGATGAGAAGATTATGGCAAGCCCTTCCATTATCTCCACCCCAACTTCCTTTAGCAACCTGGGATGCAAGCCATCTGGACCAAGTGATTTACCCACTCCATGCATTGACTGCCTTTCCAGCACATGCTGCATTTCAATTTTCACCCTATCCATTACCTCTACCTCCCCTGATATTTTGTCAGATTCCTCCTCCTTAGTAAACAATCTACAAAGTACACATTAAGTATTCTAGCCTTGCCCTGTGCCTCTAAGCATATATCACCCTCTTATCCCAAATAAGACCATGCCACCTCCTACTACCCTCTTACTATTTACATGTCAGCTGATGATTTTTGGATTCCTTTTTATGTTGAGTGCCATTCTATTCTTATATTGTCTCTTTGCCAGTCTTACTTTCCCTCTTCACTTCCTCTCTCAACCTTCTGCATTTAACCTGACTCTCACTTAAAGAATTTACCAGACATGCATCATACATCCTCTTTTCTTTATTTCATCATATTCTCTATCTCCCTTGTCATCCAAGGAGCCCTGGTTTTGGTTCTCCTACCTTGCACTCTTGTTGGAATGTACCTAGCCTATACCGAAGGCATCTCCTTAAAGATCACCCATTTTTCTGTTACAGATTTTTTTCTGTCAGTCTTTTGTTCCATTTTACTTTGGCTAGATCTCTTTTCATCCCATTGAAATTAGCTCTCTTCCACTTTAGATTGCTCCTTACTCCACTGTAATACATGTCTAAATCTTATGACATCATGATTTTCTCACCCAAGTATTCCCCACAGACACTTAGTCCACTTGGCCCAGCTCACTCCCCAGCACCAGCAAAAAAAAGTTTTCCCCTTCTGTTCAAGTAAGGTTCATTTTTCAAATGCAGCAACGACAAACACTGAGATAGTACAATGCAAAATTTTAATTGACTGCAAATTACAGGTACAAATAAAGAATAGTCTCCACCATTTACACCATCCATGTTCATCATGGCCAGCCACCTAATTAAGCAAATATCGCTAACCATTTGCCATTTCCATTGAAGTCAAACACAATAAACATGCTGGCTATTTCGAGTACCCGCAGATCAGACTAATTGTATTACATACATATTCCATGTAGCTCTAAGCCATTGTTACATTTAGACATTATGGGCAGTAGAGATCTCTGCAGCATTGCTTTTTTCTATCAGCCTCAGCTGTCCAATTAGAATCAGCACCATAAATACTTTTTTTGACATTCCATTAATTAACAAAAACAGTTTAATCATTTAACAGTTTAATGTGAAGGAGGTGGTGTGCAACACTGAAGAAAACATAGCCACATTAGATTCCGACTCCCATCGCTTGAAAATTGAGCCAGCAGAAAAGATTCAAGAAAATGAGTTCTGTCATACAAATTTTGGCATTTCACCCAAGCACTCATGCACAATAGCTCTAGATGCATCTAAAAGCAGGTACTTTGCATTAACACCAACCTGCACGCTATTGCTGGTGGAGATGGTAATTGGCCAAACAAAAATTTACTTTGTAGAATAAACTGAGAAGATTTATTTCAAATTCATCAGTTATTTTTACACTCCATCCTCTCATATCAACATGGTAGGTTAGCACATTAAGTTGTTTGATGCATCAAGTAAATGTAAAGTTTTCTTACTGAGCTGGAAACTCCATTTATAAGTCCTGGGTGATGTACCATCACTTCCATCTTTCTCTTTATGCTTATCCCCATCTTTACTGTTCGGAGAAGTCCTTGAAGGGGATCTGCCAAGTTTTTGAGACTTATTTGAGCTCTTCACTGGAGTGCATTTATTGGAGTTGTCAGTGACTGCAAGGTCCTCACTGTCACTGCTATTACCTTTATAAATAAAATCAGAATTAAAAACATGCATGCATTTAATAAAAAGGTAAAAACTTGTTTTAAAGTTCTGGCTTCAGAGCCTACCAGTTCCATTCTTTTCATTCTTACTGGACACATTTGACCGTTTGTGGCTACGCTTTTGTTTCTTCGCTGGTGTCCCATTGCTGTTGTCACTTATTCTTTTCTGACCTACATGAAATTAAAACAATTGAATGCAAAAGTAAACCATGCTGCTGCAGAACAACTAAGCTGCTGAGCTACTGAGGTTATAGTTATTAAAGACCCAACTGGTTCCTGGATTTCATTTAAATATCAACATGTTCATGCCTATAAGACACTGGTATAAATAAAGGTCAATGCCAAGTGGTTTTTAGAGTGCTTATAGATGGAAATTTCTTCTGTGGGTCCAGCCATAATCAAAACCCCATATAGACCCAGGATACACAAAATGCTTTACCCAAATCTTGCACATCACCTGAATTTTACTTGGATCATTCCTAATACATCTGATAAAAGTTAAGCCATACCTTCTCTGCTGGAGGCTGAGCCATATGACAATAAGTAATCTTTAAAATAAGTCTTTTGCTCCCTGGTTTTGTCTAATAAATTAGTCCCATTTAGCTATTTCCCTGAATGGCTTCTAATGGTGCTGTTGTTACTCATGAAAGCTCCCAAGCATTTGGGCCACTTGACTGCCATGTTTCCAGAGAATTAATTTTACACACCCCACACATGATTGCTTCTGATTGATGTTATCCATTGATCCCTGGTTACACAAGATTTTAGATGAGCAGGTGTGTGACTTTAGATGTGGTTTTGCTGTGATGTCTCTCATACTGAAATAGGCTTTTCACTGCATAGGCTCACACCAAGAATATGCCCTCTTGAGGTACTAGAGAGTTTGAGTTCTACCCAAGCGTAATTGAACATTTCCAAAACAGGAAGGAGATAGAAATGTAATTCTTAAAAGTGTGCAAAATGATTACAAGTATGCAAGACACTAGCAAAAATGAATTAATAATATTTTTTTCAAAAAGGATGGTATTTTGGGAACCACTAAAAAGGACAGTAACAGTGTTTTCCACTTAAATGGCCTGGGAGATCATCCATGCAGCTACTTCCTTGAAAAAATAGCATGCAGAATATTAATAAGAGAGGGAGATTCGCCTTTCTACAAACTTTTTAACAGTGTTCAGAGTGGCTTTGCCAGAAGCCTCGAAATAGGTTGCTTGTTTGCCCACCTGATCAGCAAATGGTGTCTGGCACAGAGAGCAGTGAGAAGGAATGAAAATGCAAAATAAAAAGTGCCCCCAACAAAACCTGAAACATACTACCCAAATTATCCAACATTTCAGAATTAATTCCATAGTTAACAATGCTGCTTATGTATACAAATGTCTACCTTTTTCCTTGTTCTCAGTCTCTTGTACTATAATGCTGCTGCTCGAGCTTGTACTGGCATCAAACCCATTGGCAGACTCACTCTCGCACAATCCTTCCTGCGATTCTCCAGCAACACTGTCCACTTCAATAGTAATGTCACTTTCACTTTTTACGCTACGAACCTCATCCTGATGAAGCAGTGCTGGGGAAGCAATTGGCAAAACCTGCTGCACTGAGCCAGATACAACAGCTATCACTGATTCAGGAGAATTGGATCCAGAGTTTCCAGCGCGTACATCTTCATTGCTACTTTTCTCTTTTTCATCAAAGTCATCCAAATCTACCTCATGGCAAACTAAAGCTTCAGGTCCAATTGGAGGCATAATATCTTCATCAGTTTTCAATGAAATATTCTCTTCAATTTCTAGACAGGGCGCTTCCAATTCCTGCTTCACACACCTATTTGTCACAATCTCTAAAGGAGAAGCTTCACCATTTTCAAGTTCTAACCTTTCAACAGTTTTAGATTCTTCAAAATCACCTGCAAAGTACTCCACATTCTCAATAGCTACATCTTTTACAGTTTGCAATTTTTCTTCACTTTCTATTCGAAGTCTTTTATCAGGCGTTAACTGCTCCGGAGATTTTCTTTTCCCTGGTTTCTTCTCATCATTTGTAAGTTCATTTGACAAGCCAGTGTCTATAACTGGGACTGCTTCTTCAGGCACACTGGGAACAGGTAACTGCTTGACCTCTGAGCTTTCCAATTTTTCCATGTCTTCTCTGCTTTCAGTAATTATGTGATTAACAAGGATAGTCTTACTATTTTCTGAATAAAAATCCCGTGTCCTACTCCTCCTTCCTTTGCCTTTTGGAGACTTGTCCACAATCTCTTTTCGTATATCTTCAGCCTGAGTTACCATTTTCTCGTTATTATCAGTTTGTTCTATACTTTCTACTTCTTGCTTTACAGATGTGGTTTTCAAATCATCCTCACAAGGTAATTCCCTCATTTCTTGCATACAAATATCTTTGAGTTTTTTCCCTTCAGGTTTCTCTTCTTCATCTAATGTCTTTGTGGAACCAACTTCCTCTTTCACAGATTTGTCTGCTGAAATTTCTACTTCACTTTCATCTGAGGAGTTGGTAGACCCTATAACAAAACATGATTTCAAATTAAATATTGAGAATGAAGCAAAAATAAAAATGCAAAACGATAATATGCAGCTCAACTAATATCTTATCCTAAAACATACAGAAAACGTTAAAATGTAATGCTAGATGACTGGCAGAGAGCTAACATATATCTATATTTAAGGGGGATAGAACATGTCCAGGGAATTATAGACCAGTCAGCTTAACTTCGGTGGTAGGAAAATAATGGAAGCTCTACTAAAGGTGAGAATAGAAGAAAACCTAGAAATGAAAAATATAATAATGAATAGTCAGCATGGATTTCAAAAAGCAAAATCTTGCTCGACCAACATAATCGAATTTTTGAGGAGGTGACACAGAGAGTAGGCAATGGTAATGCATTAGATGTAATTCATCTGGATTTTCAAAAGATCTTTGATAAGGTGTCTCCTAATGGACTAATAAATAAGAACAGATAATGCAAACTCAGGGGACAAGTGGCAGAACAGATTGCTAGCTGGCTCCAAGACAGAACGCAGAGAGCGGGAGTAAAGGCTAGCTATTCAGAGAGGCAGAGGGTGGGTAGTGCTGTTCCACAAAAATCAGTGCTGGGAACGCTGCTGTTCACAATTTACATGAATGATTTGGACTTTGGAAGCAAAAACGTAATTTCTAAATTTGCAGATGATACCAAATTAAAGAAGGATGGTCAATATTGAAGGGGACTACAACAAATTACATGAGTACATTAATAAATATGCAAAACGGACAGTTAAATGTGAAGTAGTACATTTTGGTTGGAAGAACAGGAAGGTCACTTATTACTTGGAAGATGTAGGTCTAGATGGGGTAGAAGAACAAAGGGAACTTGGGGCAGATTATTCCCCCCATTGTGGGGGGGAGGAGGGAGTTGAAGAGCCGGTACGCAGAGGCACGCCTCCAATCAGGGGCGCACCGCCATTTTACGTGGGCGGCCCAATTAAGGCCTCGTGGCAGGCCTCAGGGAGATCGGCTGTACATTAAAAATTATTAAAAAATAGAAAAAAAAAATTCCCTGACATGTCCCCTCATGTGACACTGTCACATGAGCTGGGACATGTCCGAAACTTGTAAAAACACTTTAATTAAATTTTTAAAAACCTACATGAAACCTCATCCCGCCTGTGGACGGGGTTTCATGCTTTTTCTAATGCCCGCCAGGGCTCCTGGCCTGCCCACCAACCTTAAGGTTGGACGGGCAGGTCCATTAATTACTTTAATGACTCTATCAATGGCCTCAATTGGCCATTGACAGGTCAGCGGGTGCACAGCTGATACTGCTGAGTCCCCGCCTACATGAAAATTTTAAATGTTAGGAGTTCCGCCTGACATCACCACGCGTCGGCGAGTGGGCCCTGCCCCCCCGCTCACCAATGGGAAAATCCTGGCCTTGGAGTACAAATACATCAATCACTGAAAATTGCACCATTGGTTAGCAAGGCCATTAAAAAAAGCAAACCAAACACGAGGGTTTGTTTCTAGAAAAATAAAATTCAAAATAGAGAAATTATGCTAAACCTGTATCGAACTTTGGTAAGACCACACTTAAGAGTACAATGTGCGGTTCTGGTCACCAAATCATAAAAACGATTTGGAGGCAGTTGAAAGAGTGCAGAAAAGTTTTAAAAGTATTATGCCAGAAATGCGAGGATATACATATCAGGAAAGGATGAACAAGGTACATCTCTTTCCTCTTGAAAAAAAGGCAGTGGAGGGCTGACCTAACAGAGATCTTTAAAATTATGAAAGGTTTAGATAGAGTGGATACAGAGAGAACATTTCTACTTGTGTGGAAGAGCATAACTGGATGCCATCAATATAAGATAGTCAACCAAGAAATCCAACAGAGAATTCAGAAGAAAGTTTATCCAAACAACAAGACTTGCATTTATTCAGCGCTTTGCATGACCACTGGACCTCTCAAAGCAGTTTACAGCTATTGAGGTACTTTTGAAGTGTAGTCATTGTTGTAATATGAAGTGTAGTCACTGTTGTAATGTAGCAAATGGAGCAGCCAATTTGTGCACAGCAAACTCCCACAAACAGCAACATAATAATGATCAGATAACCTGTTTTTGAACACTGACTTGAACACCGGGAATAACTTCCCTGCTTTTCCTCGAAATAGTGCCGTGGGATCTTTTACATCCACCTGAGCAGGCACTTGAGGCATTAGTTCAACATCTCATCCAAAAGACAACAACTCAGACAGTACAGCGCTCTTCGGTCCTGCATCATAGTGTCAGCCTTGATTCATATGCTTAAGCCCTGGATGCAGTGGCGATAGTGCTACCTAAGGCACAGCTAAAATGAAAATGTGGAACTCGCTGCCACAGGGAGTGGTTGAAGCAAATGGTATAGATACATTTAAGGGGTGGTTTAGACAAGCATATGAGGGAGAAGGGATTCAGACTAGGATAGACAGGAGGAAGCTTAAATGGGGCGAAAGTACAGCATGGTCTGGTTGGGCTGAATGGCCTGTTTCTGAGCCATATATCCTATGTAATCCTTTGTAAAGAAACACATTAAAATATGCTTTTGATTTAAACACAACAGAAAAAATTACTGTGCAACATGATTGTCACACTGATCAATTTTCTTTTGGTCCTAGTATTACCAGTAAAACTAGATAGTTCTGAAGAGTCATATTCGACTCGAAAAGTTAACTCTGTTTTTCTCTCCCTGCAGATGCTGTCAGACCTGCTGAGTATTTCCAGCACTTTGTTTTTAATTCCGATTTCCAGCATCTACAGTATTTTGCCTCTGTTAAAGCAAGATTGTACTTCTGAGTTCTCCATACAACCAAAAGAGAAATTAACACAATTTACTGTTAAAATAGGGCCCTCGATAGCATCTAGATGTCCAAAAGCACATCACACTCAATTAAGTAGTTTTGGAGTGCAATCATTGTTGCAATGTAGGAAACGCAGCACCCAGTTTTGTTGTTTAAGCACTGCAATATCTCGTAAACTGCAATGAAATAAATGACCAGATCATCCGCATTTAAGTGTTTGAGGGATAAATGCTGGTGAGGACACTAGGGGAACGCCCAATCACTTTTTTGAATAGAGCAGTGAGATCTTTTAAGTCAATCTGAGGGTCTGGCAGGGCCTTGATTTAACATCCCATTTGAAAGGTGGCATCTTGAGTGTAGCATTCCTTCAGTACTGTACTGAAGTGCCAGCCCAGATTATGTGCTCAGATCTCTGGATGGGGACTTGAACCCACAATCTTATGGCTCAGTAGTGATGAGCCAAGGCTTGTATCACTTAAAAAGGGCCTTGCCTGTCCCCATCTCTAATCTCCTCTAACCACCCAAACTCACTCTCTTCATCCTCCAACTTCACCCATCTCCCTCTCTGGCTTCCTTTAAGACGCTCAATAAAATCCATCTCTTCATCAGGTTTTTGGTCTGTCCTAATCTGTCCTTTCCTGGCTCATGCCATCCTTTCCCTCACACCACTGAAGTCCCTTGGAACATTCTCCTACATTACATACACTATATAAATGAAAGTTGTTGTGTTTCTCGTTTAGAAGCCAGACCACCTATGGAGGCTATCAACAGTTGTGTAAATTAGAAACACATTTATATCTGGTTTTTTTTGGAGGGGGCATCTTATTCTTGTCCTCTTTTTCGTGTACTATCTACATTTATATATTCCTGGTCTATTTTTAAGTGGAAAACCTGAGTAATTCACTAGAACCAGATTTTCTCTTTTTACCATTGGTGGAAATGTGCTACCCACTTATTGGTGGGAGAACTCCTTTACTAGCCTTTGAGACAAATGCTTAATCCTGGGCTAAAATCTTGCAATAGTGTTTGCTCTGAAGCATGTATTTACACACCAACAGCCTGGAGCAATCAAGAGTCAGTCTCAAAGACTAAGACATTATGCTGTTAGAGATGAACAATACATTTTCATTAAAATGACACACTGGAGCAAGAAGGAACTTAAAGCTCACTTTTGATCACTTTGAAACAAACAGGTAATTTTTTACTGAACCTTCAAAAAAGTAGATTTAGATTACTGGAATAAATAATGGTAAAGTACCTCAGCCCATCACAATCAAGCCCAAACAGGTAAATACAACAAATTTATCCTACACTGAGTCAAATATGAAGCATGCCAATCCAATCATTAGCTTGTGAATGGTACAAACCTTAAATGTTGCACCAGTCATTTATATTACAGCACTGGCTCCAAAAGCATATCTCTATTCAAATGTAGCAACACAATATAAATAACGTACACAATTACTTCCAGAGACAGAAGTCAATTTTACTATGTGGTCTAATTCCTTTCTTACATGGGAAAAAAGACCTGTAATACAGTACATAGCAACCACTGAGGTACCATGTTCTTCTGGTCAGCTGTCAGCCCCTTCACGTAGGCCAGCAACATTAATTTCCATACCACTGACACCTCGCACTGGCACAGTCATCTGGAAAAGTCATAGGTCAGAAGAATATAATGACAAGGGCCGCTTCTGAGTGCATATGTTTTAGCAAATCTCAGAGGAGTCCAAGACAAAGAGATATAATCCTAAAATCAGAGCTAGGCCATTCAGGAGAGGAGTCAGGAAATATCTCTTAATTCAAAGGGTGTTAGGAGTGTTGAATTTTCTTGCACAAAATACAGTAGACACTAGCTCAATAGATAATTTTAAACCTAAGATTGATAGATATTTGCTAGATAAAGGTATAAAAGGGTACAGAGCCAAGGCAGCTGGATGGAGAAAATATAGATCAGTCATGATCTCACTGAGTGATACATAAAGCACAAAGGGTTGAATGGCGTACTCCTATTCCTATGTAGACCCAGATGTTATAGTATTATCGCTGCTGTTTCAAATCCATGCTGAAGAAATATGGGGGAAATTTGGAAAACAAGTACTGGCACCATACAATAAAAAATATAAATGGGACACACATTAGTCCTTTAATTTACTGGTATATAAAACAATAACTATTAGTTCAAGTTAATAACCAATTATCTGTACCATTTGATGCTTTGTCTGAATCATACATCCCAGAACTACGCCTGGTGCGCCTTCGAGGAAGACCTGGAGAAAGCAAACATCAAGAGTTATAAGCATTTAGCAGAAATTATACATTTAATTAAAATGTACATGAATCCAAAAGCATGTTTGCCAGTTGAAAAGCAAGACCAGGATGTGAAATTGATTCAATGGAACGTTGAAGTTGTGCATTTTTAGTTGACAGTAACTTGCCAGAAAGTCCAACATTTATACCACACTTATACATTTGGAGTTTTACCCATTTGCACAATACAGATGGATGATTTTGAAAGCATAAGTTTGAAATCAGAATCTAAAATCCATACTACAGCAGTTTTAAGGATACTTATCAATACAGTGTAGCATTTACTATCATAAATATTTCTCTTTGAGGAGAAAGAAACAGTAAAATGTAGCATTTGAGTTCATACCTTCCACTCCATTGAGAATAGGTGAAGAATCAGATGTATTATTCCTCATACTTCTGGTTCCACTTTTCCCCTCGTTACCTGGAGTTTTGGATAAACTACGTTGTGAATTGGCAGTCGGTGGAGATTTCAGACTAGGGCGCCCACGTTTTGATTTGTTTTGTTTGTCATCGTCTTTCTTTTCGTGATCTTGTTTATTCTGCATGTAACAAATAATGAAATTAGCACCTACAGAACAACAGCTTTCATTTATATATTTATATGGCACCTTTTATATAGTAAAACGTCCAAGGTGCCTCCCAGGAAAGTCAGCAAACAAAATTTGACACCAAGTCACATAGAGAGATGTTAGGATAGGTGACCAAAATCTTAGTCAAAGAGGCAGATTTTAAGGAGCACCTTAAAGGAGACAAAGAGGTAGAGGGACAGGAGGGAATTTCAAAGTTTGGGACTTAGACAGCTGAAAGCATGGCTGCCAATGATATCAGGGATGCGTATGCGACCAGAACTGTAGGAGTGCAGGAATCTTGGAAGGTTACAGAGTCGGAGGTGGTGAGCCCCAGGAAGGAATTGCAAACAAGGATAAGGATTTTAAATTCGAGGGATTGGTGGACTAGGAACCAATGTAGATAAGTAAACACATGGGTGAGCAGAGTTGATGCATTCCAAGATGACAGTTTGTTTAAAAGACATAACATTTTACAATTTATCCGATGAACTAATAAAAATTGAGCAAGTCTCTTGGTTTGAAAACATGTACACCAAACAGCATGATTTCAGAAGCAAAAGTCTATTTTGCATCATTTACATAGTATTTACTGCACTGAAAGAGACCATTCTGCTCAACAAGTCTATGCTGATGTTTATGGTCCACATGAACCTCCTCCCACCTTACATTAACTTATCCATATATTCCTTTCTCCCTCATGTGTTTATCCAGCTTCCCTTTAAATGCATCTATTCTAGTTACCTCAACTACTCTTTGTGGTAGTGACTTCTAAATCTAACCATTCTGGGTTCTTTCCTAAAGAAATAAAAATCCTGAAGAAGTAGTTCTAAAAAAAGACAGATGACAAAAATGTAGTTGTGCATGGAGTTATTTACATGATTACTTTTGGGGGCCATGATCATTAATGGGATTTTTTTCCTCAGAAGATCAAATGGCAACAGTTGTCAATATTCTTCCAATAGAATCATAGGATCTTTTACATTCACATAAGCAGGCAGACACGGCCTCACTTTAATATCTCAACTGAAAGATAACACCTTAACAACGAAGCATTCTCTTCATATTAGACTGGTGTCAGCCTAGATTATATAATCAAAGACAGTGGTGCTGGACTCACAATCAACTGACTTGAAGCAGGAGACGTGGAGTAAAAAAATGTGGTATAAGCTGAGTATTAAAAAGCATGCTCAAGTTGATCAAAGTGTCTTTATTTGTTCCATGCTTTCTGTTATATTCTTAATCTTCTTGTGTTTGCTCCATGTCTCTGGTGTCCACCTGCCTGCAAAATCCCTCTCAATTGATGGGCTTCTTCCAGATAGAACACAGAAGATTAAAATTAACCAGGAACACTACTTGAAAGTGAGGCTTGTTCTTGTCCCATACTATCAAACTGATCTATTCTTATTGTATGGAAAAGAATGCTTAGAGCACGTGGAAGACAAGAGATTGCATCACAACTTCTGGCATTAGCAGATCGGAATTAAAACACAAAACACTGGAAATACATGTCTCTTTTAAGATGCAAACAAACCTGCGATGCATTTCCAGTATTTTCTGTTTTTATTTCCTTACTTCCCCATAGTACTCTTGGTTTCTATTGAAAAAACAATAGAAAAGAGCATAGACAAATAGACGTTATGAGATCGGAACAGTACATAGGTTACAGAGATAGGTTGCTATCTCTGGTTGTTCTGCGTTTAATAAACCCACTAACCTAGAGCTCTTGATACAAAACTGTAAGATATGTCGGGAAGTTTCTTTTTATTTTGCCTTGATCAGTTTTAATTTTTCCAATTCCCACATTGAATTATGCTGAAATTTGAGCAGTTTTGTGCTGAAACTCACATCCACAAAAAATTGGAATAAGGTTCTTTTAACCCATTTTATGCCACTAGCTTGAGACAAGGGTGTAGACTTTAATTTTCACGCTTGGGCATTATGCTTGTGAGGTGTACTGCATGGCCTTTATAGAACTTACCTGACTTTCATTCCATTGATAGCAAATTTTCAGTCAGTCTGTTATGAATTTGAACATGTGAAAGGGCAATCAAACAAAAGGACAAAGTGCGAATCCAGCATACTAGTCAATTTAAAATGCTTACTCTTTTGACCTTATAACTCTACAACTAACAGTAATATCTAACCACAACTTTGGAATAATCTGGATTTGAAATAGATAACTGCCTACGACGATGGAAATATTTTAAATTATTATATTAAATCCTTAGAATAGGTCAAATTGAAAGTTTATTTTGATAGAATTTAGCAAATAGTTTACAAATATAGTATAGATCAAAGGCAGGTAAAAGGAATTGAGGTACCTTTCACTTATGATCTAATTAAATAGCCGACTCTTATTCCCATGTTGCTGATGAAGGAGAGGAAAGGCCCAAACACTGGAATTTGTAGCAGACAAAATAGTAATCTTACAAATATTTTGTTCAGCAATCTCTGCACTACACGATGGAATACGCTTTTTCACCCATCAACACCCGTTGAACATTTGGTTAAAATGGGTTATTTCCCTTGTCAACATGATTCATTTTCCTACATTATGATGTCATGCAAAAAATATCAAGAAGTGATTTAAAGAAAACAGCGTTTATCTTCTAGTACCTTTAATTTTCTTCTATGTTTCCCTTTTGGTGCACCTCTTTCTGAAGGCCAAAGAATTCTATCACCTTTTACCCATTCGTCATACCTGAAAGAAATAAGACATCTTATACTTTCAAAAGCTCAACATTCAAACCAAATACAACACATAGAAATAGGACATGTCAAAATCTATTCAAACTATTTGAATGGAATTCCTTTTCATATTTAACAAAGAAATGTAAAGGGAACAGAAAACAATGCAATATATCTCTATCAATACCAAAGGCAAACAAGAACTGTAGGTTTTGCAAAAAGGTTAAGATAAAACTAACCTTATACAATTAGGAACAAGTACTTAACTGGAAAACTCCCGAAAAACAATAAAACCAAGTAATCTCAAGTCAATCAGAAACAGAACAAGAGACTTATTGAAGTCAGGGTTTGGCATCACAAGCCAAGATAAACAGAAGTAACAGGCACCAGATCCAGCTATATAAATCAGGGGGAGAATTTTTCCTATGCCAGACGGGCTGGGCCGGAGCAGGTGCAGAACCAATTGCTGCCCGCGATTGGCTGTGCGCCACCATTTTAAGCGGGCAGGCCAATTAAGGCCCACCCAGTGTAATGCGTGGCCGGTAGTGCTCAGCGCTACCTGTGTGGGCGGAGGGAGGAGGGAGAGTCAGGGCCTGCACTCTTTTGCACATGCGCGCGAAAGAGCGCAGCAATCTCCCTCAGGCACAGAGCTGCCTCAGGGAGATTGAGTAGATTATAAAACATTTAAATAAAGGAAGTAAAAATTTATTTAAACATGTCCCCTCAAGTGAAAGCTGGGACATGTTTGTGAAGTTTGGAAAATGTATTTATTTTATAAAAGCTTGAGGAAGCCTCTTCCCGTCCGTGGGTGAGGTTTCCCGAAAAACGCAAAGGCCGCTTGGGCTCTTCGCCTGCCTGCCAACCTTAAGGTTGGATGGGCAGCGTTCTTAACTAGTTCGATTAGTTTCTTAATGGACTTAAATAGGCCGTTGACATTTTGGCTGGCATGCGCCCGAACGAAATAGTGAGATGGCTCATGGAATAAGTTTGGTGCCTTCTTTGGTCCCCAACTGCTTACATGTGGTTTACACTGCTTTTTTATATGCTAGCGAGTAATGATATTTTGAGGATATTGTGCAACTTGCTAATAGGAAGATTGGCATAAATTTCAGCGTAACTTGCTGGCCACACCATTTCAGGCCAATATCTGCAATAAACCCCAAGTTAAAACAGCAATGCGACAACAGACACCCAAACCTTTCTTTTAAAAAACGTTTTGAGGTGGAATGAAGTACATAGTTTCAGTAAAGAAATAATACTACATTTTAGAAATTGCAATTCTGATGGCTTTGTAAAATTAGAATCAAGCTTGTTCTTCGAAGTTAAGTCCAAACTACAGTAGCCAACAGAAATAAGTGGAGTGATTAGAATAATTGTAACAATTTGTAAAGTCAACTTTCTTACCTTGTATTCCAACCATAGTAATGTACTAAATAGACAACCTCTCCATCATCAACTTCAGAATTTCTAATATTGGCTTCATAGATTTTCTGATTTTTTCCACGCCCATATTTTACTTTAACCTTGGTACCAGAAGGGAATCGTTCAAATTCATCATCATCCTCCTCCTCCTCCTCCTCCTCTTCATCTTCCTCCTCCTCTTTATTTTCATTCCCTTCCCTGGGAAAAGCCAGCAAGAAAATAAATGAATAATAAAAATTAAGAGACATAGCACAGTTTTTAAATGCTCTCAGAAATAAAGTTTAGTTGTAATCTCCTCAAATGGCAGCATAAATAAATGCACCACCCAGATTGGAACTAAGCCATGTAGATCACAAAGGGCACAGGTTTCATTCATGGTGTGTGCTGTCCAACAGGTCTCAGCCCCTGGATTGCCCTCAGTTTATTTGTTTCCTAAAAAATGCATTCCACAAACACTCCCAAAACAAATTTACATGTCATTTATCTCCCCTGCTTATGGGACCTGGTGTATAAATTAGTTGCACAAGCGAAATTCATGGCCTACGTAATGTTTCAGGATATCTGAAGGATGTGAAATGCAGTAAAAATGAAAACCAAGCTCTTTATTTTCTAATCATTTAAACTTCGCCTTCAGTAGAAACCATCCTATACATTTCCAGTTACTCTGAGCAAAAGTGTCCAATCAGATATAAGAAAATACAAACATAACTATTTTATGCTTTGAAAAGACACAGTTCATAAATTCTCCGTGGCACCACTGCGTTCCTCTCGCTACGCAGAGGCTCTTTTGTAGATCATACATGCCTTACACATTACGTGCAAAGTCAATACTAGTGTGTGTGTGTGTGTGTGTGTAAGTGTGTGTGTAAATATATTTAAGCAACAGCATATTTAATGAAGTACATACTTTTTTTGTCTATCCTCATGGTCCTCTTCAGTGTCTTCATCACCTTCCTCCTCTTCCTCAGAATCTTTTTCAGACTCTTCTTTCTTATTCTTCTCTGCTCTGCTTTTGGGTGTAGACACATTTTTCTGCTGACCTGTATCAGTCTCCTTCCCCTGTTTCTTGGAGTCCTCCTTAACCTCTTTATTTTCTTTACTAATTTCCTCATTCACCTTTTCTTTTTTTAATTCTTTGACTTCTTTTTTGGCAGGTGTTGCATTTCTCCTCCGACCCTAAAGCAGGATAGTTTGGTTAAACTCAAGTTTATAATTAAAACTGCAATAGATTAAACAAAAGTATTCAGCTTTTTATTCCTTGCTGGATCATTGCAATGTAAGTCTGGATGATAAAAGCTCCTCAGCCAAGACATTTTTGTGGCCGATTAAACATTTCCATTATTCAATCTATAGTTAGGTATTGTTGAAATATGCATCCTGATTAGCAATTATGTTCCATTGGTACTTGCGTTTCACAATATGCAAAAACTATTGATGTGGAACTAGCAAGTGTTAAGCATTTGAAGATGATATTAAACCCCTATAAAGCATGTTATAAGGAACTGGGTTATCTATTCGTCAATACTGCTTGAGAACAAACATGGCAGAACTTAACAGCACTTCACAAAAGTGCATTCGCTATAGCTTCACATTAAATTCCAGACATCTTAAAAATATAAAAAACCTGTAAAACATCACAAATATTAAATACTGTTAAATGTAATATCCAATATTATACAAAAATAGATGACATTTATGGGTATTTGTTATCTCCCAGGAAGTGATTCAAAGATCAAAATGCAGTCATCTGAAGTACTGAGTTTTTGGCAGAGGCAGAAAATCAAATTAATTGTTCTGCCATTCCAGAAACAAGCACAGATGTGCAAACAGACATATTAAACATAGATGCACAGTTTGAAGAGTATATCTGAAAAACAAAGAATTTGTTGAACCGACTATAGTACACATCTCAATGTTGCCTGCCCAAAGTATTTACAGTAAGTTACGTTTGTTACCCAAGAATAAAATTAACAGGATTTCTAAAAATTTGTGCCAAAAGCGTTTACCCCAGACTTTAATCTTTTTATTCAGAAAATAAATTAAGAGCTGAACATGACCTTTTAAGACACCATTTGCTCTTCTGCATCATTTAACTTGCAGTACTGCAGACAATTAGTGCAAACTAGTCAGGGGCAAGTCATTATTACCGATTAAGGAGGGGATTTTTTTTGTATATCTTTTGGAAAATTCTATTAATATTAATATTATATAATATTATTATACAACATCGCTTTGATTTGTAACGTCCTCCTTCAGAAGTATATTTCCACTTAATTTTAAAACTCAATAACATGACAAATGTTAAATTAACACAGAAAAACACTAGATAAGTTAGCAATTTTTTGCTGCAGTTGGTACATTCTGTAGATTTTGACAGTTCAATCTTTCTTCACATCTACCTTGTGCCAGAGTTCCTCCAATAACCAAGTGGGTAAAAGGCACAGTGCACCAGCAATGTCCATAAACACACATTCCAACCAAAGTTACTAAACAGAAATCAAGAGATGAAGCATTGAAAGATTTCTTTTGTTTTCACTCCTCTCTAGCCTTGGGACTAGATGAGATTTCAGGTTAAATTCCCAATCTGTCTGGGGTTGTGTAAAGAATTAATTGAGAGCTACAACTGGCCTCAGAATCAGGCTTAGGAAGGGAAATACACAAAAAAAAATCAGAGCTTCCTCTCTTGATTGCTCTAACTCCTGTTGGATTTTGAGGTTAAGAACGAGAAGATGAATTCCAACTGTAATGTCACATCACCAATGAAACAACATATGAAGACTTGCAATCTCAGCAAGAGCATGGAGAGAAATTGCCATCTGTGGAACTGCATCCAAGTAAGAGTGAGCGCTATTAGGAAAGATTTTGATAAGGGGCTTGACAGGGTATATGCCAAGAGAATGTTTCCCCTCATGGGGGAGTCTAGAGTTACAGCACAGAGTTTAAAAATAAGCAGTCTCCCATTTAAGTCAGAGGTGAGGAAGAATGTCATCTGAGAGGGTTGTTAATCTTTGGGATTCTCTCTCCATACAGAGGCGGAGGTACGGTCATCAAATATGTTCAAGGCTGAGTTAGACAGATTTTTGATGTGCCAGGGAGTCGAGGGTTATGGGGGCAGGTAGGAAAGTAGATTTAAGGCCACAATCAAATCAGCCATAATCTTAACAAATGACAAAGCAAGCTTGAGGGGCAAATTGGCCTGCTCCTATTTGTTATGTTCTTAGGAAAGGAGTACAGAAAATTGGAAAATCTACTCAGTGCCATGCACCATTCTATTTTGAAGGTACAAGGATAATTGTGTTTCAGGTCTCCAGCACTTGATTCAGCCACTAGGTGGTGTTGAAGTATCCTGCCCTTAAAAATGAAGGGCAGAATTTTACGTCCCATGGGCTGGCGTGCGCCTGACTTAACCGGGCATAAAATCGCACGAGAAGACGTCGGGCGAGTGTCCCGACGTCATCCCGCGCTTGCGTGATATTTTATTCGGTGGGTGCACGCAAAAGTCAGAAGTGTGCCCACCAACAATTAAGAGTGCAATTAAGCCCATAAATGGCACAACCGTCTCTGATTTTCCATGGCCCGTCCAACCTTACGGTTGGCAGACGGGCGAATCGGCCAGGCGGACTTTGCATCCTTCATCAAACCTCATCCAAGGGCGGGATGAGGTTTCCGCTATTAAATAAAATAAAAATAAAAATAAAAATCTGTGGACAGCATTTTTATCATCTATATGTTCTGTTGCTTGATTGTGATGCTTGGACATTGTTTTCCTGATTTTCAAAACTTTATTTCATGGTTTTTGGGTCTGCAGCTCCCCGAGGCAGCTCTCTGCCTTCAGGGAGCTTTCATTCAGCACTCGCCTGTGCCCGCGGAAACATCATCGTCTGCCCTCCTCCTGCCCCCACCCTGGCAGCACTGAGCTATTCAGCAGGCGTTTCACGCTGGCTGGCCATTAATTGTGTGGAAAAAATCTAAATGGATTCTAAATTATGATTTTTATTAGAGGATCTTATTACGTTGGATACTACAGAATCCATCTAAACAAACTTCTAAGCAGTTACCACAAGATGGGTTGTGCTACACAAAGATTTTAGATAATCTACTCTGAATTTATTTCCTTCTGTGCATACTAATCAAATTAAATCTATGATCAGGAAGACAGCTGGAGATTGGATCACGAATAAGTTATTTCACACAATTCACATCAATACCATAACATTTACAGGCAAAATGTAAAATGTTGCTTACGTGCAGCAACACTATTGTGATTTATATTTGAAACTGTGCCTCTACATTAGGACGATGATGACTCTGAAGCAACCAATGTTGATGCCGCTCAGAAAGTTGTAAAGAAAATTCAATGTTTAACCTTGTTCTGTCAGCGCCACTGCAATTAGTTTCAAGCTGGAGAATTACTTACTCTCGGAGATCTCACTTCTTTTTCCTCTTTGTCATTTTCAGTGTCATCACTTTTCTCATCATCTAAAGTTGTAGGTGCTTTCTTTGGAACACATGTCCCATTCTCTTCATCCTTCTCCACTGGTTTTCCTATAGATTCTATGTGGTGAATGGTCCTGAAGCGAAGGTCAGCTGCACGACAGTATTCCTCAAAGCCATACAAGTACCTAGGATGCAGAGAAGGAGAAAGGAAAGGCACAGATCTGATGTTAAACAAAGCCACTGACTATAACTAGATTTGAAAATACAACACTGACGGGCAGGAAGTTAAGAATAATGCCCAAAATATTTCATAATCATAAAGAAAACCAACTTAAGCATCATTTCAACTAGATTTGCAACACAACTTTTGTTCAGTTATGAACCTTTTTACAGATATACAATTAAACTAAATTACACATTTTGTGCTATGATTTTGTGGTATTAATTTCAGTCAGGAAATGTGCTCATCTATATGAAGCTTATATGTTTTATAGTCAAGCACATTCAGACAATGAACATTCATACAAATATTCCCAAATTTGGGGTTTTAAAAGTATCCATGAACATTTTTAGTAACCAGCAAATCTGAAGTAGTGATAATGATTTAAAAAATATATATCTTGAAAGGTTACAGCAGATCGTGATAAAATTCAGATCAGCAGGCAGCAGTTTCAGGGAAAGAGACGTTGTCTTTGATGGAAATACTGCAATGGTTTTAGGAAGCTGGACTGTAATTCTGGGGTAGGCCTGGTTCTGACGGAATATAGTACAATATATAATAATCTGGTCTAATTAAATCAACTGCTTTTCTGATTGAAGAGTTCAGGATAGAAGAGTTAACTATTATCACTAATTTTATCATGCTGATCCCAATGTCTTAGACAAAGAGTCATATTACATTGTGTTGATGTATTTTAAATTTGAACAAATAATTATAGATAGAATTTTACTTAGTTTCTTCAGCAACTTTAAAATGGTAATTTTCCAACCAGACACCTCCAACCTGCTTGTAAGATCGGGCAACAATGCTCTTAATTTTCCACCATTTAAACTAATGGTAGGACTGAGAAAGGAGAACTCAACTGGTGAAAAATGAGTGGAGAGAATTTGCAGGGTCATATGACTGGAGGAAATTACAAAGATCTGGAGGGACAATGCTGTGGAAGAATTTTACAATTGAGGATGAGATTCTTGAAGCTGTTTGAATCCCTTCAATCAGGTTTCTGTTCCTCTCACAGCATCAAACAACATTTAACCAAAGTCATGAACAACATTTTCAGTGATTGATTATGGTGCAGTACCAATCCTCAACTTTCAACACAACTGATCACAGGATCCTCCTTCAATGCCATTTTCCCATGTTCAATACTGAATCTGCCCTTGCTTGATTCAAATTTTAACTATTCAGTTATGGCCATCTTTACCAATACCTTCACCAGCCACACTTTTTCACAATTTCCAAGATTCCTTGGCCTTCTCTTCTTCTTCCTCATTTACAGGTTATCCATTGGCAAAATCATCCAAAGCCATGGTGTCAGCTTTTACAGGTATGCCAACAAGGCCCTACCTCTCTCAATTTCTCAACTTCCTCTGCACTGTCAGATGGCTTTCAAGACATCCATTCTCTAGCTGCTGCCTAAACCCATTTGTCGCTGGAGCTCTCATTCATATGCTTGTCACATCCGCACTCAATTACTCCAATGCTTTCCTGGCTGACCTCCCATCCTCCACCCTCCATAAACATCAGCTCATCCAGAAATGCCTGTATCCTATCCCAAAGTCATATTTGCCCATCACACTAGTTCTCACTGGCCTACGTTGGCTCAAGTTTCAACACCTCAAATTTAAAATTTTTTATTGTGTTTAAATTCTTCCCTGGTTGCACCCTTCCCTGTGTTTTGTAACCTCCTCTAGGCCCCACTCTCCCTCTGACTGAATCCTTGTGCATCGGGAGGGGGCAAAATAATCCCACCATTGGTGCTATGCCTTCTGCTGCCTCAGCTCCGCTCTCTGAAATGCCCTCCCTAAATCCTTTCAATTCTCTCTTTTTATCCTTCCAGAGTTTCTTTAAAATTCACCTCTTTCGGCAAGATTTTGGTCATCCTTCTAGCTTCTTCTTTGTTTGACATCAGTTTTCTACATGTCTCTGAGTTATCCAGGCACATTTTTCTGTGCTAAAGGCATTGAATAAATGCAAGTCATTTTTGATACTCTGCAGCACTGAAAACTAAGTGAAGACAGATGTCTTGGTGCAGAGAAAGGCAAAACCATAGCATCCTGGATTAACTTTGAGTTTATGAAGTGTGAAAACAAAAATACCAGCAACTAGAGGATTGGAGGATCCAGCCCTAAAATGATAAAAACGTGGATTAGGGTTTCAAAAGCAGTGCAGGAATGGTCAGGTGAAGTGATGTAATGTTCTGGAGGTGGAAAATAAATAGTTCTACAGGTCAGATACAAGGAAGGAAGCTGAGCTCAAGATCTAGCAGAGCATCCCGATCTGTACCTGCGGACCTAGCCGGAGACTTCTCTCAGACCAATGTTTCCAGAAAATTCTCCCTTTAAATCAATTGTTTTTAAATAGCATAATATTTGAGAATTTATGATTGAGAAAATAATTGACAAGAGGCAAAATGAAGCTATGAACTTTTACCCCTGAATTTGCAGTTTTATCATGATGCTGCCAGGTTTCTGTGATGCAACTAGGTTTAACTAGACTGATGTAACACTACACATTAATAGCAGATGACTAGCTCTGGCATACAACGTCAGTGTTAAAGATGGAAATAAGGGCAAAAGAACACAAGTGTTGCGTTAAAGAGGAAGGCATTAATTTTGCTGACATTAAGCTGCTTCCAACCATGGGTCATCTAGTACTTGATGCCATTCAGGCATTGGAGAAGGGGGTGAAAGCCATGACGTTGATTGAGGCGGCACAGAGGTAGAGCTAACAGTCATTGGCGTACATAGAAGCTACATAGAAGCTAATCACTTTTTTGAATTATGCCACTAAGCAGCAAATGACGAACAGGAGAGGGGTGAGCAATGAAGTTCAACACAGGTGACAGTGCAGCACAAAAGGAAAGGTGAATTAGTACCAATGTACAGTTAGGTAAGAACTGCATCAGGAGAGAAGAGCGGCACAAAAGGTGGACTGCAGAGGAGAACCATTTAAGGATGGAGTGGTCAGCAGTGTTGAAGATAGCAGAAAGATAATGGTGGAGATGGAGGGATAGTGATGAAGGTGTGGGCTTGGATTTCAGTGACAAAGATAATCAGTGTAATTTCAGTCCCCTTGAAGGAGGTCCTGATTCCAAGGTATGGGTGAATGTGTGTGTGTGTGTGTGTGTGTGTGTGAGAGAGAGAGAGATGGTTGCGTGTTCGTGCATTCCAGAACTTCAGAAAGGAAAGATGAAAAATGGAATGATAATTGTAGAGGTTGAGAATAGATTTTATTTTGAAGATTTGGCATTGTAGAAGGAGGCAATTCTATTTTTAGTCAGAAGAGAATCAAAGGAAACAAGCCAAGCACCAGGAACACTATAAAAGAGGGAAATGGGAACGAGGGACAAAGGATTAAAATCTTATACTGGTGAGTAAACAAAATATGAGAGTGTGCTGAAAATGAAAAAAAGTCCAATTTGAGTATATGCCGCAAGTGCTTATGGTTTGTCCTTTGTTGTTTTCCTTTCTTATTCCATTGATTATTTGGTATCAGGGCATCAAACACACATCAGATTCTTGGGGAAGACAAGCGTTTCAAAAAGTGAATTACTATTACTGAGATATACATTGCAAGAGAATCTTTTGTCCACATTGTGATCATTGTTCCCACCCTGTATACCTTGATGTGGTACCGCACTGTACTTACAACGAACGCATGATCAAGACCAAAGCTCAAATTGAACCTAGGAAAAGTATAGCAGAAAATCTGGCCAACTCAAAGCGGAACACAGACCCAAACACTATCAGGATTCCAGCTCTGTTTTTCTGCTGTCAAATATGGAAACATTCTTCCCATACAAAGAAATTAAACTCAGTTCTGAATGCCTAATGCAGTTGCATTACAGGCTGCCTTAAACCTAGCAGGGGAGATGATCTTTATCTACTTTTGGGTATTACACCTCCGTACATAAAAGAGTAGCCATAGTCAGGAACAAAAGAAATAATCTCATGACCTCACCACCCAACTTTCCAGAACCATCCTGTTAAGAGTAGACTGAAATTGAGATGCAGCTGGCTGCACTCGGTCAACCATCACAACTCCTGTGTCAGACCTCCTCTTGCAGTATGCATAGTCAGAATATTAAACCCAATGAACATCTCACAGCTGGAGGCTATGAACCATGAGCAACCTGACAATACCTCAACTAACTATATGCTAGTACTCAAAAATAAAGATGTGGAAATGGAGTTGCAATGGCAGTAACTCAGCGATGTGCAACTGTTTTGATCAGCCACGAACAATGAATGGACCATCTCTATTCCATTGTCAATTCCCATCGGAGTCCCACAATGCTACCAACCTTACATTAGTACCAAGGCACACGCAGCTCTGCGACACAGAAGAGTGTAAAAAAAAGCATAAGACAATATCCCTTAGACCAATCAAAACAGACAAGAGTTCCCAGTGATAAAAATAAAGCATTGTGATATATTATAGCTCTGGCTTCTTCCAACATTTGGGGTTAAATAGCAGGTTTACTCACAGAAAATTTCCGAGCTTGTTAAGATGTGCTTTTCCAGAAATAGATCTCATACCAGGTCAATTATCCAAAAGAGGGTCTGAGCCATTCAATTCAAAACAAATCAAATCATCTTTTTCAGGCAAGAGGCAAATCTTTAAACTTCCTTTGACTCAACATTTTTCTTTTCAAAAAGTATTTCTATTTGTCATGTTCAAATTGAGACAGCTGTCTGATGCAATCAGATAGATAGCTAAGCCAGGGATGTATCAGCACAGCTCACAGCAAGCTGCTATATAAAGGTTAATATTTAGCGATACAGTATTTAGATTGCAGTTAAGCATAGCAGATACAACTTTTCATATATTCTTTATTCCAAGGGTGGACAGTTTGGCCTGTAACTATAAGCAATCTAAGTCATTGCTTTTGTTCACTTATCCATTGACTGGTTTGCCTACAAAGCAAACCTGATTACACTTAAAATGTAGTTAATTTTTTTTATAAATTTGTTTTTAAGATTTGGGTGTCATTGGCAGGGCTGGTATTTTTTTTTACCCATTTCTTGTTACAGTTAAGAAAGTGGCGGTGGTCCTTTTTGAACCGCTGCAGTTCTTGTGATGAAGATACTCCCAAAGGCTTTAGGGAGTCTCAGGATTTTGAGGTAGCGAGAATTAAGGAAAGGAGATAAATGTCTTCATCAGGATGGCGTGCAACGTGGAGGGAATCTTGGGGAGTTAATAGCATTTCCATGCACCTGCTGTCATGGTCCTTTTAGCTGTTGGAGGTCACAGGTTTCAGAAAAGTTTTGGCCAGTTGCTGCAGTGCATCCTAAAAATAGCACACACTAAGCTACAGCAGACTAGCAGAGCAGATGGTTACTCTAACAGATGAGGTGCCAATCGGGCAGACTGCTTTGTCCTCGCTGGTGTCAAGCTTCTTGTTTGTTGTTGCAGCTGCAACCATCCAGGCAAGCGGAGAGTATTCCATCACATCCCTGACTTGTGCCTTGTAGTGGTGGAGATGCCTTGGGGAATCAGGAGCTCAGGCATGCAACATTGACCTTTGACCTGCTCAACAGTCATGGCATTTAAATGACCGGCCCAGCCTGATCAAAGATAACCCCCAGGATGCTGATGGTGAGGGACTCCAAGATGTTAATGTTGTTGAATGTCATTGTGAGGTGGTTAGGTTCTCTCTTCTTTGAGATGGTCATTTCCTGGAGTGAAAGCTACCTGCCATGGATCAGCCAGAGATTGGAGGTTATCCAAGCCTTGCCATATGTGGGCATGGTAAGCTACATTATCTAAGGAATTGTGCCAGTTGTATCTGCTGAGATGAACATGGCACAAACAACAACTTTCAGCCCCACATCTGACATGGCTAAGGTAAAGTTATTGATGAAGCAACTGGAGATAGTTGGGTCTCAGACACTGCCCTCAGGACTACTACAAAGTGTCCTGAGGCGGAGAAGATTGGCCTCTAACAACCACAGTGATCTTCCTTTGTGCCAGGTATGTCTCCAGCCATCGGAGAGTTTTTCCCTTCATCCCCACTAATTTCAATTTTATTAGGGCTCCTCCTTGATGCCACACTTAGTCAACTGCTGTCTTGGTGTCAAGAGCAGTCACACCTCACCTCTAGAATTCAGCTCGTGTCCATATTTGGGCCAAGGCTGTAATGAGGTCTGAAACTGAGTGGTCCTGGTGGAACCCAAACAGAGCAACAGCGAGCAGACCATTGGTGAGTAAATGCTATTTGAATGTGCTGTTGACAACTCCTACCGTTTCTTTGCTGATGATTGGGAGTAGGCTAATAGGGCAATAATTGGCCGGGTTGGATTTGTCCTGCTTTTTGTGGACAGGACATACCTGGGCAATTTTCCACATTGTCGGGTAGATGCCAGTGTTGTAGCTGTACTGGAACAGCTTAGCTAGGGGCGCGGCTAGTTCGGGAGTACAGGTTTTCAGCACTACAGCCGGGATGTTGTCAGGGCCCATAGCCTTTGCTGTGTCCAGTGCACTTAGCCGTTTCTTGATGTCACGTGGAGTGAATCGAATTGGCTGAAGACTGGCATCTGTGTTGGTAGGGACCTCAGGAGGAGGCTGAGAAGGATCATCCACTCGGCACTTCTGGCTGAAGATGGTTGCAAACACTTCAGGCTGTAAAGCGCTTTGGGACATCTGGAGACATAAAAGATGCTATATAAATGCACATTGTTTCTAATAAATATGTTTAGCATTTATAGACAATGCCATGGTCTATTTATTCAACTTCCTTCTTAGGCTAAGGAAGATCATATAATGGTCACCCCCTGGGTTCAGTACAAATTGAAGAGTAAAGGCACACTCGTGAATCATAGGGAGCAAATGTTCACCTACAAAAGTATCCTGATAAATTAACACAAGAGAAAAATCTAGAGTACAAACAGACTACTCTTGCGTTGTTACTTTCTTTTCCTTTCTTATTACTCAATTATTTGGTATCAGCACAATTAAATAGTCAGCCAATAGTAGGAAGCAGAATCTTGAGAAAAATAGAAGCCTTTCAAACAGCAATCCCAATATGAGCAGTGAATTGCAAGAGAATCCTATTGCCCTATGTTAACCTTTCATCAGTTAAGAGAGTTCCCTCATGTAGCTCTATTCATTCCATTGAAAAAAAATAGCCTCAGGGAATTGTACCATTTATCATACTTACCCCTGATCAGCATTTAGTCTGGTGACATTTTTCTTAAAACAGATTCCAGGCATTATATGCAAGTTTGTTTAAGTAAAAAGATTACCTGGCCATTTATGTCCTTCAGTCTGTCCTGGCCACACATAGACATTGAAAAGATTTACACATTCCACATCAACAAGCTGCAACTAAGAAATTTGGGAAATGTTTGTGATTATGCAACTTGTGGAGTCTGACCATCTTGCTTAGTGATAAATGGAGACATTGTGTTTTAATTTGAACAGAACCAGAATGAAAGAAAATTCTGAAGAATTCAGTGTTTCAGGATATCAGTACATTGCAAAATAAATCATATACGCACAATTTGCTCGAGTTACAATACTTGCTTGAAGTATCTGCAGCCATGCATGCCCTGTTCATATAGTGAATTAATTGGAAATGCCATTGAAAAGGATTGAAGGAAAAATGCGAATATGAAGGTGTAAAGTTTTACCCTCTGCCTTCCCAAGAAGATCTTTAAAATTTTCAAAAAAAGGCCAATGAGTAAAATGAGTTTTACATAAAAAGTAAATATATCAGAGCTACTTACTTCTTATAAGCAGTTTTTACATTGTAAGAGGCAGCAGAGTTCAGAATTGGAATGCCAAGGTCCATGTATATTTGTTTCCACACAGAACCACTGTCAATCTACAGAAAGAAGCAGGTTTTACTAACTAAATTTCAGATAATCAACAAGAAAAAAACAGACAATATTCTAAAATAATTCATCAATCCAGTTTTGTATGGTCCACAGTTACGCCAGTAAGAGTTAACACAATCAATTCTAGCCAACTGAAACACTCATTTTCCACATTGTTTTATGCATGCTACAGAAATTCAGGGTTGAGAATTTCCAGTTACATAATTGCTTGTGTAATTAAACTGGGAGATTTTCAGGAATGGTGAGTTTTCTAAAGATTGTTAGAAGACGTCATTAAATAATTTTTAAAAAGTATATTTGAGCCTTAAATATACACAACTGGCAAAAATATACCATAGAGGCACTTCCAGCTAAAATAATTCAGTCAAGCGCTAACATAATGACATCTATTGATAGTAGTTATACATTTTTCACTTCAATGATTCACCTAACAGAAAGGTTCACTTAAATCACATCCATTGAATATGACAGACAACATTTTGATGTATTTAAGTTTATTTAATGTATACAATTTCAAATAGTGTAGTGTAATAAGATTACCACACAATTTTTTGCCAAAAATGATAACATACAGGATATCAATTCATTTGAGAACACAAAGGCACACAAGTAGCCAAGTATAAGACAGCAGAAAATATTCAGTCTACTTAGTCAATTAAAGTATCTACAGTTGAAGCTATGAAGCAGCAACAGTCAGTGAAGCATAAATAAATTATTTACATTTATATAGCAGCTTTTGATGTAAAATGTCCCTATATGCTCATTTCACATACAATTCATAATGTATGCAAAATAAGTAGGGAATTTCAGCACTTTACGAATCATAAGTCTTAGGCTGGTTAGTTTAAATTTATCTCACTACAGCTGCTACCCTTACTGAATATACAAAAATCACTGAACACAACGAAAGCAGCTGTGATTAACCTGAAGATTTCGTATATCGATATGCTATTTGCAATCTTGTTTATTGCTTTGTCCTGTGAACGGTCAGTTGGATCAGAATTTCAGACAGTTTCAATATGAATATTTCAGCAGCAAAGCCAATAACACTCTGATGTCAGGCAACCTCATAACCTTAAGGTAGCCATCCATGTGTACTTTAGGACACTTGTCCAATATGTTTACCACATGTGGCTAAAAAGGGGTCCTAATTTGGCTAATTATATTTTGGTTAGCAAATTTTGATTGGACAGCCACTGGGTATGAGGTCTCAATACTCACAAGGTGTACGCATGAATACTTGAACTTTTTTGTCCTTTTTCCATTGTATGGAAAGTGGCGTTGTCATCATGGTCAACTTGACCAACCAGAAAACCACTCCAGGCCAACAGAATAAAGCAAGCCAAACAAATAACAAGCAGCATCTAACTGTGGACTGCAGGGGTGGGTCTGGAAAATCTTGTTTTGAGAATTAACATTCTCAGCAATCATTCTGATGATGTCTATGTGCCACTTGCAACTGTTGGACATAAACCTAGAACTACGATGTGCTTTATCTGATAAATTCATGCTAGAAATCCAAACTTTGGTGAAAGAGAAAGTATGATAACTTTTACAATGAATAGTGGCAGATGTCTGTTCTGCAAATATAGATGAAATATATACCTATATTTGACATAGGTTCGGTTACCAAGATTAGTACACGTGGTCAAAACATTTTCACTTAGCCATGCATCTGGCTGGTCAGCAATTTCTATTGGACGACACTTTTTTTAGGAAACATTTCCTCTGCATAGCCATTATTTATCAATCATTTTAAGGTCTCCCGAGATAGAAGGGGACAGGTCAAATTATAATACTGTAAGTTTCCACTCAGCAGTTTTTCTTGTATAAACATATTGCAATGATGGAAATGATTCAATAAGTTTGATGGGCTATGATAAACCACCATGAATAGTACACATGCTGACCCAGGTTTAGTTGGTGAAGGCATTACTTTCCAAAAACATGTACTACGATTGACAGACAAAACCACGATCGAACAGTGTGTTCATCCAAACTCTCTCTGAAAGATAGCAGGTCATGAGAGGACTTGTGTTATATCCAGTAAGCTATGTTTCTTAACAAGGAATTCTGTCAGACCCATGAGCAATCCTGTATATCAGATATTCTGCAAAGTCACATTTCAGTTCATGGGAGGGCTCACTTGGTGCTTGATGCAGGGCACAAAAGAAATACTGTGTTCCCATTTTAAGTAGCCTCATTCAGCGTTGTTCTGCTTTAACGTCGCAGATAGAAAAAGGCTGCCATGAGCATTTAGTGTCAGGATTTCTGCTTTAGTGTCATTTCGTGCCAGGGCCAACATGGTGTCATGTGACCAGAATTGCGTCATTTTGGAGCAGCTTTTCCCGCTCGCTGACTCCTTCCTGCCCCAAACATCCTGCTTGCAGCATTTCTTGCTCCATCTCTTGTTTCCCCACTCTTGACATCTCTCCCTTGAGCCCTCGCTCACAGTGGGTTCAGGAGAGGGAAATGGGGAGCGACATAAGCAGTGAGCGGGAGGGTTGGCCAGCAGTAAGTGCAGGAGAGAGGCGGTGAGCAGGAGAGAGGCAGCAAGCGGGAGTTAAGTAGAAAGAGTTAGCATGTTTCTTTTATATTTTAAAATTTATTTTAGTTTAAAGGTTATTACATTTATGAATATATGTGACATCCAGGATAGAATATCAAGCCAGATCAGACTCTTTGCAGATGACTGCCTCGACTACAAAGCCATTACTGAAGTAGCAGATGAGGCTGGTGTCCAGGAAGATCTAAATAATCTTGTCAAATGCGTCAATATATGGGGAACGAAATTCAACATACAGAGATGCAACATCATGCGAATCAGCAATATTCGATGTCCAATCAGTACCCAACTACACAATGCATGATTCGCCCTTTGCAGTTACTAATGGATGCCCTTACTTAGGAATTTAAATCCAAAGTAAAGTGGAATGTACAAAGTCAACAAGCAGCTACAAGGCACTTTGGTTCATGAAACAGAACTTCCATCACTCCTCAACTACAGTGAAGGAAATGCTGTACCAAACACTAGTCAGACCACACTCGAGTACGCATAGCTTCTTGGAACCATAAACTACTAAAAGCATTACCCTCCTTGAGAAAGTTCAATGATGGACAGCTCATTTTGTTATAAACAATTACTCACGAGATACCAGTGTCTCCCAAGTTGGTCATAATGTTAGGGTGAACCAGAACCAAAGAATGGCCCACAGGTTGACATGCCTCTATAAAATTTTAAATGGGCCCAATTAAATATTTATAAGCAGTACATCAAGAGCAAAAGTGACTGTGCTCAAAGATTTCACAACCAGCAGCTCCGATTGTACAAACTCAAATGCGCTTCTTTACCTAACTCCTTTTCCCAAGAACAATCTCCCATGGATAGCTTAACTCCATGCCCTCTATGGAATCTTCAGGCAAATCTGCTGAACTTTTTTTTTAATTAATGCGACCATCGACAGAAGTCATTGTGCACCTCCTGTGAAAATTCCCTAGAGGAGAACTACAGAGGGAAATCTTACCAAATACCAAGTTGGAATTTAGGAATATACAGTGTTTCATCTTGATCTTTTTTTCTGATGAGAAAGGGCCTACAGAACCTAATTACAGCTTTTACATGGGTTGTAATAGCAAAATTTGATTCACTTAAAGTTGTTTCACTTAAAATTGCATTTTTCAGGAACACAACCTACAATGTTAAGTGAGGAATCACTGTATTTGGTAACATTTTCAAAATGTAACATGAGCTATTTAATGGTTCTGATGAAAGCAAAATACTGCAGATGCTGAAAATCTGAAATAAAAACAGAAAATGCTAGAAAAACTCAACAGGTCTGACAGCATCTGTGGAAAGAGATGTTTCAATGAGATGTTAATGTTTCAAGTCCATATGACTCCTCTTCAGCTTTGAAGAGTGATACGGACTTGAAACGTTAATTCTGTTTCTCTCTCCATAAACGCTACCAGACCTGAAGGTTTTCCAGCGTTTTCTGTTTTTATTTAATTGTTCTATCCACTTCAGAAGGTTATGTTAAATGAACACAAATTTAACTATGTCTTAGGCATCAACATTTAATTTTGTATGGTGGCATCAAAATAAGAAATAAAAAAGCACTGATACTGATACAAACTAGTTGTGTTTCCTTAAGAGTTCTCTGTTTTAACTTTTCCAAAGCTGGTGTAAAGCAAAGGCCAAGTACAAGCCTACAGAGAAGGAAGGATCTTCAAGTACGTTGCCCCAAGTCACTCTAGAACAACTCATTGGTCAAATTCCAGACTGGAATGGCAAATATTTTAGACACTGCTCAGGCATTCTTTATGCAATTGCGTACAGTGCCAGTGAATCCAAGTGGTGAAACAAATGCTTCAGTGGTAAAGGGAGAAAAAAAAGGGGGGAGAAGAACATGCAATTTTGAAGTAAATGCATACTACATAAAACAACAGTGATGGTCATTCCTTCTTTAACCTCTGATAATGTTAAA
Organism: Cetorhinus maximus; assembly: GCF_964194155.1. Taxonomy (NCBI): domain Eukaryota; kingdom Metazoa; phylum Chordata; class Chondrichthyes; order Lamniformes; family Cetorhinidae; genus Cetorhinus; species Cetorhinus maximus. The sequence continues at coordinate 51,495,126 of NC_135896.1, read as the reverse complement.
AAATCTTAACTTCTACCACAATGGTCGCTAAGCTTTTCTTTGGGAGATATCTTAACGAATGAAACTCAACAAAATAAATCAAACTTCTAATTCCTAAATTTCAGCATTCATCATTCCAACAATCTATGAAGTAGAACTCCTTAGATCTAATCAAAAGGTTACAAAAAACCAACCAAAATGAACTGGGGTACTTTTATTCAGGCCATATTGTTAAATGATGTCTATCTGTATTGATCCTTAATTTCAGTGTTTCAATTGATAGATTAGATCTTTAGGCACCTTCCAACAAAATACAAGAGGAGTCAACTACACACTCATAAAAAAGTGTCATTTTAAAAACAATGAAAATTGAATAATGTGCTTCTAAACCACAACTGCTAGCTTAAATAATTCCAAAAAACTTGGAATACAAAATCTTGTTACAAAATACATAGAAAAAAAATCAACTTACATTGAACCAAAAGTACAAACTCATGACACTGTTTTGTTCCTGGAGCTAAAGAAAATATTACATTTCTGTTACAACATGCCCAAATAAGGACAACTTACATTGTCACAGCCACCATGTCGATATACCAGTCTGAAGAGTTTGAAGAGATTCAGATCCTTATAGCCCAGTACAGGTGGTTTATTGATTGGTGTTCCTAGAAAATGTAATTAATTGGTTACATTCCTAAAACACAAAAAAGTTCCACTGAATTATGCAAAAATCTCAAGTGTACCATATCATCAATGTTCCCTTTTAAATTAGCTTTTACCTGCGGTTGACATCAGTGCACGGTCCCATTAAATTTATTTGCATGGCCGTGCACAAGCATTATTTCTCAAAGAAAAAGGCCTGCATGGTATCTTGCAAGCTACTGTGCGGGCGCACACCCACACAGCTTAGGAGCATGGGTGCATAGCATCAAAATACATATTCACTTTCATGCATCAATTTTCACGTGGTTTACCTTACTTTGTAAGTCAATTATATTCACAGCAAGCCAATCAACCATATCATACTCACTAACTCAAATATATGTATGTCATTGGTTAACAATGGCTATGGACATATATCAACCAAGTTTGTGCACCCAGGAGTTTAGAATTGCTTGCATTATTTATTTTGGTGAATTTTGGCACTTGTTAAATTATGGATGGTAAAATGAGATGTGCATCCCATTAACACACTTATCCTGCATTAATTGACCTCTCCAAAATGATGGTATCCTAGCTGAAATTCGCAGCATTGCGGTGTGTGAATTGCAAGCTCAGTAACCTGTTATAAAGCAGCGCTGGGGCAGAAGGGCTTTCGCTTGGGCAAGACGACTATACAGTGTGACACATTTGAAGTCACTTCAGGCTTTGTTTCTAAACATTTCAGTCTTGGTTACACAAGTCAATTTCATTTATAACGTAAAAAAACCTTCCGATTACATCTGTATTGCCACTGTCCATATATTTTATACTTGCACTAAATTCAGACCAGTTATTAGATCAAATTATAAGGCCAGCTTCAGCTTTCAAGAAGCCCATACCCCTATCTTCCATAAACTTGTAGAGTTGCTGCAAGAAGTTATCTCTCTCTTCTGGATCAAGCTCCTCTTCTGACTGGAGAAAGAAAGATAACAATAGTCAAACATCTAGCCCCACAATAAAAGTTACAATCAAAAACCATGACCAAATGCTGTGCAAACATCAGCAGACAGGGTTTTCACAAATCCAACAATATCAACATAAGCCACAGCTATACTTCTGCTGGCTTTGGAATATAGTTCAGCAAAATCATTTTAATTTTCTAATTTTCCAATTTTCCATTCTTTTGCAAGCAGCTGCTTTATCCTTGGAATGAATGCTGGAGAACAGGCTATTCAAACCTTGCTGTGTGGGGGGCCACATTTCAATTTTTCTCACACTCAGGGGCCCATTGAGCAAATTACAGAAAGATAAGGTTTGGCACAATATTAAACATGAATTTCTAAAAAAAAACAATGGTGACATATGAAAAGAAACAACTTGCTGTGCAAAATAAAAATCACAACAATAAATTGATAATTAAAAAAATGAGTAATAAATAAAGATGACCACTGGAGTGTGAAAGGGTGAGAGTGTGTGTGTCCAGCTAACTCTCAGGCCCAGCGTGCTAACTCATTCACCCTCCACCCACTATGAGAATACCTGTTGGTGTGTTGGGGTGAGGTTGAATCAGGACCCTGAGATTGAGAGTGAGCCAGAAATAAACTCTCCTCTCCCTCTCTCCACCCCCTCCCTCTCTCACACATACATACACACGCACACCCCCCTTACTCACTCTCTCACATGACCCCCCTCTCTCTCAGACGCACCCCCTTCTTTCTCACATGCACCCCCTCTCTCTCACTCCTCACTTTCTCTCACGCACCCCTCACTCTCACGCACACACACACCCGCCTCTCTCACACACAGGCACACACACACCCGTCTCTCTTTTACACAGCCGTCACTCTCACACACAGGCATACACACCCGTCCCTCTCACACACAGGCACACACATACCTGTCCCTCTCACATACATGCACACCCCTATCACACCCGCCTTCACACACTTATTCACCCACTCTCTCAGACCCCCTCACACACCTACCCATCCCCACACACACTCATTCACCAAATTGGCATGTGTGGGGAGGGTACGGTGAGAGCCGAGGGAAGACCTGGAGTGAGGCCTGAGGCTGGTGCCTGCCAAGAGAAGCGCCATGAGCTGACAGGGACATGTGGAGAGCCGGGAGAGACACAGCCAGGCCAGAGAACCAGGAGCTGCACGAAAACGGTCAGAACCAGGGAAAAGTGTGGTGAGCGGAGACCCCGCATGCCCAGAGTCTCTCCATCTTCACACACTCGCAGTTCCCAGTGTTCACTGCTCCTCGAATCATAGCATGTTTCTCTCCAATGTTTGCTACTGATTGGCTCAATAGCAAGCCTAAAAGACAGTCTTACTCAATGCCGTAGAGCTTTCTGAATTGTCTCCAAGATTTCTGCATCGATAAATGCCCTTCTCCCTGCGTGTAAAGCATTCAAGCGCAGAAACAACAGAAGTAATTGTGGTTCCTTCTAGGGCCGGGGGACTATCACACAGCACAGAAGGTATTTTGGGGTTCCTCCCACAGGCCAACTGATAAGGACTATTGCCGCCACCATCTGAAGCAAATTATTTGCATGGTCTGCCCATGCCAGTGCAGTTGTTAGCTGGCAGTTTGGTTGATCGGCTAAGATCTTATGGAGAATCTCATCGATCACTGCATGATTTCTTTCAGAGTTCATTGCTGAAAGGGCTTTCAGCTGCAGGGTTCCATGACCACAATTTTCATATTTTTGCACATATCTCTAAACTCGTAATTGGCAAATTACCCTCCCATTGTCAGTCAGAAATTTAGCTGGTGTTACAATCTATTCCGTATCCATTTTTCCATGAATTTATCTACAACCACCTTTTTGTTCTTACCGTGTAATTCTGTAGAATGACCAAATCTGGTTGTCATGTCTATAAAATGTAAAATGAAAATGTTCCTGTCCTTGATGCACACTTTAAATCCATGGCTATAACTTCATGAAAGTCTCATGCCAATGGGACACTTTCAATAGGCTGTGATGGCGTCCTCCGATACTTTTTACATATATCACAATTTTCACTAATCTCTTTGATGAGCCTGGTGTACTCATCATCAATCACACCTATATCGTTTAGAAGAATTTTTAATCTGTGACAAGGATGAGCAATTTGACAATGTAGCTTTAAGACAACTTGCTTTTTTCCTCAAATTTTTAATCAGCTGATGGCTTTAACATTCTGATTAGAAATGCCAGGTTAAGAGGATGCAATATTGCTCGAGCAGCTAGTATATATCATTGGAGACTACATCTGTACTAATAAAGTGGTTTACTCCAGCTATTTTGCATGGAATCATCGCTCTTTTCAGTGACCTCAGTGTGTTGTCATCCCTGAACCTGAAACATGTAGAACTTTCATTCTCCCTGACTTTACTTTGATCCATATTACAAAGTGTTATTTAGATTCAATCTGTTCCACACACTGTCGAGGTGCACCTGCTATCTGAAATGGCATAATTAAAGAATCTGTGACTAATAAACTCTCTACCAGACTAAAGGTTATTCTGACTAGTACAATTCCCTTAGACTGATCATTATCGGCATCTTCAACTTCCGAATTCCCTGTGTTATGCGTCGCTTTGAAAACCCAGCTGTACCGCTTTGGGGATTTCATTACATAATGATATTTCAAGTCACATCTGAAACGCTTGTTAACAGTTTCCCAGGCAATCCCGGGGTTCACTCGTCTATTATTTCTACTCCAATCCTGTCATCTGCCAGATCTGCCAAAAATGCCTTCACCCTCATTCCTCGTGTCTGTCTTCTGTCGTACTGACACCTGCACCCTGCATCTCAACGATCTTGAAAGGCCATGATCATTGTATCTTCCATCATTTAAGACACCACAGAACGTCCCATTTGTGCCATCAATGCTGCTGGAAATGACTGCTTACCCAGGATTTTTTTTTAAGCAGCAGACATTTGCTCTAAAAAGGTGTCCTTTCCGGAAAACTAAACACCTGTTCCATAATCAACACCTTAGCACTATCCAACAACTTAAATGTGAGCGTTGAATCAGGAATTTCCAAACTGAAGTTCTGGTATCTTTTACGTAGTCTGTTATGCAATTCCTCTATGGAATGACCGTCGTCTTTCAAAATCTACCAAAATCTGGCCTTGCTTTGTAAGCATCTAATAGGTCAACTTTTTGGGCAGAATTTTTCCGTCGTTGGGGGCGGGGCCCGCTCGCCGACGTGAAAATGATACGGGATGACGTCGGGGGTCCATTTAAATATTAAGGAAGGCGGGCGGACAGCGCGATCAGCTGTCCGCCCACCAACCTGTCAATGGCCAATTGAGGCCATTGACAGGATAATTAAGCCAATTAAAGGCACTGCCCGTCCAACCTTAAGGCTGGCGGGCAGGCCAGGAGCCCCTGGTGGGCTTCTGAAAAAACATGAAACCTCACCCACTGGCGGGATGAGGTTTCATGTTGGTTTTAAATAAGTTTAATAAAGTTTTTGTGATATTTATTAACATGTCCCATCTCGTGTGACATGGTCACATGAGGGGGCCATGTAAATAATGTTTTTATTACTCTATTTTTGACATTTGAAACACTGTCAGTGATCTCCCTGAGACAGCACTTAGTCTCAGGGAGATGTGCGCTCTTTCGCGCGCATATGCGAAAGAGCACACTCTGACAGTTGGGGAATCCCTCCCCCCCGCCCCCCACACAGGAAGCGCTATGCGCTTCCTATCAGGCGGCTCGCTGGGAGGGCCTTAATTGGCCCGCCCACTTAAAATGGCGGCGGGGCCTGTTCCGGCAGCTGCGATCGGCTGCCTGCCCACCGCCGAGCCGGTCGGGCCTGCACACCCATCAAGGGCAAAATTCTGCCCTTTCTAAATTTCATTCATGAAGCTTAATAGAAGACCTAAACCTTCATCGGTATCCAACTGATGGGTCTCCAGCTCACAAAATACTTTGCTTTTGATTTTACTTTTGTTAGGAAGCAATAATGCCAAGGCCATACCTTGTTTTCTTTTTGGTGAGGATGTAACTCATATCCATACATCCACTTCATTTTTCCACTGGTCATAAGGTTCAGATTCAGAAAACATCGCTGAATAATCATACCCTGGCAATTTATACGTGCTTTCAACAGTTCCTCACAAAAGTAACTTGGATACCAAAACATCTGTCTGAAGACTTTTTTCTTACTTTTCAACCTTCACCTTTAGGCAATCATCCTCTGCTACCATGTTAATTCATTCTGATGCCAGATGGTGAAATAGGAAATCAGACACCAATCTTTTTACTTTATACTAGATTTATTTACAGAATGCCACGTTACAAATGTCTCCCTCCTCCTGAACCAAGACCCAGTGTCCCAGAAGTCTTTATTTACATGTGCTCAAGGTTCTTAACCCCAAAGTCGTTCGCCCGTGTATCCTTAACCTTGATAATACACGCAACATACCATTCCCTCGAAACTGTTCTGAACAAAAACTGCTGACCACTCAACTTCCCTTCCTAGGTCCCATGTTAACTGACATGATTAACAGTTCTGTCCCCTCAGGCACTGTCCTCCCACTAAGTTTTTTTTGAGTACGTGGGTAATTTAAGTGCATAGCCCCTATTAGATTTTGTGCATAGCCACAGAGGTAGAGGGAACACTGGTCCCCACCCGCTTAAAACCCGCGGTCAGCACCCTCTCCTCAAAAAACTACATTCAATCCATCTGTCCTTGTAACCTCCCTTTCTTCTCCAATTCCTTGAGCATGTTATCACTTTCCAAGTTTGTGCCCATATTTCCTACAATTCCATGTTTAAAACCCTTCAATCAAGTTTTGAGTCCAGCCAAAGTATTGACAGCCCTTGTCAAAGGCGCTAACTGATGATGACAAATAAACTATCCCTCATCATCCTTCTCAACCTATTTGCAGACTTTGACACCGTTGACCACACCATCCCCCTCCAAAACTCTCCACTGTTGGGTAGAACTACTCTTGCTTGATTCCATTCTTACCTGTTGAATTGTAGCTGGAGAATTATTTGCAATGGTATCTCCTCCAATTCCCACACTGAAACCGCTGGAGTCTCCCAAGAATCCACCCTTGGCCCCCATCTATTTTCACTGACATGCTATCCCTCCCCAATATCATCCAAAAACACATCAGATTCCACCTGTATGCAGAGATGACGCACTCAGCTCTAGCACACCACCACCTCTTTGGATCCCTTTACTGTCTCTGATTTGTCTCACTGCTTGCCTTACATCCAATAGTGGATAAGTAGAAATAAATATTCGGAAGATTAAAGCCATTGTCTTTGGTCGCTGCCACAAAATCAGTTCCTTGTCCGCAGTTGCCATCATTGGCAACTTTAAGCTGAGCAAGACCATTAGCAGCCTTGATGTTGTGTTTGAGCAGTGTCAGCTGAGGTGTCAGAGGGAGCACATAAACCTCCAAGCAAGCCATCTACCCAACCCTTCAAGACATTTCAAAAACATTTAATTGGTGATAAGATGCTTTGGGATGTCCTATGGTAATGAAATGCACTATGTAAATCGAAGTCTTCATTTCTCTGTTCTTTTGATCCTGGGATGAGTTTCCAATCACATATCTGCACCATAAAGACTGCTTACTTCCACCAACGTAAAACTACTTGACTACAATCTTGCCTCAGCTCATCTGAGGTTGAAACCCTCATCCATGTCTCAGTGAAGAGAAGTGTCGACCTGGTGAAGCAACAACACAAGACTACTTGCGTGCCAAACAGCATAAGCAGCAAGTAATAGACAGAGCTAAGCGATTCCACAACCAATGGATCATATCTAAGCTCTGCAGTCCTGCACATGCCGCCGTAACTGATGGACAATTAAACAACTGACTGGAGGAGGAGGAAACTCCACAAATATCGCCATCCTCAATGATGAGGGAGCCAAGCACATTAGTGCAAAAGATAAAGCTGAAGCATTTGCAACAATCTTCAGCCAGAAGTGCTGAGTGGATGATCCATCTCGGCCTCCTCCAGAGGTCCCCAGCATTACAGATGCCAGTCTTCAGCCAATTCAATTCACTCCACGTATCATCAAGAAACAGCTGAAGGCACTGGATACTGCAAAGGCTAAGGGCCCTGACAATATTCCGGCAATAGTACTGAAGACTTGGGCTCCAGAACTAGCTGTGCCCCTGGTCAAGCTGCTCCAGTACAGCTACAACACTGGCATCCACTCAGCAATGTGGAAAATTGCTCAGCTATGTCCTGTACACAAAAAGCAGGACAAATCCAACCCGGCCAATTACTGCCGCATCAGTCTGCTCTTGATCATCAGCAAAATGATGGAAGGGGTCTTCAACAGTGCTATCAAATGGCACTTAGCCATAACCTGCTCACTGAGGCTCAGTTTGGGTTCCGCCAGGGCCACTCAGCTCTTGACCTCATTACAGCCTTGGTTCAAACATGGACAAAAAAGCTGAACTCCCGAGGTGGGGTGACAGTTACTGCCCTTGACATCAAGGCAACAGTTGACCGAATTTGCCATCAAGGACCCTAAGTAAAACTGGAGTCAAGGGGAATCAGGGGAAAACTTTCTGCTGTTTGGAGTCATACCTAGCACAAAGGAAGATGAATGGGTTGCTGGAGGCCAATCATCTTGGTTCCAGGACATAACTGCAGGAGTTCTTCAGGATTATACGCCCACCCATCTTCAGCTGCTTCATCAGTGACCTTCCTCTTCCATCATAAGGTCAGAAGTGGGGATGTTCGCTGATGATTGCACAATGTACAGCACCATTCACGATTCCACAGATGCTAAAGCAGTCCATGTCCAAATGCAGCAAGATCCAGGCTTGGGTTAACAAGTGGCAAGTAACATTTGTGCCACACAAGTGCCAGGCAGTGACCATATCCAACAAGGCAGGCCCTAAACATCACCCCATAACATTCAATGGCACTACCATCGCTGAATCCCCTACTATCAACATACTGGGGATTACCATTGACCAGAAACTGAACTAGACTAGCTATATAAATACTGAGGCTACAATAACAGGTCAAGAGGCTAGGAATTCTGCAGCGAGTAACTCATCTCCTAACTCCCAAAAGCCTGTCCACCATTCTACAAGACACAAGTCATGAATGTGATGGAATATTCTCCACTTGCCTCCAACAACACTCAAGAAGCTTGACATCCGGAATGAAGCAGCCTGCTTGATTGGCACCACATCCACAAACATTCACCCCCTCCATCACCAATGCACAGTGGCAGCAGTGTGTACCATCTACAAGATGCATTGCAGGAACTCACCAAAGCTCTTTAGCCAGCACCTTCCAAACCCACGACCACTGCCATCTAGAAGGACAAGAGGAGCAGACACATGGGAACACTACCACATATAAGTTCCCCTCCAAGCCATTCACCATGCTGACTTGGAAATATATCGCCGTTCTTTCACAAGCACTGAGTCGCTGCCATTGAATGTCAAGGGGCAAAGGTTAGATTATTTCTTGTTGAACATGGCCTTTGCCTGGTCCTTGTGTGGCACAAATGTCACCTGCCACTTGTTAGCCCAAGCCTGGATATTGTCCAGGTCTTGCTCCTGGATCTCTCTCTCTAACAGCACTGTGGGTGTACCTACAACACATGGACTGCAGTGGTTCAAGAAGGAAGCTCACCACCACCAATTTGGGATTGGCAATAAATGCTGGCTTGGCCAGCAATGCCCACATCCCATGAATGAATACACAAAATTTGCCTCCAGACCGACTTCTCCAATGCACTCCTGACTGGCCTCCCATCTTGCACTCTACATAAACTTGTGCTCATCTAAAACTCTGCTGCCCACATCTTGACTCGCTCCAAACTTTGTTCGCTGACCTACATTGGATCCTAGTCCAACAATGCCTCAACTTGAAAATCCTCATCCATGCTTTCGAACATGGATTCATTACCTCCTCGCTCGCGATCTCTGTTGCCTCCTCCAATCCTACAAGCCTTCAAGATTTCTGCTCTCTTCCGATTCTGGCATCTTGTGCATCCCTAAATTTAATTGCTCCACCATTTGGTGGCTGTGCTTTCAGTAGCCTATGTTCTAAGATCTGGAATTCTCTCTGTAAACCTCTCCATGTCTCTCTTCTTTTCTGGTGCTCCTTAAAATCTACCTTTTTGTTCAAGCTTTTTGACTTCTGTCCTGAAATCTCCTTATGCAGCTGAATGTTTCTCTTGAAATCGCTCTTAATTGCTCTGATGTGATTTACTACTTTCAATGCACTATATAACTTTCAGTTCTTGTTGAGTTGTGTGTGTTTGTATCCTGCTTCTCATTTCTCCTCCTCCCCTCCAAAAGAATTAAATCTCTTCTTCAGCAAAAGGTTGCAGATACAATTTTCTGGACGTTCAAGAAGGAAGCTCACCACCACCAATTCGGGATTGGCAATAAATTTGCAAAAATGCAAGTAAACTGAGATCCAAGGAGGTTCTCACTGCTGGACATCACTGTGAAAGACAGAACATGCGCAATAAGCAGTCAACAGTCTTTGTTCTAGCACAAGTAAGTACAAGATCACAAATACCAACAGATTCTATATTTTTAAATAAGCTACAATTCAACTTTGAAGAAGATATGTTCTGGTAAATTGCAAAGGAGGGGATGAATATGGGAAACAAGTAGTGAGCACACTTTTACTTACATTACAATCCTGGTTGGGACTGTAAACATTTAAAAAGGAACTCTAACACCAGGTAACCAACTGAAAGAAGTTATGCTACAAGATTCCAAGGTTTAAAGCAAATGAATTTTAGCATACAAGAAACAAGTAAAGCAAACACAGTCTTAGGCGAATCGTTATATATATTGAAATGCATATTAATACACAAGCACACATACTTTAGACTAAAATTCCCAACAGAACCTCCCCTTTTTCCTTATGACCTCCCCCGCAGAAAGTCTGGCTACTTATCACGCTCTTGAAGATTCATTCACTTTTCCTGGGACTAACCCAAAAGGTATGCCACAGTTCTCTGAAATTCACTTTGATTTCTCCTTGGTGTTCAGCCATTCTTTGCGGTCTGAAATTTCATGGGGTTTCTTCCATTAGCTTTTGTATAAATGATTCTCCAATTTTTCTTTAAAACTTCACAAAGGACTTTTCAGCTCAAACATGGGCATCATTGCATTCATGCTTAGTGCCTCCACTTCAGAAATATCCCCAACTTCTGATCTCCCTTTTGCTTCTGGTCTACAGCTACTTTTCAGCTTTTAGTAGACTTTCTTTCTCTGCCTGCTGAACTCAGGGCTTACATTGACGAACTCAGGTGCTTTAATTCCAAACCCAAAGACCTTCTGGAAAAATCCACAGACAACTTCCTAGAATTCCAGACAAGACTCCACCCTGAATTACTCATCTTGATGGCAAAAGAGGTTAGTTGAGATATCCGATTAATCTAAAAATCTATTAACTTCTGGCTTCAAAATCAAAATCTTTTGACCCCGAGGTTTGTACGAATAATTTAAATTTCTAATGAAATCAGGGCAATTCTCCTCAGACTTACTGACTGCAGTTCCCAGCTAAATGAAGGCCACCTGTCATTTTTATGGCTCTCACCCTCCTAACTCTGACCTTATGAGTACACAAAGAGCCTTCCGAACTGCCATTATTTGAGGAGTTCTGGCAATTTCTAAAAGTCCAGCATATCAATTACCTTACCCGTACAAATTTAACCTTTCCAAATGTAAAAACTACCTCTAAAATATTAATATGAACCCTAAACTATATGATTACTATACTTACTCTGAACCACATCAACCCAAGGGGCTGGCAGTAAATGATAAATATATTATGTGAAAGATAAATGAAAAAACAACAACTGGTCTGTGCTTATTATGAACCAAAGTTTGAAAAAAAACTGATGCTATTTGCTTCAGAGAATTCCGGTACAATTTGCAGTTTTGAATCGTTGATTCATTATGGAAGCTGCAATAATGAATTCAAATAGAAATGCACGTTACAAAAATTGCTAATCTAAATCTATTAATTGTTAACCATTTCTCAAGTATAGCAGTACTGTTAATCAAGCCATAAAAAAGAATTGTCACATTATATACTGCTCATGAAATACCTTAAGAGCTACAGTGACACACACCGTGACCTAGCCACTTAAAATCATTAATAAAAAAAATCTGATCCTTATTAAATTACTGTTTTATGGGAGCTTGCTGTGCTCAAATTGGCTGTGATTCCGATATTACAACAGTGACTGCACAAAATAAGTTAACACTTTGGGATGTCCTGTGGATGTGAAAGACACTTTATAAATGCAAGTCTTTCTTTTTTCCTTCTAGGTACAAATATACAAGTGCAGGTACAAATGTCCTTTTATTTAGGTGTGGTGTGGTTTTGGGGAAAGAAGAGAAATTGGAGAGAAATGTTTATCTCAGATGCCAGGAGTTTAATGCTGATGTACTTGGCGACCAAATGGGCACAGGACAGATGCAACAGTATTTTATTAGAGGGCAGATTTGTTAACCAAAATAGACATGCTTGTCAGAAAGTAAAACATTTGTAATGTGATGATCAAATGGATCTTCACACACAAAACACACACACCCCACCACAAAGCTTCTGTTTTAAAAAATTGGAAAGCATCATCAGCCGGCATGGACATGGGTGGAATGGCCTCCTTGCATACCGTAAATTTATATGATTCTATAATATTGTTTAAACAGTAACTATCTGGTGCAAGAACAGATCACAGAAGTTTCATTTTTACTAGAAGATGTCCCTTGGCATTGCTCATGATAAGTTGGAGATCACGATGCTTAATCATGATAGAAGCATTGTACTAAAGAGCTCACAATCAATTGTAAAAATTGGATTATAAAATGGATTATACAATAGTTAAATATTTACATTTTGATAGCTATTTCGTAATAGGCACAAAGGGACTTCCTTCAGGAAAGTCTTCAGCTGCAAACATGTAATAGTGTTTATTTTGGCCTGTTCTCTTAAATATACCAAGTCTAACTAGGCTACAGAAGAAATCTGGGGCGGGATCATTCCAGATTTGCACTAAATGTGGTAGCGGGCGAGAAAAAGGACATTTTATGTGCCGGCCACAATGGCAGCTTTTCATGCCATATTGTCCCAATCCCGCCTCCTTAATTATGCATTCCCGGGAAACATGCCGTTTCAATGGTGGGCGGGCTGTCATTCGGTTGCCACGCAATCATCTCGCCGCTTCATCACACCAGGTGCTATATTTAAAGTGCAGCCACACGCACACCTCTCAGTGCTTCCAGCCCTGGATTGCTGCAAAGAACACATGGTCCCAAAAGCCAAGGAGACTGCAGTCCCCCCAGTTTAATGACGTGTCCCTCGAGCTCCTTTTGGATGCAGTGAGGGCCCACCGTGATGTCATCTACTTCCACTCTGGCCACAGGATGGGCAGCAACATCACTAATCCAGCATGGGAAGCGGTAGCAGCAGTGGTCATTGCCAACGCCCTACAAAAGAGAACAGCCACCCAGTGCCGAAAAGGGGTGAATGATATCCTCCGTTTCGCCAAGTTAAGTCACTGTTCTCATCACTCTCCATCCCATCATACATCCACAGGGATCTCACTCGCTGCCAGTTCAAGGGACATCACCATTCACTCTCTCTCACACAACCTCAGTGTCCTCATTCTGTCTGTGGGACCACTCACCACCACACATGCCAGGCATACTTATCATCTGGCCTGCCAGGCATCCTGCTTACACTTTCTCTATCTCTATTCATGCAGGACAAGCTGGCACACAAGAGGGAGAGGCGCAGACTGGTGGAGGAATGCCTGAAATCAAGGTCCTCACAGACTTTAAAAATAGGGCCATCCAGCTGGCCGGAGAGGATCTGGACCGGTCCTGTGCTGGCGGGGAGGTTGGTGATGCTTGACCAAGTGAGAATCCAGCAGTGCAACATCCATCAGACAACCTGCGAGTGATGTGTCCTGTTCTGCAGTCCCATGCCATGCACTAATTATCTCTCCTTGCTTTCACAAACATATCTGGGAAACAGCCGACAGAGTTCACGACCCAGGGCCTCCAATCAAGCCCCGAAGAAACCTCTGAAGAGGGATCTGAAGGTACCTTCACTGAAGTTCCGTCACAGTGCTCACCTGCACCCTCCATCAGCGCAGAGAAACACACCTCAGTGAGATCTAGCTCTAGAGTAGCCACGGGATCACAATCTGGTGAGCACATTGCACTGTCTGATCCATAGCAGGCTGCGGCAGGGACTTCCCAGGTCTTTGGCACACAGAGGACTGCTGGAGGCCAGAAACTTGCTGAGTCCAAATCAAATGACGAGCCTCTGGATTTGATCATACCTCACTTGCTGGAGCTGCAAAGGCAAGCTTGGGAACACCAGGAAGGGATGTCCGCTGCACTCCTCAGATTGCAAGGCACGATGAAGGAGTCTGTCTGCCTTCAGGCTGAGGTGATAGCGCCAGCATACCAACACACTGAGGTCAATACTGGTAGGATGGCGGCCGCCACAGAGATCTTGGTCCAAGATATCGCTCCTGCATTGCTGCACGGGCTGAACTCCATCGCTGACACCATAGTTGGCCTCCAACAGTATGTACGCGAGAGGGGTGCAGGACAGTTCGATCTCACTCCAGCTATCCCTTCTCCTCAAGGAGTCAGCCAGGGGCCGTCAGGCACCCATAGGGAGGAGTATCAGTAGGTGCACACTCCAGGGCCATCCACCCAGGTGACTCTGGGAGTATCTAGCCCATCCGAATCCCCTCTTCCTGTGACTCAAGCAGCTCCAGCTCCACAGGCCGAGGAGGGTGCCACTGCCACACAGCAGGACCCTGAAAGCAGGCTAAGGCCCTCCAGGTCTCGGCCCTCCAGAGGACACCCGCCAAGGTCATCTCAGGCAGGGCATAGCAGTCAACAGGCTGCCTCCACCTCCGCTGTGGATGTCCAGGAAGCACCAAGACGTATCAGCAGGGTTGGGAAGGTTAAGAAGATGTAACTCTTTTCGAGTCAAAACAATTAACTAAAGTAACAATAACAAGGGGTAAATCAAGCACAGCCCCTAATTCAGGTCAGCTGTAAAACTAAGGGCAAAGTTTAAAGGAAACTTACAAACATTAAACCAAAATGTGATTAAAGGGGTCAACAAAACACCCCAGTCCCCGCGGCGCCCACCGGGCACGGAAGGCCTCGATGGTGCCGGCAAACACCGCGTGCTCCCTCTCCAGGGACACCCGGCCGCGAACGTAGCCGCGGAAGAGGGACAAACAATCGGGCAGGACTCCCCCGTCGATCGCCCGCTGCCTGGACCTGTTGATGGCCAACTTGGCCAGGCCCAGGAGCAGGTTCACGAGGAGGTCCTCCTCCTTCCCGACCCCCTTCCGCACCGGGTGTCCGTAGATCAGGAGCGTGGGACTGAAGTGCAAACAAAATAGTAACAAAAGATTTTTTAAATAACTAAAAAGGGAGTGCAGCCTAAGACATCCTATATATGCATGGTCCACGGACTTCACAAGACCGCAAAAAGGGCAAGTGTCCTGGGAGTCCGTGAACCTAAACATTCTCCTATTGTAGGGGACTGCTGCATGTAACACCCTCCAACCCAGGTCCCCGATAGAAAGAGGGAGAACACCTCCGTAGAGGGCCTCCCATCGGGGGCCTCCGCCGCCGGACAGCAACAAGGCACGCCAGGGCGTGTCCGGGCGTTAAGAAGATGTAACTCTTTTGAGTCAAAACAATAAACTAAATTAGCAAAAACAAGGGAGAAATCAAGCACAGCCCCTAAGTCAGGTCAGCTGTAAAATCAAGGAAAAAAACTTTTAAAGGAACCTTACAAACATCAAACTAAGATGTGATTAAAGGGGTCAACAAAACACCCCAGTCCCCGCGGTGCCCACCGGGCACGGAAGGCCTCGATGGTGCCGGCAGACACCGCGTGCTCCCTTTCCAGGGACATCCTGCCGCGAACGTAGCTGCGGAAGAGGGACAAACAATCGGGCAGGACTCCCCCGTCGATCGCCCGCTGCCTGGACCTGTTGATGGCCAACTTGGCCAGACCCAGGAGCAGGTTCACGAGGAGGTCCTCCTCCTTCCCGACCCCCTTCCGCACCGGGTGTCCGTAGATCAGGAGCGTGGGACTGAAGTGCAACCAAAACAGTAACAAAAGATTTTTTAAATAACTAAAAAGGGAGTGCAGCCTAAGACACCCTATATACACGTGGTCCACGGACTCCACAAGACCGCAAAAAGGGCAAGTGGCCTGGGAGTCCGTGAACCTACACATTTTACGATTATAGGGCACTGCTGCATGCAACACCCTCCAACCCAGGTCCCCGATAGAAAGAGGGAGAACACCTCCGTAGAGGGCCTCCCATCGGGGGCCTCCGCCGCCGGACGGCAACAAGGCACGCCAGGGCGTGTCCGGGCGTTAAGAAGATGTAGTTGCACAGCCTTGGCACAGGTGTTAATCAGTTTTACATAATGTTCACTATTGTAAATAAACTCCCAAGAATGTTTCCCTACCTATGGCTCCTTATTCTGATGAGCAGTGTTCGTGTCACTCAGATGTAAAATCTCAGTTCCTGCACAAGATAAAGGCAGGTATCTCAGTCCAGGGCCTCTTCCCTGTGCTTTGTGCAGCCTTCAGACCAATGTGATGGTCCGGCCTCATACTGTCGGGATACATTAGTGATACCTGCACCTCGATGGTACCTGTCATTGCTGCCAGAATGTCATGGGCAGGCGTCACAGAGTTCCATCATTCTCTCTGTGTGCTCTCAGCACTTTTAAGGTGAGGCTGGCCGCCATCTCGTCAGCATCTGTGACCAGTGATGCTGTGTTCCTGAAGGAGTCAGGTGCTGAAGGCTGACAAAGGATCAGGTGCATTTAAAGTTTCACAGCTACATCTCCAGATATGAACCTGATCACAGAGCGTAAGCGAGCTGCCCTTGGCCAGACAGGAATCAGACATTCACAAAGGCTGTGTGAAGATCTATGGAGTGTCCTCATTGCATGTCATCATTGTCCTTCGGGAATCAAGCGACTATTAGGGCTTCTGCTGCGCCCTACGACAGGAGCCTTATCACAGAGGGTTTGTGCACTGCCTTAAGCCAGACAGGAGTCAAATGTTCACAGAAGCAACATAAAGATCTATGGTGTCTCCTCAATGCATATCTTCATCATCCTCCACAAATCTAGCAGCTATGGGGGCCTCCCGAGCACGCCTGCCTCGTCTGGCCAGTGCAAGGGCTTCATCACTGTCATCCTCACCTTTGAGGATCTCCTCACCCTTATTCCTGTCAACAGCCTCCTCACCGGAGGAAACCTCCAGCTTCTCCTAAGCCAGCTCCTCTCCCCATTACAGTGCCAGGTTGTAAAGGGCGCAGGAGGCAACGACGATGCATGACATCCTTGGTGGACTGTATTGCAGGGTTCCACTAGACCGGTCCAGTCACCGGAACCTCATTTTCAGCATCCCAATGGTTTGCTCTACCAAGGTTCAAGTTGCAGCATAAGCCTCGTTGTACCTTCACACTGCTGCAGTCTGAGGCCGCCACGTGGATGTCATCAGGCACGTCCTATGTGGGTAGCCCTAGCCCCTGAGGAGCCATCCCTCCAGCCACCATATGGGTGTCATCAGCCATGTCCTCTGCAGGTAGTCCTTGTCCACGAGGAGCCATCCCTGCAGTCTCTATGGACCCTGGAAGAGGTCAGGGATCTGTGACCGCCTGAGAATGTAGAAATCGCGGACACTTCCCGGGAACCGTGCGCAGACCTACAGGATACATTTGTGGTGGTCGTCCATCACCTGCACATTCAGCAAATGGAAGTCCTTGCAGTTGACATAGTTGGCTGCTTTTGCAACGGAGATCTGAGCGCCACGTGAATGCAGTCTGCACCTGCACCTTTGGGAAGCCTGCGAGCTGGGCAAATCCAATTGCTCTTGCATCCTGGCTTTCCTGGTCCCAGGTGAAATGCACAAAGTTGTGTGCCCTCACGAAGGTGGCATCTGTGACCTCATGGATGCACTTGCGGGTAGAGACTTGTGATATCACACAGAGGTCACCTATGAAGACTGAAAGGAGCCACTGGCATAAAAATTGAGCATTGCGGTCGCTTTCACAGCCACGGGCAGTAGATGCCCTACATGTCCCCATGGTGCGAAATCCTGCAGCAGCAGGTTCTAGTAGTGACCAACCACTTCCCTAGATGCACAGCCTTTGGCGATGCTGGTTCTCAGTCATCTGCAGGAATGAAAGGCGGTGTCTATAGACCCTGGGTCTAGCTAGATGCTGACCAGCAATGGCTTTCTGTGGCTCTTCAGCAGCATGTGAGGGAGCCCGTCACCCCTTCTTCCTGAGGATGCTGCTCCTCCCTCTGTGCAGCCAGGCGCCTCCCTTGCCCCCCTCCCCCCCCAACACGCCTCAATTGTAGGGCAGCCAGTGCTCCCCCTCCAACGTGCCTCAACCACAGGGCAGCCCTTGCCCACACACCCACCCCCACAACATGCCTCTATTGTAGGGCAGCCAGTACTCCCTCTCCAACATGCCTCAACCACAGGGCAGCCCTTGCCCACATACCCACCCCCACAACATGCCTCAACCTTGAAGTCCAACAAGCGATCCTGGCGAGCACTGCACAACATTACTGTGCATTCACCTCCGAACTCCTCTCAAAGTGCAGCCTGCCAAGTGCATGCCTTATATATGCTGCTGTGAAACACATCAGATGATCAAGCATGGGGGGATGATTCTGGCTGGATGGACTTAAAACGATATGCAGATGTATTACAATGAGATTCCCGACATCCGATGGTGGGCAACGCGGCCCACCACTGACAGGCAGAGCATGGAAAATTCCATCCCTGATCCTCCAGCTGCTCAACTGTACCCTGCAGGCAAGAGCTGGTACACCTCAGGTTAATTAGAGCCTAATTACTCCTGCTCAGGGCAGTGTCTCCTCAAATTGGTAACTGCATGTCAGTCTCCCAATTCATTATTTTAGGGAAATGCCAGAAGAAAACAACAGGAAGTGAATAGCTTTCTCACCGCCCAGCTGTAACCTTGCTGCCTTATGAATATTTATTAAACCAGTCAGGTGCAAGTGTGATATATTTTAAAACCATAATGTATGTAAAGTGTAAGTATGACTGTTTGGGGTGTGATGTGTATGCTACAAGTGAATGTTTTATCGGTATGAATACATTTACCAGAGTATTGTTACATCAAAAAGAAGTTTGTTTTATATAATTACAAAGCCAAGATTTGATACTTTTAAATTTATATACACATGTATGATAAGGGGAGAGGTAATCGGGACACAAAACATTTACTTCACAAGTCAAATGATCTATAACCATAAAGGAGTCAAAATTCTGCAGCACAATCTATCTGGACAAAAGCTTTTCGCTCCCTTTCCTAATTAGCTGATTAGTGTCATTACTTGACTTTAGTGTTGTTTTTGGCCTGGGAAAAAAAATCCAACATTACGTTCAAGTCATGGAAAGTGGATTTGAAAATATGGCAAGCTTCCACAGGCTGTCTGCCAAGCTGCTGCAAGGTCTTGAATTATTTTTGAGCATGCTCATGATAAAACCATCAGCATGTTGCTAGGGAAACCCTGTAGGAAGTGGACTGGACACCCACCCACTTCAGCTTGAACATGCAGATTTTAAATCAATTCTATCCACAGTGCAGTCTTGATCATACCAAGCAGTGGAAATGAAACTAAATTTACTCAGGAGCAAAGTTTCATCCAAGTGAAGTTCAATGCTGTATTGCCAATATGCATACATTCTAAAACTTTAAGCAGTTCTGTCAAGAATTTAAAGGGTTTAGCAGTTCACTGGAGACTGAAAATCTGTGGATGCAATTTTCTCCGCTTTCAATTTATTTTACTTTGAAAGATCAGACAAATGTTCAATAATGTGGCATACACATTATGATATTCATTGAGAAACCTGAAGCTAAAAAGAATAATTGTTGTAAAATGTGATGACCTGTTGATCTGTTAGCTTTATGAATGTAGCAACATTGTTGCATATAAGCTAGAGTTGCTGACATTTGCTATAGCTTGGAAACAGGTAGCTTTGACATTTTGGGAGTGGTGTCTGCATTATGGTTGGAAAATAAATGAAACTTCCATTGTTCAATCTATTGTTCTTCTTTGAGCAATTTGCCTTCAGGTTTTTCAATAAATTAAAAATCCCAACAAGGTCAATTTGTTTGTTTCGTGTTTATATATTTATATTAAGCTTCCCGCTGAAGAAAAATTTATTTAAAATGCTTAACCAAAAAAATTCAAGCTCTGTATCTTAATATTATTCTATAAAGGCAATCAATTCCTTGTGATAGTTTCTGACCCCAAATTTTCAAGTAGAAAATTGCAAAAATGTCCTACCTCTTGCTTCTTTTCCTCAACGTCCTCATCATTCTCTGCTTCCTCTTCCTCCTCCTCCTCATCACTACTTGAGGATTCTAAAATGACACTCATGTCCACCTTCCAGCTCTCAGGAACAATCCGTTGCTGGTAGAATTTGTGAGCTTCTTCAAGTGCTACAGAAAACCAGTATTCAAAAGTTAGATCTTATTAATTTGGTTGATATCTGACCAACATAGAATCATTTGGCCATCATATCTATGTCAGTTCTTTGAAATAACTGGCCAATTAGTCCCACTGCCCCACACTTTCCAAATAGTGCTGCAAATCCTTACTTTAAGTGTATAAAAATTCCCTTTTGTAGGTCACTACTGAATCTGCTTCTGTTGCCCTTCCAGCCAGTACATTTCAGATCATAACAACATGATGTGTTAAAAATATTCTCATCTCCCCTCTGGTTCTTTTGCCAGTTATCTTAAATCTATGTCCTGTAGTTACCAATCCACCCACCCAGTGGAAGCAGTATCTCCTCCTTCACTCCAGCAAAACCCTTCATTGTAATGTTAGGCAAGCCAACATTGGCAAAGTCAGTTTCACTGGTCGCTTCTCAGTTGATAAAAGACTTGTAGCAGTCAGATAAAAGTTTACAGCACAGATTCACCATGCTCCCAGAAGTGAAAATATGGAAGTGCCCTGGACCCTATGGAACATACACCCATAAGTTTAGTAGGAATGCAGCTTTTTGAAAGTGAGCACCTATAGAAATGGAGGCATATTTACAAAAGCAACACAGCTTCTCCAAACGTGGAAGTGATGCCTAATGCTGAATTGCCAAAAAGATTTAGCTGTTTACTAGAGACCAACAAGCAAATCAATATATGCATATTTGTTTGATTATATAATCCATAATAAAATATTTTGGATCTACCTAAAATACAATATGTTTAATAAGGAACATGTACATGCCTATGTATATTCATTTATGCAGCATTACATGCAATGTACAGCACAGAAACCAGTCAATCAGCCTAACTAATCTGTGTCATGTTTATGCCCCACACCTCTTCATCGAACTATCAGCAGAACCTTCTATCCCATCCTCCCCCATGTCTTTATCAAGCATCCCTTGAAATGCATTAAAAAGAATTGTCCTTAACTACTACGAACAAGTTCAACATTCTAACCACTCTTTGGGTAGAGAATTATCCCCTGAATTACCTATTGGATTTAATAGTATTATGTTTGTGGCCCCTTGTTTAGGTCTCCCCACATTTTCTCCACATCTACTTTATCAAATCATCAAACCATTTCACATTCTAGGAACAGGTCAAGTCATCCTCAACCATCTTTTCTCTGAAGACAAGAACCCCCATCAAGTCAGTTCAATTTTTACTGATTGGTATAACCTCAAGTTCTGCTATCATCCTTGTAAAAATAAACTGCATCTCCTCCAGTGCCTCTATATCCTATTTTTATTATATTGAGAACAGAACTGTGCACAGTACTTGTAAATATAGTCTAATCAAAGTTCCATATAAGTTTAACATAATTTCTCTACCTTTCAATTCTATCACTCTAAAAATGAACCCCAATGATTTGCTTTTATAATGACTTTAGAAATCCTGAAATTAAATAGCATGTAAGTTAAACAAAAAAAAAGAAATGATGGAAATACTCGGCAGGTCAGGGGACATCTGTGGAGCGAGAAATAAAGTTAATGTTTCAGGTCAATGATCTTTAGTAAGAACAGGGAAAAGATAAAAATGTAATAGGTTTTAAGCAAGTGAAAAGGAGGGGGGGAATGAAAAAAGAACACAAGTGAAGGTCAGTGATAGGGTGAAGACAGGAGATATTAAATGACAATACAGTAGTGGTGCAGAGCCAAAAGGACAAGTTCTTTCTCCACCCTCCCCCTTTCACTTGCTTAAAACCTATTACATTTCTAACCTTTCTCAGTTCTGACGCAAGGTCATTGACCTGAAACACTAACTCAGTTTCTCTCTCCACAGGTACTGCTTTACCTGCTGAGTATTTCCATTATTTTCCGTTTTCATTGCAGGTTTCCAGCATCTGCAGTATTTGGTTTTGTATTACCATGTATGTTAAGATGGACAACACTGAATGCTCTCTTAAAGACAGCATTAAAGAGTAAAGGAGAAATTGACAGCTGTGGCTTGGTTACCCTACAACTTACTGAAATAAAGTTGTCACACAGATGGAATGATATGATGCTTTTTGGTGTAATTTTGTTCCCAAAGGTACAGAATATCAACACTAAGGAAGGAAGCTTCTAGTGTTAGCATCAAGCGTTGCACAAATTTAAGATAGGTGGCAATTCTACCTACCCTTTTCTACTGAGAAAATCTTCACTTGTCAAAATCACATCAATTTTTCACATTATATGTATGCTTGCAGCCTCTGAGTGAAGCTGCTAACTGGTGCAACTTGAATTTGCTGTACAGTGAATTAAGACTGCCCAACTTATTTCAATTAGCATCTACTGAGTTATCAGTCATTAGAGTTGTGACTTGCAGTCCACCTATGTGGAACAGATTTAGATCCAAGTCCCAGAAATGAAAGAAACAGTCTGATAATTACTTGAGCCATACACTCCCGCCAACATCTCAAGTCAAAATCACAAGATTATGTAGTTGGAATAAATGCAAGTGGCACTATAACAAGCTTTACAATGGTAAAAACTAGAGACTCCATTATAAAATAAAAATTTTATGGTTTATCACAGCATTCCCCCTATGGAACAAAATCAACCTCCTGCATGGACAGCCCAACAGACCACAAGTACAAGTGCGTGTTTCACAATCTAGAGCTCTAGCCTGTTGTCTGACTCTGCCATTTAGATTTTACTGTCTAAAAGCAGGAAACAAGGCAAAAGCCCTCATTCATGCCATGATTCAAATATGCTGGTCACAACTGGCAGCACTAGATGATAGGGGAAAGATTTGCAATTCACTTCACCTTCGATGCTAGTTTCCTTTCCTTACCTTGTTTAACAACCGGGTCTGGTTTTGAAACTTTGTCCCAGTCAAGCTCTCGGATATCCTTTCTTGCTATAGGATAGCTGGTTTTTAAAAGAAAGACACCAGGGTTCAGCTTAAAATAAAGAGCACTGGCTTTGTCACATATAACCTGATATTCTATTAGACTTTACAGTCCTAGTACTAACTACTTACCAAGTAACAAAAACCAAATTAATAAATACAGCCCTATCGTTTTCAATGAAGTGTCCCCATGCATGCACCGCCTCTGTTACTACATAGCTAATTATCTAAATTTACTTTTGAAAACTGAGCTTCAAATGCAGACAACCATGAGAAGATAACACTTAAAACACCCTGCTCAAGTCCTTCTTGACATTGCTGCACCAGTAACTCCTCTCCTGAGCAGATGGTCACACAATGATTCATGAAGAAAGGGTTTTATATCCATAAGTCTGAACACTTGAGAGTACAATGGTTAATAATGCAGTTAAAAACTGTGCATTTGAAACTGTTTTGTGGAAGTTGCATTTAATTTGGTCATTTCAATCTTGTTAGTGAATTCCTGGTTAGAATTAAGTATTTAAACTGCCAGCCAAACAATATGCCATGATGAGATTGAACGGCTTTAGTGCCATCATCTTTGTTCTGACTTTAGCAATTATGATTGCATAAAGAAAATGGTCCAGTCACACCTAGATTATTTTAAAGGAACAATTTACAAATGATAGCAGCAATAATCACTTTACAACAATGTAGGACAAGGACAACAAAAGGCCATTCGGGTTACTGAAGCTTAATATTAAACAACATGGTGCAGAGTGGCAATCTATACAGTTTCTCTGTGGTTTCTGTTGAAGTGACAGCAGATTGGGAGAACCCCACAGAAAGCACTGGAACCCCACAGAAAGCACTGGAACAATAGCAACCTCATGTAAACATCAGGAAAAGTTTTGGAACAGAATTTAAAAGCTGTCATAGTCAAATACTTGAGTTGTTAAATGATCTTATCATATTTCACCTGAACCAAATTGTTTCTTAGTTTAAAGATAAAGGTAAAATAGACATTTGCGAGCAGCTTCAAAGTCAGTTCTAGTGAACTGCATGTTTAAGCATGAAGCCTGCCAAAACCTTCTTTGCGGTTTAGTGTCACTTCTGAATCTTTTTTTTTATTTGTCCAGGGGTTGTGGGCATTGCTGGCTAGGCCAGCATTTATTGCCCAACATTAATTGCCCTTGAGAAGATGGTGGTGAGCTGCCTTCTTGAACCACTGCAGTCCATGTGGTGTAGGTACACCCAGAGTGCTGTTAGGAAGGGAGTTCCAGGATTTTGACCCAGTGAAGGAACAGCAATATATTTCCAAGCCAGGTTGGTGAATGGCTTGGAGGGGAACTTGCAGGTGGTGGTGTTCCCATGTGTTTGCTGCCCTTGTCCTTTGAGATGGTAGCAGTTGTGGGTTTGGAAGGTGCTGTCTAAAGTACCACTGTGTCGCCACCTCTGCTGGGTCTGTCCTGCTGCTGGGACAGGGCATACCAGGGATGGTGATGGTGGTGTCTGGAACATTGTCTGTAGGTTTGATTCCGTGAATATAACTATGTCAGACTGTTGCTTGATGAGTCTGTGAGACAGATCTCCCAATTTTGGCACCAGCCCCCAGATGTTAGTAAGGAGGACTTTGCAGGGTCGACAGGGCTGAGTTTGCCATTGTCGTTTCTGGTGCCTCGGTCGATGCTGGGTGGTCCGTCCAATTCCATTTTAGCGCTTGATACAACTGAATGGCTTGCTAGGCCATTTCAGAGGGCATCTAAGAGTGAACCACATTTAAGAGTCAACCACATTTGTAGAAAATAATATCTCATCTTTAACAAAGAATGAAACTTAAGTATAGCTTCACTTTGCCATAAAGCTTAGCATTCAAAAATTAGTGCTAGACATTACCTACAACCAGTGTAGAAATCTTTTGGGAGATGGTGACAGATTTACATACTCAAACAGCTTGCAAGTTAAACAGCTTATTTTGCATCCATACGTTTCATATTTACACTTACAATTTGGAGTCTGCAAAGGATCGCACTAAGCATTGGTCCTTTTTCACAGTGATTTCATCACTGCAACTTGGAGAGAGCACCTGAAATGAAAAGGGGCAAGCAATTCTTTAAAAAAAAATTTAAAAGCCAAAGCCAAAACGCTAAAAGATTAAGAAGAAAAATATTTAGGAATATTTAAAGTCATTTTGAATTTCTGCTAATACAACAAGATGCTCTAGATATACATCACCCAACTGGAATTGAAATCTCACTATGGTCACCTTAAGATTGGTTACCAGGTAAGCCCAAAATAAATGTAGACCTACATTGGGATGTTTTCTAGCAAAAGTCATTGGGGCAGTTCAGGGTGCCACGAGATAGCAAGAGGGGGAAAACAGTTTGTGTAATTAAAAACTCTATTAGATGCCAAATATCAGTTTCAATTGATTAAACAAATCAAGATGGAGGAACAGCTTGTAATTAAAGTAAAATACAAAATGTACAGGTACAATTTTCCGACTCATTTCTTTAAAGCTTCATAAGGAACAGCAAATATGAAGTGCATCAATTAGGGACACCTCTCCCCCTCTCTAAGTGTCTTGACATACAAGCCTAAACAGCAAATATTGCTAAGCAATTTGACTCTGGAAGGTTATCACAGCACAGCCTGATTTTTTTTCTCATCAGAGCCATACTTTCCAACAGGGGTTCACTGGATTGTACTCAAGATCTCAAATTTGAGCTCATTTTCTCCTTCTCAAGCCCAGGGGAAATAATGGCAACCCCAGCAATCGAACTACTACCTGAGTATATCAAACTCAGAAAAGATCAGAACAAAGTCTTGACCTATCCAGTCTATTACCTTTCATGCTACACCAGGTAGTGCCATTTTACTCTAAGTATTGAGAAGGTGGTTTAAATTCAATCCCATCAGATTGTGCACATGCTTAATATTAATATGCACTCTTTGCTAAAGTGGTTTTAATGTCCAATCTTTCAACAATAAACCGTATACCCTTACAGCACGTTATTTGCATTCATTTCTAAATCAATGTAAAACAGACATATTAACACACACTCATGGTTGAGAGTAAAACAAATATTTAAAATTAAGCAATCATGATCCAATTACATATCTTAAATCAAGAGTTTGAAAGGTAGGTCCTGTAGTGGTATTATCTCACTTACCAAAGCTGGATACCAGCCTTTTCTCTTGTCTGCGTTACAATCTACATAAACTACTTTGCCCAAAAGTTCATCGTTAAGACGTCGCTTGTCATCATCCTCATCTTCACTTGGTTCCTCTTCCCTTTCATCCTCAGGTCTGCAAAATATATATATTTTTAAATCCCATGAAGTTCTTAATGATGATCATAATGAGGGCTTTAATAAATATTTCAGTTTTGTGCATGTATGCAGATATTTACAAGGGCAAAATACTTAATATCATATCGCATAATACAATCAAAAACATATTTACATAGTTGTGGACTAAGCAGTAATTTGAAGCGAGAATTTGTTTGAATCTGAAGAGAGAGAAAGAACTTGTATGTGGATAGTGCCTTTCACATCCTCAGGATACCCTGAAGCACTTGCACCAATGAAGGACTTTTGAGTGTAGTTAGTGTAAAATAGGGAAACGTGGCAATCAATTCGAACACAAAAGTGAGATGGACCAGTTAATTTGTTTTTGGTTGTGTTAGTTGAACGATAATTGTTGACCAGGTCTCAGGGGGAACTCACTTGTCCTTCAAATCAGTCTGTGCGATCTTGAACATCCACTTGAAGGACAGATGGCAACTCAGTTTAAATGCCTCATCCACCTCTTACACTCCTTCAGGATTGCACTTCAGTGTTAGCCAAGATTATGTTATCAAATCCTGGAATGAGGTTTGAACGCACGACCTCCTGACTCAAAGGCCATAGTATAATCAACTGAGCCAAGCCAAACATTTCATTCCGGGTTCAATTTAGGTTTTCCCTCATAAGCCATTACACATTGAAGCAAAGCCAAACGGGTACTTGGACCAATAAATGTGCTGATTTTCATTTCTTTTGAATAATCTACATATTAAGAATAGCCATAAAAACTTGCCACAGCACAAAATAAAGAATTAAAACTAAGTAAATGAAGGTGTCAGTGGTATGATTTCCAATTAATATGGTACCATTAACATCAGCAGCAAAAAGATGAAGTTAACTGTGTTCATGAACTGACCCAAGAAATATAGATTATATAGATGAAGTAGGAAACATAAAACACAGAATTCACAGCTACTGGCCTGAGACAACCTGCTTTACTTCAACTAATTCAAGGTGCTATTTTTATGCGTTTACCAAAACATACCAAATGAACTTAACAGTTGTATTTTTAAATTGCTTTTTACCAAATTCAACAGTGATCAGCAACTATTATCTCAATGAGTTATCTAAAGAATTTAAATTATATTTGAGTCATAGCAACAACCGTTGTTATATCTGAACCCTTTTTATTTGCATAGTCCATTGCTTTCTTCAATTTCTAATATACTTCTCAAGGGGGTACATTTCCCATCTGTAAATCATGACTGTTGGCCTGCAGACTTTTTAAAAACTGAAATGTGCTCTTCAAAGGTGCATTTTTCTAAATTTAAAATTATTTGTTGCAAACAGATTGGCCTTTTCTGGTTGATAGTTCCTGGCCAATATCACTCATTCATATCAGAGGCCATCAGTAATAAGCATTATGGATAATTTTTTTCCTGGAATAGAAAAGAATTACTGTAATACCTCAAAGTGCGAGATCTCCAATTCTCCTCTTCACAAAATTTCAGAAATTCCTTCAACATTTTGCTGGCATAGAAACAGAGCCCAGCTCTTCAGACAAAACAACAATAGGAGTCAAAAAGACAACCTATTCCCAACTATCCCATCAACACCTCTGGAGCTGTCTGGGAAGCAACTCATTACATGAAGAAATAGGCAGCATTTATATTTAACCTTCTTACTGTTCTGGGTGACAAGCTCGGAGTAATTTCACCCACATTCATCAACTAGTAAAACTTTACTGACAACGTCTTGGAATAAGGTTTGAATGTATGAGGTACGGCAGTTTCAACATAGCAATGAATGAAACCTCAATACCAGTGGGAACATTCCTTGCCTCAAAATTGATGCCCATCAGTCTCACAACATCAGAACTGATTAAGGAGGTTGTCTATCAAAAGCATGGTAAAAATACCTGGTTGCATTATACTCGTACATAATATTAGTGATATGCAAAATAGTTTACCATGTTCTCCTGTGAAACTTATTTCTCTTGTTGTCTAAACACTTTGTGAGCAAGTAATCTGTGCAAAGAATTCCATCAATGATATTTTGAAACTGGATGCCAAACACAGCACATGCTCAATCTGTCTGACTTTCCTCTCCAGGAGGACAATCTCTTTAAATTAAAGAAATATTCGCAGGAACTTTAGTGAAACCACATTTGTGGTCATAAGCATAATCATGGAACACATTAAAATCTGCAAGTACCACTCAACTACCTTTTAAAATTATATCTGATGATCGTCACTTATGTCAGTTGTACTCAGAAGTCTAAACAGGCTTTCATGAGTGTTACGCAGAGAATAACTCCGAAAACTTAATTTTCCATCCATAAAGTAATTAAGAATGAAGAACCATTTTCTAGGTTACATCTCAGACAAATTCAAGAATTCCTGCACAAAATGTTATAGTATAAAACAAAACGTACATGCTGGTAAGAGGGTACTTACGCAGGAGCAGAGGACAATCTCCTTCCTCGGTTTGTTTTCTTCCCAATGACTGGTGTCCCAAAGTGTTCCGGGTTTGTCAGTGGCAACTGATCAAGGGTCTGAAAGCAAGCATTGAAGTTATTGTTCTGTATTATAAAGATTACCTCATGACAATATCTAGACAACAATTGCTCACCTCACTCTCTGCAAAATGTCTCTCTCCCTTCAGGCATAGAGACGTACGCCTAAGGGTCCTCTCATCCCCGTCATCAAACACTAGACAGGAAAAAAAATTCCCAAATTAAATACAGAAATTAGGCAGCAAATTTATATCCTGAACTATGTCATAAACTGCTAACCAGATAAGATTTACAGTAATTCCAGCCATAAGTCAGTCAAATACAACGTTAAAAATGTAGAGAAAATACGACAGTTGTTATTTGTGACAGCAATGGAGTTCCAACATGCCTCAATGTGTAAGGCTGTTGTTACTTGTTGGTATAACTGACAGAAATGAAGAATGCTATTGGCATCTTTGTTTTGATTACACCACATGCATACATACTCACAGAGAATAGTCTAGCTTGTTTCAAGACAAAATGGACCCAGAACAACTATTATGTCTGCAATAAAAACAGAATCTGCAGTATTTTGCTTTTAATGTCTGCAACATGTATCTGAGAGATGGGACAAGTCCCCACTTAAACATAAGCAATAGGTGGTCTTCATTTAAATTTAGATTTGGTTGGCAGCTTTGTTTTGAGATTTACATAGGGTTACATTGGATATATGGCATAGGAACAGGGCATTCAGCCCAACCAGTCTATGCCGGCACTTAAGTTCCATTCAAGTCTCACCCCATCATCATCCAAATCTATCATTGCAACCCTCTTCTCCTCTCCTTTGTCTAGCTTCCCCTTAAATGCAACTATACCACCCTATTTGCTTTAACCACTTCCCGTATTAGTGGGTTCTACAGCATAAAGAGCTACCTATTTTCTTTCCCCTTTGCCCTGGACAAATTTTGAAGATACATCTAAACCTGCCTTGTTCTAATTAAGCCATCCATCTAAAATCTTTAGAGTGAAATAGGTAAACTAGAAAGCCTCTAGGGTAGATGAGCAAACAACTATCACGTAAGGTTTAGTCAGAGACCTTGAGCCAGGTCCAGCTCATTTTGAGGTTTAGCAAAACAAACATAACCATCATTTTTCCATCTACCAATGATGGATAGTTAAAACAGCAACTGCTCTAAATCTAGAATGCATCATCATTACTGCTTACTTCTCATTTGCCAGTTAACAAACTTGTTAAGCAATTTATAGTCTAAACCAAGTTCTAATCAAGCATTCTATTACTTTTCAAAGTTGAAGATGATGATAGGAGTTTTCTGTTTAACCCCTGAGCTCACAGTAAAGGAAGGCTGCAGCTTGTAGACTGCAAGAGCTTGCCTACACGAGTCCTTGGAGTAGCGAATCACAGCAAAATATTTGGAGGAAAATGCAGACTAATATAAAGATTGCCATTAAGCAATTTTTCTATGTAGAATAGGGATCTGATGTCTTATTTGTGAGAAAAGTATATTAAGCTACCAAGAGATAGCCAACTTACACGGGGAAGGGGCCTAACTGGTGTATCACATGCCCTTGAAGTGCTAATATATAGGTTGCCTGCTGGAAGAAGAGGACAAAACTGAAGTATCTTTGATCACTAACATTAATTTCATAATTTTGAAAAGTGAAATTTCAACAAGTAACAAGAAAATGACAATAAAGGAACTTTGAAATAAAAACAATTAAGATGAGAATAAATAGCAAGGCATTTAGCACCAGCATTTTTTTTTAGTTCAATCATGGGGTGTGGATGTCGCTGGCTGCGCCAGCATTTATTGCCCATCTCTAACTGCCCTTTGAAAAAGGTTGTGGTGAGCTGCCTTCTTAAACTACTGCAGTCCATGTGGTATAGGTACATCCACAGTGCTGTTGAGTGGGGTGGCTGGTTTGGGAGTTCCAGGATTTCAGCGACACTGA
Source organism: Cetorhinus maximus (assembly GCF_964194155.1). NCBI lineage: Eukaryota > Metazoa > Chordata > Chondrichthyes > Lamniformes > Cetorhinidae > Cetorhinus > Cetorhinus maximus. The sequence continues at coordinate 51,464,367 of NC_135896.1, read as the reverse complement.
AGGAACAACAATATATTTCCTAGTCAGGATGGTGAGTGGTTTGAAGGGGAACTTCCAAGTAGTGGTATTCCCACATCTGCTGTCCTTGTCCTTCTGGACATTCCGGTCATGGGTTTGGAAGGTGCTATCTAAGGAGCCTTGGTGAGTTGCTGCAGTGCATCTTGTAGATGGTAGACACTGCTGCCACTGTGCATTGGTGATGGAGGGAGCGAATGTTTGTGGAGGTGGTGCCAAACAAGCGGGCTGGTTTGTCCTGGATGGTGTCGAGCTTCTTCGGTGTTGTTGGAGCTGCACTCATCCAGGCAAGTGGAGAGTATTCCATCACACTCCTGACTTGTGCCTTGTAGATGGTGGACAAGCTTTGGGGAGTCAGGAGGTGAGTTACTCACTGCAGGATTCCTAGACTCTGACCTGCTCTTGTAGCCACAATATTTATATGGTTAGTCCAATTCAGTTTCTGTTCAATGGTAACTCCCCAGGAAGTGGATAGTGGGGGACTCAGCAATGGTAATGCCATTGAATGTCACGGGGTGATGGTTAGATTCTCTCTTGTTGGAGATGGTCATTGCCTGGCACTTGTGTGGCATGAGTGTTACTTGCCACTTGTCAGCCCAAACCTGGATATTGTCTAGGTCTTGCTGCATTTAGGCATGGGCTGCTCCAGTATAATCTACAATGAGAAAAGAAAAGAACTATGTTTTTCCCAGTGTGTTCAGGTTACAGCAGTTCTAGCTCATAGTATGGATACATATCCAAAACATCATAATCCCCTATCTTTTCTCTTTACAGATGCCAATTGAGCTGCTGTGTATTTCCAAAATGTTTTTATTTGAAATATCTATATATTGTTTTAATTTCTGCGCAGGTATGATAAAAATCTCTCAACCAATGGCCAAGAAGCCACTGCTCATCAAATTTTGCAGCATAGAAGGTGGTCGATCAGTCTTACATACTTGAGTCAGTTCTGAAGCAGCTATTCATTTAGTCCTATTCCACTTGGCTCTACCTGTAGCTGTCTAAATTTTACCATTTTAAAATATATGCTCAGTTTTCTTTTAAAAACTGTACAAATACTGCTTCCAGCACTGTTTCTGACAAGCCATTCTATGTCCTAACACCTTTGCATTAAAAATCTTGATCTCTCCCCACATTGTTTTGGTGATCATTTTAAATTTATTCCCTCTAGTTATCAATTTACTTACCAGGGGAAATAGTTCTTCCCAATTTATCTCATCAGAGCCTCACACAGTTGTTCACACCCTATGTACTTTAATGGTAGTATTGACTAACGTTCTGATGTCACATCTTTTGGACAGAACTCTGATCGGGTGTGTTGAAGCTTGGTTTGACTTCCATGTGCATACGTAACTATGACAAAGGTAAACTATCCCTCCTCGTTCTTCATGAAACCTTTTGACTTGGTAGATCACAGCATCCTCCTTCCATGCGTCTCCAATGTCTTTCAACTGGGTAGGACTGTACTCACCTGGTTCCATTCATACCTATCCAATCATAGCCAGACAGTCACTTACAATGGCTTCTCTTCCCACTTTTGCATCATGACCAAGGGTGTCCAGCAAGGATCTGGCCTTCGTCCTCTCCGATTTCTCAACTACATTCTGCCTCTTGGCAACATGATCCAAAAACACAATGTCAATTTTCACATGTAAACTGACAATGATGTTCTCTACCTCATCACCGCCTCTCTCGATTCCTGCACCGTCATCAAATTATCATATTGCTAGTCCGCTATCTGGTATCGGATGAGCAGAAATTTCCTGAAGACCAAAGTTATTGTCTTTGGTCCTTGCAACAAACTCTGTTCCCTAGCTACTGAATCCTCCCTTTCTCTGACAACTATCTTAGGCTAAACCAGACTACTCAAAACTCTGGTATCATAATTAACCCCGTGGTGAGCTTCTAACCATGCATCCACGCCATCACTCAGAACACCTATTTCCATTTCCCTAACATTGTCCGAGTCAGCCCTGCCTCAACTCCTCTGCTGCTAAAAAAACACATTCTTGCCTTCATTACCCCTAGACTTAACTATTCCAATGCACTCCTGGGCGGCCTCACACATTCTACCCAATGTAAACTGGAGGTCATCCAAAAATCTGTCGGCCTTACTCACACCACGTTCCATTCGCCCATGAGTGATTTGCTCGCTGACTTACATTGGCTCCCAGTTAAGCAACACCTCAAGCTTAAAATTCTCTTTCTTGCTTCCAAATCCCTCCATAGCATCATACCTCTATCTCTGTAATCTCCAGCCCAACAACTTTTAAGTTCTCTGCACTCTTCTAATTATAACCTCTAAGGATTCCTGATTTTAACTGCTCCACCATTGGTGGCCATGCCTTCAGCTGTACAAAGCTCAAGCTCTGGAATTCCATCCCTAAACCTCTCTGCCTCTTTCCTTCTTTATGATGCTCCTTAAAACCTATCTATTTGTCCAAGCTTTTGGCTATCTAACATAATATCAGTTAATTTGATTGTGTCAAATGTTGGGTTATAAGGCTTCCATGAAGAGCCTTGGGATGTTTGATGACATTAAAGCTGCTGTATAAATAACAGTTGTTGTTTTTGCCAATAAGAGGTTCAATGGAATCTGCCACTCAACTAAAATATTTTGTAAAGAACTGCCAACATTTCAGACCCTAATATTTTCAGAACACCAAGTATTGTCTATGTCAATTTTTAACTGCTGGCTACTTGTTATCATCTTTTCCTTCTGTGTGATTATATTCCTTATTATTACATTTAACTTATCAGCTTTCTCCTAAACAATATAATCCAACAGAATGATGCTTTCACCTCATGAGTAAACAGTGGAGCATGCTTAGTTTGATGTATCAAGGTAAAAGGGAAATTTAAAACATTACACCACACCATTCCTACTGATGACCCACACAGGTTTTAGTATAAGCATGTCTGCTTGTAGAAACTGGTATTTGTTGTCAGCCTGAGTTTAAAGTGTTGGGAGAGAGCCCAAAGCGCAAATACAGATGTAGGAAACTGTTGGAAATCATTTCTTAAATTTATTGGAGTAACAGCACAGTATTGGTGCGACTTGTATAACATTGCTCAGTGCAACACATACAGGTCATTCCGCAGGAAAGTTCCCATATTCTCCCTATAAAAACTGGATACAAAAGGAATTGGAAGAAGTTTTCTTTCAACCACACCCTCGCTACGCTAGAGTTAAAACACAGACTTCCCAGCTAATCCTAAAAACGTGAAACACAGTCTGCGAAGTCCATAACAATGCTGTGTTAAGGGTGTAGTCTGAAATTCACATATAGCATTTCCTATTGAGTCTATTCATCTGTCAAGGGAGTAAACTGCTACCTTGCTGAGCTATTAAATCTTAACTGCAGTACTTTTGGAATTCAGCAAAGAATAGTGAATTCATCTTAAATTTGCAATATTACAAGTTCTGTGTAAAATTAACCCCAGGCTAATGGGCCATAGTGCTAATTATTTTGAAAATATTAGGATGCAAATCACAAACACTTCACAAGGATTATCAAGCAAGTGGAATAGCAATATATCAATGAACCATAAATCTAAGTGAAGTACATGTGGGTGTTTTACTAAGAAAGGCAAATGATGACAAGCAATACATTAATTAGTATTAATAAGTTATAGTGCATTCCAATTAGAAGATATTTGTCTCATCTTTCAATGTAGCTAATGGGAACTTGAGCTTGTATGTTGAATTTGATACAATTATCCCTTCATATTACAGGATCACCATGATTCTCCACTACAACAGGCTGCCAGTGCTGTAGAATTTATCCATTCTATATTGCAATGCTACATTGCATAGTACTAGGGAAGAACATGAAAATGATCTCTATTTCTGATTGCTGGACCTTCCTTAGACTTCAGGGAAGGTGTCACAACCAGAAATAGCAACAACTTGTACATGCTGCTCTGGTATTGTGCGTTGTGACATTGCAATAGAGAACAGATAGCTTCCACAGCATAGGCAGCCTAGGATTTTACAGCCTAGTGATAAAGAAACCTTTGTTTCTGTCTGCAGTATTTGTACTTTCAGTTGAGGGCACTGCCTACTCAAGTTGTCTGCAAAAAAAAGAACCACTTCAGAGATACTTACTGCCTTAATTGGGGGACTTACTGCCTTAATTGGGGCTGTGAAATAAACGGGGCCTATAAGACTTGCATTCAGGGTGGTTTGATTTTTTTCATGAACTGCTGAAAATTAGAAAATACATCGATGTTGACGGGACAGCCATTAAATAATAAATTGGAAAAGCTACCAAATTGGAAACAATTACAGCTAGTAGATGCTAAACAAAATATTGTGCAAAAACCCACCAATTTAGTGGTTATGCTATTTGCTAACATTCCAACACTTACAAATAAGATTGATAGCATTTGCACCATGATAAGTTTTAGTATCAAGAATATTGCCAAATTGATAATTGCATTTACACTAGAAACATAGGAACATGAATAGGCCATTTTGCGCCTTGAGCTTGTTATTCAATGAGATCAGGATGGATTTGCCGAAACCAGATTAAATGCACAAGTCCAAATCTTGCAGGGAAGAGGAGTCGAAGAGCAAAGGTGATGAAGTGGTTTAGGAGCTAGCTTTTCTCTTCTGTAACATAGGTTCCGGCACAGCCCCAATGGCTTCAAAGTCTCCCATTCCTGCTGGCAGTAAAGGGCTGTTAGGAAATGAGTTTGGGAAGTCTCAATCCCATTCCAAACATATTTTAACCAACATCACATAAAACTGTCCCTTGCTTGGTACTAATTGGTAACCATTCAAAAAGCAAACAGGGTGCCTCATGTGGAAAATGGAAGAAAATCACAGTGTCAACATCCTTTTTTTACCTTTATTCTTTCATGGGATGTGGGCGTCGTTGGCAAGGCCAGCAGTTGTTGCCCATCCCTAATTGCTCTTGAACTGAGTGGCTTGCTGGGCCATTTCAGAGTCAACCACTTTGCTGTGGGTCTGGAGTCACATGTAGGCCAGACCAGGTAAGAATGGCAGGTTTCCTTCCCGAAAGGGCGTTAGTGAACCAGATGGGTTTTTACACAATCAATGATAGTTTCATGGTCACCATTACTGAGATTAGCTTTGTATTCCACATTTATTAACTGAATTCAAATCCCACCAGTTGCCACGGTGGGATTTGAACCCATGTCCCCAGAGCATTAGCCTGGGTCTCTGGATTACTAGTCCAGCAACATTACCACTACACCAACGTCTCCCATTGAAGAGTACAAAATTCACACAAAGTTTTTAAAAAATCATGTACTATAAAAAGCCATTTTTATGATCATCATCCTGGCTGCAGACCTTTCACAATGTTACAGCAATGTCAAAAGGGCATTCCCCCTTTGGTAGATTCTATTGGCATTTCATAAGATGGTTGCAGTGCAGGAGGAAGCCATTTGACCCATTAAGTCTATGCCAATTGTCTGCAAGGGCAATTCATCTAATGCCATTCCCCCGTTATTTCTCCATAGCTCTGCAAATGTTTTTCTCTTCAAATAATGCTCTTTTGAAATCCACAATTGAATCTGCCTCCACCACACTAAGACTGTGCATTTCAGATCCTAACCACTCGTTGCATAAATTTTTTCCCTCATGTTGCCTTTCGTTCCTTTGGAAACCACCTTACATCAGTGTCCTCTGGCTGTTGACCTTTCCACCAATGGGAATGGTTTCTCCCTAACTGCTCTGTCCGGACCCTTCATGATTTTGAACACCTTGATCAAATAACCTCTCAACCTTCACTTCTATCTACGTAATTGAAGTCCCTCATCTCTGGAACCATTCTCAGGAATCTTTTGTGTACCCTCTAATGTACTCACATTGACCAAAATGGATCTCTTCACACTTATCTGCATTAAATTTCATCTGCTGCTTGTCCGCCAATTCCATCAAGCTGTCTACATCCTTTTGAAATTCTACACTATCCTCCTCAACAGTTCACAATACTTCCAAGCATGAATCATCACCCAGTACACCAAAGTCTAGGTCATTAATATATAAAGATGATCAGGGAACCCAACATCAACCTTTGGGGAATCCTACTATAAAGCTTCCTCCAGTTTGAAACAACACCATTTGCCACAACTGTTTCCTGTCACTCTATCAAGTTTGTATTCATGTTACTAGCGTCCCTCTTACTTCCTTGCCAATGGCACTTTGTCTCTCAAGGCAGGAAGCAAAACCTCCTCCGGAAAAATTTTGGTGCCACTGGAAGAACATATATGACACTATTTACCATGTGAGGCAACCTTGTAAGATAAACCTGACCTTAATATGGTAGAAGGAAATCTATTGTGAATCTTTCACTGCACCAGTGTATGAAACATAATAAAATCCCTTCAAACCTTTTTTAAAAGTTTTCCATCTGCAAGCTACTGAAAGAGCATAGTCTAACATAGTCTGTGGGGAATGGAGTGATTATATAGTTATTTACAGGCAACAATAAAATTCACAATATGTTAGTAAGGTAAGTGGGGAGATGGTGGTGTTGTTGTAATGTCACTGGATGAGTAGTCCAGAGACCCAGCTAATGCTCTGGGTTCAAATCCCATCATAGCAGTTGGTGGAATTTAAATTCAATTAATAAATCTGGAACTGAAAGCTAGTATCAGCTCGCATCATGATAGTGCAAGTATCATCCATTGTCGTAAAAACCCATTTGGTTCACTAATGTCTTGCAGGGAAGGAAATCTGCCATCCTCACCCAGTCTGGCCTACATGTGAGTCCAGACCCACAGCAATGTGGTTGACTCTTAACTGCCCTCTGACATGACCAAGCAAGCCACTCAGTTCAAGGGCAATTTGGATGGGAAACAAATGCTGGTCTTGCCAGCGACACCCACATCCCATGAAAGAATAAAGAGACAATGTGCAATTCTCAGTATAACACGTTATATGGGAGCTAACCAATATTATAACAAAACCAGCATTGTTACAGTCTCATTATTGCCATGCAGTGGTACCAATGAGAATAATGCTTGGGAAATCAGGGGCAGCATTGAGAAGAAGCAACGCATACTTTTTAGAAAAACCAAAAAGATCAACACCAGAAAAAGTAGAAGAACATAACCACAAAATGAAAACCAAAATACAATTAAACTGATCAGTTAAGAGACTGGAGGTTCAACTGCATGCATTCTAAGACAGACCAACAGTGTGCATCTCTTCCAGAAATAATGGTAGGATGAGTAGGGCCAGGAAGCTAAAACTAGCAGTTTGTCACTAATGATTTACATCAATTCAGTTATTAAAAAGAGGATTTTATATTTCAGTGAAATCTGTAAAACGCTTCTGGCACCAAGTACAATTTGCTCAGTTGGATACAATCTTGATTCTGGCTCAGAAGGTCTGTAGGTTCAAACAACACACCAATACTTGAGGTAATAAGTTAGGCTAACAATCTGGTGCTGTACAGAGGGAGTGCTATGTTGCCAGAAATTGTACCCTTCAAAGGAAATGTTAAATTGAGGTCCTGTCTCCCATTTATGATGTTAAAGTTGAACTGCAATGATGGTAAAATGATACGTTGAAGGATGAGACCAAATGAGCTAAAGGCCTTTCTTTAACTAAATTTATTAAATTACCAATCTATTCCTCACCTATCCTGATGTTTATACTGTGGTATAGTAGTACCCTGATCCAATTAATACCCTCCATCCATGTTTATGTGCACTTTACAGCAAAGGTTAATGCATAAAAATTAGAAGCACAAAATACTGTAGGCCATTTCTCTTTCCAAACTCAAGTCATCTGTACTGGTGCTATCAACATGCCATGAGATTAGTTACAAACTGTTTTAAAGAGACTTGTTATGCATGCATTCGGTGGCAATGTATTAATAAAAATGGTTACAGAAAGGTATCAGTGCTCTTTTGGTAGGGGGGAGAGGATGCTTAGGCCAAAGATAATTCTCCACAATAGAAGAAAAACATTTTCTAAAATTATGCCACCTCTCGAATGTTGACAAGTAACTTTAGATTGAAAGACACTGAAATTAAGAATAAAATAATTAAATGGGTTAGTAACTATTTGGAACAGAAGCAAAATACTGTGGATGCTGGAAATCTGAAATAAAATAGAAAATGCTGGAAATACTCAGCAGGTCTGTTGGTATCTATGGAAAGAGAAACAGTTCATGTTTCAAGTTGATGACCTTTCATCAGAACTGGGAAAGGCTATCAGCTTGAAACGTGAACTCTATTGCTCTGCACAGATGCAGCTGGACCTGCTAAGTATTTCCAGCATTTTCTGTTTTATTAACAATTAATTGCGTCAGATAAAGGACGGCTTTGGTTCATCGGACCTCACACTTCCAGAATATCACTTAGAACTCCTAAATTAAGAAATATTCTTCTGTAGCAGAATGCTCCCCTCCCACAAACCTTGTGGATGCTAGGAGCTATTGCTTTTCCTTCTGTCTGTCAAACACAAGCTCACCAATCACTCGAGGAGGACTGATAAACTAGTGTGCTTTTTTTTATTCAAAGGTTACAGTAGTACATACACACTGCTGGAGAACTCTTACTAGCGAGTCTTACTAGGCCAGCTAACACATTCCAACTACTGTCACGTGACAGATGACATCGTATCCGAAGGTAAAAGCAAATACTGCAGATGCTAGAAATCTGAAATAAAAACAGAAAATGCTGGAAAAGCTCAGCAGGTCTGGCAGCATCTGTGGAGAGAGAAACAGAGTTAATGTTTCAAGTCCGTATGACTCTTCTTCAGAGCTAAAGAAAAGTAGAAATATGATGGATTTTATACTGTTTAAGAGGGGGTGGAAGCAGGTGGAACGAGATAGAAGGTCAGGGGTAGGTGACAGCTAAGGAGAGATGACAAAGATGTCATTGACACAAGTCAAAGGGAGTGTTAATGGTAGTGGTAAAGGGTAAAGGTGGCGAAGGTGTTAATAGCAGAACAAGGGTCAGCACTCCGTGAAAGCAAGACGTAAAAATAAGTGGCAGATGGCCCTGTGGGGTCTGGGGATAAAGGGTTTAAAAATGAATAAATAAAGGAATAAAATAACGTTTTTAAAAAAGTATATATATATATAAATAAATATATAGGCAAGTAAATAATAATAAAAGATTGGATAAAAAAAGGAGTCAAGAGGGAGGGGAGAGTTCATGGTCTGAAGTTGTTGAACTCAATGTTAAGTCCAGAAGACTGTAAAGTGCCTAATCGGAAGATAAAGTGCTCTTCCTCCAGTTTGCATTGGGCTTCACTGGAACATTGCAGCAAGCCAAGGACAGACATGTGGGTACGAGAGCAGGTGGTGTGTTGAAATGGCAAGCAACAGGAAAGTCTGGGTCATGCTTGCAGACTGAGTGAAGGTGTTCCGTCCAGTCTGCATTTAGTCTCCCCAGTGTAGAGGGGACCGCATTGGAAGCAGCGAATACAGTAGACCAAATTGAAGGAGGTGCAAGTGAAGCACCGCTTGACCTGAAAGGAGCATTTGGACCTACTTCTTGTACGGGATGATGTCTGCACCAGCCAGAAACAGATCCAGTTCTCGCTGTAGGGTTCCCATAGTTGCATATGCCGCTGTGAAACTATGGGAGACTATGAGGTTAGAAGCTGTGGAAGGAAGGTCTCCAGAGGAAGTGAGGTCAGTGACAGCCCTGGAAACAATGGTTTATGTTCGCTGGCGGGATCATGGATATCATATTCTGTCTGATGACGCATACAAATTATGGACCTACCCACTTAAAGAATACTACAACAGGAGCCATTCTAAAGCTTACTTTGGTTACAAAACTTATAGTTCAGAAGAATATTATTTTTGATAATAATGGAGCTATTATCAGGTCAGTTTTTAAAAATATTAAATTTAATATTAAATTAATAAATTTAAATGTTAACATTTCTCCATATATTAATGGATTTAAACATATGAAACTATGGAACCCTACAGCGAGAACTGGATCTATTTCTGGGTGGTGCAGACATCATCCCGTATAAAAAGCAGGTACTATATTTCATTAAACAGGGCCGGAGCAGTCGCGTAGATTAGTATAGATTGTCTAAGGTGTGGGTGCAGCAAGGATTGGTCAGAGAAATATTCCAGATTTTCATTCTCCTCTCCCAAATGGCCTGGGTTTTAATCTGATCTCCATCTCTCCCAGCATGTTAATTGACTTTTGGATGGAGTTGGCGACATATATATTGTGATGCACAAGGCAAATGTGTGGCACAGCGCATCTGGATCTGCAGAAAGAATCTTAAATACATTCTTAGAACATTATGCATTTTAAATAAACGGAATTATGAATCTAGTTTCAAAAACATACTGAAGGTTGTCACATAACAAAACATAAAGCAGTTCACTCACCTACAGTATACCAGCTAGCATCTGTCAGTTTATTGATGGCAGCCTCCTGGTAAGAGCCATCAGACCCTTTCACTTCCACTGATGCTCCAATCTGAATCAGAATACAAAGCATTTTGAAACAAAAATAAACATCCCATGTGAATCTTACAATGCACCCATCAGATGTAAAGTGGTGCAATCCAAATATGATAAAGTAATGCATACAATCTGTGAAGAATAAGTCCAGACAGGAACTATAGAAATAAGACAGATTACCACCTTCCAAGGTGGTAATAATTCCAAGAATTATTTTATATTATCAAGGTTTCATCACTAACGTACTGCCTGTGTCAATCATCATGAAAAGAGATGCTTGTCAACTTGCATAAGGAAGAAATAACTGGATTAAAATGAATCAGTGTTGTAGGAAGCATGTATTTCCTTGCAAGATTACTTGTAATATTTTAAAGGAAGGATGATGTATGACATTAATGCTAAGGTAAAATTTCTGGGAATTGTACAAGAATAGCTCATGTCTTAGGAGGTCTTGTGGCACAGTGGGTAGTATCCCTGCCTCTGAGCCAGAAGCTCCCAGTTCAAGTTCCACTCCTGGATCTGATGGCATGGGAAGGTGCATTCATAATGTGGCCAAAATAGGCTAAGTATCAACCTGTAAATCTTTTCATCATATGCCAATGGCAGGCAGTAAAGAGTGGGAGAGGTCTAGGCCCAGCCTCTTCAGAACTTCGTCAATTACCTTCCTTCCATCATAAGGTCAGTTCAAGTGGGGATATTTGCTGATGATTGCACAATGTTCAGCACCATTTGCGACTACTCAGATACTGGAACAATCCATGTCCAACTGCAGCAAGGCCTGGACGATATCCAGGTTTGGGCTGACAGGTGGCAAGTAACATTTGCGCAATTACCATCTCCAACAAGAGAGAATCTAACCATCACCCCTTGACATTCAATGGCATTACCATCACTGAATCCCCCACTATCAACGTCCTAGGGATTTCCATTAATCAGAAGCTGAACTGGACTAGCCATATATACACTATGGCTACAAGAGCAAGTCAGAAGCTAGAAATTCTGCGATGAGTAACTCACCTCCCGACTCCCCAAAGCCTGTCCACCATCTACAAGGCACAAGTCATGAGTGTGATGGAATACTCTTCACTTGCCTGGATGAGTGCAGCTCCAACAACACTCAGGAAGCTCTGCAAGAACTCACCAAGGCTCCTTAGACAGCAACATCCAAACCCATGACCACTACCATCTAAAAAGACAAGAGCAGTAGACATTTGGGAACACCACCACCACCTAAGTTTCCCTCCAAGCCAATCACCATCCTGACTTGGAAATATATCGCCATTCTTTCCCTGTCGCTGGGTCAAAATCCTGGAACTCCCTCCCTAACAGCACTGCAGGTGTACCTACTCCATATGGACTGTAACGGTTCAAGAAGGCAGCTCACCACTACCTTTTCAAGGACAATTAGCGATGGGCAATAAATGCTGGCCTAGCCAGGGACGCCCACATCCCATAAATGAATAAAAAAATAAATTCCTGATCAGCTAAAAGGTGGAAAAAAAATTGGAGCATCTATGATCACTATTCATAGCTCTGGACTACAACATTCATGTAAAAGTGCATGTTGCCACAGCAACTTGGACTCCTTAGGAGCTCAGTTGACCAGACGCCCAATGTGGATCAGATTGGTACCAGCTGCACGGGGTTCGGTCCCCATTCCTGCTGGGGCGGGTTTGGGACCTGCCTCCTGCCCCACCGGTAGTGGGGGTCATGGTGCTGTGGGTCAGACTTGCCTTCAGGCAGAGAGCTGAAGAGGAAAAAGCAGAAAGCTCATGTCTATGATCCCACACTTGTATACTTCTTCATCTTCGCCACAAAATTAAAAGACACAACATAGATTAAGCATTTTCGAATAAAAATCAGGCAGGTTTGTTTTAAAAGTAACATTCCACCAATTTATTATGTCAGCTCTCAGCCAAAACTGACCCCAAATAATTTTAACACCAATCTTTACATTTCTAAATTGTGACACCGTTTTGAGACTGTTGCAAACAGCAAAGTGTCATTGGAAGATATTGTCCTGGCTATTGTACCGAACTGGTCCAACCTAAACTTCAAACCTGCCAATCTGTCAGCCGTAGCCCAATCCCTGCATTGGCTAGCAGCAGTGGGTTAATCAAGCTCAACACCATCTAGGACAAAGGAGCCCACTTGATTGGCACTAAATTCGTCTCGTTAAACAACCATTCCTTCCACCACCAGTGCACTCTGGCTGCAGAATGTACCATCTATAAAAGATGCACCGCAGCAACTTGCCAAAGCTTTTTAGAATGCATCTCCTAAACCCAGGATCTTTACTATCTAGAAGGACAAGGGCAGCAAGCGCATGAGAACATCAGCACCTCCAATTCCTCCTTCAAATCACACGCCATCTTGACGTGGAAATATATCACTATTTCTTCATTGTTGCTTTGGTACTTTGGGAGTACCTTTGCCACACAGACTGCAGGGATACAAGGTGGCGGCTCACCATCACCTTCTCGAGGGCAATTAGGGATGGACAATACATTCTGTCCTTGCCAGCGAGGTCCACATCCCATGAATGAATTAAAAACATCCTGCTGGTGAGTCTTGGTAACATGCGGCTTATGAAAGAGCAAAAGAGGAATTCTGCTCAAACTTTTTCTTCCTGAAGTTGGCTTGATTTCACCCGTCTCCCTTTGCCTTAATAGCTCTCTCAGGAAGTAACATTTCTAACAGCTGGGAAGGTATTGTTGCCCAGGGCGAGCACTGATGTACGTGATGGTCTTCCCTGGCCCTGCTTTATTATATCTTTATAACTTACAATCTTACTTCTTTAACCATAGAACCACAGGAAATTTACGGCACAGAAAGAGGCCATTCAGCCCGTGACTGCGCTGGCCATAAAAAGAGAAAAACGACACTAGCCACTCATTTTTAATCCCACTTTCCAGTACCTGGTCTGTAGCCTTGTGGGTTACAGCACTTCAGATGCAGATCCAAGTGTCTTTTGAGCTGAGAGTTTCAGCCTCAACCACCGATTTAGACAGTGAATTCCAGGCACCCACCACACTCTGGGTGAAAGTTTGTCCTCATGTCCCTCCTAATCCCTCTACCAATCACCTTAAATCTGGTAATTGATCGCTCAGTTAGGGCAAATAAGTCTATTCTATCTACCCTATCTAGGCCCCTCAATTTTGTACACCTCAATTAGGGCACCCCTCAGCCTCCTCTGTTCTAAGGAAAACAACTCTAGCCTATCCAATCTTTCTTCATAGCTGCAATTTTCAAGCCCTGGCAGCATTCTTGTAAATCTCCTCTGTACTCTCTCCACAGCAATTATGACCTTCCTAACTGTACTCAAAATTCCAGCTGTGACCTAACCAATATTTTATATAGTTCCAGCATTACATCCCTGCTTTTGTATTCAATACCTCATCCAACAAAGGAAAGTATTGCAAGTACTTTCTTTACCACCTTATCCACCTGTCCTGCCATCTTCAAGGACCTGTGGACATGTACTCCAAGGTCTCTCACTTCCTCAACCCTTCTCAATATCCTCCCATTTATTGAGTATTCCCTTGCTTTGTTTGCCCTCCCCAAATGCATTACCTCACACTTCTCTGGACTGAATTCCATTTGCCACTTCTCCGCCCACTCAACCAAACCATTGATATCATCCTGGAGACAACAGCTGTCCTCTTCACTATCAACTACACGGTCAATTTTTGTGTCATCTGCAAATTTCCCAATCATGCCACCCACATTTAAGTCCAAATCATTAATATATATGACAAACAGCAAGGGCTCCAACACTGAGCCATGTGGGACGCCACTGGAAACTACTTGCCACTCGCAAAAACATCCATCAACCATTACCCTTCATTTCCTACTACTGAACTAATTTTGGATCCAACTTGTCACCTTACCCTGTATCCCATGGGATCTCACTTTTCTGACCAGTCTGCCATGTTGGACCTTGTCAAATGCCTTCCTAAAATCCAATAATTTTCCCATCACCAAAATCGGGCTGACTGGCCTATAATTATCTTGCCTACCCCTCGCACCCTTTTAAAATATTGGTACAATGCTTGCAGACCTCCAATCCTCTGGTACCTCGCCTGTATCTAGTGAGGATTGGAAAATGATCCTCAAGGCATCCGCTATTTCCTCCCTGGCTTCCTTTAACAACCTGGGATACAATCCATCTGGCCCTGGTGATTTATCCACCTTCAAGGATGCCAGTCCCTTCAGTACTTCCTCTCTCACTGTGTTTATTGTCTCTAATATTTCGCACTCATCCTCTTTAACTAGAATGTCTGCATCATCCCTCTCCTTAGTGAAGACAGAGACAAAGTGCTCATCTAGAACCTTGCCCACACCTTCAGCATCAACACACAAGTTACCATGTACATCTCTGAGAGGCCCTACCCTTTCCTTCGTTATCCTCTAGCTCTTAATGTACTGGGTTTCGTACTGGGTTTGGGTTTTCTTTGGTTTAACTTGCCAATATTTTTTTGGTATCCTCTCTTTGCTTTCTTAATTTCCATTTTTACTTCACTCCTGTACTTCTTATACTCTTCTAGGCTTTCTACAGTATTAAGCTTTCTGTGGCTGTCATAAGCTCTCTTTTTCTGCTTCATCTTACCCTTTAAGCTTTTGGATAACCAGGGGGCTCTAGATTGGGCAGTACCACCCTTTTTCTTTGTGCCGATATTTCCTCACTGTGCCTGTAGGATCTTGTTTTTGAATACCTCCCACTGATTTGACATTGTTTTCCCTTCTAGTAGCTATATCCAGTCCACTCTCACCAGCTGACCTCTCAGCTTTGTAAAATTTATCTTTCCCCAATTTAGAACTTTTACTCCTGTTCTATCTTTGTCCTTTTCCATAATTATGCTAAATTTAACTGTCACTCACCATCCTGACTTGGAAACATACCTCCGTTCCTTCCCTATCTCTGGGTCAAAATCCTGGAACTCCCTTCCTAACAGCATTCTGGGTGTACCTACACCACATGGACTGCAGCAATTCAAGAAAGCAGCTCACCACCATCTTCTCAAGGGCAACTAGGAATGGGCAATAAATGTTGGCCCAGCCAGCAAAGCCCACATCTCGTGAATGAATTAAAAAAAAATTATGGTCAATACCTCCAAAATAGTCCCCCACTGCTACTTCATCCACTTGCCCAGCTACATTTCCTAAGACTAAAAGTAAAATTGCACCCCATCATTGGGCTTGTTACACACTGACTGAAAAAGTTATCTTGAATGCAGTTCAAGAATTTTTTCTCTTTCAACTTTTCCCATGTTACACAGGGTCACCACAATGCTAGTTGACCACACCTTCAGATCAACCTTCCATTTTTTGGATTTGGTGGGTAGTTCTACAGCCAGATGTCCTTCTTGCCGCTAACCCTCCTCATTTATCCAGGCTGGGGACTGGCACCAATACACGCCAGCTTGCCTGCACCAGTGGCTCGGTTCTTTCATAGCCAACAATTCCTGGAGTGAGACTTGAACCCAGGGCCTTCTGGTTCAGGGGCAAGAGAGATACCCACTGAACCTCTCCAGGTCCCTACAACTTCTTCCTGACAAGGTGATAGAAAATTGCCGTTGCAATAAAATATCTTAATTCTGTAGAAATGTTGCTCATGAGCAGATGCCTCAGTTTGAGTGAACCGATTATGGTTGTGTTAATGCTTGGAAAAAAAATAAATTCTTTTAGCATCAGAGCAAGGCACTAGCAAATGAGCATAATCACATTAATGGGAGGTCTGTTGACATAGTTTGACACTATTTCTAAAATTGCCCTCCAACTGCCCACTTTAGGTAACATGATAATAGGAAGATCATTATGGAGATCAAATGAATAAAATGGAGAGAAGGTGGTGAGTGCACTCTGGAGCAAGTGAAAGTAAAATCACTGGCATGGTGGATCATGTATTGCTGCAAAGGACAAACATATCAAAACCACATTAATCTACGTCATGTAACCACATGAAGCAATTCTTCCATTAAGGAAAGGTAATAATTAACATGAGCCATTTTCTGCACATATCAATGAGTAACCAATCAGGTGACCCAATCACAGAATTCAACTGATACGGAATTCTATTCTGTAACTAGATCTCTTAATTAATTTTTCTTTCTAACCATAGCACGGATGCTCAAATTCTAAAGTAAAATAAAACACAGAAGCAGAAATCAAACTTGAGATTTAATCATTCATTAGATTTAATAATGATTGGTTTCACTTTCGCGTTTTTAGTCAATTTTCGAGTCACAAATGAGCATACTTGTATGTGATACAATATAGGGACATCTTTAGTGTACTCTTATGTTTCTGCTCTAAATTACAATACATTGCACAATTCCCGTTACTTCAACCATATGCCGATTATGAGTCACCTACAACAAGGAAAATATGTGTTTAACTAAAATTGCAGGTGGGGAAAAGGCAGTAGTAAAATACATCCGATCTGGTTCTTGATGACTACCAAATACCATAATGCAGAAGCCCAACATTATCACAAACCAGGTGAATCATTAAATAATATCTTCTGCAGATACTGTGTCACTCTGCTTGCAAACATCCCAAGGTCTATCAAAGTGATATATTTTTGTAGCACCAATTGGTCAGCAATGATTGAATTACATTCATAATTATTTGTAAATTGTTGTTTGGTTATACAGAACTTGAGTATTCCTGAAAAACTGAAAGCACGTCTACTTGATCTAGCGTATGCGTATTGTGGGATACCGATCGACTTGGTTGATTTCCACATGCAACACGAATGTCTGGTGGTGCTGAGAGGCCTCAAGGCCAACCCATACATACACATCTGGAAACACAACAAAGGGACTAGAATAGTCATCCTTAAAAAGTGTCACTATAACAAGAAAATGCATGCCATTCTTAATGACGGGTCCAAGTTCATATCCATTGAACCAACTGCTAAGCATGGCCAGACAGCCCTGCTCGAAAGTAGGTTACGAAAACGCTTGTTGGATTTGTGTAAGGGTAATGAGCTGCTGGGTGGTATATGAGATAGGATTCATCCTCACAGCTCACTGTTTCCGCCTATGTATGGGCTGCCAAAGACACACAAAAGTGATGTCTCTTTACACCATATCTTATCTATGGCTGGCTCTGTACAATGTGAACTGGCCAAATGGTTGAGCGAGTTACTACAATCAGTTCTGAGCAAGTTTTCCACATACACGGTAAAGGGTTCCTTCACATTTGCAAAGACCAATACAGGACTTGCATATCAATAGCAATGCCATGTCCATGTCCTTGTTTGGCACTGCTAGCCTATTCACCAATGTACCGCTCAAGGAAGCTATAGACATTTGCACTGTCATTATGACGATCTAGACAGGCCGCCATTGTCTGAATCTGTATTCTTTGAACTTAAGAACTCAGCACTCGTGCAGAGAATTTAGTTTTAATGATACTGTGTATGCGCAAATAGATGGTGTTGTCATAGGATGCCCTCTAGGCCCAGCTCTCGCAAACATCTGTGTCGGTTTCCATGAGAAAAAGGTCTTCGACAGAAATTACCACTAACCTCCTACCCCTTTCATATTTCCGATACATTTGCTATATTTCAATCCTCTGCTGGACGTAAGAATTTCCTTGCACATCTTAATGGGCTCCATCCTACACTCAAATTCACCTTTGAAAGGAGTAATCAAATAAGCTCCCTTTCCTCGATGTGCCAGTTGAGAAATCTGCCAATGGGTTCTCGACTGCTGTCTATCGCAAGCCTACCTTCGCTGGTCACTATACGCATTTGGATTCCTACAGTTCCACACACTATAAGACTGGCGTTATTGGCAACCTTGGAAATAGGGCTTGAGCCATTTTCTTCCTGCTGAAATAGGTGCATCAAAGACATCCTGCGGGTAATAGCTACCCTGATCAGATCATCACTCACTCTACCTTGTGCAAACTCATGAATGGGCCTAAGGCCACCACTTTCTGCCCCACTAAGTGCTCAGTCTGCCTCAGATTACTCTGGAAGGGTAAGGTCTCTCAAAAATTTGAGCGACAGGTGAACATTTCACACTGCTATTATTATTAGTAGTTATTATTGTTGTATTACTGGTATTCCCCACTAACAGGAGGCTGCAAACAAGCCAAGAAGACATTCTGCCTACCACACAAATGAGTAATGTGGTATGAATGTGAACCAGTGCCTGTGAGATGCCAGGTATGTAAGCTGTACGTCCCAACAACTGGCAGATCATATCAAACAACACCTCTCTTCGGCTGTTCGCAACAGGCCAAGTACTGAATGTACCCAACCAGCCCATGCTTGCAAAACTCAAAACATAGTGAACAACATGAGATGTAATTCCACGTTTGGTCGGCACTTGTTAGAAATCCTGATTGTGCCAAGAATTACACTTGACAACCAATTTAAGATTATCAGTCGGGCTCGCAGTGTGGCTCACTTATGCATGCCAGAAGCTACATATCTTAACAAACAGGGCACTGTCCTTTGCAGACAAGAGTAAGCATGTCCACGCATTGTGCCATTTTAAACTAAACAAAAGCTTGGGGGACAGCCATTCCCCATGGCAATGCCATGACCAGAGTCAACCTACCTGGTGTGAATTTAATTTAAGCAAAAGCTTCACAATTAAACGTTCCTTGGTGCATTCTCCAGAGCAACGCCTCCACCAATCACAGTCCACTTGCCAACCAATCAGCAATCTCTTCTCATGCAGATTAAATTGTTGCGAATCTGTCCTGATGACTGCAAGATGAAAAGCTTCAACAGCGTGTCTCTTTGTTGGAGGTCAATCATCTCAGTTCAAGGATATCACTGCAGGAGTTCCTCAGGGTAGTGTCCTAGGCCCAAACACCTTCAGCTGTTTCAGCAATGACCTTCCCTCCATCATAAGGTCAGAAGTGGGGATGTTCGCTGATAATTGCACAATGTTCAGTACCATTCGCAATTCCTCAGACACTGAAACAGTCCATGTCCAAATGCAATATTTCCAAATGCAATATCTAGGCTTGGGCTGACAAGTGGCAAGAAACATTTGTGCCACCCAAGTGCCAGGCAATGACCATCTCTAACAAGAGAGAATCTAATCATAGCCCCTTGATATTCAATGGCATTACCATCACTGAATTCCCCCACTAACAACATCCTGGGGGTTACCCTTGTCCAGAAACTGAACTGGGCTAGCCATATAAATCTGTGGCTACAAGAGCAGGTCATTGGCTAGGAATCCTGCAGTGGGTAATGCACCTCCTGACTCCCCAAAGCTTGTCCACCATCTACAAGGCACAGGTCAAGTTTGTGAAGGAATACTCTCCACTTGCCTGGATGACTGCAGCTCCAACGGCACTCAAGAAGCTTGACACCGTCCAGGACAAAGCAGCCCATTTGATTGGCACCCCATCCACAAACATTTACTGCCTCTACCACCAACGCACAGTAGCAGCAGTGTACACCATCTACAAGATGCACTGCAGGAATTCACCAAGGCTCCTTAGACAGCACCTTCCAAACTCACGACCACTACCATCTAGAAGGACAAAGCCGGCAGACATCACCACCTGGAAGATCCCCTCCGAGCCACACACCATCCCAACTTGGAAATACATGGCCGTTCCTTCAATGTCACAGGGTCAAAATCCTGGAACTCCCTCCCCAACAGCGCTGTGGATGTACCTACACCACATGGACTGCAGAGGTTCAAGAAGGCAGCTCACTTTCTCAAGAGCAATTAGGGATGGGCAATAAACGCTGGCCTCGCCAGCGACACCCACATCCCATGAACGAGTAAAAATCCCACGCCCTTGGAAAACCAAATATAAAATTTAGTAGGTAGAAAAGATTCCTCATCCGACATGCAACCACTATGATCTGCTTTCTCAGCATTGTTCAAAGACCCCTTTTTAAATAGGCAACCAGTTATTTTATAAATGCATATCACAATTTGTCTCACATAATGCAAGTCTGAGTCAAGAACAGGTCGCACAGTGCACTGTGACCTCTCCAGTCTGGAAATCCAAAATCTGGAAACAGAAGTTGTCTGGAATTTTTATGTAGCTGAGGGGTTTGCAGAGATGACTTTTGGGATCTCAAGCTCCCCCTTTTCCGAGGCAGAAATGGTGACCATGGAGGAAAAATAACCAGTCCGGAGGCTCTGGTGGGACAGTCTTTGACCCACTGGATCAATGTTACCAAAAGCAAGGGGTGGACGGTGAGCCCAAAGTGCTCTTTGACCTTAGAAAACACTATAAATAGTAAGTGATGAGAGGGCCCAGGATGTTTGTACGCCAACTTGGTGCAGGCAGAGGCAGGAAAGTGTGACTCAGGGACTGACTGATATGTCCAGAGTGTGGGAAAAACTGAGAGGTCATGCAGCTAAGCCAGGAAGACTTGGTGGCTTCAAACTTTGCTATATTTCTGCTCCTGTCTGCCTGGTGAACACATTCCTTACCCCAAGCTGGCAATTCTGTTTCAAAAGTATTGACACTTGTCTATGTGTATATTTAAGTGAGAGAGAGAAAATAGGAAAATAGTTTGGAAAGCAGCGGTATAGAGGGTACGGATTAGTTAAGGACCTCGGATAAATGCAAAAGTCTTCAAATGTATACAGCAAGTTCCTGTTTTAAGTTGCCCTGTTTTAAGTTGCTCTGCTTTAATGTCAATTAACTAATAGTATTTGCGTTTCGTGTCGGAAGCTTCGTTTTAACCTAGTTTCCTGCCAGGTCTGACATAGGGTTGCATGAGCTGATTGACACCATTTTTTGTGCAGAGGTTGAGTAGGTTGGGTTTTCCTCACTGAAGTTTAGAAGAATGACAGGCGACCTTACTGAAACGTATAAGATTCTTAGGGGGCTTGACAGGGTAGATGCTGAGAGGTTGCTTCCCCTTGTGGGAGAGTCTATGAGCAGAGGGCATAATCTCAGAGTAAGGGGGTGCCCTTTTAAAACAGAGATGAGGAAGAATTTCTTCTCTCAGAAGGTAGTCAATCTGTGGGATTCTTTACCACAGAGGACTGTACAGCTGGGTCATTAAGTATATGCAAGGCTGAGATAGACAGATTTTTAATCAGTAAGGGAATCAAGGGTTCTGGGGAAAAGGCAGGAAAGTGGAGTTGACGATCTCCATGAGGTCAGCCATGATCTCATTGAATGGTGGAGCAGACTTGATGGGCCGAAATGCCTACTTCTGCTCCTACATCTTATGGTCTTATGGCCTTATAGCCTCTCCCGCTCCCTGACCCTCCTGGTCACCACCGACCTTCCCTCTCACCGACCCACCAAGTCACTGCCGACCTTTCTTCTCACAACCTTCCTTCTTACTGACCCTTCTGGTCAATGCCAACCTCCCCCTCATCAATCCTTGTGGTTACTGTTGACCTTTCCTTTTGCCGACATTCCCTCTTGTTGACCTTCTCTCTTGGCAATCTTCTCTCTCACCAACCCTTCCAATTGCTGCTGACTTTTTCTCTCACCCACACACCCTCTTGCCAAACTTACCTCTCGCCCACCCTTCCAGTCACTGACAACATTCCTTCTTGCTAACCATCCCAGACGCTGCCAACCTTCCCTCTCGCTGACCCTTCCGGTCATTGCCGAGCTTCCTTCTTGCTGATCTTCTCTCTCGCTGAACCTCCCAATTGCTGCCGACCTTGCCTCTTGCTGTACCTCCCGGTCACTGCTGACCCTCACTCTTGCTGATCCTTCCGGTCATTGCCAACCTTCCCTCTTACTGATCCTCCCTCTTGTCCCCCTTTTAAGCTTGCAGCTTACCGCTGCAATCCAGCAACTCGAAACTGTTCTTCCTGCCTCTTGCCAGTCACCTCGCAAGACCTCACTCACAAAAAGGGTTCGGGGGAGGAAAGCAGTTTGCAGGAGCAGCACCAAGGTGGGGGAGGGGGTCTAAGCAAAAGGGAGGGTCGGCAAGCACAATCGGCGATGACTAAGAGGGCCGTCAAGCCGGAGGGTTGGGGAATGGGAGTGGCAGCAAGCCAGAGGGTCAGGGAGTAGGAGGGGCAACAAACTGAAGAGGCAGTAAGACAAGGGGTGGGGTCGCTGAACAGGAGAGAGGCAGGGAGTCGGAGGGTTGGCAAGCTGGAGGTGAGTACCAAAAGTCAGAATACTTTTTATATTTTGAAATTTATCTTACTTCAAACGTTATTTCATTTATTTTTTATTTTTCATTCACGGTATGTGGGCTTCGCTGGCTGGGCCAGCACATATTGCCCATCCCTAGTTGCCCTTTAGAAGATGGTGGCGAGCTGCCTTCTTGAACCACTGCAGTCCATGTGGTGTAGGTACACCCACAGTGCTGTTCGGAAGGGAGTTCCAGGGTTTTGACCCAGCGACAGTGAAGGTAAGGCAATATATTTCCAAGTCAGGATGGTGAGTGACTTGGAAGGGAACTTCCAGATGGTGGCGTTCCCATTATCTGCTGCCCATGTCCTTCTAGGATGTAGTGGTCATGGGTTTGGAAGGTGCTGTCTGAAGAGCCTTGGTGAATTCCTGCAGCACATCTTTTTTATCATTCATTCATGGGGTGTGGGCGTCGCTCGCTAGGCCAGCATTTATTACCCATCCCTTATTGCCTTTGTTCATTGCTGTGGATCTGGAGTCACATGTAGGCCAGACCAGGTAAGGACAGCAGATTTCCTTCCCTAAAGGACATTGGTAAACCAGTTGGGTTTTCACAAAATCGACAATGGTTTCACGGTCACCATTAGGCTTTTAATTCCAGATTTTTATTGAATTCAAATTCCAACATCTGCCATGGAGGGATTCAAACCCGGGTCCCCAAAGCATTACCCTGGGTCTCTGGATTACTAGTCCAGTGACAATACCACTATGCCATCGCCTCCCCCACAGATGATATACACTGCTGCTACTGTGCATCAGTGGTGGAGGGAGTGAATGTTTGTGGATGTGAATTTAGAACTATGGGAATTTCGCAATCTAAAGTATTTCAACTTACAGGGTATAATGTTTTCATGTTTTTTTCTGATGAGGAAAGTCCTACAGAACCTAGCTACAGTTTTTACATTGGTTATAAAGGAAAAACCTGATTCACTTATTGTTATTTCATTTAAGGTTGTACTTTTCAAGAATGCAGCTACATTGTTAAGCGAGCACTTACTGTTCTATGAATGCATTGGGATTTAAAGCCTTAAAAAGCATTTATAAAGAGGTGTATTGCTTAACTGTTGAAGATGCTCAATTTTATTCTGGACCCGACTGCATCAGCCCACATTTTCAAATGAATGGATTTGAAAATGTGCACTTCGATGTCTTAACACTAATTTTTGCCATATTTTATGTCTCAGGTACTTATTTATATCTGATTCACAAACTTGTAGTTAGGCATTCTAATGTTATTCTATAATCCATAAAATTCTGAAATCCAGGAATGCCTCGGTCTTAAGCATTCTGGGCTGAAGAGGTATTAAACAACTTGTACTTCTTAAATCTAACATTATACATGGGGAAATTGAGACTAAGTGGAGATTGGTGAGCACAGATGTGATAGGAGAGCAGGACTTAACAGTAGTGGCAATTTTGCATGAGTTGTAGTTTATATAAGGTAAATCTTGGGAGACTGGCAAAGAAAGCGCAGAGAAAGTCTGATGATAGGTTCATTTCTGCACCAATGTAAGCTTTAGCTTGGAGGAATTCAAGCAGAACATCAGTGAAAAGTAATACATACCCTTAATGGCCCTTTCACTTGGTCATCCTGGACAACTTGTGTAGAACTATCATGCTTAAAGATCACCTAGATAATATGACATAACAAAAGTAAACTTAGCATACTGAAACCTCCCCTCAACAAAGTATTATAGTAGGAGAAAAGTGGCTGAATAAAGGAATGGATTTCTGATGAACAGCAAGGAACATACCTTAACCTTTACCAGTCGCTTCACGGTCTTAATCTTTGCCTCACAGAAGGCACCACGGTACTTGGCACTGACATCTGTCCCCACTGTGAGATAGGCAGGCTCATCAGCTGCCTGTAAATTATAAAAACAATCAATCACAAGTCATAAATTAAGGCAAAGCAGATCCAATAAAGTGTAATGTGGAAAATCCAAAATTGGCCCAAATATGGAATTCTAGAATAAAATTAAAGCAAAAAGTCACATTTGACTCGAAACGTCAACTCTGTTTCTCTCGCCACGGATGCTGCCGGACCTGCTGAGTCATTCCAGAACTTCTTGTTTTTATTATGGAATTCAAGAATATGGTTTCCACTGACAATTCCATTGGTCAATGCATTGATAAATGGGAGACTGAGATGTAGAAAGATCCTAGGTCTGATCTTTGCTGCTAACTAAACCAACAGGAAGGAGGGCAGTACCCAATAATTGCTTTCAATGCTTCCAGGCTTGAACCAGGAAGCGGGAGGAAGAAAATGCACAGTTCCTACTATGTCGCTGAAAAATAAAAATGTGCCTTTGTCTTCCTATAATATATAAGTGGAAAAAATTCCTAACTCTTATTTGCAATACTTGAAAACAGAATTTGTGATCCCCATCTGACAGAAACATAATCTGCTGCTGTCAGTCTAGTTTTAGGGCACTTTAAAACTCTCTACTATTGGAATACAAATTCATGACTTTGTCCTCTGGCAACCCCATTTCCAGGCTGAATGAACAACAACTAGATGACGGTTACAGCATCCAAACAAGATTTCCCTGGTTTAATCAGAATACAGTGAAATCGCGGTGAGTCAAACTCAGATGACACAAAATTCCAGTTATGTCAAAGTCGTGAATCATTCCCAACAGCAGAATAGCAAATCCCATAGAACGACGCCCATGACGAGCCAAAGTTCCACACAGGTAACTCTGGGCTACCCGAAATTGTCTACGCTTGACATATGATGGCGCTAACCAGAGTGGAGTTAGACCACACAAAAGCGCGAAACCATGGGGCCCCAAAGAGGCTGATGACCCTTAAAAGTCCGGTGAATGCCTGCCCGTTCATCTTCCTGTCTCCCTAGCCAATGCCGCAAAGGCCGTAGAGATACTGCGGGATTTCATAGCATAAGAACATTGAAAAGTTGTTTGACTACATGGACGACATGGTGGACTGTATCGAGCACAAGCGAAGACAGCACGCTGAACAGAAGAAAGTGACAGAGATTTTTCTGGAGCTAACGAATGGCAATTTTCAATGCAAACCTCGGCCCTTTACTATGTCAGGTCATTGTAAGGTGTGAACAAATTGAATAAAGACTTTTTCACACACATTTACTGCTTTACGGTTTTTCATTTGGATATGAATCTGTTGCTTTAGACAGAGACTGCATTTGTAGGCATATCAGGTTACAAAGAGACGCATTCATGTGGGCATGGGGCCTCCTCAGCTATCATGAATCTCCGCTTAACACTAATTTGGAGGCAGTTCCCCTGGGATTTGACCCATCGAGATTTTACTCTAGTAATATTGTATGGCAGTCGAACATAAGCCACTTTCTGGAACTCAGGCACATCATGTCATGCAGCCAGTTTAACTACCCCCAGTTTTCACCTTACACCAAAAATTAACTACCCCCAGTTTTCGCCTTACACCAAATGCACAACGTACTTATTTATATTTTTAAAACTAGTTCTGCCTCTTTCTACCTTCATACAGTTACATAGGCTTTGCCACACCCGTAAATGGATAAAGCTAACATTCATGTCCAGGATCACACAAAACACAGAACCACTTGCATTAACATGATGCTTTTCATGACCAATGAACGTCTCAAAGCATTTTAGGGCCAATGAATGTGGTCACTGTGGTAATACAGGAAACACGGCAAACAATTTGCACACAGGAAGCTCCAATAACAGCAATGTAATAATGACCAGATAATCTGTACTTTTCATGTTGATTGAGTTTTAAACATTGATCTGGATGCTGAGGATAACTGCCCTGCTCTTCTTCAAGACAGTGCCATGATGTCTTTTATGTCCACCATTCAAGGAGAGGCAGGGACTTGGTCTAATGTCTCATCCAAATACAGCCCCTTGAACAGTACAGCACTCCGTGTGTTCTGAATGTTAGCCTTGATTTTTGTGCTGAAGTTTTGGAGCTTTACTTGAACCTGGAACTTCCTGGCTCAGAAGCAAGGGTGTTGCTCAGTGAGCCACAGCAAACAATTTATGACAGATCATGCAAGAGCTAAGAGATCCCACAACCAATGGATTTGATCTAAGCTCTGTGGCCCTACCACATTCAGTTGTCAATGGTGGTGGACAGTTAAACAACTAGCAGGAGGGGGTGGCTCCACAAATGTCCACATCCTCAATAATGGGAGAGCTCAGCACATCAATGCAAAGGACAAGCAACCACCTTCAGCAAGAAGTGCCAAGTAGATGATCTCAGCCCCTCCCCACCCCCACCGAGGTCCCCAGCATCACACTTACCAGTCTTCTGCCAATTCATTTCACTCTACGTGGTACCAAGAAATAGCTGAAGGCACTGGATACTCCCAAACGCTACGGTCCCTGATATGATTCCGCCAATAGTACTGAAGATTGTGCTCCAGAACTAGCTGTACCCCTTGCCAAGCTGTTCCAGTGCAGCTACAACACTGGCACCTACCCAGCAACGTGGAAAATTGCCCAAGAATGTGCTGCCCACAAAAAGTAGGACAAATCCAATTCAGTCATTTACCACCCCATCAGTCTACTCTCGATCATCAGCAAAGTGATGGAAGGGGTTGTTGACAGTGCTATGAAGCGACATTTGCACAGCAATAACCTGCTCACTGATGCTAATTTTGGGTTGCGCCAAGGCCACTCAGCCCCTGACCTCATTACAGTCTTGGTCCAAACATAGACAAAAGAGCTGAACTCCCGAGGTGAGTTGAGATTGACTGCCCTTGACATCAAGATAGCATTTGACAGAGTGTGGCATCAAGGAGCCCTGGCAAAACTGAAGTCAATGGGAATCACAGGGAAATCTCCCCACTGTATCACAAAACTATCACATTTTTCATAATATTACTGTGGGGTACTGTAAAGTAGACTTATGTTTGTGCGTGTGTGTGGCTGGTTCTGTCTGTGTGGCTGATTTTAAAAAATTAGAGACAGATAGACTGCAGGGTTGAAATTATCAACAGAGTAAGGTGTAAAAGGGCATTTGAAATGCTAATGAGTGAGCTAGGGTAAAGTCAGCAGATAGGGTGTGAATGAAAATTGCATTTTAAGATAAGTGGAGAGGTGTTTGGTTTTCAAAGAGACATGGTAGGATGTTTACAATTAACAAGACAAATAAAGCAGGTTATTACGTTGATTTTTCCCAAAAGTGCCAGCCATAATGACAACATTAAAGATTTTTATATTATGGGAAAGGTAAATTCCAAAGACATGGGGTAACAATGGGATTTACAGATTAAAGAGGAAGAAATATATTTAAGGAAGGATTGGAAGGCTATGGAGGTGTGGCTGTGCAAGATCTGATAGATGCAACCAAGTGAAACAGACTTGGGGAAAAGCCTCTAGCCACTTTGCAGAAATCTGCTGTTCTAGTAACCAAAGTTGTGTTAAAAGCCTTTGGAATTCCACTGTTGAGTGGGTGTGTGTGGTAATCTTGCTGGATTGTCTCTACAAATTTAAAATCTATTTTGGACTGTTGCCTTAAAGGGGGTGGGTAGTTGGGAGTTTGATTAACTAGCAATTTTGGGAACTGTTGTAATATTAAGTAACCATGTAATTGTAATCCTGTGTATATACTTTATTCTTTTCTTTTGTTAATAAATGTTTTAATTTAATTTTTAAAATCTCTTAAGATGTAAGCGGACTCATTATTTCTGAATTCAGTGCACAAACCTTCTCGTAATAAATACAAATAGCCAAAACCATTATGATAGCTTGGCCAAGTTTCCCTTGTGGAGTTGGTCAGCCTTGCAAATACCACCTGCCATATCTTAACAACTGGTTGGAGTCATACCTAACACAAAGGAAGATGGTTGTGGTTGTTGCAGGTCAATCATCTCAGTCCCAGGACGTCATTGCAGGAGTTCCTCAGGGCAGTATCCTAGGCCCAACCGTCTTCAGCTGCTTCATCAATGACCTTCCTTCCATCATAAGGTCAGAAGTAGGGGTGTTCACTGATGACTGCACAATGTTCAGAACCATTCGCAACTCCTCAGATACTGAAGCAGTCTGTGTCCATATGAAGCAAGACCTGGACAACATTCAGGTTTTGGTTAATAAGTGGCAAGTAACATTCATGCCACACCATTGCCAGGCAATGACCATCTCCAACAAGAGAGAATCTAACCATATCCACTTGATATTCAATGGCATTACCATCGCTGAATCCCCCACAATCAACATCCTGTGGTTACCATTGCCCAGAAACTGAACTGGACCAGCCATATAAATTCTGTGACTATGAGAGCAAGTCAGAGGCTAGGAACTGTGCGGTGAGTAACTCATCTCCTGATTCCTCAAAGTTTGTTGACCATCTACAAGGTACAAATCAGGAGATGTGATGGAATACTCTACCACTTGCCTGGAAAAATGCAGCTCCAACAACACTCAAGAAACTCAACATCAGCCAGTACATTGCAGCCCACTTGAATGGAACCCCATTCACTGCTTTACACATTCACTCCCTTCACCACTGATGCACAGTGTCAGGAGTGTGTACCATCTACAAGATACACTGCAGCAACTCACCAAGGCTCCTTAGATAGTAACTTCCAAACCTGGAACCTCTACCACCTAGGTTGTCAAGTGCAGCAATTGCGTGGGAACACCACCACCTGCAAGTTCCCTCCAAGCCACACGCCATCCTGACTTGGAACTTTATTGCCGTTCCTTCACTGTCACTGGGTCAAAATCATGGAACTCCCTTCCTAACAGCACTGTGAACGTACCTACACCAAATGAACTGCAGTGGTTCAAGAAGGCGGCTCGCCGTCACCTTCTCAAGGGCAATTAGAGATGGGCCTGGCTGGTGATGCCCACATCCCGCGTATGAATAAAAACAATGCAAGGAACGAGAGCTGCTGACTTCCAGAGAACCATATCTAGCGTGCCTTCAGGAAAGAAGATAAAATGGGAACAGAGTACTGTGTCCCCTATTTGCTTTACTACACAACAGTTGTCACCCAGATAATTAAACCCTCATCATTAGGTAATCATATTTTCCTCCAAGAGATAGTCTCATACCACTCTGACTTTGCATTGTTGCAGAACAGCAATTGGTCTAAGGCAAACCTTTAAAATATGCCAGATGGTCAGTTAAGCATCCAGAAGCTTTTGGGTGTCATTTTTAAACTGTTACATTTCAAAGATCCAACTCAAGACAACAATTTGCCAACATTAAAAGTGTAACCACATCTAGATGCAAGTGAAGAAGCATAGCTTAGCAATCCTGTTCTTCAGCTTTGTAATCAGCTACCTGTCTCACAAGCAGTACACATAATAGCCAACTGAAGAATTCAGCTTTTGTTTTCCAAAATATATTTAATTAAATTTGTAGTTCTGTGGAAGTTCACTTCTGTTTTGATTGTCATCTTAGTATCTCCTACACACTGCAGGTCTGCAAGGAATCTGTAGGGTAGCATTTAATGTACACAATGACCATTTATAATTCTTACATAAAAGTAACATATTTATTGTAGGAGACAAGCTAGCTCAAGTTATCTAATTATTAACTCAGTAATGTAATACTGCTTTTCTCACAAACTTCATTCTACATGAATGTAAATTCTTACGTATGGTATTTCTCTATTAGAAAGTAAAATATGTCCAGCTCTCACATGACTAAATCACACAATGCAGGTTGTGACCATCCACCAGGGGAAAACACATTTGAAAAATGGAAGAGTCACCCATATTTCTCAATTCTAACAGAACACCACACTGATGGGCATTACACAGCAACACAGCTCATGGTTAAGGTGACAATGACAGCCTCATAACGTTTCCCATCTAACACACTCTAGACTAAAAACATCCTACACATGTTTTATGAAGTTCTTCAAAAAAAAAATTTAAGTAGTGCAGTATTAAATAAATGCTTTGTAGCCAGATCGTTAAGTTTAATTTTGTCAAGTATTAGTTGATTTAGAAAAATGCCATATCAATCGCAACCAATTTGCTGAATCCAAAGGATTCATACAGTCAGTACTTTACATCACTTCTTGGAAGATGGAAATAAATACCTTGACCCATGAACGCAAACGATATGACAACATATTTTTTTCCAAAGATCATTTGAGTGGAATTAGATTCCATTCGAGACATGATAGAATTGATGCCTTTTGCTAACAGCCCTGATACACAAAGACAAAGAAGATTCTGAAAATGACAGGTCCAAACCTTACAAGAACATAAGAAATAGGAGCAGGAGGAGGTCATAGAGCCCATCAAGTCTGCTCCATCATTAAGATCATGGTTGAACTTCTAAACCAACACCACGTTCCCACTCTATCCCTATATTCCTTGATTCCCTTAGTGTCCAATTACTGACCACAACAGCCCTTTAGGATAGAGAATTCCAAAGATTCACAACCACTTCAGAGAAGAAATTTTTCCTCAACTCACTCCTAAATGGCCAACACCTTATCTTGAGACTATGACCCCAAGTTCCAGACTCTCCAGTCAAGAAGTCAGCCTCTGAGAATCTATCCTGTGAAGACCTCTAAGAATGTTCATATCCCTCATTCTTCTAAACTCCAGAGAATCTATTCAATCTTGTCCTCAAAGTACAGCTGTCTCACCCTGGGAATTAATCTAAAGAACCTATCTTGTACCCCCTCTAAGACAAGTTTACCATTCTTTAGGTAAGGGGGTCAAAACTGTACGTAGCACTCAAGATGTGATCTCACCAAAATACTCTTGCACTAAAGAAAAACACACAATTTGCCTTCCTAACTACTTGCTGTGCCTACATGTTAACTTTATTTGATTTGTCTACAAGAATGCCCAGGTCCCTACAAATACCAACATATACCAGTCTCTCAACCCTTTAAAATATATTCTGCTTTTCCATTCTACCACTCATACACCTGGATCTGAAACACACACAAGTGCCATCTTATTATATGGTGAACACTTTCCTTGTACATTTAACCTACATTATAGATTGAAATTCCTTTTAGTTATGAGTGAATCAATAACTTGTATTTATTGAAGTTACATGAGGAATCCTTCGAGCATGGAGAGATTTTGTAATTCAGTATATGACTTGGGCTTTAAAACATGAATTAGCTATGCTTGCATTTTCGTCGAGTACCAAGGCTTTGGTTGACTGCAAGCATCACCAGCCAAAAGCTGGTAACTGATCAAAGTGGTGAAGTCCAAGATTTCAACCTTTCACAGAAAATTTGGACAACCCTCAACCACTTGAGGATGGACCAGGGAAAATGTGGACATTTGTTCCAAAAGTGGAATATAAGGAACAGCTCAAAATGGGACTACGGCCATCCAAGTAAGACCATCATCCACATACTGAACTCCTGCCCCGAGAGATCCATTCCTGGAAGCATCACGACCATTCACAATGCAGCAGCTGAAGCTGTTGAATGGATTGTTAACCTTGACATTGAACTATAAAGCGTTTCCCCAACCATAAGAATTGCTGAATATATGCGAGAAAATTGCTTCTGCCAAAAAGTAAATCAAAACACAATTATAACAGAACTCCATCTCCTTTCTCAAAACAAATATATTCCCAATTAACAAAACAGCACATCTTCTATTTCTTAATATGTTAATTGATACATAGAAACACTTTATGTGAAACACAATGGACATCAGCTAAAGAGAAGCAATTCTATCTTTAGTCCAGAAAGTGGCTTCCTAAACCACTCTAAAATATCCACTACCTGAACACTTCTTCAGTCAATGTTGAAAATGAGGGTTCAGATCTTCAACTCAGTGAATTGCATGCATTTTGCATGAACCATAGAGGACTAAATCAACCAGGAAGCTAACAAATCAGAAATGGCAAATACAACTTTTGCATCAAAAACTTGCCTCGGAAGTGACAGCTCACTTTCACATTGACAAGACACTAAACTATCCAAAATCTACAGCCACAAATTATTTCCCAATGTAATCAATGTTCACTCCTCCGTCTAATCTATCAAGACATCTTATGTTTTATTTATTTGACACATCTAATGATTTACTTTGTCATTTCTCTACCCAATTCCAATAATTCTAAATAATGATGGCTATGCCTACTTTAAAACCAGATTACACGACTGAAGACAACTATGCATCAGCAAAAACACATTTTATAACTTGTAGTAATATTTCAAAAGAAAACTAGTTATAAGAACATAAGAAATAGGAGCAGGACAGAGCCATTTTTAAAAGTATTCATTCACGGGATGTGGATGTTGCTGGCTAGGCCAGCATTAATTGCCCATCTCTAATTGTCCCTGAGAAGGTGGTGGTGAGCTGCCTTCTTGAACTGTTGCAGTCCATGAGGAAGTTCTAGAATTTTGGCCCAGTGACAGTGAAGGAACAGCAATCTGCAATTTTGGCACAAGCTCCCAGATGTTAGTAAGGAGGACTTCGCAGGGTTGACATGGCCCAGTTTGCCATTGTCATTTTCAGTGCCTAGATTGATGCCGGGTGGTCCATCCAGTTTCATTCCTTATCCAATTTTCTGTAGCGGTTTGATACAACTGAGTGGCTTGCTGGGCTATTTCAGAGGGAATTTCAGAGTCAGCCACATTTGGCCCCTCGAGCCTGCTCCTCCATTCAATAAGACCTTTGTTGATCTTCTACCTGACCTCCACCTTCCCACACTATCCTTATATTCTTCAACTAAGCATCTGCAGCTCTACCGGATAGAGAATTCCAAACTTTCACAACCTATTGAGTGAAGAAATTTCTCATCATCTCAATCCTAAATGGCCAGCCCCTTATTCTGAGATTACTAGTTCTTGACTCCCCAGCCAAGGAACTCATCCTCCCAACATCTACAGTATGAAGCCTCTTAAGAATTTTATATGTGCCAATGATATGACCTCTTATTCTTCTAAGCTGAAGAAAATATAGGCCTAGTCTATTCAATATCTCTTCACAGAACAATGCCCTGATCCCAGGAATCAGTATTGAACCTTTGCTGCACTCCCTTTAAAGCAAATTTATCCTTCTTTAGGTAACAATTCCAAAACTGTTCACAGCTCCAGGTGTGGTCTCAAAGACCTCTATAATTACAGCAAAGCTTCTTTACTCTTATATTCCAAGTCTAACATATGGTTTGCCTTCCTAATTTCTTGCTGTATCACATGTTCACTTTGTGTTCAAGGACAGCCAGATCCTCTGAGTACTAACATTTCACAGATTTCACACCAAATGAAAAACATTCTACTTTTGTATTTTACTGAACAAAGTTGGCAAATTCATATTTCTCTACATTATATTCCTTCTCTCATGTTCTCAGTTTGCAGCCTCTTTGAGTCCTCCTCACAGCTTACTTCTCCTTTTAACTCTATATTGTTGGCAAACTTGGATACATTGCATATGGTTCATTGACAAGTCATTGATATAGATTATGAAAAGTTGAGGCCCAAGCCCTAATCCTTGTGGTACTGGTTACAGCTTATCAACCCGAAAATATCCTGTTTATTCCTACTCTGTTAACCAATCGATAATCCATGCTAATACATAAGTCTCAATCCCACAAACAATAATTTTCTCCACTATCTTTTGGGTGGCATATTACTGAATTACAACAGAAACACAAAATAGACATTTTGATGCAACAGGTTCCACCTCTGGCTAAAATTCACTCATCACAAAATATTGGTCCAACAGAACTCTACTGTAAATCTTGATTAGAAACGATTAATTTTATGGCTCTGAATTGTAAATTTGTGTATTTTTTAAAAAATTCTAGAGGGGGTAGATAAGAAATTTACAAGGATATTGCCAAGAATGGAAAATTTTAGCTTTGAGGAAAGACTGGATGGGCTGGGTTTGTTTTCTTTGGAGCACAGAAGGCTAAGGGGAGATTTAATTGAGATGTATACAATTATGAGAGGGCTAGATAGAGTGGATAGGAAGGGCCAATTTCTGTTACCAGGGGCATAGATTTAAAGTTAAAGAATTAGAGGGGAGTGGAGGGTAATTATTTCTTTCACCCAAAGGGTGGTGGGGATCTGAAGTCACTGCCTGAAAGGATGGTAGAGGCAGAAACCCTCATCACATTTAAAAAACACTCTTATTTGCATTTAAGATGCCATATCTACAAGGCTAAGGATCAAGAACTGGAAAATAGAATTAGGCTGGATAGCTTTTCTTCTGCTGGCACAGACATGATGAGCTGAATTGCCTCTTTCTGTGCCATATATCTATGTTGCCATGTTATGTGCTAGGTTGAGAATGCATATCATCTCGTGTGCATGGCAACCCAATATATGCAAGGTTATTTAAGAAGTTATTCCGTCTTCTGATAATTCACTGAACTTTCGACAAGACAACTAGGTAGTTCCAAACATTAATTCATCAATACTGCGTCAGCATGGTGACGCTGAAGTTTATCTTTTCAGTCATTGTGAAACATTCAGTTGAGCAGTCTCCTCACAAGGAGTGAGGAAGGGGAAGAAAACTAAAAGTCAACACATGCTGCTCTTGCATGTCACCCAGCATCCCAGGAGCAAGCTTACTGTTTAGTTAGAGGACAGGTTATTACAGAAGCAAAAGTAGAAAAGAAAATTTTGACAGGGAAAAGGAAAAATATTACAAAATGTATTTGTGCCCTAGGGTTGCTGATCAGTCCAATTCATCAGTTTTCCCTTTTTTGGGGGTCAGGGGAAAAATAATAGGTGTAACAGTCTTCATTTCTCAACCAACAAAAACAAAGTGTTTTAGGTTTAGTGGGGGCTAACTGATAGTACAATTTTTCCGAAATGACATCTGGTAACCATTTCTGAAAAGCCACTGACACAAGTTACAAGTATATACAATAATTTATATTCAAAACAACTACATGGTTAGACTAGGGAAACTGGAATTATTCTCCTTAAGGGTAGATTTAAGAGAGGTGTTCAAAACTATGTTGGGTTTTGATAGGGTAAATCCAGAGAATCTGCTTCCAGTAGAGAAAGGTCCAAAGGGCAAAGATTTAAGCTAATTGGCAAAAGAATCAGAGGTGAGATGAGACTTTTTTTAAAAACATACTGTAATGGTCTGGAATGTAGTTCCTGAAAAGGTGGTGGGAGCGAATGCAACAATACTTTTAAAAACAAGTGGATAAAAACATGAAGGGGGAAATTTGCAAGGCTGTGGGGAAGAGGGCAGGGAAACAGGACTAATTGGATAGCTCTTTCAAAGAGCAGGCACAGGTATGATGGGCTGAATGGACTCCTTCTGCGATGTATCAATCCATGATTCTATGATATATCATTGTTTCAATCTTAAAAATTCCTTTGTGAATCAAATTGTTTAGCTAAAGTCAAGCAGATCATACAAAGAAGAGACTAGGTTTGCATTTTTGTGGTGACTTTTTTTCCACTTTTGGGTGAAAACAGGAGAAGAAAAAAATCAATTATAGCTTGGTAAGGACTGAAGAAATGCTTGGAAAATTTGTAAGCATTTTAGAAATAGGTACAAATTCACTGAACAATCTCTCACAACTATTACTAGTTACTGCAGATTTACAGAAGAATGAAGATTTCTCAATAACAGCTGCAGCCATTAGAAAGATCCATGCAACATGAAGGGAAACGAATAGAAGTCTATGTTGATGGGGTTAGATGAAGGAGGATGGGAGGAGGCTCAAGTGGAGCATAAACACCGGCATAGGCCTGTTGAGCCAAATGTCTGTTACGGCACTGTAGTGACTATGGAAGCACCTACATTATAACTAAAGTGCATTATAACAGACTATTATGAAACCTTCACCGGAACAAGCAGCCACTTTCTCATTCTGCCTACAAATACATGAGAATTTCTGTGAAGGCGAACACCCGACAAGAAAATAATTTGCCTATCCCAATGTTAATAAAACTAGGTGAAAGGTCATACTCTGGAAACATCAACTGTTTCTCTCTCCATGGATGCTGCCAGGCCTGGTGAGTGTGGACTGCATTTTCTGTTATTTCAGATTACCAGCATCTTGAGTATTTTGCTTTTGTATTAATAAAACTAACTTTACTAAAGATGAAAATATTTTTACACAAATCCATTTAACACACTGTTATTGGAGATATAGGGTTATAGCCAGAAAGACACTGAAGAAATCAGAGCTTTTTCACTGCCACCGAAGTGTTTAAGGTATGAGCTGATCAGTCTTTTCAGATTTTAAATGGTTACATTGCAGTAGATGATGCTAGAGTGCTTGCACTTGTCAATGAAATGGTAAGAAGGGCACAAATCTCAGGTAATCGCAAAGTATTCAAGGAGGTCATAAAAAAGTAATTTTTTTTAACAGAATGATTGATTACCATTTGGAACTCTCTGCTACAGACCATCATCGAAGCAAGTGCATACATTCTTGAAAAAAGTTACTTAGATTATGGCTTTAAAGAGTGGGATATCAAAGGAGATGAGCAGAGTTAGAATAAAATAGGTGGCACATGCAGAGGAGTTAATGGCCTTTTCTGCTGAAACACTTGTAATTCAGTCAAAGAAGGGAGCACTGACAGGAGTAGAGAAGTAAGAGGCCAAGGGAAAGAGATAAAAAAGCATGATGCCGTCTTTCTGATGAGACATTAAACCAAGGTCCCAACTGCCTTCTGAAGTAGGCATAAAAGATCCCATGGTGCTATTTGCAGAACAGCAGGGGACTTCTACCTGGCATTTTTGCCAACATTTATTCCCAAACCAATATCAGTACAACAGATTACCTGGTCACATTTCTATGCCGTTAGTGGGACTTCGCTGTGCTCAAATTGACTACTGCGTTTCCTATATTAGAACAATAACTACACTTCAAACAAAACTACTTAATTGTCAGTAAAGTGCTTTGGGATGTCCTGGGCTTATGAAAGTCTATAACTAAACGCAAGTTCTTTCTCCCCCTTCGATGCAAAATTTGAAGAGGGTTGTGGTTGAATATCTACCATTCCTAATCATAACAAGGCTGTGGATTAAAAAAAACTATAATTACACTGTAAAGTGCCTATAGATTGTACGTTTTAAATTTAATCAGTTTTTCTTGAGGGAAAAGATAGCCCAACACCTGCAGCACCCAAAGTCAGTAACATTACAGAATCGTGTAATGTTTTGACATGTACAAGACAGTAATTCAATTGAGCATGTTGGCGAAGTCAAAGTACAATCAAACTTAAGCAATTTTTACACACCAAAATGGATCATCAACAGCCTTTTACAAATATATTTTTGTTTGTACTGTACAACTTATTTCTAAACAAATAAACTTAATTTTAGACATTATTTTATTTTGTGGCAAAAAACAGAGCAAAGTTAATGCAGCATAGCCTGGAGGATTTTAAATGTTACACCCGTTTAAAAAGGGGGAGGGATTAAAGCTAGCAATGACTGAGTAGTTAGTCCCACCATCAATGGTGGGGAGCCTTTTAGGAATAGTCCAAAACAAATTAATTTCATTCATCAGTCCATACTTTCTCAAATGCCAATCAGCATGGGTTTGTTAAAGGCAAATCACGTTTGACTAACTTGTTCAAGTTCTTTGATGAAGTAACGAAGAGGGTGGATGAGGGTAGTGCAGTTGATATTGTGTATGTAGGCACTCAAAAGGTGTTTGACAAAGCGCCACATAACAGACTTGCTAGCAAAATTAAAGCCCAAGGGATGAAAGGGACAATGAGAGCATGGACATAAAATTGGACCAAGGGACAGAAAAAAAAGTGTGACTGGTTGCTTTTCAGGCTGAAGTACACAGTGGTGTCAACCAGAGGTCAGTATTAGGACTGTTGTTCTTTTTGAGATATATTAATGGCTGGACTTGGGATTAAAGGGCATAATTTCAAAGGCTGCAAATGGTACAAAACTCAGAAATACACTAACACTAAGGAGCATAATGAGAGATTTTAGGAGGATAGAGAAAAATTGGTAACCAATATCAAAAATTGTTAACCAATTTCAGTACAACAGATTACCTGGTCACATTTCTAGGGACGTGGCAGATGAAATTTAATGCAGAAATGCATGAAGTGCTACATTTTGCTAGAAAAAAATTGAGAAGAGGCAATGTGAACTAATCGGTACAATTTTAAATGGGGCGCAACAGTATCATGAAACTTGGCAAGCTGAGAAGACATTTTTAAAAATGCACTTGGAATCCTCGACTTTATTAACAGTGGAGTAGAGTACAATCCTTATAAAAACACAGGTTAGGCCACAGGTAAACTATTATGTTCAATTCTGGGCACCACATTTTAGGAAGGATGTCAAGGCTCCAGCTCATCAACTCTGAGCTGAAGTTTTTTTTTATTCTTTCACGGGATGCGGGCATTGTTGGCAAGGCCAGCATTTCTTGCCCATCCCTAATTGCCCTTGAGAAAGTCATGGTGAGCCGCCTTCTTGAACCGCTGCAGTCCACATGGTGTAGGTACACCCACAGTGCTGGTCGGGAGTTCCAGGATTTTGACCCAGTGACAGTGAAGGAACAGTGATATAGTTCCCAAGTCAGGATGGTGCGTGACTTGGAGGGGAACTTGCAGGTGGTAGTGTTTGCATGCTTCTGCTGTCCTTGTCTTTCCAGATGGCAGCGGTCATGGGTTTGGGATGTTTTTCAAAGGTGCCTTGGTGAGTTACTGCAGTGCATCTTGTAGATGGTACACTGCTGCCACTGTGCATCGGTGGTGGTGGGAGTGAATGTTGAAAGCGGGGTATTGGGTGTCAATCAAGCGGGCAGCTTTGTCTTGGATGGCGTCGAGCTTCCTGAATGTTGTTGGAGCTGCACTCATCCAGGCAAGTGGACTGTATTCTATCAAACTCCTGACTTGTGCCTTGTAGATGGAAGACAGGCTTTGGGGAGTCAGGGGGCAAGTTACTTGCCACAGAATTCCCAGCCTCTGACCTGCTCTTGTAACCACAATGTTTACACAGCTGGTCCAATTCAGTTTCTAGTCAATTGTAACCACCAGGGTGTTGATAGTGGAGAATTCAGCATTGGTAATGCCATTATACTTCAGGGCAAAACGGTCGGATTCTCTGTTGTTAGAGATGGTCATTGTTTGGCACTTGTGTGGCACAAATGTAACTTACCACTTATCAGCCCAAGCCTGAATGTTCTCCTGGTCTTGCTGCTCATGTACACAGACTGCTTTGGTATCTGAGGAGTCACAAATGGTGCTGAACATTCATCAGCCAACATCCCCACTTCTGACCTTATGAAGAAGGGAAGGTCATTCATGATACAACTGAAAATGGTTGAGCCCAGGACACCACCCTAAGGAACTCTTGCCGTGATGTCCCAGAGCTGAGATGACTGACCTCCAATAACAATCTTCCTTAGTGCCAGGTATGACTCCAACCACTGGACAATTTTCCCCGATTCCCATTGACTCCAGTTTTGCTAGGACTCCTTGATGCTACACTTGGTCAAATGCTATCTTGCTGTTAAAGGTAGTCGCTCGCACCTCACCTCCTGAGTTCAGCTCTTTTGTCCGGGTTTGGACCAAAGCTTCCTGAAACTGCAGATATTTACTGCAGATCTGGTTGCTCTAGATCACACTGGTGTCCACATGCTACAGCTGCAACACATCACCTGCCCTGCCATCTTTATTGTGTTATATAAAGCTAATTAGATTTCAAATTTATAAATATCACTTAATTGTTACCTGTAGTTTACCAACTACCTTAACTAGTTAAGCTATAAATTTAACGCAGTACTTATATCTCCTCAGTATCAGTTTAAACTACTGCCCCTGTTCAGAGGGATAAAATCTTAAAACTCAGCAATCAATCTCCTACCTGCTCACCTAATTAAGCTTTGAACACTCATCAGCTTCTGGAGACTGAAAAAGAGAAACAAAAAGCAGTGCCTCCTTCCCCCTCTGCACCAAATTCCCCAGTAAGCACTAGTATCTTGTTGCACTCAGGCCTCATTACACACTCCCACAAAGTTCATTACTGACAGGCGTAAGCTGGTGCATTTTGGCAAGAATAAAGAGGCCACTTACTAGTTGGGTAATAAGATATTGAATAGGCTAGAGGAGCCAAGGAATACGAGATACTAACAGATTAAATCAAAAGCAAATTACTACAGATGCTGGAAATCTGAAAAAACAGTAAATGCTGGAAATACGCAGCAGGTCAGGCAGCATCTGTGGAGAGAGAAACAGAGTTAATGGGCAGAATTTAATGTGGGCAGCCAGGTTTTGAGAGTGGGGGGTGGTTGGTGACATTGACCTCCACAATGAAAATGGGTGGCCATCAACTTGATCTCCAGGACAGAATAAAGTACATAACTGATGTAGCAGACACACTGCCTCCGAGGATTCCTGGGACATTAAATCCTGGAACCTTCTAGTGGGATTGGCTGGCGGCTTCCGGTACTGGCAGCAC
The DNA here is from genome assembly GCF_964194155.1 of Cetorhinus maximus. Classification (NCBI taxonomy): domain Eukaryota; kingdom Metazoa; phylum Chordata; class Chondrichthyes; order Lamniformes; family Cetorhinidae; genus Cetorhinus; species Cetorhinus maximus. Next base: position 51,423,497 of record NC_135896.1, on the reverse strand, counting down.
CACCGGTAGCAGTGGCCACTGTCAATATTGCACTGGCGCCTAAGCAGAGGTTTGCCGATGGATCCTCCAGAGTCAGCTAAGTGTGGCATGGTGTAGGTCCCAGGGATGGGGGATCGGCAGCAAAGGCAGGGGAGGGGGTTCCTTCAGGTCCCCCACTTCCCGATGCTGTGTCCCTCAATTGGACATAGGAGTACCCGAGAACCAGGGAACCCCGAAAAGGCTGCGGGCAAACCCAGTTTGCTGTGCAGTATTCCTGGGTGGTGAGTGCCCCGCCTGGCACTGATAGGATTCCAAGGGCGGAAAAACCATTAAGTCTTCCCATTCCCCGGACTTAATCAGAGGGAGATGAAAAAGTAAAAACAAAAATACCTGGAAAAACTCAGCAGGTCTGGCAGCATCTGCAGAGAGGAACACAGTTAATGTTTCGAGTCCGTATGGTTCTGTTGAAGAGTCATAACGACTCGAAACGTTAACTGTGTTCCTCTCCGCAGATGCTGCCAGACCTGCTGAGTTTTTCCAGGTATTTTTATTTTTGTTTTGGATTTCCAGCATCCGCAGTTTTTTGCTTTTATCTTAGAGATGAAAAAGTGTTGGGGTCTCCACCTCACACCTTCCTGGCCGATCCTCTCCTGCCTCTGAGGGGTTGGGGTGGAGTCATTAAATTCCACCTAACCCATCAAGTCAATGACCTTCATCAGTTTTAACGGAAGAAGTGAGTGGGCAAAAATGTGGCAAATGGAATTTCAATGCAGACAAACGTGAGGCCATCCGCTATGGATCAAGGATAGAGCTGAATATCTTCTCAATTGTGAAAAGCTAGAAAGTGTAGCGGTCTAAAGAGTCTTGAGTGTCCAGGAACATAGTCATGAACAGGTATAGAAAATAATAATAAGTCTAATGGGATACTGGGATACCTTTATATTTAGAGGACAAGAATACAAGTTATACTACAGCTATACAAAGTCCTGGTTAGATCACACTCAGAGTATTGTGAGCAGTTCTGGGCATGGCCAATATATCCTTCATAAAAGCAGAAAATGGTTGAAAAACTCAGCAGGCCTGGCAGTATTTGTGGAGAGAAAAACGAAGTTAATGTTACAGACTCGAAACACCAACTTTGTTTCTCTTCCCACAGATGCTGCAGACCTGCTGAGTTTTCCCACCATTTTCTGTTTTTATTTTGGATTTCCAGCATCCACAGTATTTTGCTTTTATCCTTCTAAAGCTCTGGAGGAATGCAGTACAGATTCACCAGAAAGATACCTGGACTTCAAGGGTTAAATTATAAGGAAAGATTACACAAACTTGGAAGTTAGAAAGTTATGGGGTGATTTGATTGTAGTTTGAGGTATTAGGAGACATAGAAAGAGTAAGTAGGAAGAAAGCTGGGAGTCTAGGGCTAGGGGGCATAGTCTGAAAATTAGAGCCAGACCTTTCAGGAGTGAAATCAAGAAGTACTTCTACACACAAATGGTGATACAAGGTTAAAACTCCCTTTCACAAACAACAACTGATGCTAGATCAATTGTTAATTTTAAATCTGAGATTGATAGTTTTTTGTTAACCAAAGCCATTCAGGGATATGGAGCAAAGTCAGGTATATGCAGCTAGGTCACATTTCAGCCATGATGTCAGCGAATGGCAGAACAGGCTCCAGGAGCTAAATGGCCTACTCCTGTTCCTGTGTACCTATGATCTAGAGATAGACAAATCATTAAATGTAGCAGCAGCATTGGCTAATAAGGCCATAAAAGCAAATAAAGCACAGGGATTCATTTCTGGACTGATAGTAGTGGAAAACTGGGAAGTCATGCTAAACTTGAATAGAGCCTTGGTTAGACCACACTCAAGAGTACTGAGCATGGTTCTGATCTCCATGTTATAAAAAACATAATAAAGGATTGGAGAAGGATCTAAAAAGATTCAAAGGAAAAAAGATTTGCATTTATCTAAGTGCCATTCATGACCACAGGACATCTCAAAGCAGTTTACAGCCAATGAACTATTTCTTTAGTGTCATCAAGATTGTAATAGGGAAACAAGGACGATATCAGAACTAAGATGCATTTATCAGGAAAGGCAGAACAGGCTTTGGATCTTTTCTCTAGAAAAGAGAAAGATCAAGAATAACCTGATCAAAGTCACCAAGACAATGAAAAGGTTTGGTAGAGTAGACAAGAACATCCATTTCTATAGTGCCTTTACACGGTTAACCAGCCCAAGGCACTTAACAGGAGCATTATAAAACAAAACTTGACACCAAGCCCCATAAGGCAATATTAGGTCAGTTAAGCAAAAACTTGGCCAAAGAGGAGCATCTTCAAGGGGAACAGAGAGGAAGACAAGCATAGGGATTTAGGGAATGCACAAGAGGCCAGCATTGGAGGACTGCAAAGATCTCAAAAGCTTGTAGGAGGAGTAGGTTACACAGAGGCATAAAATAAATGTTTCTACTTGTGGGAAAGTCCAAGACCTGAGGTCATGAATTTCAGCCACTAATAAATCCAACGGAGTATTCTAGAGAAACTTCCTTATCTAAAGAATGGTATGAATGTCAATGCTATACCACAAGGGGTAGTTGAGGATAACATTTCCTTGCACATTTACCAGGAAACTAGATAAGCATAATCGGATGAAAGGATTAGATGAAGCAGGATGACAGGAGGTATCAACATATACTATTTGGGATGAAATGACCTGTTTTTGTGCTGCAACCTCAATGCAACTCAATGAAAAAGACAGTCGGTCTATCCACGCTATTCCATCCAGTTGATCTGCCTTATGTATCACGTCAAGAGACTTGCCACGATAAAAACAAATTTTTAAAAAGCTAATAGCTGATTCGGGGAAAAAATTTCTAATATTTCTCACCAATCCGTCCATGTAATCAGAAGTACCCCAGGAGACTACATGAACCTGGAGATATTCATTGCTACCTACCATTCTTTGCTTCAGCCAGGAACCAGTTTTCTGGCATTTTGGATGAGCTCAACATTATGAAGCATGGGAGATGGAAGGTCAACCAGGAGAGCATTTACGGTTGACAGGGCCCTCAACCGTGTCCGGCCCATCTCCCGCGCATCCGCCCTCACGCCTTCTCCTCCCTCCCAGAAACATGATAGGGTCCCCCTTGTCCTCACTTATCACCCCACCAGCCTCCGCATTCAAAGGATCATCCTCCGCCATTTCCACCAACCCCAGCATGATGCCATCACCAAACACATCTTCCCTTCACCCCCCCGGCGGCATTCCGTAGGGATCGTTCCTCCGGGACACCCTGGTCCACTCCTCCATCACCCCCTACTCCTCAACCCCCACCTATGGCACCTCCCCATGCCCACGCAAAAGATGCAATACCTGCCCCTTCACTTCCTCTCTCCTCACCGTCCAAGGGCCCAAACACTCCTTTCAAGTGAAGCAGCATTTCACTTGCATTTCCCCTAACTTAGTCTGCTGCATTCGTTGCTCCCAATGCGGTCTCCTCTACATTGGAGAAACCAAATGCAAACTGGGCGACCGCTTTGCAGAACACCTGCGGTCTGTCCGCAAGAAAGACCCAAACCTCCCTGTCGCTTGCCATTTTAACACTCCACCCTGCTTTCTTGCCCACATGTCTGTCCTTGGCTTGCTGCATTGTTCCAGTGAAGCCCAACGCAAACTGGAGGAACAGCACCTCATCTTCCGACTAGGCACTTTACAGCCTTCCGGACTGAATATTGAATTCAACAACTTTAGATCTTGAACTCCCTCCTTCATCCACACCCCCTTTCCGTTTCTTCCCCCTCCCTTTTGTTTTTTCCAATAATTTATATAGATTTTTCTTTTCCCACCTATTTCCATTATTTTTAAATCTATACCTTTAATGCCCTGTTAGTCTTTCCACCCCACCCCCACTAGAGCTGTACCTTGAGTGTCCTGCCATCCATTCTTAATTAGCACATTCGTTTAGATAATATCACCACCTTCAACGCCTCTTTGTTCCTTTGTCTGTGACATCTTTTGATTATCTGCTTGTCCCTACAACCCCCCACCCACCCCCCAACTTCTCTCCCCCCACCTTAAACCAGCTTATATGTCACCCCTCTCCTAATATTACTCAGTTCTGTTGAAGGGTCATGAGAACTCGAAACATCAATTCTTTTCTTCTCCGCCGATGCTGCCAGACCTGCTGAGTTTTTCCAGGTAATTCTGTTTTTGTTGAGCATTTATGGATGTCAGTTTCAGTGGCAAGTGGTCTGAGCTCAAGGCAGGTGATGATAGAGGCAAAAATAGGCAGCTTTGGTGGACTGGGGCACATGAGGATGAAAGGACAGAGCACAAAAAGTGTAATCAGGCCTTATTGAATTGAGTAGAATAGGTCTATACTTTCTGGAGTTCAGAGGAATGAGGCATGATCTAACTGAAACTTTTAAGATTCTGAGAGGACTTGACAAGATGGATGCTATGGGGCTGTTTCCACCAGATGAAAGGTCCAGAATAAGCACGATAGTCTTAGGGTAAGTGGCTGGTCATTTACAACTGAGATGAGGAATTTCTTCACTCAGAGGGTTGTGAACTTTTAGAATTCTATGTCCTAGAGGGCTGTGCATGCTCAGTCATTGAGTATTTTCAAGACCAAAATAGGTAGATTTTCAGACTAAGGGAATCAAGGGAAATGGGGATTGGACAGTAAAGTGGAGTTGAGATCAAAGATCAGCCATGATTGCAGGCTCAAAAAGCTGTATGGCCCACTTCTGCTCCCATTAATGTTCTCACAATCGTCTTGAAAAGGGTTGGAATAGATGCTAAGTGTACAAAGTTTGAGGTGGCGAGATCACAGGTGATGCAGTCAACATTCACACTTTTCAGCTATTCAGCTTATGCATGGAAGCTGGCTTGGTGCTGAGTAGTGTTTAAATGAAGAAGCCAGGTATAGTAAAGCGAAATACTGTGGATGCTGGAAATCTGAAATTTAAAAGAATGCTGGAAAAACTCAGCAGTTCAGGCAGCTTCTGTGGAGAGAAACAGAGTTAACACTTCAGGTCAAACAGCCTCTCATCAGAATGATTCTGATGAAAGGTCACTCAACCTGAAACGTTAACTCTGTTTCTCTCCAAAGATGCAGCCTGGCCTGTTGAATTAAGCCAGGTGTAGACTCTACGGGGCCTGTAGGGACAACAGTGTGAAAGCAGGTAGAGGAGCCACTGCTGGCGATAGTCTAGCTACAATCAGATAAGCAAAGGTAGAGCTAAGTGAGGACAATCCCAATGAGCTGGACAATGCAAGAAAGTTGCTGGTGGAGGATGGTGTGATTGAATGAGGCCAAAGTTGCAGAACAGTTGATAATCCATCACATCACACAGCTTGTCATCTGTACCTTGGACTGGTGCTGTTTCAGTGTTGTGGCAGAGATGAATAATAGTAGATAAAAAGGAAATGGCAGATGAAATGGACAAATATTTTGCTTCGGTCTTCACTTTAGAGAGTATAAAAAACATTCCAGTAATAGCTGTAAATCAGGAGGTGGAAGGGAGAGAGGAACTTAGTGAAATTACAATCACTCGGGAAGCGGTACTGAGCAAACTGTTGGGAGCTGCGGACTGACAAGTCTCCGGGTCCAGATGGACTTCATCCTAGGGTCTTAAAAGACGTGGCTAATGAGGTAGTAGATGTATCAGTGTTAATTTTCCAAAATTCTCTCAATTCTGGAAAGGCTCCATCAGACTGAAAAGTAGCAAAATAACCCCTCTATTCAAGAAGGGAGGGAGGCAGGAAACAGGAAACTATAGGCCAGTTAGCTTGACATCTGTTGTGGGGAAGGTGTTGGAGTTGCTCATTAAAGAGATGGGCACTTAGAAAAACAGAAGGCAATCAGGAAGAGTCAGCATGGTTTTGTTTAACCAATTTACTAGAGTTCTTTGAAGGAGTAACATGTGCTGTGGATAAAGAGCAGCCTGTAGACATACTGTACTTGGATTTCAAGAAGGCATTTGATAAGGTGCCACATTAAAGGTTATCGCAGAAAATAAAACCTCATGGTGCAGGGGGTAACATATTAGCCTGGATAGAGGATTGGCTGGCTGGCAGAAAGCAGAGGATACATAAATGGGTAAAAACAAAAAGCTAAAAGCGACTGCGGATGCTGGAAATCCAAAACAAAAACAGAATTACCTGGAAAAACTCAGCAGGTCTGGCAGCATCGGCGGAGAAGAAATCAGTTAACGTTTCGAGCCTTCATGGCCCTTCGGCAGAACTGAAGCATAGTTAGAAGATGGGAGAAATATAAACTGGTTTAAGGTGGGTGGGGCCGGGGGGGGGGGGGGGGGGGGGGGGGGGTGGAGGTGTGTGTGTGGAGAGACACATTGAGGGTGTGGTGATTGGGTCTTTGCCTGATTGGCAGGATGTGACTAGGAGGGTCCCACAGGGGTCTGTGCAGGGGCCTCAACTTTTTAGAATTTACATCAATGACTCAGATGAGGGGAGTGAAAGCATGGTAGCTAAATTTGCAGCCGACACAAAGAAAGCAAGGAAAGTACGTTGTAAATAAGACATAAGGAGTTTGCAGACGGATATACATAAGTTGAGTGAGTGGGCAAACATCTGGCAGATGGAGTATAACGTGGGAAAATGTGAAGTTGTTCACTTTGGCAGGAAAAATAAAAAAACAGAGAACGACTGCAGAATTCTGTGGTGCCGGGGATCTAGGTGTTCTCATGCATGAGTCACAAAAAGTTGGTATGTAGGTACAGCATGTAATCAAGAAGGCTAATGGAATGCAATCCTTTATTACGAGAGGAATTGAACATAAAAAGTAAGGACGTTATGCTTCAGTTATACAGGGCATTGGTGAGACCGCATCTCGAATAGTGTGCGCAGTTTTGGTCTCCTTACTTAAGGAAGGATGTAAATGCGTTGGGGGCGGTTCAGAGGAGGTTTACTAGGTTGATACCTGGAATGAGCAGGTTGTCTTATGAAGATAGGTTGGACAGGCTGGGCTTGTTTCCATTGGAGTCTAGAAGAGTGAGGGGTGACTTGACTGAAGTATATAAGATCCTGAATGGTCTTGACAATGTTTCCTCTTGTGGGTGAGTCCAGAACTAGGGGGCACTGTTTTAAAATTAGGGGTCACCCTTATAGGACAGAGGTGAGGAGAATTTTTTTCTCCTCAAAGTGTGACTTTGGAATTCTGCCTCAGAAAGCAGTGAAAGTGGGGTCACTGAATAATTTTAAAACAGATAGATTCTTGTTAGGCAAGGGAATTAAAGGTTATCGGGGGTAGATGGGAATGTGGAACTCGAAAAACAAACAGATCAGCCATAATCTTATTGAATGGTAGAGCAGACTCGAGGGGCCAAATGGCCTACTTCTGCTCCTATTTTGTATGTATGTTCATATGAATGTCTCTTTGGAGAGATTCAAACAGCAGTTGCGGGGAAGATGGACAGGAAAGGGGAGAAAAGACTGAGCTCAAGTGCTTTTTCTGTTTGACAGGTTGGGGTGTTGACAACAGCTTTGAAAAGGAGAGATGAAAGTCCCTGAAGAAAGGAAACCACTTACAACATTTTAAAGATTAAGGTTGGGAAAGGAAATTGGAGGTCAGGTGTTCAATGGGAATGAGGTCAAGAGAATGAGAGGCAGGCCCCATGGACAAGTTCAGTTTGGAGAAGGCATGAGGGGAAACAGGAGGGAAACGAGAGGGAGATGAAGATTCAGCACAAGGAAGCCGGAGGGGGTGGTCTGATGGGCACACGGGACTGTAACAGTAGAGCGTATGATCTCACTTGTACAAATTAAGCATTGGGAAGACAGAATCCATTGTGTTCCATCCACCATAAACTCCACTCCTGCACCACCGATTCCATCCCTCTCCCTGACAACTGTCTGAGGCTGCAATGTGTCATATCTGTCCCCAAGTTGAACTTTCAACTATATATCCAAAATCACTAAGATCACCTACTCCACCTCTGTAACATGGCCCGCCTTTACCCTGCCCCAGTTCTTCTGCTGCTGAAACCCTCGTAACATGCCTTTGTTACCTCTATACTCGGCTATTCTTAAACACTCCTGGCCTTCCACATTTTATCCTCCATAAACTTGAAGTTATCGAATACTTTGCTGCCCTTGACCTAACTCACATCAAATACCATTTACTGATCACTCCTGTGTCCGCTGACTTACACTGGCTCCCAGTCAAACAGCACCTCAACTTCAAAACTTTCATTCTTGTTTTCAAATTGCTCTCTGGCTTGACTTTGTTCTGTCTCTCTAATCTCATCCAACCCTACAGCCACCCCACCCCCAAGATATCTGTGCTCTTCTAATTCCCACCTCTTGAGCATCCCTGACTTTAATCACTCCATTAGGGGTTATGCCTTCAGTTGCCTGGGCCTTAAACTCTGGAATTCCCTTCCGAAACACTCCTTAAAACCTATCTGTTTCATCAAGCTATTGGTCAGCTGACCTAACATTTCTTTACATGGCTCAGCGTCATATTTGGTTTCATAATGCCTCTGTGAAGCGCCTTCGGACGTTTTATTATATAAAATGTAAATACAAGTTGTTGTAGTTGGAGGTTAAAGTGGAAGGGCTAGGGAAGTTTTCGGAGACTTTCAGTAGTGGAGAAAAAAAAAAACTAGGTTTGTCTTTAGCTAGCCCAAGAAGAGGATGGTGTTATAAGTCTTGAGAATGCAATCATAGGACAATAACATGAACCTTTAGAGTTTACATCTCAAACTCAAGAGCTGAGATCGGATTTGAATTTGAAATTGTTGTCAC